>NC_065579.1:68679247-70121747 GCF_024542745.1 Macaca thibetana thibetana | reverse complement strand
TGAATTTGAATGTTGTCCTGCCTTGCTAGGTTGGGGAAGTTCTCCTGGATAATATCCTGCAGAGTGATTTCCAACTTGGTTGCATTTTCCCCATCACTTTCAGGTACACCAATCAGATGTAGATTTGGTCTTTTCACATAATCCCATGTTTCTTGGAGGCTGTGTTCATTTCTTTTTACTCTATTTTCTCTAAACTTCTCTTCTTGCTTCATTTCATTCATTTGATCTTCAATCACTGATACTCTTTCTTCCAGTTGGTCGGGTAGGTTACTGAAGCTTGTGCAGTTGTCACGTAGTTTTCGTGTCATGGTTTTCATCTCTATCAGGTCGTTCATGGACTTCTCTGAATTGGTTATTCTATTTATTCATTCATCAAATCTTTTTTCAAGATTTTTAGTTTCTCTGCACTGGGTTCATAGTTCCTCCTTTAGCTCTGAGAAGTTTTATTGACCGAAGCGTTCTCTCAACTCATCAAAGTCATTCTCCATCCAGCTTTGTTCCATTGCTGGTGAGGAGCTGCATTCCTTTGGAGGGGGAGAGGCGCAACCCCATCAAAAAGTGGGCAAAGGATATGAACAGACACTTCTCAAAAGAAGACATTTAGGCAGCCAAAAGACATATGAAAAAATGCTCATCATCACTAGCCATTAGAAAAATGCAAATCAAAACCACAATGAGTTACCTCCTCACACTCGTTAGAATGGCAATCATTAAAAAATCAGGAAACACCAGTGCTCGAGAGGATGTGGAGAAATAGGAACACTTTTACACTGTTGGTGGGACTGTAAACTGGTTCAACCATTGTGGAAGACAGAGTGGCGATTCCTCAAGTATCTATAACTGGAAATAACATTTGACCCAGCCATCCCATTACTGGGTATATACCCAAAGGATTATAAATCATGCTGCTATAAAGACACAGGCACACGTATGTTTATTGTGGTACTGTTCACAATAGCAAAGACTTGTAACCAACCCAAATGTCCATCGATGACAGACTGGATTAAGAAAATGTGGCACATATACACCATGGAATACTATGCAGCCATCAAAAAGGATGAATTTGTGTCCTTTGTAGGGACATGGATACAGATGGAAACCATCATTCTCAGCAAACATTCGCAAGAACAGAAAACCAAACACCGCATGTTCTTCACTCATAGGTGGGAATTAAATAATGAGATCGCTTGGACACAGGAAGGGGAACATCACACACTGGGGCCTGTTGTGGGGTGTGGTGAGGGCGGACTGATAGAAATAGGAGATATACCTAATGTATATGATGAGTTAATGAGTGCAGCACACCAACATGGCACATGTATACATATATAACAAATCTGCACGTTGTGCACATGTACCCTAGAACATAAAGTATAATAAAAAAATTACAAAAAAATTTATAATAGTGAATAAGTTTCAAGTTCAAAATAGACACTAATACTCCAAAAAGCAAGCAATTACTATAAATTTTCAAAAACAAAATAAAATATATGGTAATAGAATTCAAATGCTGTATGTCTTCTATTAGAATCAAAACTGCAAATCTTAAAGAGTAGATAGTATATCTGTTCTAATTACTTTCTCTTCTTGACTTCCTGCTCAAAATCTACTTTGCACTAGTAACTTCTCAAATTGTATGAAAATGATATATATATCTTCCTCTACCTAAAATATAATCTTACTTATGTAATTTACTGCATTATTTTTTTTACTTTTTAGTAGAGAAAAAATAAATGGAAGAGAAATAAAGCATATAACATTGAAAACACAAAAAATGTGCATTATGAAATATTTAATTATTTCTCCTGAGTTATGTCACCCTTCCACTTTTGAAAAATTATATCACCTACTTTTATTTATTTTACTCATTACTAATATTTTTAAGAAAGCACTGTTGCTTAAAAAATGTTTTACAGTTTATTTCTGTCTTAAAGTTTTGAAGCTAGTTTGCCAAATAGTTCAAAAAATTTAGAAATAAATTGTCATTTTAGATGAAAGACTGTTTTTATGCATGACTAAATGGGCTGCTTATTTCAATCATAAGAGAAATGTTAATAAATGCTAATATCATGTTGCTTTTGAATGTAAAACTCTCAAAGGGCAGAAATTATTTTCTTCTATAACTGTACAGCACTTGGTGCATTGCGATCATTTTTGTTCAAATAACTTTCTTTTCTTGCATTAAGATTGCTACAGAACCTATAACTTGCAGAATGATTGGAAACATTTCTACAAAATAAATGGAAAGCTTTTTCAACACTGTTTTATACAGGTATCCATACATGAGCAAAATCCGCTTATTTGAAATTGTACAGTGATCCTATGACTTCAAATATGTCAATAGTAATACTAGTAATAACAGCTCATCAGGTGTGATAATAATCTTACAAGTATACTATATAAATTGTTTAGTTTCATACAATAATCCTACAAGCACTCATGTCATCCTTTCACTTGGATAAAGAAACTGAGACTTAGAAAGGATAATTATCTTGCACAGAGTCACATAGCTAAGAGATGAACAAGCTCAGGTTTAAAAATACTGCCTCTAGAACTAAGACTTTCCACCTTGATGCTATAGTATGGTAAAATGATTAAAACAAAATGCTGTACAGAGCAAGTTATCCAATATTAGAGGTTTTGTCAAAACAAGCAACTTGTGTTCTTTCCCAAAGAAATATATTCCATAGTTTCATTATTTCTGCCTTTATTAAGACACTGGTCTGAAATATTAATTGCTGTGTTTTAGTTCACACTATTTTTTATTCCTTTAAATTGTTCGTTAACTCTATCAATTGAATCAATTTCAAGCTGCAAGAGCAGCTTCCAGTTTTGAATTCACCTTTGCTAATTACTTAATTGAAGCAGTTATTCTTAAATACATTTGACTGAGGAAAAACATATTTTGTGTTTGTTTTATTTTCTATTTTTAATTATAAAAATAAAATCTTTTAAAATAGAATGTGACGAATTTAGACCATAAAGATTTAAAACAAAACCAAAAGCCAAAATCTAGTTATATGGACAATGCAAGTGAACAATGAAATAGTTTACTTTCGACGAGCCAGGGGGCTCCACACAGTCCTGGGGCAGACACACACGGAAAAATAAATGTCTTTATGTTCTTCATATGTAACTATAATTCTAGTGGAATGTTTTCACCACTTCCTTGAGGGTGTGAAAAGTTCATTCTTGTTACCAACCATCCTCTGTTAGAACCAGAAAAGAAGTTAAGAATTGAGAAACTTAAAACAATGTGCTTGTCTGAGAGAAACGATGGCTTGGGATGAAGGGATGACAGGAAAGGCTGTGGATAAATAACCAAAGCCAGAATTTAGATGGAAAAAAAAACACAAGATAGAGCCAAGAGATCAGGTGGACTGACTCTGAGTTCCCCTGTGTGGCCATTGAGAAACGACTGCAAGTCACACTGCCTGGTAAATTACAGCAGAAATAGTGGAGATGAGTTATATATTTCAGACTAGTTATGAGAAACTGTATTTACTTCAAGCACAGAAACCACTCCCCTGATGACAAGATGATTAATAATTCTCTTGCCTTACTGCAAACACCCTGAGAAAGGATTAAATGAGTGGCAAGGAAGAGCCATGAATTTGTCTCAGCACAAGTCTTGAACTGACTGAAAGTGACCTTCACCTATCAGGTTTGAGGGGGGTGTGTGTGTGTGTGTGTGTGTGTGTGCGCGCGCGCGTGTGTGTGTGTGTTTCCTGCCTTCAGTGTAAATGAAAAATTGTGTATTAAGTTGAATTCTGTTATGGAGAAATAAAGCTATGATTTTGCACACCAAAATGCTAACTTTAAAATTTAAAACCTTTAAAATATTTTCTACAGCCAAACCCTGACAAATTTTACTCCTTCACTCTCACCTAGATAAACAGAATTAAATTAATCACATATTATTGTCCATTTGAAACTTTTTAATCTTTATTTTTTAATGTTCATAACTACCTATTTATATAAAATAATTTGATTTAGGTATTAAAGTTGCAGATACTATAGATGATATTCTAAAGGAAAGCCATGAAATAATGAAGCAGTTTTGGGAAAATTATTGTGCTGTGATATGGTTTGACTCTGTGTCTCCACCAAAATCTCACCTTCAATTGTAGTAATGCCCAGGTGTCAAGGGTGGGACCAGGTAGAGGTAATTGGGTCATGGGGTGGTTTCCCCTATGCTGTTCTCATGATAGTGAATGAGATCTCAGGAGATCTGATGGTTTTATAAGAGACTCTTCACCCTTTGCTTAGCACTTCTCCTTGCCGCACTATGAAAATAGTTGCCTGCTTCTCTTTTGATTTTCACCATGATTTTACATTTCCTGAGGCCTCCCCAGCAATGTAGAACTGTGAGTAAATTTAACCTCTTTCCTTTATAAATTACCCAGTTTCAGGTATTTCTTCATAGCAGTTTGAGAAAACTAATACATACTATAAATAATGTTCAAGATAAATGCACATGTATTGCCAGATGTGCAAGCTCACGCGTGCAAGCCCGGTATTTTGGGAGGTTGAGGTGGGTGAACCATTGAGGCCAGGAGTTTAAGACCAGCCTGGCCACATTGTGAAACTCCTTATCTACTAAAAAAGTAAAAAAATTAGGGGGCTGTGGTAGTGCACACTTGTAATCCCAACTACTCAGTAGGCTGAGGCACGAGAATTGCTTGAACCTGAGAGTCGAAGGTTGCAATGAGCGGAGATCATGCCACAGCACTCCAGCCTGGGCAACAAGAGTGAAACTCTGTCTAAAAAAAAAAAAAAAAGAAAAAAAGATGAATGCATATTTTTGTGTGGTTTTCTGGAACCCAAATTGATATGTGCAAATATGAAGATGTAAAAAGTTCATAATCTGAAAATATAACAGTTTATAAAGCTAGATAACCTCTTTTGTAGTACACAAAACTAAAATGAATTCACCTCAGATATATATGTTCATATTATTCAAGTATGTACTATAAGTTTTCTATTGTTAATATAAAAAAAATACAGCAGATTTAGTGGCTTAACACAAGGCAAATTTATTATTGAGTAGTTCTGGAGGTTAGAAGTCCAACATGGGTCTCACTGGGTTAAAATCAAGATGTTAGCATGGGAACATTTTTTCCTGGAGGTTCTAGAGGAGAATCAGCTTCCTTGATCTTTCCAGGTCATTTACAGAATAATGACTTGCGACTTCTTCTCCATCTTGAATGCCAGCAATTGCAGCACTCTCTAACTTCTGCTTACTTTATCACATTTCCTTCTCTCACTCTGACTCCCTGGCTCCATTTCTCACTTATAAGGATTTTTGTCACTATATTAGGCTGGACGGAATAAGGAATAATCCTGGATAAACTTCCCATGTAAAAATTTTAACTTTCTAATAAACTACCTTTTGCCATGTAAGATATTCCCCAGTTCTGGAGATTAAGGAGCGAACATCTTTAGGGGCCATTATACTGCCAACTACCTATAGATTCATGAAATTATTGCATGTTATGTGAAAACATTGTCAATTTAGTTATTTTTGTATTAAAGCATTATTACACTAATAGATTTGAGGAAAACATCTTAAATGTACTTCTTAGCAGATCTTTATACATGTAGATAGATTATTAAGTTCATGTAGATAAATTATGATGATTTGTGCTAATAAAGCTCAACACAGGTTGCACATATATTCATGTGTCTAAAGATAATTATTCAAAAACTGTTTACTTAAAATTAAGTTTTGGTATAGTAATATATGAAGCAAAGTTATCATATTATTATGAAATTCATTGAATCTTTGTTGGTATGTGAGAGAAAAAACAATGTTGTATGTATATGGAAGATTTTCTGTTTTCCTCTCTCTCTGTCTCTTTCTCTTTCTTACTAACAGCTATATTGAGATATAATTCATGCGCAATCATGTTCCATCTTTTGAACAATATAATCCAATGATTTTCAGTGCATTAAGAAAGCTGTGCGACCATCACTTATACTTAATCTGAGAATATTTTCATCAACCTTCCCCAAAACAATATTAGCAGTGACTTTTCAGTACTCTCTGCCCACAGCTCATGATAAATAAACATCACTCTACCTTTCTTCTCTACGGATTGGCCTATTCGATACATTTCATTTAATGAAATTATGTAATATATGGCTGGTTTCCTATACTTAGCATATTTTTTCAAGGCCCATTTATATTACAACACAAATCTGTACTTCATATTTTTATCTTTTGATGTGCATTATAATTTTTAAATTCAATACTTTATTTATAAGGACAGATTTTATTTTGAGGCAGTTTTAGGTTTACAGAAAAACTTACTGTAAGTACACTCTCTCTAAGTACAAAGTTTTCATATACTCCCAATACTTTTCCCTGAAGTTTGCCATTTCCCATATTATTAACATATTATGTATAATGTTAGCTACAGTTCTTTCCTTTGATATTTTCTTTTTGAAATTGAGGAATTTCTTCCTTTACTCCTAGTTTGCTAAGAATTTTTATCATAAATGTTTCACCAGATGCTTTTTCTGCCTCTATTTATATGATCATATGATTTTTGCATGTGGAGCCTTGCAAATGTGGAATAAATCTCATTTGGTCATGGAGTATAATCTTTTTATACAATGTTTTATTTAGTTTGTGTTGAAAAATTATGCATCTGTGTTCATGAGAGATAATGGTCTTTCTATAGTTTTTTTTCTTCTCTCACGTCTGTGTGTGGTTTTGGTGTTAGGGGTATGTTGGGTTCATAGATTCAGATAGGAGGTATTCCTATTCACTGCTTCTATTTTCTAGAAGACATGGAAGAAAAAGGCATAAATTTTTAAAATTGTTTTCTAGAACTCACCAGTGAACTCACTGGAACTTGATAGTTCCTATTTTAGAGGTAACTTTGTAAATAGGTCTAATTTTGTAAATAGATATTTGTCTGTTCAGATGATCTACTTCAATTGGTTTAAGAAGAATATTGCTCTCATAATATTGGTTTATTGAACTTTTAGTGTTCATGGGATTAGGAACAATAGCCCTTCTTATATTTCAGATATCAGTAACTGGAGTTTTCTCCCCTTTTTAATCAGTTTGCCTCTCTGAGTTTTATCAATTAATTAATCTTCAAGGAACAAACATTTAGTTTTGTGGGTTTTTCTCTATTGATTTAATGTTTTGATTTTATTGATCTTTTTAAATAATAAACTTTTGGTTTGTGGATTGTTCTCTATTGATTTTATGTTTTCAATTTTATTTTTTCTGCCACAACTTAAAATTAATTTTTATTCTGATTACTTTGAATTTTATTTGCTCTTCTTTTTCTAGTTAGCTAAGGTGAGATCTTAAATTATTGACTCTTCTTTCTCAACATATGCACTCAATGCTATCAATTTCCCTCTAATAATAATTGCTTTTTCTGCATCCCATAAATTTTGAGAAGTTACATTTTCAAAATTATTTACTGTATTTTTTATTTATTTGAAAGTGAGTACATAAATCTGTGAGATTTGGGGCTTGTTCAGCTATATTTTAGTTAATAATTTCTAGTTTAATTATATTCTGGTCAGAAAGCATATTTTATATGATTTCTATATTTTAAATTTGTTAAGGTGTATTTTATAGCAGAAACTTGGATCTGACCTCCCATTTCTTATAACACTATTGTTATTTCCCTTATTCATAAGCTATAACCATCTCTTACATAAATATTAGGAATAATATAATACTTTATTTTTATTGATGTATTCTCTTATCCTCTTCCTTTCTTTATGTAGATCCACATTTCCAACTATATTACTTTTCTTCTTTCTGAAGAATTTCTTTTATTATTTCTCATAAGGCAGGTCTACTCACAAAGTGTCCTCTCAATATTTGTTTGTGAAAGCATTTATTTATCTTCAGATTCGAAGAATGATTTTGCTGAACATAGTACTCTTAATTGATGAAATTTTCCTTTCACTACTTCAAATGTTTGTATACTCTTTTCTTGCTTACATTACTTCTGAAAATAAAAGTCCTAAAATTCTTATTTTTACACCTCTGTTGGTAAGGTGTTTATTTTTTTCTTCCTCTGGCTTTTTTCAAGATTATCCCATTGTCTTTGATTTCCTGAAATTTGAATATGATATGTCTGGATATGGTTGTTTCAATATTTTGTCAACTTTTTGTTCTCTCAGCTTCCTGGATCTGTAGTTCGATGTCTATCATTCAATTTGGGAAGTTTGCAGTCACTATTGCTTTAAATATGTCTATGTTACATTCTCTTTTTTTCCTTCTTCTTTTCATATTTCTATTAAATATATATTGTACTTTTATGATTATTTCACAGTTATTTGATATTCTGTTCTTCATTTTTATTTTTTTTTTCTCTTTGAATTTCAGTTTTGGAATCCTTTATTGGCATTTCTCCTTTCTTCAAATTCATGGATTCTTTTCTCATTTATGCCTTTAGTGTAGCAGTGAGGTTTGAAGGGAGGGGAAATGTTCAAATTCCCATGATTAGGTCTGAGTATTTTAGTGAGCATGGTCTCATGGACTGTGACCTTCTTAAATGGTGCTCAGTTTTTGTTGTTGTTGTTGTTTTGTTTTGTTTTCCTTATATAAGACAAGAAGCACAGAGGGAGCTGAAGTTGGGGATTTTTCTTCCCCAGGATGGTTAGGCTCTGGCAGAATCCCAGTTGATTAGGCTCTAGTAAAACACCTTCTTTTGAAGTCAGGCACTGATAAAAGAAGCAGAATGCTCTGACCATATTTCAATATGGCTCCCCATAATGACAGCAGGAAGGAATTTTACTCTGATCTTCATTGTAAGAATTTAGTAGGGTTCCTACAGATAAACTTCAAAGATGTATGCAAAGCCCTCCTAAAACTGGGCACCCCTGGCATTTTTAATTCTTAAACTTACCTACATTGAGCTTGAACAATTTTTCAACTGCGATTTCTCTTTTGAAACCTTGGTACTGGTTTCCACAGAGGTCTCTCTTCCTGGGCTTCTTCTTCAGTAAGGTGTGATTGTCTGCATCTGCCTCTCTGCCTTTCCACTTTCTGTGGCAGTAGTTTTCTGTTACCTGACCTCTTTGATGAATCTCAGAGTTGCTGATTTTATTCAGTTTATTTAGTTTTTTGGTCTTATTGTGACTTCCAAGCTGTTTACACGCTGCATTAGAAATCAAGTGTCACTTCTTTTGCTTTTATTGCTGAATAATATTAAAGTGTATATATCCTAGATTCCAGTGTGCATATATTAGATCCTGGAAGATTTTCAAGTCTTAAAAATTGATGATTTTTTATTATATTACATTCTCAGTTTGCCTTGGAGATATATTTGAAATCAAACATCATTATTTCTTACTTGACATATCAGAGTGAATTAGCTGTAAGGTCTGAGGAGTTTTTCACCACCCTCACCTTCAGATTAAAAATTCTGAAATAATTGGTCAATACCACATTACAGAGTGGAAAAAAATGGAATTTGTTTTTGGGGGATTCTGTAATGGAAGGTAGAACTTGTATCTCATCAAAGCTTATCTTGTAAGGAAATTCTCAAATAAAACAAAGGGTTTGAGATGGTGGTCCATCCAAAATAATAAAATTTAATTGACCAGTATCTAAATACTTTTTCTCCCAATACTTTTACTTACAAAGATTAAACTTAACTTCAGGTAAGATGATGTAATTTTACCATAGAAACCTGAAAATGCATTCACAAGTCTCCTTTGGAGACAACTCAAGGTTTCACAGGTGATTGAAGATTCAAAGTGAGATGTGTCACAACTAATGTCTTCTTTTCGTATAGGTGTGTTAAAATCCTGTCTTATATTCTGCTACTCGTGAAGTATATTTTAAATCTACTCTTAACAATAGTACTATAATTGATGAATTAATGGGAACAGAAAGAAGAAGTGAGATTTAAAAATATATATATATGTGTTGATGATGTTCTATTTTGTGGAGGGATGGGTACACTGTAGCATACAGAATGCTGTGGTTCACATATTGGTTTTTAATTTTTTTAATTATTCATTTTTCTTGTCATATAGGAAGGCTATTTTCTCCAACTCCTTCATGATATTATTTGGACCCTGAGTTTATATTCTGATCAAAAGGATATAGTAGGAACTTTTAAATATATCTTCTGGGCCTGTCTACAAAATCCTCAAACAATAAGGCTTACTCTGTTTTTCCTATCTGCAGCAGGTTTGAGTGCCACATGCTTAAGATTACACTGACAAAAAGATTGAATAATGATGGATCCCTGAGATGTTGCTTGGAAGACAAGCCTTCATGAAGAGTCAAGCAACCTATTTTGAACTATGACATAAGCAAAAAAAAAAATATGGTAAGTCAAAAGATATTTCAGGTTTATTTGTCATGGAAGAAGAGCCCGACCTACTCTGACTAATGCCTGTACCATGATACCAAACAAAGCACTCAGTAAGTGAAAAAAAAATAGTAGCCTAAACAAAGTATGACTGGCAGGGAAAGAAAACCTAAATATTCAATTATTTTGGTAAGGAAATTTCACAGTACCCTCCATAATGGGAATGAGAAATGATCTATTCTAACCACCACTTTGCCTTCTTGGGTTATAGTACATAATGTAGGACACGTAATTTAGCATTGCTGATTAAAATTTGGCCACTCAGGATGGGTAGTAGCATGATAGAGGGATCAAGGATACATAACCTTCATCTCTCCTTTCATGAGCCTTTTTGCTAATATGCCCTTTAAGTAAGCGCTAAGGTGGCAAGGGAAAAGGCTGATTTCCACAGAGTAGGCAATCTTGCTGTTATTACATATTATCTTCCCCTGTCAAGTTTTTAGAAGTTATTCATTTATGGAAGGATCTAGTAGTCTCCTCATTTGAGCTGCATGCTTCTGAGCATGCCTACATTTATGCCTAGGTGAATCTAGCACCAAAACACAAAATAGTACAGAGTTGCTCAAGTAACATAGTCACTTGGTATCTGGTGGACAGGTACTTAGTTTTCACCTGGGTCTGTTTGCAGGTCAGCAGCTATTTCTCAAAAGGAGTATGTTTACTTCCTGGAGCAAGGATGACTGTGCTCCAAAACCACAGGCCTCTCTGCTGTGACTGTGACTCTCTTGTTGGAGTTTGCAACATTGCCACAAGATCAATAAAGTAGCTTGATCACTCACAGACATGCTTCACATTTACTGTTCTGTCTTCATTCAGTTCTTTCCAACTCCTGAAATCTGTCCATTGTGCGTTTGGGATTCCCTGTTCATTATTAGTAATACTCTTTGATTCTCAATTGATTCTTCAAACACTTATTTTACTTTCTTTCTCCAATGGAAACCTGGCTCTCTCTAAGTACACTGTTTACCCTGTAGCATTCCAAAATGTTTTTCTCATAAACACACACACACACACACACACACGCACACACACACACAAATTTGGAAGAAAACAGGGAGAGTGAACATACTGATAGCTCCTCTTGCCAATTTTAGGCATTTCCTCCTCTCTTCCTAACAATTACCAAAATTGATTTTTGTAGTATCAAATGCCCACTGACCCCCATTATTGCAATTATCTCCTAAGCCCCAGGTCATCTCCCCTCATTTCTATACAATATTAACATCTAGTCACAGTTAATACTGCCAGACACACTTCTGTCTTAATTCTTCTACTCATTTTGTCCTCTATTCAACCTTAAATATCAATTTCATCTCACTCTTGGATTACTGCTTCCTATCTTTCCAGCCCACTCCCCTAATGCCTTAACTTTAATACTCTTTGGCTACCCCAAGACATACAATCCATTAATTCCAACACATTTTTACTCTCTCTCAAGTGTGTGAGTTGTTTAACTTCTCTCATTAACTATGTAAATTTTAGTGGTTAGTATTTATTTAGTCATCCCTTCAATGTAGCCTTCAGCATTGAACATGTCATTTATTCTTCCTATTCTCAACAAAATTACAACTTTACAGAATTTATGCTGCTTATTTTATAACTGATTGTGTAACTAAATTTGGAGAATAATATCTAAGAATAATAAAGAAGTCTTATTTTAAATTTACAGTCATAAACATTAAGTTGATCCTTAATTCTGAAAAATGGAAAAGCAATAATTATTCTTCCATTTTTCTTAAATTTAGTTTTTCTCTTTTCTCAATACTTCATCCCCCTACACAGAAAAAAACTGAATTTACACTCTCATCTGAAACAATCCCCACATACAAAACAGAGCACACAAAACACATGGTGGAATACAAGTTTTGAAGACCCTGTACATGAGGAAAAAAACAAAAACCAAAAAACAACAACAAAAAAAACCCAGCAACCTTGGGAGACAGGCAGTAAGGATGTTTTTGGTTTATTTACCCAGCTTATAGCATTTAGTTTATGAACTGAGGAACAGAAAGAGAAACCTAGATAGCACCTGGAAGATTCCTTGAACTGAGGAGGTTGAGGTCAGTGTCTAGGGAGACAAGGCTAGAGAAGACAGCTGCACAGAGAACTCCTGAGATCTGCAGAGCATCCCCTTTCATAACTCAGGAGAATATTGATTAGAGATTAGGTAAGAAACTACCTAAGGCTAGAAAAGAAGCATTTGAAAGTATCAGTGGAAACTTGGCCCAATACTTAAACAAGGCTGGGAATAGTGAGTTTGTATTGAGCAGTTGGAAAACCACATAATTTTCAGGGCATTGCAGATAATACAGAGAAGAGTTTTGCTTGTGTAATGGAAGATAATTAGCCTCAGACTAAAGACTGCTCTGATCTAAGCCAATAATTCTTAAAGTTCAATAATAACTGAAGTTCACATGTTTAAAAAGTTAGAAATAATTATCTAAGACATAAACATGTCCTAAGTCAAACTTCTAAAGATAAAATCGATATTGTCTGAGATGAAAGAAACACTGGAAGGGATTAGAGGTAGATTCAATATTGCAGATAAGAAGCATACTATATTTGAAACTACAACCACAGGACCTATCTAAAATGAAACACACCAATAAAGATCATTAGAACAATTGAAAAATTCATCACTGAGCTGTTTGAAAACTTTAATTGGCCTAATATATGTGTAATTTAAGTCCCTTAGATATATGAGAGAAAGGCTGTGACCAAAATTATTTGAAGAAATAATGACTAAAATATTTCCAAAATTGTAAAAAAAAAATACATATCTAAAGACTCAAAAAGTTAAACTAGCCCAAGCACAAGAAACACATACAAAACTATACCAAGGCAGGTAATAATTAAATTGTTTTTTAAAACAATGATAAAGATAAAATTGACATATAGGATCTAATTACACTTAAGAGCACCTGCACAGTAAAATAAACTAACAACAGAGTAAACAGACAACCTACAGAATGGCAGAAAAAATTTGCAAGCTATGCATCTGACAAAAGTTTAATAACCAGCATTCATAAGGAACTTAAACAAATGTACAAGAGAAGAACAAACAACCTCATTAAAAAGTGCAAAAATTATGAATAAACACTTTTCAAAAGAAAATATACATGAAGCCAGCAAGAATATGAAAAACACTCAACATCACTGATCATTAAAGAAATGTGAATCAAAACCGCAATGAGATACCATCTCACGCTATTCAGAATGGTTATTAAAGTCAAAATATAACAGATGTGGATGAGTTGTGGAGAAAAATGAATGCTTATACACTGTTGGTGGTAGTGTAAAGTAGTTCAACCACTGTGGAAAGCAGTATGGTGATTCCTCAAAGAGCTAACAGCAGAACTACCATTTGACCCAGCAATACCATAACTGGTATATACCCAGAGGAATAAAAATTATTCTACCATAAAGTCACAAGCACGTGAATGTTCATTGCAGCACTATTCAAAAGAGCAAACACAGGAAATCAACACAAATCCCCATCAATGACAAATTGGATAAAGAAAATATGGTATATATACATCATGGAATACTATGCAGTCATAAAAAAGAAGAAAGATCATGTCTTTTGCAGGAACATGACTAAAGGTGGGGAATATTACCTTTAGCAAACTAACACAGAAAGAGAAAACCAAATACCCATGTTTTCATTTATAAGTGAGAGCTGAATGATGAGAACTCGTGAACACAAAGAAGAGAACAACAGACATTTGCGTCTACTTGAGAGTGAAGAGTGGGAGGAAGGAGAGAAGCAGGAAAAGATACTAGCAGCAAAAGATGAGTACTAGGCTTAATACCTGGCTGATATAATAATCTATACAACAAACCCCTACGACACTAGTTTACCTACATAACAAACCTGCACATGTACCCCTGAACTTAAAATAAAAGTTATAAAAATAAATAAATATATAAAATTATAAAATAAATAAGAGGCGAAAAAAAAAGCTTGTTTTGTGCAAAGGAAAAAAATAAAAGTAATAGCATATTTCTCATCAGAAAAATGCAATATAGAAAAATGTGTTGCAACATTTTCAAGTTACACAAATATAAAAATAAATAAACAAGCAAATATATGATTTGATATTCAGCACAAATATGTTTCAAAATTAGAGGGTAAATTTCTAGTTCCATGATATGATGTTGTAGATTCAATTTTCCTTGTTACTTTTCTCTAAATAAAACTAAAATCCTTGGAAATAATTCAACAGTCGGCTATTACATGGTTCTGAAACTTGGGAAGAAAGTGGACTGTCTAGGACATCAGAGTCTGACGAAAGACGCCAGAATGGATTGTTTGTGTTTTCATCTTATGAATCCCCAACTGTGGGTAAAGATGCTTGTAACCCAGAACCACAAGTAGGCATAGAAAAAAGTAAATAAAGTTGTGTGCAGTGGCTCACGTCTGTAATCCTAGCACTTTGGGAGGCCGAGGGGGGCAGATCAAAAGGTCAGGAGTTTGAGACCATCCTTGCCAATATGGTGAAACCCCATCTCTACTAAAAATACAAAAATTAGCCAGGTGTGGTGGTGGGCACCTGTGATCCCAGCTACTGAGGCAGGAGAATCGCTTGAAGCTGGGAGGCGGAGGTTGCAGTGAGCCGAGATTGCCCCACTGCACTCCAGCCTGGGAGATAGAGCAAGACTCTGTCAAAAAATAAAAAATAAAAATAAAAAAAAGAAAGAGAGAGAGAGAGGGAAGAAGAGAGGGAGGGAGGGAGGGAGGGAGGGAAGAAGGAGGGAAGAAGGAAGGAAGGAAGGAATGAAGGAAGGAAGAAGGAAGGAAGGAAGGAAGAAGGAAGGAAGGAAGGAATGAAGGAAGGAAGAAGGAAGGAAGGAAGGAAGGAAGGAAATAAAAATAAAAATGTACCCTTCTTTGCCAAAAGGCAGGTAAAGGGAAAGCCTAGCAGAGATTTCCTTAGTGGTAAGCACCCTTTCTGAATTCTGACTGAAGCCTTTAATATCTGTAGTCATTAACAGGAATGCATATAAGTAAATACAAAATTAATTAATTAACTAAATTATTGTATTAAATAATTGCATGCCTAGTAAGTAAATATATGTCAGGAATTGTCTCTACTACAAGATTTTTTCTTCAAGAAGTTTACATTATAGTACAGGAGACACTAAGCAAGCAATTATGATCACTGTAATAGAAGTAAATATACAGATCTACAGGAGTATGGAATTGGGGGTCTCATACATGATTTAAATTATGTAAATGTAGGTATAGAAATTTTCTCACTGGGAATGATTCTTGGGCTACATTTTAAAGTACAAATAAGCATTATTCAGGGGGAAAAGGAGAAAGTTAGATGTTCCAAGCAAAGGCGACAGCATGTGCGAATATAATAAGATGGGAAACAGCATGTTAATTGTTATTTTTCAGCTACCATTACACCTTAGTAGTTTAAACAACACTAGGGAAATAGATGAGTTCAAGAGAGGAAACTCAGAACACCTGAACAGAATAACATTATGGCAACTGGGAAAGTAGATACTTGCTGAAAAACTCACCTGCAAACATGCTGAGAGTAAAGTTGTGCCATATTTGCTTGGCCATCTGGCAATATTTCTGAACTGTGATTTCAGACCAAGACAAAAATTTGGCAAGCAATGTAAATTGTGGTACTCAAAAATTAATAACCATGTCTCCTACAAGCAATAGACCCAAATTACTGCGTCAGTGTTATATCTTCTCAGAATGCTCTATTAATTGGGCCTCATCCATTTATGTCTTTTTTCCTCACTGTACTTTCCTCTGAAGGCAAAATTTTTATTTTCATATATGTGTATACTCTAAAACTAGTTAATACCAAGTCTTGTTCTCATTTACAAGTCATTTTTATATCTTCCAGAAGACTATTAATGGGTATGTGTTTATCTCCTACATGTCAGTTTCATATTTCAAATTTCAGAATTCACCATTTTTCTAAGATATCTACAATTTTTCAATGCGTGTCCTTGCATGTAGTCATCAAGAAGTAAATTATAATTTCCCACTCTTAGATTGTAGAGTGGCTGTATGCCTTGTCTTCACAACAACAAAATGCATAGACATTTGTGGTGTGCTAGTTCTGAACCTAGACCTCAAGAGGAATTGTGTGTGCTAACTCTGTCTCTTGAGATCACTGTGTGAATAAGCCCAAGCAAACCTGCTGAAGGATGAGAGACCATCTATGTCAGAGTCAATTCACTTCAACTGAACTATTAGACATCATCCAGCCCCCAGCCTACTTCTAGATTTATGCAAAAGTCTGACTGAAACTAAATTTCAAAGATGAATCCATACGTATTGTCCTATGCCATTGGATTTATATGTGCTTTGTTTCACAGCACTAGAGAAGTAATACATAACACATAAAATTCTATATTACTAAAGGTGAATGGTGATGCTGTAATATGATCTTGTGCCTACTCTCTCTTTATCCTTGCTAAAGTATACTTGCCACTTTTCTATTAGATTGCCCAAAAGTACTTAATTGCAAAGTGGAGAGTACAGTTAATTTAAATTTAAGTGCATTGAAACGTTTGCTGAAATGCTGTAAGTGTGAGAATCACCTTCTTTTTTTTTTTTTTTTTTCAGTTGAGATGCAATACTTGTTCTCAATAAGACCTCCACATAAAAGCCAAAATGTGGCCACCTGCAGAGGCAAGATGTACCTCTGACTTCATATCTGGTTTAGATGCCACACATATATCAAAAGGCTGTAAGAAGATTTATCACTCACTTAATGAGACTTTTTAGGAACCCAGGACAACTAACAAGCAGGTAGAAAAATAGCCTGAGAAAGCCAGGAAATGTTATTTTTTTAAGGTAATTGGGGATGTGGCTAGGTGAGAATTCTCTTCTATGGTTTGCACTCTCCTTTGGTGCCAAAGGTGCAGTCTCTCCTATTAGCTTGTGCAAATATATGATGAAAGAAAAAGAGGGAGGTGTGAGTTATAAAAGTGGTCAGAAATCAGACATCAAAAATGATGTGAAAGCCTTTGTTACAATTAAATGCTAATGTTTACCTGATGATTGAAACATGGCATATTTAATTCCATTGAATTGGAACTTTTTCAAGCAACCTATTATGGTTCCCTGTGCAGCCTAGCACCCCAGATCGGTGAGGGAGATGGAAGTTCCATTGAATACCTGCTCAAGAGTCAAGCATTGTATGTTGTGAGAATTGATATGAGTGCCTTGTTCACTATCCCTGATATCTGGAGCTCTAAAAAGGTTAAGGGGTATGTTGATGAGGCCTTGTCATATGGCTTATATTGTAGATGTGGAGAGACATGTGTGACCCACTTTAAATATCTATGAGAGGTAAGAGATTTCTACAATTCTTTACCCCTCCCCCCCAAAAAAGGCAATCTTGGTAAGAAATTATTATTGCTGTCATTGGATTGCCAGATAGACAAACTAGAAGGAGGGTTGAAGTTTAAAAGCAATCAGCAGGGAAACATCGAAAAGGAAATCAGTTTTTCACAAGGGCAAAAGTTAAAATCATATTTGTGAGAGATTATATTCACGAAACACTTGAAAATGGAAGGCACAGGTTTACTTTAAAATCATGTATAATTCTTACTCTCTGCCAATAATGTCTATTAGGTATATATGATTAAAGACTAGTGAAAACAAAAACTACATATGGGACAAAATATAAATTGGTAATTATCAGAAGGAATGAGACACAGACATAGAATTTAGAAAAGGAGATTTTAGAAAAAGTAGTAAGTAATCAGTGAGATAAAACTTGATTTCTACATTTTCATTTGCAATATGTGCATATACTTTATTACCCATAGTTATTTTATATTTTGATAGTTTTATAGTAAAATGGTATATATTTGTTTGTGGGAGAAATGAAATGCAGCATTACTAAAAATCATAGCACTTCACATATTTTCTTTCAAAAATTAATACACAGAATATATAGAATAGTAAAACAGAATATTGACAATAAAGAACTTTATAAATGTTAATTTTTTATTTTTTCATAATGTAAAAGACTGATTTTATAAATGAGAAAATTTTAATTTACAGTGAAATTTTTAAATCTTAAATGCAATAGGATATAAACCAATGTACAGAATATTTAATATAAATACATATAATAAGCAGACTGTGGGAATGTAATCATATAGAATATATTCTATTTCAACAGATGTATTGATATATACTTAGTACAAAATTCACACATTTAAAGTCCAAAATCCAATTTTTAAATTGTATTAACAGGATTATTTAAGCATCATCACAATTTAATTTTATAACATTTCTTGCTCTTAAGATGAAACACATGTGTAAACTATGGGCTTTAGGTGAAAATTATACGTCACTGTAGGTTCATCAGTTATAGCAAAGGTACCACTCTGGTTGAGAATACTGATAATGAAGGAAACTACGTATATGTTGGAGCAGAGAATACATGAGCTATCTCTGTACCTTCCTCTAATTTTTCTGTGAACCAAAAACTGCTTTAAAATATAAAGTGTGTGTGTGTGTGTGTGTGTGTGTGTATACACACTGGACATTGTGTATATATATATTTAAAAGGTGCATGAGTAAAGATGATAAAACGTGATTTAGAAAGCACTCACAAAATAGAAGAACTTTTTGAAGTCACTGGAAAGCATCCAAGAGCAGACAGAAGCCTGGAGGCAGTTACCCTTTGAAATACTGCAAAAGGAAAGGACACAATTTAGAGTGTAGGTTGTCTTTGTGGCTGTCTTCACTGAGGGCATATCCCAATAAAACAGTTATAGCAGCACAAAACCATAGCCTTACATGCTCACTGTGACAGAGAACAAAGTTCAGGAATGTATAAAAATGTCTGGGAACTAAAACAGGAAGCCCTAGATTTAAGAGTACCACAGAACAACTAAAAGAATGGGAGTAAATTTATATGTATATAGCTTCCAAATCCTTCATTGATCTCTAAAATATAAATGTTTAGGGGACATCCCAGGGGATTTTCCCCCCAAAGCAGAAAGAAACCAGAAAGTGATCTACACACGAATGAAAAAAAAAATTACTGTGTAACCTCTGCAAGTTTGCTGCTTTGTTGATTGTGCATTTGTGAATCTATGAACAGCTTTGGGAGCAGAAAGCTGAAACACTAGTGCTTTGGTGTACTGAAGGATAAAACACACAAATGGCAGACAAAGTGGAAATTTACAAAGAAAGCCTCAGAAGTAAGACAATCACAGAAAGGGTGAGGCTAAAGCTTTGAGGATAAACAGCTGAAATTGTCTGTGTAGACACAGAGGACATCCATGGGAGCCAGGCTATAAAACAAATAAACAAAAGTCAGCAGCAGGAACCTGAAAAAACTAAGAGGAGATATCACATTCCAGAAAAATACAGTTTTTAGTGTGGGTCCAGACAACTTAATTGTCTACTAGAAAAACAACCCAACAAATTTTATAAGAACATAACATGAAGTGAATACAATGCATTTTCTACAATGTCCAGTCTTTAGTCAAAATTAGTAGATATGAAAATTAAAAGAAAAATGTGACCTACTCACAGGAGGAAAAAAATGTAGTTAATAGAAAATGATTCTGAGATATTGCTGTTGTTAATATTTCAAATCAGCCAGTTTATAGATATGTTCAAATAACTAAAGAAAAACATAATAAAAATGTGAGATCTTAATGAGCAAAAAGAGAATGACAACAAAAAAATGAGAAAAGAAAAAGTCAAGATCTGAAAATTACAGTAAGTGAAACAAATTTTACATGATCAACACAGCAGATTAAAGTTGATGAAACATAGAGTAAATTTATCACAAATTAATAGATTCAAGAATAGATAGCAATAATAATAATAATAAAATAATAAAAAACTGGATGTCAAAGATGCATCAAGTGGTTCAAAAAATACATAGTGTCTCTAAAAAAAAGAAATGAGTAGACAAATATTTGAAGAAATACTGGTCAAAATTTTCACAAATCTAATTAAAACTATTAAATTTTAGAGCCAGTAAACCAAATGAGTCCTAAAATGTATAAATTACAAGAACTCACTGTCTAGCAACTTCATAGACAAATTGCCCAGAGTCCAGTTTTCTTTTGACAGCAGCAAAAGAAAACTGATTTATTACATAATGAGTGAACACAGGTATGATCAAAACCTAACTTTTCACTAGAGACAATGGAGGCCACCAAATGTTTAAATAGCATAAATGAAAGACTAAAAAAAAAAAAAAAAAAAAAAAAAAAAAAAAAAAAAAAAAAGTGATATCTCAATGGTCTAACATTTGCAAGAATGTAAGAATCATTTTTGATCTATCCCTATCTTATTCCTGTCTAACATGCAAGTTACTTTAGAGACACAACAAACATTTTGGTTAACAAAAATGTAACAAAAGAAGAAAAATACTGCTCCTTCTTTTCTGGAAATAAAAATTTACACATCACCATTTGAGGAATATAGACAATATTCTCCTTTATACGAGAAGAAAATTTTTAAAAGTGAAAGAAGAGAAACACTTTTATTAGTACAACTGTCCTATTGAAACATAACCATTGCAATAATTTATTTTATATTTGTTATATTAATATATCAACATTTTTGAGATATTCACCTTAAAATAATTTGAATTTAGCCACAATATAAAATCTGTAAAAATTGGATTGATAAAATCATTTTCTGAGCTTGAGTTGTAACTACTCTAGTAGTTAAAGTCTAGAAAGAGTTGTAGGGTTACAAAAGGTTACAGCCCAGAAAAAATTATAGAAAACTAAATTTCATTTCTGCCTTCTTCTGCCATGAATGTGCAAGCATAGAGTGTTTACTTTTGTAATGATAGTTTTGTATTATTCCCCGAAAACAATTATCACCATGAGTTACTTTTTTCTGTTTATAAAGTAAAGAATTATTATATAATGAGTTAAATAGAATTTTCATCTGCCATGTCCATTAGCCTGAGCTGAAATAATCTAATTTATTAAGGTATTTTGCTTCCTTTAAGAATAATTTTAATGGCATACACTTTAAGTGTTATGTCCCATTAAAATTATCTCGTTCAAAGCATCAATGCACATTTATTCTTAAAAAAAATGACAACCGACAGGAATTCTATACATATTAACTTTAGTCCTCCCCCATCGTGTGAGATGATAGCATTCTAGAGAATTAATTTTTTAAAAAATTCATTTTCTTGATGTGGAGATTAATAGGATGTTAAAGTTTTAAGAACATTCAACTGATTAGAAAGGGATTATCTGGTTTAAAGCCACAAGAGAAAGGAACACAATAAATTGCTGTTATACTTGGGAAATTTATTCATAAGTAGAATTTATGTGATATAACAGTTAGAGGAGTTAGTTCAATCTACTTTAGAAAAGATAAATCTATGCCAAAATGACTAACCCATGGGGAATAGCTATCAGTCATTATCTTCATGGTTTCCTAAGTCCTAGACAAGTATTATTTTTATATGTTGTACTAAATGTAAAATTTAAAAAGAAAGTCAAAATTGGGGCAACAGTCTTTGATAAATATTATAGCATATGATAATCATTTAAACAATTAAATCAGATGTAATAAGCCAACACTCCATTATCATGATTATATATAGAAAATGTTACATACTCATTTTTTTTAGTGAATTTACATGTTCCCCTGTTTATAAAAATTTTTTAAAAGATCTTAAGACGTACCCACACACATTAAGGTAACAGTACTATTCAGATTAGTGAATGTCAAAAAAAATCTGTCTCAATTTTATAATTAGAAGGTTCAAGTCCAAAATTAATCAGCATTCAAGAGCAAACTATATTTCACCTTTCCCTCGTGCAGATTGGCTTTCTTTTGCCCAGTACCCTTAGGTCCCCACTGACTAGCTGTAAATGTGTGAGATGAAAGTGGAGGATATTGCCTGATAGGCAGACTGGGTGAGAGGAACCTTTCTGGTCTGACTGTTGGCTTTAGGCTTACTGGGTCTGGAGATGGTGAAAATGCACGAGAATTTGAAGGTGCTTAGAAGATAACAACTGCAACCCTTTAATTCTAATTTCTGTGAATGGGCAATCTGCGTTGTGCTTTAGGTAATCCTTCAGGGTCCTTCCTTGGCATGAGTTTGTCTTTTACCACATGTAAACATTAGCTGAAGGAATCTCCTTGCCTTCTGACACCAACTGTTTGTCAATGTACTGAGAAGCTTTGGACTCCTTTTTCTCTCACTGGTTCACTGCTGGCTCAGAGAATATTCATCAACTTCCTTGCCCTGACTATCTTTGAAAGATAGTCAAAGATATTTGTTTGTTCAGATTTCTAACTGTGAAATTTATAGACCAATTATTTTAAAGATTTTAAGGATCTTAATACACATTTAAAATTACTTTCCACCAAACTTACATGAACTTTCACTCCTACTATGAGTGTGTGAAAATACTCATAGGTGAAACATAGCATGTGATTAAAATTAAATGTTAAATTTTTTATTCACTGATAATAAGTTATAAAATTTGTAGGATAATCTGTTTTTTCACGTCTGTTAGGCTTCAAGTAAATTATTTTAAAATTATTGGTGCTATGATTTTAATCACATTATCCCTAAAGCATTTTTAAAATTTTTAAAATTTATTTTTAATGATACATAAATGTCATATTTTCAGAGTACACGTGATATTTTGACACATTTATATAATGTGCAATAATCAAATCAAGGTAATTGGATTATCCATTATCTTAAGCATGTTTCTTTTTTTATGCTGAGAACATCTGATTATTCTCCACTGGATGTTTTGAAATATACAGTAGATTATTGTTTATTTTTGTCCTTTACTGATTTGTAAAACACTAGGTTTTATGTCTTCTATCTGTATTTTTACACCCATTAATCAAATTCCATTCATCGCTACTCACTCTTCCTGACCGCTGACAGCAAGCAATCTACTCTCTACCTTCAAGGACATCCACTTTTTCAGCTTTCGTGTCTGAGTGAAAACATACAATATTTGCCTTTTTGTGCTTTGCTTATTTCACTTAAAATAATGTCCTACAGTTCCATCCATGTTGCTGCAAATGACAAGATTTCATTTTTTATGGTTGAATAATACTTACTGTGTATATAGACTACATTTTCTTTATCCATTTATTTGTTGATGGCCAGTTAGGTGATTCTAAATTTTGGCTATTGTAAATAATGCTGCAATAAAAGTGGAAGTACAGATCTCTCTCTGACACAGTAATTTCCTTTCTTTGGTGTATGTGTCCATTAGTAAAACTGCTTAACCATGTAGTAGTACTATTTTTAGTTTTCTGAGGAATCTTCCTATTGTTTTCCATAGTGATTGTACTAATTTACATTTCCACTGACAGTGTACAAGGCTTCCCCTTTTTCCACATTCTTGCTATCATCCTTATTCCCTGTCTTTCTGAGAAAAGCCATTTTAACTGAGGTGAGATGGTATCTCACTGTACTTTTGATTTGTGTTTCCCTGATAATTAGTGATGCTGAGCATTTTTTCATGTATCTGTTGACTATATGTCTTCTTTTGAGAAATTATTCTTATATTTATCAGTTTTTTAATCTTATGTTTCTTGCTACTGAACTGTTGGTGTTATGTATGTGTGTGTGTGTGTGTGTGTGTGTGTGTATTTTAAATTAATCCTTTGTCAGATGAATACTTTATAAATATTTTCTCCCATTTTGTAGTTTAACTCTTCACTTCGTTGTTTTCTTTGCTATGCAGAAGGCTTTTGGCTTCATAAAATCCTATTTATCTACTTTTTCTTTTGTTGGCTGTGATTGTGAGTTCTTAGTCAAAAATATCTTTGCTGGGACAAGTGTCCTGAAGCATTTCCTTAATGTTTTCTCATAGCAGTTTCATAGATTAAAATTTTAAATTTAAGTCTTCAATCCATTTTGATTTGATTTTTGTAGGTAATGAGAAGTAAACACCCAGTTTCATTTTTTGCATGTAGATATCAAGTTATCCCCTTGTCTTTTTGTCTTCTCCTGAACACTCCAAACTTTTTTAAGCTCTGCCCATTACCCAGTTCCAGAGCCACTTTCACGTTTGTAGGTATCTTTATAGCAATGCCCTGCTACTCAGTAGCAATATCTTGTCTTAGTCAATTTCTGTTACTATGAAGAAATACCTGGGGTCGAAAAATGTATAATGAAAAGAGGTTTATTTGGCTCAAAGTTCTTCAGGCTGTACAAAAAGAATGGCACCAGCATCTGCTTCTGGTGAATGCTTCCAGCTGTTTCCACTAATGATGGAGGGGAAAGGGTAGCCGGTGGGTACAGAGATCACATGGTGAGAGAAGAAATGAGAGATAAAGGGGATATTCCAGGCTCTTTTTTAAAAAAGTTCTCTCGGGAACTAATAATGTGAGAAATATCTCAAACTCTAACCCCTCAGGAATGTATTAATCTGTTTATGAGGGATTTGCCTCCATTACCCAAACATCTCTCTTTAGCTCCGGCTTCAACATTAGGTGATCTCATTTCAATTTGACGTTAATAGGGTAAAAAAATCCAAACTATAGCAAGAATGTTCCATGTGCTGATGAAAAAATTGTATATTCTGTAGCAGTTGGGTGAAATATTCTGTAAATGTCAGGTTGAACTATTTAATCTGGTGCTTAGCTTAACTTTAATGTTTCTTTAATTTTCTGTATGGGCTATCTGTTCATTACTAAGAGTAGGGTGTTGAAGTCGTCTGTTATTATTATATTGCAGTTCATCTCTCTCTCTAGATCTATTAATGTCCATGTTATATACTTGGGTGCTACAGTGTTGGGTGCATAGATATTTATAATGTAATATTTCCTTGCTAGATTGATCCTTTTATCATTTTCTAGTGTCTTTTTTTCTGTTTCACAGTTTTTGACATGTAAAATATTTTATCAGATATAAGTATCACCACTACTGGTCTTTTTTTCTATTTCCATGGAATTTATCTTTCTCTACGGAATCACTTTTTGTGTATCTTTATAGGTGAAGTGTTTCTTTCTTTTTTTTTTTTTTTAGTTGTTGTTGTTGTTGTTGTTGTTGCTGTTTTTCCCTGAGATGGAGTCTTACTCTGTTCTCCAGGCTGGAGTGCAGTGGCGCGATGTTGGTTCATTGCATCCACCAACTCCCAGGTTCAAGCAATTGTCCTGTCTCAGCCTCCTGAGTAGCTGGGACTTCAGGCATGCATCACCATATCCAGCTAATTTCTGTATTTTTAGTAGAGACGGCATATCACCATGTTGGCCAGGCTGATCTCAAACTCCTGAACTTGTGATCTGCCTGCCTCGACCTTCCAAAGTGCTGAGATTACAGGCGTGAGCCACCATGCCTAGCCAAAGTGTGTTTCTTAAATGTAACATTTACTTGGATCTTGTTTCATTTATCATCTGTGTATCTTTTAATTGGAGAATAGAGACTATTTACATTCAATGCTATTATTAATAGGTAAGGACTTACTACTGCCATATTGTTACTTGTTTGCTCATTTTATATATCCTCTCTTGTTTTCTTATTAAAGTGAAAACTACATTAACCACTATCCTTTTTATTACTGCCTTCCTTCGTTATTTTCTCTGTTGGTATGTTTTAATTCATTGATTTTAATTTTTATTGTATTTATTATAGGTTTTCACTTTGTAGTTAACTTGAGACTTACAAAAATCATCTGATAGTTACAATAAGTTATTTTGAACAGATGACAACTTATCTTTGATTACAAAGAAAAAAAAACAAAAACAGAGGAAAAGATTTAAAACTCTACATTTTAACTCCATGCCACCATATTTTGATCTTCTGTTGTCCTAGTTTACATGTTTTTGTATTTGTTATCCCTTAATATGTTACTGTAGCTATTATTGTTTTTGGTAGATTTGTCTTTTAGTCTTCAGGGTAGAGTTATGTGTGGAATGCATACATAGCACAATTACAGGGTTAGAGTATCCTAAGTTTGTGTACTTACTTTTCCAGAGTTTTATACTTTCAAATGTTTTCTTTTTGCATGTTAGCATTTTTTTTTCTTTTGTATTGAAGAACTTCCCTTAGCATTTCTTGTAAGATAGGTCTGATGGTAATGAATTCCCTCATCTGTTGTTTGGGAAAGACTATTTCTTCTTCATCTTTAAAGGAAAATTTTATTAGATACAAAATTCTTGGTTTGCAGTCTTTTTCATTCTGTACTTCGAATATGTCATTCCCACTTTCTCCTGGCCTGGATGATTTCTGCTAAGATGTCAGTTGTTAAATAAATTTGAGCTTCTTTTTTGTTATTTGCTTTTCTCTTGCTGATTTTTTTTTAAATCTTTTCTTTGTTCTTAACTTTCGAGAGTTTGCTTAATATATGCCTTGGGATAGTTTTATTTAGGTTTAATCCTTTTGGTGTTCACTGACTTTCCTGTACCTGGATATTTACATCTTTCGTAAATTTTGAAAAAGTTTTTGGTATTGTTACTTCAGATACATTTTCTATTCCTTACTCTTGACAAATTCACTTTGTACATTAGTAATTGTTGGATTTGCACCTTTGAAGCAATTTTCTAATCTTCTAGTTGTTTTTCATTTATTTTCATGTTTTCCCCTCTTACGACCGTGGATTCTTCTGTAGCCTGTCTTTGAGGTCACTGTCTTTCCTCTGCTCAATCTATTCTGCTGTTGAGAGCACCTGATACATTTTTCAGTTCAGCAAATATATTTCTCAGTTCTAGGATTTCTGTTTTGTGTTTCAGTATTACTAATTCTATTTCTGTTAAATTACTGTGGTAAATTTCTAAACTGTGTTCTGTGTTGTTTTGTAAATTTCTGTTTTCTAAAAACTGCTAGTTTAAATTCTTTATCAGGGAGCTCACCTATCACTGTCTCATTGGGTTTGGTCATTGGTGTCTTGTTTTGTTCATTTGTGGAAGTCATAGTTTCTTGTTTACTATTTTTTCTTGTGGAAATATATGTATTTTTTGCATTGTAAGATTAGCTGTTTATTTCAGTCTTCTTTGTCTGGCTTGCTTTGATTTGCATTTGTTATGTTTGCATAGAGATTTCTGTGGAGTATACCTGTTGAATTCCCTTTTACCACTGAGAAACTGTCCACCTTTTCAGCACTAGCTATAGCCTTGGGCCCAGGTTTTCCTCAGCTTTAGCAAACATGGGATGCTGCCATTCCCATATGAGGAAGGTAACAAAAGAGAAAGTCTGGCAGTGCAGGAGGGATGGCTAGATGTTCATGCCTAGGAGACCTGTGGAATGTACTATGATGCTGCTTAACAACCACTCTTATTTGATACCTAATTTGGGTGATATACAGAGCAGAGTTTTCTGGTCTGAGGATGCTAGTCCCACTTTCACCTTTTGTCTCGGCTGTCCTTAGGAATTTTTCTCTCTTCAGGCACTTGTGACACTTCCCTTGGGTTGAAATAAGGACAGGTCTTCTGCCAGAAAATCCAGGATGGTGGTAAAGTTTGATATCAGTCTTTCCAGTGTAGTAACCATGAGTTGAGGAAAAATTTCACATGCTTGGTGCCTGGCAGATTAGGAAAAGGGCATCATGAATATAAAAGTTAGATTCTCCTATTGTCTGCACAACGTATTTTTTACTTCTTTGCAGCCCTGTGGACTGCATTATAATATGAGAATCTTGGCCCTTTGTTTTTGATTTTGTGTGGAAGGGGGCAAGTGAAGAAAGCTTGCTTCTAGTGTGCCACTTTAGTGACATCTAGATTTCAATCACTGAAAAATTCTATACCTAATATAATCACAGATTTCTCTACCTAGTTGAGTGAAAATTACCATTTACCCCAAGATTAAATAGGATTTTGAAGGTAAAGAACTAGAAAAGCCTAAATAAATTATATATTCCAAAAGGTCATTCAATGATTCAAGAAAATTCTGTGAAATTTTATACAGAGTTCCAATGTAAGAGATCATTTCTCAAAGTATGTTCTTTAATTTTATTCTTACTAAAAATCTTTAGGGAGTAAATTTATTTACATTTTATAAAACATAAATACTTTCCAAAAATGATGCAGATAATTTGTAAAAAGACTTTTCTAGTTTAATCATCTGTGTTTATGTCCAACATGTTTATGAGACATTTTATGATAATAATGATTAGGGATATCTCCCTCCCCAGAGACATCCCAGTGTAGTAAATCCATAGTCTACTTAACCTTTTTCAAGAAAACTGGTTAACTTTCAGAGTACACATAAGATTGGTCTCTCCAGGAGAAGGGTAGGTAGGTGCTACAATCTGAATATTCGTGTTCCCCCTAAGTGGATATGTTGAAACCTAATCTCCAATGTGATGATATTAAAAGTTATTAAAAACTGGAGCCTTCAGGAGGTGACTAAGTTGTAAGAAAATAGGCCTTTTGATGAGGTGTGTGCTACTTTAAAGGAGACCTCAGAGACCTGCTTGTCTCTTCCACTATGTAAGGACACAGTGAGAAAGCACCGTCTATGAATAAGAAAACAGGATCTCATCAGACACAAATCAGCTTGTACCTTGATTATGGACTTCCCAGCCTCTAGAATTATAAGAAGTAAATTTCTGTTATTTATAAACCACCCAGGTTATGATATTTTGTTGTTGCAGTCCAAATAGACTAAGATAGTGGGTCACTAAATGAGAGTTTCCTACTTACTAGGCAAAATGATGTGTACTCATTGAAACTGTATATAACTATATTGAAAATCCAAAATATTTTACACAAAAAGCTTCTAGAATTAATAACTCAGTTGAGTAAGTTGCCAGGAGACAAGATCTCTATACCAACAATGCATTGTGCTTCTACATAGAAGCGATGAGAAATGGAATTCTAGTTTATCTCTGTCTAGCTATCTACCTACCTGCCTGCCTATAAATCTATGAACCAACAGATACATAGGGACAGGTGTTCCTAAATGCATGCAAGATTTGTATGCAGAGTACTACAAAACTTTAATGAAACAAGTCAAGGAAGATATATATAGAGAAGTATACTGTGTTCATAAATTGGAAAACTCAAAATTGTTAGTAATTCTCTTCAAATTGACATATGGATTTAATGCTAACCCAATTAATATTCTATTAAGGTGTTTGGTTGAAGTAAATAAACTATTTTTAAAATATTCATGGAAAAAGAGCAAATAAATTAGAATGGCCAAAATAATTTTGACAAGGGAGAGTTGGAGGAATCTACTACTTAATTTTAACACTATCAAGTTAAGTAATCTAGGCAGTGCCAAATTTCTTAAATTATGGATATGTAAATACATGAAAGAGTATAGGGGAGTTCAGAAATTTACCCATGCATATGTGGTCTTTTATTTTTGACAAAGTTGAAATGAAAATTCAAGAAAAAGGAAGAAATATTTTTAAATTAGTGTTGCTGAATCAATTGGATGTTCATGTGCAAAAAAAGTTCATTCATTTATAGTTTTTATCATATACAAACATCAATTAATTAATATTTTAAAATCTATTTATGTTTGTGTTTATGAATGTTTTTTGCTTATGCATTCAATAACTCATATAAATTGTAAAGCAATATTTTTTACCAGGTTAGTTTACAGGTTATGGAATCAGGCCAACCAACCAGAGTACAGATTAAAATCTTCACTTCAACTCTATGTAACTTTGCAAATATAATTTATCTTTTATGGGTTTAGTTTCACTATTTGTATAACTATTACATTTATACTTACTTCATGGGATTACAGTGATAATTAAATGAGGTTATTTACATAAATGATAATGAAAGAAAAACATTTACTTATAATTACTTTGTGCCAGACATAAGCCTACGAGCTTTAGACTCTTTTACAGCTCACAACAAATGTATAATGAGTTACTTTCAATCCGTGTTTGGTATATGAGAAAATGAGGCATATCAAAATTAAGCAATATGCTTAATATAGGAGACTTAAAGTGTTAGAGCTAGAACTATAACTCAGACTGATAGAGACTATGTATTAATTACTCTGTTCTAGTGTTAATACAGTGATCCATTGGAATGAGATGTGTTTATAATGTAATGTATTTAGTATATAATATTATATAAACTAGATATATATTGCCTTTTGAACACATTGCACAGAAAATACATGAACCATTTCTCGATAAGTCGGTGTTATCACTAATTCAATATTTGCAATGTAGGTTTTAAACTGCTATACAGTAGCTATTATTTTCTTTCTTTCTTTCTTTCTTTCTTTCTTTCTTTCTTTCTTTCTTTCTTTCTTTCTTTCTTTCTTTCTTTCATAGGGCTACTAGCTGTAACTTTATGCTATAGTTTAGTAAAATCTTTTCTGTTGCAAGACTTTTTCTCATCTAAATAATGACATTTACAATGTAAAATTCATGAAAAAGTAGAGTAAGCAATTGGATATGTTCTCTACAAATATAAATTTTTATGAATTTATTTGTGATCCAGTTGTTTTGTCCTAGAGGCTTTTAGAAAATTGTATTATTATTCTTAATTCCATTGTCAAAACAGTGATTATGCTAGTCTTAATTGTATTTTATGAGAAACTGCTTTAATAATATCACATCCTCTTGCTTCAGGTGGATTAATGTAGTTTCATGTATTTACTTACAGAGGCTATCAATAAGATACAGATGACACAGAGAAAATACAGAAAATATTAGTTTGATAATGTGTATAATTCATGCTAAATCACTCATTATTTTATGTTACTCATATTCTAATGGAAATGAACATAAATATCCCATAAAGCAATTCTTCAGTTAGATGGTAGCATGGAGCATATTCAGAGTCAGATAGGCTTATACCATCATACCAGTACCTAAAAGTATCAGAGCAGAGTTATACATGTTTGAATATGTTATAAAGAACATATATTATAAAGAACATGTAAATTTTTGGTAGAAATGTAAGAAAGAAGGAGGATAGTAACTGGCAGAGTTGGAGTAGGCTTTCAATTTGCCTTTGTACTTTTCTAATTATCTTTGAATAATTATAAAATGTTTTTCAAATTCAAAACACATAGTCATAATGGAAATGGTTTTTACAGTAATTCTAAATTCAAAGAAGTCAAATTGTGTATCAAGATTTCAAGCAAATTTTAGCCTTCTTTACATTAGATAGGCAATATTTTGACATTATGGGTAGTGTCCTGTAGTAAAAAAGTAAAATCTTCTATGATCATCCTTTAAAGGTGATATGAAGAAAAAAAACAAGTAATATTTCTGGAAGCTGGGTTCTTTGTTATTATACAGCATGAAATAGAGTACTGGTTAGAACAATTGGATAATATGATTGGTAGACTGTTCATTGGTTTTCATCTTTTAATGTCTTAAAATTACTCCAAGCAAAATACTAACAAATCTAAAAGTGTACATATTTGTAATCATTTTATTTATTGGGAATAGATGTGTTCAGTCAGTTGCAAGGTTAATTTCAATTAAATTTCTAGAAATTTCACTAGAATTGCCTTTCCTGTGAAATTTTAAAATTGTCTTGGAAGTTATGTCAATTTGAATCTCAGTCTGCTAAACCTTTAAATACACTTCTGAATGACAAAGCTAATTCATCAATTGTCACCCTCAAAAAACAAGGTAAAATAAATATACATTGGGTGGGAGAAAATGACTTTCCTTCAAATAGAACATAAGGATATAATCATTAACGAAGGTAGAGGCAATTAAGAAAATTTAAAGTATTAATAAATTTAATGAGAGAACTAGTTTTACTGATTTAATGTGTCTGTCTAATTAAAAAACATGAAAACCAAATGACCATCTTTACTTACATCCCAGATTCTAAATGCAAATGAAGGAGTCACTAATCAAAGGCTTCTATGGCTAAATTTCATGATTATATACTAAAGAGGAATCTAACCAAGAAACTCACGGCTGCTCTTGAGAAGATGCCCTGCTAAACGACTAAGGCAAAAATCACTTTTTATGACCTCACCCAGTATTTGACAGAAAGGGATTCGCAGCTTGCCTGTAAACTACCCTCTTCATTTACTGGGAGATTCTCTGCAAAGAGAAGTGACCCAATCAAATTTCCTTCCCAAATCCATTGTTGGTATGTTATGGTGAATGTATCTGTATATAGAATGCTTTAACAAGATAAACCTGGTCTCTTGAGAATTGCTTATGGTGAAGAAACCTGAAATCCATCGATTCATGGGGTATGACTTTATAAGAAATATCACGTAACCTGTAACTGTTAAGAGTGTACAATGAAGTTTTGTGACCAAACAGCTTACTTATGTGCAAGTAATAGCTGCATACATCTCTTACAGTCATTGACTGTTAAATCTTGATCAGAATCTGGCCTAATGTGAGAAGAAAGGACCTAGAAAGCTTCTGGGTAAATGATTATATATATATTATATATACATATAATATATATATACACACACACATATATATCTTATTCAATTGCATGTGCACTTGAGTTTATTGGTAAAGCTTAATATAAAATAAGTTTTCTAATTTGTGTGAGTCTCATTTGACAATCCAATCATGTGTCTTTGTTCAGGGTATTCCCAAATTGTCTTTCAGAACTTCGAAGTACGATGTCTAATAAAAAACAGGGAATTAAAAACATGATGAGAATTTGATGTTCTTTGTGTTATATCAGTTATGTCCATGTAACTTTGTACAATTTATATAGCTCCTCACGCATTAAATTCTTTGTTTAGTTATTGGCCTCTTGGAATAAATTTTACAATGGAGTGATCAAAATCTTTGATTTTGTTCTAATTCAAACTTCTAGCAAATACATGTTTTGAAAGGTCACTTGGGTCTAAGAAACCACACTTGCAAGTAGAGGATGAGGTAAGTAGAAATTCATTAAGAAGTATTCAGCAATTTTAGTTGATAAAAAGCTCACTGAATAATGTGAATAAATGAATGAAGGGAATGACATACCATGGAGGCCAAATATCTAAGTTGATATTGTGTGATATTGGAGTGAAGATGATACATTTTACTCTCTAATAGATCACAATGGAATACCATGTTAAGTTCTAGGCATATCATTTTGAGAGAGATATAGATACTAATTTGCCTGGGAAAGTCCTACTTTATATCTGTTTTAGGAAACAATTATTAACAGTGGCTTTTTTCATTTTCAATAGTGCTCTGCTTTAAATGATGAATATAGGGTCATTCTAGATATAGACAAAGTAGAATATGTTTAAGAGAAATCAATTTGCATGGTAAAGGACTAGACATGTCTAACACGGATATTCTGGATATTAGGAAACTTGTCACAATTTTATTCAAGTATTGGAGAGTGTTTAATAATTTATTTTCTAACTACCACAGCTTGTCAGCTTTGGAAATGATTCCATAGCAGGATTTGAGTTTTTCCTATTACTGCAACATGGCTTCCATCATGACTGACAGCCAGGACAGCTTCTAGTGATACTTCATAATTTATTCTAAAAATTAGTTTTTACTTTTAATTTAAAAAGACCTTACTGATTCCTAAGATCTCACCAAAGGCTCAAAGTTTGTGCATTAACAAAGTCAGAGAAAAATGGGGGAGAGAGAAAGAATAAGAATGAATGATGCAGGACGGGCGCGGTGGCTCAAGCCTGTAATCCCAGCACTTTGGGAGGCCGAGACGGGCGGATCCCGAGGTCAGCAGATCGAGACCATCCTGGCTAACACGGGTGAAACCCCGTCTCTACTAAAAATACAAAAAACTAGCCGGGCGAGGTGGCGGGCGCCTGTAGTCCCAGCTGCTCGGGAGGCTGAGGCAGGAGAATGGCGTAAATCCGGGAGACGGAGCTTGCAGTGAGCTGAGATCCGGCCACTGCACTCCAGCCTGGGCGACAGAGCGAGACTTCGTCTCAAAAAAAAAAAAAAAAAAAAAAGAATGAATGATGCTCTGGGAATATATAACACAGTTGTTTGATTTTTATTTGACTTCTGCAACACTCAGGTTACAGACAGAAGATGCCTGACTGTAATGAGCTATTAAAGATTAAGGACTGGGCTTCTGCAAGATCATAATGGTAAGAGAAAGTTCAGTTGTCTCATGATAAATTTCTTTTTTTTATTATTATTATACTTTAAGTTCTAGGGTACATGTGCACAATGTGCAGGTTTGTTACATATGTATACTTGTGCCATGTTGGTGTGCTGCACCCATCAACTCGTCAGCACCCATCAACAATTTACATCAGGTATAACTCCCAATGCCATCCCTCCCCGCTCCCCCCTTCCCATAATAGGCCCCGGTGTGTGATGTTCCCCTTCCTGTGTCTAAGTGATCTCATTGTTCAATTCCCAACTATGAGTGAGAACATGCGGTGTTTGGTTTTCTGTTCTTGCCATAGTTTGCTGAGAATGATGGTTTCCAGCTGCATCCATGTCCCTACAAAGGACACAAACTCATCCTTTTTTATTGCTGCATAGTATTCCATGGTGCATATGTGCCACATTTTCTTAATCCAGTCTGCTACTCATAGACATTTGGGTTGATTCCAAGTCTTTGCTGTTGTGAATAGTGCCGCAATAAACATATGTGTGCATGTGTCTTTATAGCAGCATGATTTATAATCCTTTGGTTATATACCCAGTAATGGGATGGCTGGGTCATATGGTATTTCTACTTCTAGATCCTTGAGGAATCGCCATACTGTTTTCCACAACGGTTGAACCAGTTTACAATTCCACCAACAGTGTAAAAGTGTTCCTATTTCTCCACATCCTCTCCAGCACCTGTTGTTTCCTGACTTTTTAATGATGGCCATTCTAAGTGGTGTGAGATGGTATCTCATTGTGGTTTTGATTTGCATTTCTCTGATGGCCAGTGATGACGAGCATTTTTTCATGTGTCTGTTGGCTGTATGAATGTCTTCTTTTGAGAAATGTCTGTTCATATCCTTTGCCCACTTTTTGATGGGGTTGTTTGTTTTTTTCTTGTAAATTTGTTTGAGTTCTTTGTAGGTTCTGGATATTAGCCGTTTGTCAGATGAGTAGATTAAATTTCTAAAGAAGGGGACCAGCATGGTGGTGCATGCCTGTAATCTCAGCACTTTGGGAGGTCAAGGCAGGTAGATTGCTTGAACCCAGGAGTTCTAAACCAGTCTGGCAACATGGCAAAATCCTATCTGTATAAAAATTGGCCAGGCGTGGTGGCTCACCTGTAGTCCCAGCTACTAGGATAGCTGAGGTTGGAGGATTGCTTTAGTTCAATATGTTGAGGCTCCAGTGAGCCATGATCAACCCACTGCACTCCAGCCTGGATGACAGAGCAAAACAGGGTGTCAAAAACTAATATTAAAAATAATAATAATAATAAAAAGAAATTTCTGAAGAAAATACTTAGGAACTTTATGAGGAGTGAAATTTCTAGCCATACCAGTATGACTATGATATTTTCTGGTCTAATTCCTGAGGAAATGTCTTCCACTCTCCCACTATTTTTTTTCGATTTGGGTGAATGTGTACTGTATATGATAACTACATGTTTGTGATACTTACAAACAGATGTAATTATCAGTGTACATTGGGGTAAAATATTGCTGAAAAATATTTAACATGGAAGCAATAATTTTGTAACCTTTGTATGTTTATGAAAGTGTCCATTAGTTTGTTGCCAGAGTCTGTTGTTTGAAATTCAACCTCCTACCCATGCGTTCTTCCTGAAGGTAACACTAGGAAACAACTATTTGGCTCCTCAATGCTACCTGCCAGGCTGGTTTGTCTGAGACTTTGTTTCCCAGCAGGTCCCAAGTAGTTATGTTGTTTGAAGCTGTGCTTCAGTGAATCCTTAGAGTATTTTTTGTGTCCTCTCTACTTTCCAAACAATAGCTATAATAAAGAAGCATTTTCTTCTCAGTGATAAGCCAAGATAAATTATTATAAAAACCCTGCCTTTGGAGAAATTCCTAAAAATTCAAAACCTTTACTTTAGCATCGATCCTTTGTTTTAATTTGTCAGTAGATATATATCCTCAGTATTGTGTTTATGTTAGTAAGAGCTAATCTTCAAGCAGGTGTTTTTAAAAATAAACATTTTATTAAATGAGTAAATTCTGAGAAACTCACTAGAAGTTGAACCAAAATTAAATGAGAAAAGAAAAATTAATCAGGATTATTGAAAATGCTCCTTTTGAAAGTAACCTCTCAGAAGATTTCTAAGTCTATGACATGTACATTTTTCCAGTCGGCTATTGCCACATTCAACTGTTTACTTCTTAGGCTGGCTGCCTTAACCTGCCAGATAGTAACTGGAAGGTTAGCCTACACCTTCAGGGTATCAGATTCCATACATAGAAGAGGGAATGAAACAAAATAATTTCTGCTGAACATTTGCAGGTTTTATAGTCCAGAGTTAAGGCCTAATTGAGAAAAGGGCTCAGAGGAGCCTGACTAGAATTTGATCAATCTTCATTACCATTAGTTGGAAGAAAAGTTTACAGAAAGTTTACAAAAAATTCTGTAAACTATTTAAAAAGTTTTATTCTAAGCCAAATGTGAGTGACCATGGTCCATGACATAGTGCCAAGAGATCCTGAGAACATGTGCCTGAGGTGGTCGGGCTATAGCTTGGCTTTATATATATTAGGGAGATGTAAGACATCAATCAATACAATATATATTCATTGAGTTCAGAAAGGTGGGACAACTCAAAGTGTGAATGTATAGCAGGCAGGGTTTCCATGGCATAGGTGAATTCAAAGATTTTCTGATTGGCAATGGGCTGAAAGAGTCTCTAAAGACTTGGAATCAGTAGAACGGAGCCTCTGGGTTAAGAAAAGGGGTTGTGGAGACCAAGATTCTTATTATGCAAATGAAGCCTCCAGGTAGCAAGTTGCAGAGAAAATAAATTGTAAATCTTTCTTATCGGAGTTAAAAAGATGCCAGACTCATAACTAATTCTCTCCTGGATTAGGAGAAAGACCTGGAAAAAGAAAAGGATTCTCTATAGAATGTAGATTTTCTCCACAAAAGACAGCTTTGCTAGGCCATTTCAAAATATATCAAAGAACTACATTTAGGGTAAAATGTCGCAAATTCTTTCAGGGCCTGGTGTTATGCTGGTATCTTATTGCTACTGTTAATCAAGTTTATCCAAAGCTGTTTCCTTACATATTTGAGTTTGGCCTAAAGGTTTTTATGTACATCATGAACTATAACAAGTGGAAGTATAAACCAACTGTAGCCCAATCACTGAGTTTTGGCCAACCAAATGTAGTCAACTTTTTGAACCATGTTTAAGTAAGGCAGACACCAAGCTGTAATCAATTCAGTTGTTTCTGTATCTCACTTTCAATTTCTGTACATCATTTCCCTTTTTTTTTTTTTGTCTATAAATATTTTTCCAACACATGGCTGCACTGGAGTCTCTGAATCTGTTGTGATTCTGGGAACTTCTTGATTCATGAAGCATTCATTGCTTAATTAAACTCCTTTAAATTTAATTCAGCTAATGTTTTTAACAACTGGTGTTAGAAATGGGATCCAAAGTACAGCTTCTAGCAGCCCCCAGGAGTGGTGAGTGAATAAGCAAGGTACCTTCAAGGATCCAGTTGTGTCCCTTAATCTCTGAATGTCTTCGGATCATGAGTAAGTCTGTTCTCAGATTTTAGAGCTCCACAGATTTGTGTTTTGAACCCTCTGAGTTTCTTTGAGCACATTTCTGATCCAAACTGGGTTTGGAAGTTGCAACAGAAAATTGACTGGGTCCAGAATTGAATTTGATCTGGTAATCAACTGGCATGGATTGAATTAGAAGCCTGTTACATCTTACTGGGTGAGAAAGAAACTGGTAGTAAATGGTAATATGGCAGGGATCATAAAATTTGGCTTTTAAAAATTCACAGGGATTTTTGTGTTCTACCCCTTTGTTTCATTTTTCTTGAGTGCTTAGGTAGGAAAAAAAATCATTGGTTAAATTAATCAAGAGAACCTGAGAACAAAGTCAATGTTTTAGATAAGAATGGAAATGGGATCCTTAATTTCTGAAAAACTGAGTTTCTTCCAGCTTATACGTTAGGTCTGGGAAGCAGAGAAGTCCTAGAGAAATGGTAAAATCTCATAAATATAACTAGGAGGGGAACATTCCAAATGAACAACAATGCAATGATGTGTATTTTAAAAAAATAAAATAAAAAAATAAAAGAGGACTTCCAATTTAGTCTCCTGTAGGGATGTTGACTGGTGAGCTTCTAAATAGATTTCAACATTTTTATTTAAATCACACTTATTTTACTCTGGCCAGAATGGAAAATATTAAAATTCAGGTCCCCCATGCAGCTGGGTGAGTGGCAACTTGCAAAACAGAGAGGATTTTGTGGTTACATGATTTTACTTTGTAATGTGGCTTGGGCCCTGGAGCCATGGTGTGGTAAGTAGGGTCACTAGGGCTGCTCAGGGAAGGGGAACACAGAAATCTGACATGAAGGCAAAAAGGTAAGAATTTCTTACCAGACTTCTAGACTCTCTCTCTTTCTGTGCAAACCAGTTGAATGAATAGTAAAAATCACTGGTTATCTCTTCTGTAATGTTTTAATTAATGGGAAAGAGAATGTGTGAGGCTAGTCTTAAGCTGTAATGAATGTGGTGTGCTCTATATGTCTTTCTGTATGGTTCTCTCATGAAGGGGGGTTCCTTAGGATAGAATGAGGGCCTAGGACCCCATTAGCCCACTGTTCAAGCCAGCCCAGAAAACTGGTCATTTACAAACTTTGTCACAGTACTTTGAAAACCAAAGAAACAAACAAAAATTGGATGAGCTCTCCATTTTGTTTTATGTCCTTGGTAGCTTGACTTTGTAACCATGTGGCAGTACTTTCTTTTGGTCTCTGCCATTTTACAATGGTGGCACAGGTTCAATACTGGCTTAAGAAAAATGAGTAAGTTTTGGTTAATATCTTTGTGACTTGTACCAATTGCTTAATCTCTTCCCTTCCATGAATAGCTTCTGGCTTCCTTTCTTACATCTTCCTTTCTCTAGGCTACCTCTAAAGATTCCAGATTTTGCAAAAACTGATTACCACCTCTTTGAAAATACCTCTCTTGTGGTTAAGTCATAACCTTAGTTGAGGCTTGTTGGTTTCTCTTGTGAAATTACTTTTGGTAAAGTTTAAAAGCCAGAATATTGGTTGCTTGGCTTGACTAAAGGCGAGTAATAAGAAATCCCAGCACTTTGGGAGGCCGAGACGGGCGGATCACGAGGTCAGGAGATCGAGACCATCCTGGCTAACACGGTGAAACCCCGTCTCTACTAAAAATACAAAAAACTAGCCGGGCGAGGTGGCGGGCGCCTGTAGTCCCAGCTACTCCGGAGGCTGAGGCAGGAGAATGGCGTAAACCCGGGAGGCGGAGCTTGCAGTGAGCTGAGATCTGGCCACTGCACTCCAGCCCGGGCTACAGAGCAAGACTCCGTCTCAAAAAAAAAAAAAAAAAGAAATTTAAAATGATTTTTAAAAGAGGGCTATGGTTAGAAGTCAGCTTAATTAAAAGTGGATATCCAAGCTATAGGTATCTTTTGTTTTTTCCATCTTGAATCTTGTTCTTTTTTTGGAAAAAGGGTTTTTCTTCTTAATCAACTAAATTATTTTGTCTTGCCACTGTTAATGCACACATGAGAAGACCTAAGATAACTTCTGATGGCCTGGGACTCCTTGAGAAACACAGAGGACTTGCCACACACTCTGATTTTGGAAAACCCTCTTTGTTCCTCAGAAAAACCCAGGAATTAAAAGCAAATAGATCTCTCTCAAAGTCTAAGTCTCTGTACGGTTTTGTATTGTGTTATCTGACACTTTTTACTTTGGTGGGTGTGACCCCTAATAATCTGAGAAAGGTCTCAGTTAATTTAAAAAGTTTATTTTGCCAAGGTTGAAGACATGTGCCCATGACACAGCCTCAGGAGGTCCTGACAACATATGCTCAATGTGGTTGGGGCACAATTTGGTTTCCTACATTTTAACAAGACAGGACACACCAACCAATATAAGCAGGGAGGGGGCTTCCAGGTCTCAAGTAGATGAGAGACAAATGATTCAATTTTTTGACTGTCTGATTAGCCTTTCCAAATGAGGCAATCAGATATTTATTTCTCTCAGTGAGCAGAAGGATGACTTCCAATAAGATGGGAGGCAGGTTTGCTCTAAGCAGTTCCCAGCTTGACTTTTCCTTGCTAGCTTAGTGATTTTGGGGCCCCAAGATTTCCAAGATTTATTTTTCTTTCACAGGGTTATGAGAGATTGCTTTTCATTATAAGAGAGCTTTAGTGTATAATAACTAGGTAGGAAACACAGTTTTAGAAATGGACTGATTGCAAAATGTGCTGATTGGCTTTGGGTTGCCATGCAATAAAATGCACAGTAAAAGCATTGCACTGTCTTCTCCCATAGCATTTCCCTATTTTTCGGGAGTCTAAGATCTGTTTTTGTCTTCCAGCTGTACCTGCTTATTAGCTCTAGAAGCTGCATGTTTTACTTGCCCTATTTATTGAAGGCCTCCATCCTGATGCCAGTAACCCAATTAAGAAACTAGAAAAAAAAAAAAAATCTTACAACTACTGGATCTTTTCTGCCTGTCTGTGTAGCTATATATGTATCGGGTATGTGATGTTTATATAAAAGAGCTATAGTTAATTAACTTAAAGAAAAATAAGTGCTTACATAAAATATTTTGAAGAAAAAATAAAACTTCCATGTCTTTTAGTTCATGTAACTTTGGTAATCTTTTGGAAATAAAAGCAGCTTTAGAATTATTGCTAAAATAAAGACATTTGATCTAAATCAAGTGGGTCAGATATTAGGTTTATTAAATGCTTCAAGGTCATAAACTGCTTTGACTTTTAAAAAAATTTCAATTTACCTACTTTGGAGACATTAGATTATAGATAAGGCCTGGGGACATATGGAATTAGCTACACCCCCTAGGTATGCAAAGAATGTTGAAAAGAAAAGAGGTTTTATATAAGGAAGGATCTTGTATGGTAAATTCTTGTCCTAAAGTAAAACAACTGGTTGTTTAAAAAGAGGAATGTTGAGGACAAGTCAGAAAGTCCAAGCATGTTATAGATGATCTGTGTAAGTCGTGAAAGGATTTGTGAATGGAAATCTGTGCACCAAAAGTAAAAGTTCACAAGAGTTACCATTATATGTGTTTGAGACTACTGGGATAAAATTAAAAAAAATAAAATAAAAACAAAAACAAAAACAAAAAACAGTTTTACCTGCAAGGTGTGTAAAGAAAGTAAAATGTGTTTTTAGTAAAAGATTATAAAAAGGCATGGAAATGTAAATTTTTGCCTAGTTTAAAGGGTTAAATAATAGTTTTACATTAGATAAGATAAATATAAAGGTTTAAACAAGTTGTGGAAAGTTTGTTAAAAAATGGTCTTATGAAAGAAATGCTGTGTTTGAATGTATTATCTAAATTTAAAAGGGAATTATTTGATTTTTCTGTAAATTGAACATTGGAATAAAAGCACAACAGGGTTTTCTTAGCGCTCTGATATGCTCTTTAAGAAAAATTTGTAAAGGGTTATAAAGGTTTTATGAGAATCTCAGATTATGATCAAACTGATTATGATTGAATGGATTGGTATGTAAGGATTCATTAAGAATTGGGGTAGATATTAATGATACACTAATTCAAGGGTGAAATTTGGCTTTCTCTTTTGAACAAGATTTTCATGTAATATTAAAGGACAATAAAAGATTTTTATTAGCTTTTTGAATAAACTACACACAAAAAAGGGAAAGACAAGAGACAGATTGTTTGGAAAGTGAAGTCTTCCCTGTATCAATAAGTAAAGGTTTTTGCCTTTTAAGTATTTTTGAGTCATCAGTTTGGTTAAACGAATAAACAACTTTTGGTTCACTGAATAACTAATGGTAACCTGGAATTCTATTTCCTAATATCGAGTGTTTTAAAAATTCAACATATTTGATAGGCTGCCCCAAATTAAATTTCAGCTTCAAAACTATCTTTTCTGACTCTGACTTTGAGATGCTACAGAGAAACATGGAAACATCCCAAAACAGAGGTAAACAGGATTATTTGACATGTTTACTTACATTGGAAGCATTACCAAAATAAAAATAATGTTTAATCTTCAGGTTATACTTTAGCGAATAATGTTAACATATGTTCCAAAATTCGTGGAATTACTAAAATTGTTATATGTCTGAGTATATGCTATCAATCATAATTATGGTTATTATGTTAAGTTAAAGTTATTGTAGACCATAGAAATCATGAAATTTCCTTGTAAATTGTGTTTTTCACTATTACTAAAGGCATTTCCACAGTTAATTGCTTAACACCGATGCAGTTTCTGAAAACTTCACAAGCATGCTAAATCCTAGAATATAGTGTCTTCTAGGAGGTTTATGAAAGGATGGAAAGGACCCTGAAAAGCACTCTTGAATACAGGCTTTTGATAATTTTAGAATCATATCATTTGAACTGGATAAGAATTCTTGCAACTTTAATGAAAAGACTGAATGGGTTATAAAACTCTAACTCAACTAGAACAAACATTAATGGAATATTTTGAAAATAATTTGCCAGATTTTCATGCTAAATCAGCTAATCCTGAAATTGTTTACATATACAATTAGAACAAACCCCATAGTCTAAGTCAAATTACCTTTCAAAACCCATTGGTTATCAGCACTGTGCACCTAATTTGGAGAATCTAATATTCAAGAGGACTTAAGTCTAATTTTAATTTTAAAAAAAAGACTGATGGAGAACTAGGATGGCCACCTTGTCCTCCCTGAGTCCTTAAGGCTTTTGTTATTAAAAGTTCTGCATTCCACGCCTCATCATGGAAAAGATGAAATGATGTAAATTAAATATATATTGGTGTGATTACTTACAAATTGCTAAACTAGTTTATAACTAATGTTTAGTTTGTCACACCCATATTCCTGGAAAGACAATCAAAGCTTCACGTAAATTTCACTACCTGATGGACCCTTTAAACATTTATATAGGAATTTTATTCGACTGCCATTTTCTTTTTTCATTTTCAAGTTTCAATTATGTATTCATCAGTGTACTCCCCAACACATTACATCAACATGATTTTATGCCTTCTTTGGAGAAATATTTCATGGTTAAGTGGAAAAATTTGCAGATGGCTTCTGGAAGACCTTCATTCTAAAGCCACAGTGAAATATTTTAATTAGAAATCTGGACCTTCTGGGCCAGGTGCAGTGGCTCACGCCTGTAATCCCACAACTTTGGGATGCCAAGGCGGGCAGATCACAAGGTCAGGAGATCGAGACCATCTTGGCGAACACGGTAAAAACCCCATCTCTACTAAAAATACAAAAAAAGTAGCCGGGCATGGTGGCGGGCGCCTGTAGTCGCAGCTTCTAGGGAAGCTGAGGCAGGAGAATGGCGTGAACCCGGTAGGTGGTGGAGCTTGCAGTGAGCAGAGATCGTGCCACTGCACTCCCTCCTGGGTGACAGAGCGAGACTCCGTCTCGGAAAAAAAAAAAAAAAAAAAAAAAAATCTGGACCTTCTTTCTTCAGTTTGCTGTAATCCACATTCACTGAATAGAAGTTGTGTTGATTGTTGACACGCAGTTTGTTCCAGGGTTCTGGGTTATTCTTTCTGTCCCAACTAACATCTGGATTAATCAATACCAGACACAATATGTACAGTGACTAATACCAGATCCTGGGCTAAGTAGTATCTCAATCAATTGTCATTTTCAATGTCTGTTTTATTTTTATTTTTATTATTTTTTTTGTATAAAAGGTTTCCCATACAAGAAGGATGATGTTATAACAATAGACTACTGTGCCACCATGTATTTTCAACATGTAAAGGAAGTTTTTTATGGTGCATTGAGGACAATCCACTCCTTCACAATCTAAAACCCAAATATTGGAACTTCTGAGGACATCAGAGGAAGACTGTCCTTGCCATCTGTATTGCAACAAAACTTCAGGACCTTTGGGTTAATATTCTCACAACTGAGAAGGGTCGTTTCACACTCTTGAAACTGTATAGCCATTGGTACCCTTAAGATAAAGCTAACTAGGGAAGTTTCTCCCCAGAAGTAAATGGCATCCTTGATGTAAACAGCTTTCCCAGGATCACGGATCAAGACTTTTCTACTATCATGAGGCTCTTATTCTGAATATCTTTTTCTTGCTTATGCCTCTATAAACAATAGAAATGAAAACGGGGTATGCTGTGTACACTTATGGGGTATACTTTTGTTTGTGAGGGAATTTGCAGCCAGTCTTATACATGGGTAACTTTATACCTTGATAAATGAAAAGTGAAGGCCCAATGTAGGTAAGAAACTTAAATGGTATATATGTTGCCTCATAATCAGTCAGAAACAGAATGTTGGTTTACTCCTCTTAACTCACATCTTGCGTTAAAGAGAACTTTGCCAGGAGGCCTTCATTCTTCTAGAAGCACATCATTTGTTACGTTCTCCTCTTTCCATGGTTTGGAGTAAAAAAGGCAATGATTAGAAATGTATCCCTCATCCTTGAGGAATCACCACAGATTACTGGATATCTACCCAAAGGATTTTAAATCATGCTACTATAAAGACACATGCACATATATGTTTATTGCGGCATTATTCACAATAGCAAAGTCTTAGAACCAACCCAAATGTCCATCAATAATAGACTGGATAAAGAAAATATGGCACATGTACACCATGGAATACTATGCAGCCATAAAAAAGATGAGTTCATGTCTTTTGCAGGGACATGGATGAAACTGGAAACCATCATTCTCAGCAAACTATCATAAGGACAGAAAAACCAAACACTGCATGTTCTCATTCATAAGTGGGAGTTGAACAATGAGAGCACATGGACATAGGGAGGGGAACATCACACACTGGGGCCTGTTGGGGGGTGGAGGTCTTGGGGGGGATAGCATTAGGAGAAATACCTAATGTAAATGATGAGTTGATGGGTGCAGAAACCAACATGGCACATGTATACCTATGTAACAAACCTGCACGTTGTGCACATCTACCCCAGAATTTAAAGTATCATTAAAAAATCAATAAATAATAATAATAATAAAAGAAATGTATCCATCATGATAGCCTCTTTAGCAGATTCTACTATAAAGACTATGGTTGCACATCAGACTTTAAATTCTTTGTGAAAGTTATTCTAAAGAATATAATTGTGTAAACAGCAAGGTATCTGTGCAGCCACTGACACTTTTGGCCTATGAAGAAATACATCAAATGTAGGTTATAGAGATTGAGTTGTAGGGAATTAATGAAGAGACTGCTTAGTTATCTAGCTCATTCTTTGATTTATTTAATGTGTTTTGGCTTATGAGGACCCTGGGTAATAAACATACTCCAAATTCTTGGTATAATCTTCCCCATAGTCATTATAGTATTATCCCTGGTGTGTCATATTCTCTGAAGGGTCTTAAATATTTGCATGAAGTCATCTCTAGAATGTCAAATGGTCTGTCTTCAACTGAAATTACAAGAGTTAAAAGAAATGTGTGCTAATGAGGACACCATAACCTATGAATAACATGCTGAGATTGGAATCCCAAAATGATGGTAACCGACAGTGGCGCTAAGGCCCTAAGTTTTGGTCATACTCTCAACTGAGTGAGAGCCTGATGAAAAGGGGAATTTCTAAATCAAAATTATGGGTTGCCATTGTTTTGGACTGAGCTCATGTACTAGACCTCAACAGACCAAACCAAACAGAAATGGAGTCGTCCTTGAATGTCACATAATCAAACTAAGACTTTAAGGAAACACGTAGATCTTATAACAGACCAGTTTTTGTTTTTCTTCTGCAAACAAGATGCTCCAGCATAAGGAGGTACACCGTACTCTGTTCTTGCTTCCACCTTACAGAACCCACAGTCTACTGTTTCTGAGTGGCTTTCAAGACCAATGGTAGCAGTAACATCAATGACTACAGTTTTGGTCAATCTCTCAAAAATCAGAAAATGCTCAGAAGGAGAAATTGTTAATCTATATTAGCCTAAAGCTGCCTATGTGCATATTTAAGTTTAGTCTAAAGTTTTTTTTTTTATGCATTGTGAACTATAACAAGTGGAGGTGTAAGCTGACGATAGCTCACACCTGTGTCAATCACTGAATTTCGGCCAATTAAATGTAGCCAACTATTTGAACTGTATTCAAATAAGGCAAATGCCAAGCTGTGACCAATCCAGTTGTTTCTGTACCTCACTTCCAATTTCTGTACATCATTTCCTTCTTTTTTTTTTTTTTTTCTGTAAATCTTCTTCCAACATGCGGCAGCGCTAGAGTCTCTCTTAATCCACTATGATTCTGGGGTCTGTTGGATTTGTGAATTGTTCATTGTTCAATTAAACTCTTAGGTCTCTGTTTTAATGTTATCACTGGTCAACTGTGCCAGAATTTCAATGACAGGAAGGCATAATGAGGCATGTCTGACCACTTATTCCTATCATGACCTGAACTAGTGTTTCAGGTTTACTTTAGAATGCCTGTGGCCAAGTGGAGGAGTTCATTCACTTGGCTATGGAGACTTAGAGTTTTGTTCTTAGATTACACATTTATGGACTTGTATTTGGATCTACAAAAAATGCTTAACCCAGTGCCTAACACAAGCTAAGCTATCAAAAAATGATGTTTATAAAATAAAAATTAAAAATAAATTAGAATATCAAGTCACTGTATTCTTCTTATAACTTTTTGTTTTTTGTTAAATAACACTTCTCCACCTTTCTTTGTGACTCATCACACACAAATTAAAATACTTTATCAAATGTTTGCAGGAGCCTAAGGCCACATTTTTAGGACAATGCAGCCTCCTTTTTGAGTTATTGCCTGGGAAAGTTCAGGAATGCCAACATAATCTATTGCTTGTTCTTACGAACACCTGATAATAGGCCATTGACCCCATTTTCCAGAGCATTTACTAAAAAGGTTTTATAATTGTGAATCCTTCTTCTTTCCCTCTGAAATGTATATACAACTCTTAAAACTCAAGAATGTCTTTCTCAAGGACCTGAAAAACCATTCATTTGATATTTAATCTTTAGGAAGGATGAGGTTACCGGTTCCCGGTCTCTGTGGGAGAACAGAATCCTAACTTTGATAATTACCTGCTGACTGACACAACTGGCCTAATTCCATTTAGATATGAACCAATACTTTGTAATTTTTCACTTGACTACTGAGCTTCTGTTCACACTTCTCCCTACTCCCCTCATTCTCTCCTGGAAATGCCTAGTCACCACTGGTAAACATTGAAGTTGAGTTCAGTTCATATTGGACCATCTTCTCTCTTGCAATGATGTATTACTGAATGAAATATCTTCTAACCACTTTAGTGTTTGGTTTCATTTGTCTTTGACAATTGTATTCTCTCTTCTATTTTATAAATGAGTAAATTAACTCAGATAAGTAAAGTCTTTGAAAAAGGTGCTATTATTCCTTTTTTACAGATGAGAAAACTGAAGCAGAGTATAATTAGCAATTTGCCAAAGGTGATACAGTTAGTAGGTGATAAAATTATAGAAACTTATGTGTATCTAATTGCATGTTGTGGAACGGGATGATGACGTTATGTATAAAGTATAACCTAATGAACACAGGCACTACAGTCAGATTGCCAGGATCAGCTCTTCTAATTTTTCTTGTTAGCTGACTAATCTTGGGCAAGTTACTTAACTGTTTTGATTCAATTTCATCATCTTTAAAAGGTAATATTAACAATTCCTAACTCATAAGGTTGTGTAAAACTCTAGGGCTAATTTATATAAATCACTTAGAAAAATATTTACCATATGGTATTATTTGGCTCTGTGTCCACACTCAAATCTTATCTCAAATAGTAATCCCCATGTGTCAAGGGAGGGGTCTGGTGGGAGGTGATTGGAACACGGTGGAGCTTTCCCCCATGCTGATCTCATAATACTGAAGGAGTTCTCAAGAGATCTGGTTGTTTGATAAGTATCCAGCATTTCCTCTGTACATTTTCTCTCTCCTGCTGCCATGTAAGACATACCTTGATTCCCCTTTGCCTTCTGCCATGACTTTAAGTTTCCTGATTCCTTCCCAGCCACGCAGAACTGTGAGTCAATTAAACCTCTTTTCTTTATAAATTACACAGTCTCAGGTAGTATCGTTACGGTAGCATGAGAAAGGACAAATAAACCATACATGTGTACTCAATGTATTAATATTTTTGCACCATTGCAATTATTGTTATCCTACCATATTGTTGTTTTATCATTATTTTTTCTCTCTTCCTAATTTGTGGTAAAACAAATGAATCAATTTTAAAATTCCTTACAAAACAGCTTCATTATTATGTAGAGTAAGAGGGCAATTAATCTGGATATTTTCGAGAGTCTGAACTTTGACCTAGGCAAAAGTAACTGGAACCTGTGTTATTTGAAGTTTTGACTGATGTAGGGATGCCACTAGATAAGAAGATGATTAATATTTCAGGAATAAGACTCACAAAGTTTTCAAATAAACTCTAGAAGTTTAAGACCAAGGGTATAGAAAGAAAACAATCTTACAGAAAAGGCATGTTAGCATTCTTAAGGCAAAGTCCTAACATAATCAATAGGCATAGCAGAATACAGGTCAGCATAAAATGTTTATTTACTTGAGATTTTTCCTATATTGATCCTCATGGGGTATTCTTCAGAGTAAGTGAATGCTTACTCTCTAATTGTGTAATGATAGTGAAAAGGAGAGACAAATAAGTAGAAATAAACAATAGACAAATAAATAGAAATCAATAGTGTCTCAAAGACCTGGTGAATATCCTCTTCCTAAATCACAGGGAAGATCCTGATGGTGGTGTCTAAAGGAGGCTGAGACAATCCATGTTGCTTTGTGTAAGACTATGCACAATCCCCTGAATTGGAATAGAAGCAATCACTATAGCGAAGCTCAGATTTACCTTGATTCCTTGGTCTCCCAGTATAGGTATTGGCTGACAGGGAGATGTCACATGCCTTCAGACAGCCTTGTAGTTATGATGAGGAGACCCTGCATACCAGAGGGAAAATGGAGACAAGTTTGTCTAAGTGCACATGATAGTAGGAACTTGAAGCCACCTCCAATGATATCAGTAGTACTAGGAGATTAGACGATCAAATGTTAACCCGAAGGACTTTCCACCTCAATTAGAGGTCTGCAGTGAGAATAATGAAGGGTCATGCCCCTCTTTTTTTTCACAATGCCATACAACTGAATCTATTCCAGGGAAAAGAAAAGAATGAGCAAAACCTATACATGACAGAGTTTAACTCTGAACTTATAGATAAATCACAAATTTGTTATAATTTACTTTTGTAATGATAGAATTCTGTCTTCATTAATTAAGCTCAAGAGATAAATAAAATTTAGTAATAGAAAATTTAAATAAATTGAATTGTCATGTACCTTGGTCTGTGGTTAGAATTGCCTCCTTTGCTTATCTATACTCGCCAATAAATAGTGTCTTCATCCTTTTCATCCCAACTACTCAGTTGACGTGATGGGCCATCTCTGCAGGGAAATATGCTCCACTTGATCACAGAATGCCATAAGCTGCTCAATTAAATCACCTTAAACTAACAGTATTTTCTTACAATATAATGTATTCTTCCTGTGCTGTGACTTCCTAGTGCTGGTATTCTACTTAACATCATGAAAGCACAGTCATGTTAGCAGACTTGGTGTTTGATCTTTAGAGATATTGTGGGTTATTATAACTGACAGTAGTCTAAACACATATCATTACATTAGGAACAGAAAATATGAAAAATTAACATTTATTGAGTTATTTCTTACAAGTTCTTGTTATAAACTTTTCACTTACTATGAAAGGCAAGTACTTTTATCTTATTCTACCAATGAAGAAGCTAAGCTTAGGAACATTAGTCTTGCTAGCCTTTGAAGTAGAGTTAATTTCAAACCTATGTTTTCATAATCATGTTTGGCATTATTTGCACTACAGAGTAACTTCATAAGTAGCTGGGGATTGACCTTGATCCACATTCTCCTCAGGGAGAATCTGTCCTTGTTTCCCTTTTACAATATCAAAATCAAACATAGAGCAGATTCCTGGGTCCCAAATCAGGCCTATTGAATCAGATTAAGTGGCCAAAAGGACTGTGGATCTTCATTGTATTCACCTCAGGGAATTATTTATGGGTAAGTTTTTAACATTGCATATTGTTCTTTAACAGAGAATTTGAGATGAAAAATGGATGAGAGAAATTAAAATTTACAAAGCTTTTATATTTTGCAAAGAAGACCCTACTTATTCTTAAAATAATTACCAAAATGTTATTTCTGCAACTACAGAATTCATTATCGGAAACTAATATTTTAAGGTTGAAACAAACAAAAAAACTATCAGAAGTTCGTGAAGGAGGCCACTACTGTAAAATTTTTGCCACTACTCCAGCTCTTTTGGTGTTACAGTACTTTGAGATGTATTACACCATTACTATTTAATCAGCTTTTAGAACTTTTGCAGGCATAGTGTGGAATGATTAAAGGTGGCTTTTATCTGAGAAAAAATGCACCTTTAGCAAATGTGAGATATTCACATAAGAATTCATTAAACTTTTTTCATTATCTCAGCTGTAGAAACTTGCCCCTGTACTTGATCAATAAATCTCTGTTATTTAAAATTTAATGATTATCTTTTGACTTTTCTCTACAAAATATCATTCTGATTAATAATTAGTAACTCATATTTCCCTCTCCAGCATCGCTTGTTATTTGACTCTGCCATTAGCAAATCCGGTATATAATTATTTTTATAGCTACTTATGCCCAATGGATTCTCCTAAGCTATTTTTTTATATTAAGAATATTTTTTACCTAGAAATAGAAGTGGATAATTAACATATATTTACAGATTAAGTTAATTTTCTGAAATTCAGTTATTATGTGAAAATACTTCTGCCTTTATTATAAGTTGATGACTATAACTATATATATAATCAGAAAGCTTAGATATAATAGAGGCAGTAAGTCATATACAGATGTTGCTATTTATTTATTAATATCTTCTCTCTTTGTCAAACTTATATGAGATAGTTATAAATAATTTCACTAGCAGTCAGGAGAAGAAAAGCACTATTAGTTTGATTTAGGGAAAGAAGGGAGCCTCATGAAAAGCACAGTTTCGACTTGACAAGTACAGAAGGGGATAAAGGTTGTTTTACAGAAAAAAATGAACAAACTGTATGATGAAAGCGCACAGGGGAACAGTTACAAATGAGCAATCATTGGTTATTTATTTATCTGAAACACAGTGGCAAAAGAAAAAGTGAGAAATTATACAGGAAATATAGATAGAAGTCTGAGAATAACTTTCTAAGGAATTTGTATTTGACTCTTCAGATCAACATTACCACTAATTGAGCACCCATGGAATCTGCCTTTGTGAAAAGCACATTCTGTGTATGAAATAAGGCCCTGAAATATCAGAGGTCATCTGCCTATTAATCCAGGACTTTGGAATTAATCCTTTTTTTTCTTTCAGAGTAAATGGAGAGTAAGAATATTTTTGAAAACAATTATACATCTATTTCTCATTGTGAATCATTGAAACATTCTAATTTTATTGCATAATCAAAATTATTCAATAAGTATTTTATATATAAATGATATGAGATATGGTTATACATATTTTTATACATATGTAAAATACATATATGTTTTATATACCTATTTGACATGGTTTGGCTCTGTGTCCCCACCCAAATCTCACCTCGAATTGTAATAATCCTCACATATCAAGAGCAGGGCCAGACGGAGATAATTCCATCATGGGACAGTTTTCCCCATACTGTTCTCATGATAGTGAATAAATATCATGAGATTTATTCTTGTTAGTAAATGGGGTTCCCCTGCACAAGCTCTGTTGCCCACTGCCGCCATGTAAGATGTGACTTGGCTCCCCATTCACCTTCCATCATGATTGTGAGGCCTCTCCAGCCATGTGGAACTGTGAGTCAGTTAAACTGCTTTCCTTTATAAATTACCCAGTCTCGGGTATGTCTTTATTAGTAGCAGGAGAACAGACTAATACACTATTATATATGTTTACATAGCTATTATATATATTTACATAGCTATTATATACATATATATACTCACACATAAATACATACATGTGTATATGTGTGTGTGTGTGTGTGTGTTATGAGATCAACTTTCTGTAGTCAAAATTACTCACAGTACTGTTCAAACCTTGAGGGTCCAGAAAGATCAATTGGCTTATGAAAAACTGAACAGTTAGTATTAGTGCTGAGATTAGTTCTGAGATCTTCTGACACCTAATTCTAGTTTTCTTTTTCTGTATTATTCTTTAGAGCTTGCTCATTAATACTGCTAATTTAGAATAGCTAGATGAAGATTTATTTGCATTTTTAAAAGACTGCACTATATTGTTGATGTAATTTATTATCGTGAAGAATAACTCTAACCAGATTAATGAAGCCTGCAGTGTAGATTTAATTGCCAAAGTAAATATTGTAAGTGTTAAATTAATGGCTTACTTGAAAATACATCTTTGAAAGGCCTTTGATGTCAACTAAATGTTACTTAATCTTGCTTTTTTGCTCATTTAAATTAAAAAAAGTATTAGTACATTGAATAGGTTTTCATGGCTTTAGCTCATATTATCAATATTTTCAAATGTAATGAGCCATACTAAAAAGAGAGTTTTTATTCTTTTTTTTTTTTTTTTTTTTTTTGAGACGGAGTCTGGCTCTGTCGCCTAGGCTGGAGTGCAGTGGCCGCATCTCAGCTTACTGCAAGCTCCGCCTCCCGGGTTCACGCCATTCTCCTGCCTCAGTCTCCCGAGTAGCTGGGACTATAGGCGCCCGCCACCTCGCCCGGCTAGTTTTTTGTATTTTTTAGTAGAGACAGGGGTTTCACCGTGTTAGCCAGAATGGTCTCTACCTCCTGACCTCGTGATCCGCCCCTCTCGGCCTCCCAAAGTGCTGGGATTACAGGCTTGAGTCATGACGCCTGGCCGAGAGTTTTTATTCTTTAGATACAGTGGAAAAACAACATTTTTCTACTAGGAAGCTGAACAAATAGTTCAATGTAGGGAAATTTTGCTCTTCCAACCATCACATTCCATGACATGAATTTATAGTATCCGGAGCAGCTTAGAAATCTTCTTAATCAGAATTATACAGTGTTCTTGAGAATAATAAAGCAATGTAATAAGCACTTCTCATTACACAGGTTAAAGATGCAATTGTATTCTCAACAGCCAACCTGAAGTAGATAAATACAAGTTTTTATTTAAATAAAATCTGTCAAACCAATTGGCATCCTTCTCAGAAGAGTACATATTTTACATTTCAAAACATGTGGGTAATAGTATATCTATCTCATAGAACACCTAAATTAGTAACAGCAGTAAATATGAATATGTATCTTCGTAATCCTAGGAATATATTCACCATGTTCCTAGGAAAAGATGAATTTTTCTGTATCATGACAACCTTCAGAGTAGTTTTAACATGCTTAATCAGTAAGTAGGAGTTTTATTTTTATGATGAGTAGCCACTGGAACGATTTTTAATGCAGTTTAATCAATAAGTAATAATAACTCACCTCAATGAACACGCTTTTGCATTCCAGCCAATCAATGAGGGCTCCTCGCTTCTAAAAGTCAAGCAATTAAAAATGGACTATCTTATATACGTCAACCACTCAACAGCAGTCTCACTCTATACAAATCATGTCAAGTCACTCACCTGTAAAGTTCTACCAGTCATTGGATTCCAGGTTTTTAAAAAATTCTACAAAAAATTAACACTGCTCTATTTGGAGATACTGTGCTCGACCAGCAAAACTCTTTCTAATTGCCTTAAATAGTACATTTAGGTTAAGTTGTTATCTTAGATATCAAATAGGATTTCACTCTTTGATAGTTTTGAAGGTTACACTAAGATAATTTTGAAGACCTTTGCTTAGCAGCTTTTTAGGGAACCCTGGAATCAACAGGCATACACACTGGGTTATTTTTTCCCAATTTCCATGTTGCTTCAAGATTTATTTTTTGAAGAGTCAGTCTTAACAACAATTTGAGCTCTGTCTTGTTATTTTAGAACTTTTAGACCAACATGTCTTGGTATAATGTCCTTAGGCCTAAAATTTTACATAAAGTAATTCGATCTTTTTATCTAAGATTTCACATGTCCCTCTTTTCTGCTGTATACCAATGCTTTTAAAATTATCTGGTTAAAATTCAAATGTGTTAAATTTTTAGTTTTTGAAGCTCTCTGTGGCTTAGCTCCTCTATATGTAACTTCAGGCTAATATTCTCTGCTTCACAAATGTGTTGCAAAACTTAAACGAGATACAAAAGAATCCACTTAAATTATTACTTAGTAATAACTTTTTCTTTTTTTCTTTTTTCTTTTTTCTTTTTTTTTTTTTTTTTTTTGAGACGGAGTCTCGCTCTGTCACCCAGGCTGGAGTGCAGTGGCCGGATCTCAGCTCACTGCAAGCTCCGCCTCCCGGGTTCACGCCATTCTCCGGCCTCAGCCTCCCGAGTAGCTGGGATTACAGGCGCCCGCCACCTCGCCCGGCTAGTTTTTTTTTTTTTTTTTTTTTTTTTTTTTTGTATTTCTTAATAGAGACGGGGTTTCACTGTGTTAGCCAGGATGGTCTCGATCTCCTGACCTCGTGATCCGCCCGTCTCGGCCTCCCAAAGTGCTGGGATTACAGGCTTGAGCCACCGCGCCCGGCCTACTTAGTAATAACTTTTTATGGAATTTGGGTAATAGTCTGATTTTATATAGCAATAAGTTTTCATCACATGTGCCTTCAAAATACTGTTGTATTGCTGTCCTATCCTCCATCTGTAACTGAAGGCAAGGTTAAGGAAGACTTCACTGCTTTCATTTTTAGGTAACCTGTTTACACATAAAAATTGAATATTTTAAAGCTTCTCATTCTTATTTTTTTTTGGATTTTATTACCTTTTTCCATGTTCATTGCTTAGGCAATACACCATATTTTGAGAATTAGAAGTTTTACACATATATATATATAAATGCCCAAAAGGGAAGCCTGTTAGTTAAAAATGTAGACTGCAGAACAGGTGGTGGAAATTACATTATCTAAGTTCTCAATAGATTTTTCTCAAAATGGAATGATGTTTATTTACTTAAAGAGAATAAACAAAGAACATATAGTCTTATTTATTTATTTATTCATTTTTTGAGATAGGGTCTCCCTCTGTTGCCCAGGCTATGGTGCAGTGGCATGATCACATCTCACTGCAACCTTGACCTCCTGGGCTCAAGAGATCCTTTCACTTCAACCTCCCAAGTAGTTGGGATTAGAAGAATGAACCACCATACCCAGCTGCTGTTTTTACTTTTTTTTTTTTTTTTTTTTTTTTTGAGACAGAGTCTGGCTCTGCCGCCCAGGCTGGAGTGCAGTGGCCGGATCTCAGCTCACTGCAAGCTCCGCCTCCCGGGTTCACGCCATTCTCCTGCCTCAGCCTCCCGAGTAGTTGGGACTACAGGCGCCCGCCACCGCGCCCGGCTAGTTTTTTGTATTTTTTAGCAGAGACGGGGTTTCACCGTGTTAGCCAGGATGGTCTCGATCTCCTGACCTCGTGATCCGCCCGTCTCGGCCTCCCAAAGTGCTGGGATTACAGGCTTGAGCCACCGCGCCCGGCCTGTTTTTACTTTTGAAAGGTATTTTTGCCTTTGAATTCTATGATGGCTAAACAGGAGAATAAAAATAAATTAGTGTAATATAAGTCAAATCCATTTGTATTTACCTTGAACTGTATCTTAGTTTGTAACAATTTCTTAAAAATATTTATATGAGTATTTTTGCCAATAAAGCACATAGGAATGAGCCTATAAACTTTTTGGGCATATTACTAAATCTGAAGACTGAAGTCTGGCAATATCCTTAAACAAAACACTCAAATATAGTAAAGAAAATTATAAACTGTAAAGATTTTTCATTGTCAGAAGATGAGAATTGATATTATAGATTTTCAAGTATTTATATCAGCACTAGAAATGCTGGATTCATGCAAATTTCAAGGGGAAATAATCACTATAAAAATCTATATTTTAATTTATTATGTTACCATACTATTAAATAATAGTTATGCTAATTGCACATAATTTGATCTAGTATGACTTTCAAGGTAAAGTTTTACCAAGTCATTTTCCAAAGTAGCAAGTAGATGGCATTATATTACTATTCTTAATACATATGCCTAATAATACAATTCAATAAAAAATAGTTTTACAAAACCTTTTATTTTCAAACTTGTAAGAGTAAATATATCTGTTCTTATTCAATAATCTATTCATTTGAGTCCACTTGATTCTAAAGGTATTGCACTTTTAGTGATTTTTGTGAAATAATTGCTTTGTTAAGTAAAACTAATTACTTCTAGAAAACTACTTAGCATGTCAAATAAACTCCTCAACATGAAATCGAGTTATCTGTATTTTGTGACACTTAAGACTCTTTAATATTTTCCAGTTTAAAATGAAATGTTAATCTATACTACAATGTTCTCCTCTCACCCCAAACCAAGATAAATGAATGAAATAATTAAACAAGAAAGGCAAATAATGTCAATCCTTACTTCAAAGAAGTAATGCTTTTCAAACCATAACCACATTATTTCAAAAGCATTCACAAGAGAAAAATACAATTAAGGATTCTAGGAATCCATGTGTAGCTCTTACCCAGATATAGACAGAAAAAGAAGCAACAATTATGTAAACCTAATTAATATTTACATGTTTTAAAAGCTCCATATATGCCCTCTCAAGAAAACTTGCAGGATCATCTGGATTATATTTACCAGGGAAGGGGCAATATGCCAGGGTTTTGTATTTTGCTATTCATATTAGCAGAAATCTTAAGGTGCCAAAAATATTCTGTTATGATTACCAAGAGGCACTTTCAACAATAACAAAATCTTAATAAAAAGGCAAAAAAGGCAATTAAAAAAAAAGCTAGATCTGTGTTTCACTGAGCCTGCCGATTACTGATAACCTAATGAGGAGAGCCATTCATTGGAAATTCAAATTTAAGTTCTAATTTTTTGCTAAAAACTTGTACCATTCAACATTTGAAAGTTATGTCTATTTTTTACTTCCTATTTCTAGAAGAAAAGTTAGTGGCAAAAGTTGTAAAGATTGGGTAAATTGTGGAGAATAAATGTTTTTTATTTTGTTTTTCTTTCAAGCACAAAGGATCCAAAGTATAACCTGAGTTAGGAAAACAATCCAAATTCTAATGATATAGGCTATCAAAATGCTAACAAAATTTATATACGTGTGTGTACATGTATCTATATCTATGTATCTATATATAGAGAGAGATAGATGTTATTCTGTGTATCTCCATATGTTTAGACATATTATCTATATAAATGGATGTCATTTTGTAGAATTCAGAGGAAAAATCCAAATACATTAAAGCAAATAGACATAATATATATATAAAAGGAAAAAAAAAACACTACAAAATGATGATGAAAATGTTTAAGGTTAGGGTGGAATACATTTCCTTGGGTGAAGAAAAAAATAATTTGTAAGGTTGAAGGTTAATTTTTATTCCTTGAAAATTTTATACCTAGTTATCAAGTTGTTAAATATTCTGGTAACATTTTATAAATTCAAAATAGATACTTTTCAGTCATTCAAATATGAAAACTTAATTGCCAATGATAAGTGTGTGTTGTATGTGTAGGGGGGCATCACTCATAACTAGCTAGGGCTACCTTTGAATGTCTAGATAGTATAGTATCTGACCAGAGGATGAAAGTGTGGCAATGGCCTCATGATTATGGAATTCACTGACTGTAACATCCAGATTCAGCTGGCTTCACAAAAGCCTGGAAAACCTTTCAAAAGACACATCTAAAGCAGAAGCTTGGAAGCAACACTCCAGTAGGATGGGAGGGGGTGGAAAAAGCAATCTTTCAGGATGTAGTATATGTGTTGAGTAAGAAGCCCTGATGCGGTGTTGTGTACACAAAAGAAGATATGGTTTTTCCCCCAGAAAAGAAATGTGTGGGTCCAGGAGTCAAATGACAGAAGCAGAAGTAGGCCAAATTTCTAACATGCCCATGACCCTTGGAAGCACTTTGTGCCTTCTATTCTCACTGTTTTGGATTCTGCAGGGTTGGAGGTTCTGTGAGTGTAAGGAGATGCTTTCTTGTCAGGGTCTTATTTAATTGCAGGCGGCTGGTAGTTACCTTCTTTGAAATCCTTGTAACCAGGGACCAGGGACCTGGTAGAGAAAAAAGAGTCACCACACATACAGAGGTAATGCATGCTGATAAAAAAGAAGGAGGAAAAGTTGCTTTTACTAAAGTAGCTCAGGGAGTGATAAATTTGGAACAAAAGTGATCTGCTAGTGTGTTACCTTAAATAAGTGTGAATGTACAAGTGTAGCAATCTGAGCCTGAGGGATAAGTATCAAAACTTCAGACCCCTCAGGAATGAAGGTTTGATTCACACTGCCAGACAAACCACCAAGATCTGCCCCGATTGTAGTTGAGGATATGGAAAGTTATAAAACAAATTTTGGGAGGAAGATGATTAATGCTAGTGTAGCACCAAAATCAAACGCAGCAGTTAAGACTATAGTTCACCCCACAAACTTCTCTTGCCTTAGGTACCCTCAAGAAGAGAAGTCCAATATGGAAGCTGCTCCTTAACATGGATTGTAGAAAGGGTGATCATGAAAATGTATGTCTCTGATCTTATGCTTCAGGAACCATAATGGACAGATAGACTCAGTTTCTGCACTCAGAATCTGTCATCATAATACCTCAGAACCCTTGCTTTTCATGGAGTGCTTCCAAAGAATGATCAGATATGGCAGGGATAGGAAAACAGGCTCATTTCTGTGAGGTTGTGGAATTCTAGGGGTGAAATTGGCTTGAGAAAGTCCCATACATAGGTCTGACCATAACTTTCTTTGAACTCCCTTTCAGTGTGAGATTCTTCCTACTTAGCTTTCTTCCTTCCCTTTCTCCTTCACAAAATTCACATGTTTACCCTGCATTCTCTGGTTCCCTTCACCCTGCCTACTTGCATATATAATAGTACCTAGATTTCTGCTTCTTGAAGACCCTAACCTAAAACAATTTCAGAAATATTTTAGTTCTCTATAATTTCAGAAATATTTTAGTTCTCAGAGATAGTGAAATAATATCTGCAAAGTTTTTATTTTTAAATAATGTAAGTAGTGATTCAATTATTTCTTTCTCTCTGTATATATGACATATATACACACATATATAATTTTTATACATTACACAAATATATAATTTATATAAAATTAAATTGTATAAAATATACTTTTACATATAAATTTAGAAAATTTATATGTAATTACATAATTTAAATATTTATAAATTATATATACTAAATATATTAATAAATTATAAATATTTATATAACTTGCAGGTTATATAAATATATATAAACTCTCTGAAATAAATGAATGTCAAAAAAAATTTTATTAAGGGAAGAGAAATAACCAACACTTACCCAGATAATTAATCAAAATAAAAAAGTCACTGAATGAGAAAATTAAGTTTCTTAAGACCCAAAGATCTGTGGCCTACAAGACACAAATCTCACTTATAAAAACACATAGACTGAAAATAAATGACTGGAAAAAGATTTTCCATATAAATGGAAACTAAAAAATAGTAGGAGTAGCTATATTTATAACAGACACAATATATTTCAAGTAAAAACTGTAAAAAGAGACAAATAAAATCATTATATAATTAAGAAAGGGTGAACTTAGCAAGAGCACATAACAATTGTAAACATACATGCACCCAACACTGAAGCACCAATATATAAAGCAAATATTATTGAAATAAAAGATAGAGATAGACCCCAATACAATGAATGCCTCAGATTTCAAAACTCCACTCTCAGCTTTGGAAAGGTCATCCAGACTCCAAACCAACAAAGCAACATCAGACTTAAAGAGTACTAAATGGACCTAACAGATATTCACAAAGCATTTCATCCAACGGTTTCAGAATACATGTTCTTCTCCTTGGCACATGGATCATGTTCAAGTATAGGCCATATCTTAGCTACTAAATAAGTCTTCACAAATACATATATAATAAAATTCTATTAAGTATCTCTTCTGTGTACAATGAATAAAACTAGAAATTATTAACAATATAAATTTTGTAAACCTTACAAACACATAGGAATTAAACAATTTGCTCCTCAGTAACAAGTGAGTCAATGAAGACATTATGAGAAAACTAAAAAATATTCTTGAAACAGATGATAAAGGAAATACAACATACAAAAACCTACTGGATACAGTGAAAGCAGTACTAAAAGGAAAGTTTATAGCTGTAAGTATCTATCTCAAAAAGTTAAAAAAAGTTTAGATGAACAACCTACCAATGTATTTTAAAGAAGTGGAAAAGCAAGAGCAAATCAAACACAAAATTGTTTAAATAAAAATCTGAATAACAAAGATCAGAGTATAGATAAAATTGAAATGAATAAAACAATGCAAAAGATTGCTGAAATATAAAGCTGGTTTTTTGAAAAGATAAACAAAATTGACAAAACTTTAGTTAGAGTAACTAAGAAAAAAAGAGAAGTCCCAAGTAAATAAAGTCAGAGATGAAAAAGAAGACATTACCACTGATACTGTCGAACTTCAAAGGATCATTAGATTCTACTGTAAAAAACTATATGCCAATAAGTTGGAAAATCTAGAAGAAATGGATACATATCTAGACACACAAAACCTACGAAGATTCAATTATGAAGAAATTCAAAACCTGAACAGATGAGTAACAAATAATGAGATCAAAGCCATACTAAAAAGCTCTCTCATTAAAGAAGACTGTGAAACAATGGCTTCACTGCTGTATTTTACCAAACTTTAAAAAAAAAAAAAAAAAAGAGGAAGAAGACCACTCTTACTAAACTTATTCTGAAAAATGGAGGAGGAGACAATAGTTCCAAACTCATTATATAAGACCAGTATTAACTTGATACAAAAACCAGACAATGATACATCAAAAAAAGCTACAGGCCAGTATCCCTGATCAACATTGGTGGCAAAATCATCAACAAAATACTAGCAAACCCAATTCAGCAACACATTCAGAAAACCATTCATGATGACCAAGTGGGATTTATCCCAGGGATACAAGTATGGTTCAACATACACAAATCAATGTGATATGTTATATCAACAGAATAAAAAACAAAACTATATAATCATTTCAATTGATGGAGAAAATACATTTAATAATATTGAATATCCCTTTGTTATAAAAAACTTCAAATATTGGGTATAGAAGCAACAGTCCTCAAAACAATGTAAGCTATGTATGACAGATCCACAGCTACTATTACACAAAATATGCAAAGCATTGGAAGCCTTTTCTCTAAGATCAAGTATATGACAAGAATTCCCACTTGCAGCATTGTTTTAACATAATACTAGAGTCCTAGCTAAAGCACATAGACAAGGGAAAGAAATAAAGGGTATCCAAAGTGGAAAAGGAGAAGTCAAATCACCTTAGTTGCAGATAATATGATGTGTGTGTCTGTGTGTGTGTGCGTGTGTGTATGTGTGTGTGAGTGTGTGTGTATGATAAAATCTCCCTCTGTTGCCCAGGCTGGAGTGCAATGGCAAGATCTTGGCTCATTGCAGCTTCCACCTCACAGGTTCAAGCTATTCTCCTGCCTCAGCCTCCCAAGTAGCTGGGACTACAAGCGCACATCACCATGCATGGCTGATTTTTGTATGTATAATAGAGACAGGGTTTCATTGTGTTGGCCAGTCTGTTCTTGAACTCCTGACCTCAAGTGATCTGCCCACGTCAGCCTCCAAAAGTGCTGGGATTACAGGCATAAGCCACCACCCCTGGCCTGATAATATGATCTTATATATGGAAAAGCCTAAAGACTCCACCAAAAATCTACTAGAACTATAAAATTAAATAAACATGCAGGATATAAAATAAACGCACAAAAAATTAGAAGCAATTTTATATGCCAACAGCAAGCAATCTGAAAAAGAAATCAAGAAAGTAATCCCATTTATAAGAGCAAAAATAAAAATAAAATACCTAGCAATTACCTTAACTAAAGAAGTAAAAGATCTCTACAATGACAACTATAAAACCCTGATGGAAGAAATTGAAGAGACCACAAAATTGGAAAAATATTTCATGTTGAGTGATTAAAAGAATCAATATCATTAAAATGTCCATAATACCCAAAGCAATCTACTGATTCAATGCAACTCCTTTCAAAATACAAGATGTATTCTTCACAAAAATAATAAAAAAAAATTCTACCATTTACATGGAACCACACAAGACTCAGAATAACCAAAACTACCCTGAGCGAAAAGAACAGCATGAGAGAAATCATATAACCTGACTTCAAGTTACACCACATAGCAACCAAAACAGCATGATATTGGCATAAAAACAGACAAATAAAATCAATGGAACAGTAAAGAGAAACCAGAAACAAATCTATATATCTATAGTAATTCTATTTTCAACAAAGCTGTCAAGAATAAACATTGAGGAAAAGACAGTTTCCTCAATAAATGTTACTGGGAAAATTAGATATTCATACGCAGAAGAATGAATCTATACCTCTATGTGTTGGCATTCACAAAATTCAAATCAATATTGATTAAAGCCTTAAATTTAAGACCTCAAACTATGAAACCCCTGAAAGAAAACATTGGGGGAAATTTTCCAGGACATTGATCTGGTCAAAGATTTCTTGAGCAATACTCAACAAGCATTGTAGTATTGCAAATCAAAAATGAACAAATGGGTCCACAACAAGTTAAAAATCTTTTGCACGGCAAAGGAAACAATCAAGAAGTGAACAGACAACACATAGAATGAGAGACAACGTTAGCAAACTATCCAGCTGACAATAACCAGAATATATAAGTAGCTCAAACAACTCAGTAGGAAAAAGAATCCAATAATTTGATTAAAAAATAGGTAAAAGATCTGAATAGACATTTATCAAAACTACACATACAAATGGCAAACAGTTGTATGAAAAAGTCCTTAACATCACTTATCATCAAATAAATACAAATCAAAGCAAAAAAAAATCATCTCACCCCAATTAAAAAGGTTTTTATCTGAAATACAGACAATAAAAAATGTTGGTGAGGATGTGATGAAAAAAGGATCATGGTATACTGTTGGTGGGAATGTAAAATAATACACCTGCTATGGAGAAGATTTCGGAGCTTCCTCAAAAAACTAGAAATTGAGCTACCACCTGATCTAGCAATCTCACTGTTAGACATATACCCCAAAGAAAGGAAATCAGTATATCAAAGAGATATCTGCACTCCCATGTTTGTTGCAGCATTGTTCACAATAGCCAATATTTGAAAACAAGCTAAGAGTTCATCAATACATAAATGTGTAAAGAAACTCCTGGTACTTATTTGGCTATAAAGAAGAATAAGATGCTGTCACTTGCAACAACATGGATGGTACTGGAGATCATTATTTTAAGTAAAATAAGCAAGGCAGAGAAAGACTTCACATGTTCTCACTTATTTGTGGTAGCTAAAAATTAAAACAATTGAATTTATGAATATAGAAGTACCCAATAACCATCCAAATTTTTCCCTACCACCCCACCCCACTACCCTTCTTAGTCTTTGGGTACCAAAAAAAAAAAAATAGCAAGAATGAATAAGATCTAGTACTTGATAGCACAACAATGTGCCCATAGTGAATAATTATTTAATTGCACATTTAAAAATAACTGAAATAATAGAATTAGAATGTTTGTAACACAAACTATAAATGCTTGAGGTAATGAATACCCCATTTACCCTGATGTGATTATCATACATTGTATCCTGGCATGAGGATATCTGTTATTTTTATTTATTTATTTATTTTGAGATGGAGTTTCTGTTGTCTGGGCTGGAGTGCAGTGGCACAATCTCAGTTCACTGCAACCTTCACCTCCTGTGTTCAAGCGATCCTGCTGCCTCAGCCTCCAGAATAGCTGGGACTAGAGGCTAATTTTTGTATTCTTAGTAGAGATGAGGTTTCACCATGTTGACCAGGCTGGTCTCATACTCCTGATCTCAAGTAATCTGCCTGCTTCTGCCTCCCAAGGTGCTGGGATTACAGGCGTGAACCACTGTACCTGGCCAGGTATTAAAATATCTTACGTACTCCAAGAATATACATACCTACTGTGTATCCACAGAAATTAAAAATTAAAAAATTAACTAAATCTTAAAAAACAAGAGTAATTATCATTATAATACTATATAGCATACATGTTTTTCAACATATATTACAAACTTAATGTAAAAGTAGTATACATAAAAAATACGCCTAAAGAACTCACGTTTTCATAATGTCACTAAATGTTTAAAATTGTACAGAAAGTTTCAAAAGAGTGTTTTAATAACATTAGAGAATGACCCTAAAATTACAAGTTGGAGATTGAAAATCATTTATGTGTTCAGTAATATAATGATGATTATTATGATGATGATGATAATTTTGATATGATTATCATGATCACAGTTCTTGGAATGTGTGTTTAATGATTAATATTTTATATGCCTTTATAAATATTTACATAGTTCTGAAATTAATACTTATAAAAAATCTCAGAAAATAATTTCCACTATTTCTCAAACTCCAGTCAATGACAAAGGTCCATTTTAGAATTTTTACAATGATTACCAGGACTAGTGAGACCTTGTCCATTGTCTTAGTTTTTTCAACCTCATGAAAAACTCAGGGGATGTACAGTTTTCAGTATTTGTGATTATAACTGTGTGTATAATAAAGGACACTGATTGTATTAGGTAATGATGAAAAGTTAAAGTCTACCTTTCTGAAAACCCAGAATAAATTTTTTGAGAATGCCTATAAAAAAGATATAATTTCTATCATTTCTTTATGATAGAGAAGAAATTGGAATTATTTAGTCTTAGGGAAACATATGGAGACACAGGGCTTGTTTTTGAAACAACAGACAGAACTATGATTGTACTAAATTTCATTCTATGTATCCTTTCAATTAATAGATGCATATATGAAAATGCCTAAACAAAGTTTTTGCCTCTAAAATATGTTGTTTTAGTATAAAAAATACTGGACAAATTGTACATTCTTTCTATTTAAACAGCAATAATGATTATCCAGCCTAGTAAGGAAAAGGCCCACTTCATCTGAGATGAATGGTTACAAATCAGCTCTTTAAATGTATTCCAATGACACCAATACATGAGTCTGATATTCTAATTTATATTCTAGTTCTGTTGTTGCTGTATTCAAATAGTAAACTTACTTGGGTTTTTCATCATTTAAAAATGTATTTTTATTTTTGATTATTATGGGTACAAAAGAATTGTACATATTTTTGGGATACATGCGATGTTTTGATATGGGTATACAATGTATAATAATCAAATCAGGGTAATTGGGGTTATCCATCACATCAAGCATTTATTATTTCTTTGTATTAAGCTTATTGCAGCATTATTCATAATAACAAAGACATGGAATCAACCCAAATGCCTTCAATGATAAACTGAATAAAGAAAATGTGATACATATACACCATGGAATACTATGCAGCCATGAAAAGAAATGGGATCATGTTCTTTGAAGGGATATGAATGAAACTGGAAGCCGTTGTCCCTAGCAAACTAATGCAGGAACAGAAAACCAAACACATATGTTCTCACTTATAGGTGGGAGCTGAACAATGAGGACACATGGACATGGGAAGAGGAACAACACTCACTGGGACCTGTCTGGGTAGGGCAGGTGCAGAGAGAGCATCAGAAAAAATAGCTATTGCATCCTGGGCTTAATACCTAGGTGATGGGTTGATAGATGCAACAAAGCACCATGGCACATGTTTACTTATGTAACAAACCTGCACATTCTGCACATGTACCCCAAAACTTAAAATAAAATAAAATTTAAATAAAATAAAAAGAACATTCCAATTCATTTTTAGCTATTTGAAAACATGCAGCAAATTATTTTAACTATAGTCACCCTATTGTGCTAGTGAATACTAGGTATTATTCATTCTACCTGTATTTTTGCAGTCATTAACCATCCTCACTTTATCCTTACTGCCCACTTCCCTGTTACCCTTCCCAGCCTCATTCTACTCTACTCTTTTTTTTTTTTTTTTTTTTTTTTTTTTTTTTTTTTTTTTTTTTTTTTTTTTTTTTTGAGACAGAGTCTCGCTCTGTCGCCCGGGCTGGAGTGCAGTGGCCGGATCTCAGCTCACTGCAAGCTCCGCCTCCCGGGTTCACGCCATTCTCCTGCCTCAGCCTCCCGAGTAGCTGGGACTACAGGTGCCCACCACCGCGCCCGGCTAATTTTTTGTATTTTTTAGTAGAGACGGGGTTTCACCGTGTTAACCAGGATGGTCTCGATCTCCTGACCTCGTGATCCGCCCGTCTCGGCCTCCCAAAGTGCTGGGATTACAGGCTTGAGCCACCGCGCCCGGCCTCTACTCTACTCTTTATCTCCATGAGTTCAATTTTCTCACTTGCTGTCTTTTTAGTTTTCAAGTATGGGTAAAAGCATGGAATATTTGTTCTTTTGTGCTTGCCTTATTTCACTTAAACTAATGACCTCCAATTCTATTCATGTTGTAGCAAATGCCAAGGTTTCATATTTTTTGGCTGCATAATATTGCTTTGCGTATATATGCCACATTTTCTTTATGCAATTTTCCTTTGATGAACACTTGGGGTTATTCCATATCTAGGCTACTGTGAGTGCTGCAATAAACATGAGAGTGCAGATGTTTTTTGATATACCTATTTGTTTTCTTTTGGATATATATCCAACCAACAAGAGATTAATAGCCAGAATGTATGAGGAGCTCATACAACTCCATAGAGAAAAAAATAAATAATATGATTAAAAAATAGGGAAAAGATCTAAATAGAAATTTCTTAAAAGATGTACAGATGACCAACAGGTATATTAAAATATGTTCAGCATCACTAATCATTAGAGAAATGCTAATCAAAACTACAATAAGATATCATCTCATCCCCATTAAAATGGCTTCTGTCCCCAAAACAGACAGTAAGAAATGTTGCTGAGGATAGAAAAAAAGATAACCCTTATGCTCAGTTCATGGGAATGTAAATTCACACTTTTTTATTTACTCTTCACTATGAAGTACAGTATGGAGATTCCTAAAAAAAACTAAAAGAACTACCATATGATCTAGCAATCCCACTGCTGGGTATATACTCAGAATTTTTTAAATCATTCTGATGAGCAATAATATGCTTATGATATTTGTCATCTCGTTTTGACTTTTACAGTCATTTGTCATCTCGTTTTGACTTTTACAGTCAATCATTGAAATTGGTAGGTCCTTATAATATTGACCCTCCATAGTCTAAAGGTTGATTTAAAATATCAAAATACAGTTTGCTAGTAAATTTGTTTGAGCTTAGTAAAATAATTTTGTTTTATTCTTCAATTCCTGCTCAACAGACTGAATACTCTGCAACATCAGGGAGCTGTTAGAACTGGTCATTGTGGGGAAAAGCCATTTCACAGGAAAGAGTGAAGGGGGAAATCCAGAGGTCATTCTTCTGCAAGAATACAGACAAGGAGTTTATCTGATGTTCATTTCATTGATTCAAGTTTTGTTTCACAAAGTTATAACGAATTACCTCTTTTCCTTTATGAAGGACCTAATAATTTATCACACAGAGGAAGACAAATGTAGATGAATGTGTTGACGATGTGGGAAGTGCAAGATGTTCACTTTTGTATTATAGAGATATGTGATCTCTTTTGAAATTCACTTAGCTAATGGGATCTTCTGTATCTGGAATCTGGGAGAGAAGTAAATAGAAAGTTAAGAAAGGAATTCTGTGATTGAAAAGAGCTATCATTCTTCCTATCCATGAGCATGGTATGTTCTTCCATTTGTTTGTGTCCTCTTTTATTTCACTGAGCAGTGGTTTGTAGTTCTCCTTGAAGAGGTCCTTTACATCCCTTGTAAGTTGGATTCCTAGGTATTTTATTCTCTTTGAAGCAATTGTGAATGGAAGTTCATTCCTGATTTGGCTCTCTGTTTGTCTGTTACTGGTGTATAAGAATGCTTGTGATTTTTGCACATTAATTTTGTATTCTGAGACTTTGCTGAAGTTGCTTATCAGCTTAAGGAGATTTTGGGCTGAGACAATGGGGTTTTCTAAATATACAATCATGTCATCTGCAAACAGGGACAATTTGACTTCTTCTTTTCCTAACTGAATACCCTTGATTTCTTTCTCTTGCCTAATTGCCCTAGCCAGAACTTCCAACACTACGTTGAATACGAGTGGTGAGAGAGGGCATCCCTGTCTTGTGCCAGTTTTCAAAGGGAATTTTTCTAGTTTTTGCCCATTCAGTAAGATATTGGCTGTGGGTTTGTCATAAATAACTCTTATTATTTTGAGGCACGTTCCATCAATACCGAATTTATTGAGAGTTTTTAGCATAAAGGGCTGTTGAATTTTGTCAAAAGCCTTTTCTGCATCTATTGAGATAATCATGTGGTTCTTGTCTTTGGTTCCGTTTATATGCTGGATTATGTTTATTGATTTGCGAATGTTGAACCAGCCTTGCATCCCAGGGATGAAGCCCACTTGATCATGGTGGATAAGCTTTTTGATGTGTTGCTGAATCCGGTTTGCCAGTATTTTATTGAGGATTTTTGCATTGATGTTCATCAGGGATATTGGTCTAAAATTCTCTTTTTTTGTTGCGTCTCTGCCAGGCTTTGGTATCAGGATGATGTTGGCCTCATAAAATGAGTTAGGGAGGATTCCCTCTTTTTCTATTGATTGGAATAGTTTCAGAAGGAATGGTACCAACTCCTCCTTGTACCTGTGGTAGAATTCAGCTGTGAATCCATCTGGTCCTGGACTTTTTTTGGTTGGTAGGCTATTAATTATTGCCTCAATTTCAGAGCCTGCTATTGGTCTATTCAGGGATTCAACTTCTTCCTGGTTTAGTCTTGGAAGAGTGTAAGTGTCCAGGAAATTATCCATTTCTTCTAGATTTTCCAGAATCAATATCGTGAAAATGGCCATACTGCCCAAGGTAATTTATAGATTCAATGCCATCCCCATCAAGCTATCAATGAGTTTCTTCACAGAATTGGAAAAAACTGCTTTAAAGTTCATATGGAATCAAAAAAGAGCCTGCATCTCCAAGACAATCCTAAGTCAAAAGAACAAAGCTGGAGGCATCACGCTACCTGACTTCAAACTATACTACAAGGCTACAGTAACCAAAACAGCGTGGTACTGGTACCAAAACAGAGATGTAGACCAATGGAACAGAACAGAGTCCTCAGAAATAATACCACACATCTACAGCTATCTGATCTTTGACAAACCTGAGAGAAACAAGAAATGGGGAAAGGATTCCCTATTTAATAAATGGTGCTGGGAAAATTGGCTAGCCATAAGTAGAAAGCTGAAACTGGATCCTTTCCTTACTCCTTATACGAAAATTAATTCAAGATGGATTAGAGACTTAAATGTTAGACCTATTACCATAAAAATCCTAGAGGAAAACCTAGGTAGTACCATTCAGGACATAGGCATGGGCAAAGACTTCATGTCTAAAACACCAAAAGCAACGGCAGCAAAAGCCAAAATTGACAAATGGGATCTAATTAAACAACCCCATCAAAAAGTGGGCAAAAGATATGAACAGACATTTCTCAAAAGAAGACATTCATACAGCCAACAGACACATGAAAAAATGCTCATCATCACTGGCCATCAGAGAAATGCAAATCAAAACCACAATGAGATACCATCTCACACCAGTTAGAATGGCGATCATTGAAAGGTCAGGAAACAACAGATGTTGGAGAGGATGTGGAGAAATAGGAACACTTTTACACTGTTGGTGGGATTGTAAACTAGTTCAACCATTGTGGAAAGCAGTATGGCGATTACTCAAGGATCTAGAACTAGATGTACCATATGACCCAGCCATCCCATTACTGGGTATATACACAAAGGATTATAAATTATGCTGCTATAAAGACACATGCACACATATGTTTATTGCAGCACTATTCACAATAGCAAAGACTTGGAATCAACCCAAATGTCCATCAGTGACAGATTGGATTAAGAAAATGTGGCACATATACACCATGGAATACTATGCAGCCATCAAAAAGGATGAGTTTCTGTCCTTTGTAGGGACATGGATGCAGCTGGAAACCATCATTCTTAGCAAACTATCACAAGAACAGAAAACCAAACACCGCATGTTCTCACTCATAGGTGGGAACTGAACAATGAGATCACTTGGACTCAGGAAGGGGAACATCACACACCAGGGCCTATCATGGGGAGGGGGGAGGGGGGAGGGATTGCACTGGGAGTTATACCTGATGTAAATGACGAGTTGATGGGTGCAGCACACCAACCTGGCACAAGTATACATATGTAACAAACCTGTACGTTATGCACATGTACCCAACAACTTAAAGTATAATAATAATAAATAAATAAATAAATAAAAAGAAAAAGAAAGAAAAATTCAAAAAAAAAAGAAAAAGAAAAGAAAATAGCTATCATATTTTGTTATTGTAAATTCTAACCCCACCCCCTAAAAAATATTACAGGACACCTTTTTTAAAAAAATTTTTTTAAAAATAAATGTTGAGTAGTAAATCATGGCACAAAAACTGCATAGTTCTTAGAACTTCCCCATTTATAAAGTTCCCAGGCATAACAAAAAATGTTTATACTGTCATGCTTTTAATAATATTTTATTCATTTATCTAAAACATAGTTTCCATAGACCAGAAAGGAAACTATGTTTTAAATAAATGAATAAAATATTGTCCACTGAGTACCAGAAATTGAGAAAGCACATTGACAACACAAAAGAAGTCAGCATGAAATATACGTTCTTACAAACAAATAAATAAGATAATTTCAGATAACCATTATGTTCCAAGGAAAAAACTGAAACTGTGAGACAGACTAACTTTATTAAGATGTTCTTTAATATAAAGGGATCAAGGAAAACCTCTTAGATTTTACCTGTTTTGACCTCTGAACTAAAACCTAAAGAAGTAGTAGTAGTAAGCCATGAAAAAACTTGTGTATACTGAATTCTCAGATCATGCGCTTCTAATTAGATCTGTTTCTTTAAAAATATAAATATGGATATATGTACTTATTTATTATAATCTATATACTTAATGACTAAACATATTTTTAAAGCATTAGGTTAAAATGCATCATTTTTTCAATAGCTTGTAGATGAGAGTTTAAAATACCTTTTCTAGAATTTCAAGGCACAACACACATGTGATGTGAAATTCGTTGTTAACAACACCGGTTATAAATATATTTTTAAAATAGTTTCCATGAGGATTTCTAAATTAATGACTGACTTATCAAATCTAAATACATTATTATTATGTATTTAGACATAAATACATAATAATACCTCACTGTGTGTCTGAAGCACTTGTACAAGTGTTGTAGCTGATGTCAGATCACCTTATTCTTTTTGCTCACTTCTGCTTGGTTTTTCAGATGCATTCAATTTGTAGTTTCTTTGAGGGAATTTTTTCTCACCCATATGCCTATTTTGTGAGAGTTACTTTAGTTAAAACTTGATAGTATACTTTCCAAATCTACTCAGGCATAGGAAACCCTCAATACCTTGTAATACAAGTCAAGGCCAAGAAACAGAGAGGCTGCTGCTGTCAAGCCTCCAGTTCCCCAGAACTTCCACCCCTACTTCTTGATACGTCACACGACCCACATGACATGTGAGATATCAGGCACAGACCGAGTGAACGCCTCAAGGGCAAACTGTATATTAAGTATAGTAAAGGTTTATTTTTTTTTAATTTTTAAATTTTGGATTTAAAAATAGAAATATAAATTCTATTATCTATTTATCTCAATGGATCATTTTGAACACTTCCTGAGCTGCATGTATGTGCCTCGGAAAGCTCTGTTCACTTCATATTTGGACTGGAGGAGGGAGGTAAGGCAGCTCTCAGACTAATGGATATTTTTACTGAAGAAAATGTCTTGTCTCAGAGTAGCTACATTTTTTTATTGCATCCTTTATCACAATACAGCTGAAAAACCCAGGTTAAAGATGCTGCCACACTCTTGGCCAGCCAGAAGATATTTAATAATGATGGATTAAGGAACTGCTAAAAGAAAAAAGAGATAATTGAAGTATCTGTTAGGTAGATAAAAGCATTAATTCTGATAAATATCAGTTACATTTTAACTCCTATCCACATAACTTAATGGTAATTAGTATGATCCATAAAGTAACATTTTTTCTAAAAGTAAACTTTTACCATCCAAGATTTACATGCAGAGTATTTTACCTTATTCTTGCAGTAAACAAGGCTAACTAAAAAGAAAAAAAAAATAACCCTTTCAACATTTAAATGATCATAGTTGTTCACATTTCTATCATATATTTCCCTAAGAGAACCTTCTTTCTTTAGGTAACATTACTATTATAATGGTGACGTGTCATTAAATTCACATAGAGGCTATACCTTTCATCTGTGGTATCCCTCCTTATAACTAACATAGAGGAAAGAATAGAGAAGAGCCCCCCTTAATCACGACATTAGTTCTGTAGTAACTGCATTCTTGTAACATCAAGAATCATTCTGAACACTGAAAGCCAAAGAGCAAAGAATCATATTTTAATTCTCAGCTACTAATTACCAAGTATTAATACATACTCTCTGCCCTGTAGTTGTCCTCCTTTCATCCTATCTCCAAAATGCTGAGTGGACAACATTTTTTCCTAATGCACTGACAGATCTTATCACATCCTTTTATTTTGGTTGATTTTTTTTTAATGGGAGTAGGGTGCCAAAATCCAGTTGTATAAGAGTTTTGCCTCACAAAATACACAATCCATCTATACATCATGGCATGGACTATAATCCCTTATTAATAGAATAGGAAGAAATAAGACCAAAATATGTAAAATACAGAGAAATATAAAATATAAATTTTTAAAATGCACTCATGTGCAAAATATATGACTGTGTAAGATATTCAAGTGTATTCAACATAGTTTTTCACAGTATATGACTGTGTAAGATATTCAAGTGTATTCAACACAGTTTTTTAAAAATTGCATCTAATACATGTAAAATGTAAATGGTGTGCTGGTCTCAGAATTAGGTAATTACTAAGTTAAACACTATTGTTTTACTGGTTTTAGTATAAATTATTAATTTTAACTCCTTCTTTCTCACTTGCACTTATTTAGAGCACAAGGCAAGTCAAAGCTATAATTCTCTCTGATTAATACATAGCTCTATATTTTTTATACTTGGACTCTGTTATATTAATATTCTTCCTGCACTGCATAGAGAGTTTCAGGCATTTCATCAATAACATATAGTTTTGACTTCCTATATAAAAAAATAAGGTAAACTCAGAAGGGCTATTTTCCTATTCTTATTCAGCTTGGGTTGATATGGGTAAATTATCATTTCTAAAGTAGTATTTGCTTACCCTAGCAATGCTTTTCTTGATGTTAAATGTTAGCAATATTAGAATTTCATAAAAATTAGAATTTTATTAAAATGAAGTAAAGTCTATCAAATTAAATGTATAATTGTGCATTTAATTTTCATAGCAATACTCTTTCCAAATGTACACAAAGAAACAGAAGGTTGATGAACTTTTAAAAAATTTCATTCATGGTTAATTTAAATATAGTCTCTGTTGCCTTGCATGATAATAGACACACTTGTTATGACAAAGTAACAGGGTTCAATAATTTTAAATTGATTAATATTTTATATGGTCACATTTCTATTAAGACAGTTTTTAAAGGTAATTATACAGGCCCCAATTGTATACACACACACACACACGCACACACACACACACACATGCGCGCACGCGCATATTTATCTGTATTCAGTAAGAAATAAAGAATTTGGGGTTGATCTATTTTCTAGATTACTGAAACTAATCTTCATTGAAGGACAGATTTTATTATTTATTAAGAAAGTATGATTAATCACTTTAATTGCAACCATGGTTTAACAAACAGCTGGGGCAGAATAAAATTTATAGTCAGAACAGATGTTATGATTTTATAAAAGGAAATTTCTACATCATGAAAAATCTTTTCCTAGCTCTACATGTGAGATCTTTACAGTTTTTTAACTGAGTCAGCATTCTTACTAGGTAAAATTGTTTGAACCTTAAAGTGCAAACATTCTTGAGAAAAATATTGACTTGTGTTTATGAAAAAGTATGAACAATTGACATATCTATTCTTGTGATCACAAGGTATTGATGTAAGTTTTTAAAGGCATAAATGCAGGAGCTGGAAAGGCCCTTAAAAAAAAAAAAAGACTTTGGATAAAACAAGACTGTGTAACGAACATATTTGCCCTATCCCTAGACCTGACACAGTGGTGCTGAAGGAGTGAATGGAGCTAAGGGAAATGAACCGTACAGAAAACCAGAACGAGTTTAAGCTAACAATACATATTACATCAAGAATTTAAGTAACTTATAAGTTAAAAAGAAATCATATGCCTCTGTTAGAGGATGGAATAAAGAAAATTATCAACTTAAATTTTCTGCTGATTCTTTTAGTATCACACAGTTTCCTCGTGGATTTTATTTTCTCTTTGTTTCACAGATTTTATTAGTCATTACTCAGGAAGTAACTCTTTATCCCATAATAATTAGCAAGATCAGTATAGTATTTATTTCTGTTTTACCCATTGAGCTTTAGGAAATTGACAGATTTTGTGAATAACACTAGCTTATATTCTCCAGGACTCTCTGTATGTTTCTGTATATTTATGTGTAATACATCTGTTGCAGTATGCAGCTCCTCTCAGAATCATTTTCTGGTTTCTGCTCAGCAAAAGGGTGAAAGGAAAACAACTTAGAAGACAAAAATGAAATTGTTGCCAGGCTGCAGCTCTGAAACAGACTTGGAGGCTCCTTCAGTTTTTTGAAGCAGCATGTGTCAAACTCGTGGTAAATCAGATTTTTATACTCAGAATCAGAATCCGCTCAGCTGACACAGCTGATGTCAAAGCTTTGAGGGTACAGTGCAAGATTCCTGTTTGTGCTGAAACACTCAGCACTTCCATTGGAAATTTATTTACCTAAAACAATTGCCTCACCTTCAACTGAATGTTGGAGTGCAGACATCCAGAAAACCTGCATTCTTTTTTAGAGCAAAGGCAATGAAAAATGTGATGTGACCTTTTTCCTTTCTACAGATTGCCTCTGAGAGCATATGTACCTGTTAGTTTGCTGCCACCTTTCTATGTTATCAAGTCTAGCTGCTTAATTGTTGAAAAAGGTGTAAAGCAAAGCCCCATGTACATCCATTTTATTAGATAAAATAATTGCTGAAATAGAGCACCAGGTTAAACTATAATGTTTTCCTGAGGAGACTAGGTGAGGGATTTTTAAAAATTTATTTAAATGGGCTTCGTTGAGGATATACATATTGAGGAATGTGTATGTGCTCTTCTATTTTGAAATAAAATCAATCGTATTCAAGGGTTTCTGTGGTAAAATTTATACAAGGCTGGGCACCGTGGCTCAGGCCTGTAATCCCAGCACTTAGGGAGACCAAGGCAGACAGATTGCCTCAGCTCAGGATTTCGAGACAAGCCTAAGCAACAAGCCAAAACCCCATCTCTACCAAAAATGCAAAAACTTAGATGGATGTGATGGTGTGTGCCTCTAGTTCCTTAGCTACTTGGGGGGTTGAGGTGGGAGGATCTCCTGAGCCTGGGAAGTGGAGGTTGTAGTGAGCCAAAATCTCACTACTGCATTCCAACTTGGGTGAAAGAGACCCAGTCTCAAATCAATCAATCAATCAATCAATAAAATTATACAGCAGTGTGCTAAGCAGGATTATGATATTGTCTATTTATTCTGAAGGGTTTTCTATGGATTTCTTCAAGTATATAATGACATTGGAGTTTCTCATGTGCATTATAAACAGACATACCAATATGAATCATTTAAAAAATAACTTTATTATCATGCTTCTATAGTACCCTAAATTGCCAAGGAAATTCTCATTTGTAGTTTGTGTTCGGCAGTTAAAAATCTCTGATTTAAAGAAATTCTGACTCTTATCCACAGATTTAAAGAAATAAACTTGAACTTAAAGAGATTTTTTATTTTAGATTTAAATTATACTTAACTGTAACACAGGTATGCATGGTAAATACTGTTGCTCAATAATAAATTCTAATGTGTAAGTAAATAATAAAAAGTTGACTGAATACTTACACACCTGAATGTACATGCAAGGATCTTCATCTTATTTTTTTTCATTGTATTCTTTTTATTTTTTATTATTATACTTTAAGTTCTAGGGTACATGTGTATAAAGTGCAGGTTTGTTACATATGTATACTTGTGCCATGTTGCTGTGCTGCACCCATCAACTCATCAGCACCCATCAACTCGTCATTTACATCAGGTATAACTCCCAATGCAATCCTTCCCTACTTTCCCCTCCCCATAATACGCCCTGCTGTGTATGTTCCACTTCCCGAGTCCAGGTGAACTCATTGTTCAGTTCCCCTATGAGTGAGAACAGGTGGTGTTTAGTTTTCTGTTCTTGCGATAGTTTCCTGAGAATGATGGTTTCCAGCTGCATCCATGTCCCTACAAAGGACACAAACTCATCCCTTTTTATGGCTGCATAGTATTCCATGGTGTATATGTGCCACATTTTTTTCATCCTGTCTGTCACTGATGGACATTTGGGTTGATTCCAAGTCTTTGCTATTGTGAATAGTGCCACAATGAACATACATGTGCATGTCTTATAGCAGCATAATTTATAATCCTTTGGGTATATCCCCAGTAATGGGATGGCTGGGTCATATGGTACTTCTAGTTCTAGATCCTTGAGGAATCGCCATACTGTTTTCCATAATGGTTGAACTAGTTTACAATCCCACCAACAGTGTAAAAGTGTTCCTATTTCTCCACATTCTCTCCAGCACCTGTTGTTTCCTGACTTTTTAATGATTGCCATTCTAACTGATGTGAGATGGTATCTCATTGTGGTTTTGATTTGCATTTCTCTGATGGCCAATGATGACGAGCACTTTTTCATGTGTCTGTTGGCTGTATGCATGTCTTCTTTTGAGAAATGCCTGTTCATATCCCTTGCCCACTTGTTGATGGGGTTGTTTGTTTTTTTCTTGTAAATTTGTTTGAGTTCTTTGTAAGTTCTGGATATTAACCCTTTGTCAGAGGAGTATATTGCAAAAATTTTCTCCCATTCTGTAGGTTGTCTGTTCACTCTGATGATAATTTCTTTTGCTGGGCAGAAGCTCTTTAGTTTAATGAGTTCCCATTTGTCGATTTTGGCTTTTGTTGCCATTGCTTTTGGTGTTTTAGACATGAAGTCTTTGCCCATGCCTATGTCCTGAATGGTATTACCTATGTGTTCTTCTATGGTTTTTATGGTATTAGGTCTAACATTTAAGTCTCTAATCCATCTTGAATTGATTTTCATATACGGAGTAAGGAAAGGATCCAGTTTCAGCTTTCTACTTATGGCTAGCCAATTTTCCCAGCCCCATTTATTAAATAGGGAATCCTTTCCCCACTTCTTGTTTCTCTCAGGCTTGTCAAAGATCAGATGGAAGTAGATGTGTGATATTATTTCTGAGGACTCTGTTCTGTTCCATTGGCCTATATCTCTGTTTTGGTACCAGTACCACACTGCTTTGGTTACTGTAGCCTTGTAGTATAGTTTGAAGTCAGGTAGCGTGATGCCTCCAGCTTTGTTCTTTTGACTTAGGATTCTCTTGGAGATGCGGGCTCTTTTTTGATTCCATATGAACTTTAAAGCAGGTTTTTCCAATTCTGTGAAGAAAGTCATTGGTAGCTTGATGGGGATGACATTGAATCTATAAATTACATTGGGCAGTATGGCCATTTTCACGATATTGATTCTTCCTATCCATGAGCATGGTATGTTCTTCCATTTGTTTGTGTCCTCTTTTATTTCACTGAGCAGTGGTTTGTAGTTCTCCTTGAAGAGGTCCTTTACATCCCTTGTAAGTTGGATTCCTAGGTATTTTATTCTCCTTGAAGCAATTGTGAATGGAAGTTCATTCCTGATTTGGCTCTCTGTTTGTCTGTTACTGGTGTATAAGAATGCTTGTGATTTTTGCACATTAATTTTGTATCCTGAGACTTTGCTGAAGTTGCTTATCAGCTTAAGGAGATTTTGGGCTGAGATGATGGGGTTTTCTAAATACACAATCATGTCATCTGCAAACAGGGACAATTTGACTTCTTCTTTTCCTAACTGAAGACCTTTGATTTCTTTCTCTTGCCTGATTGCCCTAGCCAGAACTTCCAACACTATGTTGAATAGGAGTGGTGAGAGAGGGCAATCTGTCTTGTGCCAGTTTTCAAAGGAAATGCTTCCAATGTTTGCCCATTCAGTATGATATTCACTGTGGGTTTGTTGTAAATAGCTCTTATTATTTTGAAATAAGTTCCATCAATACCTAGTTTATTGAGAGATTTTAGCCTGAAGGGCTGTTGAATTTTGTCAAAGGCCTTTTCTGCATCTAGTGAGATAATCATGTGGTTTTTATGTTTGGTTCTGTTTATATGCTGGATTACGTTTATTGATTTGCATATGTTGAACCAGCCTTGCATCCCAGGGATGAAGCCCACTTGATCATGGTGGATAAGGTTTTGGATGTGCTGCTGGATTCTGTTTGCCAGTATTTTATTGAGGATTTTTGCATGAATGTTCATCAAGGATATTGCTCTCAAATTCTCTTTTTTTCTGTTGTGTCTCTGCCCGTCTTTGGTATCAGGATGATGTTGGCCTCATAAAATGAGTTAGGGAGGATTTCCTCTTTTTCTATTGATTGAAATAGTTTCAGAAGGAATGGTATCAGCTCCTCCTTGTACCTCTGGTAGAGTTCAGCTGTGAATCCATCTGGTCCTGGACTTTTTTTGGTTGGGAGGCTATTAATTATTCCCTCAATTTCAGAGTCTGCTATTGGTCTATTCAGGGATTCAACTTCTTCCTGGTTTAGTCTTGGGAGAGTGTAAGTGTCCAGGAAATTATCCATTTCTTCTAGATTTTCTAGTTTATTTGCATAGAGGTGTTTATAGTATTCTCCCATGGTAGTTTGTATTTCTGTGGGGTCGGTGGTGATATCCCCTTTATCACTTTTTATTGCATTTATTTGATTCTTCTCTCTTTTCTTCTTTATTAGTCTTGCTAGCGGTCTGTCAATTTTGTTGATCTTTTCAAAAAACCAACTCCTGGATTCATTGATTTTTTGGAGGGTTTTTGTGTCTCTATCTCCTTCAGTTCTGCTCTGATCTTAGTGATTTCTTGCCTTCTGCTAGCTTTCGAATGTGTTTGCTCTTGCTTCTCTAGTTCTTTTAATTGTGATGTTAGAGTGTCAATTTTAGATCTTTCCAGCTATCTCTTGTGGGTATTTAGTGCTATAAATTTCCCTCTACACACTGCTTTAAATGTGTCCCAGAGATTCTGGTATGTTGTATCTTTGTTCTCTTTGGTTTCAAAGAACATCTTTATTTCTGCCTTCATTTCGTTATGTACCCAGTAGTCATTCAGGAGCAGATTATTCAGTTTCCATGTAGTTGAGCAGTTTTGATTGATTTTCTTAGTCCTGAGTTCTAGTTTGATTGCACTATGGTCTGAGAGACAGTTTGTTATATCTGTTCTTGTACATTTGCTGAGGAGTGCTTTACTTCCAATTGTGTGGTCAATTGGTCAAATTTGGAATAAGTGTGATGTGGTGCTGAGAAGAATGTATATTCTTAGATGTGGGGTGGAGAGTTCTGTAGATGTCTGCTTGGTGCAGAGTTGAGTTCAATTCCTGGATATCCTCATTAACTTCCATCTCGTTGATCTGTCTAATGTTGACAGTGGGGTGTTGAAGTCTCCCATTATTATTGTATGGGAGTCTGAGTCTCTTTGTAAGTGTCTAAGGACTTGCTTTATGAATCTGGGTGCTCCTGTATTGGGTGCATATATATTTAGGAGAGTTAGCTCTTCCTGTTGAATTGATCCCTTTACCATTATGTAATGGCCTTCTTTGTCTCTTTTGATCTTTGATGGTTTAAAGTCTGTTTTATCAGAGACTAGGATTGCAACCCCTGCTTTTTTTTTTGTTTTCCATTTGCTTGGTAGATCATCCTCCATCCCTTTATTTTGAGCCTATGTGTGTCTCTGCATGTGAGATGGGTCTCCTGAATACAGCAAACTGATGGGTCTTGTCTCTTTATCCAGTTTGCCAGTCTGTGTCTTTTTATTGGACCATTTAGTCCATTTACATTTAGGTTAATATTATTATGTGTGAACTTGATCCTGTCATTATGATATTAACTGGTTATTTTGCTCATTAGTTGATGCAGTTTCTTCCTAGCATCGATGGTCTTTACATTTTGGCATATTTTTGCAATGGCTGGTACCGGTTGCTCCTTTCCATGTTTAGTGCTTCCTTCAGGGTCTCTTGTAAGGCAGGCCTGGTGGTGACAAAATCTCTAAGCATTTGCCTATCTATAAAGCATTTTATTTCTCCTTCACTTTTGAAACTTAGTTTGGCTGGATATGAAATTCTGGGTTTAAAATTCTTTTCTTTAAGAATGTTGAATATTGGCCCCCACTCTCTTCTGGCTTGTAGGGTTTCTGCTGAGAGATCTGCTGTTAGTCTGATGGGCTTCCCTTTGTAGGTAACCCGACCTTTCTCTCTGGCTCTCCTCAACAGTTTTTGCTTCATTTCAACCTTGGTGACTCTGACAATTATGTGTCTTGGAGTTGCTCTTCTCGAGGAGTATCTTTATGGCATTCTCTGTATTTCCTGAATTTGAATGTTGTCCTGCCTTACCAGGTTGGGGAAGTTCTCCTGGATGATATCCTGCAGAGTGTTTTCCAACTTGGTCCCATTTCCTCCCTCATTTTCAGGCACCCCAATCAGATGTAGATTTGGTCTCTTCACATAATCCCATACTTCTTGAACGCTTTGTTCATTTCTTTTTCCTCTTTTTTTTCTTTAGACTTCTCTTCTCACTTCATTTCATTCATTTGATCCTCAATCACTGATACTCTTTCTTCCAGTTGTTCGAGTTGGTTATTGAATTTTGTGCATTTGTCACGTATTTCTCATGTCATGGTTTTTATCTCTGTCAGTTCATTTATGGCCTTCTCTGCATTGATTATTCTAGTTATCCATTCTTCCATTCTTTTTTCAAGATTTTTAGTTTCTTTGTGCTGGGTACATAATTCCTCCTTTAGCTCTGAGAAGTTTGATGGACTGAAGCCTTCTTCTCTCAACTCGTCAAAGTCATTCTCCCTCCAACGCTGATCTGTTGCTGGCGGTGAGATGCATTCCTTTGGAGGGGGAGATGCACTCTTATTTTTTGAATTTCCAACTTTTCTACCCTGCTTTTTCCCTATCTTTGTGGTTTTATCTGCCTTTGATCTTTGATGATGGTGACATACTGATGGGGTTTTGGTGTGGGTGCCCTTCCTGTTTGTTAGTTTTCCTTCTAACAGTTAGGCCCCTCAGCTCTAGGTCTGTTGGAGATTGCTTGAGGTCCACTCCAGATCCTGTTTGCCTGGTTATCAGCAGCAGAGGCTCAGTTGAAAATGCCGAAATCACCCGTCTTCTGTGTCGCTCGCGCTGGGAGTTGGAGACTGGAGGTGTTCCTATTTGGCCATCTTGCTCCGCCCCCAGATATTCATCTTCTAAGCCATTAGTTTCAAATAAAGTAAGTGATAATAGTTTAAACTTACAGTTTTACAGTACTATAGTTTAAAAAATAATCTTTTTAAACACACAAAGCACACAATAACTTTATATATTTAAAAATTGTTCATCTTTATTTCCTTTAGTTAGTAATTACCATTGTTTATAATTCTTTAAGTGATAATATGTCAGTAATTTTCATTAACCTTGAAAATGGAGTCAAAATGAAGTTTAGAAATTTGGCAATAACATAGTGCCTATACTGGGTATTTATGTCCTAAGAAAAGCGAAATAGAGCTGTTAATTTAGATTAAAATATTCTAAAATACTAACAGTTAATGTAAATCATATGTTATATTATTACTCTTTTAGTAAATATGATGAGAAGTTATGGTGTGGAGTTGTTCCAAGGAATTAAAAATGAAATGAAGAAAATTAAGAAATAAAGATCAAACTGAAGAATGGATCTCAAGGAACTTTTAATTTATTAAGAATTGAACAATAATTATTGATAACCTAATATTAAATAATTCCCAGTTAAAATATCTTCCCAAGTTATTATTTACCACATTACCTGGTTAGTTTACTACTTATTATAATAAAAACATTTTTTATAATCCGAAATAATGCTATTTTGTTTTTTAGAGGTTTTATTTTATATCTTACTGCTGGCTCCACATGGGAAATAAGTTGCATCATGCAGATTTCTGTTTTATTTATACAGTTTGGAATCAATGGCACTTAATTCATGGTCAGACAGAGAATAGGTAGTCAAATATTCTAATGAAATAATTAATGACTGCATTAATTATGTAAAGTTCCTTGCACATGTTCTTGGAAAATAATGCAACTTTGTTTTTAGTGTAGGAGAATTTCAATTGCCTGCCTTTAATATAATCTGGATTTGTAACATATAGGGCAGATATGTATACCTTAACTTCGGTATTCTACCTGTATTTATTTCATTTTCTTCTCATGTTCAAGGCAGACTATTATTTTCATTCTTTTCTCTTATTCAGGTATTTTGTCATGTCTCTATTTTCTTACTTTGAGGTGATTGGTGTTTTTAGGATTTTTATTTCTAAATGTAAAGAGCAATTGGGTTGGGGAAGACTAGTTTTTAAGAGAAAGAGTTAGCAAGAGAAAGTTCTATAAATTCATGGATGCTGTGATACTCACAGATACTCTCCAGAAATAAGATTTATTGTTCAGTCCTCTACTCTCAGCACTCTTTAGGAATTGTTTCAGTTGAAGAGAGTCATCTGACTCAGGGTCGTAGCCTCTCCATACTATTTTTGGAACTCTTCACATGGTTTTATGAGGTTCCTTTAAGATCACTTGATTTGTCTCTTTGTCCATTCATTTTGTTTTCCTCTCCGTTCTAGAGGAATTAATTCAAGCACACTTCAAAATATAACTACTGCATGCAAAACTTCACTTTACACTCTGCTTTCAGGGGAAACCAACTTGGAAATGTTAACACAGCGTTTTTGTCAGAAAGAAAACACTTAGATGAGATTTTGAACTGAATTAAATATCTCCCATCTGGAAATGAGGATTCCATAACCATGGTGTGGAGCAGAGAGCTCCTGACCCAAGGTAGCAGTGCAATTGTTAACATGCTCTCCTGTGATAAACTGGGATGATATAATTGGTGGGGATATGTAAACTGGGTATTGCATCAGTCCTTGGAGAACTATAGGGGAAATAATAATACTGAGTACAGTAGAATTGCTCTGTTTAATTACTTTGGGAAAAAATAACAAAAAACAGAGCAATTAATTGGTAACTAATGCTAACCGTAAAGGTAAAAGCCAAGTCTCCTTATTATTGTGCAAAGAAGATCTCATCTTCTACATTGGGTAGGAAGAGAAAGATGAGGACCAGGTCCATACTTAATTGTAAGAATACTTGACCTCTAAAGAAAGTCCCATGGTTGAATATTCACACAGAAACTCTGGGAAATGGGGCAGAAACACTGGTGGAATGGCTTCTAGAAATATCAAAATGTACTAGCACATACAGACTGCAGTAAGCAGAATAATGTCCACAAAAGATATTCTAAGCTCCTAAACCTTTGGTATGTTTGGTTGTATAGAAAAGGGGAATTAATGCTTCTGACAAGATTAAGATTGTTAATAAGTTGACCTCTAAGAGGTTATCCTAAATTACCTTGGTAGGCATAATGTAATCACAAGAGACTTTAAAAGTGAAAAAAGAAAAGCAACAAGAAGATTTCTTAAAATGCTTCCAGTTCAAGTCAGAATTAAGGTGAATATTAGGTCCCACCAGTTTTACAGAGCTGTAGATGTTTTGCTGTTGTTCTTTCAAAAAAGAAGAATCTACAATAAACATGTTCATTTGAGAAAAATATTGTGTTTGTTAACTTTTTATAGCCATTCCCAAGTTACTTTAAACTTTGTATGTTGTTCAAGAACAGAGTATATCCTGGTTAGGATGTGTTCATAGCTGATGCATCTCTAAAAAATTTTTCATGAAGGCAGCTAGCTTCTGAACATCTTCAGTAGTGACAGCATTATACAGAGAGGCCCTGATACCTCCCACACACCTATGCCCTTTCAAGGACACCATATTGAGTTCAAGAGCTTTATCAATAAATCGTTTTTTCTAAAGCATCATTTCCTTTGGCATTGCCTACGCGGAATGGAATATTCATCTTGCTTCTATTTCCGGGCTCCACTGGACATACGTAGAATCCTTAAGAATTATCAGTAATCTCATAAATCATTTGGGATTTGATGGAGCTAAGCTGCTCCATGGCCGCGGTAGCTCCATTGTTTTTAATCCACTCCAGGACCATGACGTAGATGCTGAAACATGGAGGCGTGTTGTACAAGGAGCTGTTTCCAGCTTGCGCTTTGTATTCCAGGACCGAGGGGCACTCTCGGAGGGCAAATCCCAGCAGGTCATCGTGGACAATCACCACGGTGACCCCAGCAGAGCCAACATTCTTCTGAGCACCAGCAAATTGCCTTTGTTGCTACTTCTTCTAGTTAGATTTCAAACTTGCCTGTGGACTTAATAATGCAAGTTACAATTTATTATTTCTGGAGTCATGGTAACACACAGCATAGAGGGTAGGTTGGGCCCTCTAGGTGCTGAATCTAGACATCTGTGGGGTCTCCTGGGTTCAGCGGCTGTTGATTCAAGGTCAACATTGACCATTGGAGGAGTGGTTTAAGAGGAGTTAAAGCAAAGGGCAAACTGTAGATAGATCTTTATACTGTTATTACAAGAGAAGTGACATACTTTATATATGTTTATATTAGCCAGGTCTGTTTTTAATACTATATACTTTATACTTCTATACGTTTTTATTTATAATAATACTGTTATCACTGATACATGTAGACACTTTTAGAATTTATTAAATCCTTGACCTTGTGCATTATTCCATTAGCAACAGTTACACCCCATCCCCAGTCTTCCCCTTCCTCTTTTTAAGCTGTTTTATGAAAAAGGTCTAGAAGTTCTTGATTCATGTTTACCATTCTTTCCAAAGGTAGAAGAGAAAGTTGATTGGTTGGTTGTTTTTCAGTTAAGCCATTAAACTAAACATTAAACATTTCTGTTAAATTACCTTATCCTTTGTTCTCTTGACTGCTTTCTTTGTAATGTTTGATGACAAGAGAGATACTTTGCTGAAAAGTCTTTTCCCTAGTGTTTATCTATTGTCAGTATTTTATGTTGAATATGTAAAGAACATTAAAGTCCTAAAACATCTGAAAAAAAAAAAAGTGAAAGAAGAAAGAACCACATAGATGGTAGCATGGGAATTTGGGCAATGGTGCTGCTGGGTTATGGGTCAAGAAATGCAAGCTTGCTCTTGAAGTTGGAAAATGCAAGAAAACTTATTTTACTAGAGCCTGCAGAAGAACGTAACCTTGCCAACAATCTGATTTTAGCCCAGTGAGACCCTTTTCAGACTTCTGACCCCGAGAAATGTAAGATCAATCTGCATCGTTTTAAGACCTCAAAATATGGGTAACTTGTTATAGTAGCAGTAGGAAACTAATACACTCACTGAGATGCCAAGGTGGCTGTGGCAGATGTGGCAGAAGGAATTAAAAGGCAGCAATTTGCTTGCAATTATATTCTGTGTAAGATATCAGGAGTTTGATTTGAGACTATTGCAATAAGGTGAATATCAACATAAGGCAAGTCACAAAGAGCATTTTAATTTTTAAGTGTATATAAAACTTAGGTTGAGTAGATACACATGGACACAAAGATAGAAACAGCAAACACTTGGACTCCTATAGTTGGGAGGTTACGGGAAACTGGGCATTGAAAAACTACCTATTGGGTACAATGATAACTATCTGGGTGATGGGTGTACTAAAAGGATGAACTTCACCACTATACCAGTATATTCATGTAACGAACCTGCACATGTATTCTCTGACCCTAAAATTTAAAAAAAGAAAAAAAAAGGTTAGGTTTATACCACACTGTAGTCTAACTGTGCAATGACATTGTGTGGAAATTATGTACATATCTTAATTAAACATATTTCATTGCTAAAAGATGCTAACAATAATCTGAGTCTTCAGCATATTCTAATATTTTCGATGCTGACTGATGAGGGTGATGGTGCTAAAAGTTGAAGTAGTTGTGGCAATTTCTTAAAATAAAATAATGATATTTACAAAACTGGTTTACTCTTCCATTCATGAAAGTTTTCTCTGTAACATATGATACTATTTGACAGCACTTTACCCACAGTGGAATTTTCCATAATTAAAGTCAATCCTCTCCAATCTGCTTTATCAACTCATTTGACTTAATAATATTTTTAATTCTTTGTTGTGGTTTCAATGATGTTCACAGCATTTTTACCAGGAGTATATTCCATCTCAATAAACCACAATCTTTGCACATCTATGAGAAGTAACTTCTCATGAGTTCAACTTTTATCATGAAATAGAAAAAAAATTAGCCATATATTCAGGCTCTGCTTTTAGTACTAATTATCTTGCTATTTTCACCACATCTGCAGATATTTCCTCCACTTGAACTGCTCAAAGTCATCCATGAGTATTAGAATCAACTTCTTCCAAACTCATGTTAATGTGGATATTTTTATCTCCTTCTATGAATGAATCACCAAAGTTATTAATGACTCCTACAAAGTGAATCCTTCCAGAAGGTTTTCAGTTTCCTTTGTCCACATTCATTGAAAGAATCCTTTATTAAATAATAAGATTTAAAAGTTATTTTCTGCAATAGATGCAGAAAAGGCTTTTGACAAAATTCAACAGCCCTTCATGCTAAAAACGCTCAATAAATTCGGTATTGATGGAACGTACCTCAAAATAATAAGAGCTATTTATGACAAACCCACAGCCAATATCATACTGAATGGGCAAAAACTGGAAAAATTCCCTTTGAAAACTGGTACAAGACAGGGATGCCCTCTCTCAACACTCCTATTCAACATAGTGTTGGAAGTTCTGGCTAGGGCAATTAGGCAAAGAAAGAAATCAAGGGTATTCAGTTAGGAAAAGAAGAAGTCAAATTGTCCCTGTTTGCAGATGACATCATTGTACATTTAGAAAACCCCATTATCTCAGCCCAAAATCTCCTTAAGCTGATAAGCAACTTCAGCAAAGTCTCAGGATACAAAATTAATGTGCAAAAATCACAAGCATTCTTATACACCAGTAACAGACAAACAGAGAGCCAAATCAGGAATGAACTTCCATTCACAATTGCTTCAAGGAGAATAAAATACCTAGGAATTCAACTGATAAGGGATGTAAAGGACCTCTTCAAGGAGAACTACAAACCACTGCTCAGTGAAATCAAAGAGGACACAAACAAATGGAAGAACATACCATGCTCATGGATAGGAAGAATCAATATCGTGAAAATGGCCATACTGCCCAAGGTAATTTATAGATTCAATGCCATCCCCATCAAGCTACCAATGAGTTTCTTCACAGAATTGGAAAAAACTGCTTTAAAGTTCATATGGAACCAAAAAAGAGCCCGCATCTCCAAGACAATCTTAAGTCAAAAGAACAAAGCTGGAGGCATCACACTACCTGACTTCAAACTATACTACAAGGCTACAGTAACCAAAACAGCATGGTACTGGTACCAAAACAGAGATATAGACCAATGGAACAGAACAGAGTCCTCAGAAATAGTACCACACATCTACTTCCATCTGATCTTTGACAAAACTCAGAGAAACAAGAAATGGGGAAAGGATTCCCTATTTAATAAATGGTGCTGGGAAAATTGGCTAGCCATAAGTAGAAAGCTGAAACTGGATCCTTTCCTTACTCCTTATATGAAAATTAATTCAAGATGGATTAGAGACTTAAATGTTAGACCTAATACCATAAAAACCCTAGAGGAAAACATAGGTAGTACCATTCAGGACATAGGCATGGGCAAAGACTTCATGTCTAAAACACCAAAAGCAACGGCAGCAAAAGCCAAAATTGACAAATGGGATCTCATTAAACTAAAGAACTTCTGCATTGCAAAAGAAACTACCATCAGAGTGAACAGGCAACCTACAGAATGGGAGAAAATTTTTGCAATCTACTCATCTGACAAAGGGCTAATATCCAGAACCTACAAAGAACTCAAACAAATTTACAAGAAAAAAACAAACAACCCCATCAAAAAGTGGGCAAAGGATATGAACAGACATTTCTCAAAAGAAGACATTCATACAGCCAACAGACACATGAAAAAATGCTCATCATCACTGGCCATCAGAGAAATGCAAATCAAAACCACAACGAGATACCATCTCACACCAGTAAGAATGGCGATCATTAAAAAGTCAGGAAACAACAGGTGCTGGAGAGGATGTGGAGAAATAGGAACACTTTTACAGTGTTGTTGGGATTGTAAACTAGTTCAACCATTGTGGAAAACAGTATGGCGATTCCTCAAGGATCTAGAACTAGATGTACCATATGACTCAGCCATCCCATTACTCGGTATATACCCAAAGGATTATAAATTATGCTGCTATAAAGACACATGCGCACGTATGTTTATTGCGGCACTATTCACAATAGCAAAGACTTGGAATCAACCCAAATGTCCATCAGTGACAGATTGGATTAAGAAAATGTGGCACATATACACCATGGAATACTATGCAGCCATCAAAAAGGATGAGTTTCTGTCCTTTGTAGGGACATGGATGCAGCTGGAAACCATCATTCTTAGCAAACTATCACAAGAACAGAAAACCAAACACCGCATGTTCTCACTCATAGGTGGGAACTGAACAATGAGAACACTTGGACTCAGGAAGGGGAACATCACACACCGGGGCCTATCATGGGGAGGGGGGAGGAGGGAGGGATTGCATTGGGAGTTATACCTGATGTAAATGATGAGTTGATGGGTGCAGCACACCAACATGGCACAAGTATACATATGTAACAAACTTGCACATTATGCACATGTACCCTACAACTTAAAGTATAATAATAATAAATAAATTAAAAGAAAAAAAATAAATAAATAAAAGTTGAAATTACTCCTCAATTCAAGGGCTGAAGAATGGATATTGTGTTAGCAGGCATGAAACAATATTAATCTCCTTGTGCATCTCCATTAGAGCTCTTGGATGAAGAGCCACATTGTCAATAAATAAGTTCTCTTTTAAAAGGAATCTAATCTAAAGGAGAAATAGGACTCAGCAGTGGGCTTAAAATATTCAGTAAACCATGCTGTAAATAAATTAAACATCATCCAGGCTTTGTTGTTCCATTTAAAGAGCAGAGGCAGAGTAGATTTATCAAAATTCTCAAGTGCCCTAGACTTTTCAGAAAGGTAAATGACCATTGGTTTAACTTCAAGTCACCAAATGCATTACCCTGAAGCAAGAGTTAGCCTCTCTCTTTGATGCTTTGAAGATAGGTATTGATTTCTTCTTAGCTATGAAAGCCCAAGATGGCATCTTCTTCCAATAAAAGGCTAATTCATTTACATTAAAAACCTGTTGCCTTGTGTAGCCACCTTTATTAATTAACTTAGCTAGATTTTCTAGATAACTTGTTACAGCTTCCATATCAGGACTTGCTGCTTAACCTTGAATTTTATGTGATGGAGATTGCTTCTTCCCTTCCACCATGTGAGCCAACCTGTGTTTGCTTCAAAGGTTTCTTTTGGCAGCTTCCTTACATTTCTCTGCCGTCATAAAATTTAAGAGAGTGGGCCGGGCGCGGTGGCTCAAGCCTGTAATCCCAGCACTTTGGGAGGCCGAGACGGGCGGATCACGAGGTCAGGAGTTCGAGACCATCCTGGCTAACACGGTGAAACCCCGTCTCTACTAAAAAATACGAAAAACTAGCCGGGCGAGGTGGCGGGCGCCTGTAGTCCCGGCTACTCGGGAGGCTGAGGCCGGAGAATGGCGTAAAAACCCAGGAGGCGGAGCTTGCAGTGAGCTGAGATCCGGCCACTGCACTCCAGCCTGGGCGACACAGCGAGACTCCGTCTCAAAAAAAAAAAAAAAAAAAAAAAAAAAAAAAAAAAAAAAAAAATTTAAGAGAGTGAGGGACTTGCTCTGGATTAAGTTTTGGCTTAAGTGAATATTGTAGCTGATTTGATCTTCCATTCATACCACTACACTTTTTCCATAACAGTAATAAGATTGTTTTTCTTTCTAATTATTAATATGTTCACTGGAGTAGCACATTTAATTTCCTTCAAGAATGTTTCATTGTATTCACAACTTAGCTACTGGCAAAAAAAGGCCTATGGCCTATCTCAGGTTTCAACTTCCTTCCTCACTAGGCTTAATAATTTGTAGCCTTTGATTTATTGGGAGAGAAATATAACTCTTCCTTTCACTTGAACACTTAGAGGTTATTGTGGAATCACTAATTGGCCTGATTTCAATATTATTGTGTCTTAGGGAATAGGGAGGCCCAGGAAAAGGAAAAGAGACTGGGCTATGGCTAGTCTACGGAGCAGTCAGAACACATTCAATATTTATTGATTAAGTTTTCTATCTTACATAGGTGTGGTTCACAGTTCACTACATATCGAAACAATTACAACAATAGCATCAAATATCACTGACCAAAGGTCATCTTAACAGATAATAATAATAAAAACTTTGATGTATTGCAAAATTACCAAAATGTGACACAGAGACACAAGTGAGCCAGGGCTGTTGAAAAAATGGTGCCGATAGACATGCTTAATGCAAGATTGCCATAAACCTTCAATTTATAAAAAATACAGTGTTTGTGAAACACAGACAAGGTCTACTTATATGTCAATGAGAAAGTAATATCCTTACTAACAGGGTCACTGATTGCTTTTTTTAGGGGATTTCTTGATGTTAAAAAAAAGTTGTTTTTTTTTTTTTTTTTCTTTTTGTTCGTTTTAACATCAGGAAATAACTTGGCTCTCTGAGTGCAAAGATTAAGTGCCATCATTTGACCAAAAAAAAAAAAAAAAAAAAGTTATCCGGTGATATTCAAACATCAGAAGTCAGGCTGACTCAATTTTTGTTATTGGACGCAACATCACAGTGGCAGCCATAGGAGCCTAAGTTGCATAGAGTTATAATTTTTTTTTAATAAAAGACAATTTTCCTAATGGCAAGATAGATGAGCAACCAGTGAGATTATGAGTATTCACACTCTATAATCAAGAAAGAAAGAAGAACCTATGACTGAAAAAGGTAGACATTTTCAAAAGATAGCCACAATTTCATCATACAGACTCCAGAACTCAGACAGTTTTGGGATTCAAAACACATTAACTGAAGGATCAGTCAGAACCCCAGGAGGAAGGACTGACAATACCACAGCCATTGTGCACAGTGATGGTTCCTCGGTCCTTCCTGGAAGGGACCAGTAGTCATTTTACTTGCATGGTTATATACTGAGAAAACGGACAACATAAAATATTTTCAAAACCATTAGACAAGGGCTTGAGCTAATATTGATAGTCAGCATTCAAGCTGTCATTGTGACTTCTCGGTCAGAGTGGAGACAACTGTGGGTGAGGCGATGAGTAGAGTCTGGCCTAGGTCCTCATGGTGGATCCAAAGCTTCTAAGGCCACAATCCAATAGTCATTTCCCTGGTTGCTAAATGTATAGTTGGAACTAACATACTTGATACTTCCACAATTCCTACATTTGCTCTTTGGCCTGTGTGGGGTGAGAGCTGTCTTAATGTGAAAGGACAACAGAAAGTTTTTTAAACTGTTCTTCTATTATATAAGATAGTAAATATAAAAATATCACAAACTGAAATGGGTGGCAGAAATAAGTGTTATTTTTAAAGACCTAAACTAAAGAATACAAGTGAAGTGTCCTCATTTTATCACCTGTTAATTCACCAGCCTGGCCTGTGCAAAGACCAGCTGAATTCAAGGATGACAGCAGACTCCTTTAATCTCAAGCAAGTAATAAACTCAATTCAGCTGTAGCTGTTCTGCCAGATGATAGATAATCTGTAGAACAGATTAACATAGGCTAACATACAGGATGTGAACCATTGACCTGGTAAATATGTTTGTTATCACCTTTGTCCAAAAACAGTTTGCTTTGACTTAGATTAAAAGCAGTTTGCATTCACGTGAAAAGGTCAATGGTATACAATTATAGCCTTCACTCAGGGCCATGACAACTCTTCTTTCCTTTGTTATAATCTAGAGACCTAGAACCACTGGATGTTTTGCAGAAGCGTCACTATATCAATTGCATTAAAATAATAATCCCAGATGAGAAAGAAATGCTAGTACATTAATAGCCTTTGTGGAAACATGCCCTTCAAGGCATGTGCATGCCTTATACTAGAGAGCATAAGAAAGCTGCACAATGCCTAGTAGGCCTATCTGGGTTCTGAAGGCAGCATACTCTATACTAGGAATACTGTTTCGATCAGACAGGATGAATACCAGCTTTAAATGGAGTCTAGAGGTTGCATAGCATGAGCAGGTTATGGTACAAAATACCCAGCTACTTAGAGCAATACGATGCAATATGACCCTATGGTATTAGAGCATCAATAAAGGAATTCCAATGACTCCCACTAGAGTTCTGGAATGAAACTACATTATGTGTATCAGAGAATTACAAAACTTTCAGAAAAGTATTGGCATTCTCCTGGACCTTGATAAATACAGAGAGTCTAACTATGGTATAACAAATGACCATGTGGCCAGAGCTGCCAATAATGAGCTGATTAATGTCAGATCCACCAAGTCACAGGTCATGTAGACTGGTAACAGTTGAATAACCCATTGTAAGATTGCAGTGGTATATCCTGGATATCACCTGAGAAGTACCAGAGGGCATAAGAAAGCTATATGTTCAGGTGGTCCAGGACAATCACATCAATCACCTCTGTAGTTAATCTCTGAGGGTGCTCACATTTATGCCACAGGGAGGCTCCCTATGACCAGCTAATAGAAGAGGAAGAATTCATAGCTTGGTTCATAAATGTGTTGGTTTAGTGCATGGGGTGGCTTTGAAATACTATGGCAAGAATAAATTTTCCCAAAAGGGAAAACCTTGGATATTTTGACTAGTCATTCACTTCGAATAGAAACAAAACTTGAATTTAGAATAGTCATTGAATCACAATGTTATTCCTATTAAACTACCATAGACATTCTTTACATAACTAGAAAAAAAAAAAAAAACACTCTGTTTTGAAATTTGTTTATTTATTTATTTTTTGAGATGGGGTCTCACTCTGTCACCCAGCCTGGAGTGCAGTGGTGCAATCTCGGTTCACTGCAACCTCTGCCCCCCAGGTTCAAGCAATTCTCCTGTCTCAGGCTCCCGAGTAGCTGGTATTACAGGACAAAAGAGAGCCCAAATACCCAAGGCAATCCTGAGCAAAAAGTACAAAGCTGGAGGCATCATGCAACCAGCCTTCAAACTATACTACAAGGTTATAGTAACCAAAACAGCATGGAACTGGTACAAAAACAGACACATGGGCCAATGGAAGAATAGAGAACCCAGAAATAAGACCGCACACCTACAACTATCTGATCTTTGACAAACTTGATGAAAACAAACAGTGTGGAAAGGATTTCCTATTCAATAAATGGTGCTGGTATAACTGGTTCACCATATGTGTAAGATTAAAACTAGACCCCTTATTTTTAGTATATGCAAAAATTAACTCAAGATGAATTGAAGAGTTAAATGTAAAACCAAAAAGTATAAAAACTCTGGTAGGCAACCTAGGCAATATCATTCAGGGTATAGGCATGGGCCAAGATATCATGAAAAAGTTGCCAAAAGCAATTGCAACAAAAGCAAAAGTTGACAAATGGGATCCAATTAAATTAAAGAGCTTCTACACGCACACAAAAAAAATAACAAAGTAAACAGAAAAGCTAGAAAATGAGATAATTTTTTTTTTTTTTTTGCAATCCATTCTTCTGACAAAGGTCTATAAGGAACTTAAATAAATTTAAAGAATAAACAAATAACCCCATTAAAAAGTGGACAAAGGACATGAAGAGACACTTTTCAAAAGAAGACATATATGCGGCCAACAAACATATGAAAAAAGCTCAACATCATTGATCATTAGAGAAATGCAAATCAAAACCACAATGAGACTGGGTGCTGTGGCTCATGCCATAATCCCAGCAGTTTGAGAGGCCGAGGTGGGTGGATTACCTGAGGTCAGGAGTTTGAGACCAGCCTGGCCAACATAGTGAAAGCCCATCTCTGCTAAAAATACAAAAATTATCCAGGTATGTTGGTACATGCTTGTAGTTCCAGTTATTCAGGAGGCTGAGGCAGGAGAATCACTTGAACCTGGGAAGTGGAGATTGCCTTGAGCTAAGATCGTGCCACAGCACTCCAACCTGGGCAACAGAGCAAGACTCCATCTCAAAAAAAAAGAAAAAAAAAGAAAAAGAAAAAAAGAAAAATGAGGTATCATCTCACACCAGTCAGAATGGCTGTTATTGAAAAGTCGAAAGACAACGAATCAAATGCTGGTGAAGTTTTGGAGAAAACGGAACCGTTTTACACTGTTGGTTGCACGGTAAACTAGTTTAGCCATTGTGGAAGACAGTATGCCAATTTCTCAAAGACCTAAAACAGAAATACCATTTGACCCAGCAATCCCATTACTGGGTATACAACCAAAGGAGTATAACTCATTCTGTTATAAAGACACATGCACATACATGTTCATTGCTGAACTATTCACAATAACAAAGACAATGAATCAACCTAAATGCCCATCAATGATAGGATGGATTAAAAAAAAATGCGGTACATATACACCATGAAATACTATGCAGTCATAAAAAAGAATGAGATCACGTCCTTTGATGAAATATGGGTGGACCTGGAAGCCACTATCCCTAGCAAACTAATGTAGAAATAAAAACCAGATACCACATGTTATCACCTATAAGTGGGAGCTAAATGATGAGAACACATGGACACATAGAGGGGAACAACACACACTGGAGCCTTTAAGAAGATGGACGGTGGGAGGAGGGAGAGGATCAGGAAAAATAACTAATGGGTGCTAGGCTTAATACCTGAGTGATGAAATAATCAGTAGAGCAAACCCCCATGACACAAGTTAACCTATGTAACAAACCTGTACTTGTACCCCTGAACTTAAAATAAAAGTGAAAAAAGAAAAAGACTATGCACCGAATCAGGAGCAGTGGCGAATGTTTTGGCTGGTTGGTCAAGTCCTGGAAGGAGAGCTTGTAAGACTGAAGGAAGGTGATCTCTAGTAGAGACATATGGATGGACTTTTATTTCTTGTTTGCAATAACTCAGAATTTAAGAGGGATGGGTAGTGGAATATAATACCATAATGGGAAATATATATATATATATATTTTAATGGAGGTAATTTATCAACAGGAGGGAGTATTTACTTCTTATTTAGAAGAAGAATAGTTTTTTGGGGGAAAAGACTGAAGGTTGTGAAGTAAGCATTCTTTTTTGTAGCTGTATCAGCTGTATCATCAGCATGTAGAATATGTCTGGTATACAACAGGTACTTGGTAAATACTTGTTAAAATACTTGTTGAATAATATAAACATGCAAAATATATCACCAAGAGGGAAGTATATGGAATAAAATTATGTAAAATTTCAAAAAAAATGTAATAATGTTCAATTGATGATTAAAATGATGGGTTACTGGCAGTTTGTAATTGAGTCAACTTAAAGAAGTTAAGTTACTTAATGTCACCAAGATTCTATTTATTTAATTTATTTTGTAAAATGTAATTATGGATTATATTCACCTCATTTTTTTATATAAATATGTGATTGCATGTAAATGCATCTAAGCCTACTAGTGTTGATTTAGTAAATGCTTAAGAAAATTTAACCATTTCATAAAGTTATTCATGAAATTGTTGCAAATAAATTGTAATTTATACATAAAAAAAATCAGTGTCTCAGTGTTTATTCTGGTATTTGCCAATACATAGCAGTATGCTTTCACTCAGCAGGAAAAAGATACATCAAATGACTGTCTCTATTTAAAGATTAAGTGAAAACTGGGAGGGTAAAGAGCTAATTTCATACTCAGTTGATTGTATTTTTTTCACTTTAATATATGCTTATTGCTTATTGCTTCTGGTACACTTGAGCATGTAAATCTGTTCATTATATTTACACACTGATTCAAGAGCTAAAAGACAAATGACAGAGATTTAAACAAAGTGAGTGAAAAACCAAATTCTCCTCGTGCTGATGTATGCTTTTACTCACATAAATGCCAAATGCATTAGCTGAAGTGAGGCTGCGAGGATCTTTATTCATATTTACATCTGTTGTTGCAGATGTAGATAAAATATCTTTTTTTTTAATTTTAGAAAAAGACTAGTAAATGACGTACTTTAAAAAAAATCTTCATTTTGAAATACTTTTCTGCATTTCTCTACATTTTTATATTCACTGTTAACTATATACATATTTAAATATACAAATTACTATATGCCACAGTTTTTAAAAGCATTTCAACAGTTAATATAAGAAAGGAAACAGTGAAGTTTTTGTTTAAAATACAAAAGAATCAATTCATATTGATCTGAGTAATTTGACATTTTTGAAGAATAATTTATCTACTTCTTTACTTGACTAAGACAAAGACTTATTCTCTTCGTTCAGTTCTCCAACCTTTTCCTTATTAAAAAATTTCATAAATTAAAAAAATAGGAATGTATATATGTTCATTTTATGATGAGTTGTCTAAAGCCAGTGTGTGAAGATGTTACAACCATCGTTATTTTTAAAAGGACTCTAATTGTGTACACTTCAATTTCCTGATTTCAAATCATTCCTAGGTTTTAGAATAATGTGTAGGTCATTTAAGATTTCTTATTAAATTATTAATACACATACAAGCTCAAAAATATTATGAATGTTAGTAGTCATCAAATTCCTAAAATATACATTAATACAGCAATTTCTAATTGGTAAATCATTTATTTTTATAGAAAATATTTTTGCTGTGCATTTAAAATGCAGCCTATAAGGAGGGAGAAGGAGAAATAATTTTCATTCCAGTTGATTCGGCAACTCTTAAAAGAGTCAGCATGTCTGAGAATTTGTTTCTCCTGCAACCAACCTCTACTGATAATCTTTTACTTGACAGCATTTCTAACAAGCCAATTCTTTCCAAATGCATGTTCTGCTTAAATGCTAGTCATTCTCTGCAGCCAGGATATTATGAAAGATTACTTTTTAGCATGTCTTTACCTACAATGAGAATAAATATGTTTTATTTTTAATTCAGTTTTAAATTTGTGAAAGTTGAATATGCGAATTGGGTCATTCTGGCCATACTCAATTAAATCAGAGTTGAGAGGCCAGGGATAAAGCACTCAGGACCAAAGCACAGCTTCAGAAATTGAATTCTCTGCAAGCCCAGCATCTGAAACTACCTGCTGTAACTCTAAGGCCGGTTTGACCTAGTGACTGCTAACATGACCTGCCGTGACTCTAAGATTAATTTTACCTACCACTGCAACTGGACAACAGAGCTTGCCAGCACCCAAAAGCTTCTCTAGTGACAATAAGCTTTGTTTTTAAAACAATATGTAACATTCCTTTGACTCCAAACTTTTCTTTGTTCTTCAGACATACGAAAGACCAACAAGTCTGTGTGTGTGCCCTGAATTGTAATTCTTTAAGTCCCAAATAAAATGTTAAGTTTAGAGATGCATTCTCTCATTTTATTTTGACATCAACAAATTATTCATTTGAGGAAAAGTTATTTAGAATGCTTGAGAATTAGGTGGGGTTGAAAATTAGATTTTAAATTATATTGATCATCATGTAGGTAAATGACTTTGTTCTGGAAGGCAGAACACAAAAAGAAGTTTTACTCTTTTTTTGACCTTTAGGAAATTGGGGGTAAAAGTTATTAGGTTGGTAAGTGCAGTAATTGCATTAAAAGTAATGGCAAAACCACAATTGCTTTTGCACTGATCTAATACATATCTAGAAATTCTCAGTAAGTAAGAGACCTGAAATGGAAAGAGGTGAAGCTGTGCACAAGTATTTAGCTGAACTGCTTGGAGAGGAATCCTGGCTCTAAGTGGTAGATGCTCCTTCTCCTGAATTGGCCCAGAAGTGGCAAGGCCTTCAGAAATCAAGTTAGAATAGTAGTGAAGCAAAGCTTGACACCAGAGGATACAGTCTGGTGTCTGATTCTAGGAAATAAAATGAAAAAAAGGTCTCCAAGAAATTGAGACTCTTACCAGTAGAATCCATATTTTCTACCTGAAACCGTCCTATATTAGCTACATAGGTAAGTTAATCTTCCTTATAAAACAGAGGCATTTGTGAAGGAAAGAAATATAGAACTATATTTAGTAAGACAAGGCAAATAGTAAACAGGTCAAACTAAAATATCTTAGCATCATTAATACATAATTTCACTAAGCAAATATTTATATTATCTTTACTAAAGGATATTCTTACTGATACCCTTATCAGATTTCATGAAGAATGCTGGGAACATGGTGGTAAACAAAAATATCCTGCCCTTTCCTTTAATAGCTTATATTATAATGAAGGACAAAGTTGAACAAGTGTATAAATAAGATGGTTCCAAAACATGCTATGTTTTGTAAACAGAGTAAATAGGATGAGTTAATAGTGATCCTGGGTGTAAAGCAACCAAGGGCAAAACTAAGAAAGAGCATTCAAATAAGGTGAAAGCTAGTGCAAAATCACAACATGTAAAAGCTACTACAGGATCCTGGAGAAAGACAGTGTAGTTGGAATATAGTCAGTGAGTGGATACTTCTGTAACTTTAGCCGAAACCTTCAGCATGTAAGAGAATCTTATAGGTCCTGGTAATCAGTTTAATTTGACAAGCAATGGAGAAACCTCTAAATACTTTTTAAAGGAACATCATCTAATATTATATTTTAAAAATAAGTTATCAAACTTCTGTGTGAATTAATTTTAAGGAATGGTGATAAGAAGATTATTCCATTGAAACCAATTGTGAGGATAATACAGTTATCCAGATGATATCTGGTTAAGGGTAGGGCCATGAAGGTAGAGAGAAGTGGAAGGAATTTGAGATTTCAGAGAAAGAGCTTGTGAACTTGTTAATGAATTATACACGGGCTCCAGAAATGGGAGAATCAAGGATGATTCCCATATTTGTGACTTAAGAAATGGTAGATTGGTTTTGGAAATTACGATTTCTCGTTTGGAAGTTTTTGGTTTAAAGTTATGATTAGACAGCCTACGGAAATTGTTAAGTAGTTACACATACTGATATGAAGTAACACTGGAGTAATTTACCTACATGTGTATATGTATTATTTTTGCTTTATTCTTCCTTAGTTTCTAAGTGAAGTTTATTTTGAAAATTATAGCTCATCATTTAATAACAGAATGGAATGAAAAAAAAGACAATTAAAAGAAAGGTTATTTTTTCTGCACACCTATACTTGCAGAGCTAAGAATGTTAGAACACCTCTGGAGAGCAGTAATTACAGTTTAAGCAACATTATCCTGAAATATGGTGGTGAAAACCTGATATCATTTACAATGAGTTCCCTGAAGTCATATAGTTATTGAATCATGATTACAGACTGTATCTTATTATGGATCTGGAATGTCCTCATTTACTTCTTTTGTAAACCATTATTAAACTGTCATTGGTATTAATATTTACTCACATTTACCCCATCTTTCACAAATAGAAATAGTAAATCTCTCTTGTACCCTCACTGTATGATAGTTTGATTGTGTTCTCACCAAAATTTCATCTCGAATTGTAGCTCCCATAATCCCCATGTGTCATGGGAGGGACCCAATGGGAAGTAATGTAATTATGGAGGGGGGTAACTTTCCCAAGTTGTTCTTGTGATAGTTAATAAGTCTCATGACATCTGGTGGTTTTATAAAGGGCAGTTCCCCTTCACACACTCTTGTCAGCCACCATGGAAGATGTGCCTTTGCTCTTCCTTCATCTTCCTCCATGATTGTGAGGCCTCCCCAGCCATATATAACTGTGACTTCATTAAACCTCCTTTCCTTTATAAATATCCAGTCTCAGGTATGTCTTTATTAGCAGTGTGAACAACTAATACAGCAAATTGGTTCTGAAGAGTGGAGTGCTGCTGTAAAGATACCAGGCAATGTGGAAGCGACTTTGGAACTAGGTAGCAGGCAGAAGTTGGAACAGTTTGGAGGGCTCATAAAAAGATAGAAAACTGTGGAAAAGTGTGGAACTTCCTGGAGACTTGGAGGGCTCAGAAGACAGGAAGATGTAGGAAAATTGGAACTTCTTAGAGATTTGTTGAATGTCTTTGACCAAAATGCTGACAGTGATATGGACGATAAAGTCCAGGTTGAGGTGATCTCAGATTGATATGAGGAACTTGTTGGGAATTGAAGCAAAGTGACTTTTGTTATGTTTTAGCAAAGAGACTGCTGGTATTTTGCTCCTGCCCTAGAGATCTGTGGAACTTTGAACTTGAGAGAGATGATTCAGGGTATCTGGCAGAAAAAAATTTCTAAATGACAAAGTGTTCAAGAGGAAGCAGAGCATAAAAGTTTGGAAAATTTGCAGCCTGTTAATGCAACAGAAAAAACAACTTTATGGGGAGAAATTCAAGCCTGCTGCAGAAATTTACATAAGTAATAAGAAGCTGAATGTTAATCAACAAGACAATGGGGGAAAATGTCTCCAGGTCATGTCAGACTTTCACAGCAGCCCTTCCCATCACAATCTCAGAGGCCTAGGAGGGACATATGGTCTCTTGGGCTGAGCCCAGGGCACTCCTATCTGTTCAGCCTTAGGACATGGTGCCCTGCACTCCAGCTGCTTCAGCTCCAACGTGGCTAAAAGGGGTCAATGAACAGCTTAGACTCTTGCTTCAGAAAGTGTAAGCCCCAAGCTTTGGTGGCTTACTTGTGGTATTAGGCTTGCAGGTGCACAAAAGTAAAGTACTGAGGTTTGGAAACCTCCACCTAGATTTCAGTGGATGTATGGAAGTGCCTGGATGTCCAGGTAGAAATCTGTGGCAGGGGTGGAGCCCTCATGGAGAACCTCTACTAGGTCAGTTGAAGCTCCTACACAGAGTCACCAGTGGAGTACTGCCTAGTGGAGCTATAAGAAGAGGGCCACCATCCTCTAGAACCCACAATAGTAGATTTGCCAACAACTTGCATTGTATGCCTGGAAAACCTGGACACTCAATGTCAGCCTGTGAAAGTAGTCAGGAGGAGGGCTGTACCCTGCAAATCCACAGGGGCGGAGCTGCCTAAGGCTGTGGAAGCCCACCTCTTGCATCAGTGTGACCTGGATGTGAGACATGAAGTCAAAGGAGATCGTTTTTGAACTTTAAGGTTTAAAGACTGCATACCGTATTTTGGACTTGCAAGAAGCCTGTAGCCCCTTCATTGTGGCCAATTTCTATCATTTGGAATGGGTGTATTTACCCAATGCCTGTGCCCCTCATTGTTTCTAGGAAGTAACTAACTTGCTTTTGATTTTACAGGCTCATTGGTGGAAAAGACTTGCCTTGTCTCAGATGAGACTTTGGACTGTGGACTTTTGGGATAATGCTTAAATTAGTTAAGACTTTGGGGGACTGTTGGGAAGAAAAGATTGGTTTTGATCTGTGAGAACATGAGATTTGGGAGGGTCCAGGGGTGGAACGATATGTTTTGGCTGTATCCTCACCCAAATCTCATCTTGAATTGTATTGCCCATAATGCCCACGTGTCATGGGAGGGACCCAGGGGGAGGTAATTCAATCATGGGGGTGGATTTTTCCCATGCTATTCTCATAGTTAATAATCTCATGAGATCTGATGGTTTTATAAAGCAGTTTCCCTGCACATGCTGTCTTGTGTGCAGCCATGTAAGGTTTGCCTTTGTTCCTCCTTTATCTTCTGCCATGATTTTGAGGCCTCCTCAGCCATGTGCAAATGCAAGTTTATTAAACCTCTTTTCCTTTATAAATTATCCAGTCTCAGGTATGTCTTTATTAGCAGTGGAACAACAAACCAATAGAGTGTATCACACATATTTCTAACACGGCATCCAACATATTTTCTTTCCTTATTCTACTAGATTGTAACCACATTGATATTGTAATGGTATATTAATTTTCTGAATGAAGAAATACATGAGTGAGTGAACAATACTAATTTGTCAACACTGGGGAATAGCTCAATGGGATTACCCTTGAAAAGTTTTGCTTTTGGATCCTGCTTTGCTAGCAATTTGGTATTGATACGGGGTAGAAGTAAAAATGAAGGAAACACAAGATGAAATGTCCCTAAACAATGGAGAACTGAAACTCTTGATACATTCAATTATATTGCTTTTTACTATAGAATCTACAAACAAGCATCACTACCTTAAAATGTAAGAGAGAAACTGCATGTTTCTAATATACACATGTCACACAAGCAAGAATTGTTTTTGAGTTTCACTTGTAATAAAACAAAATATAGATAGATTTAATTTACTATAAAATCCCTGTTAATGGAACTGAACTGAACTTCTCCTACTAGCATATATTGTTCATTTTATGAAAAAGACACAAGAAGCCAAATTGGAACTATAAAATTCTTTTTAAGCATAACATTGGAACAAGAAATATAAATTTCATAATTCAATGAATGGGGAACATAAAGCTAGGATAAAATGATACATAACCATACAGACATACACCAGTGACTGGCGTTTGTAAAGTCTACCTTGAATTATTGAAGCCTCTAATCTGAACGGCCCTTACAGTGTTACTTCTAATAATTTACATTTAATTTATTTGTTTTTTGTTGTTGTTGTTGTTGTTTTGAGATGGAGTCTTGCTCTGTCGCCCAGGCTGGAGTGCAGTGGCCGGATCTCAGCTCACTGCAAGCTCCGCCTCCTGAGTTCACGCCATTCTCCTGCCTCAGCCTCCCGGGTAGCTGGGACTACAGGCGCCCGCCACCTCGCCTGGCTAGTTTTTTTGTAGTTTTTAGTAGAGACGGGGTTTCACCGTGTTAGCCAGGATGGTCTCGATCTCCTGACCTCATGATCCACCCGTCTCGGCCTCCCAAAGTGCTGGGATTACAGGCTTGAGCCACCGGGCCTGGCCTAATTTACATTTAATTTATACTCTCTGTACTGTGCCCTCCACTCTTCTGTTGAAATATTAGTACCTATAATGTATCAGTATTGTGCTAGTTGATAGTAATAGAAACACAAACAAAACAAGATGAGGTAAATTTGTAAGCAAATCACAGTAAAAAGTGAGAAAGTAGAAAGAGAAATAAGAGCAAGTTTCAGAGGAAGTATCATATAGATAGTGATTAACAATGGAAGGAGGAGATGCTCAAGCTCTTGGCTTTCCAAACAGAGCTATATTTAATGAAAACTTGAAAAATAGGCAAGACTTCAGCTGATGGATTGATGGTGAGAACTTTACACAAGAAGAAAAAATATATCTAAAGATACTTGATGGTGAGAAATTTCCAGAAGAAGAAAGAATATACCTAAAGATACTAAGGATAAATAAGTCTACATGATATGTTCAGGAACAATACATAATTGAGTACAGAACATTTTTCTGTGAATTTGCCTCAAAGATATTGTTTCTTAAGACCAGTATTATGAGAGAAATATTTTGTTTAATTCATTTAAATTTTATAATATATATCTTGTATTTTACATGAAAACAGTCATAGTCTTTTAGAATGAAAAATATTTAACAGATTTATATGAATTTCTAAAGCTGTCATAATATAAAAATTATATTATCATCCAATCAAATATAACTAAATGATAGAATTCCTTAATTTGATATTATATTGGTAATCACAGTGATGATTCAGAAAATCAAACTTTCTTGTCTAAGTTAGAAGTGCTCTAAGACTTTGGCATAATGTTTGAAAGTGATGAAGATATACAGTTGTCATTTTAAAATGTGAAATATAAAACAGATTTTATTTTAGACATGTATAGGGAAAAAGTATTTTTTCATTACTAGTTTTATAAGTTGTTTGCTCTTAGAGTTCTAATGAATAATCTTTCATTATCTGTAACTGTTCTGAAACATAAGTTCTCTACTGAATGTCATCCACGTCCACTAACACATGTTATGGTGGGTCTAGATTCTGCAGAATATTTGAAGTGAGTCAGAAGATTGTAAATAACATGGAATTTTCTTCAAGTCTTAGGTCTATGGTGACCTCTTCTTGATAAATATTCCTGAGGGAAAGTGGTATTGGATTTTCCAATTCTGTGATCCCATATTAAATTTATGTATCTGTTTTAGAACTCATTATATAAAATTGCAATTATTTATTTACACATCAATCTATTTTTTATAACCTGGAGAGCCTTAGAGGCAGCAGTAGATTTAAGTACTTCTGATATCCCTGCACCGAAAGAAAAGCATGACAGTAGCCAGAGTAAATTTATTTTGTGTCTGATGGATTAAATTGAATTAAAACGTATGGAAAGAAAGGAAGTTATCACAGATTGCAAAGTTCATGGTGGTGTATTAAGGAATAACTTGCAAACTATACTTGTGGAGCCTTTTACATTTATATAACAGTACATATTTTAATACTTAACTCAAAAGTTACTTTTTCATTAAGCAGTCAGCATAAACACCTTAAATCACATGTTAACTACAGCATTGTTCCCTAGACTACACAAAGATGAGACATAATCCTGAAGAGACAGTAATGAAAAATAAAAATTAATTGGAAAAGAATCACTCTGCTTTCCCCTGGAAGATTGCCATTGTCCAAAATTTCAGTTACTTTGAACAAGCAACTATTTAAAAAATGAAAATATTAATGAGAATTAAAATTAAAATGCAAGTAGCTTAATCTTTCTTTGCTACTTTAAATTAAGTTTAGAATTTGATCAGGGGAAAAAAAAAACAGAAGGAAATGAAGGTGTTAGCTTCAAAGCAGAGTTCATAAAGCAGACAGTCCTTGGGGGTTGAAGGTGAAATGATAGCATGAGTTCATTATAATGGATTGTTCCGCAAAGAGATGGAACTAATAGGCATCACCAAAAAGGATGACCTTGTAATGTGCATGTTTAAGATGACATAATAGGTTAAAATTTTAAGGCCACAGATCAATTGCTCAGAAGCTCAGTAAGAGTAACTTTACAATTTGAAACAAGAAAGTTTAGAAAGCATTTAAATAATTCTATTAAAATAATAAATTACATGTTTTTGTCTTCAAAATTTTTATTTCTATTTCACACGTTTTTTATTTCCCAAAGCAGTTTGATTAATAACATATCATGCTTTTATATATGAGCAACTATGACAGTACAGTATGGGATAAACAGATACAATCAAGTAAATTTTTTCTTGCTTTAAGTTGCTGTTAAAAATGAAAGTAATCCATGAATTAATACAGATTTTCAGTGTAAGTTTTTATACTGTATGTTCAGCGCATGAATAGCTACAAATCTTAAATAAACTGATGCTTTGCGTTGAAAAGTCAAAACACACACACACACACACACACACACACACACACACACACAGTATTTTAAACTTCTATTTTGATTATATTGTCCCTGATCTAGTCTCAGGGAAGCAAGAGCTTGCCATTAAGGAACCTCTGTATATCAATGTGGTTTTCCTGCTCATTTTGACATCTGCTGGGCAGCAGCAGGGCGAGACCTGCAAAGAAATTCCCAAATGTCCATCAGTGACAGACTGGATTAAGAAAATGTGGCGCATATACACCATGGAATACTGCGAAGCCATAAAAAAGGATGAGTTTGTGTCCTTTGTAGGGACATGGATGCAGCTGGAAACCATCATTCTTAGCAAACTATCACAAGAACAGAAAACCAAACACCGCATGTTCTCACTCATAGGTGGGAACTGAACAATGAGATCACTTGGACTCGGGAAGGGGAACATCACACACCGGGGCCTATCATGGGGAGGGGGGAGGAGGGAGGGATTGCACTGGGAGTTATACCTGATGTAAATGACGAGTTGATGGGTGCTGACGAGTTGATGGGTGCAGCCGAGTTGATGGGTGCAGCACAGCAACATGGCACAAGTATACATATGTAACAAACCAGCACGTTATGCACATGTACCCTAGAACTTAAAGTATAATAATAATAAAAAATAAAAAAATAAAAAAAATAAAGAAAAGGATGGAAGAGTTGAATGTGTGAGTTTTTTTAGCTGATCAGACTACTCTGCTATAGTCTTCATTTTTCCATTGTCTGTCCCAAATTTTTCTTTCCCCTAAATTAATCCTCTCAATTTACTATTGATGCAGTATTTCTTAGAATTTGTTCTATAGAATCATAGATTGATGAGATATTATTTAGAAAACAAAAAATGCTAGGATAAAGTAACTTTCAGAAAGAGAGAGAGTGCAAAACAAAGTTAAGCAGATTTCTTTACCACAGGTTTGTTTAGAGGATTTCTTATTCTAATGTATGTAATAAAACTCCATAAAAGGGATATTATATGTGGGATGTTTTCCATATTTATTTGATGACTAGTAGGTTTGTATGAATACCTAAGCACTTTAGACCAGGAGTTTGGCAAAGGAAGAGCACAAGCAATGTGAGAGTCAGCAATTTTTTTTTTTTTTTCAGAGATGGAGTCTTGCACTGTTGCCCAGGCTGGAGTGCAGTGGCACGATCTCAGCTCACTGTAACCTCTGCCTCCCAGGTTCACGTGATTCTCCTGCCTCTGCCTCCATGGTGGCTCACACCTGTAATCCCAGTACTTTGGGAGGCTGAGGCGGGCAGACCACCTGAGATCAGGAGTTTGAGACTAGCCTGGCCAACATGGTTAAACCTTGTCTCCATTAAAAATACAAAAATTGGCCAGGTATGGTGACTCTTTCCTGTAATTCCAGCTACTCAGGAGAGTTAGCATTCTGAACAGTCACCCAAGAACAAATGAAAGTGTATGAAAGTATATTTAAGATATAAAGAATGATTATGAAGACACAAAAGGGGCGTCCCTAATTTCACTTGCTGTATCATTCAGATTAGGGATGGGCAGTGACTGATTTAAGGGTAACATTGACTCCAATCTTGCCTTAGAAGAACTAAATACTCTCCTTACCCCATTGCCATAGTCTTCCAGTTATTAAATTGGAAAAATAGAACAAAATGAAATAGCTACTCACTTCCAAAAATAAGGAAAACATAATGTTGAAGGGCTAATATCCTTGCAATATAGGGCAAAATGAGACATATAAAGGTATTTAATTCACTGGTTTCTATTTACAGACTTCCAGGATGTTTGATAGCATACTCATCCTCAGGACACCTACAAGGAAACTGCTGAGGCAAGAGTAATCCAATATCCCATCTTAATATGCTGTTAGAATGATAAAGTGTCTACTGAAAATACGTGAAGATGGGGAGGGAGTTGAGACCCATAATAAAAATTTGTTGAACATTGCTCTGCTGGAGAGGATGGAACAATTCATATGACATAACTGAGATAAAAACCAAGTTACCATCCCCTCCCATTAGATGGAATAATTTTTAAAATAAGTATTTCTAGCAGATATTTTTAAGAAAAATCCCTAAAGTATTTTTCAAAATCTTAGGCTTGCAAATTGAATTTTGGAAAGAGTTCATACATCAGAGAATCTAATGCTGCAACTGATTATTCTTACCTGTACCTACTTGCCCTGGCAATATGTAAGTGGGACAGAGGAAGAGGGAGAAAAGGAGTCTAAAAAAGGTAACAAATTAATGATTATTGGAAGTAAGGAGCATTTAGGTCCATGATAAAACAACCACTATAATCTGCCACCTAACATGGGAGCATTGCCAAACTCTAAGACTGTGGATTCCTTTGAAGAGATGCAGAGAAAGTAAGTAAATAGATCCTTGATAGGTGAAAACATAAGCAAAGAGCCAGATGCCAGTCTGTGAGCCCACTTGTGAGCTTGATAGGCCAGAAGCTTGAAGTGACCAAAAGACCTAGGGAAGACTCTGGAGTGTCAGTGAGCATTAGAAGAAGCAAAAGCAATGATGGTAATACCCAAGAACCAAAGGCTAGCACACTATTATTATTTCCTGGACAAGCTAAGTCTCAATATTCTTGTCAATCTCAAATAGGGAAGGAATATATATTAAGAGGTTAAAGAATAAGATACTTGTAACACAATGGAGGCAAACCTTTCTTCCTATTGTTTTGAAAATGAAAGAAAAATAAAGAGGATATGATTGTTGATAAGAATAAAAAAGCATACAATTTTTTAAAGTACTCATTTTAACCCATTTTACTTAAAAGATGTTTATATATTGAAGGCTTGTCTATTAAAATGAAATAGAATATCTTATCAATAATATTCTATAGTAATTTGTAGTAAAATAAAGGTGAATGATTTTTAAATCTATAACATTCTAAAGGGGATTTTGTGAACCTTATGCTCCATAAAATGCATACTTTGGAACTAAGTCACTTCAGTCTAATACATTGACCTTTTTTGTTTTAAATCATGGTAAAATTTTAAGCTATCCTAAGTTTAATGTCTATAGCCACGTCTTTCAAAACGTATCTACTATTTGCATATATTAACCATTGATATTTAAGTACTGCTGTTAGATTTCTTTTCAATTATAACATATGAAATTAATTAGCTTCTGTGTTTATATTTTAACATTTGCATAGCTTTAATAGAGAGTATCATTAACTTACATTTTTAATATTAAAAAAAGTATTATGACCATATCTTGTTCCAAAATAAGGGAACAGTTAGGTTACAACATCTGTCACTTCATTGATTATCAAACATTATTTAAGTTGTCTGACTTTCTAGGCAGATGTTCTTGTCCTCCTTCCTAACTCCATGTGACTGTTTCCTGAATTATCAAAGATTATATTTACTCTAACCAAATCATATAATTAGATCTAAGGCTTTTTAAATTTTATATCCTTCATTAAACAGTTTTTGAATGTTTATATTCAAGCATTGCATAGTTTATTGATGGAAGGGGTGAAATAAAACTCTCTGACTTTGTGGTCTAGTAGAGGACAGTCACAAATAATTAAATGATCTATCATGTAAGCTGAAAAAATATACAAAAATGAGTTAAAACAACAATATGCCTGGTGACTATTTAAAAAAAATAACAACTAATCTTAACAGAGTATTTCATAAAAGCATAACAATTTCCTGAATGACTTCTAAGGCCAATTTGTATTGTAATAGCTGGAAATAGGGAAGAAGGAAGGACTCTCAGGTAGTGGTAAAAATATGAGTAGGTAATGGAAGTTAAAACAAAAAGAGTAGATGGATTGGTTGAGGAATGGATACAATTTCTATATTACTGGTATGTAGGATGCCTGGGAAAAATTTTGACATGAGACTGACAAAATCAGACCATAGAAGCCACTGGATGTTTCACTAAAGAATTTTACTTGAACAACTCTAAAGGATTTCGAGGAGAGTAACTGAAATCAGAGAGACCAGTTCAAAGCTGAGAAATGTCAAGAATTCTTGAAGTTTGGCCTGGCATGGTGGCCCATGTCTGTACTTCCAGCCCTTTAGGAGGCTGAGGAGGGTGAGTCACTTGAGGCCAGGAGTTTGAGACCAGCCTGGGCAATAAGATGAAGTCCAATCACCACTAAAAACACAAAAATTAGCCAGTCATGGTGGCACATGCCTGTGGTCCCAGCTACTTGGGAAACTTATGAAGTCCCTATTGAGGAAAAAAAAAATGATTAAAATTATTAAAGATCTCTACTTAAAATAATTCGAAGGATGATGAAGCTATTAAATTCAAAGAAGGACCCAAGAGAAGGATCAATTTTTGAGAGCCAACAAAATTTGATTTTGAATACACTGGATACATAAAGTTGTCTGAAGACCCATGGCTCATATTCAGCCAAACCTGATATAAAACTTTGAAATCTACTGAGTCAGAGATAGCATTTACAACTGATGCATACTCACGTTATCCAAAACTGTGGGAATAGATTAATCCAAGAAAAGTGCTCAGAGAGAAACTTGGAAAAGATCTTGCGCATATTGTTAAGCAATGAGTTCCTTAGGGTTAGAAGAAAGTGAGTCTGGCATGGGGATTGAAAATATGCAGTTAGACCTGCAGATGATCAAAAGAAAATAGACTTAGGGAAGCCAAAGACAGAGAGACTTTGATGAGGAAGGGAGTAGTATAAGAAAGAAAGTGGATAAATAGGCATGGCAACAGACCTCCAGCAGATTTTGCAAGATGAGAGCAAGCTACAGATTTCAAAGGATAAGGAGACGATGATAAAGAGGAAGAATAATCTTATGAGGATCTTAGTAATGAAAGGTATAAAAGAAATAATATAACTCCTAGGGAGATCACAAACTAGAGAAAATGTCTTCAGAATGAAAAAAAGCACAAACATGCTTAAAAATCAAACTGAAGAAGCTAGTTGTGAGGAAAAGATAATTCAAATAGTTGTAATTGTTTCAGCCCTCTACTCCCTCTTTGCCAGATAATCTTACATGTTTTATACATGTAAGTCAATCCTCACAGTAATCTGTAATGTGGGTAAAATCATTCCTGTGGTAAAGCACAGGGAACAGAGCCTTAGAAAGTTTCAGAAGGCTTTGTGGTATGAGTAACAGAACCGGGAATCACATCAGTGCTGTCTGAATCCAGAACCCATGTTCTTTTTATTACTCCATGTAGATTCATCAAGATTGATTCTGTAAAGCAATAGGCAAAGAATATTTGAAGACAGGTACAAGGTCTCCAGGTAAGTGAAATGCTGTTCTTTCCTTCAGTAACTAGTTGAAATCTTTTTCTTACCATAATTATTTCATATGTTTTCAGCCTCCTTCTGTAGCTAATATTCTATATCCTCATTCTGCAAGTTTAAATGTAATTATCAGTCATTTTAGTCTGAATTGTATTAGGTAGTGAAGGTCTTTCTAAAAAAGTTCCTTAGTACCTAACTCTGCATCTGAGGCAGCTCTTGTAGAGAAAACCTATCCTCTCTAGGTGCTATAGTCATAGAACTCACTTCCTATTTTTCTTTACCTGACTGCTTTCACACCGTCTTCCAGCACACCAACAGATAAAGTAGGATTTACAGTTCATAATATAATACAGTATTTGTAATATAATACGATATTTCACATACAAAAACATATGATATAGTAATTCTACTTTATTAATTATTGTTCTGTCTGATGTGTGTTTATCACATTGTATTTTACTCATTACACAGTTGTGTCAATCATACCAGGGAATTCACGACAAAAAGGTAGCAAGGAGATAATCTAATTTTTAATATAAAATGAATTAAAATATAAGCTGGCTGTTAAATGGTCAACTGTGTTTTGAAGTGAGTCCTGCAATGACATGATAAGTAGTAAGTACCTATCCATTACCAAAGCGATTCCTTCAAAGTAGAACAGGAGGACGATTAAAATTCTGTTGATAGAATACTTATTCATAGTCATTACTCAACAACAGACACTTTGTGACCTCATAAAAATGCTAAAACCTATTTTCTTATTCATATGTAACCCCAGAAAAAATTAAACTGGCCCCAATCATAATTTATATGGGCAATAGAATCCCTTACTTATACTTTAATGCCATTTCATCAAAGAACTCTCATATTTGTCACTAAATGACATACTAAAATTCACAAAAAGCTCATATCTAAGTTGGACTCTTCACTTAAGGGTGCAGTTATTTGATATAACTGACCCACAAAATACAAAGACAAATAGAAATCTCCAAATAATGTATTAAGTTAGTTTTCACCAAGGATAATGTGTTACCTAGAATTTATTCATAAAGTATTCTAAGTTAAATTTGAAGCCAAATTCTTTTTTTTTTTCTTTTTCTTTCTTTTTGTTAAAGCAAATAATGCACAAACCACATTCTGATAACTTTGCTTTGCAGTAATTTTCTGGGTCCCGCATTGTCTAATGAATAATTACATAATTCAATTTGGTTTGGTAGGAAGAATAATGCCCTCATTCCTCCCAAATATGTGCATAATTTAATTTCCAGAACCTGTGAATAGCTGCTTTATAAGACAAAGGTGACTTTAAAAATGTGATTAAAGATCTCAAGATAGGTAGATTATCGTGGATTATGTAATCATAGGGATCCTTAAATACAGAAAAGGGAGGCAAGACAGTCAAAGTTAGAGTCTGACCTCCAGAGTTAGAAGATAATAAATTCATGTTGTCTTAAGTAATCATGGTTATAATAATTTGTCACACTTCCATACAGAAGCCCCTCTTCTCAAACCAATTGAAAGTCTTTTAAATGAATGCCTTAAAAAGTGCCCTACCTAAAGCCAGGAAACCTGTAGACAAATGGAGCTTACATTGTTCCCAAAGGCTTTCTTTGTACTTGGAGGTACAAGGAATATTGGGAGTGAACATATTGAGTGTGTGCTATTTTGTGATACATTTATTTAATAGATCCTGTTAGTCCAAGACTACCCAACTCATTATTATATGTGCATATATGACAAAAACAGATTATCACTGACAAAAATAAGTAGCCTCTCCTATAAATAAATAAATAACTCATCTTGTAGCTTTTATATTTGTAAATCAGAAAACTTTGTTGTTAAAAATATTGCATTTAGGAAACAATTGTATTAAATATTTATTATGTCCTTTCATAGTCTCAAGAAATGTAGGGATAAAAAAGTTTTTCCTGAACATTCAGTGGACCAAAATCAGGGACTCCCACAGGTGGTTATAAAATTACATATTTCTGATCCCCACCTAAAAATACTAAATCAGAAAGTATCGTTGCTGTGATTCCTTTCATCTGGTATTTTGCCTCAGGGATTTTTGTACATAATATAATTTGAGAGGTAAGCAAACTACTTAAGAGAATATACATTGCTTGCAATTATTTCCCCTTCTGCCCCTACCCAAGCTCAATGTTATAGAGTCATTGATTGAATGCATGTGTTATTTCCTATTAACTATCTCTCTCTCTTCAATGTAAATATAATATCCATTGGTGATATCGGTTGGCTCTTTGTCCCCACCCAAATCTCATCTTGTAGATCCCATAATTCCTACATGTGTGGGAGGGACCCAGTGGCAGAAGATTGAATAATGGGGGCAGGTCTTTGCCCATGCTCTTCTCCTAATAGTAAATAAGTCTCTCAAGATCTCGTGGCTTTAAAAAAAGGAAATTTCTCTGCCCAAGCCCTCTCTTTGTCTGCTGCCATTCAGGTAACATGTGACTTGCTCCTCCTTGCCTTCCACCTTGATCGTGAGGCTTCTCAAGCCACGTGGAGCTGTAAGTCCAATTAAACCTCTTTTATAAATTGCTCAGTCTCCAGTATGTCTTTATCAACAGCATAAAAATGGACTAATAGAATTGGAAATACTATTAGGTTCACTGTTTTCAGTTTCCGTTCTGTACTACTAGTTTTCTCCACTTTTTATTCTTATTGCTTTAATTTTATTTTTAAATGTATGGCACAAAAACATGCTTTCAAAAGTCAAATGTATGCACAAAGATACTTGAATCTGCATCCCAACACTTTTTTTCCATATAAATTTTGAGATCAATTTATCTAGCTCAATGTGAAAGCTAACTGGATTGGATTAAAATCACAAGTTAAGTTTAGAGATCATACACATAAGTGCATATTTATGTGGATATATGCCATCCATACCTATTTTCCCAAGAGTTATTAGAGTGAATATGTGTTGAATCTGACAAAAGTCTTTGTCAGCATCTAAAAATCTATGAACACAATTTTATAAATTTGCCTATTTAGAGCTATTATTTTGGTGAATCCTATCTGTAGATTTTCTAATACTGAAACATCTATACATTTCTTGTATAAACGAGGAAGATAACTGGCAAATATTTCAGGTTCTTAGTAAGGAAACCCTAAATCTTTAGAATTTGCTGAATGATAGAAGTTCTTTGTGATACACGGTGGGTCCTGATAGTTTATGCAAATGAGGTGATCCAGGTGATCCAGTCCCCAGGTAGTTTATGCTAACAAAATGTCTCAGGATAATGGCAGGACACCCCAGCAAGACCAAGCACGTGTTTAGAGAGATGAGTATTTTACTTGCCACCCTCCAAGGAAAGGGAAAGGGGATTACAGATTAAGTTTAATTACATGACCAATGATTTAATTAAACATGCTTATGTAATAATATCCTAGTAAATGAGGGTGTAGCAAGATGGATGAATGAAAACCTACTACATTCATACTTCACTTAGGAATACCAAATTTTAGCAACTGTTATAAAAAAATTTTCAGTGCCTCAAAATAAATGGCACTCGAGGGGCGGAGCAAGATGGCCGAATAGGAACAGCTCCTGTCTCCAATTCCCAGCGCGAGCCACACAGAAGACCGGTGATTTCTGCATTTTCAACTGAGGTACTGGGTTCATCTCACTAGGGAGTGACGGACAATCAGTACTGGTCAGCTGCTGCAGCCTGACCAGCGAGAGCTGAAGCAGGGCGAGGCATCGCCTCACCTGGGAAGCACAAGGGGGAAGGGAATCCCTTTTCCTAGCCAAGGGAACTGAGACACACAACACCTGGAAAATCGGGTAACTCCCACCCCAATACTGCGCTTTAAGCAAATGGGCACACCAGGAGATTATATCCCATACATGGCCGGGAGGGTCCCACGCCCACGGAGCCTCCCTCATTTCTAGCACAGCAGTCTGTGATCTACTGGCAAGGCAGCAGCGAGGCTGCGGGAGGGGCGCCCGCCATTGCTGAGGCTTAAGTAGGTAAACAAAGCCACTGGGAAGCTCGAACTGGGTGGAGCTCACAGCAGTTCAAGGAAACCTGCCTGTCTCTGTAGACTCCACCTTGGGGGACAGGGCACAGTAAACAACAACAAAAGCAGCAGAAAACTCTGCAGACGCAAACGACTCTGTCTGACAGCTTTGAAGAGAGCAGTGGATCTCCCAACATGGAGGTTGAGATCTGAGAAGGGACAGACTGCCTGCTCAAGTGGGTCCCTGACCCCTGAGTAGCCTAAATGGGAGATATCCCCCACTAGGGGCAGTCTGACACCCCACACTTCACAGGGTGGAGTACACCCCTGAGAGGAAGCTTCCAAAGCAAGAATCAGACAGGTACACTCGCTGTTCAGCAATACTCTATCTTCTGCAGCCTCTGTTGCTGATACCCAGGCAAACAGGGTCTGGAGTGGACCTCAAGCAATCTCCAACAGACCTACAGCTGAGGGTCCTGACTGTTAGAAGGAAAACTATCAAACAGGAGGGACACCTACCAAAACCTCATCAGTACGTCACCATCATCAAAGACCAGAGACAGATAAAACCACAAAGATGGGGAAAAAGCATGGCAGAAAAGCTGGAAATTCAAAAAATAAGAGCGCATCTCCCCTGGCAAAGGAGCGCAGCTCATCGCCAGCAAAGGATCAAAGCTGGACGGAGAATGACTTTGACAAGATGAGAGAAGAAGGCTTCAGTCCATCAAACTTCTCAGAGCTAAAGGAGGAATTACGTACCCAACGCAAAGAAACTAAAAATCTTGAAAAAAAAGGTGGAAGAATTGATGGCTAGAGTAATTAATGCAGAGAAGGTCATAAAGGAAATGAAAGAGATGAAAACCATGACACGAGAAATACGTGACAAATGCACAAGCTTCAGTAAACAACTCGATCAACTGGAAGAAAGAGTATCAGTGATTGAGGATCAAATGAACGAAATGAAGCAAAAAGAGAAACCAAAAAAAAAAGAAGAAAAAGAAATGAACAAAGCCTGCAAGAAGTATGGGATTATGTAAAAAGACCAAATCTACGTCTGATTGGGGTGCCTGAAAGTGAGGGGGAAAATGGAACCAAGTTGGAAAACACTCTTCAGGATATCATCCAGGAGAACTTCCCCAACCTAGTAGGGCAGGCCAGCATTCAAATCCAGGAAATACAGAGAACGCCACAAAGATACTCCTCGAGAAGAGCAACTCCAGATACATAATTGTCAGATTCACCAAAGTTGAAATGAAGGAAAAAATCTTAAGGGCAGCCAGAGAAAGGTCGGGTTACCCACAAAGGGAAGCCCATCAGACTAACGGCAGATCTCTCGGCAGAAACTCTACAAGCCAGAAGAGAGTGGGGGCCAATATTCAACATTCTTAAAGAAAAGAATTTTAAACCCAGAATTTCATATCCAGCCAAACTAAGTTTCATAAGTGAAGGAGAAATAAAATCCTTTACAGATAAGCAAATGCTTAGAGATTTTGTCACCACTAGGCCTGCCTTACAAGAGACCCTGAAGGAAGTACTAAACATGGAAAGGAACAACCGGTACCAGCCATTGCAAAAACATGCCAAAATGTAAAGACCATTGAGGCTAGGAAGAAACTGCATCAACTAACGAGCAAAATAACCAGTTAATATCATAATGGCAGGATCAAGTTCACACATAATAATATTAACCTTAAATGTAAATGGACTAAATGCTCCAATTAAAAGACACAGACTGGCAAACTGGAACAAGAGTCAAGACCCATCAGTCTGCTGTATTCAGGAAACCCATCTCAAATGCAGAGACATACATGGGCTCAAAATAAAGGGATGAAGGAAGATTTACCAAGCAAATGGAGAACAAAAAAAAGCAGGGGTTGCAATACTAGTCTCTGATAAAACAGACTTTAAACCATCAAAGATCAAAAGAGACAAAGAAGGCCATTACATAATGATAAAGGGATCAATTCAACAGGAAGAGCTAACTATCCTAAATATATATGCACCCAATACAGGAGCACCCAGATTTATAAAGCAAGTCCTTAGAGACTTACAAAGAGACTTAGACTCCTATACAATAATAATGGGAGACCTCAACACTCCACTCTCAACATTAGACAGATCAACGAGACAGAAAGTTAACAAGGATATCCAGGAATTGAACTCATCTCTGCAGCAAGCAGACCTAATAGACATCTATAGAAATCTCCACCCCAAATCAACAGAATATACATTCTTCTCAGCACCACATCACACTTATTCCAAAATTGACCACATAATTGGAAGTAAAGCACTCCTCAGCAAATGTACAAGAACAGAAATTATAACAAACTGTCTCTCAGACCACAGTGCAATCAAACTAGAACTCAGGACTATGAAACTCAATCAAAACCGCTCAACTACATGGAAACTGAACAACCTGCTCCTGAATGAATACTGGGTACATAACGAAATGAAGGCAGAAATAAAGATGTTCTTTGAAACCAATGAGAACAAAGATACAACATACCAGAATCTCTGGGACAGATTTAAAGCAGTGTGTAGAGGGAAATTCATAGCACTAAATGCCCACAAGAGAAAGCAGGAAAGATCTAAAATTGACACTCTAACATCACAATTAAAAGAACAAGAGAATCAAGAGCAAACACATTCAAAAGCTAGCAAAAGGCAAGAAATAACTAAGATCAGAGCAGAACTGAAGGAGATAGAGACACAAAAAACCCTCCAAAAAATCAATGAATCCAGGAGTTGGTTTTTTGAAAAGATCAACAAAATTGACAGACCGCTAGCAAGACTAATAAAGAAGAAAAGAGAGAAGAATCAAATAGACGCAATAAAAAAATGATAAAGGGGATGTCACCACCGACCCCACAGAAATACAACTGCCATGAGAGAATACTATAAACACCTCTACGCAAATAAACTGGAAAATCTAGAAGAAATGGATAATTTCCTGGACACTTACACTCTCCCAAGACTAAACCAGGAAGAAGTTGAATCCCTGAACAGACCAATAGCAGGCTCTGAAATTGAGGCAATAATTAATAGCCTACCAACCAAAAAAAGTCCAGGACCAGATGGATTCACAGCTGAATTCTACCAGAGGTACAAGGAGGAGCTGGTACCATTCCTTCTGAAACTATTCCAATCAATAGAAAAAGAGGGAATTCTCCCTAACTCATTTTATGAGGCCAACATCATCCTGATACCAAAGCCTGGCAGAGACACAACAAAAAAAGAGAATTTTAGACCAATATCCCTGATGAACATCGATGCAAAAAACCTCAATAAAATACTGGCAAACCGGATTCAGCAGCACATCAAAAAGCTTATCCACCATGATCAAGTGGGCTTCATCCCTGGGATGCAAGGCTGGTTCCACATTCACAAATCAATAAACATAATCCAGCATATAAACAGAACCAAAGACAAGAACCACATGATTATCTCAATTGATGCAGAAAAGGCTTTTGACAAAATTCAACAGCCCTTCATGCTGAAAACGCTCAATAAATTTGGTATTGATGGAATGTACCTCAAAATAATAAGAGCTATTTATGACAAACTCACAGCCAATATCATAGTGAATGGGCAAAAAGTGGAAAAATGCCCTTTGAAAACTGGCACAAGACAAGGAAGCCCTCCCTCACCACTCGTATTCAACATAGTGTTGGAAGTTCTGGCTAGGGCAATCAGGCAAGAGAAAGAAATCAAGGGTATTCAGTTAGGAAAAGAAGAATTCAAATTGTCCCTCTTTGCAGCTGACATGGTTGTATATTTAGAAAACCCCATTGTCTCAGCCCAAAATCTCCTTAAGCTGATAAGCAACTTCAGCAAAGTCTCCGGATACAAAATTAATGTGCAAAAATCACAAGCATTCTTACACACCAGTAACAGACAAACAGAGAGCCAAATCAGGAATGAACTTCCATTCACAATTGCTTCAAAGAGAATAAAATACCTTGGAATCCAACTTACAAGGTAGGTAAAGGACCTCTTCAAGGAGAACTACAAACCACTGCTCAGTGAAATAAAAGAGGACACAAACAAATGGAAGAACATACCATGCTCATGGATAGGAAGAATCAATATCGTGAAAATGGCCATACTGCCCAAGGTTATTTATAGATTCTATGTCATCCCCATCAAGCTACCAATGAGTTTCTTCACAGAATTGGAAAAAACTGCTTTAAAGTTCATATGGAACCAAAAAAGAGCCCGCATCTCCAAGACAATCCTAAGTCAAAAGAACAAAGCTGGAGGCATCACGCTACCTGACTTCAAACTATACTACAAGGGTACAGTAACCAAAACAGCATGGTACTGGTACCAAAACAGAGATATAGTCCAATGGAACAGAACAGAGTCTTCAGAAATAATACCACACATCTACAGCCATCTGATCTTTGACAAACCTGAGAGAAACAAGACATGGGGAAAGGATTCCCTATTTAATAAATGGTGCTGGGAAAATTGGCTAGCCATAAGTAGAAAGCTGAAACTGGATCCTTTCCTTACTCCTTATAGGAAAATTAATTCAAGATAGATTAGAGACTTTAATGTTAGACCTAATACCATAAAAATCCTAGAGGAAAACCTAGGTAGTACCATTCAGGACATAGGCATGGGCAAAGACTTCATGTCTAAAACACCAAAAGCAACGGCAGCAAAAGCCAAAATTGACAAATGGGATCTCATTAAACTAAAAAGCTCCTGCACAGCAAAAGAAACTACCATCAGAGTGAACAGGCAACCTACAGAATGGGAGAAAATTTTTGCAATCTACTCATCTGACAAAGGGCTAATATCCAGAACCCACAAAGAACTGAAACAAATTTACAAGAAAAAAACAAACAACCCCATCAAAAAGTGGGCAAAAGATATGAACAGACATTTCTCAAAAGAAGACATTCATACAGCCAACAGACACATGAAAAAATGCTCATTATCACTGGCCATCAGAGAAATGCAAATCAAAACCACAATGAGATACCATCTCACACCAGTTAGAATGGCGATCATTAAAAAGTCAGGAAACAACAGGTGCTGGAGAGGATGTGGAGAAATAGGAACACTTTTACACTGTTGGTGGGATTGTAAACTAGTTCAACCATTATGGAAAACAGTATGGCGATTACTCAAGGATCTACAACTAGATGTACCATATGACCCAGCCATCCCATTACTGGGGATATACCCAAAGGATTATAAATCATGCCGCTATAAAGACAGATGTACACGTATGTTCATTGCGGCACTATTCACAATAGCAAAGACTTGGAATCAACCCAAATGTCCACCAGTGACAGACTGGATTAAGAAAATGTGGCACATATACACCATGGAATACTATGCAGCCATAAAAAAAGGATGAGTTTGTGTCCTTTGTAGGGACATGGATGAAGCTGGAAACCATCATTCTCAGCAAACTATCACAAGAACAGAAAACCAAACACCGCATGTTCTCACTCATAGGTGGGAACTGAACAATGAGATCACTTGGACTCGGGAAGGGGAACATCACACACCGTGGCCTATCATGGGGAGGGGGGAGGAGGGAGGAATTGCATTGGGAGTTATACCTGATGTAAATGACGAGTTGATGGGTGCTGACGAGTTGATGGGTGCAGCACACCAACATGGCACAAGTATACATATGTAACAAACCTGCACGTTATACACATGTACCCCATAACTTAAAGTTTAATAATAATAATAAAAAAGAAATGGCACTCGAGCATAAATTTAATTTTCTCAGTAAGGTAATTCTTACTTCTGTAGAAGGGTGCATCTCACAGATTGAGCAATGGCGGGAGCACACCTGAACAAGAGAGGGGATGGAGTTTTTATTCCTTTACTGCTGTGTTGTTCTCCTATTGGTGAGGGTTGTATCACACAGTCTAAGTTAATTCTAATTGGCTATTTTAATAGAGCAGGGGTATGAATCACAGTGCTGGGGGTGAGCAGTTTGGCAGAAACGGCAGTTACAGAACAGGTAAGTCAGGATGACTCAGGTCAGAGCAAGTGACCGGGGTGACTCAGTATGTAGCAGGTGATAGAGGATAGGAGGGTTTTTTTTTTTTTTTTTTTCTTTTTTTCTGAAACTAGGGGCAAGATAATGAAGAGAATGAGAACGTTACACTTTAAAATGAAGAATAAAGAACAGGGGAGGTGAACATACTGATACACTGGTTCCTTGGAGAGGATCTCTGAACTTACTCTATTTAACAATTTACAGGCTGAAACCTTTGAAGAGGAGTTTATTATATCCTACATAACTATCTACACATGGTAAAGCACCATCATGGGAACCAAAAATCCAGGTGAGTAATCACAGTACCTGATTTTAATTTCATATTGTTGAAACAGGAATTGATGAGGGTCAGAAAGAGAGTTTTGAATTTGTAATGCTACCAGTCCCTCATTTCCCTCCAGGGGCCATGCAGGATGGAGAGTCTGCACATGAAGGAAAGAGACTACAGTAACTGGAAGACATTACATTGATGTCAGTGCTGCCCTGTCAATAGTAGAGAAGGAATGATGGACTTAGACAGTGCCTGTGCGTGGAGGGAACATTTGGACCAGAGCTAGCCATAAAAGAATCACCCATCCTACTGGTCAGAACTCGAATTTCTTGGCAAGCCACACTGAGAGGAATTTTGGAAACTATACAAACACATGGCAATTTAAAAGTATGCTCCTGAATGACCACTGGATCAGTGAAGAAATTAAAAAGGAAATTGAAAAATGTCTGGAAACAAATGAGAATGATATTTGGAACAACCAGTATAGTCAAAGTTATCCGGAGCAAAACAAGCAAAACTGGAAGAATCACATTGCTTGACTTCAAATTATACTACAGAGCTATAATAAGCCAAACAGCATGGTCCTGGCATAAAAGCAGACAAATAAACAAATGGAATAGAATAGAAAACATGGAAACAAATCTATATACCTAAAGTGAGTTCATTTTCAAAAAAGATGGCAAGAACATATACTAAATAAAGGAGAGTCTCTTCAATAAATAGTGTTGGGAAAACTGGATATTCATATGTGGAATAATGAAACTTGACCTCTCTCTCTCTCCATATACAAAAGTCAAATCAAAATATCTTAGAGTCTTAAATCTAAGATATCAAACTACAAAATCACTACAGGAAAACATTGAAGAAACTCTCAGGGACATTGGTATAGACAAAAATTTATTGAGCAATACCCCAAAAGCACAGGCAACCAAAATAATAATAAACAAATGAAATCACTTCAAGTTAAAAAGCTTCTGTACAACAAAGGAAACAATCAACAAAGCGGAGAGGCAAGCCACAGAATAGATGAAAATATTTGCAAACTACCTAACTGACATTGGATTAATAACCAGAATATATAAAGAGCTCAAACAACTCTATAGGAAAACATTTAGTAATCTGATCAAAAATGGACAAAAGATTTTAAATGATATTTCTCAAAAGAAGACACAAATGGCATACAAAAAGGCTCTCAAAATCATTGCTCATTAGAGAAATGTAGGTGCAGACTCTCCATGCTGCTTGGCGCCTGGTGGGAAATGCAAATCAAAACCACAATAGATATTATCTCTCTCCATTTAAGATGGCTTTTATTCAGAAGACGAGCAATACCAAATGCTGGAAAGGATGTGGAGAAAGGAGAACCCTCATACACTGTTGGTCAGAATACATATTAGTACAACCACTATGAAGAATAGTTTGGAAGTTCCTCAAAAACTAAAAATAGAACTACCATATGATACAGCAATCCCACTACTGGATAGAGCCACAAAAGAAAAGAAATTAGTACATCAAAAGATATCCATACTTCCATGTTTATTTCAGCACTCTTCACAATAGCTAAGATATGGAAGCAACCTAAATGACCACCAACAGATAAATAGATTTTTAAAAAGTGTTGTACTTATACACAATGGAGTAGTATTCTACCATAAAAAAATGAGATCTAGTTATTTGCAGCAACATAGATGAAAATGGAGGTCACTATGTTAGGTAAAATAAGACAGGCCCAGAAAAACAAACAGCTTATGTTGTCACTTATTTGTGAGATCTAAAAATCAAAACAATTGAACTGAAGAAGATAGAGAGTAGAAGCATGGCTACTAGAGGTTGGAAAGTGTAGTTAGGGGTGGGGAGGATATAAGGATGTTCAATAGGTACAATAAAAAGTAGAAATAATGAATCTACTATTTGATAGCACAAAAGGGTGACTATATTCACTAATAATTTAATTGTATATTTCAAATTAACTAAAATAATATAATTGGATTATTTTTTGTAACAGAAAGGTTAAATGATTAAGTGTATGGATGCTTAATTTTCTATGATGTAATTATTATGCATTGCATGACAGTATCAAAATATCTCATGTACCTCATAAATATATATGTATCTACTATGTCCCCACACAAAATACAAACATTTTTTATAAAGGAAATTCTAATAAAAACCTTGGACTCAAAGCTCATTTGAGCTTCCTGGTTGATAAATACATTGATATGCCAAAGGGTGATACACTCTAATACCATAGGGAGAAGATAAAAATATATGTGTCTAGGACCCTTTCAGACCTCTCTCTCTGTGTGTCTTTCATAATAAAGCTGTCATCATAAGTATAGCACTTTCCCTGAGTTCTGTGAGTCAATTGAGTAAATTATTGAACTTATGAGCATAGTGGGAAATCTCTGAATTTATAGCTAGCTGTTCAAACGTGCAGGTGGCCTGGGAACCAGTAAAGTGTGACTGGCATCTTAACACTGTAGAAGACTTTGCCCTTAAACCTGTAAAGTCTGATGCTAACTAGAGTTTTGTATCAAAATTTAGTTGTATATTTTTGTGAAGAAACTTTGTTGTTGGATGAAATGTCACTTGTTTATTTTTGCTTTTGTTGCTTAGGCCTTTAATGTGATATTAAAGAAATCACTACTAAAGCCAATGTCAAGAAGCTTTTTCTACTGTGTTTTCTTCTCTAAATTGTAATGTTTCTGACCTCAGGCTTATGTCTTTAAATCATGTTGTGGCCATTTTTATTTATGGTTTAAAATAAGGGCCCAATTTTATTCTTTTGCATGTGGATATCCAATTTTTCCAAGACCATTTGTTGAAAAGACTATCTTTTCTCCATTGTGTATTCTTAGCTACCTTGTCAAAGACCAGTTGATCATGTATGCCTTAGTGTATTTCTGGTGTCTCTATACTGTTCCATTGGTCTATGTGTCTATTCTTATGCAAGTGCCATACTGTCTTGATTATTGTCACTTTGTAATATATTTTAAACTCAGGTAGTAGTATGCTTCCAGCTTTGTTCTTTTTGCTCAGAAATGTGATGTTGGCTATTGAGGGTCTTTTGTAGTTTCACATGGATTTTCAATTTTTTTCTATTTCTGTGTAAAATACAGTTGGAATTTTGATAAGGATTGCATTGAATTTGCAGATCACATTGGGTAGTATACATTTTTTATTCTTAATTTTGTGGGTACATGGTAGGTGTATATATTTATGAAGTACATGAGATGTTTTGATACAGCCTGCAATGTGAAATAAGTACATCGTGGGGAATTGGATATTCATTACCTCAAGCATTTATCCTTTAAGTTACAAGCAATCCAATTACACTCTTTAAGTTATTTTAAAATGTACAGTTAAATTATTATTGATTATAGACACCCTGTTGTGCTATTAAATAGTAGGGGCCGGGCGCAGTGGCTCAAGCCTGTAATCCCAGCACTTTGGGAGGCCGAGATGGGTGGATCACGAGGTCAGGAGATCAAGACCATCCTGGCTAACACGGTGAAACCCCGTCTCTACTAAAAAAAAAAATACAAAGAACTAGCCGGCGAGGTGGTGGGCGCCTGTAGTCCCAGCTACTCGGGAGGCTGAGGCAGGAGAATGGCCTAAACCCGGGAGGCGGAGCTTGCAGTGAGCTGAGATCCGGCCACTGTACTCCAGCCTGGGCGACAGAGCGAGACTCCATCTCAAAAAAAAAAAAAAAAAAAAAGGAAAAAGAAAAAAAAAGAAAAAAAAATAGTAGGTCTAATTCATTCTTTCTAACTATATTTTATACCCATTATCCATCCCTACCTCCCCCACCCAGACCCCGAATACACTTCCAAGCCTCTGGTAACCACCCTACTACTCTTTATGACCATCAGTTCAATTCTTTTGATTTTCATATCCCACAAATAAGTGGAAACATGCAATGTTTTTCTTTCTGTGCCGGGAGTATTTAACTTATCCTAATGACCCCCAGTTTCATTCATGCTGTTGTGAATAACTAGCATTTTTTTAAACGGCTGAATAAAACTCCATGTGTAAATGTGACAAATTTTCTTTATCCATTCATCAGTGGATGGGCACTTAGATTTACAAATCTTAACTGTTGTAAACAGTACTGCAAACAAATATAGGCATATGGATATCATTTTGATACACTGATTACATTTCTTTTGGATATATAAATTGTTATAATGATTTTTAAAAATATTTTGAGCAGTGGATTTGCTAAATCGTATAGTAGCACAATTTTTAGTTTTCTGAGGAACCTCCAAACTATTCTCCATAGTGGTTGTACTAATTCATATTATGACCAGCAGTGTATGATGGTTCTTTTTTCTCCACATCCTCTCTACCATTTGTCATTGCCTGTCTTTGAATAAAAGTTACCTTAACTGAAGTGAAATAATATCTCATTGTGATTTTGATTTGCATTTCTCTGATCAGTGATTTTGACCACCATTTTGTAGGCCTGTTTGCCATTTGTGCCTTCTTATGAAACATGTCCTTTAAGATCTTTTGCCCATTTTTGATCAGATTATTTGATTTTTTTTTCTTCAGAGTTTTTTGAGCTCCTTATATATTCTGGTTATTAATTCATCGTCAGATAGGTAGTTTGCACATATTTTCTTCCATTCTGTGGCTGGCCTCTCCACTTTGTAGATTGTTACCTTTGTTACACAGAAGCTTTTTTTAACTTGATGTGACCCCATTCTCCATTTTTGTTTTGGTTGGCTAATTTGCGGAGTATTGCTCGAAAAAGGTTTGCCTAGACCAATGTCCTGGAGATGTTTCCCAAATTTTCTTGTAGAAGTTTCGTGATTTGAAGCCTTAGATTTATGTCTTTCAGATATTTTGATTTGATTTTCATATATGGTGAGAAATACAGGTCTAGTTTCATTCTTGGGCATATGGATATTCAGTTTTCCTGGCACCACATACTGAAGAAACTTTTTCTCAGTGTATGCTCTTTGCACCTTCTTTGAAAATGAGTTCACTGGCCGGGCGCGGTGGCTCAAGCCTGTAGTCCCAGCACTTTGGGAGGCCGAGACGGGCGGATCGCGAGGCCAGGAGATCGAGACCATCCTGGCTGGCACGGTGAAACCCCGTCTCTACTAAAAAATACAAAAAAGTAGCCGGGCGCGGTGGCGGGCGCCTGTGGTCCCAACTGCTCGGGAGGCTGGGGCAGGAGGATGGCGTGAACCCGGGAGGCGGAGCTTGCAGTGAGCTGAGATCCGGCCACTGCACTCCAGCCTGGGCGGCAGAGCGAGACTCCGTCTCAAAAAAAAAAAAAAAAAAAGAAAAAAAAAGAAAATGAGTTCACTGTAGGTGCATAGGTTTGTTTCTGGTTCCTTTTTTCTGTTCCATTGGTCTGTGCATCTGTTTTTATGCCAATGCCATGCTATTTTGGTTATTATAGCTCTGTAATACAATTTGAAATCAGGTCATGTGATTACTACAAATATTTGTTTTTTGTTTTTGTTGTTGTTGTTGTTTTGTTTTGTTTGCTTAGGATATTATTGGCTACTCTGGGCCTTTTGTAGATCCATATAAATTTTAGAATTCTTTTCTATTTCTGTGTAGGATGCCACTGATATACTGATAGGTATTGCATTGAATTTGTTAATTGCTTTGGGTAATGTGTATGTTTTAACAACATTGACTCTGCCAGTCCGTGAACTTGGAATATTTTTCTATTTTTGGGTGCCCACTTCAATTTCATTCATTAGTGTCTTACAGTTTTTATTATACAGATCTTTTACTTCCTTGGGGAAATTAATTCCTAGGTATTTAATTTTACGAGTGGCTATTATAAATGGGATTACTTTTTTTTTTTTTTTTTTTTTTTGAGATGAAGTCTCACTCTGTCACCCAGGCTGAAGTGCAGTGCCATGATCTCAGCTCACCGCAACCTCTGTTTCCTTGGTTCAAGCTATTCTCCTGCCTCAGCCTCCCCAATAGCTAGGATTAAAGGTGTGTGCCACAACACCTGGCTAATTTTTTTTTTTTTTTTTTTTTTTTTTTTTTTTGTACTTTTAGTAGAGACGAGTTTTCCATGTTGGCCAGACTGGTCTTAAACTCCTGACCTCACGTGATCCACCCATCTCAGACTCCCAAAGTTTTGGGATTATAGGTGTGAGCCACCATGCCCAGCTATAAATGGGATTACATTTTAATTTTCTTTTTACCTTGTTCAGTGTTGGCATATAGAAATCTTACTACTTTTTGCATGTGATTTTTGTGTCCTGCAACTTTACTGAATTTGTTTATCCATGCTAATAGTTTTTCTTGTGGAGTCTTTAGGTTTTTCCAAGTATAATATCATATTTGAACAGGTAAAATTTGACTTCTTCACTCCAATTTAGATGTCCTTTCTTTCTTTCTCTTTTCTGATGGCTCTAGTTAGGACTTCCAGGATGATTTTAAATAACAGTGGTGACAGTGGGTGACAGCTTTTCAGTTTCTTCCAATTCAGTATGATACTCGATGTGGGAATGTCATATGTGCCTTTTGTTGTGCTTAGTTGTGTTCCTTCTATCCCCATGTTTTTGAGAGTTTTTATTATGAACACATGTTGAATTTTATCAAATGCTTATTCAGCATCAATTGCAATAATCATATGGTTGTTATCCTTCATTCTGTTGATATGATCTATCACATTGTTTATTTGCACATGTTGAATCATCCATGCATCTCAGGGATAAATCTCACTTGGCCATGATAAATAACCTTTCTAATATATTGTTGAATTTTCTTGAGAATTTTTGAATCACTATTCTTCAGAGATATTGACCTGTGTTTCCCTTTTTTTGATGTGTCTGTCTGGTTTTGGTATCAGGGTAATACTGGCCTCATAAATTAAGTTTGGAAGTGTATCCTCCACTTATGCTTTTTGGAATAGTTTGAGTAGGATTAGTATTAGTTTTTCATTAGTGTAAAAAAAAAATTCAGCAGTGAAGTCATTGAGTTCCTAGGCTTTTCTTTAGGAGAGATTCTTCTATTATGACATCAATCACATTACCTGATATTGATCTGTTCAAGTTTTAGATTTCTTCCTGGTCCTGGTTTAATCTTGGTAGTTTGTATCTGTGTAGAAAGTTGTACAATTTTTCTAGATTTTTCAACTTACTGACATATAGTTGCTCATGGTGACCACTAATGATCCTTTGAATTTCTACAGTATCAATTGTAATGTCTCCTTTTTCACTTCTGATTTTATTTATTTGTGTTTTTTCTCTCTGGTTTTTTTTTTTTTTTCCCTAGTTTCTTTTCTTACAGTGATTTTGGGTTTGGTTTGCTCTTGCTTTTCCATTTTTTTTTTTTTTTTGAAAGCCTCATTAGATTGCTTATTTAAAGTTGTTATGTTTGTTTTGATGGAGGGACTTATAGCTATAAACTTTCCTCTGAATACTGTTGTTGCTGTATCCCATAAGTTTGGGTATGTTGTGTTTCCATTATCATTTGGTTCAATACATTTTTCAATTTTCTTCATAATTTTTTCATTGAACACTATTCATTGAGGAACATATTATTTAATATCCAAGTTTTTGTATAGTTTTTCAAAAGTCCTTACTAATTTATAGTTTTATTCCATTGTGTTTGAGAAGTTGTTTGATATTTCAGTGTTTTTGAATGTTTTTAGATTTGTTTTGTGACCAAACATATGGTCTATCAGTGAGGATTATCCATGTGCTGGGTAAAATAATATGTGTTCTGTAGCTCTTGAATAAAATGTTTAGTAAATATCTAACAGATCTATTTGGTCCATAGAGCCAATTAAGGCTAATATTTGGACAATCTGCCCAATGCTGAAAGTGGGGTGCTGAACTCTTCAGCTATTATTATATCAGAGCCTAAAGAGAGCTTTAGCTTTAGTAATATTTGCTTTATATATCTGTGTGCACCAGTTTTGGATGCATATATATATATATATAATTGTTATACCCTCTTACTGTATTGACCCCTTTATCCTTATATGACAACCTTCTGTGTCTTTTCTTTTCTTTTTCTTTTTTAATTTATTTATTATTATTATACTTTAAGTTGTAGGGTACATGTGCATAACGTGCAGGTTTGTTACATATGTATACTTGTGCCATGTTGGTGTGCTGCACCCATCAACTCGTCATTTACATCAGGTATAACTCCCAATGCAATCCCTCCCCCCTCCCCCCCCACCCCCATGATAGGCCCCGGTGTGTGTGATGTTCCCCTTCCTGAGTCCAAGTGATCTCATTGTTCAGTTCCCACCTATGAGTGAGAACATGCGGTGTTTGGTTTTCTGTTCTTGTGATAGTTTGCTAAGAATGATGGTTTCCAGCTGCATCCATGTCCCTACAAAGGACACAAACTCATCCTTTTTTATGACTGCATAGTATTCCATGGTGTATATGTGTCACATTTTCTTAATCCAATCTGTCACTGATGGACATTTGGGTTGATTCCAAGTCTTTGCTATCATGAATAGTGCCGCAATAAACATACGTGTGCATGTGTCTTTATAGCAGCATAATTTATAATCCTTTGGGTATATCCCCAGTAATGGGATGGCTGGGTCATATGGTACATCTAGTTGTAGATCCTTGAGTAATCGCCATACTGTTTTCCATAATGGTTGAACTAGTTTAAAGAGCCCACATCTCCAAGACAATCCTAAGTCAAAAGAACAAAGCTGGAGGCATCACGCTACCTGACTTCAAACTATACTACAAGGCTACAGTAACCAAAACAGCATGGTACTGGTACCAAAACAGAGATATAGACCAATGGAACAGAACAGAGTCCTCAGAAATAATACCACACATCTACAGCCATCTGATCTTTGACAAACCTGAGAGAAACAAGAAATGGGGAAAGGATTCCCTATTTAATAAATGGTGCTGGGAAAATTGGCTAGCCATAAGTAGAAAGCTGAAACTGGATCCTTTCCTTACTCCTTATACGAAAATTAATTCAAGATGGATTAGAGACTTAAATGTTAGACCTAATACCATAAAAATCCTAGAGGAAAACCTAGGTAGTACCATTCAGGACATAGGCATGGGCAAAGACTTCATGTCCAAAACACCAAAAGCAACGGCAGCAAAAGCCAAAATTGACAAATGGGATCTCATTAAACTAAAGAGCTTCTGCACAGCAAAAGAAACTACCATCAGAGTAAACAGGCAACCTACAGAATGGGAGAAAATTTTTGCAATATACTCCTCTGACAAAGGGCTAATATCCAGAACCTACAAAGAACTCAAACAAATTTACAAGAAAAACACAAACAACCCCATCAAAAAGTGGGCAAAGGATATGAACAGACATTTCTCAAAAGAAGACATGCATACAGCCAACAGACACATGAAAAAATGCTCATCATCACTGGCCATCAGAGAAATGCAAATCAAAACCACAATGAGATACCATCTCACACCAGTTAGAATGGCGATCATTAAAAAGTCAGGAAACAACAGGTGCTGGAGAGGATGTGGAGAAATAGGAACACTTTTACACTGTTGGTGGGACTCTGTCTTTTCTTATAGTTTTTGTCTTGCACTCTATTTTGTTTGATATAAAATAGAGTTCTTTCTCTTTTTAAATTTCCATTGGCATGGCATATATTTTTTTTCTAGCTGTTTATTTTCATTCTATGTGTGTCTTTACAGGTGAATAATGTTTCTTGTAAGGAAGAGATTAATGGGTGCTGTTTTTATTCATTCAGCCACTCTATGTCTTTTGACTGGAGAGTTTAGTGCATTTACATTTAATGTTATTATTGATAAGTAAAATCTTACTCCTGCTATTTTGTTATTTGTATGATGTTTACTTTGTTATCTTCTCTTCCTTCTTTCTTCCCCTCCTGTCTTCCTTTAGTGAAGGTATATTTCTCTGGTGATATTATTTAGTTTCTTGCTTTATATTTTTTGTGTATCCATTTATGTGTTTTGGTTTGATGTTACTATGAGGCTTGGAAATACTATCTTATAACCCATTATCTTAACTTGATAACAACTTAACACTGTTTGCATAAACAAATAAACAACCAAAAAGTAAGCTAATAAAAACTCTATACTTTAACTTTGTTCCCATGCTTTTTAACTTTTGGTTCTATTTATTGTGTTAACCCAGTCTTGAAAAGTTGTTGTACTTATTACTCTTTATTGCTTCATCATGTATTCTTTCTACTTAGAATAAGAGCAGATTATACATGACAGTTACAGTGCTATAATATTCTGTGTATTTTCATGTCCTTTCTATTACCAGTGAGATTTGTATCTTCAGATGATTTCTTATTGCTCATTAATATCTTTTTCTTTCTGATTGAAGTATTCCCTTTAACATTTCTTGTACGAAAAGTCTGGTGTTGATGAAATCCCTCATATTTTGTTTGCCTGGGAAAGTCTTATTTTCCTTTATGTATGAAAAATAATTTTTCAAGATATACTATTCTAGGGTATTCTTTCCTTCAGCACTTTAAATATGTAATGCAACTCTCTCCTGGTCTGTAAGGTTTCCACTGAAAAGTTTGCAGCCAGACACATTGGAACTCCATTGTATGTTATTTGTTTCTTTTCTGTTACTGCTTTTAGGATTCTTTATCCTTGAATTTTGGGAGTTTGATTATTAAATGCCTTCAGATATTCTTCTTTGGGTTAAATATGCTCGGTGTTCTATAACTTTCCTGTACTTGAATATTGATATATTTCACTAGGTTTGTGAAGTTATTATCCCTCTGAATAAAATTTTTAATCCTATCCCATTCTCTACCACCTCTTTAAGGCCAGTAAGTCTTAGATTTCTCCTGTTCATCCTATTTTCTAAATCCTGTACATGTGCTTCATTGTTTTTATTCTTGTTTGTTTTGTCTCCTCTGTCTGTATATTTTCAAATAGCAATGAAAATTGCTAAATTTGAAATTTCAAATTTTTCAAGCTCTCCAGTTCTTTCTTCTGCTTGATCAAATGTGCTATAAAAGAACCCCACTGCTTAATTCAGCATGCCAATTGCATTTTCAGCTCCAGAACTTAACTGTAATTGTTTTTAATTATTTCAATCTCTTAGTTAAGTTTATCTGACAACATTCTGAATTTCTATTTTGTGTTATCTTAAATGTCTTTGAGTTTCATCAACAAAGTTATTTTGACTTATCCTTCAGGAAGGTTGCTCTTTCTCCAGGATTGGTCCTTGGTGTCTTATTTAGCTAATTAGGTAAAGTCATGGTTTTTTTGGATGGTGTTGATAGCAATAGATGTTCTTCAATGCCTTAGCATTGAAGTAGGTTATTTATTGTTGCCTTCACTATTTGGACTTATTTGTACTTATCATTATTGGGAAGGCTTTCCAGACATTGAAAGAACTTGAGTGTTGTGATCTAAACTGTATCTGCTTTAGGAAGCACCAGAAGCCCATTAATGCTCTGGTTTTTGAGGACTCATACAGGTTCCACCCTGATGGTCTTGAACAAGATCCAGGAGAATTCTCTGGATTACCAGTCAGAGATTCTTGTTTTCTTCCCTTACTTTCTCTAAAATGAACAGAGTCTCTCTCTCTGTTCTTAGCCATGTAAAGTTTTGGGTAGAGTAATACATGCATCCTTTTGACCCCCACCAGTATGAATGCACTGGGTCAGACCTGAAGCCAGCACAGCACTGGGTCTTACCCTATGTCTGCTATAATCACTCTCTGGATTTTTGTTTGTTTGTTTGTTTGTTTGTTTGTTTTGCTTTGCCTTTTAGCCTCTTCTGTAAATTTTTGCAATTTTTTTTTTTTTTACATTTTTCTATTGTTGATAGTCAGGCAGGATTTGCTATATAATAGGCCTTGAGTGGATATGGCTATAGTTTTTCTATAATTTAGAAATAAATTGGTCATAATTTCTTTTTACATTTTTCTGACACCTTTAGTCTTTCCTCGTCTGGTGCTTCAAATATGTGTCAGAAGAATTGATATTGTCTCAGATTTTATGCTGGTTTGTTTGTTTCTCCCTGAATTTCAGTTTGCATATTTTTATTACTTTGTCTTCAAGTTCACTTCTCTTTTCTTCTACAATATATACTCTGCTTCACTTCTATCTAATATTTCTATTTTATCATTATAATTTATATTTTCTTTATTGTATGTATCTATTTATTTATTTATATTTATTTATATGCATACTTCCTTTAAGTGTTTTGGCATATTAAGCATATACACAATAGCTTTTTTAATGTCATTGTCTACTAATTTTATCACTTGATAGATGTGAATCTGTTTCTATTGATTTATTTTCTTCTGGTTATAGGTTACTTCTTTCCTTCTTCTTTTTTTTTTTTTTTTTTTGTAGTGCTAGTAATATTTTGAACTCTAGACATAATTACCACATTTGAGTGTCTGAATTTTGTTTTCTTCTTCTCTGTCTTTAAGAAAAATATTTTAAAAAGCTTAATAAAAATGGGATTCACATACCTTGGGAGATAGGTGTCTGTCTGTGTGTGTATATATATATACACGTATACATATGTCATATATATGCTCAATAACATTTGATATACTGACATTGTCAAATAAGTAAATTAGCTTCACAAAAGATATTCTTATTACTTTATATTATATTGAGTCTCCTGCTTTTTATTGATTCTTTTCATTTCATAGAAAAATATCAAGCTTTAATGAAAAGGTTGAATTGCATTTTTTATTCCTACCATAGGTTTACTTATAGTTTATTATCTCTTTTGAAAATATGCTCTTCTTACTCTTTTTTTAGCCCCATTTTAAATGAATTATTAGATTCTTATAAGTTCCTAGAATATACATTTTGAGTTGATTTAGATTAAAAAAACTGTAGCTATGTTAATATAATTTTGAGCTTCAAAGAGTAAAGCTTGAAAAATACTAAAATAGAAGGCATAGTGAAAATTTATACACAAATTATTTTGCTGGAAACTACAACAACATTAAAAACAACAACAAAAATTACTCATTGTGTGATATTTCTAGTCACGAGAAAACCACTTTGAAAGGTCCCCTAAAAAATGCATGTAAAACATTTGAAAATAATTTTATCTGTTATGACTCACTAAGATTTCCTATATCTACATTTCATTTCTGCAATCCATTCTGATTATGGCACTTGTAATATTCTGTACCTCTCTACAAATTTTTACAGTACTGCTTGTGTTTATGCCTTATTTTTTCCACAACATTGTAAACCTTGAGGTCAGGGACTTGGTCTTATTTACCTATATGTTTCCATTATCACTCACCACAGTGTTCTGAACACTGTAAGACATAATTTAACATGTTTAATTCAATAACAGTTCAAAGTCTCATGATTAATACTTAAACATTTACATTAAAGTACATTTAAAATAATGTTATAAAATAAAGACAGTATTTTTTAAAAAAACAATTGTGAATATTGACAGCTTTCTTAAAAATGTTAATCAGTATAAAAATACATAGATTTCTCAAAGTACAGAACAAAAGTAGTTGCCACAACTAGATATCTAGATCTAGTAAATTTTTTGACAAAAAATTATTGAGAGCCTGCATTAACAACAGATTTGCATCAAAAATTACTAACGTATGGTTTTCAAGGATAAGGAAAATGATCAAAAGATGTATTGTCAAGGGTATAGGAAAGAATAAAGAGCACTAAATATGTGGGACAATCTCAATAGAATAGACTATATAGATAATATAAAATGTTTTCTGGAACTTAAAACACACACTAATAATTGCATGCCATTTGAGAGATAAATAAAGGAAGTCAAAGTGTTTTAAGAAATCCTGTGTTCTAACATTACGAATTGTGTTCTAAGATTACCCAGAAATCATGAAACATGTATCAATTTACATTACATTTTGATAAATCAAGGAGGCAGTTTGTAAATTCTATGTGTTCACGAAAAGGAGATTATTACTTTTTTTTTTTTTTTTTTTTTTAATGGAGACTTGCTCTGTCCCCCAGGCTAGACTGCAGTGGAATGATCTCGGCTCACTGCAACCTCTGCCTCCCAGGTTCAAGCGATTCTCCTGCTTCAGCCTCCCAAGTAGCTGGGACTACAGGCGCCCACCACTGCGCCGGGCTAATTTTTGCATTTTTAGTAGAGACGGGGTTTCACCGTGTTGGCCAGGCTGGTCTCAATCTCCTGACTTTGTGATCCACCTGCCTTGGCCTCCCAAAGTGCTAGGATTATAAGTGCGAGCCACCATGTCCGGCCAAGGAGATTACAACTTCTAAACACCAAAGGAACAACAACAAGAATAGTAAAAAGCAACCATTTTTTTCTTCCTCTCTTCTGTCTTGAATAATTCCATTAAAGATTGTTATGTGGGGCCGAGTAAAGTGAGTTTCTGATTTTGTTTGTTGGGAGGATTGGGACAGGTGGCCAGTAGGATGAGATAGAGAAAAGAGCAGAGAGAAGAAACAGAGGTTCCACATAACTTGGTGTAGGTTAGTGATGTCCATATAGGAGTGAAGAGGGCATAGTGCAGGGAACAGTGGTGATAACGGGGCTGGCTGGGGCAGGATATAAAAACCTGAACTAAGTCAGGAAGGGATGCAACAATGGCAATAGAATATTGCCTCATAAAGGTATAATTGATTCAGTAAGTATTAAGATAATTTATCGAATACTTTTAGAGGAGTTACAAATGTGGAAAGAGAGAAAACTTGAACTAACACTGTGTGTTAGATTGGATTGTAAATATGCTATTGATCTCATGATTTTTATTACACATATTGGTATATACATATGTGTTTGTGAGTGTGTGTGTATTTGTGTTCACCAGCTCTATTATCAACCAAGAGGACCTAGGAGCATCAAGAGTCCAATAGTGATTATCACTCTTATGGACCAGATATTTTTTCTACAAATAAGAGTCTTTAGAAAAATGGAAAATGCCAATAGGAAAAAATATTAAAACATGATACTGGAATGTCTCTTATTCCACAAAGTGCAGAAGTAAGCAAAGAATAATGAGGACATGTTGAAAGGGTACAGAAAAAAGTTTAACAGGTAACCCAGAGTATAAATCTGGGGCAATTTAAACATCAACTTAAATAATCATACTGAAGTATGTTATCCCATTAAATAAAATAGGAAATCATAAATTCATATGAACATAAATGAGTAATTTATTTCTCACATTACAATGGCTACTAATAAATGTAGAAGGAATAACTGAATTAAACATTCATCCATAGTATTGATGCTAATGCAACAAAGTAACAATAGATGCCCCAACTACTCAGTGAAAACTTGATGATGAGTAGGATATTTACATAGTTTCAATTTACCCTCCCACATAACACTAATTAATTACAAAGAAAAAATTAGTAACTGTATGGTAGAGAAACCGGGATGATTTAATTAGGTGATCAAATTAATGTTTAAAGTAATGAGACACATTCAAAATAGTGGGACAAATGGAAATTGTGGGCCATCGGATAAAGTGCAATTCCCGCCAAATATGCGTCACCATAATGAGAAAGCATTAGATAAACATAAATTAAGAATCACTTAGGAAATAATTGGCTTATATGCTTTAAATATTTTATAGTCATGAAAGACAAAAAGATCTCAATAACTCTTCCCAATTGATGTAGACAAAAGAAGTATGTGAACAAAATGCAATGTATAATCTTTCATTGATTCATGTTTTCCTAAAGTTGAAACATGAGTAGGGTCTATGAATCAGACGGTAGTATTATAACACTGTTAATTTTATTTTTTATTTGTTTAATTCTGATTATGTGAGAGAATACCCTTTTTAAGAGAAATTATACACTAAAGTGCTTGAAGTAATGAGATAACTTGCCACACTTCACATAACTTGGAAACAAAATAAAACACTGTCTAGATTTCAGTGAATATCAGAAAACAAAGGGAGACTTCAGGGAAGAGAATGAAATATGGAGTCTGTGTTAACTATGAAATAAGTTTGCAAGAGTAACCTAGAAAAATTGTGGATGGAGGAAGGCAATATGTTAATAAAAGGTCAATAAACAGGAGGTTATGAGAATAAGAGCTAAGGCAGAAAAGATAATCAGAAGAAAGTATATATAGTATATATCATGCAATACAGAGAACATCTGAGGCATCTATTATAGCATGGTGAAATTAGGCAGCCATAAAGTAGCAAGAAAATTAATCTTAGCAGACTTTTAGTAAGTACATGGCATCTCAAACTTTACAGAATTTTACTGTATTTAGGAAATGCTGTATTTTCATGAGTGTTTAACCAATAAACATTAAGGACAGTACTTTCCTTGCACCACAAGTTATTACCTGGCTCATATTTGAGAGCTGAAGGTGAGGAAAAAGCATTGCCTAAACTATGGCAAATAGACAAAAAGAGATTATATAATTATAGTAGATATGTTGCTTACCAATAAGCATAATAAAAACTCTGACTTAGGTCTAGCTAATGGATAGACAAGTAACAAAATTATGAATTTTAGCCCTCTCCAGTTTCATGTAAAGCTCCTGGTTATGGTGAAATGAATCCTTGATATTTTGACATCTACAATCCAATTGTTCATTCTCCTCATTGTTTATGCTCTCACAAATTATTTATCAGTAGACACATCTTTTTGAGATCCTACAACTGATGGTTTACCTATAACATTTAAAGCCATCTTTCCTCATCTTTCATGTCTGAAATAGATTTAACTGTTTATTTATTTGCATTCCTACTATGATTTGCATATAATTTGACTACACAATTAGTGTTTTAGTCATTTAACTCCAAGTAGGCTTCTTCAGACAGGGGCAATATGATTTTATATTTACCTTTTTCAAAACTTTCACAGTACCAGAACAGTCTCAATTATTATTATTTTTTATTGGTATCTAATGTTTGCCTGCCTTTATTGCTGCTCTCTCAATCAAAATATACTAGTGGCAGGAGCAATAGGATAGTGCACATTTAACATCTACCTTTAATATTATTATTATTAAATCAGAGTAGCTCTCCTTTTCATCTCTATATTGCATTTCTTCCTACTCCATCCAGTAATTTCAGTATGGCACTGTCGAGTTCTTATTTTGCTCTGCCCTCCTAAACAACTTGGTTGTCCTGGGAATAAGTGAAATGTAAGTGAGACTAGACCATTGAGTCCCTTCTCAGAGATTTTTCCACATAGAAAATGAAACCTTCCATTAAAGATTATCAACTTTGCCTTGTAGAAAAGTTCTAAAAGTTCAAATAATAATAAGATTTAAATTCTATAGATATCATATCTTGCAATGGGGAGAATGATGGTCTTCTTTGAGAAAAAAAATGACACTGAAAAGCATGAAGAAATACTAACATTAAATTCAGGAAAAGTCGGAAACTTTCTGTACTCTTCCCTGATTTCAGATTTCTCTGAGCCTCTTCCAGCTATAGTTCTGTAAACAAAAAATAAAATTCTAAGTCCCTCTTACCAATCTTCTGAGTGCACCTCTCCTCTTGTCAAGGGAATTCCATAGCTAACCCGAAAAACTAATTCAGGCCATGATGGGAAGGAGGCAGTTGTATATGCCTCGTTACGCCCTCCACCCTTTTGTAATTAAGGATAGAACAGAGTCTTCATGTCTTAAACGATACATTTACAATCCATTCTCTCCAAAGCCTGCTACCTGGAGGTTTCACCTGCAAAGTAAAACCTTGGTCTCCACAACTCCTTATCTTAACCTAGACAGTCGTAAGTCTTTAGACAGTAACTTAACTCTTTTCAACAAATTACAAATCAGAAAATTTTTGAGTCTGCCTATGACCTGGAAGCAGATGCTTTCACTTGTCTTGCATTTCTGGATCAAACCAATGTACATTTTACATGTATTTGATAGAAGTCTCATGTGTCCCTTAAATGTATCAAACTAAGATGTACCCCGACCACCTTGGAAACATGTTCTCAGGATCTCTGACAACTGTGTCACAGGCCATTGCTAACTCATATTTGGCTTAGAATAAATCTCCAAGTACTTTACAGAGTTTCACTTTTTTTTATTAACAGTCTCATTTTTGGCTTTAGGAAGTCACCAATATTCTTAGAATAAATTCTCCTTGGATACTATTTTTTTTGTTTTTATTGAGTAGTAAATGGAGCCCAAAGAATCCTAATTTTATACTATCTAGCTTTGATATTTGGGAAATATTTGGCTCATTCTTGAGTCTAAAGCTACATTCTTTCCAGGTCCACCTATTTTCTTGCTTGGAAACCAATTTTATGTTATCTGTTTGTAAGTTAATTATCTGTTGCTAAAAAAAAATCATAAGAATAGTGCTATTTGAATTTTATGAGTCTATTTCATGCAATATGATTCTCCTAGGTATTATAAATGTAGTTATAAGTATATATATTTTTCTTTCATTTGTACTATGGGAAGAACTTAAACTGGATCTTGAAAATAGGGCCAATGTGAGATAGAAGATATGTCACTTTCTTGTTACAAATTTTTCAGGCACATCTTATTATTTTAGAATAAGTGCAGCATTGGCACTAAATACAGTGTATTTTGTATAATATAAAATAGTTGCTGTTAGAAACACACTCTAAAAAGCAAGGAAAATAGATTATCTTAGTAGAAAATTAGAAAGGTAATCATATGTGAATATAAAAAAATAGGATAAAAGTGAACAAACTAATTCAGAATCAACAAGCGAGGAATGCATATTATTTTATCATTACTATTGAATAAATTTTTAAAGTTCTTAAACTGTAGTGTACTATAACTTTATAAAGATATTATTCTATACATTCCATATTCTATATGTGAAGTTGAAGTCTGAAGGGCACTAAAAAAACCCATGATTTAAAGAGGAAAACCAATTGGATCAAGATGCTGTAACCCAAAATGACTCAGCAGCTAAATAACTGACCTTGGTACTTCACTATAATCACTACAGATAGCACCCCACCACTTCCAATCCATTGTGGGAAAAATTCTAGGAAATGTAAAGTAAAAGAATGTGCATTTGAGCCTTTTGAATAATTAAGAGAAAGGCTCCTGAATGAATTAAGAGTTCTTTCTATTCGAGAGGAGAAAAGAAAGAGATTTATTTTTCTTCATTTTCCAAAGAGGAAAGTCAAGATGAAGAAATGCTCTATAAGAGAAACTGTTGTAGAATTTCTGTATGTTTGATAGGAAGCCTGGTTACATGGAATTACTGAATCTCTAGCTCCACGGACCCGACCGCACACGTATCATGTGTTGCCACAAGAACAATAAGTGCTGAGTTAATTCTATTTATTTATTTATTTATTTATTTATTTATTTATTATTTATTTATTTATTTTTTTTTTTGACGGAATCTCGCTCTGTCGCCCAGTCTGGAGTGCAGCAGCGCAATCTCGGCTCACCGCAAGCGCCGCCTCCTGCGTTCACGCCATTCTCCTGCCTCAGCCACCCGAGTAGCTGGGACTACAGGCCCCAGCCACCACGCCCAGCTAATTTTTTTTTTTTTTTTTTTTTTTTTCAGTAGAGACGGGGTTTCAATGTGTTAACCAGGATGGTCTGGATCTCCTGACCTTGTGACCCGCCCGCCTCCTTCTCCCAAGGTGCTGAGTTAATTCTTAATATATGATTTCTGAATTTGTATTTCTGTATCCATGTGGGAGAGGGAGGGGAGCATTTGGAAACGTCAGTCATCATCTGAATATTCTGAAAGTAAGATGCTAATAGAGTAGCTCATTCTATCACATAAATCTGGTGAAACATGTAGAGTGGTCATCTACAGTTCAATTTCGAGTGGCCTTAACCAATGAACAGGAGCTGACTGTGACTCAGGCCTTAGAGACAAGTGAAGAGAGAGAGAAAGATATAGTCATTGTAGAGTCTCATGTGAAATGTAGTGCCTCTCTTCCCCTTTATAAAGGAAAGTAGAAGATGCTGAATACCGACCACATAAACCGCACACAGCATCCGCATGGAGACTACCATGCAAACCAAGGTCACTAACAAAAAGTTGAAACAGTCTGAAGTACGGTAAGGCTGGGACATATATCTCCTACTGAATTAATACTGGGAATGTAATTCAACCTCTAAACCACTGGGTCATGAAAATGAAAACCATCTACACTCAAACAACCTAGTATCCACATTAGCATGAATTTACTAATTGATTCTTGATATTAGTATGATTATTGTAATCAAAACTTTGCTTTAACATGGATACTATTTCAGAAAAGTATTGCTCAAAGAATAAAGTTGCAATAACTTCATTTATTTCAATTTCCTGAAAATTTATTTATATTAGCAACGTCCTACTCAACTTTCTGTCATACAGGTAAATGAGCACGTCTCAAAATAACAGCTATCACTTAACTATTGACTTGATTGGTGTGTTCATCAATTCAAAACAATTATATCACAAATTTTGCCTAATCTCAATTAGACTTCACATTGAGTGGTCTGCCTTAAATCAACTCAAACCTTATCAATGTTCTACTTTGGATGTTGGTCTTCTAGTGTATTACAAAGTGGAATACAGAGAGCATAAACTTGACTTAACATGATTATGTTATTTTGATGATTTCTTCCAGGGAGTCTTCACTTGACAACTATAATAGCTGAATCTACTTTTTAATTGTTGTTTTGGCTAAGATTTAGTATACTGAAATTCCAAATAGTTACCTATTTTATGGGATTTATAAATTACAGTAGTCATGAGATTACATTCAGCCAGTGTGGTCATATAAAAAGAGGAATGTTAAGTGAAAAAAAGGAGGATATACAACAATAGGTGCAGAATGCTTTGTTTGGGGGAAAGAAATCTACGCAGGTATATGGGTGCATGTGATAAAAATATTTACAAGTATGTGTAAGAAAGAAGTGACAGTGTATATACTTAGAACATAGATAATAAAGTTGGGGTGTGTAGGATAACTCTTATATTGTTCCTCTTTCTATTTTATTGGATTTTAAAACTGAATTTATGTGTTATTTGTAGCTGAACATTTTGTGTATGTTTTTGCAAGTGATACAATAAAAAACCTTTAAAATAAGAACTAAGAAATATTGCTTAAAGTTTGACATTGACTAAGTAATAACTAAGAAGTTATTTAACTCCACTGGGCCCAGTTTTCTCATTCATATAAGGAAGATGATCATTTTTGATAATTGTTTTCCACTAATTTCTATTATGAAATCATATTTAAAACTATGTAACTGAGTATAAATGTAACTGCTTTTATATTTTAATCTCAACTGAGTAGGTGTGTAATCTGAATTCAAATGTAGTTTATTCTCCTACCAATTCTGTAATATTTTTAATAAACATATACATCCTTGCATAACTAGAAAAACTCAGATAATCTATAAACTTAAAATAAGATGGCATCTATAGTTGATTGGCTTATTTCTGTAAAATACATTGAATATTTTGGATTCAGAATTCCTCCTTGGTCGAAATAATTGAAGAGTATCTTAGAATGAAAATCTATTATTGTGAAAATGCCAATAGTACTTCATTATAGTAGGATAAGTTGTTTAGAATAAGTTGTATTAGTTTTATGCTGCTACTATAAGAAAAAAAATCGTTCAAACTTCGTGACTTAAAAGAACAAATCTGTAAGTCAGAAATCCATTACAAATCTTATAAGGCTAAAACCAAGATGTCTGGAGAACTGTGTTCCTTACTGGAATCTCTAGGGAAGAATCTGTTCTCATGCTTTAAAAGGACATACATATTCTTTGGTTCATGGGCCTATTCCTCCATCTTCAAAGTCTGAAACAGAGGTTAAGTACTTCTCATATCTCACTACTCACCTCTCCTTTTTTCTCGCTTTTCTACTTCTAAGCTCACTTGTAATTACTTTGTGCCCACTTGGATAATTCATGGGTAGCTACCCATTTTAAAGTCAGCTGGTTAGTTACCTTAATTTCATCTGCAACCTCAATTTCCTTCTTCAATGAACCCTAACATATCTACAAGTTTTGAAAATTAGGATGTGTGCATCTGTGAGGCGGTCGTTATTCTGCCTATCACAAGTATGTTTTAATCCTTTTCTGAAGTTTTTTTTTTTTTTTCAGAAATAGATGAAACACTAAAGTGTTTGCTACCTGTTTCAGTATTTATTACTGTAAATGTCACAACAGTTATAAGAGCCTCACTCAATAACTTCCCTTTTACTACAAAATAATTCATCTTATTTGACTCTCCTTGAATATGCTGATGTGAATGTCAGCAATTCTTATGGAAATCCAAGTCCCATGAACTTAAAAAGGCAATCAAATCAGCCATTAGGCAGGAGACTCAATTTTTAGATATCTTCGTTCACATGTTCTCTTGTCTATTGATCTTTCTTTCTCCTTGCTTATTGCACCTACTTTCTGTACCATTGATCATGTTGCCTGTTGTTTTCTATACATAATACCAATATTTTCACAGTTATTTTTTTAAAGTTTTAAAAGAAGAAAAACATTTTTATAGCAATGTGAAATATGTAGTTAGACTAATACGACTTTAGCGCTTTGAATGGAAAGCTCAATTTTATAGAATATTCAGGAAGAAATGTGCTTCTCATTAAAACAGAATCTTTTACAAATCCTGGCCCTGTTTTTACTAGCTCTGTAACCTCTAAAAAACGACTAGAGTGGGCACGGGGGCTCATGCCTCTAATCACAACACTTTGGGAGGCCGAGGCGAGCAGATCATGAGGTCAGGAGATGGAGACCATCCTGGCTAACACGGTGAAACCCCGTCTCTACGAAAAATACAAAAAAAAAAAAAAAATAGCCAGGTGTGGTGGCATGCTCCTGTAGTCCCAGCTACTTGGGAGGCTGAGGCAGGAGAATTGCTTGAACCTGGGAGACAGAAGTTGAAGTGAGTGAGATTGCACCACTGCACTCCAGCCTGGGCAACAGAATTAGACTCCATCTCAAAAAAAAAAAAAATAAAAACCAAATTGCTAATTTATTTTAAACTTTAGACTCCTTTTCTGAGCTGAAAGGATAATAATCTTTCTTTAATGAAGTGTTTATAAGGACAAAATGACAAAGTGTCTGTAAAATGCTTAGCATATTATGCCACCTTGAATAAAGTTTGAATAAATGTGTTTTATTTTGAATATTAAGTTTATTTAGGATAATAGAAGAGTGACACTATGAAACAGTGATTCTCAGCTGTCATTACACTACACCACACAGCATGTGCAATCTCCTGAATGAACAATCACCCTTTATTTTATGTTGTGGGATTATGTAAAATTTCACATTATAATGATAATTGTAACTCTTTGCAACAGATGTCTTAGAAACAAAACAGTGTGCCATGGGTCATGGTTTAGAAATATAGGGTAGAGAATATATAAAGTTGGTTGAAAAATAAGTTCTAATTATCATAGAATATTATATGCATAAAAATAATACTGGGGAATAAGATTGCAAATAAAAGTTGAGATGTAACTGAGAGTTCATTGTGTAGCATTCACGATAGAGCATTATGTAGACAAAAATAGAAGCTGTCATATTCTTTCTTGTAACTTATTATTAGAAAAGAAAAGTGGTATAAATACATATAAAATGGCAAAAGCCACAATATTTAACACAAAATTGAAAGGTAAAAAATACGAATAGAGGTTATACTCGGGTGGAGATTAATTTTTGTGTAATTTTTATAAGCTATAATTTTCTAAAAATAACATTACCTCTATAATCAGAAGAAAATACTTAATGCCATTGAGAAAGTTATATTATTTCTACAATATTAGGCTTTTAAAAATTAATTAAAAATTAAAAATGAAGGTAATGTGAATATAATTGAAATCATGTAAGTTTGGCATTTATCTACTGAACAATTATTTGTATCTGGCCTAATTTGTATCACACACTATTGTAGCATGAAAAATAATATAATTGAATACTGCATTAAGCTTTAAAAGATAGAAACATTTCATTAGAGTATAAAATATCAAGATGGTATTTAATAATGTGACATAATTTCACAAATAAGTTTTTCAAATTTATCCAACTAAATATGGAAAATGGAAATAATATTATTAGGCAATAAATAAATATGCTAAAACATTATAATAGAAAGTGTTATTTCCATTTACATATCCCTTACTGATTCTAAAGAAAGATTGAATAACATTAGAAAAGCATTTGTGATTTCAAATCGTTATAGAAAACATGCATTCTTTCTGATATTTTATGTGTACTAATTTCTTATTTTTTCAAATGACAATAAGCTTGAAATAATATGTTTTTCAAAGGTAGAATGTGATGTCTTGATAGATGTTGAGTTTTGAATTACTCTGTGTAATTGTTGGGATGATCATTTGACAAAAGCTATGTGTAGAAGATACAATAATCATGTGACATCTGGCATTAAATGACTTTTAATGTGCTTCATAAGATACAGACATTCTAAATATAGTTATTTATTCCATCTTAATATGTTTTATATTTCAGAATTCTAAAGTTCTGTTAAACTTTCTTATTTTCTTATTATAAATTTAAATTTATAAATTATAAATGCAAATGGAATTTGAAATGTTTAAGTTTCAAAAGATTGTGATCTTGTGTAATAACTTGCATCACACTTTCATAAGGCAACTTATGTCTACATTTAAACATTTCAACAATATAATTTTCAGTGATTATTTATTTTCATCTCTAATGATTAGAAGGTCTCCACGATATGTCATAAAATAATAAATGTAGATAATGGTGGAAAGCTTTTACATTTCTTCCCTTGTTGAAATGAAATAGTATGATATATAGTTGTTTCTTCCAACTCTATTAGTAAAGAGATTCACAATTTTATTATAAACTGTAAAATATTCCATACCTGCTAAGGGTGAGTCAGGCATGGAGCAGTGAGGGGTGTGTGAGCAAGTGAGCAAGTGTGGGGTCTAGCCATTACACAGACACCCCAGCTGCTGCACCATGGTGGGCAGCTCCAGGTGCCAGAATGGGTGACAGCTGTCTGTGAAGCTACAGCTAGACCAATTGCAATGCAAGCAGCTTCAATGACTGGCACCAGGGAACATGGTGGTGCCTAGAAGCTTGGAGATACCAGGAACCACAGGGTCCCAAAGAGGAAGTGATAGCCCTAACTCAGGGAATTCCCAAGTCTCAGCTCTTCAAAGGGCTGTAGCTCTTCTGTCCTTCTCTTCACCCACAACATGGTGAGCAAGGGACATGTTTCAGCCCTGTTTGTGTTACAGCTCTTATAGCCCTGCCATTCAACAGGTCCTGCCTCCAGGAAGAATGAGGTACACAGATACGTGGAGGGTGAGCAAAACAAAGAGGAGCTTTACTGAGCGATACAACAGCTCAGAGGAGACTTGCAGTGGGTAGCTCTTTTCTGCAGCCAGGGTCTCCCAGTGAAGGTTCAGCTCCTACAAGAGAGGAGAGCCTGGAGTGGGAAGCTCCTCTCTGCAGGCAGGTTGTCCCATTGTCTGTTGCTCTCAGCAGAGAGTAGGTCCTGGAGCACCTTGCTCCTCTCTGCAGAGAGTTCATACCATTGTCTTCCCAGCTCTCAGCAGAGAGGAGGCCCTGGAGTGAGCAGCTCCTTTCTGAAGCTGATTGTCCCAACGTCTGGAGCCCTCAGCAGACAGGAGGCCCTGGAGTGAGGACCTCCTCTCTAGAAATGGTAGTCCTGATATCTGCTCAGCTCTGGCTGAGCCAGGGGCTTTTATGGGTCTCAGAGGGGAGGAAGTCTGTGCCAGTTGGCACAGTTAGTGGCCATGGGCAGGCCCCCCCCAAAAAAAAACACCACAAGTTCATACTCTGCTTGGTGGGACTGGCAGGTATGGTTCTCCCTGGCCTGTAGGTGGGGACTCACTGGGGGACCTGCTCCCTTCCACCCAGAAATCTGTCTGGCTCCTGTTGCCATTCATGGCACTGAGGCTGTAGGTGTCAAGGAGCACCTGCAGGCTGGCACTGAGCTGCCCACAAAACCTCTTTGGTTTCACTCCTATGCTCCTCAGCACCCAAAGGCTGTAGGGAGCCAAGGCAGCAGGGACCTGGCATATCAGCAGTGCCCTGGGGGTGTGCACACCAGGCCAGGCTGCTACAGCACCTGGGCTCAGCCCCAACTTTGCTCTGATATTAGAGCGGGCTCTGACAGCAGGGAGACTCCAGGCAGCCTGAGCAGGGACTTTTAAATCTCCAAGGGGAGACTTTCCTGGGCCTCCAAGAGTGCAGAGATGCCTAGGTTCACAGCTGCAACTTGGGTGTCTGCAGCTGTGTTTGGGAGGGCAGGGTTCCTGCCTGCTCCATGGACATGGAGTGGGAGGCCCAGGTGGTCAGCCCTGACTTGAGCAGTTGCAGTTGCGCACGGGAGGGCTGGGCTTCCACCTGCTTCTGGGGTCCAAGAGCACAGGGATGCCCAGGTCCACAGCCATGACTTGGGCAGCTGCAGTGACACCCAGGGAGCTCTTGCCCCAACTCAGAAGGGACGGGTCTTCCGCTTGTCCCTGGCTCCCACCAACACCATGGAGCATGCAGCCCCAGCCATGCCTCCCTGCTGCAGCAAGCGTGATGGCAACAGCTGTTCCAGATGGCCGAGAGCTGCCTTCAGTATAATACATTTTACAGTAAACTAACAAGTTTTATTGACTATGATAGTGGGCAACTGCAAATTTCAATAAAATGTATTGGGTTGTTAAAAATATGACTAAATTATTGAAAAATGCATTGCACTTTGAAAAATTTTAATGGCATACATCATGCTTCTGCTTTTTAAAAAAATACTGTTTTGAATTAGTAGTCAGTAAAACATTTGGAGTATGTTTGTTTGACTAAAAGCAAAAATTAACTATGTTAGATATAGCCCCTGTGGCACCACATCTTCTGTGCATTTTCTTCTTGGTGGATTTTCCTTCAATAAAAATCAAGGCTAAATAATCACTTCATGGAGTATTCAGCCACATTATTTATATAATTTACTCATTACCCCAACTTTAATTGTGCTTATGATAAATATTATAGTTTAAGTAACTTTTGAATTTCATTAGGGGTTGCAAAGTGGAGTTAGAAATAAAAACTTGACTGTTGATAAATTTTAAAAAATACTTTATCTAATGTAACTAGTGTAATGTAAAAAAAAAAAAAAAAAAAAAAAAAAAAAAAAAAAACCTTCACCTAAATGAAAATGGAATAAGAATTAAAAACAAGTTCATTTTTGTAAGCATGAGAATAAAAGGGAATAGAATAAAAAGAAAAGGGGAGAGGACACTTAAAAATTCATTTAAGCAGCTGTTGTTCATTTAGATCATCACCTGGCAGAAACATTGTGTAGAGATACATTTGGGATCTGACTAGAATTATATCTTTATATTAATTCGGATTCTAACTCTAATCAATTTTATTACATATTACCTTTCTTAATTTATACTTATAATACATTTGGAGTCAGGGCATCCATTTAACTTAGTAATTTAATTATATTAGATAATGTATTCACTTTTCATTATTCTGCTAGTAGTTCTAACAATGCAGATTCAATGGTGCTTGCAATGAGACAGGAAAAAAAATTGCTTGTTAAAATTACCATGTTCTTCTGTTCTGTTTCTGTGCCTTCCTGCTTGCTTGCCTTTCTTTCTTCCTTCCTTCCTACATTACAAATCTCAATGAGACAAAAATAATTTGGCATTTCAAATATTACATGTGAAACTTATTTGTGAAAAGATATTTTTAAAGATGAAAAACAGAATCTCATTACAGATGAGCATTAACATATTAACTTCTGCAATCAACTTTCAATATAGGAAACACTAACTTTGAACTGTAATTGAGCAAAAATGTTATCCATCCCCCAATACTGCTATTCTTCTCATTGGCAGACTTGTATTACAAAATTTTTCCTCAGTCATTATTGCTGTCATTGCTGTTGTTTCGTACTGAATTGTGTTTCCCCAAAAATTCACATATTGAAATCGTAACTCCCAATGTGACTGTATTTGGAGATAAGGTAAGGTCTTTAAAGAGGTAATTATGATTAAACAAGGTAATAAAGATAGAGCTCTAACGTCAAAGCATTTGTGTCCTTTTAAGTAAAAGAAGGGTGAGCATACAGTGGAAAGGTCATGTGGAGTCATAGCAAGAAGGCAGTCATCTGCAAGCCTAGGAGAGAAGTCTCAGGAGAAACCAAAGCTGCCAGTACCTTTACATTAGATTTCCAGACTCCAGGCTGTGAGAAAATACATTTCTATTATTTAAGCCACCCAGTCTGTGATATTTTGTTACGGCAGCCTAAAATGACTAATACAATGATGCTTTTGGATTTTTAACAATAAGTTATTTGTGGAAATTTGTTTTTTTCAATTGATATATACAGGTCTACATAACAGTCTTAATTTTGCTTCTTGGCTTACAAAGTCAAAACACTTAGTACCTTGCCAGAAACAGAGTAAGTTTACAAAGTGTTTCCCTAAAGTACCACTTCTCTTCTGAACTCTTAAAAGGATTTATCTGACCTTTCAAAATAACATTTTTTACAATTTACTTCATAAAACATGCGATTTTATTATTTACTTTATCACTGCAATTAAATAGAAAACAACTTGAATCAAAGAACAACATATTTTATTTTATTTTGCCTTTATGGACCTAAACCTACTTCCAAGAAGCGCTTAATAAACAATTGTGAATTAATGATTACAGGAAAAGAAAATAAATGCAGATATTCTAGAAATGGATTCACTTCCTGAATTATTTATTTTAGAAATTTATCCAGTTGTTACTCAGTTTCCCAAGCCAGGAATCTAGAAACAAGTTTATTTTACTTTTCTGTTTCAATCATATTTCCACATGAAAAAAAAAATCAGCAAGTTCTATCAATATTATCACTGTTCATATTAAATACCCCTCTTCATCCAGCAACATTGCTCTAATGTGGATTAGCCTGATCTTTATTTTTCTGAGTAATTACAACTGTCGTGTATCTGGCTCCCTGTATCCATCTCACTCCATTTCTATTAATGTTCCAATGACAATTACAAAAACTTTTCGAGGTATGAATAGCCGTGCCATCCATCTGCTCCAAATATTGCAGCCTTTTCCATTCTCTTTGGTGAAAAATTTATTAATTCTTACTTTGGTATATGTGTTATCATATAAATATCTTGTTTCAAATCTTGGAAATGGAAACTAGTCTGGAAATTTCACAAAAACTGTGTGTAGTAGGGTGGTGTTGGTGTGGGAAGTTACATGTGATTAAGAAATCAAAATATTCTCTATGAGTGAAGTTCATAACTTCACTAATTGACTTTGGCTCCTTTTAGTTAATTTTGTTTACTAAGTTATTGAATTTTCATATAAGAGCAAATTAATCAGATATAGAAACTATATGAAAATTAGTAATGCACATCGGTTCAGCAAAAAACTTAAGCCAGTACATTTGCCTTTCACTGTACACTGAATTAATCTTTTAATATTCCTACTCTTCTGTCTTTATTGTGGATTCATCCAGTGGAAAAAAATTAAAAGCTTAGTGATATAATCTACTCATCTAAAATATGCTTACTTTCAAGATGTAAATAATAAATATTAGTATACATAATAAACATATTAATATTAATAGGCAATTTGAAGCATTGTTTGCATTCCTAAAGAAGTTAGAATACTTATTCAATATATTCTAAACCTTTATAGAAGTCTGACATTGCTAAATATTGAATTAAGTTAAATGGAACAAATATCAGAAAGAGAAAGAGAGAAGGAGAGAAGAAAAAGAGAGAAGAGGGGACAGAAAGAAGAGGGAAAGGAAGCTAGGAAGACAAGAAGAGAAACGAGGAGGAAAGGAAATACATATTAATAGAAAGATAACTCATTTTGAATTCTAATGACGAAACCTAAGAAAGAAAACGGGGCTGGAAATTAGTAGATGAGTACTGTTGAGTTGAAAATAACTGTCTCTCTAAGTTTGTGTTACTCTAGAAGAATGCCGTAGATGGTAGCTTAAACAACAACACTTTATATCTCTGAGTTCTGGAGCCTGAGATATCCAAAATCAGGCTCTGGTGGATAAAGCTGGTGTCTGGCGAGGAACCTTCTGGTTGGATGTCTCCTTGTATCCTCACATGGTGGAGAGAAAGCAGAGAAAGGAAGCAAGCTGTCTCCTGTCTATTGTAAGAGAACTAATCCCGTTAATGAAAGCTCTACCTTCATGAGCTAATTACCTCCTTCCTAATACAGTCACATTGGTGTTTTGGATTTCAACATAAGAATTTTGGGGATGAGACGCAAACTTACAGTCCATAGCAGTAACATATTCATAAATGTGACTTTGCCCGTGATAATTGAGGCTTATTTTTATTGTATCAACATCCTGTTGAGTTAATATTACTTTTGTTCTCAAATGGCTGTGTCAGGAACAATAAATCATGTGGTTGCACAAGCTAACACAGTACTTAAAAGGCAATTAAATAAGTTTCAGTTTATAACCAACTTAGAATAGAAAATTCAGAGTTCTTCTTCTCTAATCTTTTATACAAATCCCTAATACATGATCCTAAAATTATAATTTTAAGGCAAAAAATATTTTTGCTTAGTTAAGTGGATGTTCATAATTTTCTATAATTCTATCTAATAAAAGATTAAATATCCTAAATATCTTTTCAAGTTTAATCACTGATGGTCATTTAAAAAACTTAGAGGTGTCAAGATCCATTATTATTTTAGTATAATTATTTTACTTTTCTGTAACATCAAGACAAACGTTAAGCAAAATGGGATTAAATAAAAGTATTTTAATATAAAATATTTCATATTTTAGTTACTACCAGTGGACCACTCTGTCCACATTAGATTACATATTTTTTTGAAATAGATGGTAAACACTTTGTTAATCCAGTAAAGGACTATAAAGCTATAAAGCTAGCAAATACATTAATAGGAATAAAGATCATTATAGAATATGGTGAATCATAATAGATACAAGCGAGCAGAGGGAGCTTTGGACATTCTATTCCATACCAGACTGAGACAAAAAGGATAGTGCAATAGTGCAACTATAGTAAACAATAATTTATTGTAAATTTACAAATAACTAAAAGAGTGAAATTGGAATATTTCTAAAATAAATGATTAATAAATTCTTGAAGTGATGGATACCTCAGTTACCCTGATTTGATCATTACACATTGTGTCCTTGTATGAAAACTTCACATATATCCCATAAATGTGTAAAACTTTTATGTATCCAAAATAATTAATTATTCAAAAAAATATAGACTTGTTAATCTTAGGAGCTGAGTAGTTGTCTAGATTGTTTGTCTATATATCATTGGAATTACAGAAGAATGTGACATAGAATGCAGTACATTAATTTTGTTGGCTTTTACCTTTCCTCATTTCTTCCTCTTGAAGTACAATATAAAATTTTCTTTTTTCTAATTTATTTATTACACAAACACATGGAAACACAATGTAAAAATTAATTTGAAAAATTATTTCACAGGTAGTCCTATCAACCTGATTTCAGAAACTTTTTGCACATAGTTTTTATCAAGTCAGTAGCTAATTCTAGTTATACAATTCTCAGCAATATGGCTTAACTGGAAATGAAACAGTATGGAGAAGATGAAAATTATACTCATCAGTTTGTAGAAAACTGAAGAAACAACTATATTAATAAAGTTCCTGAGTGGCATTATAGAGATTTTGGTTTATAATAATGATAATAATAATTTTACTTATTATCATTATTCATTGTTTCTGACACTACAATAATGTAGACAGCTTAATAGAATAAAGTAGCGAATTATCCTTCTCATGATTAGAAGATGCAAATATTCACATTTAGTAAGACATAATTGTTTTAATTATATGCTTTACACATTAACCAGGCCAAAAGCTTTCATTTTAAAATCAAATTTTAATTTAAAACATCAGGTATAAATAGAAAAATACAACAATCCATACGTTCTTTGGGAAGAGAAACATTGGGTAAGAAAAAACTATTACTCAAGAAAATCGGGGGGAGTGTGTGTGCGTGTGTGTGTGTGTGAGATGTATATACACATATGAATACATGAGCAACATTCTCCCCCAAATTAAGGTATCTAGGTATTTTTGTTTGCTTTGTTTAAGTCAGGAGGGAAAAAAGTCTGGAAAATGAATTGTAAAATAAGCCCAAGTAAAAAGATGAAATTAAATAGAGATAAGAGCAGAAATCAATGAAAGAGATAACAGAAAACAACATTAAAGTATCAATGAAAGCAAGAACTGCTTCTTTATAACGTTATAATAGAATAAAATTATTTTACCTAGATTTATAAAAGCAAATGTTTAAATGGTTAATATAAAGTAGTAAGGCTAGACATGAAACGAGGCATCATCAATATTCCTCTTACAAATCCTAAAATGAGAATAAAGAATGATTATGAAATATATTACAACAATATCCTGAACCACTTAGAGGTATAAATTGCCTGAAGGAGGTAAATTACCACAATTAATTCTAGAATAAATAAAAATCCTGAATCTATCTATTTGACTAAGGAAAGTTAATTCTATGCCCATCAAGAGCACCTATATCTCATTTTTGAGCTCCTACTTTTGCACTTTATACCCCACATATTAAGGTCTATCTTCATTTTGTTTTCCCAAAGAGTGATATATTTTCTTTTTTTATTTATTTTTATTTTTGTTTTTGTTATACTTTAAGTTCTAGGGTACATGTACACAACGTGCAGGTTTGTTACATATGTATACTTGTGCCATGTTGGTATGCTGCACCCATCAACTCGTCAGCACCCATCAACTCATCATTAACATCAGGTATAACTCCCAATGCCATCCTTCCCCCTCACTCCCTCCCCATAATAGGCCCCCGTGTGTGATGTTCTCCTTCCAGAGTCTGAGAGATCTAATTGTTCAATTCCCACCTATGAGTGAGAACATGCCGTGTTTGGTTTTCTGTTCTTGTGATAGTTTGCTGAGAATGATGGTTTCCAGCTGTCCCTACAAAGGACACGAACTCATCCTTTTTTATTGCTGCATAGTATTCCATGGTGTATATGTGCCACATTTTCTTAATCCAGTCTGTCACTGATGGACATTTGGGTTGATTCTAACTCTTTGCTATTGTGAATAGTGCTGCAGTAAACATACGTGTGCATGTGTCTTTATAGCACCATGATTTATAATCCTTTGGGTATATACCCAGTAATGGGATGGCTGGGTCATATGGTATTTCTAGTTCTAGATCCCTGAGGAATCACCATACTGTTTTCCACAATGGTTGAACTAGTTTACAATCCCACCAACAGTGTAAAAGTGTTCCTATTTCTCCACATCCTCTCCAGCACCTGTGGTTTCTTGACTTTTTAATGATTGTCATTCTAACTGGTGTGAGATGGTATCTCACTGTGGTTTTGATTTGCATTTCTCTGATGGCCAGTGATGACGAGCATTTTTTCATGTGTCTGTTGGCTGTATGAATGCCTTCTTTTGAGAAATGTCTTTTCATATCCTTTGCCCACTTTTTGATGGGGTTGTTTGTTCTTTTCTCATAAATTTGTTTGAGTCCTTTGTAGGTTTTGGATATTAGCCCTTTGTCAGATGAGTAGATTGCAAAAATTTTCTCCCATTCTGTAGGTTGCCTGTTCACTCTGATATTTTCTAAGTCATTATGTATCTTGGATTCTATCACGGTTACTTATTATTCTTTGATTGGGCAATATTTCTTCACCAAAAACTTTACAATTAAAAATAAATACAATCACAAATTGTTTGAGTTGAAATACTTTTCACTGAAAAAAGCTGCAAACATTTTCACTTAGTAAGTTAACATAATGCCTCATATAAATGGAAATTTAGACATAAAAGATTAAGGGCATAATTGTTATAAATATTTTACTTAAGGATTGCTATATTTTTTTCTGACTCTTAATTCTACAATTCTTAGCTTTAAACTTAATCTCTAAACATTTTCCCTGTGATGTCCACGTGTCTTCCAATAGCATTTTTGGATGAATGTTTCTTTGTTCATCTGCAACAGGAGATTGAGAAATCTCTTTCCTAATAGGGAATTGTAATTACCCTTTTTGATTTAAATATACTACCCTGGGCATGTGCACGTAGTTATGACAATAGCAATTTTAGGGAGTGCTGTCATTTATTGACAAACCAACTTGTAGATGGATGCTTGCACAAAGTAAGGATTCTCTTATGAAGGAAAAGGAAATAAAGAGGTCAGTGTGCTTGCTGTATGTTTATGGCTAATGCGCATCATTTTTCCTTCCTTCAAATTTAAAATGCTTTTTAAATCTTATCATGTTCCTTATAACTCAAATATTTTAACAATATATGTCTTTTTGTGGATATATTTTATATTACATTGCCTGGCATAATGTGAGGTCTTGTAATTTGCACAGAAGTTGTGACATAGAGGTATCAAAGGCAATTACAATGAACCTAAAAGAATGCCATAGGATACTAATCAGGGAAGCTTTTTTTGAGAATGTGTACATTCTCAAAATGAGACTACATATATATATATATATATGTATCTAGTGATTTATATTCAGAAGTAAAATGTCCTAAACAGGGTAAAAAAGCACATAGAACACTGAATAGGGAGTCAAATGAAAATAAATTTAAAACGTGTAGTGCAAAGTATGGCAGCATCATGCAAATATGAGTTCTGGAGGCAATGGAGGGTCCTTGGATAGAGGCTTCTTGGAGGCTTGGTAGCAATAGGAATGCAGAAATAGCAAAGAAACAAAGGCTTACTGAAATTTAAAAATGGTGAAGAAAAAGAAATCTTTAAGGGATATTAAACCAGAGAAGTGTCCATTTATTTCTATCTGTTGAAGAAACCCCTGTAGCGACAGGAAAGAATGCTTGAATTTAGAAATAAAGTCATCAAATTTTACCACCCTAGATTCTTTTTCTACTGTTAGTCCAAGAAAGTTCAACATGAAAATAAAAAACAATTGTGAATACTGAACTCATTAAAGTTACTACAAGAATAAAAGAAAGCATGAGAAGTATATATTTTTAAACAGAAACATTCTCAAAAAAAGCTAAGAAACAAAGTAAAACTGTAACACACCATTCTGATATGAATAAAATGTAATTAAACAAGCATTTGCAAAATTGATTTTCAGAATTAGAATAACATCACAAATCAAACATGCAATAAATTAATTGATCAGCAATGGCTTTTAACATAAAACAAAAGACAACAGCACATTTTGAACTTCTCTATGGAAGAACACAACAGTGCTTAGTACATAATAGAACTACATAAATAAATAAATAAATAAATAAATAAATAAATAAAACTTTAGATCTATCAGAATTTTACAGGACCTAAAGAGGACAGAGGGGCATGCTACATTGTACCACGGGGATGCAATCAGCAGTATCCAGATGGTGGAAAACTCTCTGGACAGGCAAACGTTGTTTTCCATAAGTGAATTTTAAAACAGAGGAAAAAGAGAGAGAGAGATGAAGGTGAGGAGGCATGAAGGTGGTTATAGATAAAAATGACTCTAAGACATAGGGGCTAATATGGGGATCTTATTTTCATTATGATTTTTAACACATTATCAGACAACTGAAACTTTAAAGAGAGAGGATATTTAGGGGTATTACATACTAACAGTTAATTTTATTTAGCTTGGATCATATTCTAATGCTATTAAACATAAAGCTGTCTTTTTCTCACAGAGATTGAATTGCATACCTGTGCTATCCTTTCTAGTTCACAAAGTTCAAACAAAATTATCTGGTCCTCCAAGGTGAAGGAAACAGCCCCTGTCTAGACTCTGCAGGTCAAGACATCTTACGTGGTCCTAAGGTTCTTGGAGTCAGCCTCTAGAATCCTCAGGTCCCATTTCCTGTGGTTCCTTCATCCTACATTCCAAGTTCCATAGCACAGGCACTTACCCCATGTCAGCTGTCACCAAAGAAATATTCACAGCTTTAAAATTCACTTCTAGGCTCCATCTAGAGCTTCACCACAGCTTAATTATTTAAAAAGTTAAATATCAAAACAATTAAATACTACGTTTTTTAGAAATTGTGTGTTTTCCCTGTGGATTTCAACATTAAACATTTAATAGGTATGAATTGAGAGCTTACTCTTTTAGGTGCTAGGGATAGAAATATGAACAAATCTGTGTTTCTCATTCTAGCAGAAGAGGGCCAGTGGCAAGTTAGGTTGAATGTTTTATAATCCAGCCAAAGTTTTGGAGCATATTAGCTGTGAATTTAAGACAAAACACTTCTTTTTTTTTTTTTTTTTCTGTTCTTCAGTACACCATAGCAAAAGAGAAACCCATAATTGATCTAACAGAATTGCCTTGATGATCAAATTATATATAATAATGGGCCATTTCTATCACAAAAAGCAAAATTTCTACCTTGATAGTTATTTTTTCTAATAGTTTATCAAAGTTTAATCCCAATCAAAGAGCTACTCACAAAAAATCTGTAACTTTAATGAAATTAAAAGAGGATTCATATCAAATGCAAATAAGGTTAACATTACAGACTATATTTATTCCAAAGATATGTACAGTTACATGCAAATACATATATGCATTTTGTTTTATTTTATCCTTGATATTAAAATAATAGTTAAAGTATTTACTAACAATATTAATGAATGGAACATGTACCACCAAATTAGTATTTTATAAATATTAATTTAAATATTGCTTTCTGTTAATCTCCAATTATAGTGTGATTTGTACTTCATATGATAATTCAAAAAAGATTATGAAGAAGTGGGGCAGAGTCATTATTTTTTCATCATAATTGATAATCTTAATAATAGAGGAAATTATTAGTTAGCGTGAAGAAAGCAGTCCTTACAAACTATGACTGGGAGTGAAAATCAGTTGAAACATCCAGAGGGAAATTTATGAAACTGACACTCAAATTTTAGAAAAAAAATGATTAAGATGATCTATAAATTTAACTTTTTAAGAATATTTACTGATATAAAATAAATTACAATATTAGTTGAGTAAAAAATTCAAGTTGAAGCAAACTAATTTTATAACAAACATATGTCTAGAAATCAAGACACAAATGTTGGCATTCCTAAATATAAAAATATAATATTTTGGAATGTATTAGATAATGCAAATGGAAAGAAGAAAAAAATCACTAAATTTTATTATTTGGTATGTGTTCTGAGATAATAACTACTTTGGTTAGAATATTTTAAAATATTTGTTTGCTTCTTTGTTCTACTTTCCCCCAAAAGTATATTTTTGTAAGAAAAATGTGCAAAATTGTCAAGGTTACAAATAAATAAATTTTTCAGTGTCTATAATGCCATATTTGTTAGTGTTAATGTTATATTTATTTTAATATGAAAATATAGTGCAGCCCAAAATAACATCACATTTTTTCTCACAATGGTTCTTGGAGTAAAATCTGTCTTTGAATTTTTCATTATTGTTAAAAATGAATCTTTAGTTTAATAATTCAAAATATATTATTACCTTCTGCTGCCAGCTACAAACTATCCAAGAATGACTAGGGAGAGCAATGCCTTAAGGTCAGTTGAATTTCTCTTTACAGTGATCTAATCAAAGAAAAATCGATCTAAAGAAATATTGAGTCTGTGTATCCTGAAACACATAGAAAACAGTTCTGTTATAGAAAATGAAGAATTAGGAAAGCATAATACTTCACAAATTTTGAATTATTTTGTTGATAATTTCAATTTTAATGTCCTCTACAAAATTGCAAAATGTGTCACAATTTTTAATGTATTCATATATTCTGAATCATATTAAATGATAAAATAAAGTACAATGTTCACAAACAACAAATTCTCTTTATACAATTAAGGCACTCAAATGGCACTTTATTAATAATTGCAAATTATTTATCAATGTTAACATGTTTGTCCTTTAAGAAATAAGATCTTTACTTTTTACAGTGAAATAGGAAACACATTAACAAAAAAGGAGCTCAGATTTATGTCAGTTAATTATTTACTTCACATTATGCTTTACTGAAAAATGATTAAACAGGTAATTTATATAATCTGTATAAACAATAAAATAATTGTCAATTTTTCTAAACACACCAGTGTAACTCTATTATAGATCCTTCATAAATTATCAATAGAATAATTGTGAAGAGCACACATCTTGGAGGTGAAATTATTGGGTTCAAATTTAAACCCCCTACTAAGCAGAAGTTTAATCTTGGGCAAATCTTGTCCCTTAGCTTATTCAACATTAAAATAAGATAATAATAGAGCTTACCTCATCAGATTATTGGGAAAATAAAAATGATTACATCAGAAAAAAAAATAAACATTTTATAAAATCTAAAATTAAAAATCTAGGAATTATCTCTACATACAAATTTTGTTTTATTTGTCATTATTATTATTATTTCTTATGAAAATACTACATCTACTATTACTAACTAGTATTAGCAATACAGAAGGTAGTATCATCAGAATTTTAACAGCAATGAAAACTCAATAACCTCTCCTAACAATTCTTTGCAGAATATTAATTTAAAATTATTGATCATGAAGTGATTCTTAGTGAACACCTGAAATCTTTTGGTGTTTTATAGAAGAGAAAACAACATAAGTATATAGAAGCATTTAATTTGTGCAGGTTATGTGAAAAATTGTAAGCATATTATTGAATTTTTATGACAGTCCTGAGACGTAAATTTTTTATTCAGATTCCACAAATGGTGAAACTGAGTTTTACTCTATAAATATTCAGTAGAGCCAGTACTGCTTTCTGCAGACAAAGGAAATCTTCAGTCATTTGCCTAAAACATTATAATTAAGTCACTCCTTAGACTTAAAAAGGTAGTCTCTATGTGATTATTTTTATGATGTTGGAATAATGCAACATTGTCACATTATCTTTTTAAAGAAGGGATAGGAACATGGGAAAGAATGTTAGGCTAGAGATTGAACAGCTGACTTGCCTAAACCACAGGATTTTTGTGAGGCTCCAAGAAAATGTTTGTGGAAAGGTTCTGCGAACTGTGGAAACACATGCCACTGGGACACTATACAGCTTTGAAGTTGTTATGGTGGTGGCAATTTTTTTTAACAAAATACAATATCTAAAAAATTTTCAATAAATCACTTTGAAAGTCCTACATACACACAGGCAGAAATGGTTAACTTTTTAATTTTATTTATTTATTTGTTTGTTTATTTATTTATTTATTTTTAATGAGGCAGGATCTTACTCTATTGTGCAGGCTGGAGTGGAATGGAAGCATCACTACTAACTGTAGCCTCCAGCTCCTGGGCTCAAGCACTCCTCTTGTCTCAGCCTCCTGAGTAGTTGGGACTACAGGTGCATGCCACCCCACCTAGCATGCACCTAGTTTTTTATAAAACACTTTTGTAGAGACAAGAGACAGGGTATCACGTTTTTGCCCAGGCTGGTCTCAAACTTCTCGACAGAAGCAATCCTACCACCTGTGCCTCCCAAAATGTTGAAATTACAGGCATGAGCCATGGAACCCAGCCCTTGTACAACTTTATAACACCATAACTCACACAGTATTTCTCTCTTCTGGAATGCTGTGTGATAAATATTTTCATAGCTTATTTTTCTTGTTTTGATATATGTAAACATTCAATGAATGGTTCTTGAGAAATGGCTTGTCTCTTGGAATTTATATGTAGAGATAATTCCTACATTTTAATTTTTGAATTTATTTTTTAAAAAACCTGTTACTAACTTCTTCCAGAAAAATTATTTAAAAAGAAATGGATGTTCACTTTGATTTTAAATAATGTTTTTATGTGGTAGCTCCTTTGGCTATCCTATACTTATAATAAATAATAATGGTTGTAGTGAAATTAGTATTTTGCAAGGTAATAGTTATCATCAGAATTAGTAGCAACAATGGCTCATAATTTCTGAACGCTTATATCAGTCAGTCTGCTAAATACTCGCATTATGTCATTTCATCTTCACAGCAATCCCTTGAGATGGCTTTTGCTATTATATGCTTTATAGGTTACAAAATTGAGGTCAAGGGGTTAGTTAATTTTGCCAAGCTATGAGAGTAAGAAATGCAAACTAAAGTCTCAAACAGGAGCCAAGATTAAACTAATACTTAAAGATCCATATTACTACTTTAAGATACAGAGTTCTGCTGAATTATGATTTCCCTGCCAATATCTAATTACAACAGTTAGCAAGGACTTTCTGTATTCAGTTTTTATCTTATATCTTCATTATCCTCAAAATGTTACTCACGTTCATTTTATAAAATAAATCGCCCATTGCTAGATACGATTTTATTAAAATCCATGTTTACTCCAAAAATGTATCACATCAAGAAAAATATACTTGGTTTGACTTAATTTGTATTTATGTAACAGTTACACTCAAATGATGAATTAGATGTCTGTATATTTTATATGCAAACTAAAACTCTTTTGAGGGTGAAAGAGTCACTAATAATAAATATGCCGAGAACAGCAGGAATAATGTAAGAATATCCCACCAAACCAGTATATCAGGTCAACCCACTCATAATGAATAAACTAGAGTTCTCTACAGTCCCATATAATCAGTCTAACTGACCTTCTCTTTTTTTGTTTTGATGTATGAGTAGTTTAAAAAATATATTCATTGTTCAGTACAGTAGGTCAAGTGTTAAAATTTTAATTCATAGCCACTTGTTGCCTCATTTGAACATCTTTAGTCAAAAATGTTATGTTCCTTTATTTATCATTGACATCAGGTATAACTCCCAATGCAATGACGAGTTGATGGGTGCTGACGAGTTGATGGGTGCAGCACAGCAACATAGCACAAGTATACATATGTAACAAACCTGCACGTTATGCACATGTACCCTAGAACTTAAAGTATAATAATAATAATAAAAAATAAATTAAAAATAAATAAATAAATGTTATGTTCCTAATTGTAGAGTTATAGATTGAAGAATCACTAGAGCATTACCATTCACTTCTGTAATAGATGATAGAAAACATTTCATTCACTGTGTTTGTTTTATAGTGAGATTTCTGCACCAGTTTTGTTTGAGGCCGATCCAAGACCTTTGTACAGGAATCCCATTTCTCATAAGGAGTTAAAGTCTTGGAGAGAAAGACCATACTGTCAAAACAAAACAACTGAAGGAGGCTCAACATGACTATATTTTAATTTAGCATGCAAATAATTTGAGGAAGATTAACTTTATCTGTAAGTTATATGTGTTAAATTTCAGAATTACCATGTTTCATAAATAAAATTCAGTATTATAATTTTGAACTGATATGCCTCTACAAGTTGTAAATCTGTGGAAAGAAATGATTGTAAATTCTTCAGTATTGTGTGCTTGTTTGTGCTCCGTCATCATTCTCCTCCTCTTTCTCATCATCACAATAATAATACAATTTAATAATATTTACTATTTTCTAGTCACTCTTCTAGAAATATTATCTATATTTTTCGTTTAATTCTCATAGTCATACAAGGTCAGAACTATTATGATCATACAAACCGTGTACCAAGATGAGGTGGTCTCAGATGGAGATGAGAAATATTTTGGAACTGGAGCAAAGGTGACTCTGGTTATGCTTTATCAAAGACATTACCTTATTGGATTTCAGAATTGCATGGCGCCTGTAGCCCCTTTGTTTCAGCCAATTTCTTCCAGTTGGAAGGTATGTATTTACCTAATGCCTGTATCTCCATTGTATCTAGGAAGTAACTAACTTGCTTTTGGTTTTACAGGCTCGTAGGTGCAAGGGACTTGCCTTGTCTTGGATGAGACTCTAAACTTGTACTTTTGGTTTAATGCCAGAATGAGTTAAGACTTTGGGGAACTGTTGGGAAGGCATGATTGTATTTTGCAATGTGAGGACATGAGATTTGGGAGGGGGCAGGGGTGGAATGATATGGTTTGGCTGTGTCCCCACCCAAATCTCAACTTGAATTGTAAATTTCATAAACTCCATGCATCGTGAGAGACCTGGTGGGAGGTAATTGAATCATGGGGGTGGGTTTTTCCCATGTGGTTCTTGTGGTAGTGAATAAATATCACAAGATCTGATAGTTTTATAAAGGGCAGTTCCCCTACACATGTTGTCATGCCTGCCAAAGTGTAAGACATGCCTTTGATCCTCTTCCACCTTCCACCATGATTGTGAGGTCTCCTCAGCCGTGTGGAACCATGAGTTCATTAAATCTCTTTTTCTTTATAAATTACCCAGTCTTGGGTATGTCTTTATTAGCAGCATGAGAACAGACTAATACTGGAGTGGAGAGGGTCAATCAGAAGAAAACATGCCAAATGGAAAGATAAGTTCTCAATCCAGTCCAAGGATTTAACTTGCAGCTTGTAACTTGTAACTTGTAGCTTAAAGCTTTTCAGGCTTTAAACTCTGTTTGGCTTGGAAGTGGGGTTTCACTGGGGACCCGCACCTATCTTCCTACGCATTTGGCTGTCTCTTGTTGCTACCGCCAGTGAAGTAGTCAGGACAGCAATTATACTCTATAGATTAAGGATAAAAGTGACCTAGCTCAGAGACAGTCAAGTGTTTTCCTTAAGGTGATGTAATAAGGAAGAGGTATAAATGGCATCCAGAGTGGAAAACCTGAAGTGTAATTCCAGGTTTCTTTCAACTACATCATTATAAAGTTAACAGAATAGAATGAATTTGAAGATGTCTGAGGCATAAGTCAAGACTTACTCAAACTCTTATGACCATTTCCTTTGTTATAAGGTAAAAATATTTAAGAAAATATATTTTAATATTAAATCATATCTTGGAGAGTATGAGCAGAAATGCACACAGCTTTTGCAAAAGCCACCAATAAACTAATTGCACAGAGTATTGCAAAGGCTCAGCAGCAATTTTGAATGTCGTGAGCTTGATTCATCATCCATGCCCACTCCCATAAATAACTCCCACATAGTCTACTTTGCTGCATATTCATTTTTGTCTTGCTTTAAATGCCCATTTTAAAAGTCATTAAACTAATAGAAGTGTGTGCTGGGAAAACTCATACTAAGCTAAAATCTAAGACAACTTTTGCTTACTTTCCTTTTTCTCTTAAACTTGAGTAAATTGGGAGACAATATTAGTCATGTTTGTTGCTTTATTGTTCTTTTGTAATCTTCAGATTTGAACACTAGAATAATGATCTTAATCAATTCCCTGGGACCCACAGAAGAAACCGAAAGTGCTTCACCTAAAACTTAAGAAAATGTGGTGCTTTAATTATTTAGTTGTCATTAGCAGCAAATGAGGTCATGTATATGAAACATCTCTAGAAGATGTAAAATTGTGGACATATAAAACAATAAATTATTGTGAGTCATACAATAAGTTTGTAAATGTTAGGGGCTTCATATGTGGTTATCTTTCCCTTTTTTAGGATCTATTTTTGTGTATCTGGAATTAAAGAGTAGATAAAGAAGAAAGGCTAGAATGTTACAATAGGTTTGAGTGTTATTTGTTATCTTTTCCATAAAAACAGTAGTATGAAATCTGTTTTATGTGATTTATTTTGAACCAACTTACTTATTTCTAATTTAGTTCTTCTTGATTGTTTATTGTTCATCACCTCCATGATCAGAGACCTTCTGACCTTCTGATCCTGAAACTGTATAAACTAACTGAGATGCCATTTAGGCAATTCCTGCTAAACAGAATGAAAAATACAGTTAGATTGATTTAGGTATCTAGTGAAGGTAAATTGCCCTTACCAAATAAATATCTGATGTCTTATGAACAATAATGTTGCTATATAATTTCTGCTCCAAGCTACTATAGTCTGACATCTTTCACAATTGAAATTTGACCTAATATAGTGAATTATTTTAATCTTTATGTTTCACTTGCTCTCTGCACATTTGAAACTTATTTTCACAAGCTTCTTGATACTTTCTCGTATTTGGCTTATACAAAATACGTTTTGTGTAGTTTTTCTCATTTGCATATGAAAATTTCTCCTCAATCTTCACATCTGATTTTTCCCTTCTTTCCCTTTCTTTCTCTTTATCTCCTTTTCTCTGTCCCTGACTCTCTCTGTGTCTGTATTTGTTTCCGTGTGTTTGTCTGTTTCTCTCTCTCTGCTCATTCTAAATTGACTCTCTTTATTATTTCATTTAGTCGCTGGTTTACTAGTTTTACTCTGAAGGGTCCTAAATTTGTAGCTCCAGACTGGGTACTTTCTTGAGTTCCAGACAAACAGATAACTAAATACTGTACATTTTCTCTTAGCTTTCCCATAAATATGTGAACATAAATATACCAAAAATGAAACATAGTTAAGTTTTTGTGTGTGTGTTTTATTTTTTTTTTAGACGGAGTCTCACTCTGTTGCCCAGGCTGTAGTGCGGTGGCACCATCTCGGCTCACCACAAGCTCCGCCCCCCGGGTTCGCGCCATTCTCCTGCCTCAGCCTCCTGAGTAGCTGGGACTACAGGCACCCGCCATCGCTCCCGGCTAATTTTTTGTATTTTTAGTAAAGAGGGGGTTTCACCGTGGTCTCGATCTCCTGACCTTGTGATCCGCCCGTCTCGACCTCCCAAAGTGCTGGAATTACAGGCGTGAGCCACAGCACCCGGCCTATTTTCATTATTTCTTATGTTAATTTATGATGCCATAAACTGTCCACTTGCCCAATCTAGAAATTAAATAACAACTTAGACACTCTTGTACTTCTTATCTCTTTTTTCAGATCTGTCATTAATTTTGATGTATTCAACTTAATATAATTACTATTCCACCTCTGCAGTTTTTGATCTCATAAAATCTTGGATATTAGCATCTAATAGAATAGTATCTAGCATTATTAAGTAAGTACATATGGCCAGGGGTGCTTTACCAAATGATCTTTCTAACTGCAAACTTGGCATCTCGCTAAACTGTAAATTGAGTTATTTTATTTACATGCTTAAAATCATTCAGCAGTTTCACTACAAAATAAATCTTAAACTGCTAGAAGTGGAATAAAAAAATCCTTATGATTTGGTTCTCTTACCTTCCCAATCTTTACCTAGTTGTTTTCTCTCACATCTAAAATTACAGCAGTATTTGATGACCTCTACTTTCAGACACACATTTTCCATCTTCCTGAAATGCGCCCTTCCCTTATGTAATCTATACACCTTAAGGTTCAATTAAAGTATCACTTCCAGAGGGGATCGTTCACTGTATACATAGTTTTAAAAAGCTAACTTGATTAGTTAGTGTTATGAAATTTTTGACAAATAATTTACACTCCTTCCCAGCTACATTAAAATTATGTTACATTTCAACAGGTGTTAGGTGCTTTGTATAGTTTAGTTTAGATAGATAGATAGATAGATAGATAGATAGATAGATAGATAGATAGAAAGATATATAGATGATAGATATACACACACACAAACTAGATGTTTGTAAGATCTTTCTTCTCTATTTCTCTTCTCTATTTCTCATGTTATCCTTTGAATTGCACAACTTCTTTTTGATGTGTACATTTCTATAACTAGAGCTTAGCAATCTAATTCAAGTTCGTTATTGGGTTATTGTGACGTATCTATTTACTTAAGAATCAGTGAATGTGATGTATTGGAAAGATTTTATAAATGAATTGTTTATATTTCTTCTATCTTGGCAAGAAGGTCCTCTTAACTAGTATTCAAAAAGCTCCTATTGTCTACCTGGTGTGCTTTTCACTTTTTAGTAACTTGAATATCTTTGTCTGAATTGTGAGAGATTTTAATTACACTAAGCAAGTAGCAACTTTCAAGAATACAATGAGAAATTAGGTCGGGGAGATGAAAACGAGGAGATGAAGCAAAAGAATTGTGAATAAAGAAGAAAGAAAATAAATGTATGTTCTCTGTGGAGAAGAGTTAAGAAAAAATTTTAAAAAGATTTGCAAATACAAGACCACAAATAGTATGTAATAATAAATAGTAAAAATTAAATATGCACAGAGAAACAAAGAAAAGTCATTGTTTTCTTAATTTATTTAAATTCTCAAAACACTATTTTAGTCTATTTATCTGATTCCTGCCTCTTAGACTAACATAGGTTAACACAAGATAAAATGCTTTTAATTACAGAAACAAATATTAAATTAAACATAAATAATTTGGGGGAGGGAAATGACAAATTACTAGGGCAGGCTACCAAGAATGTTTACAGGCTAAAGATTTTTTTTTTTTTTTTTTTTTTTTTTTGTCACAGTGAAACGACAGCAAGAAAAATAAAAATGCATTGATCTTTCAAGACAGATATCTAATGTGCTTCTATATTGCCTCTTATTCCTTATAGCACAGCAGTGCTATGATAAACAGCCTCAAATATATTCCCTTATGGACACATGTGTGACTTTCTTTGATGTAAGAATTTGGAGGGATTGTACTATATTTAATTTGATTCAGTATTCACAGATTTGTCTTCAGACTGACCAACAATCTGAATCATCGCATCACTTGTGAAATTTGACATGCCACGTTTATTTATCTAGACCTAGATTCTAAGCAACATTTCCATAACTAAACATGAACAAAATAATTATTTTTCATTCTTAAGCAACTAATCAAGTGAGTAAAAAATTACATTTTCTTGTTGCTGTGATTTTCATTTTTCTAGTTACTGATGAGTTTAGAGAACATGTAATAACTCATGTAATGAGTTATTCTTTGGGTTTCCTGTTCTGTCAATTGCCAGTCTGTATGATTTGACAAATTTTCTATTGAGTTTCCTATCTTTACATTCTAGATATTAGTTCCTGATTGATTTTAGTTGTAAATATACCCCCTTAAACTGTAAGTTGCCTGTTACCTGTCCATTTGTCTGCAGTTAAGTTTTCAAATTACAGTGTAGTTAAATATTTTATTTTCTTTATGGTTTATGTGTTTGTGGCTTAGTAAAAGAAATTATTTTTCCTAAAACAAGGCTTATTTTATATAATTATTGTTTATTTGATCTTTAACATATATTACTTAACATTTTTAATATTAATTTTATCTTTAACAAATTCAGTACCAAGATGGATAAGTTATTTTACAGTAAAAAAACCCTGAAAATCTGGATGACACAACATACAGTAACAAACACATTTCTTGTTTATGCTACATGTACAACATAGGTTAGAGAGGCGACTCTGTCCATTGTAATTACTTAGAAATACTAGAATGATGGAAGTATTATCTCATTAGTAAGATAGAAAGTGGCAAGTAGAAAATTAGCTTTTAAAGCCTTTCTTGACATTTCATTGCCCAAACCAAGTCATAAGACCATGCCTAAATTCAATGACTAGCAGAAGAGAGTGCAATCTTACCCACATGCCCTGAAGAAGAAAATTGGAGTATTTGTGTCCAGATCACTCTTCAAATCTCTTATAATTAAATGTCTCATTCTCCTTTCTGAATAACAAATATGCTAAGCATCTTCAAAGTGAGAAAATCTGAAAGTTTAATTTAGACATGGCATTCAGTTGAAAGTTGTATATTTCTAAGGAGGATATTAGAGTCTCTGTAAAAAATAAACTTGATGGTTTTTATTATTTTAAGGCAAAGGTTTACAAAACAAAAACAATCATGCTATCTACTTACTGTATAGCCAATATATAATTATACAGAAAGCACAAGACAATGGCAATAAACTTCTTTTTGAAAGAGGGAGGGGTACTGGAGCAGTTACTGATCATCAAAATCTTGCAATTCCATTGTACAGAAGTCTTTAAAGACTTCAACCTGGAGCTGGAAGAAATTTTTTTTAAAAATTAAGACCTGATTCTTATCTCTCAGTGTTTGTCCCGTCCCTTATTTAATAACCTCCATGGCACCTGGCTCCTTCTTTGAAATCCTTCCTTTTTAATAAACTCTTTATATAAATCCAACATATTCTTTATAAATCTTATACTCTATTGGATGGGCATCTTTAATGGCCCAATCCTTGTTCATAGATGTTGAGTAGGTCCAAAGATCATCTTTTTTTTGCTAATGAGTGAGTTATAACTGCTCTTGTCACACACACAAAAGGTAACTATGTGAGATGATGAATAAAGCAATTTGTAACAATTTTACTATCTATATGTTTTCTATGACATCATTTTGCATACCTTAAATATACATAACCAAATATTTTTAAAAAAAACCCTACAACAGAAATCAAAATTAAATAAGTTTTATGCAGTCAGTCTTTCAGGTTGGTGTTTGTTTGTTGTGACTTATAATGTTTCCCTGGGAATGTGGCACCTTCATTCTGTCCTTTCCAAGGAAATCATGACTGTCACTGAAAACACAGACTGATGGAGAATTCTCCATTTAGAATCCCATAAAAATAACAGAATTAGTATTCAATTTCTACTGATTAATGGTGGGATTTTGAATTGGGATAGTATTGAATTTATATATTAAACATATATAATAAACATTTAAATACAAATGACTCTTCCAATGTTAATATAACTATTTTTTTCTAAAAACTATATATTTATTAATATTTATTTTTGGTTCTCCTCTCTATTTCTGTATCTCTTCTCAATTCTTTTCCTCTCCCTTTTGTGCCTTCTTTTAGATTATTTGACTATTTCTAAACTGTACTGAATTTATATAATGACTTTTTAAAAATTTAATTGTGCACCTGTGACACAGCCTCAGGAAGTCCTGATGTCCCTATATTGGCTTTTTAGATAAGTGCCTCTTTGCATCACTTTTATATTTAATCTATTAAATATAATACACATTCTTAATCTTTTACCACTTAGATAGAATTAGGGTTCTGCCATTTCAAGGACAATATTAAAACTATATGGATATAAGTGTATAAACCCCCCAAGTTTACCACACTTTTTGCTGCAGTTTTTATATCTAATATACCTATATGCAGTATGAAGTCTCCAACACAATAATATTTAGTATTTTTAAATAAGTTCAGAAAAAATAGTGTTTACATATATACAGATATTTGCTGTTTTTAATATTTTTTATTCATTCCTGAGCCTGAAGAGTTTGAGTTTATTTAGCATTTCAGTGGGTGAAATTTTGCTACTGATGAATTATGTCAGTTTTCTTTTTAAAACATTGTTAGGTTAATTTTGCCAATGATGAATGCTTACATTTTTTAGATAATTTGTTTCTTACGGTTTTTCGAATACAAAAGTAAAGGAATATTTTACTTCCTATAAAGCCCATGCAGCAGTGAATATTAAAAATGTGTTGTTATTTTTGTGAGATGCGTTTTTAGATTTGAATTTTAATTTTAAATGAGAAGTTACTCCACTATGCAATATTTATGATACATTTCAATATAGATTTGAATTTTAATTTTAAATGAGAATTTACTCCACTATGCAATATTATGATATATTTCAATATACAAAACTTTTTGAATACTTGGATATTTTGAACATATTATATGGTGGTTGGTTTGTTTTTGGACTACAGTCCATATTTTATTTCCTTCTGCTTTCAAAGACTAAAGTTTACATGCATGAAGTTGAGGATATTAGATATAAACCACGTAATATTTTACTTACAAAACGTCATGAAATGTAAAAACAAAAAAAACAGGCAGATATCATACTTTGTATTTTGTCTCTTACAGCAGAGTTCTTCAGAATTAACTGAAAATTAACATCACAGCTTCTGAAAAGCACATTTACATCACTCCAAATTTTTAATGTATCAGTCATATTGTTTTCTTTACATGCACATACACATAATGGTGGTTATATAGAACATGTTTAGTTTAAACTTTGGAAGTTAAGTCTTGCAAACTTAGCTACACAAAGGAAATAACAGTAAAATCTACACGAGATCTACAACTAAACAAGATATTCAGAATTTCCTACTGTGTAGTTGATTCCCAATTATCCTTAATTGGTTAAACAGCGGCACACTTATGAATTGTCACTGCTCTCTAATTTTTTAATCTACATATTGGTATATATATAAATGTTGAAATATCCTTATCCACATCCATATCTTGTCAAGTTCACATATATCCAGTTTGCTTTCCCAGTCATGCTCAATTCTTCCTGCTTCCTTGCAAATGTGAATTTCTGCTCTTAGAAATTTTTGGCAATTTCTGAAACTTCTGGAAGTTCAGGAAAGGACTTGTTCCAGTCATTTTAGAGATGTTTAAAGTTAGACGTATCACCATTGAGAACTTTTAACAGTAGGGGTAGTTTCAATGTTTTCTAATGAGCATAGAATGCAGGTCATAACTATCAATGTTGTTTTCAACATCATCTACCCTGTTCTTCATATTTCTTAGTCATCTTGTTCTATCAAAAACAAGTAGCTTCTTAATAACGTTTTTTACATAGAAATACATGTTTTAGCCATACTTATTATCTTCAGGGCAAAGATGTCCTTGACAAATCTTCTCTTTGACCAAGGGATTCTACTTTCATACCTGTGCACATGGTGGCTAATGTGCAAAGTTCTGCAGCCAATATACTCTCAATCAATATTTACATTTGTAAGATATTCCAGGGGTGTTCATTGCCTGAAGTGGCTGGAAAAAAGCTTTATTTTAAATGCTAATGTAGATTAATACTGATATTTAATGCCAAAATTTTGAGCATCCAACTATCACAAAAATTTCCCTTTCTTTAAATTAGTTTAAAACTTTAGAAAATATTTGGTTTTGAGAATATATCATTATTTTCTTTCTGAAAAAATTAAGCGAACATACATCTATTCATATTTTTGAAGACAAACTATAAATATGGGGTCTTTGTGTTTAAACATGAAAAAGTACAAATTATTTGTTAATCAAAATATTTATGTAATAATGGATTGAATATCTGAGAACATATTCTATGAAAAGCTTGTTGAATATTAAAATTGTTATAATCAAAACCACAATGAGATACCGTCTCACACCAGTTAGAATGGTGATCATTAAAAAGTCAGGAAATAAGTCATGCTGCTATAAAGACACATGCACATGTATGTTTATTGTGGCACTATTCTTAATAGCAAAGACTTGGAACCAACCCAAATGTCCATCGATGATAGACTGGATTAAGAAAATGTAGCACATATACACCATGGAATACTTTGCAGCCATAAAAAGAGGATGAGTTTGTGTCCTTTGTAGGGACATGGATGCAGCTGGAAACCATCATTCTCAGCAAACTATCACAAGGACAGAAAACCAAACGGCATGTTCTCACTCATAGGTGGGAACTGAACAATGAGAACACTTGGACACAGGAAGGGGAACATCACACACTGGGGCCTGTCATGGGGTAGGGGGAGTGGGCAGGGATAGCATTAGGAGATATACCTAATGTAAATGACGAGTTAACGGGTGCAGCACACCAATATGGCACATGTAACAAACCTGCATGTTGTGCACATGTACCCTAGAACATAAAGTATAATAAAAAAAAAAGAAAAGAAAAATAATTGTTATAATAATCATTACCTTAGAGAAGACCAAAAAATCCTCTGTATATGTTTTCATTTCTTTTAGAGTTTTGACAGAGTTCAATGTTATATATATATTTTTAATACCTTAGAATTTGGCATTTTGGTTTACAGGGAAAATAATCAATTCCTAATTCTTTAAAAATGTCAATTATATAGAAATCTCGGCGCTGAAACAAAGAAGCATATTATTAAAATTTATCATACCATATGTATTGCTTCACTGTATAAGTTTATTCAGTCTGATAAATTTTACAAGCACAAGCAAAATACAAATATATTGTTTGTATTTCTTCTGAGAAATTATTTTTTATTGTTGTTCTTAGACACAAGGGATCAATCTCCTTTTTTATTCAAGTAATACAAATGAGTATTTATCTACTCTTTGCTTTACAGATATTTTGATAATGATTTGCAATAAAATAATTTCAGGCTTTGAGTTTTGTTTATTTTGTAGTAATTATTAAGTTGTTTTTGCCTTTATATTGTGTATACCAATTCTGGTTATAGTACAATGTCAAGGTTTTTTCTTTTTTTTTTTTTTTTTTTTTTTTTTTTTTTTGAGATAGAATTTCACTCTTGTCCCCCAGGCTAGAGTGTAATGGCACCATATCAGCTCACTGGAACCTCTGCCTCCTGGGTTCAAGTGATTCTCCTGCCTCAGCCTCCCAAATATCCGGAATTACAGACATGCACCAACATGCCCAGCTAGTTTTTGTATTTTTGGTAGAGACAGGTTTTCACCACGTTGACCAGGCTGATCTCGAACTCCTGACCTCAAGTGATCTGCCTGCCTCAGCCTCCCAAAGTGCTGGGATAACAGGCGAGAGCCACTGCACCCAGCAAGGATTCTTGGTATTTGCTGAAAGAATTTAGACACCAAATCAGATTTAAAGAAAAAGAAGCTTCTGTAGTATAATCTCAAACTTTAATGTAGACTGATTTACATCTGTGTTTCATTAAATAGATTGATTTATATTTGCGGCTTCTAGTAAAACTGGAATATTTCTGATTTGAGACTGTAACCACTATTGATTTTTTCAATGTGATTAATTATAAGATCAAATCTAATTCACAGTATTTTAACAATGTCAATTCAAACAGGTTTTTATTGTTACTATAACTTTTTTAAAATAGCAATTTTCACAAATTTTATCCTAGGTAATTTAAATAACGTGAAGTTTCACTTAATAAATAATCTATATTTTCCAGGTTTGTTTTGTATAAATAGTATTTTATTGAAGGATTATTTTTACAAAGTGTTTTCCACTGCACTTGAGAGACGGGTTATATTTTCCTATTTAACAGCTGTTTATCATTCATTGACATCTATGATTGAAACACAATGGAAAGGAAAATATTGCCAAAAGTCATAATATTAAGATTGACAGCCGGTGCTAGGAAAGCAAATCACAGTTGGACCTAGAAGCCATTAGCAAAAGTCACTGAATCCAAAAAAAAAAAAAAAAAATGCTGCTAACATCAAACTGAACTATTTTCTGATTGTAGCCAATGTGCTGAAAAATGACTGGCTAAACCTATACTAATCTTCTACAGGTCTATATATCTCTTTTTATCTGTCTGTATTCATCAAAAACACAAATTTATTATGTTTTAAAAAATAGTTATCAGACCACTTGACATGAAATCTACCTTCTTAACAATACAGTAATGTTGACAATAGGCACAGTGTTATGCAGCAAATCTCTAGAGTTCATTCGTCTTTGTAACTGACACTTTATACCCCTTGAACAGAAAGCCCCTGGTAATCACTATTATATTATCTAATATTATGAGATTATTTCAGTACTTCATGTAAATGGCATTATGCGGTAATTGTCTTTCTGTGATTGTTTTCCATAATATCATCCAGGTTCATCCATGTTATAGACATTCAAACACGATTAATATAGCTGGGGGTGGTGGTTCATGCCTATAATCACAGCACTTTGGAAGGCCAAGGTGGGTGGACCACCTGAGGTCAGGAGTTTGAGATCAGCCTGGCCAACATGGTGAAACACCGTATCTACTAAAAATACAAAAATTAGCTGGACATGGTGGCGGGAGCCTGTAATCCCGGTTACTTTTGAGGCAGAGGCAGGAGAATTGCTTGAACCCAGAAAGCAGAGGTTGCAGTGAGCCAAGGTCACGTCATTGCACTCCAGTCTAGGCAACAGAGCAAAACTGTGTCAAAACAAAACAAAAAAACAAAACAAAACCAAACAAAAACAACGAATACTAAAAGACTTAAAAGAAAACAATGTATCACTTTGCTACTTGCATTTGCAGTCCTACTATGACAAGGGCCAACTTCTAATGATTTATTTTGATAGTTTTCTTGATATTTCTTGGTAATATTTTTGTATAGTAATTATGTGATTGATCAATTTGAGATGAATATTAGCTTCCTTACCCAAAACAGCACACTTCTCTCTTCTAATATACCAGTTAGTTATAACACATTTTGGTTTTTCAGTGATGCAATCAGGAATCGCTGCAACCTCCTCTGACTCACCTCCGGAGCAGCTGTGACTACAGGAGCTCCACTACAACTGGTTAATTTTTATTTAGTTATTTATTTTTTTGCGGGGGTGGGCAGAGTTTAACTCTGTCGCCAGGCTGGAGTACAGTGGCTCAATCTCAGCTCATTGCAACCTCCACTTCTCCAGCTCAAGGGATTCTCCTGCCTCAGCCTCCTGAGTAGCTGGGATTACAGGGATTGGCCACTATGCCCAGCTAATTTTTGTATTTTTAGTAGAAAAAGACTTTCACCATGTTGGCCAGGCTGGTCTCGAACTCCAGGGCTCAAGCAATCTGCCTGCCTTGGCCTCCAAGACTGCTGGTATTTCAGGCATAAGCCACTGTGCCCGGCTGTAACACACTTTCTGATCAAGTCAGCAATAACTTTTGCAGTGTACTATCCAAGCACTATAATATGATTCGTTTTCCTTACCACCATTTTTACCTTGTGTTTAATATTTGGGGGTTTTTTGTTGTTAAAATTACCTAATTTTCATCTTTAGTATTTCCCAAACACAAATGCTTGTTCCATTAGAGCTGTCAGTAAGTAAATATATTTCTGTTTGCTTGCTTTCCCTCAAAGTCTGATTTTCTACGATTATTTAATGTCTGGAGCCTTTTCCCTCACTAAATTCCAGTTTCTCTGTTTCACTTTCCTCTGGTCACCACCGAGACTGCCTGAGATTATTTTTCACTTTTTTTCCACTTTTGCTTTCGATGCAGTGGTCCAGTTATGACACAAACATTCCGAGTTTTCACTGGAGTGTTGACTGCACGAATGTGTCCATCAGTCAGAATTCATTGCACTTTTCCCTGGCATCCAAGCCATCTTTTCTTTTATTTCTACATTCTTGTGCAAATGGAAATGTCTTCCAGTTGCTTATGAATCAAAGGTACTGGGAATATTGAATATTTATCTTTTACATATGAGAAAATAATTTGATTGTGTTCTCATATGCAATGAATATGTTGGAATGTATATGAAAAAAAGTGTTTCCTTACAACCGTACATTCTAGCATCTAGTATTGTTATTTAGAAGACAAGTGTCACTGTGATTTGTATTACATTTTATTTTTATTTCTTTGTATTCCTTTGAATATATCTTTTCTCTTGAAGTTTTTAGGATGTTCTCTAGATGTTTTTTATTCATTATTCTAGGTACATGGTTTATGCTTTCAATTGGAAAATTTCTATCCTTTATTTCTGGTGTGACTGTGATGCTTAATATTGAGTGTCAACTTGACTGCATTGAAGGAGGCAAAATATTGTTCCTGGGTGTGTCTGTGAGGCTGTTGCCAAAGGAGATTAACATTTGAGTCAGTGGACTGGGGGTGCAGACCCTCAATCTAGGTGGGCAAAATCTAGTCAGCTCCCAGCTCTGCTAGGATAAAAGCAGGCAGAGGAACGTGGAAGGACTAGATTGGCTAAATCTTCTGGCTTCCATCTTTCTGCTATCCTGCATGCTTCCTGCCCTTAAATATTGGTCTCCAGGTTCTTTAGATTTTGAACTCTTGAACATACACCAGTGGTTTACCAGGGGCTCTTGGGTCTTTGGCCACAGACTGAAGGCTGCACTGTCAGCTTTCCTACTTTTAAAGGTTTTAGGACTTGGACAGATCCACTACTGGCTTCCTTGCTCCTTGCAGATGGTACTTTACCTTGTGATGATATGAGTCAACTCTCCGTAATAAACTCCCTTTAGTACATACATATATCCCACCAATTCTGTCCCTCTAGAGAACTCTGACTAACACAGTGACTTTTTGATAATTCCCTCCTCTTGATTGTCAATGATCACTCTTCTTCATACAGAGGTTTTATCTATAGGCAGACCTCATTTTATTGTGCTTACTTTATTGTGTTCCACATATAGTGCACACAATTTTTAAGGCTATAAATGCCGTAAGTACTGATTCCTCTAATAAATCTATATAAAGTAAATTGAAAACCTTCAGATTCACCATTATGAATAGATGCCGTAAAGAACACTCCTGATTCAAGGATGAAGGAGGTCAAAATAGAAACATTAAAATGAGTTTGTAAGAAGTTGATTCCAACCCTTAGAGATGACTTTGAGAGGTTCAGAATTTCAATGAAAAAAGTAATTGATGATGTTGTAGAAATAGCAAGATAACTAGACTTAGAAGAGAAGCCTGAAGATATGAATAAATTTGCTGCAATCTTATTATAAAATTCTAGTGGATGAGGAGGGGCTTCTTGGGATGAAATGTACTCCTGGTGAAGACGATATGAACATTAATGAAATGACAACAAAGACTTTAGACTATTACATCAACTTAGTTGACAAAACAGCAGCAGGGTTTGAAAGGATTGACTCCAATTTTGAAAGAAGTTCGACTGTGGATAAAATGCTATCAAATAGCATTACATGCTACAGAGAAACCATTTGCGAAAGGAAGAATAAATACATGTGACAAACTTTATTGTTGTCTTATTTTAAGAAATTGCCAGTCACTCCAACCTTCAGCAACCACCACCCTGATCATTCAGTGGTCATTAGCTGAGACAGGACCCTCCACCAACAAAATATTACGACTTGCTGAAGGCTCGAATGATCATTAGCATTTTTAGCAATAAAATAATTTATATAAAGGTATTTATGTTGTTTTATAGACATCGTTCTGTTTTACATTTAATAGACTAGAGTGTAAACATAACTTATATGCTGTGGGGAGCCAAAAATTCGTATGATTTGCTTTGTTATGAAATTTGCTTTATTCCAGTGATCTGAAAATGAACCTGCAATTTTTCTAAGGTATGCCTGTATTTGAACATTTTTCTCTCATTGTCTTTCAATCTGGTTTCTGGTCCTTTTTCCTAAAGCGTTTCGTTCTTTGACTATACGTTATTTGGAAAATACTTCTCTTCTGTTAGTGGATGTTATTCATGCAATATTTCTAACTAAAGATAGTAAATGTAGTCTTTGGTTTTACTGATTTAAATGTTCTTGTGTACTTTATTTACCAGTGTTCCCTTGTATATCTTTATCTGCCTACTTTGCTTTCAGATAATTCCACTAGAATTTTCCACAAGTGTAATATGGTTGTCCTTTTCAGTGTAAAAATTAACTGTTAAGAGAACTGCTGAAATGTATTTGTTTCAACTAAAAGACTTGTCTACTTTTGGTCTTTATTCTAAGGTGGTCAAAGAGTGACCTGACATTTTTGTTGGGTGACATCCAAAGTATAGATAGATACATGAAGATCTTGTATCTGGGGTAGTGCAGATTTTTAAATGAAGAATGCTCCAAATTTCTGCTTAAGGAAATACGCTGGGCTGAAGAAATTGAGGAAATGGATTTGGTTTCCAACAACTCAGTATATGGAATCATGTGATTTCCTATTTTCTGTTCTTTACCTCACTGCTACTCTTCATTGGAACTCTTGTCATCTTTCTTTTTCGGTTTCACATATCTCTAAATCTGATACTTCTTGTCAGTTCATGTACGGTCTTTCCAAAGTTTTTAAAAATCTGTCATCTATAGTGATGTATACTTCAAATACTTTTCCTTTGACTATACCTACTACAATAATATAGGACCTTTATCTTAGTGGGATTTCAAGAGAAGAAAAATAAATAAGCATGTATTGTCAACATACCAATAATCAGCTCAATATGTGTAGTAGGTAAACTACTATTAGTAGGTAAACATTTAGCACTTCTTATTAGCTGATAAAGTACTGTTTCAGAAGGGTCAGTATTCTTGATAACTTCCTGTAATCATTTGATTTATAGTAAACCTCATGCTTTCCTTTTCCTAAATATTTTGTTTTTACTACTTGTAGAGATTATTTTAAAAAGCGTTAAACTCCATGCTAATGGCACTTTAAAACCTCTTTCATTTTGTTTCAACAAAATTGATTTAGTTTCTTAATATATTTTTTATTTTAGGTATAAATAATTCTTAATCATAGATGATTTTCCAAATACCATTTTGAGCATTATAATCAGAATTTATTTGCATGTGTTTCATGATATGTTATTTATAAATGTATATGTACATACACTTATAAAATGTATATGCATCTCTCTGCATGTGTGTACAACTGTGTGTTGTCCTAGTGCTAGTCAGAAAGTCTTAATAGAAGAGGTAGCATATACTGGGAAGATGAATGTATGTAGTAATATATCTATTAGGGGAGAAGAGAAGGGGATTCTAATCAGAAGATACAAAAGAGTATACCAAAGAACTTAGTGATAAAAACAAAAAAAAGGTTTCTATGTTTGGGATATCATGATAATTTCATTGTGACTTAATCTCATGGTAGGCGAAATGAAAATGTAGATTTCATGGACATGGATGGTGGAAGTATGCTAAATAATATCAATTGTATTCTGAAAAATAATAGAGAAGTTACTATAAGTTTTAAATATTGTAGTTTCAAAATTAGAATTACTCTCTATCCGTTCATTTTTATTCATTCAACAGTTTCTTTTTGGTAATCTGCTATGAGTAGACTGTCTACTATGTGATATATTTTCTCATAATGTGCTGATGATAGAAATGAATTCTCTCTGTTCTGATACAACTTCCTATCTTGTAATAAGTTTAATCTAGAGACATAAAGGAGCATAAACCACATCAATGAGGAGGACTTAGTAAAAAGGGTGTAAGAGTAGAACTGGAGGCTACAAGGATCACTCTTGTAAGGGAAATTGAAGGACTGAACCAAGTTAAAGACAAAAAGCATTTTAAGGACAAGCTGTATTTGACATACTCTGCTGAGGTATAATTAACAGAAGATTTTGATCATTTAGCTATGAAAAAGAAGACAGCCGAGGTAATTTGGAATAATTGAGGTTTCTACCTTTATGTATGCAGACTAAAATCTTTGACTACTGTTTAAAGTTAACTTTATACAATTGTTAAGGCATTCTTTTACAGGTTTGCAAAAACCAGTGACGATTCTTATACACTTTGATCCAAATTTAAAATGACGTCTTCATTTTTTTTATTATACTTTAAGTTCTGGGATACATGTGCAGAACGTGCAGGTTTGTTACATAGGTATATACACGTGCCATGGTGGTTTGCTGCACCCAGCAACCTGTCATCTACATTAGGTACTTCTCCTAATGCTATCCCTCCCCTAGTCCTCCACCCCCCAACAGGCCCCAGTGTGTGATGTTCTCCTCCCTATGTCCATGTGTTCTCATTGATCAACTCCCGCTTATGAGTGAGCACACAAAACAAACAACCCCATCAAAAAGTGGGCAAAGAATATGAACAGACACTTCTCAAAAGAAAACATTTATGTGGCCAAGAAACATATGAAAAAAAAACTCATTATCACTGGTCATTAGAGAAATGCAAATCAAAACCACAATGAGATACCGTCTCATGCCAGTTAGAATGGCGATCATTAAAAAGTCAGGAAACAACAGATGCTGGAGAGGGTGTGGAGAAGAATGAATGCTTTTACACTGCCAATGAGAATGTAAATTAGTTCAACTATTGTGGAAGACAGTGTGGCGATTCCTCAAGGATCTAGAACCAGAAATACTGTGTGACCCAGCAATCCCATTACTAGTTATATACTCAAAGGATTATAAGTCATTCTACTATAAAGACACATGCACATGTATATTTACTGCAGCACTATTCACAATAGCAAATACTTGGAACCAACCCAAATGTCCATCAATGATATGCTAGATAAAGAAAATGTGGCACATATACACCATGGAATACTATGCAGCCATGAAAAAAGAATGAGTTCATGTCCTTTTCAGGGACATGGATGAAGCTGGAAATCATCAATCTCAGCAAACTAACACAGGAACAGAAAAACAGACATTTTCATTTTTATAATTGCAAATATAGGAGCCAATTTAATTATTTCTATAAGAATCCAGATTTTTCTGCTACAACTGGCCAGGTTTATATATGAGTGCTGACTAGCAAAATAATTAAGCAAAATACAAAAGCAAGCCTTTCATTATCCATGGAAGATTGATTTCTCAGTAGTATTCATTACATTGCTGAATTATTTTCAGGTGATACAGTAAAGATAACTGTTCTAAAAATATTTTTTGATAGAAAGAGACATAAAAATGACAATTAAATGGCTAAATATTTTTAAGGAAATAGATGAGATGTAATAGAGTTTATACAGATATAAACACATCCTTCAAGTATTACAGATGGGAAATTATTCAAGCTTTATATCAGAAATTTTATAGGGGATATTTTGATATTCATATGCTGAATTTCTCAGCAGAATCATTATTTTTAAATCATGAGCTAAAGGAAGCTTCAAAATTTGAACACAAAGGATATTAAATATCATTGGCCCAATTCTTTAGTTTTGCACATGTTCCAAAACTTTGTGAAACCGAGCAGAAGATTTCCTAAGGAGAGACACCTCATTATTGCAAGGCTGTGAGTTGAGCTCATACCACCTGATTCCCTAGTCCTGAACTATAAATAATCCTGTATCTTAATAAGTTTTCCAAAAATATTTCATAAGATTTCCACTCCAAATCAGATGATTTAATGTAAGAATGCAAGATATTTCATCTGTGAGCAACCAGTTTGACGAGGCTCATTAACATGCAACTAGCTGAGAATATCTTCATCTTTTTGAAATTTGAGTACCTTTTTGTGGCATCAAAGACAGTTCTAATTTACTCCTACAATATAGTTTCATATTTCTTCATACTAACTAAAGTCACTCTAATTTGTCAGTTCTAAAACTTTTTCTTAATGTTTTTCTGATCACTCAATATTATTTGAAATTATCTATTAATATTTTTTTTATTTTTATGTCCTCTTTCCACTTAGTATATTGTAAGTTTTGTAAAATGCATGTGACTTGTCTGCTCTGCTTGTTGCAGTAAACCCGTAACTTAAAATAGTGAATATGATTAGCAAGTAATATATATCTTTCTACAAATGAATAGCTTTGGTGGTTTAATGGGTCCTCTTTTAGGCTTATTCTAATGTAATTACTTAAATAGAAATTACTTTGATTCTAAAGCATGACGGTAAGTTGGCTTACAATATTAGCAAATTAAAAAGAAAATCTGAAAGTGCCGCTCTAAAAATACTAAAAATAGGACTACTAATACTAATATTAAAAACAATCTGATTTCTCACTCCAGGTTCAAGATAATGTGCTAATACTGTATAGAGTAAGTACTACATAAATACTTGCTGAATAATATAATGTATTGGTAAAAATAATGCATGCTAGAAAGTTATTATTTCCTGGTCTTCTTTTGTAAAACACACAGACACACACTCTCAGATATAACTCAAAATCATTAGTTCCCTCAAAATAAAGGAACTGATGTTTTTAGGAAGCTTAGATTTCTAATAAAGCACATTTTATTAGAAATGCATTTATCCAAAAGTAAACAGGTAAATTAACTAACAGTAGCTTAGCAATGCACTTTTATTTTGTTGGAATAATGAAATCTGGAGTTAATCCATTTTTTAAAAATACATTTTATCAGTGTATTAAAAATGACAGAAATAATGTCTGTCATTTGTTGGCCTTTTCCTCATGACCCCAAATAGCTACCTTACTTGAAAGCACCATACCTGCGTTCAGTGAGAAGAATGTGAAAGCAGGCAGGACCAAGGTCTGAGGGGGGTCACATATTTTCTTTTGATAACTAAAGTCTCTAGAAGAAATTTCCTCAGTAATTTTTTGTCTTAATAACCAATAATAAGTGACTTGACAATGTCTATTCACAAAATAAGATAGTAAAATAAGAGATATGATTGTTATAATTAATTTAGACCAATTATATAACATGGCCTATAACTGCTCATATTATTGCTTCAAAACAGAATCTGCTAGAGACTACAATTTCTCATCAATATAGATGTTTTAATCCTCAATATAATATTAACAAGTCAAATTCAAAAACTCATAAAAACAATTATACATCATGGGATTCTCTAGGTATGCAGGACTGGGGAAACAGTCAAAAATCAATTAATGTAATTCATCACATCAATAAGCGAAATAAGAAAAATTAGGTAATAAATACAGAAAAATGCCTTTGACAGTATTTAACACTCGCTCATGATAAAATCTATCAGCAAAATAGGAATAAAGGGAAACTTCATCAAATTGATGAACATATACAAAAACCCTACAGATAACAGCATACTTAGTAATGAGAAGCTAGAAATTTTTCTACTAAGATCAGGAGCAAGGCAAGAATGTCACTGCTCACCATCCCTTTTCGACATTATACTGGAAGTCTTAGCTAATGTAATAAGACAAGAGAAGGAAATATAAGATATACAGACTCGGAAAACATAAAACTGTCTTTGTTCACAAGTTATAGGATTATTTTAGTAGAATATCTAATCTACAGTAGAACTTGTTGAACTAATAAATGATGATAGCAAGATTCCAGGATACAAAGTTAATATTTAAAAAGTCAATTACTGTCTTATACAACAGAAATTAACAAAAAATAAAATAAATTGAGAGATTTCCATATTTATAAATAGGAAGACTCAATATTGTCAAGATGTCAGAGGCCGGGTGAGGTGGTTCACGCCTGTAATCCCAGCACTTTGGGAGGCCGAGGTGGGTGGATCATGAGGTCAGGAGATGGAGACCATCGTGGCTAATGCAGTGAAATCCCGTCTGTACTAAAAATACAAAAAATTAGCTGGGCATGGTGGCACGCACCTGTAGTCTCAGCTACTCAGGAGGCTGAGGCAGGAGAATTGCTTGAACCCAGGAGGTGGAGGTTGCAGTGAGCCGAGATCGTGCCTCTGCTCTCCAGCCTGGGCGACAGAGTAAGACTCCACCTCAAAAAAAAAAAAAGGTGTCAGTTTGCTAAACATAATGTAGAGATTCAACGCAATCCTAGTAAAATCCTAGCAAGTTATTGTGTGGATATCAACAAACTAAAATTAAGTTTATGTGGAGATGCCAAAGACCAAGGATAGTCAGTATTACAATACCAAAGGAGAAAAACAAAGTCAAAGGACTGGCACTATGCAAATTCAGGATTTACTATAAATCTACAGCAATCAAATCAGTGAGGTATTGGTGAATGAATAAACAAATAAATCAATGGAATAGAATAGATAGCTCAGAAATAGACCCACATAAATATGGCCAACTGATCACTGACAATGGTGAAAAGGCAATTCAATGGTGAAAGGGTAGATTCTTCAACAAATGGTGGTGGAACAACTGGATATCTACGTGCAAAAAAAAAAAAAAAAAAAAAAACCACTGAAAAAAAAAAAATGAATCCAGACAGAGACCTTTAACTTTTTCCAAAAAAAAAAAAAATACCTTAAAAGGCATTATAGACCTAAAAGTAATAAGCAAAACTGTGAAACTTCTAGAAGATAACATAGGAGAAACAGTAGGTGACTATGGTTTGATACAATTCCAAAATAATTACCCATAAAATAAATAATTGATAACATGAACTACTTTAAAATTAAAAACTTTTGCTCTGTAAAAACATCATTAAGACAATGAGCTGACAACAAACTGGGAGAAATATTTGCAAAATGCATCGGGAAACGACTGCTATCCAAAATATCCAAAAAGCCTTTAAAATTCAAAAATGAAATTAAATTATGGACAAATTAACGTAAAACTATTAAAAATGGGCAAAGGATCTGAATACCTTACAATTTAAGACACACAAATGTCAAATAAGTGTATGAAAATATTCAATGTAATACATCATTATGAAATTGCAAATTAAAACAAGATACTTTATACACCAAACACTGAACACCAAATGCGTACAAAAAAATGTAAAACTGCAATTTTCATTTATTGATGATGGGTCATACCACACCTTAAAAGATAATTTGGCAATTTATTGCAAAGCTAAACATGCACATACCAAAAGATCCAGCAGTCACACCCCTTGGTATTTACCTACATAAGGTAAAAATTTATGCCCACACAAAAACCTACAACAGATGTTTATAGCAGCTTTATCCGTAATTGCCAAAATTTGGAAGTAACCAAGAGGTCTTTCAACCGATAACTGGATAAACTATAATATATCCTTACAATGAAATGTTTATTCAGCGTTAAGTTACAATGGTCTTGCAAGCCATGAAAATATATGGAGGAACCTTAAATGCATTATACTAAATGAGAGAAATCAATCTGAATATGCTACATACTGTGTGATTACATATCTATGACATTCTGGAACAGGTATAACTATGGAGACAGTAAAAAGATCAGTAGTTGTCAAGCGTTTGTTGAAAGGGGTGGAAAATAGGAGGAGCACCGGGAATATTTAGAACAGTGAAACTCTTCTGTATAATATTATAATGGTGGATACATGTCATGTCTTTGTCAAAACCCATTGAATCTACAATACCAAGAGTGAACCCTAATGTAAACCATGGATTTAGGGTGATAATCATGTGTCAATGTCATTTATTAATTATAACAAATGTGCTGGGGATGATAGAGGCTAATGAATATGGTCCAGAGAGAGGAGATATGGCTCTAGATTGGTTAGTTTGCATATCAGAGATACACTCCCAGTTAGGCCTTTTGCTACTTTTAAGGATTGTCTAGTCCCAGGAAGGCAGTCTTTTCCCAGACATAAAGGTATTTTAAGATGTCAAAGCATTGCAATATGCAGAAAATTAAAGAGTCTTTTCAATACAAGTACCTCTTGAATAGGTCTTACATTTTAGCAACACTCTACCAGTGGGGTTTAAGTTACATCATAAAGTGAACCATATGTGTAACTCTTGACAATAATTAAATCTTTTAGCTGGAGTATTATAGATCAGAGTATTATAGATCCTTATTCAATATAAAATGTAAATACATAGCATTAAAGTTACTTTTGCTTCTCCTACTTCTACTTCTAATTCAATGTAAGTTTCTACTTCTTTGGGTGCATTATGCCCTGAAGTAGTTCCTAGTCACATATCATAACAATTCAAAAAGATTGTGGCTAGCAGCATTTAAGTCCAACAAATAACTTGTCCTGAGTTTGAAGGTAGTTAATAAATTTTATATCTGAGAAAATCATTGAATTTCATTTCTAACACTTTAAACATAGATCAAAATAAAGTTGGATTAAAGTCAATATAAATCACAGCAGAGTCTGAAATAATATATACTATGTATGCCAGTGCTAGCATTTCTGTCAGAAATCTCTTTAAGTATCAGAAAAATCTATTTTGAGAATGCTGTGTATATTGCAGAAGAAAATTTATAATTTTTTTTATTGAATGCTGGATGCTTTATGTATCAATAAGCTACCTGGCATGACAAAGTTGAAAAAAACTTAGTAATAGACTAGTATGGGACAAGAGATGAAATTAAGATTAGTTATTTATAACTTTTAAAGTACATAGTGTTGATTGAGATCATTAATCCTCCATAATTTTGTGTGAATATATATAATTTGTTACTTAAAAGTACCAATATTTGGTTTAGATATTTATTTATTTTACTTTTAACACCCATGTTGATCAATATATTTCAAGCTATAGATACTAGCTTTTTCATCACAGTTCCTAGGGAACGTTGTGCTATTTCACAGAAATAATTCAATTCAATTCACTATTCATTTATTATTCAACAAATGTTTTTAAGCATTATGATATGCGAGCACTGGTCCACAAACTAGAATCAAAGCAGTTCTTACAATAGTCAAAAAATTCTTTTTTTAAAATTATACTTTAAGTTCTAGGGTACAAGTACAGAATGTGCGGTTTTGTTACATAGGAATACATGTGCCATGGTGGTTTGCTGCACCCATCAACCTGCCATCTACATTAGGTATTTCTCCTAATGTTATCGCTCCCCTAGCCCCCACCCTCGACAAGTCCTAGTGTGTGATGTTCCCCTCCCTATGTCCATGTTCTCATTGTTCAACTCCCACTTACAAGCAAGAACATGTGGTGTTTGGTTTTCCGTTCTTGTGATAGTTTGCTGAGAATAATGGTTTCCAGCTTCATCGTTGTCCCTGCAAAGGACATGAACTCATCCCTTTTTATGGCTGCATAGTATTCCATAGTGTATATGTGCCACGTTTTCTTTATGCAGTTTATTGTTGATGGACAGGGTCCCTTCCTTATACCTTAAACAAAAATCAACTCAAGATGGATCAAAGGCTTAAACCTAAGACCTAGGAACCATAGGTTTTCCTAGAAGAAAATTTGGGAAATACCATTCAGGACATAGGCATGGGCAAAGACTTCATGTCTAAAACACCAAAAGCAATGGCAACAAAAACCAAAATTGACAAATGGGATCTAATTAAATTAAACAGCTTCTGCACAACAAAAAGAACTACCATCATAGTGAACAGGCAACCTGCAGGGTGGGGGAACTTTTTTGCAATCTATCCATCTGACAAAGGGCTAATATCGAGAATCTATAAATAACTTAAACAAATTTACAAGAAAAAAAAACCATCAAAAAGTGGGCAAAGGATATAAACAGACACTTCTCAAAAGAAGACATTTATGCAGCAACAGACATGAAAAAATGCTCATCATCAATGGTCATTAGAGAAATGCAAATCAAAAGCACAATGAGATAGCATCTCATGCCAGTTAAAATGGCGATGATTAAAAAGTCAGGAAATAACAGATGCTGGAGAGGATGTGGAGAAATAGGAATGCTTTTACATTGCTGGTGGGAGTGTACATTAGTTCAACCATTGTGGAAGACAGTGTGGTGATTCCTCAAGGATCTAGAACTACAAATAGCTTTTGACCCAGCAATCCCATTACTGGGTATATACCGAAAGGATTATAAATTATTCTACTCTAAAGACACATGCACACCTATGTTTGTTGCGACACTATTCACAATAGCAAAGACTTGGGAAAAATTCTTTTATAAAACTTACATAGTAATTTTTGGGAGAGACAGATATGAATACACAAACACACACACTCACTCACATGTACATATGCATACACATATATACCATGTGGGAATACGTATTATGACAAAAAACAAAGCAGGGAAAATGATGGGGAATGGTGCCAAGTTCTATTTTACATCAGATGATCATAGAGTATCTCTCTGATAGGGTGCTATTTAGAAGTTTCTGAGTAGTTTTTAAATAAGAAGGAAAAGCACGTAGAAAGATCTAGAGGTAGGACTATTCTGAGCATGTCCATAAAACAGAAACCAGACCAATGTGGAGTTAATCTACTGATTTCTCAGATAGTGTAGGGTCTGATCACATGGGGGTTTTATCAGTAGAGGTAAGACTTATGGAAGGTTTTGAATGGACACACAGTATGGTTATGTATACATATATATAATATATATTTTATATATAGACACACATACATACTTTTTATTTAGAATAGCTTTACATTTTATGAAAAATAGTGCTGTGGGTACAGAGAATTACCATGTACCTGACATGCAAATTCCTCCTATTATTAACATCTTACTTTAGTATGATACATTTGTTATAATTAATGAACTAATGTTGATACATACAATAATCACATTAATAACATCACTAAGTTTAATACTTTTTTTACGATTTCTTAATCATAACGTGATGTCCCTTTTCTGTCCTAAGATCTCATCCAGGACACCACGTTACATTTAATCATCCTGTTTCCTCAGGTTTCTCTTGGTTTGATTGTAAGATATTCCTTACTTTGATGACCTTGATAGTTCAGAGAGGTCTTGGTCAGATATTTTATAGAATGCTCCTTAATTAAGATTGTCTGATGTTTTTCTCATGATTAGACCAGATTATGGTTTTTGAAGAAAGTTCAGAGGTCAACTGATATTTTCATATAAAGGGTACATACTATCAACATGACTAATCCCGGTATATATTAACCTTGATCACTTGGCTGAAGTGGTGTTTGTCAGATTTCTCCATGTAAAGGTAGCCGTTTTCCCTGCTTTGTCTTTTGAACTTTTAGAGAGAAGTTGCAACGAGATGTCCATGCTTGAGATGTAAATCTTCTTGCACACAAATCATCTGCAAGAATTGTTTGGATTTTTTTCTGCAGGAATAATTTGTTTATTCTCCCCTGTTTATTTATTCAGCCATTTATATCTGTATGGGTTCACAAATATCTATTTTATAATTTAAATAAAAATCTAATATTATTTTATTTTACTTAAAATTTTCCAGCATTGGCTATTGGAAGCTCTTTCAGTAGGCCTCTGCATTCCTTTGACATATCCCCAGATATGTATGTGTGAATGTGTGCTTGTTTTTGATGGTACTTTTGTTGTCATTTGTTTGGTTTTAATGTGTCCCAACTTTCTGTCACTATAAGAAGGAATATGCTCCAAGCTCACATTTTATAATTCCTCATCCAATCCTAGCATCAGCCATTTCTCCAAAAAGCCCTAGTTCCTTTATGTGAAGTGTAGTATTAGAAGCCAATATCTAGAAACTAGGTATGTTCCTTGTTACTGGAGTGCCATTTCTTCTAGGCCCCGTTAACTAACATAGGTAATATATGTGTATAGGTGTAAATGTTTCCATATGGATTCATATATAACTGTATTAAAACAACATGAGGTCATGCTGGTGTTTTCGAATCTAAACCGTTACCACCTGGAACATTTGGCCTTCTCTCTTTGCTTATCAGTAACCTTCCGGACATGTGCTAAGAAAAGGGAGAAAGACAAATATTCCATGTGGTAATGGTTTACATAATCTTATAATTAGATGTGCTTAAGTGCCTGAGTTGTTGTGTTTGCTTATGTTTACTTACATTTCTTAGCTTTATTTTCCCCCGTACATGAGACGGGAATGCTTTATTAGACTGGCGTACTAGAAATACCCTTGTCCCGAGTGAGACAGGGCTTTGGTAATGCCTTTCTCCTATAGAGCAAGCCTTTGTTTTGGGAATACTCTGGGACTATTCCACTCCTGCCAGAGTCACACAGAATGGGATCTTTTCAACTCTTCATTGTCAGAACCTAATGAAGTTCCTGGAAATAGAGCCCACAGATATGTGGGGGCCCTCTCTTTAGACTGTAGATTTTAGGAGTTTCCCATGTTCAAGTTTGTCCAAAAACTCATTCATATTACTATTTAATTGACTTTTGCTCCAGTTACATAAATTTTAGCTTGACTCTCTGATTCACGTGTCTTTCGAGATTTTGCAGTGGTGGTTTTTTCAAGACCTGTTTTCTGATGGGTCCGATATAAATTATTTCTAAGTGTCCAACTTAAAGAAATGACGACTTCCAAGTTTGTTACATTTTGAGCTCAAAACAAACTTGAATTTTATTTTAAAGACTGCTGTGTAGAAAACAGATTATAAGAAGACAGCTATGAAAGCAAGGGTGAGAAGATGATGCTGCACCGATCATCTGCACGAGTCACAGATAATGGTGTTTTGGCCAAAGTGATAGTGAAGAAAGTGTGCGAAGCAGCCAGAATATATTCCAGCTATATTTGAAAGAAAACTCAAAAGGTTAGTGTTTGAGTAAGAGAGAAAAAGATGAGAGAGAGAAAAAATGATTGATAGATACTGGTCAAAGATGACACCAAAGTTTTTAATCTGAGCAGCAAAACCATGGAGCAACAATTTTTCATTAGGGAAAGGTAAAAGGAACTAAGCTTGGCAGAAAGAGAAAGGCAATATGAGGCCAGAAACAGGCAAGACAAACAGAAATTGATTATTAAAGTGGAATCTTCTCTCAAGGAAATGCCAAAAATAAAGGGCATTACCAGGAATAATAAGATCTAGATTTGAAAATAGAAATTATTAGAATTCAGTTTAAGAATTAAAAATTCTTCTACTGACAGGATAAATTTCATTATAACATCATTCTATGGCTGAAGAAATGTAAAATAATTAAATATGAGTGGAGAAATGATTAAGAAACTAAAGTCATCTTCTCAATAGTCTTTAATTCAGCAAATTATCAATTAAGGCATATTCTCTCCTTAGGTTCTTCTAAAGTTGTAATTAAAAAAAAAAAAATCTTACTATACCCTGGTTGTGTGAAATACTACTTGGAAATTTCATGTTTCTTTTTCTATCCCCCAAATGCTAATTATATTGCCATAATGTTAGTTTGTATTTCATTTAATTTGCATAGGTAAAAATTGATGCTTAGAGAAAATATTAGATACATATTTAAATATAGAATTTTGTAAATTATCTTCCAAGGTGTGAGTTGAAGCATTTACATTATTTTTAAAGCTTCGATACAATGTATTTATATTTTGTATTATTTAACATGTATCTCTTTAAAACTAGTTCTTTGTTTCATGTTCTAAGTATTTTCTCTCATATTCAGTATGGCTTCTTTGGTTGAAAATACAGGAACACATTTGGATTAACTTAGTTAAAAGCCTAGTTACAAGGAAAAAATAGAAAAAAAAAAAAAAAAAAAACAAGTACCTTGGGATAGAAAGACCTCAGGATTGAACTGGAACTAGTAACTTGAGTACTGGGCTCTTCTCTCTTCCTTTCATCCTCCTGGTCCCACTTTTCTCTGTTCTTCTCATAAATCATATGTACTATTTGTAAGATATTTTCATTCCTCCAAATCTCATGATAAAACAGATCAATTAACATGACTAAGCCTCACACTTCTGTATGTAAAACTAGCCACAGAGAAACTGTAATCCTTTAACCCCATTCCAGAATCTCTAAAAGGAATTTCACTTAGTCCAGTTTGGGTAAAATTTTGATCATAAAGCAATCGACTGTCTCAAAACCTGAGGACCTTTAATTTAAGCGGCACTAATCTCTCTTTAAACATGACCTGGGGTAGAAGTAATGCAAGGAATGATTTCTAAAATGATTTGGGTGATGGCAGGGATAAATGTGCGGACCAGTTGGGGCTAACAAAAGTTTCATTGTGATATTCTTTTTTAGGTAAAATGAAAATTAAGACAAAATTTTATTGAAACTAAAACAAGCAGTGTTTTCAAAGTTTTACAATAAATTATAAGCGAACACAAATATGAATTACTGTATTTTTGAGATGAGGTAGAAGTGCATGCCTATTTCTAATTGACCAGGCGCAGACCACAAGAGACAACATGGACAAGTGTTTGTGTAGTGACTTCTTAAAAGAAGCTTTTCCCTGAAAGCCACCTGGAGGGGCACTGCTACGCAGACAAAAAGAACCTGTGTGGAGTGGACTATTGTGTTGGTAGAGGTTGAACAGAGAAGTTCACAAATAACACACAAAAATATTGCCGTGTGAAAAGATCTGGAAATGACTAATATTTCTCTCTCATATTGTGGTGCTTCTTATGGACACTGGTTTTTTTTTTTTTTTTTTTGAGATGGAGTCTTGCTCTGTTGCACATCCTGGAGTGCAGTGGTGCGATCTGGACTCCCTGCAACCTCTGCCTCCCAGGTTCAAGTGGTTCTCCTGCCTCTGCCTCATGAGTATCAGGGGCCACAGAAATGCACCACTACGTCCAGCTTTTTTTTTTTTTTTTTTTTTTTTTTTTTTTTTTTGTATTTTTAGTAGAGCTAGGGTTTCACCATGTTGGTCAGGCTAGTCTCGAATTCCTGATCTCAAATGATCCACCCGCCTCAGTCTCGCAAATTGCTGGCATTACAGGCGTGAACCACCACGACCAGCCTGGATACTTCTCAAGTATTATATTGTAACACTGTGTGTGTGTATGTGTGTGTGTGTGTGTGTGTGGTGTATCTGTAAACAACAGAACTCACGCATTAGCCTAAATAAACGTTCAGAACTCATACATCCATCCCTCCATCTACTCTGTCACTCCAAAGAATGAGTTTACATTTTTTTTGGTAGGGGAAGAAACGGGTGTAGAGACACGTTTCTTTTTAAATCTTGCAATTTTAGCATGATAATTGTTTGACTTTTGGTATGGTACTCAACTTCCTTATACCTTACTTTTCTCATTTTTTTTTTTTTTTTTTTTTTTTTTTTGAGACGGAGTCTCGCTCTGTCGCCCAGGCTGGAGTGCAGTGGCCGGATCTCAGCTCACTGCAAGCTCCGCCTCCCGGGTTTACGCCATTCTCCTGCCTCAGCCTCCCGTGTAGCTGGGACTACAGGCGCCCGCCACCTCGCCTGGCTAGTTTTTTGTTTGTTTGTTTGTTTTGTTTTGTTTTGTTTTGTATTTTTTTAGTAGAGACGGGGTTTCACCAGGTTAGCCAGGATGGTCTCGATCTCCTGACCTCATGATCCACCCGTCTCGGCCTCCCAAAGTGCTGGGATTACAGGTGGGAGCTACCGCGCCTGGCAGGAGATGTGTTTTTAGAATTAAATAAGATAATGTCTTTGGAGTTCCTGGCACTCAGTATGTGAACAATAAAAAGTAGCTGTCGTGATGAATTTTATCATTAATGATTTTCTTTATCATTATCATTAATTATTTATTAAGTAATCACTATGAAGTAGGAGTTATAAAGATATAGGAAAATAATGATGAATTATTTTCTTAAATTAAGTTGTTCAGGCAGAAAGAAACCTCTGTTTTCTAACTAACAGAATTTTTATGGATGACTCCCTTATAAGTAACGTTGAGTTTAGATTGCTATTTATATATTAAAAAAATTTTGGAACAAATACTAACAGTTGGCGATGTGCCCAGATTCAGCAGTCTTCTATTATTAACAGCTCCCAGCTTCACACATTTACATCTTCACTAATTTGATCTATGCCCTTAACCTTTTCCCCTTTAGTCTACAGAACACTCTAAATGTTTAAACAAAGTTTTCACACCAAGCACTAAAGTTACAAGTGAACAAAGGTGTATTTATCATGCTTTGAGAATACTTTGTATATTATGGAAGTTTTAAAATGTGTCTTTGCCTGGGGTCCAAGCAACCATTTCTAACTACCATTTGGCTTTTCATTTCCATTGCAGTGGCATACTGTAAGCAGTTTTAAAATGTAATTATCTATACTTAGCTTCTTGGAAGGCACTTGTTTTCTGCTTTTATAATAACCTATCTGTAATGAACCATGCCTTGTAGTTATTAAATGGCATCAACCCCTGGAGTTTCATTGGCGTTCTCTCTCTGTCTGCCAGCACAAAGCAATGCAAGAAATAAAGAAGACAAAACAGAACACCAGAAAAAGCCAAAATATTATTACTATAAAGGCTTCTTACCACAACTCTCAGGATGGAACACAATCGGATATAATAATAATAATAACATAATGTTATTAATCCTTACATTCTCTAATAAGCTAATCAACTTAGAAGTTAATGTACAGTATTTTCTTTCTTGCAATTGTAACAACACATCAGGATAGGTAGCTTTAACTAGATTAGTTTTTTTTTTTTTTTTTTTTTTTTTTTTTTTTTTAAGAGCAAGGTAGCTTTAACTGGATTAGAAAAAAAAAAAGAGTGAGAGAAGAACTAAATAAGGACAATGAGAAATGATAATGATGACACTACAACAGATTTCATAGAAATAAAAAAGATCCTCGGGGACTATTATAAATACCACTATGCACACAAATTAGAAAATCTAGAGGAAATGGGATAAATTTCTGGAAACACACAACATCCCAACATTGAACCATGAAGAAAGTGAAAATTTGAAAGAAAAATTTGAAAGAAAAAATTTGAAAAAATAATAACAAGTTTTGAAATTGAATCAGCAATAGAAAAACTACCAACTAAAAAAGCCCTGGACTAGATGGATTCACAGCTGAATTCTACCAGATGTTCCAAGAATAGCTGGTATCAATCATATTGAAACTATTCCAAAAATTGATAAACAGGGACTCCTCACTAATTTATTCTAAGAAGCCGACATCAGCTTGATACCAAAATCTGGTGGAAATAAAATAAAAAAGGAAATCTTCAGACCAATATCCCTGGCGAACATAGAGGCAAAAATCCTCAAGGAAATATGAGCAAACTAAAGCCAGCAACACATCAAAAAGCTAATTCATCATGATCAAATGGGCTTTATTCCTGGAATGTAAGGCTGGGTTGACATTTGCAAATCAATAAATGTCATTCACCACATAAACAGAATTAAAAGCAAAACCATATGACAATCTCCATAGACACAGCAAAACTTTTGATAAAATTCAACATTCCTTCATGATAAAATCCAACATTCCTTCATGATAAAATCCTTAACAGACTAGTTATCAAATGGCCATACCTCAAAACAATAAGGCCCATCTATGACAAACCCAGAGGCAACATCATACTGAAAAGACAAACAATAGGTCCTTCCCCTTGAGGCCTGGAACAACACAAGAGTGCCTCATTCTTACCAGTCCTATTCAACATAGTACTGGAAGTCCTAGCCTGAGCAATCAGGCAAGATAAATAAATAAAAGGCATCCAAAGAAGAAGAACAGAAGTCAAAATGTCTGTCTTCACTGGCAATATGATTCTATATCTATAAAATCCTAAAGACTCTACCAAAAGTTTCCTGGAACTGACAAATGATTTTAATAATATTTCAGGATACAAAACCAATGCACAGAAATTAGCATTTTCTATACACCAATAACGTGCAAGCTGAGAGTCAAATCAAAAACACAGTCCCATATACAGCAGCCACAAAGAAAATGAAATACCTAGGAATGCGACTAAACAAGGAGGTGAAAGAGCTCTACGAGGAGAACTACAATGCAATCTATAGATTCAATGTTATTTCTTATTAAACTACCAAGATCATGTGTCACAGAATTATAAAAACAGTATTCTAAAACTCATATGGAACCAGAAAAGAGCCAGAGTAGCCAAAACAATCCTAAGCAAAAAGAACAAAGCTGGAGGCATCACACTACCCCACTTCAAAGTATGCTACAACTATACCCAAACAGCATGGTGGTGGCATAAAAACAAATATGTAGACCAAAGGGAGAAAATAGAGTACCCAGAAATAAAGCTATCTTCCTACAACCACCTGATCAAAGCAATGAAGAAAGAACTCCCTATGTAATAAATGATACATAGATAATTGGCTGAGATAATTGGCTAGCCATAGGCGGATAAAGAAACTGGTTACTCACCATTTACCATATACAATAATTAACACAAGATGGATGAAATATTTCAATGTAAGATCTCTAACTGTATAAGTTCTAGAAGAAAATCTGGGGAAATACTCTTCTTGACACTGGCCTTTGCAAAGAACTCTTGGCAAACTCCCTCAAAGCAATCGAAATAAAAACAAAAATTAACAAGTGGTACTTAATTAAAGAACTTCTACACAGTGAAAGACATCTATCAACAAAGTAAACAGATAACCTAAACCATGGGAGAAAATACTAGCAAATTATGCATCTGATAAAGGTCTGAGACCCCGAATCTGTAAGGAATTTAAATCAACAAGCAAAAGAAAAAATAAACAAACCTAAAAAACTCCATCAAAAAATGGACAAAGGATATGAACAGACACATCTTAAGAGAAGACATATCAGTGGCCAAAAACACACAAAAAAGCTCATCATCACTAATCATCAGAGAAATGCAAATCTAAACCACAATGAGATACCATTCATGCCAGTCAGGATGACTATTATTAAAAAGTCAAAAAGTAACATATGCTGACAAAGCTGTGGAGAAAAGGAAACACGTATACACTGTTGGTGGGAATGTAAATTAATTCAACCACTGTGGAAAGCATTTTGGAGATTTCTTAAAGAACCTAAAACAGGGCTTCCATTTGACCCAGAAAGTCCATTACTCTGTCTATACCCAAAGGAAAACAGATCATTGTAACGAAAGACGCACTGACTTGTATGTTCATCACAGCGCTATTCACAATCATAGGAAATACATGGAATCAGCCTAGGTGCCTGTCAATGGTGGAATTGATAAAGAAAATGTGGTACATATATGCCATGAAATATTATGCAGCCATAAGAAACAATGAAATCATGTCCTTTGCAGTAACATGGATAAAGCTGGAGGTCATCATTGTAAGCAAATTAATGCAGGAACAGAAAATAAAATACCACATCTTCTCTCTTATAAACAACAGTTAAACAGCAAATACACATAGGCATGAAGATAGGAATGATAGACACTGGGGACTACTAGAAGGGGCAAGAAGGGGGATGTGTGCTGAAAAACTACCTATATGTTACTATGCTCACTACCTGGGTAATGGGATCATCTGTATCCCAGACCTCAGCATCATACAATATACCCATGAACAAACGTGTACATATACCCCAAATATCTGAAAATTGAATTTTACAAAGTAAAGAAATTCATGTATGACAAGGAAGAAATAGGAATCATATACATGTGTATGCATTTATAGATTTCACTTTACAATCATTATGTTATACACCCACTTAATTATAAACACATGCAACTGTTTTGTATTTTGCAGTGTTCTGTCATTTACATTCCCAATGCATTTATGATGAATTTAGATATATATGAGTATTAAATATGCATTTTAAAGTATTATACTATTTCTGAAAAGCAATCTTCTCTGATAAATATTAGTTAATAAAGTGTTCTAAATTAGGGAAAAAAGTATTATTTTCTGTATCACTTCTCATAAAGCAACAAAAAACCAATATGTAACATTAATTTTCATATTTGCAGGACTTATACTTTCTACTTCAAATAATTATTTTTATATCTCCTCCAAAATAAACACATGAAGTTTTCTTCTTTTAATGATAACGTTACAAAGGAAGTTTGTTGGTTAAAAAATAAATTAATGTATTTATTGATAGCTATTAGAATGCTCAATTGCTTTGAGTTCTGAACAAAATTACTTAGTGTGACTGTTTTTCTTTCCCACTTGGAGGGAGGATTCCACCCAGGACTCTGTATCAGGCTTAATGAACTGTTTGGCAGCTTTAATTAGCTAATGCTTAGTGAAAGTTTCACATCTAGAACAGGAGATTTAACACATTGATTAGTTTGAGATTCTGTGTCATTTTGGCAGTCATCAACCCGGATTATTCTCTGCGCCCTATTTCCACCCACTCCCACAAACTATTCAGAGTATTCTTACTCTCTGCTCTATTCTTTTGTTTCCTGAAAAGACAATAATTTTCTCTCCACTGGGCTTCAGCACATGTTCTGGACTATACCTAGAATTACAGGACATCATCTCAACCTAAAAATAAATCACAGCTTCACCCTGCAGGCCAGCTAAGGACACATCCACATGCAGCTTTCTCCTGTGGGAATGAAGGTCTTCCTCTACTCTTCTTTTGCAGCATTGTGCATATATCCAATATACCACATCCTGCCTTCTATGGTAGGCAGTGTGTACATGTTTGCTTTCACTACACTGCTGCAATCTCTACAAATTCAATTTTAAAACTTGCAAAGATTGGCATTCAATAAATACTTTTGGAAAAAATATGTAAATTCCATTTTCATATAAATGTAAAAATTGGAGGTAGGAGCTTTAAGTAAACAATGTAAAATCACTTTTCTAATGATAAATTGGTAGGTATAAAATTCAATTTGCCTGGCAATTGGCTCTTTAAACCATCTTATATCATCTTTATCTTGTATCTATTTTTCTCACACCCTGTGTTTATTTAGATTACTTTTCTTATAAAACCCTTTATAACAATTCTTACTTCCAATAAAACTAAGTAGACGAGTTTGTCAAGAATATGTGTAAAAAGTTGCATTTTATATTTTGGATATTGTTGACGTGTGCTGCAAGTCTCATCAAATGACTACTGAGTCTTATTTTCAGGATTACAAAAAAATCTAGGTGATAAATTAACAAGTCTCAGCAGAAAAAATCGATCAGGAAAAATTGTACAGAATAAGTATATAGTTGGCATTTTGAAAAGGACCAGGAAAGTATAATTATTCTACAGTTTGGCTAATCTAGGTGTCTTGATTTCATTCTGAGAACATTCCATTCACTCTTGCATAATGTTCTTGACATTGCACTCTCTCTAAAGAAATACTAATAGTTATCTACGAAAATAAAGCTGGTTTATATACCTGGACAGTTTTCTACACTGCTAATTTTAAGCATAGAGGAATCTAATAGTGAGTGATTTGAAAGACAGGTATATTTAAATTTAGTCTTTCTCAAAATTTCTATTCCAGGTTTTACTTATTTTTTGGAAATATGTCATCTATTCCTCTAGGTAAATATGATTAACTTCTTCAAATTTACAGTAAAAACTTAGAATAATTATTTATATTTATATAGTGGTTTATCCTCTAAGAACATTCAATATATGAATATAACAAAAATAAATAATTATATAAAATATCTACCTTCAGAATATTCCATATATAAAATGAAGTCTAATATAACATATGATTACTTTATATTTTATTGTATTTATATATTATAGAAATATATTCTATTTAAGTTATATTTAAAATAGTATATTATGTATTTATTATAAATGTTTATATTCTCATAATTTGCTCTATTATGTATTATATAACTGTATATAATATACATTATGTAGATTGTGTGTGTGTGTACACGTATGTGTATACATGTACATATTCCGTATTGCCAACCTGTGTGGTAGCGAACGTAAGTTTTGTGTCTTGTTTATAAGAGAATAAAAAATATAAAAGGGAAGTGGCTTTTCCAAGTTTACATGGCTAGAAACTGGTTGACCTAGGGCTCAGTTATCACTGTAACTAGTTCAATAGATTTTTCCCATGGTATTAGCTTGCAATTACTTAAGAAACAATTATTGTGAACATTGAAGTGCTATTTTCTTCTTCTGAACCTTTCTGATATCTTGTTTAAAGCATTTTTTTCTCATTATTATTAACATTATCAGCTGTGGATCTACTCCTGGAATCTGTTCTACGTGCATTATTTCTAACTAATTTAATCCTTCCTGCAACAGTACACAAATGAAAAATGCTACTTAAAGGTAGATTCCTACAAAGCTCTCATACCTCGCATCAATCCTGTGAGGTAGATTATTGTCACTTTCCCAATTTAGAGATCAGTAAGACATAGAGATTTAATCAGCATTCAAAATTAGGCTAATGAACTGCAGAATATCCATACTCATATGAGTTGAAATCACTATCTATGAGCTGTGTGAAATTTTCCAAGTTACTTTATTACTCTGAGCCCCAATTTTTGATTTGTAAAATGAACGAAGTAATAGTACTTAAGTTAACAGATGTCTATAATAATTAAATATGTTTAATGTGCTTAGAAAAGTACCTGGAAGAGAATTAGTTGTTTTAATAAAGATCTATTTTAATAGATCTTTTTAATCAGTATCTCTCATATATCCAGTAACAGTAAACAGTAAAATTATATATGAACTTTTCTTAAAAAAATCAAAGATATGTCAACACTAACCTTAACTAGTCCCTTATAATAGCTTGTGGCCATAGAGGAAATATCATGTCAAACTCTGAGTTATGTCTATAATGAGCCCAGTTTTCAATACATAAAACTGACATGAAGTAAGCCTGACAGAGTTACACTTAAAACTCAAAGTGAGGCAATAATATATTGTAACTGTCAACTTCTCTGATAACTAAAGAGATGTTTTAAATAATATATTTACTATTAACAAATACTTTATTTGTGAGAATTTAGAAAGAACTGATTTTTTAAAAGGTAAATATCCATACACTTATTTATCTATCTTTCTTTTCATAAAAAGACACATCCAAATCAGCAGGCTAATTATATCTTGGAGTTCTTCATGCAATGCAGTTATATGGTAGTTGGGTCTGGAATCACCTAAAGCCTGCTTCACTCACATGTCTTGCACCTGTTGGGATGTCTGGAAGTATTGAGGGCTAATTGAGCATCTCTCTCTCTCTCTTTCTCTCTCTCTCTCTCTCTCTCTCTCTCTCTCTCTGTGTGTGTGTGTGTGTGTGTGTGTGTGTGTGTGTGTGTGTGTGTGCATGTTGTCTTTTCATGTAGTGTATCCCCATGGCTAGTTAGGCTTCTTTACAACAGGGTGGTCAGGGTAGTTGGACTATATACATAGCAGGTGACAGGTGATACAGGTGATCTCCCTCAAGGCAAGCATTCCAAAAAAAGAAATGGAAAAGCTGTCAGTATCTTAAAGTCTGGAATGGAAAACAGATGTATAATCATCTAATATTCTATAATTAAAGTAGGCCCAAAGTGTTCCCAGATTCAGGAGGAGAGGGAAATAGATACCATCACTCAATGGGAGAAATGTCAAAGAGTTTGGGGCCATCTTTAATCTGCCACAGCCAATTAAAATGTGTATTTCATAGACTATCCACCATTTTTCTGCATATATATTTCATGTCAATAAAATAGCCTAAGAACTAGGTTACTTAAAATAGAGAAAATATTTTCCAAACATTTAACATTTAATGAATCTATGGTATTTCATTAATGTATATTTATGAACTAATCTTTGTTACTACTGTTTCACATTCTAATTGTCTCTATCATTCCTCATTCTTATAATCAATAGCATAATGAGCATCCTTTCAGTTTAAGTGTTCAAAACTTTCAAAGTAGTTTTCATAAGAACTATCCTAAGAATCAAAATTACTGACTTGAATTCAGTAACCATGCAAGTGTTTTAACGCAGCCATGCAAGTCTTTTAATGTGTGCAGAGAAATGTTTAAACGTGAATATTAAATCTTAAATCCCAGGAGACATCTTTTCCCTATCTATATCAAAGGATTTCAGTAAAACAATCTCGCTGACACTGAAAAGACAATTTTCAGAACACTTCATAGAGCATTTTGAAGAGACAGAATATTTAACATGTCCACAATCACACAATGTTAACGCTCAAATTCTTTTAGCATTTTATGTTCTGTCATGACTTATGTAATGGCAGTAATAATAAAATCACTGAAGAAGAAATCCAAGCTATTTTAGGTAGAATATTCCCATATTTTAAGAAAAAAAATTCTAGACAATAACAAACAAAAATACAAAGAATTCTCTACAGAAGAATATGAGTTGAGATGTACACATAAAAATGTAATCAATAAATTATCAGATTCATAATTTTGAACAAGGCTAGAATTAGCAAAAAGTGGAGCTGGAGAATTCCATTCTACAAAAATTTAGTTCCTCATTGTGAGTGCATACTCCTACCCCAAATTATAGTAATACAAAGATATAACAGTAGTTATAATTTAAAATAATAGGCAGTTTATTTTTGGTCAATCTTTTGGGACATTGCTACATCCCTCAAAGTCATTTGCTGCGTAGAATAGCATTGGATAATTTTGAGAAATTTTGAGAAATTGGAGTTAGCTTTCTAACTTAGTAAACTACAATAACTGATATATTTAAAACTTGAAACCTTAACTACATCAGGAGACATATTGAGTTGTATCAAATCTCTGGGGTCTTGAGCCCCAGTCTACAGAGAACAGCCTTTATATCATTATTGATCTCACATGTGAGGCAATTCTGTAGGAACTAGCAAAGAGTGCCAGGCCATAAGCTTCTTAGTGCCACTGTTTAGGGGTGTGTGTGTGTGTGTGTGTGTGTGTGCACGCGCGCGTATGTGGCTTTAGGTATGCATTCAAAGTTAAAAACAGGGCTATTTCTACTCTATTAGAAAGACATAAAGGTATACCTAAATGCTTATATGATCTACTTATAAAGCTATATTTGTTTATTCTATACTGTAAGTTCTATCTTTCTTAACTGAGATCTTATATTTTTATAAATATTTTAATTAAAAGAACTAATCAATGTATTGATAAAGAAAGGCATCTTTAACAGGGTTCACAATAAATAGCCTAATTATATCTTATAACTAACTTATGACATAGAGATTGGGTTGGGTAACAAGTTACAGAATGATACAGATCTGAGATTTTTGCGGTTTAGATTTACAATTTTTTACTTGTGAGAAATTTATCCACAAAAAGAAAAGATATGGTATATTTTACGCTGAATATAATTTTTTCATGTAAAATATCATCAAAATTAGGCAGGGTGTGGTGGCTAATGCCGGTAATCCCAGCACTTTGGGAAGCCAAGGTGGGTGGATCACCAGCCTGGCCAATATGGTGAAATCTTATATCTACTAAAAAAATACAAAATTAGCCGGGCGTCGTAGCATGCACCTGTAATCCCAGCTACTCAGGAGGATGAGGCAGCAGAATCGTTTGAACCCGGGAGGTGGAGGTTGCAATGAGCTGAGATCATACCATTGCACTCCAGCCTGGGCTACAAGAGCGAAACTCTGTCTCAACAACAACAACAAAAAACTATGTATATAAATATTAAAAATATAAAATACATTTGTCAAAAGTATTGTTTCCAAATTTGTTTTTAACTTTGATTCTTTTATGTTCTGTGTAAGTTCTTCAAAGTCAACAATCAAGAAAGGCCAGTAAAGAATACTAAACTTCAATAAGTAACAGTTTTTAATGTCGTTTTGTAGATTAGATTGTCTTTCAGAGACTACCTACTGTAGTTCTTTTGTACTTTTGCCTAATTATTAATTTCTTAATTAGGGTTAAATAAAACAAATAGCCAGAGACATGTTTTCGCTGTTCACTTTACACAAATATAAAGTTATTTTAATCAACAATGATTTCGTTGTTTTTTTTTAAAGATCATTATGTAATACTTAAGGCAACTGAATCATGCAGGTGGAACAACTAATGAGTAACTTTGCCACGATTTCCATTGGCTGGGTTAATCTGTATTACTTAGAATCAAGTCAGTTCTTTGTTCATCCAGATATTGAAAGAAATAAAGCAACATTCAAATTCATATTTTAGTTTTAAGTAATGCCTAACTTTATGTTTGCACTATCCCTCTGGCAAAATGAACCATTGGAATACACAAGAAAAAGAAAATAAAACAATAAATAAATAATAGATGGACCGGGCGCGGTGGCTCACGCCTGTAATCCCAGCACTTTGGGAGGCCGAGATGGGCGGATAACGAGGTCAGGAGATCGAGACCATCCTGGCTAACACGGTGAAACCCCGTCTCTACTAAAAATATACAAAAAACTAGCCGGGCATGGTGGCGGGCGCCTGTAGTCCCAGCTACTCGGGAGGCTGAGGCAGGAGAATGGCGTGAACCCGGGAGGTGGAGCTTGCAGTGAGCTGAGATCCGGCCACTGCACTCCAGACTGGGCGACAGAGCGAGACTCCGTCTCAAAATAAATAAATAAATAAATAAATAAAATAAATAAATAAATAAATAAAATAGATGAAGTTAAAAATTTGTTGAAACTTCCAGCTTTAGGCTTCAAAACCATTTTAATTCATTTATGGATTAATGATAAAAGGGAAAACATGGAATAAGACTCTTCATCTTTTATAGTAAGGCAAATATGTTTAAAAAATAAGTCCTCTATGAATTAGCAACTGGAAAAGAGTATAGATTGGTCTTTCTTATTTCATCCACTAAAGTATTTTAGTATCAATTGTATTTTAAATTTCTAATAGAAAAAATTTGAAACTAGACTTAGAACATAATTTTACCTGGTTAAGTGTACGTGAACTCTTTCAAGATAACTTGGGAATAAAATTTTCAATACTTTATTATTTATCTAGATGAAAACAAACAGCATTTTAAACAACTTATTTCTGTACACTGAGTTTTTTCCCTTAGTAGAGGGGGTAATAACAGATGCTTATATTTACACATTTTTACAAGCAATTTTTAGCCCTAAATCTTTAATAACTAGACGCAGCATACAAAGTGATGAGATCATGCCATGTACCAAACCAAATTCCCACTAAACATAAACATATTCCAAAGTTTGGGTCAAACTTAGAGATCGTTTATTCCAAATGTCTTATTTTGCCAATTTGAAAACTGAGTTCCCAGACAAACAAAATCTGTTCAGAATGGCATAGTTATTGGTAAAATGAGATCAAGATCCTTAGTCTCTTGATTCCTCATTTAGAATTTGTGGAACACGGCCGGGCGCGGTGGCTCAAGCCTGTAATCCCAGCACTTTGGGAGGCCGAGACGGGCGGATCACGAGGTCAGGAGATCGAGACCATCCTGGCTAACACGGTGAAACCCCGTCTCTACTAAAAATACAAGAAAATTAGCCGGGCGAGGTGGCGGGCGCCTGTAGTCCCAGCTACTCGGGAGGTTGAGGCAGGAGAATGGCGTGAACCCGGCGGGGCGGAGCTTGCAGTGAGCCGAGATCGCGCCACTGCACTCCAGCCTGGGGCACAGAGCAACACTCCGTCTCAAAAAAAAATAAAAAAATAAAAAAAGAATTTGTGGAACACTATGTGCTTTAGATGCGTAGTCTTAGTCACTTTAGGTACTATGTAATGTTGGCAATTTAGCATATCTGAAATTAGAAAATGAATGTCAATAAGAATTTTCATCTAGCCAGGCACAACATTTACTAGTGATTCTGCATAAGTATGAACTTAGATTTCAAAAGTGTGTGTGTGTGAGTGTGTATGTGTGTGAGTGTATAAGGGCTTAATGCAAATATAGGTTTCCTGTAACCTAATGTAAATAAATACAAAATTGTCCACTTAAAAATAAGGCAATGGAGATTTTTAAAAAATAAAATGTGTCCAAAATGCAAAATAAATTGGAAGTCAACAGCTTTATTTCAATCAATTATGTATTAATTGTATTTTAAACATCTGATGAGAATTGAGGCTTATGTGACTGATCCATAAAAAAATAATTTTCTGGAATGAGGAATGCTTCAATGAACATGAGAGAAAAATTAGTAATTAAGGAAGGAATTTGTGCTGGGGAATATAGAATATCGTCTGCTAAGTCCCCGCATTATTTGCACTGGACCTTCAGCCTGATAAATGAGTTATTCTGCAACTGAGAGCAATTTCTCATACTCTGTTTTCCCAGTTTCCTCCCATTCATAGTACCTTTGTTCCAAAGCCATGCAATTAGTTTAACTGAATAAATGATGTTATCATGCAAAGTATTGTGAAGTACTATATGTATCAACATTGTTTACAAATTACTGTACTGAAACTTCTCTAGGTATGCAAATTTGGAAAAACATTTGTAGATCATCTGCTACCCATCTCACAATAATGAAAAATTCTGCCAATGCTTGTTAAAAATTGATGCTAGTGTTGCAAGAGGGCCCTGAGTGGCTTTCAGTAGGAAAGCTAGTACGTTTAATATTAGCATTTCTGCTTGGAAAATTTCTAACTAGGCTGACAAGGGAGTTAATAAATTTGAGTTAGAAAACAATTTTTTTTTTTCATATGTATCCCCATGATTACACTGTTTGATACTGATTAGTAAAATCGGTAAAATTTTCTAAAATTGCTTGCATTGGATCATATCCATAAAGATCCTTTTGATGATCATATCCTAAAAAGATACTCACAAATATTTTGACAATACATATGTTGAATGTCCTAGCAATTAAATAATCAAGCTTCTGATTATAAACTTTAATGGACAGCTTACAGTAATGATATATGAGATTCACCTCAATCTGTCTTTTAGGCCATAATGAAGAATTCCTTTTTAATACAAAATCATCAAAAACTATATTCCCTAGTACCTATAATCTGAAAAATAAAGACTTGCATAAAAATGAAATGCCTTGTCTTTTCACATAAACAGCCCACTATTTCCATATAACTTGAATGAGGTTTTAATATGTATGGAATAAAAAAAATGACTAATGGTCTACTTAAGCGCACATGTTAATAAGCCCATTCTATGTGCCAGGTAATAATAATATAACTACTTATTATTAAGACATAATATGATTCTATGTGGTAGACATTATTATCATATTTTTAAATGAAGAACTTGAAGCTCATACCATTTGAGTAACTGTCTAAGCTTACATAGGTTCTACATTAGTAAAGTGTTGTATTTATTTCAAGATACATTATTAATCATCAGTTTAGATTGGAGTAGGACCTCCAGATACTTGGCTCAGGATTCACTCTCCTTAAAGAGACTGAATTCTCCACGCTATTTGTTCCTGTCTTCACCAGTTCATGCTAAAGTATGTGTGTCCCTGACCATCTACCATCTGTTACCCTTAAAGTTCTGAAATTTCTTGCTACCTGAATTCCTAAACTGTCCATTGTGTTATAAGAATTAAGCACTATAACAAAGAAATTCCCCCATATATTTAATGTAAACATTCTCTCCACCTCCATGCTTTCTCTGAATGACTCACTATTAAGAACACCACTTAGTGGTGGCACTTTCATCATGTTCTGTGTATTGATTTTTGCAGATTTTTTTTTTTTTTATTTCTGTGGTCAACGTTTTCCATTATCTCTGCAGATAGTATTCAGAGATTATTGCTAATGTCAACATTTAAATCAAACCCTTCCATGCTCTCCTCTGATCCTTTTGGTTGCCCTTCATTGAACCTCCACTGCCCACAATTTATCAAATATTGGCATGTGACTTGTACTATTTATTTAAATTCCAAACTTTGCTATGTTACTTGAGCAACTTGTATGAGCAGCCAAACATTCCATCAATTCATCTGTCTAATCATGTTCCTGGTATGTTTATCAACATCTTCTCTACTCCACTTCAATTCAGCCACTTCCATACTCAGACCTTGAACTCTGTCAACACATAAAAGCAATCCAATTCCACAATCATCTTATTACTCGTTTTTCATGTTGCTGATAAAGACATACTCAGGCCTGGGCAATTTACAAAAGACAGCAGTTTAATTCACTTACAGTCGCATGTGGCTGGAGAGGCCTCACAATTATGGTGGAAGGCAAGGAGGAGCAAGTCACATCTTACATGGATGGCAGCAGGCAAAGAGAGAGCTTGTGCAGGGAAACTCCCCCTTATAAGACCGTCAGATCTCCTAAGACTTATTCACTATCATGAGAACAGTATGAGAAAGACCTGTCCACCATGATTCAATTACCTCCCACTGGGTCCCTTCCACAACACATGGGAATTCAAGATGAGATTGGGTGGGGACACAGCTAAACCATATCAAGTATTAATTAAAGCATTCCACTCTGAACCAACCCTGGTTCCTTTCTGTTTGCTCATTCTTCTGCGATTTCAATGTCATCAAGATATGCAATTCATCTTTCTACTTTTTTCCACTTTGTTGATGTTATTTTTAATTATCCCTTTATTTTTAATGTCTTCATAGTCTGGTTTAGGTTGCTAATTTACTAAGCTACTTTTTCTAGCTTTAATTTTATGAATCTTTCTGGAAATATTCCAATATTGAAAGAATCTAATTTTGGATATTCTCTACACTGGCACCCAAGCAAACTTGTGTTGCTAAACAAAGTCATATAAAAACATATATTGTTTCTTACCACAAATTCATAAAGGACAAAAACAAAAATCAAGGGATAGAAACACCAGGCAATATTTTCACCTAATTATTCTACAACTCTCTTCAATGGCTAAATAAAATATTTTCTTTCATTCTACTTCTAACTTTTCCCATCATTCTCAGAAGATTATTTTGCTTTCCAATTTTCAGGGAAAATGCAGTTATCAAATGAAAACATATTTTTTTTACAGTTACCCAGTACAAAGTCCTACCTATATCTAGTGGCATGTTGTCCAGGCCATCACAGCAAGAAAAATCTGGGCAGCATCAGGGATTATGTGCATGGGCTCATGGAAAAATGCTACTAAATGTTGAGAGCTATGAGAATAATTCCTATAAGAACACAGGAAAATGGAATTGAAAATGATTTTAAGTACTGGGAGAACTCACAGCCTTTGAGTTTTGGGCAAAAAGGGCCCAAAATGCATATAGAGTCAGTAAGTGATCAAATAAGACTGTAATGGTCAGAGTTCTTAAGAAGCTCAGAAACAGCCATCAGATTCTCATTTTAAAAGGCTGAAAATCTACCCTGCATACAACATTCAAACTTAGCATGTGAAAAACCTGGGATAAAAGAAGGAGGAGGCCAAGGTAAAAGTTTACTGGGTGAAAAGAAAGCACATACTAGAATATATAGTGACAGTGAAATACCACCTATAAATTTAAAAGGACCCTCCAAAAAGGTAATAACTATAAATCCTTAGGTAGAAATAAAAACAAAAGACAATAAAAACTACCACAAAAATCTTCGGAGTGAGGGTAAAACTAATAGATCCTGAAGTAGCTACTCAGAAAGTTCACATTTTGAGTTGTTCATGGTGCTAACAGGTAAGCAAACACTGAAGCTGTAAAATTTGGAAAGTAGCCTGACTTTACCACTCTCTTCACATGAAGCTGGTATTATCCAAACATGAGGAAGAAATTTGATTTATTCAAAGTTATACTGAGAAAGAATACAATTTAATCAAACTTTTTACAAGAAAAACTAAAAACATTAGAAGAATAGGGGCTACAAATCATATAAAAATGATCCTCTATTTTTAAAAGTACAATAAAGTAAATTAACAAAGCAATATAATATCAAAATAATAAAACAGAAAAAAATAAGATTGCTTGGAAATTAGACAGCTAGATAATAAGAGGCAGAAAAAATAAGAACTGACAAAAATCAGGAAATACTAGGAAAAAAGCCACTTTACAAATAAAAACCAACTTCAGAAATAAAGCCTAACTTAAGAAAAACATAAGAACAAAATGCACACCACAACAAGTGCAGTAAATAGAGAATGAAAAGGGAAAATAATAAAATTTTAAAATGACAAACACGATTTGAAGTGAATTATATATGCAGAGCATAATTGAAAATGCTGCATACATATTTGAGATCCTTGCAAAGTAAAACCAACTAAATAGATCAGGGCAGATATTTAGTTAATAGAAATAAAAGGAAATTGTATATACACAATGCATGGTATATAACAAAAATAAATGTTCAATAAACATTTATTGAATTATTTGACTAAATTAAACTTTCTAATTTAGCTTTTTGTCTCTTTAAACACAGACTGATCTCACATTCATGTTAATTGATTTATTTTGAAGCCTAGCATTTCATCAAGGTGTATACCTATATGAGAATATTTCTCAATTTGTAAGTAGTTGGCATCTCTCTGGGAACTATAATAACTTGGTTATGTTTAAATTTATAAGAATTCAATTCTTCATGAGAATGAAATTGCTTTAAAGCTTTCTTCATAATAAGCAAAGAAAATTAAAATCAGAAATCATTTGATAATTTTGAAAAATCTGTTTTCTTGTAGTTTCATGTTCTTATTAAACTGGTTGCATTTTTAGAGAAATTTGGTAATTTCACATGAATGGGGAAAATAATCTCTATGTTTGCTTTTTAATTAGTGTGTTCAATTTGCTGAGTCTGCTCTTCTCTCTTTGTTTTCTAATTATGACAGAGAATCTGAAACAGATGCAGATGAAGAATGACCTACTTGAAAATTTACCAGCCAAGCCTGTAAGCTGTGTAGAAGAATAGGACATACTATTCTTCAACACAAAGGAACTATCAATTCGAGTGTATTCCAATGTGCAACTGCAGTCATTCGTATGGATTGGTGTCAGACTTTCAAGCATTTGCCTTATTTATTGAACAACCTAATAATTCAAAATGGTAATGGGAAGAGGGTGGAGTAGGAAGATAAGGATAGACTCTGAAACCAAGGTCATTAGGGCTTCTATCTGAATTTCAGAATAAATATTTATTAGTGTCCTTTCTCTTGTATGTAGACAATAAGTATATATACAGATAGCTGTCTAAAAATGAAGTGTTAAGCTGGAATTAGATATTGAAACTGAGTACCAATATTATTTTTAGTCAGTTTCCCTTAGGATACTATTTTGTGAAGAGAATATATTATTCATGTGAATATTAATTAAAACTTTTAAAATAATCACTGAAAATGTAGCCTCTGACCTGCAGAATATATCCAGTGTATGTTCTCAAGTCCTTGTGCTAGATGCAAATTAAAGATGAGTAATGCAAATTGAAATTTCCATGAAATGAATCATTCTGCATAATGAGCTCTACAAATTCCACATTTTATCCAATACCAAAAATAAAAAAATAAATAAATAAAACTCAAATGCTTACCAAGCTAAATGATGCTGAAACTGTTTATCAGCTGAATAATGGCAGCCAGCAATTAAAAACAGATAAGTTTTGCAGAAAGCAGCAAGATATTTAAAGAGCAGATATTTTACAAATATTATAAGAAAAAGAAAATTTCTAGAACTCTTTTATATATGTTAAAATAGAAAACTAAAGAAGAAAGGAAATTTTTACAAGCAAAATCATTACAACACATTTTAAAAATCTACACATGGTAAAATAGTATTATGTATCTTTAACTTTTATATTTTCAGAATAGATTATAATGACCATATAATTGAGTCTTCTGTGTAACTCCACTCTGGCCCTCCATTTACAATTTATTTAAAGTTTCTAGAAACCTCAGGTTATTCACATGTAAGTGGATTTCTATGAGAATGAACACAATAATAAGTGTTTAATATCAGGCAAACCAAATGGCACACATAAGTAAATGCTGCTTTTTTATGTTCCTCTATTGTAACCCATTTAGTCAACATAAGAGAAAAATAAAAAATCACAACTACATCCACCACTCCAAAAATGATTATATTCATAGTAAACTATGTCCCTACTGTCTATATTCTTAGATAAGGTCGTAAGACAAAATAGCTACCCTTTCCTCTAGAATAATTGATCAAATAAGGAATGTCCATTGAAACCATAAAACATGAAAGGAACATAGATACAAATAAGGTAAACAATTTATAATTTGTATTCGTGTTAGGTTAAAACTAGCTTACATAACAGATAACACCAAAATATCAAGAGCTTAATATAATTTTATTTTTCACTAAATTATAATTGCTGGTGGGAAGAGGTTTGTGCTGCTTGATGTATTGCCCTTTGTGGATTCATTGACTGATGAATGAAGACTATGCTTCTTCTTTAAGTTCGTGTTCCAATATCTCCCTGAGAGTGATCCTCAATTCAGCAGGTAGGGGGAACTGCAAAGACAATATAGAGTATGAGATGTGTCAAGTTGTGTTAGAATAGTCCTGAAAAAGGCTTACATCACTTATCTCCGTATGTCAGTGGCCAAGGCTTACTCTTTTGGCCACAACTAATTGCAAGGGAGACTAAAACCAAAGGGAAACTTGTTACTGGACCTCCTAATTTATCTGTTCCTAAAAAATGTCAGAATTGAATATATAGATAGCAAACATATCGTCTTTTTATACAGTTATGTGTATAATACACTATTAAAATATTTTATATTCATATACTTGTTACAAAATGAGGAGCTTTTGTCAGTGCATATACATTATCACAGTGAAAATGCAGTATTGAATCTTAAAATAATATTTTGTTTAAAGAGTTGAATATTCTGGATTGTGGCATATGTTTATAAAAAGCTGGGAATCTAATTAATAACCTTTATAATCTGTGTTATATAAATGCAGTACTTCCCATTATTAATGATAGTTTCTAGTGTGAGTGAGGGGAAATAAAAACATTAGGCACAAAATAGTAATTTTGACAGGCCTTAATCAAATTATAAGCACATTTTAAAAGATTCTTAGGTTTGAGATATTTATCTAAGAAACAAAAGGAATACTTTTAAGTTAATTAAGAACAAAAGTTGAATATCAAAAAATGAAACTTACCTTCATTCACATTATCTGATATGTTTAAGTATTTTACTTATCCACTTATAATTTGTTGTGCAAAAGGTATTACAATTTTTTTCAGATAAAATATTTGAGATCAAAAAATGTGTTTGAACATAGAAAATAAAATTTATGTTTTCTATGTGCCAATATTCTCCACTAAATTTGGGATTAAGCAATTGAGATCTTACATTAGTTAACATTATAATTCCCACAATTTAAGATTTAAGAAACTATAAGAAATCTAATAAAGAGACAAAATATGATGTACAGCTTATAAAGAATTAATAAAGACAATTCTTTACAATAGAATTGCTTAAAATAGAGAAAATATTGCATTATTTTATTCGGTGTTTTAGATTCTTTGAGTTTAGATGATATTTCATATATGCTCAATTTTTAAAAACGATGTATTATCTATCAGTCAGATAATCTGAAAATCAAATGCAGATGAACACAAGAAATTTCTTTGCTAAATATGATTCATTTTGAGGTTGTACATACAATTAATTCATAAAGTTTTAAATTTAAAGTTAAAGATTAAACTAGATGTATTTAGAGTCAGTCTCTAAACCTACAGGCCTTTCATTTGGAACACACTTTCATTGAAATTGGAAACACAGAACTTTATACCTGAATGAAAATCATAGCTTTGGGAAGAGAGGGAGAGGTACACACACACACACACACACACACACACACACACACACACACAGAGAGAGAGAGAGAGAGAGAGAGAGAGAGAGAAATACTACTATTGGAGAAAATAAGCATCTCATCCCCAGTGTCATCATAACGATACTCATGAGAACTGATGACAATAATAATTACTTTTTGCATTTTTAAACTTTCAAGTATATTAGATAGTTGATATGGATCTCTAGTGTTGTACCCTAAAAAAAATGCCTTTTTGTTATTTTAAAGTAGAATATTTTTTGGCATTCCTGAGACAGGAGGCTGTGGTAAGTAGATATTAGTCTCAATACAGTCACCCTAGGTAGTTATTCAGAGTATAAACATCCATTTTCCCATACAAGCAGCAATCTTCTCAGATGGAGAATCAAACGAATTACAAAGTTCTGTAAAAATAAAAGTCTGTGACTTTATTACCATAAAGAAAAATATGTCAAGAACCATTGAATTGTGGTAATGTGCATAATAAAATGTCACTTACAAAATTGTATTTTATTGTCTTCCTTACTCATCGTACTCATTCTCTTTTCCAATACTCCCATCACCTTTTCACATCCTTCTCCCTTATAATGCCCTGCTCCCAATGAAAATAAGTCATAATTTGTAGGTGGCAAACTGTTTCTTGTAAAATATCCATTCATTATATAGAGAATAAACCAGTGGTAAACATTTAATGATATTTTTCTTGTTGCTGGAAAGAGGAGTTATATCTGAAATTATAGGACTTTAGTTTTGTTATAAGGTTTCTTGAAGCTGATAAGAATGTATTAGTTATTTTAGGCTCTAAATAGTTATTCTTTGTAATAAAATAACACTGCTTAGAATTTAGTAAGTAATATTTCAGACATCACATACATTTTTTTATAAAGAAAAAATGTTAAACAGGAAAATGATGAATATTACCTTAAAGCCAGATCAGGATTCAGGGATTTCAGTTTTAGTAACAAAAATGTGATTTTTATGAAATTTTTAAAATGTCTCTGAGATTAGAATGTCATATCCCAGGCCGGGCGCGGTGGCTCAAGCCTGTAATCCCAGCACTTTGGGAGGCCGAGACAGGTGGATCACGAGGTCAGGAGATCGAGACCATCCTGGCTAACACGGTGAAACCCCGTCTCTACTAAAAAAAAAAATACAAAAAACTAGCCGGGCGAGGTGGCTGGCGCCTGTAGTCCCAGCTACTCGGGAGGCTGAGGCAGGAGAATGGCGTAAACCCGGGAGGCGGAGCTTGCAGTGAGCTGAGATCCGGCCACTGCACTCCAGTCTGGGCGACAGAGCGAGACTCCGTCACAAAAAAAAAAAAAAAAAAAAAAAAAGAATGTCATATCCCAATAATTAGCTTAAGATGCTTGAAAAATAAAAATATTTTGGTATACATAAAATAGTTGCTGGTTATGAGTGTTAATAAATAGTACTTTAAATAATTTTAAATTTCATAGATTTTCTAAAAGGTTAGTTTCTCATATATTTGAATTGTTACTTTACCAAGTTTTTTCCGTTAATTATATCTTAGTTTTTTATAAAATAATTCATAAATTTCATATAATTTGATTTATTATGATGAAAAACCTCATTTTATGTAATAATATGTAAATTGCTATCTATGCTAATATTTTGTAAACTTAGAATATTGTAGGTTTGAGATAGCATAAAATATTATTTCTATGTTTTTTCAGATCAGTAATAAATTATAAATAAATCAAGTAAACAAGATGCCATTTCATGAATTCTTGAAAACATCAAACATTTATGAAGAGCACTTAGTAACATATTAAGAACCTAATCAAGTATAAGAATTACATAATAAAATGTATGAATTAATAAAAATATATTTTCCCTAAAATATTTGCCTTAATTTATATCATATTAGTGACTGACTTCAATTCATAGGGTACAATTATTACACATATCTCTTATGAAACTTCTGATAATTTGAAATTCATTTGTGTTAGCTTCCAAATAGAAGAAGTCTATGTTAAATATACACTTAAATAAGAAACAAAGAGAGATCAATGAACTCACCAACGTTTCTCCCATATGGAAAATATTTGTCACATTTCTTCTTATGTTTTTCTCTTGGGAATCCGCTTATTTTTCTCTTTGAAACCTCTTTAACAATAAGACTGAATCATGGAGCTTTACTTAATTACCTCACATATGTAGGCTCTCTCTTTCTAGATCTTGTTTGTGCTTCCTAGAAACAAGGGGTATGAGACATTCTACACCAAAGAAAATGAGAAGAAAACCAATATGGAGAAATTTAAGATTATTTCCCAGAGAAATCCTGGGAACCTACACCAACACAGGGTAACTTTGGCATTATAAAAATCAAGAAGGGCATATTTAGGCAGAGACTGATTAAGAGATTCTGGCTCCTCATTTTTTCCCAAGGAATCCGGTTTCTCAGAAGAGAGGTAAAACATAGCTCGCATATAGGAGAGAGAGAGAGTTGATTTTCAAATGATAGTGAAGTTAGAAATGAGAAGACCTGGAGTCAGAATCTGTGGAATATACAACTTAACTAGGAAGTATACATTAATAGAAGACTTACCTAAGGAAAATGGTATTTACAGAATGAGGGAGAAACAGAGGGGATAGATTGGAAGACTAATGGGCCCAGACTACATCCAGATAAAAGGCCACAAATTACAATAGCTGTATACAGTTTTATTGGAAGCAGCAATGATAGAAAGCATTGCCTAGAGACCAGGAAAGTGGAGTGACCTCACAAAAGAGTAAATGGGAAATATAGGATGGTGCATATGACTGGTGAGGATATATATGTTTTCCTTTGTCCCTAGATACCAGCTTTGGATGACTTGGATCTTTTGAATGCCTCTGGATTTTAAGATTAATACCTTTTTTAACGAAAATGAAAAAAAAAAATCAACCATTATCTTTTTGAGCATTTCTTCTTTCCCTTTCTATATCTCTGTTTAAAGCTGATTTGAGAACATGTTAAAATATATCACACTATCCTTCCAGTAAACTTCTTCCATATTTTCTGTTTTTGTGAACTGTATTCTATACAATTTATTTTATCTTTCATAAATGTGTTAATTTTTTTCTTTAACTGTGTCTAATCTGCTAGCTAATCTATTATTGATTTTTAAACTTTGTACCATTATTTTTTTATTCCATTTAAAAAATATTCATGCTCTATTCTCAGAATTTTAACCTTATATACTAATACTTCAGCTGTACTAAACATGTTTATTTTATATTTATGTCTGATGATTGCAATAAGTCTATTGGACCTATTTCTACTGTTTCAGGGAAATCGTTATCTTAGAAAGTTTAGGTATAAAATTTACTCTGAATTTGCTCAGTACATTGGAAATACAGTAGTAAGTGAATCATATTGTTCATTTATTTGTTTTTTTACTGTTTTTCTCCTCACTTGCTATCAAAATCTATTTATTTTTCTTCAGTCCTTGCTCATTTTACTCTTTGCATTAGTTTATTTTTCTTCTCCTTTCTTTTCTTACAACTTGCTCCTTCCATTCTCACAATTTGCCTGTCTCTTCATCTGAACCGTTACCTTCTTTCTTATATCTGTATCTCTAATTTAAAAACAAGTTACAAAATGTTCCCAGGAAATTGAGTAAATTACCTGCAGGTCTGTAATTGTTAAAAGGGTACATGTCTCAGAGGAACCAAATAAATAAATTTGACTTTTCTTTCTAACAGTCAGTCTAGTCTAACACTGACTTTCCCCCTATCTTAAAATAAGTAGCTCAGCATTCTGCATCCTTCACACACACACACAAATTACTTAACCAGTATTTATGAAAATAAAGGTTTTCCAGATCTTAAGGTTTTCTATGCTCCTACAACAGATCAGTAAGGAGTAACAGAAGTCATGCTCTTTATGTATTTACATATTAATGCCATTTTCTCAACATTTACCTAATATTGTTAGAAGAAAATAAAAAATACTAGGTGAAGATGATTTACATTTTCTGAAAGTATTAAGGATATACCCTATCCTTACATCACTCTTCCTTTACATAATGCTGCAGATGAAAAATACGATTCAAAATTTCAATGATAGTTTTTCTCCTAATGAGCTGGTATTCATCATCTCTACAAAAAATGAAAACTGGATAACTGCTTAAGTTATCCTTTTGTGTCTTTTTTCTGTGAAACTTAGAGACACATTTGAAGCTCATGCATTAAAAAGGCATTGAGATGTATGTTGTGTGAGTGTGCTATTTTCTCCTTTGACTATGATTTTCTATTTTTGTTTTACTATCTCATTTTCTATAACTTTTATGATAAGCCAGCAGCCTTAAAACTTTTGCAGAAAAGGAGCGTACATATAAATACAAATCAGCTTGGAAATGGGTCTTTGCAAATAAGTTATCAGGTTCTAAAGCTTAAAACCATCCCACATACATTTGATGTTTTCATGACAAAAATTATTGCTCTTCATGATCTTTTTTTTCTGACCAGAAATAAGCTGGACAACCTAACTATAAATTAAATTCTCTGTTTACTCATACCATGAAAATAGATATTAACATTTCAATAACATTACAATCTATTATTTCTGTCATATCCTATTATTGGTCTCACCTAAAATTATAGAATTATTTTGATTATAATTAAAAATGGACACTAAAAATCATGAACATTAAACAATCCAAGAGATAAATTTATATGAAGGTCCTGTTTTCTATCCATCTTAATTCTGTCATTTTTATTTTAGTCATAATGTGATTGACCTTACGGAAAATAATCTCATACATAAAAATATTGTTAACTATATGGGGATGAGGTAGGGAGTTTTGATTTTATGTACTATTGAATAAAGAAAAATAGTTTTAAATGTTGTTTTATTCGAAGAAATCACTATTGTTTAATTTTTGCATGTCTGGTTTTCCGTAGCCTATCAAATATAGTGCTAGCTATAAAATATGTAATTTAAAAACAAATATTTTATATGGTTGAAAAATATATGTTTATTTTATAATAAATAAGGTATAATGTCTTTCTGCTAACATCTAATAGGCCATCAATAGTGCTACAAAATAAAAGAAGGAAATGCAAGTCTGTCAGAGAAATGGATCAACTGATGGCCCAATTGAGTCTAATTCATCCAAATTTGTTGATTCATTTGTTTTTTCTCTTTGGTTTCTTTGTTTTTCACTTTCTACCAGCTCACTTAAGAAACATTCAGCTCCGAAATTTATATAATTATAGTATAATGCTATAATAGGAGATATTTACATTATAATGATATTAATATAATTGGATTATGGTTATATCTCTTATGATGTTTTATGCTCCCGCTTTTTAGTGTCCAATTTTAATTGGCTTATATTTATGATGTAGTAAACAAATTTACAAAAAAGTGAGTGAAATAACTCATATAACAATATGATTTTCTGTTAACCATAATATTTCAAATCTGTTTATATGATTTTAAACACGTCATTCTATTATATTAGTAAATCATATTTTTACCAATTAGTATTACATATGATTAAAGAAATAACAAATAGGTACTTCCTAACTAATGGGAACTTACGTTTTGCCAAAGAATGGAGAACATTGCAGACACATATTTCTCAGAAACTTTGGCATGCAAAATATCAGTAGACATTATGTTTCAACTCCTTAAATACTCCTAATTTCTGCAAATCAGTGATTATTTCATGTAAATTATTTCCAATAAGTTAAACTTTTATCACTGGATGCTGCAAACAAATCATTATTAAAACTCACTACAGAACTTTAGGTTATTTCGTTCGTTTGTTTCCAAGATGACAGATTAGAGGCCGTCAACATACCTCAGCCACGTAGAAATGGCCAAACAATTCAACTCAGTGAGCTTTAAATCAAAACAGGAAAGTGGGAATTCACCGGAAGAGTGAAGGACACGCCAGACACGGGGGAGAAGAAGGTGTGCAAGTAGTTCTCACGATGATGTTTGGCTGATAAAATGGGTGAAGCCTCAATATCTGAGAGGGGTAGCTATTCTCCCTCTGTGTATCATCTTTTCAGTAGTGATCTTTGTAACCCAGGCCAAGGGAGAGTATCTGTTTCTCCCAAGCCCAGGGGATAGATCGGGGAGACACAAAGAGACACAGAGAAGAAAAGACACTGGCAAAAGTTCAGGCATTTTCTCAGACCCAGAACTGAGAGGAGGAGGCAATCTTCAATCAGAGCTCAAAAAAGTCAGTCATTGTTTGACAACCTGACAACCATGGCCACTGCAGACATTGGCCTGGCCAGTCTAAGGCCGGAGATTGGAGTGCTTGCTCTGGGTAGGGTAAGAGCCCCACAGTCCGAATTCAACAGTTAATGTGGAGAGCACAACAGAAACAGGTGCTGGAATTAAGCTCTCTCCCATTGCAGAACTTGAGCAGAAGTAAAGTTGCTGAAACCTAGGCTTCTTCTGAGTGGTATGGCTTCTAACTAGTGACAACTTAGCAACCTGGATCCAGTCTGTGTGTTTCGTTGTGGAGTGCCCCAGTCAGCCCCCTTGGTCAGTTTGGGGATGGTGTCCCATCAGCTCTAAGAAGAGGGTAGGAGGTGAAATCTACTCTCTTAGATATCTAACCTTTGGTGTGGACTGCCACTAACAAGAGGGTAGCACAGACTGACAAAGCCACCCTTGGGTCAAAGGAAATGTGAATGTGGTGCCAGTCACTGACAGAGAAAATAAGGCCACAGTAAGGACTTGTAGTCGGGGTCATCTCTTGCCCACTCCCCGCTGTCCCCAGTAACTGCTGAAGACGGTAGCAGCTCTTCCACTGGGGCCCAGAGAGCATGGGCTGAAAGAGGTGCTTCGCAGGCTTCTCCAGCGTTCCACCACTGCCGAAGACAAACGTAGCTGGGGACGAATATTTTTCGTGCTTCTCCCTTTACTCTATCACTGCAGAAGGCAAACCGAGTAAGAGCCTACCTGCCGGCTCTTACTCTGAGGCGCCATCTACTGGAAATCAGACTGAATTATACCACCGCTACACCAAGCAATCTTGAGAAAGCCATCTGAAACCGAGGACCCTGCACAGAGCCTTGTACCTGTGAAAGCACTCAGAAATGATGCTAATTGAACATTCACAAAATACACCGCAGTCATGCCCCTGAGGGAAGAAAGAATAAACAATAAAAAATCAAAGCAATAGCAAATTCATAAAAGGAAGCACAAGTTCCCTCGTTTGAGAATCAGTGCAAGAACTCCAACAATACAAAAAGTCAGAGTTTTGTCACCTCCAAAGGACCCCAGTAGCTCCCTAACAATGAATATTAACCAGAATAAAATATCTAAATGACATATATAAAACTTAGAATATGGATGGCAAGAATAATGAATGAAATCCAAGAGAAAGTTGTAATCCAACATAAAGGAAACGGAAAAAAAAAAAAAAAAATCCAGGATTTGGAAGATGACAAAACTATATGAAGACAGAACCGAACAGGAATTCTGGAACTGAAAAATTCATTACAGGAATTTCAAAATATAATTGGAAACCTTAACAACAGACTAGACCAAACAGATGAAAGAATTTAAGAGTTCCAAGAATGGTCCTTAAAATCAACACAGTTAGACAAAAATGTAAAAAAAAAAAAAAAAATCACAATTAAAAAAAAAACAAAACCTTAAAGAAATATGGGATTAGATGGGGCAAACAAATCTATGATTTATTGGAATTCCTGAGAGAGAAGAGAAAGAAATCAAATTGAAAAACATACATGAGGATAAAATTCAGGAAAATTTCCCCCATCTTGGTAGAGAGGTTGACAGAAAGATACAGAAATACAGAAAACTACTGTGGGATAATATGCAAGACAACCATCCTCAAGACACATAGTCATCAGACTATCCAAGGTCAGTATGAAAGAAAAAATATCTTAAAGGCAGCTAGAGAGGAGGACTATATTACCTATAAAGGAAAATCCATCAGACTAACAACGGGCTTCTCAGCCGAAACTTTACAAGCCAGAATAGATTGGAGGCCCATTTTTAGCATTATTGAAGGCAAGAAATAAAAGCCAAGAATGTCCTATCCCACCAAACTAACCTTCATAAGCAAAGAAGAAATAAAGTCTTTCCCAGGCAAACTATCATTAAGGGAATTTGTCACCAGTAAACAGCCCATAAAAGAGTTGCTTAGGGCATTCTAAACATGAAATGAAAGAATGAAACTTGTCGCAGAGCACATGTATAGCACACAGTCCACAGACTCTTGATCACACTACTGCACTATCAAGACTAGAAAGCAATTAGCAAACAACACTAAGACAGGACTAAAACCTCGCATATCAATATTAATTTTTAAAGTAAATTGTCTAAATTCTCCACTGAAATAACATAGAGTGGCAAATGGGATTAAGAAAAAAAGACTGATCCTTCTTCCTTCTTTGAGAGACACATCTCATATGTAATGACTCTCATAGGCTCAAGATAAAAACATAAAAAGTATGTATAACTTGAATGGGAAAAGAAGGGAGCAGGATCACTATGTTTTATGCATCAGATAAAACATATTTTAAACCAACAATAGTTTTTTGGAAGCCAAAAAGAGTATTAAATAAAGATAAAGGATTCAATTCACCCAGAAGATTTAACTATCCTAAATATACTCATTCAATATTGGAACAACCAGATTCATAAAACAATTACTTTAAGACCAGGGAAAGACTTATACAGACACACAATAATAGTGGAAAACTTAAACACGTCATTGACAGTATTAGAAAGATTCTGATGGCAGAAAATCAACAAATAAATTCTGGACTCAAATTTGATGCTAGATCAATTGGATCTAATAGACATCTACAGACTATTCCATCTAATAAACACATAATGTACATTCTTCTCATCTGCATACAGAGCACACTCTAAGACTTATCACATGCTCAGTCATAAATCAAGTTCCAATACATTCAAAAAATCAAAATTATGCCAAACATCTCTTTGGACTGCAGTGGAATAAAAATATAAATTAATACCCAGAGGCACTTTCAAAACCACACAAGTACATGGAAACTAAACCACTTGCTCCTGAATGACTTTTGGATAAGCAACAAAATAAAAGAGGAAACTTCAAAAATCCATGAAATGAATGAAAATAGAGGCACTACATATTCAAACTCTTGTATACAGCTAAAGCAGTGTTAAGAACATCTACAACACTAAGCACCTATGTCAAGAAGATAGAGCAGTAACATTATACCATCATAACTAAAGGAACTAGATAAACAAGAGAAAGCTAATTCCAAAGATAGCAGAAGGAAATGAGTAATTAAGTCAGAGAAGGACTAAATGAAACTGAGACCAAAATCCAAATAAGCACAATCAAAAATGACAAAGAAGAGCTGGTACCAACCCTACTGAAACTATTCCAAAAAATGAGGAGGAAGAATTCCTCTCTAAGTCATTCTTTGGAACCACTATCTTCCTGACACCCAAATCTGGCAAAGCCACAACAAAAAAAGGAAACTATAGGCCAATATCCTTGGTAAACACAGATGCAAAAAACTTCAAGAAAATACTAGCAAACTAAATCCAGCAGCACATCAGAATGTTAATTCACCATAATCAAGTGGACTTTATTTCTGGCCTGCAAGATTAGTTGAACATATGCAAATCAATAAATGTGAGTCACCACATAAACAGAATTAAAATTAAAAAAATACAAGCATCTCAGTAGATGCAGAAAAAGCATTTTATAAAATCCAAAATCTCTTCATGATAAAAACCCTCAACTGACTAAGCATCAGAGGGATATACCTCAAATAATAAGAGCCATCTGACAAACCCACAGCCAACATTATACCAAATGCGGAAAAGTTACAGCATTCCCCCTGAGAACTGGATTAAGAAAATGATTTACACTCTCAGCACCCCTGTTCAACATAATACCAGAAATCTTAGAGCAAAATCAGGCAAAGGAAAGAAATAGACATCCAAAAAGAAAAAGAGGAAGTCAAATTATCTGTCTTCACTGATAATATGATTCTATGCCTAGAGAAGCCTAAAAACTTTGTCAAAAGACTCCTAGACCTGATAAATAACTTCAGCAAAGTTTCAGGATACAAAATCAATAGCATTTCTAAACATCTGTAACATTCAAGATGAGAGACAAATCAAGAACATGATTGCATTACAATAGAAAAAACAAACAAACAAAAAAACTCCTAGAAATACATCTAACCAAGATCAAGAAGGTGAAAGATCTCTACAAAGAGAACTGCAGAATACTGCTGAAATAAATGATAGATGACACAAAAAAACGGAAAACCATTCCATGCTCATGGATTAAAAAAAATCAATATTGCTAAAATGTCCATACTGCCCAGAGCAATCGATTCATTCAAAAGTATTTCTATTAAATTACCAACAGCATTTTTTATAGAATTAGAAAAAAGTAGTCTAAAATTTATATGAAACCAGAAAGAGCCCAAATATCCGAAACAATCTTAAGCAAAAAGAGCGAAGATGAAGGAATCACATTACCTGAATTCAAGGTGTAGTATAACCAAAACACCATGGTACTAGTACAAAAATAGACACATAGATCACTGGAATGGAATAGAGAACCCAGAAATAAAGCCATACACCTACAATCAACTGACCTTTGACAAAGTTGACAAAAATCAGTGATTGCGAAAGAATCCTCTATTCAATAAATTCTACTGGAAAAACTGGCTAATGATATCCAGAAGGAAGAAACTGGACTCCTACCTCTGACAATATACAAAAATTAACTCAAGGTGAATTAATTATCTAAATGTAAGACCTCAAACTATGAGAATGCTAGAAAAAAAAAATACTTGCAAATACCCTTCTTAATATCAGTCTTGGCAAATAATTTATGTCTAAGTCTTTAAAACAGCAATTGCAGCAATAACAAAAAATTAACAAGTGAAGCCTAATTAAATTAAAGAGCTGTATGGCAAAAGAGACTATCAATGGAGTAAATAATCAACTTACAGAATGTAAGAATTTATTTGCAAAAAACTAATCCAACGATGGTCTAATATTCACAATCCATAAGGAATGTAAACAAATCAACAACAATAAAACAAATAACCCCAATAAAAAATGGGTAAAGAATATGAACAGACATTTCTTAAAAGGAAACATATATGTGGCCAACAAACATGAAAAGCTGCTCATCATCCCCGATCATCAGAGAAAAGAAAATCAAAACTACAAGGAGACACCATCTCATACCAGTCAGAACGGCTATTAAAAAATCAAAAACTAAAACATGCTGGTGAGGTTGCATAGAGAAAGGAACACTTATACACTGCTGGTGATAACGTAATTTGGTTCAGCCCCAGTGGAAAGCAGTTTGGTGATTTCTCAAAGAACTTAAAGTGAACTACTTTTCAACCCAAAAATCCCACTACTGGATACATACTCAAAAGATAATAAGCCACTATATTAAAAAAAAAACCCTCCATTTGTATATTTTTTTTCACAGCACTATTCACAAGAGCGTAGACATGAAATCAGCTTAATTGCCTGTTAATGGTGGATTTGAATTTTTTAAAATGTGGTACTATATACCATGGAATAATATGCACCCATAGAAGATAATGAAATCATGTTCTTCGCAGCAACATGGATACATCTGGAGAACATTATCCTAAATGAATTAACATCTAAACAGAAGACAAAATATTGCATATTCTCACAAGTTCTCACAAGTTCTAAATATTAGGTTCACATGACATCCAGATGGGAACAGTAGACACTGAGGACTCCATATGTGGGGAGGGATGGAGGAATACAATGACTAAAGAAGTTGGATATAGTGTTGGGTCCTAAGTTCACTGTTTGGGTGACAGGGTAAATAGAAGCCCAAACATCAGCATCACACAACATACCCTTGTAACAAACCCGTGCATGTACCCCATGAATGTAAAGTAAAGATAAATATATTTTTTAAAAAACTACAAAAATGAAAACATTTATTTAATATATTAATCTGGTCATAGACACTTTTTTGATGCATTAAACTTGTAGCATTAATTCTACTTTTTCTCCTATCAGACAATAAATAGATTAAAATTAGGCCTGGGAAAATCATGGTTTTCTGTGGTGAGAACAGAAAAAAGAAAACTCCTTACGCATTAAATTCACCAGTGCCCATCAATCCTTAGTTATCCTTTTCATGAACCTCGAAATATGTGTCTGTGTATTTTTTATGTGTACATGTAAACTTTTAAGGTAAATAATATTGAATCTTTAATATTAATGCATCTTGACGAAGAGAGCAACCTTTTATTACAATGCAACCTAATATGGAGGCCATAAAGTTGTCCCACTGAGAACATAATTCTCAGCCAAGGAAAATCTTTTACCTAATACAGGGAAGGAATGACTAACAGTCATCAGGGTGGATTTCCTGAGAAGATCATTAAACCTTCTTAGACTCCTCTAAACCCTCAAAACCTACAGAGGTATCCTATCTTACCTTATAAAGAGCTAGTATATTTGCTTGAGAAAAACCTGCAGAGATATTCACCCCCAAAGCTAATAGGTGAACCCTCAGGAGCTAATCTGGGCTGCTAATTATAGTTAAATCCCATCATAACCAGTCTGGCAATATGCAAAGTCTGATATAAGAGGAAGAAGATTACAACCCTGGGAGCTGCAAAATGAGCTAGTATGTAACAGGATCCAACGGAGTAGCCCTGATACTGGATTTTATTCCTAGCAACACCATGGTTTGTTAAATAACTCTGCAATCTTCTGTCCGTAAAAGCCCCCTTGGTTGCTGCTCTGACCTTGCTGGTTTTTGCAATGGTTCAGAAATACCACCTGGACATTACTGCTCTATTTCAAGGGATCTGGAATGTAAGCTAAATAGGTAAGAATTCATTGACTTAGGGTCACTTTTATGGAACACAAGATTTAATACCCTGGCAGGGATCCCAGGGGAATATGCAAACTAGTTGCCAGGGTGACTTTTTAAAACCTGGAGATCGTATTTGTCTTTTTGTGCCTGGTTTATTTCACTTAGTTTAATGTCCTCCAGGCTCTTCCATGTTTTCATAAATGGCAGAATTTTCTTTTGTTAGGGTGGAAAAATACTGCATGATTTCACTTCCATGTGAAATCTAAAATAGTAAAACTCATAGAAAGAGTAGAATGCTCGTTATCATGGATTGGGGGTCAGAGAAATGAAAATAGACTGGTCAAAGGGTACAAAGTTTCAGTTATGCAAGATGAATAATTTATGATGATTTAATGTACAACACTGTGACTATAGTTAATACTGTATTGTAAACTTGAAATTTGCTAAAGTCTTTTAGTCTTCATCTCACAAAAAAGAAAGAAAAGGTGAGATGATGGATGTAGTAAAGAGCTAGATTATGTTAATCATTTCACAGTGTATATGCATATAAAAATATCAAGTTGTATACCTTAAATATATGAAATTTTTATTTGTAAATTAAGTAAAAACATTTCAAAAAAGCTGTAAATAAAACCTTGGAGAAGCTGATGGCTTGTATTAAGTAAAGCTGAAGTACCTCAGTTACTGTGGCAGATGGTAGTTAAAAGAAATAAAAGGATTCAGGGGAGTGTTCATAAAATGATTACATAATGTAAGGTCAGAAGAACTGCTAAAGGACATTGTTCCATGGAAAGACCCAGAGTCCTTCGCCTTTAGCCAGACTTAATAATTGTACTGATGAAAGGAACACTGGTCTTGCTAAAAAGCGACTCTCTTCTACAGACTGTTGCTGATAATGGTAGACAATTTCACCACACAGCTTGTCTGTTAATAGTGAAGGAAATTATGGATTGCTAGAGGAATAGAGGCCAGGTGTTGTTTCTTAAAGCCAGGGAGCCACAAATTGCTGTAAAGTTCAGCCAGATCAGAAGGGTAGTACAGGGGACTTTATTAATAAGTTGATGAGTTAGTTAATAGAAGAATATGTTACTGTTATTGTTTCCTAAGAGAAAAATAGATAGTGAATGAAGATGTTGTTCAATATTTACAAGCAGAAGAAACAAGAGTATTTGGGTGGCTTTCCCAATAAAATCTTGTGATCTCTTCATCAGTTACTAGACATGAGCCAATGTTCAGATCCAGAATCCATTGACTTAAGCAAGTATTTAATCATTCCTTCAGTTCTTCTCCATAAGGGTCTATGAACGTTTACCCAGGTGACTGTACACTGTGTGAATGTAAGCACTCAGGTATATGAGGACTTTTGGACATAGGGACATAAATTGGGATTTACATCTGGAAGGACAAAGTGCCATTAAAACCCCATATTTGAGTGGAGATATGTAGAAGGAAGATAGTAAACACTTAAATTTCCACAGCATTTTTCATTCCCTGAGTGTTACAATTAAGACAAAATCAGTAACTGCTAAATAGGGTCCTTGGCCTGAAAAGTAGAGCTATAATTGAGGAAAGCTCAAGTGAAAGCCTCCAAAATTGTCCCTTACAAGCCAAGACAATAAATCAGAACAACATTCCTTGAGGAAGCAGTGGCAGAGAGAGAGAGAATAAACTCAAACAATGGTGCAATTCTTGAAGTTCCAAAGGATTCAGGCATGGTGGTCCTAATTGTAGCTCCCTTTAATTAACTAGTATGCCCTCAGCTGAAATCAGATGGTTCTTGGAGATCACTGTAACTCATACAAGTAGCCCCAGTTGCAGCAGTCATACTAGTCATCTATATTGTTTCTAGAGATTAATACAAGCTCAGATGCATAGTATGCAGTCATTTGTTTGGCAAATACACTTATTTTCATTGCAATCAGGAAAGAAGATCAAAACCATTTTATATCCACCTGGATACTACAGTAATATTCATATACAGTTTTACCCAGGCCTAGGTGAACACTCCTGTCTTCTGTCATAATATAATTCAAAGTGCTTTAGACTATCTGAAATATCCATCGAACATCATATTAATCAGTTACATCAATGACATCATGCTGATTAAGCCCAATAAACATGAGTTGTCTAGCTTGCCAGACACTTTGGGCAAGCTACATGTACTCCAGAAAGTAGCCGATAAACCTTTTAAGATGAAAGGATCCGCAACTTCTACAAATGTTTACCGATCCATTAAGCAGAACATGCCAAGACATTTCCTCCAATGTAAAAAAAAATACATTGCTGTATCTTGCATTACCTACTGCAAAAAGACCATAATGCCTCATGAACTTCTCTACATTTTGGAGTGAATGCATTCTACAACTAGGAATACTGCTATTGCCCATATTCTCTGTGAAATAGGTGCCTGCCAGATTTAAGTAGGACTGAAAATTCCACTTTACTGTTATATTGTATGTTTTTTAAGAAACAGCCTCTGGTACATTACAGGTCTAGGTCTCTCACAGAGACAAATGCTTCTCTTTATTCTTACTAAATGCCTGGGAATTTGGAGCTGCTCCTTTAGAAGGCGAGTTTTATTGGACCTATGAAGAAATAAAGATAGATCGGCAGAGCATTAGTCCATCATAAGATCAAAATGGTGTATATAGTATTGAGCCCAAACAGGACCAGAATGCATGTATCTCAGTCCTCTATAAAACTCACCATACTGCCAAAAAAAGTGCTCCGAGGTAAGAATATATATGGATCTCTGGACTGTGTTTGATGGCTTAGTCTTCTTTCAGGTTCTGAAATGAGAAAAAGATCTAAGAAAAATAAGTCTAGAGTAGAATCATTTAAATGAGCATAAAACATTTCATTAAGAATTATGAACATTTTAATTACATGTTAATGCATGTTTATTATAGATGCAATGAGATACCAAGTATATAAAATGAATTGCCTCCTCGTTACTAACCGGCCTTCATCATTAGCGAGACTAGAATGATGAGCACATGAATGATCTAGTCACAGTGACAGATATAGGGGCTACACTTGGGCCCCAAAGCATAAATTCCCACCTACAGATCCCAATGTAGCTATTTTCTCCTATGAATGTCTATTTTCTCAGTAGCAGAGACCCACACTGAGCCCCTGGTTTGTCACTATCATTCATGGAAAGAAAACAGCCATTTGGTTGTAAGTTGATTACTTTGGTCCTTTTCTGAACTGGAAGGGCTATGAGTTCATGGTCACAGGGATAAATATATTTTCTGAGGTTGGGTTTTCTTTCCTTATCTGTAAAGTCTCATCTAGCATCTCTAAATGGGAGCTTACTGTATTAGTCAGAGTTCTCTAGAGAGACAGGACTAATAGGATAGATGTGTATATGAAAGGGAATTTATTAAGGAGTATTAGTATTGGTTCACATAATCACAAAGTGAAGTCCCACAACAGGCCATTTGCAAGCTGAGGAGCAAGGAAGCAAGTCTGAGTTCTAACACCTCAAAATTAGGGAAGTCAACAGTACAGCCTTCAGTCTGTACCCCAAAGCCAGAGAGTTCCTGGCAAACAACTGGTATAAGCCCAAGGGTCCAAAAACTAAAGAACTTGGAGTCTGATGTTCAAGGGCAGGAAGCATCCAACATGGGAGAAAGATGGAAACTAGTAGACTCAGCCAGTCTAGTACTTCCATGTTGCCCTCTCTGCTTTTATCCTAGGCACACTGGCAGCTGATTAGATGGTGCCCACCCAGATTAAGAGTGGGTCTGCCTTTCCCAGTCCACTGACTCAAATGTTTAATATCCTTTGGCAACATCCTCAACAGACGCCCAGGAACAATACTTTGCATCCTCTAATCCAATCAAGTTAACACTCAATATTAACCATCACACTTACCAAATGTCTTACTAATAGCTATAAAATCTCAAAGACCATAGCATCCAACCAAGAAACACACTACACAGAGTGAGACCATGACCTGTGAACTACTGATTGCATCACATGACATACTATAAAGAAGCAACCAGCCTGATAACTCATTGGAATGTCTTACTGACAATGCAGATGAAGTGCTAACTCAGAGGAAATATCAAAAAAGGAGAAATTACTGTACCTTAGGATACATACACTAAAACACAGACTCAGTGTGAATCCACAATAGAAAGGATACATGATTCTGGTAACCAAAATGCGAAGAATAATCATCCTACTTATCATCCCTACCGATGACCTACTAGAGAACTTTGTTTCCCTGTCCATGAAACTCTGGTTGAGTCCTGGTTTCCACAAAGGCCATATTCTTGCCTGGTAACATAACAAGAGTTCCACTGAAGTTCAAATTACAGCTATTATTTTAGCACTTTGTGATTTTTTTATTATTTTAAATTTATTTTATTGTAGATTTGAGGGTATGTGTGCAAGTTTGTTATATGGATATGTGGTGTAATGGTGGATTTGGGGCTTCTAGTGTACCTATAGTGACCACTGTACCGAGTAGATAATGTTTGAACCTCATCACATCCTAACCTTCCCACTTTGGAGTCTCCAGTGTCTATTGCTGTCATCTTTATACTCATGTGTACCTATTGTTTAGTTCCTACTTACAAGTGAGAACATGTGGTATTTGATTTTCTTTTTCAGAGTTATTTCACTAAAGATAACGGCCTTCAGCTCCATCAGTGTTGCTCCAAAGGACATAATTTTATTGTGTTTTATGATAAAATAGAATTCCATGGTGTATATATACCATATTTACTGTTTCCAATCAACTCTTGATGGACACTTAGGTTGATTCCATGACTTTGCTATTATGAATAGTCCTGTGATAAACATAGACATGAGTGTTTTTTTCTTTTTAATAAAATGATTTTTTTTCTCTTTAGTTACCCAGTAGTGGGAGTGCTGAGTTGAATGGTCCTACTATTTTTGATTCTTTGAAAAATTTTATACTGTTTTCCAGAGGGGCAGAACTAATTTACATTCCCTCTAACAGTGTATAGGTCTATACTTTTCTCCACAGCCTTGACAAAATCTGGTGCTTTTGACTTTTTAACAATAACCATGATGACTGGTGTAGGATTATGTCTTATTGTAGTTTCCATTTGCATTTCCCTGTTGATAAGTTACAGTAATAGTTAGCATTTTTTTCATATGTTTGTTGGCTGCTTGTATATCTTCTTTTGAGAAATATCTGTTCAAGTCCTCTGCTCATTTTTTAATGGGGTCATTTGCTTTTCCCTTGTTGACGTGTTTGAATTCCTTGTAGATTCTGGATATTGGTCCTGTGCTGGAGGCATAAATTAAAAATGTTTCTCCCATTCTTTAGGGTGTCTGTTTACTCTACTGATTATTTCTGTTGATGTACAAAAGCTTTTTAGCTTAATTAAATTCAATTTATCTAATTTTGTTTCTGTTGCATTTGCTTTTATGTTAAGCTGAAATTATTTCCTTAGGGCAATGTCCAGAAGAGTTTTGTCTAGGTTTCCTTCTAGGACTTTTATACTTTCCCATCTTACATTTAAATTCTTTATCCATCTTGAGTTAATTTTTGTATATAGTGAGAGGTAAAGGTCCAGTTTTATTCTTCTGCAGATAGCTAGCCAATTTTACCAGCACCACTTATTGAATACAGTGTCCTTTCCCACTTGTTTATCTTTTTTAACTTTGTCAAAGATCTGTTGGTTGTAGGTATGTGGCTTCCACGTTGTAAAAGAGGAAGTTGAATTATCTCTGTTCACTGACGAAATGACTTTAGAAAACCAAAATGATTCCTCCAGAAGACTCCTAGACATGAAAAATGACTTCGGTCAAATTTAAGTATGCAAGGCCTTTTCACAAAAATCAATAGCATTTGTATACACCAGTAACAGTCAAATTGGGAACAATTTCAAGAACTTAATCTCATTTACAATAGCCACACACTAAATATATACCTAAGAATTCATTTATCCAAGAAAGTGAAAGATGTCTACAAGGATAACAACAAAATAATAATAAAAGAATTAATAGGTGACACAAACAAAAGGAAAAACATCCCATTCTCATGGATTAGATAAATCAATATTGGTAAAATTACCCAATTGCCCAAAACTATCTGCAAATACAACACAATTCTGACAAAACTATCAATGCCATTCTTCACAGAATTAGGGAAAAAAAATCCTAAAGTTGATATGACACCAAAAAAAGAGCCTGGAGAGCCAAAACAATCTTAAGCAAAAAGAACGAAGACAGCAGCATCACATGACCTAACTTCAAATTATACAAGGCTATAGTAACTAAAACAGCATGGTACTGGTATAAAAATAGACACATAGATGAATGGCACAGAATAGAAAACCCTGAAATATCTGAGCACTTTGAGCTCTTTGGATCCGGGAACCACTGGGTAAGAAGTCACTATCTTGACAAGCTTCACAGGAGAAGCCTGCTTTTTATAACCGAATTTGTAGGAGGATCTGGATATTTTCACATAATGGAGGTCAGGATAGAACCCCAGTGATTTGCCTGTGTACCACTTGATTCTCTCTTGCCTAATTGTTGCAGTGAACAGGTAAATGCAGTCACCCTCACGTTGAGAATCATAAGAATATCTAAGGCTTTGGCACTCATGAATACAAGTTTGGGTCACACTACTGAAAAACCAAACAAACAAACAAAAAAAACAAACCACCACCACAACAAAAATCTGAAGAGATGATAATTCTGAGAATAAGAGAGTATTTAGAATGAATAATGGAGAAAGGAGAAGAATGATTAGCTGATTCAGTTCTGAGGCCTGTATTAGAGGAAGTGACTATAATTTGTCCAATTAACTTCTCTGTTTTAGATTTCTTTTCTGAAGAGAGGGCCTCAGTAAACCTGCAGGAGCTGTTTGCCAAAAATATGTGGAGTCGATTGGTACTGTGCAAGGGGTATTAGAAGTTAGCTATGGCTGGGAGCGGTGGCGCATGCCTGCAATCACAGCACTTTAGGAGGCCAAGGTGAGCAGATCACTTGAGGTCAGGAGTTCGAGACCAGCCTGGACAACATGGTGAAAACCTGTCTCTAATAAAAATACAAAGATTATTTATGCATGGTGGCACACGCCTGTAGTCCCAGCTACTTGGGAGGCTGAGGCAGGAAAATGGCTTGAACCCGGGAGGAGAAGTTGCAGTGAGCCAACATCATGCCACTGCACTCTATCCTAAGTGACAGAGAGAAAGACTCTGTCTAAAAAAAAAAAAAGGCCTTTAAGGTATGCCACTGGACCTCCTTCAAGTGAGAAACTACTCTGAGACTTATAAACTTCCAGCTTCCATGCCTTCAGGATCTACTGCAGCACTGAAGTTATATTCTCTTTGGGCTGCTCCCAAACAATGTCTGAGTTCAGCAGGAATACTAGAGGTACAAAGGCTGTAGTCCAAGGTGCTCTCTACTACCATGTCTCCCCTTTCTCTTCTCTTTTCACAACTATCATATCTACATTGAAGTAAAAGTTCTCCCTGCCAACTTCTGCTCCTTCTTTCCTTTAACTTTACAAGGCATTACTCACACCAAATCCCATTCACATTCAATTCACTTTATTCTTCTTCTTCCTAGAGGACCCAACATGGCACACTAACTTTACCAATCTACTAATTCTTGCCTTAATATGAGACAAAATAAGACCAACACTGTTTGTAACACTATAGTTCAATTATAGTCAATTCATTTCAAGATGCATTTACTGAGTACCTAATGTGTGACAGATAATATGGACATATGTTTATGTATATATACACAGCCACTCACACATATTAAAAAATTAGGCATGATTCCTATCTTTAAGAAATACAGAGTTTATCTGGAGAGACAAACAGATTTAAAATACTATAATCCCATGTTTTAATGGGAGTGCATTGAATTGCTTTGGGATGAGAAGCTAAAAACACTTAAGACTAGGGGTCTCTGGGATAATTTTATAGTGAATGCTTCTAGCACTTGACCCATTTGTGGCACATTTTGCTTTCCGAAAATGACCATAAGACCATTTTTACTCTCATATGATGTTCCAGAAGCTTAGCAGTCTCTTCTAGAGGTGGAGTCCATTTCCCCTCCTTGAACCTCTGATGGTCTTTGAAATTGGCACTTTTAATAGAGTAGAATGCAGCAGAGTTGATACTGCATTACTTCTAAGTTCTGGGTTAAAAAAAAAAAAGTTGATACGATTTTCCTCTCAGGACATGTGAACCAATATAAAAACCAAACCAAACCAAAACAAAACAAAAACCCATGCTTCCTTAAAGAATAAATGTTGGAGAGACACAGGAAGATTCCATGGAGATAAAAAGAAATGTCCAAGAAGGCCTGGCTGTTTTAGGTGTCCTACTCCAAGCCTCAACATGTATGTGAGCAAGACATCAGATAATTCTAGCAAACAGCCTTCTAACTGCACTGGGGTAGCAGAGACCAGCTTTCCCTTTCAAGACTTTTCCAAATTGCAGAGTCATGACTAAAACTACTGTCATTTTAATCCACTATAATTTGATGTAGTTCATTATGCAACAACAAATAACTGAAAAAGACAATTAGACAAAGTGTTTGGCAAAGCACTGAATTATCAGTGATTTAAATTATGATTATTTAAGTGCCAGAATTTAAAAAAATATAAATCAATAAACAAACATTAAATGTTAAAGATATGTCTGTTAAAAGTGCATCCCTGCATTTCTCTCTCTCCATCTATACATACAGCATCTGTTATTCTGATCAGTGTGGTTTATATATGACATCTTTTAGCATTATGCAATTTTTATCATGGGCAACAAGTTAAAGATTTTCTTTAAACCATCATAATCAGTGTTTTTTGGGAATATTTTCATATTACACAATGTCCATAAATATTTTTAAATGAATTAAATAATAGGATCTTCAGAAAAATAATATTATACTTTACTATCACATAAATGTTAGAAAAGGCTATAGCTTAACGATCAGTATTTTATAATATTCGATTTCTTGCAGATGCAATGTTTCTAGGATTATACATATAGAAATAACACATTATACTCAAAATATGAATATGCTTTAAGACAACATATATAGACAAAAATACATAGGAAAATAAATTATGTATGTTTAATATATATAATCACAGACACAAAAATATAAAAAGAGTTCATCTAATATTAAAATAATTGCTTAATCTTATTATTTCTATATATTAGGTTGTCATCTTAGATTTACAAGTATGAGAAAAGATACATGATTGAAATGTAATATGTTATTTAATAATTTTTTATACATTTGTATCTATAAATTTTGTTGGACTTCACTGAATGCTTCTTACCTTAAATCCATATCATGTATTCAGGTCCAGGAATCTATAAAATAGCTTTTCCTTTTGCCTAGTAAGAAGAAAGATAAAACTAGAAAAAACTAGTGGAGATCACAAAAATGTGGTTTTAACACTAGAAAATGTATGTGTGTGTGTGTTTGTGTGTGTGTATATATGTATGTGTGTGTGTATATATATATATAAATATATATATATTTTTTCACAGAGTCCTGGAAATATATGGCTGGAGTAAAAAATTGTGGTCCACTAACACAATTTTCTCATTACACACTAAAAGATGATATTGGTCCAAAATACAAAATTTCAACAGCAACAACAAAAAGTAAATAGAAAAATATTAATCCTCTCTGCAAGTTCATGAAGCAGGTCCGTTTAGAAATCAAGTAATACTTCTTTGAATTCACATGGGGCACCTTTTATTTTATTTATTTTATTTTATTTATTTTATTTTATTTATTTTATTTTATTTTATTTATTTTTGAGACAGAGTCTTGCTCTTTCGCCCTGGAGTGCAGTGGTGTGATCTCAGCTCACTGCAACCTCCGCCCCCTGGGTTCAAGCAATTCTCCCGCCTCAATCTCCCTAGGAGCTGGGATTACAGGCATGTGCTACCATGTCCTGCTAATTTTTGTGTTTTTAGTAGAGACGGGGTTTCACCATGTTGGCTAGGCTAGTCTGGAACTCCTGACCCCAAGTGATCTGCCCTCCTCGGCTTCCCAAAGTGCTGAGATTACAGGTGTAAGCCACTGTGCCCGGCATTTGGGGCACCTTTATCTTTCCAATTACTTAGTGAGCATTGTTTCACCCCCTACTATCAGCCTACCTCTCACCAAAATCTGTAAGATCAAAGCAAGATAGAGTCTCTTAAATAAACTCTAAGGCGTCTCCAAGTTAATCCAATGGTTTCTGGTTGATAATGCGTAATTTGGGTTAACTACCTATGTTGGCAACCATTTTGGGATAATTTTGCAAGTGACAAAGTTATCTGCAAAACCAGTCAGGATTATTTTAATAGAGAAAATTTTATAAAATATATTGCTTACCAGGGCATTAGAAACTGTAAGATGTGGAGAAATAGGAACACTTTTACACTGTTGGTGGGACTGTAAACTAGTTCAACCATTGTGGAAGACAGTGTGGCAATTCCTCAAGGATCTAGAACTGGAAATACTATTTGACCCAGCCATTCCACTACTGGGCATATACGCAAAAGATTAAAAATCATGCTGCCATAAAGACGCATGCACGCATATGTTTATTGTGGCACTATTCACAACAGCAAAGACTTGGAATCTACCCAAATGTCCATCAATGACAGACTAGATTAAAAAAATGTGGAACATATGCACCATGGAGTACTATGCAGCCATAAAAAAGAATGAGTTCATGTCCTTTGTAGGCACATGGTTGCAGTTGGAAACCATCATTCTCAGTAAACTATCACAAGAACAGAAAACCAAACACTGCATGTTCTCACTCATAGGTGGGAATTGAACAATGAGAACACTGGGCACAGGAAGGGGAACATCACACACCAGGGCCTGTTTTGGGATGGGAGTGGGGGAGGGATAGCATTAGGAGATATACCTAATGTAAACGAAGAGTTAATGGGTGCAGCACACCAACATGGCACATGTATACATATGTAACAAACCTGCACATTGTGCACATGTACCCTAGAATACAAAGTATAATAATAATAATAATAATAAAAGAAACTATAAGGGAAAAAAGCAAGATAAACAAAAAAGGACATTGAGGTATCATAGAGACAATAACTGTAGAAGCAGTTTCTACGCCTGGTATTGGAAGGATGAACAGAAGTTAGGATTACTAAAACTTTGTGACTCATAGGAAAATACCTGGAAACCTCAGACTCAAGGCAGTGGGGCACTAGGTGACTGGCAGAGGGAACTTTGATGGACCATCATGAGGGAAGTCAGGTTGAAAAAAAAACTGCAAAATGGAACCCTATGCTACTATTAGAATCAAGGGTCCCTGTTAGAATGGAGAAATAGTGCTGTGGTAAAGGTGGCAGGTAGAAGCAAGTCCTTTCTACATTCTCCAGGTCAAGTGACCCACTTTGGCATAGCTGCACTGTGATCTAGCAGACCAAGGAGCGGTTTGCATCTTTCATCCCAGCTCACATACGAGATTATGGAGGGTGGACTAAGAGCTGAGAGACAAAAGATGAACAAAAAACACAGTTTTCTTTTTGAGTATACAAATGCACATTATCTACAGGTATTATTACTTACAATGTTTGAGAGCATATATTTCAGTTTAATTCTGCACTTGAAGATCACCTACTATGTGCAAATCATTGTTCAATGTGTTGAAGATTAATAAATTGACACAATATGGCTTCTGCTCTTAAGGAATTCACCATATTTCAAAGTGTGTTAATACAAATTAAAGTAAATGTAGAATAGTATAATGGCACTTAATTTTAAAAGGAAATTCAAACAATCTCTTGCCTTTAAAAGCAATCTCTCTCTCTCTGTCTCTCTTTTTTTTCTTTTCTAATGAGTTTCACTCTTATCACCCAGGCTGGAGTACAGTGGCACGATCTCAGCTCACTGAAACCTCTGCCTTGTGGGTTCAAGAGGTTCTCCAGCTTCAGTCTCCCGAGTAGCTGGGATTACAGGCACCTGCCACCACACCCAGATAATTTTTGTATTTTTAGTAGAGACAGGCTTTCTCTATGTTGGCTAGGTTGGTCTCAAACTCCTGATCTCAGGTTAATTGCCTGCCTGAGCCTCCTAAAGTGCTGGGATTATAGGCGTGAGTCACTGAGCCCAGTCTAAAAGCTATCTCTTAGTTTCAGTGTCTTTTAAAATAAAGATACACTTTTATTCCTCAGACTGTTATAAGTGTGTGGGCACTAAGGGCCATTTATGTCCATTCACCTGAGATTTCATTTCACAGAGCTGATATTCCATGTTTCACATAATTCTACATATGCTTGGTTTTCTATTGCAGAGAGTGGCCACCATTTTTGTCATTGTATATTGTTTCTAATCATGCTTATACATATTATGATAATCTATTTTTTTTAGCAATTTTGCTACCAGAGCTTACTTTAATTCTTTTACATTTGACTAAATTAGTCTAGCCTTGATTTTACTTTGTTTTCTGAATAAACATGGATAATATCATGATAAATCTTTTACTCATTGTCAGTCATCATGCATATTTGACTTTTATATCACCTGAAGACTATCATAATAATAATCAGACCTTATCAATTCACGCATTAAAAATATAGCAGAGATACTTCTTGCAATCTCGAGTAGCTCCAATTACACATGAACGTCAACAGTTTTTGGATTATTAATAGAGGTTTTCAAATGTAAATGTGCATATATTATCTGTGTATCATCAGTTCATTAAGGAGATAATCATCATTAATTTGTATGACTTCACTTTTAAAACATAACATTAATGTTAATCAGGACTTTTATTTTTGAATAAGAAAAACTCCTTCAAACTGAATCTAAAATGGAATTTCCCAGTTCATAAAGCAGGGAGGACCAGGGGTTTAAAAGCTCAAGACACAGTTAGATTCAAATGTTCAAACAATATTTTAAGATTTTAGGGGCCTGTTTTTCATTCCATCTTACAAATTCCAGTATTTTTATTTCCTCCCTTTTCATTTAGACTTTCTTTATTTGGTTCTGCTGATGGCCCTAAATTACTCTGCATTCCATAGTCAGTTATCCCAGAAAATTCACACCATTTCCTTAAAAATAGTTTCAGCATATTTCTTAACAGTAATTCGGTGACTTGGCTGGAGATACAGGTTTACCTATAAATTGATATGTATGGCCTTGGGAATGAGTTACATTCATCCCATCATCCCTAGATCTGGATACTGGGTGAGCTCTATCAAAAACGATAGACAAACATAATTCACTGAAGGATCCTTTTAAGCCATTTATTACGTTTTTTTTTTTTTTTTTTCTATTTTGTGGTTGGCTTTTTAATTTTCACCTTTTTCTTTCTTGATGAATAGTTCTTCATTTTTATTTAGTTAAGGGTATTCTTTTATCATACAATATGTGGTCCTTTGTGACTGGCTTCTTGCAGTCACCTTGCATAATGTTTTCCCAGTTCATTCATGTTGTAGCATGCATCAGTACTTTGTTCCTTTTATTGCCAAATAGTATTCCATAATTCAGATATGCCTCCCTTTGTTTATTCATCAGGTGACGGATATTTGAGTTTTTCCACATATTGGCTATTATGACTAATGCTGCTATGAACATTCATGAAAAATTGTGTGTACACAAATTTTTATTTTTTCTGAGTACATACCTAGGAATTGAATTATGGGTCAGTTAATAACTCTATGTTTTTTAGCCTTTTCAAGTATTGCCAAACTGCTTTTCAAAGTGTCTATAACATTTCACATTTGTATCAGTAGTATAGTGGGTTTTAATTTGTTCATATCCTTAACAACAATCGAAATTATCTCCCTTTTTCATTACCACCATTTTAGTGGGTGTGAAGTGGTACCTCATTAAGATTTTAATTTGCATTTCCCTTGATGCCTGATGATGTTGAGCATCTTACTGTACTTATTGGCCATTTGTATTTCTTCTTTGGAAAATGTTTATTCAGATCAATTCCCCATTTTGTAACTGGATTATTTGCCTTTTTTATTATTGAGTTGAAAGAATTCCATATATATTGTAGATAAAAGTCTTTTCTAAGTTATGATTTACAAAAATTTTTAACTCATTCAGTGGGTGAGTTTCTAATTTTCTGATGGTGTTCTTTAAATCACAAAAGTTTTTAATTTGATGATGTCCTATTTATTTTTACCTTTTGCTGCTTGTTCTTTTGATGTCATATCTTTAAAAAATTGTTTGATACACAAAAGTTATGCTTTTGTTGTCTTCTAAGAGTTTTCTACTTTGATTCTTACCTCTTAGATCTTTTATCTAATTTTAAGTTATTTTTCTAATATGATGTGAGATGTAAATCCATCCCTTTTGCATATGGATATCCAATTGTCCCAATACCATTTGCTGAGACTACCTGCCATAGAGTTCTCTTGGTACTCTTGATAAAAGGTAATTGACTATAAATGTGAGGGTTTATTTCTGGACTCTCAATATTATTACAATGATCTCTATATCTACTCTTATGCCAATACCACTCTGTCAGGATTATTGTAACTTTGTAGCGAGTCTGAGAGTAAGAAAATGCGAGTCCTTCAACTTTGTGCTTTCTTTTCAATGTTATTTTGGCTATTTTGGGTCCCTTGAATTCCCATATAAACTTTAAGATCAGCTTATTAATTTCTAAAAAGAGGTTAGCTGAAATTATGAGAAAGATTGTGTGAAATTATTAGGTCAATGACTGCCTTAACAATATTTATTCTTTTAATCCAGAAACCTAATTTCTTTTTCTTTTTATTTGGATATTTAAAATGCATTTCAACAATTCTTTGTAGTTTTCCAAGTATATTTTTGGATTTCTTTTGTTAAATGTATTCCATTAAAAATTATTCTGTTTTGATATTATTGTCAATGGAATTGATTTCTTAATTTCATTTTCAGTTTGTTCATTGCTGTTGTATAGAAATGCAGTTGGTATTTGTACACTGATTTTGTATTCTGCAAAGTGGCTGAATTTATTAGTTCTTATAGCATCTTAGTAAAATCCTTGAAGCTTTCTATATAGACCTAAAAATAGAAATATTTTCACTTCTTGCTTTGAATGCAGATGCATGTTCTATTATTTCATTGTTTAATTGCCCTACCACCTCTGGTATAATGTTGCATGGAGGTACAGAGACTGGGCTTCATGGCATTGTTTCTGATTTTAGTGGGGAAGTACACAGTCTTTCACAATTAAACAAGATGTTAGCATTAGGTTTTCATACATGTCCTTTATCAGATTGAGCATTGCATTTTTAATTTTAATTTTAATTTGTTGAGCATTTTCTCATGAAAGTGTGTTGAATTGTGTCAAGTGTTTTTCTGCATCTATTGAAATGATAATGTGGATTTTGCATGTTATTCTTTTTTTTTTTAGGGTTTTTTTTTTTATTATTATTATACTTTAAGTTCTAGGGTACATGTGCATAACGTGCAGGTTTGTTACATATGTATACTTGTGTCATGTTGCTGTACTGCACCCATCAACTCGTCAGCACCCATCAACTCATCATTAACATCAGGTATAACTCCCAATGCAATCCCTCCCCTCTCCCCACTCCCCCCTCCCCATGATAGGCCCCGGTGTGTGATGTTCCCCTTCCCGAGTCCAAGTGATCTCATTGTTCAGTTCCCACCTATGAGTGAGAACATGCAGTGTTTGGTTTTCTGTTCTTGTGATAGTTTGCTGAGAATGATGGCTTCCAGCTGCATCCATGTCCCTACAAAGGACACAAACTCATCCTTTTTTTATGGCTGCATAGTATTCCATGGTGTATATGTGCCACATTTTCTTAATCCAGTCTGTCACTGATGGACATTTGGGTTGATTCCAAGTCTTTGCTATTGTGAATAGTGCCGCAATAAACATATGTGTGCATGTGTCTTTATAGCAGCATGATTTATAATCCTTTGGGTATATACCCAGTAATGGGATGGCTGGGTCATATGGTACATCTAGTTCTAGATCCTTGAGGAATCGCCATACCCTTTTCCATAATGGCTGAACTAGTTTACAATCCCACCAACAGTGTAAAAGTGTTCCTATTTCTCCACATCCTCTCCAGCACCTGTTGTTCCCTGACTTTTTAATGATCGCCATTCTAACTGGTGTGAGATGGTATCTCATTGTGGTTTTGATTTGCATTTCTCTGATGGCCAGTGATAATGAGCATTTTTTCATGTGTCTGTTGGCTGTATGAATGTCTTCTTTTGAGAAATGTCTGTTCATATCCTTTGCCCACTTTTACATGGGGTTGTTTGTTTTTTTCTTGTAAATTTGTTTGAGTTCTTTGTAGGTTCTGGATATTAACCCTTTGTCAGATGAGTAGATTGCAAAATTTTTCTCCCATTCTGTAGGTTGCCTGTTCACTCTGATGGTAGTTTCTTTTGCTGTGCAGAAGCTTTTTAGTTTAATGAGATCCCATTTGTCAATTTTGGCTTTTGCTGCCGTTGCTTTTGGTGTTTTAGACATGAAGTCTATGCCCATGCCTATGTCCTGACAGGTGATTTCTGCATTTTCAACTGAGGTACTGGGTTCATCTCACTAGGGAGTGCCAGACAATCGGTGCTGGTCAGCTGCGGCAGCCTGACCAGCGAGAGCTGAAGCAGGGCAAGGCATTGCCTCACCTGGGAAGTGCAAGGGGAAAGGGAATCCCTTTTCCTAGCCAGGGGAACTGAGACACACAACACCTGGAATATCGGGTAACTCCCACCCCAATACTGAGCTTTAAGCAAACAGGCACACCAGGAGATTATACCCCACACCTGGCCGGGAGGGTCCCACTCCCACTGAGCCTCCCTCATTGCTAGCACAGCAGTCTGCAATCTACCAGCAAGGCAGCAGCGAGGCTGGGGGAGGGGCGCCGGCCATTGCTGAGGCTTAAGTAGGTAAACAAAGCCGCTGGGAAGCTCCAACTGGGTGGAGTTCACAGCAGCTCAAGGAAACCTGCCTGTCTCTGTAGACTCCACCTCTGGGGATAGGGCACAGTAAACAACAAAAGCAGCAGAAACCTCTGCAGACGCAAACAACTCTGTCTGACAGCTTTGAAGAGTGCAGTGGATCTCCCAACATGGAGGTTGAGATCTGAGAAGGGACAGACTGCCTGCTCAAGTGGGTCCCTGACCCCTGAGTAGCCTAACTGGGAGACATCCCCCACTAGGGGCAGTCTGACACCCCACACCTCACAGGGTGGAGTACACCCCTGAGAGGAAGCCTCCAAAGCAAGAATCAGACAGGTACACTTGCTGTTCAGCAATATTCTATCTTCTGCAGCCTCTGCTGCTGACACCCAGGCAAACAGGGTCTGGAGTGGACCTCAAGCAATCTCCAACAGACCTACAGCTGAGGGTCCTGACTGGTAGAAGGAAAACTATCAAACAGGAAGGACGCCTACACCAAAACCCCATCAGTACGTCACCATCATCATCAAAGACCAGAGGCAGATAAAACCACAAAGATGGGGAAAAAGCAGGGCAGAAAAGCTGGAAATTCAAAAAATAAGAGCGCATCTTCCCTGGCAAAGGAGCGCAGCTCATCGCCAGCAACGGATCAAAGCTTGAAGGAGAATGACTTTGATGAGATGAGAGAAGAAGGTTTCAGTCCATCAAACTTCTCAGAGCTAAAGGAGGAATTACATACCCAGCGCAAAGAAACTAAAAATCTTGAAAAAAAAGTGGAAGATTTGATGGCTAGAGTAATTAATGCAGAGAAGGTCATAAACGAAATGAAAGAGATGAAAACCATGACACGAGAAATACGTGACAAATGCACAAGCTTCAGTAACCGACTCGATCAACTGGAAGAAAGAGTATCAGCGATTGAGGATCAAATGAACGAAATGAAGCGAGAAGAGAAACCAAAAGAAAAAAGAAGAAAAAGAAATGAACAAAGCCTGCAAGAAGTATGGGATTATGTAAAAAGACCAAATCTACGTCTGATTGGGGTGCCTGAAAGTGAGGGGGAAAATGGAACCAAGTTGGAAAACACTCTTCAGGATATCATCCAGGAGAACTTCCCCAACCTAGTAGGGCATGTTATTCTATTTACATGGTATACTCTATTTATATTAATTGATTTTCAGATGTTAAACCAACCTGGGCATTACATATATACATAAACCTCTGTCTCTCTCTCTCTATTTATTGATCAATCTCTCTGTAAGTTTATTCAGTTTGCTTGCATCTAGTATCTGGTGGAGGATTTACTTTGTTTACATTTCTAAAGAATACTGGTCTGCATTATTTTTTATTTGTTTATTTATTTATTTTTCTTTCTCTTCTCATGATATCTTTGGTGTCGGTACCAATATAATACTGGCCTCAAAGAATGATCAGAAAAACGTTTTTGTCTTCAATTTTTTGGAAGGGTTTTGGTAGAATTTCTGTTTTTTATGTGTTTGTTTTGTTTTGTTTTTACCATTTGGTAGAATTTACCAGTAAAGCCATCAAGCCTGGGCATTCTCTCTTAATTTTTGTCATTCCAGTGGGATTAATCTAGGTTTGACAATTTTGCTGATAATTCAAATAACCAGATTTGGGGTTTCCTGATTTTCTTTATTGTTTTACTAAACTCTGTTTTATTAATTTCTGTTCCAGTCCTTATTATGACTTTCTGCTTACTTTTTGTCTTTTTTTTCCAGGGTCTTTAAGGTGGAAATAAGGAGTATTGATTTGAAATATTTTATTTTTAAAAATATAGACAATGTTAGGTATACACTACCACCTATATTTTACTTTAGCTATATTGCTGTTTTTATTTTCATTCATCTAAAAGATTTTTGGCTTGTTTGTTTACTTTTCTGTGATCTTTTTACTTTGGCCAAATGGTTATCTAAAAGTGTTTTTTAATTTTCTTATATGTGTGAATTTTTAAAATTGATATCCTGTCATCAATTTCTTATTTCACTCAATTGTGAACAAACAGCGTACATTTCATTATTTCAATTAATTTAGATTTATTGAGACTTCTTTTATGGCCTTCCATATAATCCATCCTGGAAAATGGCTCATGTGCATTTAGGAAAACTATGCATTCTCCTATTGTTGGGCAGAGAGTTCTATAGATGTGTGACAGGCCTAGTTTGTACATAGTATTGATGAAATCTACTTTTACGTTGCTTGTTTTTCTACCAGGTAGTATATTTTAACCACATAATTTTTATTTGGTTATTTTTCTGTTGACTACTATTTTTTTCTGTGTATGGGTTATACTTTCCTATTTCTTTACATGTTTCATAATATGTTGTTGCTGTTTTGTTAAAAACTGGATATTTGGGCCAGGCACCGTGGCTCACGCCTATAATCCCAGCACTTTGGGAGACTGAGGCGGGTAGATCACGAGGTCAAGAGATTGAGACCATCCTGGCCAACATTGTCAAATCCCGTCTCTACTAAAAATACAAAAAATTAGCCGGGCGTGGTGGTGGGCGCCTGTAGTCCCAACTACTGGAGAGGCTGAGGCAGGAGAATCACTTGAACCCGGGAGGCGGAACTTGCAGTGAACCGAGATGTGCCACTGCACTCCAGCCTGGTGACAGAATGACACTCCATCTCAAAAAAAAAAGAAAAAAAAAAAAAAACTGGTATTTTAAGAAAAATGTTGTACCAACTCTGGATACTAGTCCCTGTTCCAATCTTAGGATTTTTTCCTTAGGGATGTAGGGTATGATGCAATTAATTAATTTATTTATTTTTAATTTCCATAGGCTTTGGGGGAACAGGTGGTGTTTGTTACATAAGTAAATTTTTTTTTTTTTTTTTTTTTTTTTTTTGAGACTGGGTCCTGCTCTGTCGCCCAGGCTGGAGTGCAGTGGCGCGAACTCCACTCACTGCAAGCTCCAAGCTCCGCCTCCCGGGTTCACGCCAGTCTCCTGTCTCAGCCTCCCTAGTAACTGGGACTACAGGCGCCTGCCACAACACCCGACTAATTTTCGTATTTTTGTAGAGACGGGGTTTCGCCATGTTAGCCAGGATGGTCTCAATCTCCCGACCTCGTGATCTGCCCGCCTCAGCCTCCCAAAGTGCTGGGATTACAGGCATGAGCCACCGCGCCAGGCCTACATAACTAAGTTCTTTAGTGGTTATTTGTGAGATTTTGGTGCACCCATCACCCAAGCAGTATATACTGTACCAAATTTGTACAAATTTGTATTTATTTCTCACCCTCTTCCCACTCTTTCTCCCGAGTCCCCAAAGTCCATTGTACCACTCTTATGCCTTTGCATCTTCAAACTTAGCTGCCACTTTTTGTTGTTATTTGCTTGTTTGTTTTCTTAGAAACATGAATGAAATATATTACTGATGTCTATTACACTTAGAGTATGAAGCTTGCGGTGTGAAGCCTTTGGTGTAGCTACTCAGCCTTGGGATTGGACACAGTCACTCTGAGATAACAATGTTTTTTGGCCAGAAAGCTTACCTCTGATTGTCTCTTTTTCTCTTTCCTGTTTTGAGCCATGGACCTCTTTGGTATTACATTTGCCACATCGGCTCAACTATTTACAGGCTGATTGCCATATTATTTTAAATAATGCTCTGGGGCATACATGCTTCACAGGGTGGTCTAAATAAATTTAGTCAATGGTAGTTTTAAAAGCAGGCATAGTTTTTGAAATATAATTTTTCCTTAAATACATAATTTTAATTTCTTTTTATTTCAACACTTTAAATATTTCACTTGACTCTTTTTTAGTCATATTGGTTTTTAAGAGAAATCCAGTTTGTTATCCTTGTTTCTCTACAGATAAGATACCAAAGGGTTGGTGTAGATTACTTAGTATTTATCTTGCTGGGTGTTCTGTGGGCTTCCTGAATCTGTGGCTCAGTGTCTGTCTTTAGTTTTGAAAAGTCCCAAGTCATTATTATGTCAAATATTTCTTCTGTTCCTTTCTTTCTTCTTTTAGTATTCCCATTATGACTCCGTAATCCTTGTGGGATTATAAAAACTGTGATCCCACAGTTTTTACATATTCTGTTACTTTTTTTTTTTCTGTTTTCTTTTTACTGTCTTTGCTTTTCAGTTAGAGACATTTCTATTGACATAACTTCTAGATCACTGCTTTTCTCAAAAGTATCCTGTCTACTGAAAAGCCCATCAAACACTCTTTCTGTTATATTTTTAACTTCTAGCATTTCCTTTTGAGTCTACTGTAGTTTCTTTCTCCTGCTCACATTACCCATCTGTTCCTGTGTGTTGTTTACTTTTCTCCACTGGAGCCCTCCGTATATTAATCATAGTTATTTTAAATTTCCTGTGTCATTATACTAAAACTTCTGACATATTTGGATCGTGTCTGTCTCTTCAAACTATTTTTTACCTTTTAGCATGTGCCAAGGTCTGAATGTTTGTGTCACCTCACAATTCATACGTTGAAACTTAGTACCCAATAGTATAAGGAAGAGAGGGCCTTTAGGAAGTGATTAAATTATAAACGGGATTAATGTCTTCATAAAATCGGCCCAACGGAGCATATTCATGCCTTCTACAATGGAAGACACAGCTAGAAGGCACTGTTTTATAAACCAGAAAGCAGGTCCTCATCAGGCGCCAAGTCGGCCAACACCTTGATCTTGGGATTCCCAGCCTCCAGAACTGTAAGAAACACATTTCTGTTATTCATAAGCAACCCAGTCTATCACATTTTGTTTCAGCAGTCCAAAAGGACAAAGATACTTTTGTCCAAAAATTCAGTGATTTTTGTACAAAAATTCAGTAAAAATCTTGTACGAAAATTCAGTATTTTTTTTTGCTGAAAATCAGACATCAGGTATTGGATAAAAGAAACTGAGGTAAATAATCCTTTAATATGAGCTTTTGTGTTTATCTGCCTATGAGTTAGGCTATATGTTTGCTATACCTGCATGTCTCAGATGCTTCAATTTCCTCTAGTGCCCTCTTTGGTCTTCCTCATTGTATTTGAGTTTCCCTGGAAACTCTTTCTTAAATAGGATCTTAGTTTTACAGTCCTTTATCCACTGTTATAATACAGGTTTTATGATTTAATGTGGTAGCAAGGTATGGGGGGAAAGGAAGCAATGAAGCATTCTTTTATTTATTATTTATTATTTATTTTTATTTTTTGGAGACGGTTTCTTGCTCTGTCGCCCAGGCTGAAGTGCAGTGGCGTGATCTCTGCTCACTGAAAGCTCCGCCTTCTGTGTTCGTGCTATTCTCCTGCCTCAGCCTCCCCAGTAGCTGAGACTACAGGCGCCCACCACTGTGCCTGGCTAACTTTTTTTGCATTTTTAGTAGAGACGGGGTTTCACGGTGTTAGCCAGGATTGTCTTGATCTCCTGACCTTATGATCCGCCCGCCTTGGCCTCCCAAAGTGCTGGGATTACAGGCGTGAGTCACCGCACCTTGCCGGGGAAAGGAAGCATTCTATAATGTTTCCATTGAGTCTCAGTCGTTTAGTGAGCCAGCATCACGGTGTTGTAACCTTCACAAGTGCTTCTCAGCTTTGTTTTTTTCTTCCTTAGGTGAGACAAGGAGGATAGAGGGGGCTTAAGTTATCTATATACCTTCATTTACATCAAAAGCTAGATGGAGCTAGAATTGGCTGTTTTCTTTCCCCACATAAAAGGCAGGACTGAAGTTGGATATTTTCCTCACCCCAGACTAGTTAGGCACCGGTAAAACCCTAGTAGGTTAAAATGTAGTAAAAATACTTCATTTTAAGATCGGTTCTTTTTAAAGGAGAAGAGAATGTTGGAGACATATAGTGAAATGGTTATGTTTTCCCTTCTGCTGCCACAAGCAAGAGAGGATTGTTTTGTTGTTGTTGTTGTTCTTCACCCCGAGAACTTGATGAAGCTGCTGGAGGTAAAACTCAGAGAAATGTGCTCTCCCCTCTCCTGCCCCACTGTCCCTAAAAATTGGGCCTCCAGTATTTTTAACTCTCAGATTAGTCCACAATAGGTTGCTAGAAATGGATCAATTGCAACTTGAATATTTCTACCAGTATTATTTCCAGGAGTTGTCTTCTGCCCCTGAGGCTCTACTCCTGGGATTCTGCTTCTAGTGATCTGTAATTGTCAGGATCCATATGTATTTTCACTTTTCAGAGCAGTGATTTTCCCTATCACTTCAGTTATCTGGTGGATATAAAATGAGTTGCTGCTCTTCGGTTTGTTCAATTTTATTTTATTGTGAGGATGGTAATGATGAACACTAAGATAATTTTAGAAATTGGAATTCCTAATTTTTAAAAATATATTGTAGTAATTAATTGTTACCTCATTAGGAATAACTGCTGCCTTGGCTTTCAGGACTGATTTGAGTTGTAATGATCTTTTGTTATGGTATCATGAACTGGTTTTGTTGTCAGAGAAATTAGAGCCTCATAAAATGTGTTGGGAGATGTTCCCGCCTCTTGACATTTTTGTAAAAGCATGTATGTCTTCATTTATAATTAAGCATTTGGTAGGACTTACCATTGATGACATCTGGACCTGAAGTTGTCTCCATGAAAAGATTTTTAAGTACATATTCAAACTATTTGATAGGGAGTTACACAGTTTATTTCTATTGGAAACAACTTTGATCATTTTGTCTTTCAAAAAAATGGTTCATTTCATCAAGATTTTATAATGTATTAAACTATAGTTGTTCATAGCTTTTACACAGTATCATTTAATATCTGTAGACTGTATGGTTTTATTGACTCTCTTACTTCTGATATTGGTAATATGAGATTTTTCTCTTTATACCTAATCAGTCAGCGTAGGGCTTTATCCATTTTTGATCTTCAGATCCGCCTTTTGGCTTCCTTCATTTTTCCCATTTTTTTCTGTCTTATATTTACTAGTTCCTACTCTGATATTTTTAAAGTTTTTTTCTCTTTTTCTAAACATTGACTTTCTTTCCTTCTTGTTTTTTTTTTTCTTAAATGACAACTTAAAAATATTGATTTGAGACGTTTCAAGTTTTTAGAATGTGCTAAACTATAGTTGTTCATAACTTTTCCATAGTATCCTTTAATATCTGCAGACTGTAGTGATATTGCCCTCTCACTTCTGATATTGGTAACATGGCATTTTTCTCTTTCTACCTAATCAGTCAGTCTATGGCTTTATCAGATCTTCAAATACACCTTTTAGCTTCCTTCATTTTTTCTACTCTTCTTCTGTCTTATGCTTTACTAGTTTCTGCTGTGATATTTTTTAAAATTTTTCTCTCTTTCTAAACATTGACCTCCATTTCTTCTTTTTTTATTTTCTTAAATGGAAAACAAAATATTGATTTCAGGCACTTCTTGTCTCTAATTTTTCATTTTATTTTCCTTTGGCCCTAGCATTATTTAGAACGTTAATTACAAGTGTTTTATTTTTGTTTCCAAATATTTGGGCACTTTCCATATACATTTCTATTGTTGAGTTCTAATTGAATTATATGCTTGTCAAAGAACATAAACTTTGTGTGTTGAGTATTTTATATGTATTAAGACTTCTGTGATCTAGAATACACTCTCTCTTGATAAATATTCATGTTCTTTGAAAATACTATGTAGGCTAGTGTTGTTAGATACAGTGTTCTATAATGTCAATTAGGAATAGGTTTGATAGCGTTGTTCAAGCTTTCTACATTCTTACCAATTTTTGTCTTTTTGTTCTACCAATAACTAAAAAACATTACAAATTATTGAAACTATACCAGGTGGATTTATTTGTTTCTTTTTGAAATAGGCTACCAAGTGTAGTGTATTATAGAAATCAAGAAGGCATTTTTAAACTTATTTCAAAATAATTTAAGGACATCAAAAAACTTACAAATGTAGAGTTCCTATACACCCTTCATCTTGCTCCACCTAATGTTAACATATTCTATAGCCATTGTGTAATTATCAAAAATTTCATGTTAATACGATACATGAACTAAACAATATAAGATAAGATGTCCTAAAGCTCCATAATTAGATGTGTGAATGATTCAAATTATTAGGGGTTTTTGGTAAATTGAATACTTTATTAATATGATGTAACCTTTTTGCTGTTATAATTATTTTATCTGAAGTCTTTGTTTAATACTAATAAAGTCACTATGAATTTTTTTCTTTTTTAGTTAATATGAGCATGACATATTATTTTATATTATTTAACTTTTAATCTGTCTGTATATTTATAATTCAAGTTGTTTGTGGGTAGGCAGCATAGAGTTGTGTTTTATTTTCTGGTCCAATCTGACAATCTGCAATTTTTGGGGCTGTTTAGAGAGCTTATATATTTAACTTTATTATTTATGTCTTAATTTTATTTTTTAATTTAGATCTACTATTTTTTATATTTGTTTTTTATTTGTATCATCCACTTGTGTACTATTTTTCTGGCTTCTCTAACTTATTTTGGATTATTTGAATATTTTGCACAAATACATTCTATATATTTTGCCTGTCACTCACAAATTACTGATGGCAAAATAATGTACAGTAATGTTTCCATAGGGAATACTTCAATTTTCTTATTTTCTACAAATTACATAGTTGTTTAATGAGTTTTTCCATTAAGGGCATTGCATACAGAAATTCACTTATTTAGGAAAAATAGTCAAAATAAACCATTTTAAATGATAGCTATTTAGCTACTTCCTGAACTGATATGGTTTGGCTGTGTCTCCAGTCAAATCTCATCATGAATTGTAGTTCCCATAATTCCCATGTGTAATGGAGGGACCTAATGGGAGGTAATTGTATTATGGAGGAAGTTACCCCCATACTGTTTTCATGATAGCAAGTGAGTTCTTATGAGATCTGGTAGTTTTAAAAAGAGGTTTCTCCCCTGACCCTTTCACGTTCATTCTTCTCCTTCTTGCCACCATGAAAGAAGGATGTGTTTGCTTCTCTTCCATCATGATTGACGGTTTCCTGAGGCCTCCCCATCCTTGTGGAGCTGTGAGTAAATTATACCTTTTTCCTTTATAAATTACTCAGTCTCAGATATATCTTTATTAGCAGCATGAGAACAGACTAATACAGTAAATTGGTACTGGGGGTGGGGTGATGCTGTAAAGGTACCCAACATTGTGGACACAACTTTGGAACTGGGTAATAGACAGAGGTTGAAACAGTTTAGAGGGCTCAGAACAAGAAGGGAAATTGTGGGAAAGTTTGCAACTTCCTAGAGATATGTTGAATGGCTTTGACCAAAATGCTGATAGTGATATGGACACTAAGGTCCAGACTGAGGTGGTCTCAGATGGGGATGAGAAACTTGTTAGGAACTGGAGTAAAGATCATTCTTGCTGTGGAAAGAGACTGGTAGCATTTTGGCACTGACCTAGAGATGTGTGGACCTTTGAACTTGAGATAGATAATTTAAGGTATCTGGGGGAATAAATTTCTAAGCAGCAAAGTGTCAAGAGGAAGCAGAGCATAAAAGTTTGGAAAATTCACAGCCTGCTGATACAATAATAAAAGAAAATACCATTTTCTGGGGAGAAATACAAGCCAGCTTCAGAAATTTGCATGTAATGAGAAACCAAATGTTATTCACCAAGACAGTGGAGAAAATGTTTTAAGGGCATGTCAGAGACCTTCCTGGAAGACACTCCTGTCACAGGCTTGGAGGCTTAGGAGGGAAAAATTGTTTCCTGGGCCAGGGCCAGGGCCCGGGCCCCCCTACTCTATGCAGCCTTGGGACATGGTCCTCTGCATTGCAGCTGTTTCAGCTCCAGCTGTGGCTAATAGTGGCTAATGTACAGCTCAGGCCACTGCTTCAGAGGGTACCAGGCCTAAGTCTTGTTGGCTTACAGGTGGTGTTGGGACTGTGGGTGCACAGAAGACAAGAACTGAGGTTTGGGAACCTCTGCCTAGATTTCTGAGGATGTATGGAAATGCATGGATGTCCTGACAGAAGTTTGTGCAGTAATGCAGCCCTTGTGGAGAGCTTTGCTAGAGCAGTGCAGAAAGAAAATGTAGGATCGGAGCCCCCATACAGAGTCTCCACTGGGGCACTGCCTAGTGGAGCTGTGAGAAGAGGGACAACATCCTCCAGACTCCAAAATTATAAGGTCCACCAACAGTTTGCACCATGCACCTGGAAAAGTCACAGACACTCAATGCCAGTGCATGAAGGCAGCCAGAAGGGGGGGTTTACCCTGCAAAGTCACAGGGATGGAGCTGCCCAAGGCTGTGGGAGGCCACCTCTTGCATCAGTGTGACCTGGATGTGAGACGTGGAGTCAAAGGATATTATTTTGGAACTTTAACATTTAACAACTGTCCTGTTGAATTTCAGACTTGAATGAGGCCTGTAGCCCCTTTGTTTTGGCCAATTTATCCCATTTAGAATGGGTGTATTTACCAAATTCCTGTGTCCCCATAGCATACAGGAAGTAATCAACTTGCTTCTGATTTTACAGGCCCATAGGCATTAGGGACCTGCCTTGTCTCAGAGGATACTTTAGACTTGGACTTTTGAGTTAATGATGAAGTGAGTTAAGACTTTGGGGGACAGTTGGAAGGGCATGAGTATGTTTTGAATTGTGAGGACATGAGATTTTGGAGGGGCCAGGGGTTAAATGATATGGTTTGACTGAGTCACCAGCCATATTTCATCTTGAATTGTAGTTCCCATAATCCCCATGTGTCATGAGAAGGACAAAGTAGGAGGTAATTCAATCATGGGGGTGGTTACCTCCATGCTTTTCTCATGATAGTAAGTTCTCACAAGATCTGATGGTTTTATAAGGGACTTTGCCCCTTTTCACTCTCATTCTCCTTCCTGCTGACACAAAAAGAAGGACATGTCTGTTTTCCCTTCCACCATGATTGTAAGTTTCCTGAGGCCTCCCAAACCCTGCAGAACTGTGAGTAAATGAAGCCTCTTTCCTTTATAAATTACCCAGTCTCCAGTGTGTTTTTATTAGTAGTGTGAGAACAGACTAATACACCAACTAATAGTTGATATTTTCTGCATTGATAAACCATTCGAGATCTTTTCTTTTTGATCAACCCAGAACTCTTAAGTAGAAATATCCAAAAATTTTGGTCAACATAATGTGAAATTATAGGTAGAGAATGTATTTAATTGTCATCCACATGTGGTCACATCATCTTCTCAACTGAATGTTGAAATGAATATCACATTGGTGTTTATAATCAATTTTAATCTTTAACCCTTCAGTATGACAGATTTCTTTACTTTCCACCCATACTTCACCTTGCCTACCATGCCTCACTCATGCCCTAATGATAACAATTCCATCTCTCCACGTGATACAATTTTATTACCTAAAATAATGTCTCTAAATATTATTTAATTATACATTATTTTAAATTATTTTTGTCAGTGTAATTCTATTAAAGTTCCAAGAAATAAGCATACTGCTATACTTAAACGTTTATTCAATATCTAGAACCCCAATATCATAGGCTGTATTTGTAGATTATGTATAAACAGAGAATATTTAATATACAGTTTTCCAATTCATTAGGCATCTTTAGCAGTGGAAACATCTTAAAACGAAATATCCTTGGTATGATATTAATGAATTAAGTAAACTTCAATTCTCTTGTAAAGTAAATGTTGAATAGCAAAATATTTGAATATAAAGGAAAGAATTTAAAGATAGGTTTCATGATCAGAGATAATAGACGGAAATTACAAAGTAAACATTTTACTTCATGCATACTGAAACAAATTGTTTTTCAAATTTTATATTATGTTAACACACACTCTCTCTTCTATCTTTCTGCAAGGTATACATTTACTATTGCTTACTTATATAGAAAATAGATAAAAAATTCAGAATAATTCTAAAACACACTATGCATCATGCTTACTGATTCTTAAAAGAAGTTTTCACTAATTCCACATAAGTTTATACGAGGGGTAACAGGAATGAGCTCTGAGAATACTTACTATCTCTCCAGAGATGCCATGTACAGATTTAGGAAAATTAAAATTTGAAATATTGTTATATTTATTGGGTTTTTAGATTACTAGATCTAATTAATGAAGTAAATTAAACACACAAACAAAAAAAACTAAAGCAACTTTTCAAACTGGCATTTTTTTCCTCTTTCTATACATAGCTTTGGAATGCATTTCTTTGGAGAATTGGTTACAAAATACAACAAAAATCATATGCTATATACAAGCAACAGTCATATTTATTGGATACCCAGCAGTTGATAAAATAAGTCTTCACAACCTAGATAGGTTCTTGGAAACTGAAGCTTTAAGCAAAACAAAGTATAATAAAACCACTTTTTAATCAATGTTATAAAAATAACATTACATGATGACATGGTTTGCTGTGCCCCTACTCAAATCTCATCTTAAACTGTAGTACTCCTAATCCCTATGTGTCGTGGGAGGAGCCTCGTGGGAGGATATTAGATTATGGTTGAGTTCTCACAAGATCTAATGGTTTTATAAGGGGCTTTCTCCCTCTTCACGCTGTACTTCTCTCTCCTGCCATGTAAAGAAGGATGTGTTTCTTCCCCTTCTGCCATATTTGTAAGTTCCCTGAGGCCTCCCCAGCCCTGTGGAACTGTGAGTCAGTTAATGCTCTTTTATTTATAAAATACCCAGTCTCTGACAGTTCTTCACAACAGTATGTGAATGAACTAATACACAGGAAAAAATATTATTTGAGAACCTGCTGTACATTCTTTTGCTTAAAGTGACAGTTTCCAAAAATCGATGAACAATGTTAAGTGAGCACATACTAAAAAGCAGAAATATGCTCTCTTTTGAAATTTTTCCATGTTATTTTAAAACTCTATTTATGATTATTACCTTTTACATTATGTATTTCATGTATATTTGAGGTAAGAATAAATATAAATATTTTTATCAAGTGACATTTTTCCATTGGTTTAAATATTGTCTGAAAATTAACATTTTTAATTGACTCAACAGACTGTTTCAACTTGTTTGCCAGCCACTGACACACACTATAAATTCAGAGAGAAACAATTCTTTCCTTTTAGGAGTTCTTTCTCTTGAATGAGAGAAAAAGCATAAATATCAATATTAAAAATACCTCAGAAACTAATACATTTCAAAAAATAAACAAAAAAACAAAAACTGCTTCAGTAATTTAAAGAAGCAGTACATATTTTTTTAGCTTGCCTGCTGAAGGGCACATGAGGAATAATTTATGGTGATCCAAATTATACCAGATTTTGGTTTGCATATTAGGTAAATATTAAGAAGCAGACTCAGAAACTAATTCAGAGCCTATCCTAAAATGATTGAAGACATTTCAAGACCAAACAGTTGTGAATGCTACTGGATACCATAGCAGATCATTTCATGAAGTTGGAGATTTCACAGTTTATATTTATCAGAACTCTAAGATTTATGTTTAATGTGTTTAAACTGCACTCCATATTGAGAAAATGAATATTTACACACAACATACAGTTTAGCCTTTATTTCTATCAACAATTTCTTGCAATGCATTTTTAAATAATTAATATAAAAGCAAGATTTGATTCTGTATTGGCAAATTGGTTGAAAGATGGTGATAGACTCAGAGTGACAACATTGACATTATGAACTTAAGAAATATCTATGAACAATGATGTTTCATGGATTATAAGAATGTGCTTAGTATCATCACAGTGTAAAGAAAATAATGACACTTAAAAATTTGTTTGCTGATTTGCTTACTTTGCAATTGTTTTATCAAATATTTGAAAGCTTTTCATTGTTTTTGAACCCATAAACATAGAATTAAGCACAATAGGTTTTTGATTTAAAGCAACTCTAAAATTTCATTAAAGCATCATTCTCTACAATAGATTATGACAATAAGTAAATGTTTTAGAATGTTTTTAAAAACCAAACTGAGATTTTATATTTAGGAAAATAATATATGAAAATAAGTATTTGTAATTACACATTTTATGACAATTCTGTCAACCATTATGGCATGGCATTGGACATATTTTGTATTCTGCATTGGATAAGGATATCACAATATAAAGTCAAACACAGTGAATATAAATTACCATATGTGAAATTTCTAAGGAGAGAAAAGTTCTGGACTAAAATCTATGAGCTAGAGATAATTATTCTATAATTACTTTGGCTTCGGGAATCGATGTATTATAGGTGTGTGTGGGGGGTGGTGTGTGTGTAAAAGCCATCTTGTTTTTCAAGGGCAGGTAAGTTATACATAAATAACTGTCTAACTCAATGACTCAGAGGCAACACAAATTCAATTACTGTGGTATAAGAATAGGAAGACTCTATGCGAGGTCTGGGACCCAATCCAAAAAATAAAAGTATTATTCTGTATCCATGGATATGAAGGTTATTATTCTCAGTCAAGAGAAGATAATTCAATATGCCCAGAATTTTGGTACACAAAGAGGTTAAACGTAAAACCGTTAGTGGGGAATGGTGATCATTTAACTTAAATATCAAATCAAATCCTTTGCAATTTGGTTAGAAGAATAAATTTATCACTGCTGCTAAAGTGCAGTATACTATGTGCTATAGACTTCTTTGAGGAAAACAATGACACAGGTTTAATATATATTCATGCTCTAGAGTGATTTCCTATTGCAAATGATTTGAAAACGCTTCTGGTATCCTAATGTTCCTGTGCTGATGGGCTCTTCTGTTGTTCAATGTGTCTAAATCAATAAAATCAGCTTGTAAGCTTTGCCTCAGCAGCTGAGCACTGCATGCATTCAGGTCATTATGGCAGTAGGGATGCTCAGTTGGGAAAATGGTATATAAATAACTGACAACATGAGCGAAGTCTGGTTTTACCGGCCAGTTACTATTTTTAGCATCCTTTTGCATTTGAAAAGATTTATGCTCCTGAGGAATTGAATGTAAGAGCATGAGTGCTAACTCCAATCTGACAACACAAAAGCCATTCTTAGGAAATGATTGTTTTAGAAACGAGTTTTCAAGATCAAAGTAGTTCTTTTTTTAATGTAAGTGTACTCTACATTTTGTTTAAATATCACTATGGGAACATTTAATAAAATTCCCTCAAAATCTAAATCTCAGTGGCAAGTCAACACTAGTTTTGCATTAATATTACATGCTGTTTACTAGTGCTGTACTTTTGATGCATTCTCTACCACTTTAAAAATTTTTATTTCATTATTTTTAAAAATTTACTTTTAAATGGAATGAAATTGCTAGGATTTAGAACATATTGTCATTTCCTCTCTCTTCTTCTCTCTTTGTTTTCTCTCCCCTCTCTCTCACACACACAAACACGAACTGCCCATAAGTATATTCAATAGTTTTGACAAATAATGTAGAAGTCAAATAGATATACACATATACTCTTATATTTACCATTTTTGACTTTTGTACAATTGTATTTCACATTCTGCAAAGCAGCATTGGCATGCTTCCAAACCAATTAAGTATTTTAGCTCTGTTCATTGAGTAAAAAGAAACAAGTTTATTTTGTCAAATAACAGCACATATTTTATATCATCTATAATTAAATATTTTAGTAAAGTTTTCTTAACTTAAGGAGTAAAGAAAGTAAAGATGAAACTATACTTATCTATTTGTATTATTTTCTGGGCTTGGAACATTTAGGATTTGATAATATCAACATAAGATCATTGAGACACCTAATTGAAATTCATAAGTATAAAAATGCAAAGGCTATGTACCTATATATACTCTAACAGAATTAACGATTTTCTTAATTCCAATATGATAGACTTATTGGTACTTTATTCTAGCCATTCCTTAGATGATTGATAGATGATGTTGATTAGTGCCACTTTTCCTGTGACTAGCTACCTTTTTTTAACGTCTGCTATGTGAGAGATGCTAATCTAACTGTTCGCAAAATAATTTCTCATTGTCAGACCAACTGTAAAATGTATGTGATTGTATCCTTGTTATACAAATGTGGAGGACAATGTAGTTCAAGAGCAATAATCTTGATCTATATTCACAGAACTACCAAGTTGATAAGCCAGGATTGTAATGCAAGTCTTTATGGCCCTAAAACCAAGCTATTTTAAAAATTATCCTGCTACCAAAGATTGATTTAATTTGACTTTTACTTTCAAATAATTTTATAATCCATCTGAAACCTGATCATAATCAGTCATCATTATCTCTTACCATGGACAAAATACATGTTCAAAACTAGCCACAACCATATATAGTGAGCATTTGTGACCCATGTTAGCCAATGAGTATTACAAAGGTGAATGTGAAAAGATCCATGCACAAATAAACACATTGAAAATTATAATGAATAATAGTGATGTATATTTATATATAGAAATAGATTCATAAATGCTATGAAGGAGAAATTAATTTTGACTTACGTATTCTGACAAGTCTTATAAGGGCTAGTTTACAAATGAGTGAAACATCAACACATGCTGTGGTTACAAGAGAGGAAAAAGTAAAGATTTTAAGCAAAGACACTAAAGTTCAGAAACACACTGAAAATGGCAAATCTTGTTGAAACACAGTTTTGTTTTGCAGAGGTTTTTATTGTAAGTTGTAATAGTAATACCGTGATAAAACTCTAAACCCATCTTTTCTTCTTTCCCCTTTCTTCTGAAAATACTAAAGGTGATGACTACATATATTACTACAATTATATATTCTGTAATAAAAAACCTGCTTTCATACATACTTTAGGTTATGTTTACAACTGCATAATACCTTAATATATAAAAATTACTTTAATGGACTGTTGTTATGATTGAAACTGCCTGAACTCTGAAAATAATTTTATTTGATTATTAGAAACTTTAAGAAAGAATTAAACTTGGCAAGAAATTAAACTTATGAAAGAATGTATAAACACATAGATTATTTATTAACTATTAACTGCTACCTGCTGTATGTTCTCTTAGCATTTTGTACCTGCCCTTAATATATAATGTATGCAACTCCAATTGTAATTACTCAATTCACATTTTTGTTGCTCCCCCAAAATATAGTCACCTTTCTAACCCCATTCCACATGTTTGCTTTCTTTAGATTACTAGGTCCAAATGTAACGTCCATCATAGTTTTATCTCTTTAAAAGACATAAGATTGATGGATGTTTGACAATGTCTTCTTAAACTAAGAAAGAATAATATTTTCTCTGAAAGCAGAAGTATTGCCATATTTCCTACAGAAATATAATCCACACATATATGACTCTGAACCAAATACATCTGTTTTATGAAATATTTTATTTGCAGCTTTTAAATATACAAAAAATATTTCAAAATTATGTTTTATAGGGGTATATTATTGTAAATAAATATGCACACCTCCTTTGCATAAATGTCTACAGAAATATATGAGAGCATTCTGTTTTGAAGAAAAAGACATATATCATTGACCACTGTTAAAAGAAGTATAGTAAGATTAACACAATGGAAAATGTCAAGGAACCTAGTAAGTTTAAAAGTATCACTAAGAGGCCGGGCTGGTGGCTCACTTTATCTGACAATATAGGTTGTGATTTTTTCTTACTATTATGTTTAATATGTCTTGGTATGTGTAATAGTTATACATACAGGTAGCACACACAGAAACACACATACATTTTTTAGACTAGGTACATAGAATTTAGATAATCATGTGCCTTAATTAAGTATATCATCAATATCAATTAATATAAGCACATCTCATTTTCATCTGTCCCAAATTATTCATCTCCAGTCCCATTTTTTCTCTTGCTAAATGCACATACCCTAATGTGAATTTTGCTGCCTTATAACATTTTATAGATGTTTTTGTCTATACATGTTTATGCATTTTACTTAAAATTTTCATAACTGTTATTACTCTTTAGATATTCTGTTTCTCACTTTTCTCACTGAACTCTATGTCAGAAAAACCTATGTGGTTAATAAAACTTATGTATATTTACATTTATAAATGTAATATTATTTCTCAGGCTTTCCTAACTGAGCAAACAATTGGAGTAGAACATTATTTTTTCCTGACATTTTAAACTACTGCCCCTAACTTTAACTTCAGCTTCAGTCATACATTCCTTTGGTCCCATATCAGTTGTCATATTTTTCTTTCCTTTCCACTGTTTTTCTCTTCCCCAAATCCTTCATCCTTTTCCGTTTGTTTGGAGAACTCACCTACAAACACTACTTCTTTATTTGAGGTTGATTTTATCATTAATGAACTAAAAAGTGAAGCAAATTAAGTTTTAAATTAACTTAAAATACACACACACACACACACACACACACACACACACACACACACACACCAGTATACAGAATCAGAGTCTTAAAGAAAAAGCAGATAGATAATAGATCCAAGGACAGAATTTTGCCAAAACAACCCAGTGGTCTCCCTTGTTTTGCTCTGCACCACATGTTGCTACATCTTGAGACTGGATTCCCTTAGAGCTGCAACAACAGTTTGGGCTATGTTTCCCCACTGGTACATGTGAATAAGAAAGGCTGTCATCCTCAGGCTGTGTATTCATAGTAAGAAATATTTTCATAGCAGGAAGCCCCCTTTCCACGGAGGCTCTGTCAAATTTGTCCTCAGGTTTAATTAATTAAATTTTCTTAAGCCTGCCTTTCTGTAAGTCACTTATTGGTAAGAGAAAATAGGTTTTCCAGAATAAGACTAGATTGTTAAGAACCTACCAATGAGTTGAGAATGTGAGGAAAGCAAGCATGCCGAACCATGAGTCAATTAAACCTCTTTCCTTTATAAATTACACAGTTTTAGGTATATCTTTATTAGCAGTATGAGAACTGACTAATACACTGACCAATACACTGACCTACTAGCCTCTCTCACTTTGATATTCTATCAGAGGACAGATGAGATCACTGATAAAGTCTACATACTGTTCTGTCTTTTGAGCAGAGAAAGTGAAGAATGCCTGGACAGGCAAAGGGGAATATCCACTATAGCTTTAGGAAAAGGTAAAAAATGTGGGCTTTCCCTATCACACATTCTTAAAAATCCGTTGTACTTTTTATTACGGAATATAATTTATGCTGACTCCTATACAGAGTGTAATTCAAAACTGCAGAACATACAACATTAAGGCAGCATATGAATTATAAACTCAGAATCATTTTTTCTGCTTTCCTTGGCTGACATTCCATCCTTGAGACAATGATAAATTAGATGAGGGAAGGGCTATAGAGCAGAAGGAAATTACCACAAGCATGAAACATATTAGTTAATACATTAAAGTAACATTTCCTACTTTGGTAATAATTACTTCAATTTATCTAATTATATTTATATATATATAAATATGGGTTTATTAAAATTGGCAGGAATTTTAATTTAATCTAATCTTTTCTTTAATTTGGCAAATACAGTAGACTATGATTCTGCTATAAAAAGGAATGAAGTTTTGATATATCTACACCGTTGATGAACCTTGAAAATATTATGCTAAGTGAAACAGTGAGACATAACAGGACAGCTATTGCATGCTTCTTCAAAACTGCCAAGCTCGTGAAAAATAAGGAAAAGCTGAGAAATTGTCACAGACCAGAGGAGACATAGAAACATAATGTAGTTTGGTATCTTGGATGAAATGCTGAAGAGAAATAAGCCATTAATAGAAAAACTAATGAAATCCCAATAAAGTAGAGTTAATAATTTCTTAGTTTTAACAGTTGTGTTACGGTAATGTAAGATGTCAACATTAGAAGAAACTGGGTAAGAGGTATATGGAAACTCTGTACCGTCTTTATATTATTTTTGTAAAACTCCAATTTTATATGTTTAAAGTGTTATTAAAAACATTCTAAACAATAAAAGTATTCTAAAATAAAAAGTTTGATAATAACACATGGGAAAAGATAAATTAAATGCTGGACCCAAACTTGAAAAAAATGTTTAATAAATGCAGAAACAATCTTACCGAGGGACTCGTTACATAATAACTAGCCTGTAAAGGTTCTCTATTTAAGTTTAGGGAAAGCTCATTCTACAGGTCCTGCAGTCAAGAACAGTTGCTGTTCATCTCCCCAGCTGAAAACAATAAAATAATAATTTTTCTGAAGTCTTAACAGAGTACCAATGGAACTGGGTCTACTACAGATATTACAGTAAAGACAGGCACCTACTTTACAGCTAATTTTATTTGAGTGCCTGTCTTTATTGTAATATTTGTAGTAGAAAAATTAAGCATTTTATGTGCATTAACTCCTTTAATCATTTTAATTATCTAATATAGTAGACAGTTTATTATCCTGATAATAGACATTTTGTATATTTGTACTTTTTTTTTTGCTTTTACATGAAATTCTGCTTGCCTATTATTTTGAGATTTTTCTGTAGGTTATATGCCATGGAATGAAATTGCTAGGATTTAGAACATGTATATCTTTACATTAGTTGATAGATATTACCGAACGGTTTTTCAAAGTGTTGTACCAATTTTACCCAACTAGTGATGCATAAAAGTTTCATGGCTTCTCATGTTCATAATCACTTTCTATTACTAAAAGTTTTATTTATCAAGTGCAATGAAGGTAACATGATATTTTATTGTGCTTTTATTTTCATCTCATCAGTGTATGACTAAATACTTTTTTATATGTTCGTAGCCATTCTCTGTTCTTTTCTTCTGTAAATTGCCTGTTTAGTTTTTATTATTTTACTGTGATATTTTTCTATGTCAGTGTTTATGAAATATTTTTAAATATGTTTCAATGTTAATATTTTCCATGCTTTGCAAGTATTTTCTCCAAGTTATTGGCTATCATTTTTTGTTAAAGTTTTCCTGTTAATATACATATGGTTTCAAAGTAATATCAACTTTATCAATCTGTCATCAGTCACCTATCTTACATTTAAGGCTTTTATATTTAAGATATGTTTTTAAAGTCCTAAGGTGCAAAATATGTTATTTTGGTTGCTGTGATTAGTTTATATTACCATATTTTCTGTAGCCTGTGAGATCCTCAAGGACAAAGGCCATGTATTATTCATTTATTTTACCTTAGGATGATTTATGTTTATACTTTTAATGTTTATGCATACATAGCAAGTATATATATTGATGGGTTACATGAGGTATTTTAATATAGGCATAATAGTCACATCAGAGTAAATAGGTGACCTATTACCTCAAAAATGTATCCCTTCTTTGTGCTAAAACAATCCAATGATAGTATTTTACTTATTTTTAAATGTACACTAAATTATTTTTCACTGGTCACCTGCTCTGCTATCAAATAATAGATCTTATTCTATTTAATTACGTTTTTATACTCATTAATCATCCACCCTTTCTTCACAGTAATACCCTTCCCAAAATCTGGTAGCCATTCATTTATGCTCTATTTTCATGACTTCAGTTGATTTAAATTTTAGCTCCCTCAAATAAGTGATGGCATGCAAAGTTCATCTTTCTGTGCCTGGCATATTACTCTAAATATAATGACCTTCAGTTCAGACAATCCATGTTGTTGCAAATGACAGGATCTCATTATTTTTTATGACTGAATAGTACTCTGATAGGCCCCGGTGTGTGATGTTCCCCTCCCTGTGTCCATGTACTCTCACTGTTCAACAACAGGGACTCCTCCCTAACCCATTTTATGAAGCCAGCATCATCCTGACACCAAAACCTGGCAGAGACACAACAAAAAAAGAAAATTTCAGCCCAGTATCTCTGATGAACATAGATGCAAAAATTCTCAGTAAAATACTGGCAAACTGAATCCAGCAGCACATCAAAAAGACTATCCACCACGATCAAATTGGCTTCATCCCTGGGATGCAAGGCTGGTTCAACATATGCAAATCAATAAATGTAATCCATCACATAAGCAGAACCAATGACAAAAACTACATGATTATTTCAATAAAAGACCTTCAATAAAATTCAACACCCCTTTATACTAAAAACTCTCAATAAACTAGGTATTAATGAAATGTATCTCAAAATAATAAGAGCTATTTATGACAAACCCACAGCCAATATCATACTGAATAGGCAATAGCTGCAAATAGTCCTTTGAAAACCGGCACAAGACAAGGATGCCCTCTCTCACCACTCCTATTCAACATAGTAATGAAAGTTCTGGCCAAGGAAATCAGGTAAGAGAAAGAAATAAAGGGTATTCAAATAAGAAGAGAGGAAGTTAAATTGTCTCTGTTTTCAGATGACATGATTGTATATTTAGAAAACCCCATCGTCCTAGCCCAAAATCTCCTTAAGCTGATAGGCAACTTCAGCAAAGTCTCAGGACACAAAATCAATGTGCAAAAATAGCAAGCATTCCCACACACCAATAATAGAGAGCCAAATTGTGAGTGAATTCACGATTGCCAAGAAGAGAATAAAATACCTAGGAATACAACTTACAAGGGATGTGAGGGGCCCCTTTAAGGAAGACTACAAACCAGTGCTCAAGGAAATAAGAGAAAACACAAAAGAATGAAAAAACATTCTATGGTCTTGGATAGGAAGAATCAATGTTGTGAAAACGGCCATACTACCCAAAGTAATTTTTAGATTCAATGCTATCTCCACCAAGCTACCACTGACTTTCTTCACAGAGTTAGAAAAAAAAAAAACTAATTTAAATTTTATATAGAACCAAAAAAGAGCCTGTATAGCCAAGACAATACTAGGCAAAAGGAAAAAAGATGGAGGCATTACATTACCTGACTTCAAACTACAGTAAAGACTACAGTCACCAAAACAGCATGGTACTGGTACCCAACAGATATATAGAACAATGGAACAGAACAGAGGCCTCAGAAATAATGCCACACATCTACAGTCATGTTATCTTTGACAAACCTGACAAAAACAAGCAATGGGGAAATGATTCTCTATTTAATAAATGGTGTTGGGAAAACTGGCTACATGCAGAAAACTGAAACGGGACCCCTACCTTATACCATATACAAAAATTAACTCAAGATGGATTAAAGACTTAAAGGTAATACCTAAAACCATAAAACCGCCAGAAGAAAACCCAGGCAATACCATTCAGGACATAGGCATGGGCAAAGATTTCATAACTAAAACATCAAAGGCAATGGCAACAAAAGCCAAAATTGACATATGAGATCTAATTATACTAAACAGCTTCTTCACAGCAAAAGAAACTATCATCAAAGTGAACAGGAAACTTACAGAATTGGAGAAAATTTTGGCAGTCTATCCATCTAACAAAGGGCTAATATCCAGAATCTACAAAGAACTTAACAAAGTCATATTTATAAGAAAAAAAAAAACATCAAAAAGTGGGCAAAGGATATGAACAGATATTTTTCAAAAGAAGATATTTTTGCCACCAACAAATATGAAAAAAAGCTCATCATCACTGGTCACTAGAGAAATGCAAATCAAAACCACAGTGACATACCATCTCACACCAGTTAGAATGACGATTATTAAAAAGTCAGAAAACAACAGATGCTGGGGAGGATGTGGAGAAATAGGAACACTTTACACTGTTGGTGGGAGTGTAAATTAGTTTGACCATTGTGGAAGACAGTATGGCAATTCCTCAAGGATCTAGAACCAGAAATACCATTTGACCCAGCAATCCCATTACTGGGTATATATCCAAAGGATAATAAATCATTCTACTTTAAAGACACATGCACATGTATGTTTATTGTGGCACTGTTCACAATAGCATAACTTGGAACCAACCCAAATGCCCATCAATGATAGATTGGATAAAGAAAATGTGACACACATACTCCATGGAATACTATGCACCCATAAAAAAGGATGAGTTCATGTCCTTTGTAGGAGCACGGATTAAGCTGGAAACCATGATTCAGAGCAAATTAACACAGGAACAGAAAATCAAACACCATATGTTTTCATTCATAAATGGGAGATGATATCTTATTGTAGATTTTATTTTCATTTTTCTGATGATCAATAATGTTGAACACATTTTCATATAACTGTTCAGCATTTTCATGTGTTCTTTCAAGAAATGTCTACTCAGTCCTTTGCCATTTTTAAAAATTGGATTACTAAAATTTTTTGATTTCCTTTTATATTAGAGTTATTTATCCATTGTCCGGTGGATACTTTGCAAATATTTTCTCCCATTCTGTGGGTTTTCTCTTCACTTTATTGATTGTTTTCTTTGCTTTGCAGAAGACTTTTAACTTGATATGATCCCTTTTGTCTATTTTTGCTTTGATTATCTGTATTTTGGTGATATTACTAAAAAATTCTTGACCCAGTCTGATGTTCTGGAGAGTTTCCTCAACGTTTTATTTTAGTAATTTCATAGTTTCGGGTCTTAATATTTAGGGCCTTAATCCATTTTATTTAATTTTTCTATGGCAAGACATATGGGTCTTGTTGTATTCTTCTGCTTAAGGATATCCAGTTTTCCGAGCACCATTTATTGAAGAAACTGGCCTTTCCACCAATGTGTGTTCTTATCTCGTTTGTCAAAAACTAGTTCAGTGTATATGTTTGGATTTATTTCTAGGTTTTCTATTCTGTTCCATTGATCTATTTGTCTGATTTTATGTCCATACCATGCTGTTTGAGGTACTATAGCTCTGTTCTATAACTTGAAATCAGGTCCTTTGAGTCCTCTAGTGTTGTTTTTTTGTTCAGAACACATTTGGCTTCTGCATGTTTTGTGGTTCCACATATATTTTAGGACTGTTTTTTTTTCTATTTCTTTTAAGAATGGCATTGAAACTTTGACAGGGGTTACAGTGAACCTGTAGATTACATTTAATTTTATGGAAATTTTAAAAATATTGATTCTTCCAATTCATGAACATGGACAATGTTCCTAATTTTTGTGTTCTTTCCACTTCTTTCATTAATGTTTTATAGTTTTCATTGTGGAGTCTTTCACTTATTTAATTAACTTTATTCTTATGCATTTTATTTTATTTGTACCTATAGTACATTGGATTATGTTCTTGATTTGTTTTTTTTTTTTTTTTTTTTTTTTTTTTCACTGATGTCATATAAAAATGCTACTGATTTTTGTACATTGATTTCCTATCCTACAACTTCATTGAATTTGTCTATCAGTTCTAATAGCTTTTTTTGGTTGAGTCTTTAGGTTTTTTAAAAAATATAAAATAATCTTCAAACAAGGATAATTTTACATATTCCTTTCCCATTTGGATGCCCTTTGTTTCTTTCTCTTGTCTGATTGCTCTAGCTAGGACTTCCAGTTCTATGTTGCATGAAAGTGGTGAAGGTGCGCATTCTTACTTGTTTCAGGTCTTAGAGAAAAGGCTTGCATTTTTTCCTATTCAGTATCATACTAGTTGCGTGTCTGTCACATATGGCTTTAATTGTGTCGACATATGTTCTTTCTATACCCAGTATTTTTTACTGTTTTTATGTGGAGGGATGTTGACTTGTATCGAACGCTTTTCAGCATCAATTTAAATGATCGGAATTTTTTTTTTTTTTGGTCTTTCATACAATTGATATGATGTATCACAATGATTGATTTGCATAGGATGAATTATCCTTGCACCCCTGGGATTAATCCCACTTGATAATAATGAATGATCTTTTAAATGTTTTCTTGGGTTCACTTTACTAGTATTTTGATAATAATTTTGCATCTGTGGTAATCATGGATATTGACCTGTAATTTTCCTTTCTTAATGTGTCTTCATCTGGTTTTTGTACTAAGGTACCACTTGCCTTGTAGTAGTAGTCTGGAAGTATTCACTGGTCTTCTATTTTCTGGAATAGTTTGAGTAGTATTGGTAGTTTTTTTTTTTTTTTTAATGTTTGGGAAAATACAGCAGTGAGGCTATCATTATCTTGGTTTTCTTTTGTGGGGGAAGTTTTATGGCCTTAATCTCTTTACTTATTATTGGTTTACTCAGGTTTTTCATGTATTCATGTCTCAATCTTGGTAAGTTGTATGTGTCTGGGAATTTATCCATTTCTTCTCAGTTTTCCAATCTATTGGCATATAGATGCTCATAGCAACCACTAGTGATCATTTGTATTTCTATAGTATCATTTTTAATGCCTCATTTTTAAACTTTGATTGTATTTATGTTAGTCTTACCACTTTTTTTTTTTTTTTTTTTTTTTTTTTTTAGATAGTCTGGCTAAAAGTTCTTCACATGTCCTTATCTCTTAATGATTGATCATTGGTCCCTTATTTAGTTCACTTGGCCAGTGCATGTATTCTTGGTTGGTCTTGATGCTTGTGGATGTTTGTCAACGTCTAGGCATTAAAGAATTAGGTGTTTATTGTAGGCTTTGCAGACTAGGCTTTTTTGTACTCATCCTTCCTGAGAAAACTTTCCAGATATTCAAAGTAACTTGGGTGTAGTGATCTAAGTTTTGTCTACTGCAGCCATGTCTATACTAGGGGACACCCCAAGATTAGGAATGTTGTGGCTATTGCAGACAGACTTGTAGAAGTAGTAGAAGTGCTGCCTTGGTGGTCTTAGATAAGATCCAGAAGAATTATCTGAATTATAAGTCATAGACTCTTATATTCTCCCCTTACTTTTTCCATTACAAAAGACATCTATTTATATATGCTGAGCTGCCTGGAGCTGGAGGAGGGGTGACAGAAGCACCCCTGTGGCTATCATCACTGTGATTGTGCTGCATTAGACCTGAAGTCAGCATAACACTGGGTATTGCCCAAGGCCTGAAATAACCACTGCTTGGCTATCACCTATTTTTTCTCAAGGCCCTATGGTTCCACAATTAGCAGGTGGCAAAGCCAGCCAGGCTTGTATCCTTCACTTCAGGGTGGCAATTTTCTCCAGATTCTGGGTAGGTCCAGAGATGCCATCTGGGATACAGCACCTAGAGTCAGGAACCTTAGGAATCTACCTGGTGCTCTATTCTACTATAGCTAGCTGCTACCTAAGACACAAGACAGTCCTTCCCAATCTTCCCTTTCCTTTCCATAAGCAAAGGAGTGTCTCTCTGTGATCACCACTTTCCCAGGCCTATGGAGAGTATTGCCTGGTTACCACCTACATTGGTTCAAAGTTCAAGGACTCTTAAGTCCGCTTGCAATGAATATTGCTAGGCTTGGTACTATTCCTTCAGGGAGGTGGTCCCCTTTTTAGTCAAGGGCAGTCCCAAATATGCTGTCTAAAAGGTAAGGCCTGGTATCAAGGTCTAGGGTCCACTTGGTGCTCTATCCACTGTGGCCAAGCTGATACCTAAGCTGCAAGGCAATGTCTCCTTACTCTACCATCTGCTTTTCTCCAGCAGAAGGAGTCTCTCCCCATAGCCATGACAGTTGAGATTTTGCGAAGTTATATTTGAAGCCAATGTACCTTGGATTCTCACCCAAAGCCCAAGACAAGTGCTGCCTGAGTTTTACTCCTGATTTTTCTGGTCTCAAGGGCACTTTAGTCATCTGGCGATGAATTCTGCCAGAACTTGGCCTTTCTCTTCAAGGCAACAGGTTCCCTTCTTGTCCAGGGTGTGTCTAGAAATGCCATCTGGGATCTAGGTCCTGGAATGGGGCCTCAGGACTCTGCTTGGTGCACTGTTCAACTGTGGCTGAGCTGGTATCCAAGTTGCAAGACAAAATCCTCTTTACTTTTCTCTTTTCTCTCCTCAAGCAAAGCACAAGATTCTATCCCAGAGCTGCAATCTACATTGCCTTGGTTTGGCAGAGAAGTGGTGCAAAAACACCCTTCTCTGCCCCTGCTGGTCTCCCACTGGATCGTGTGCTTCCCAAATCCACTGGCTCTGTGCCCAGCCCAGCAACATAACTTGCCCAGGAATTGCAGTCCTTGTGGCCTAGAGTGCCTTTCATGTTTGTTTGAGTCCCCAGACCAATTTAGTCCATGGTGGAGAGGCTTACCATAACTCAGGTTCTGACAACTGGGATGAGCAATTCCCAGTGGCTAGGGTTGGTCTAAATACTCCCTCCATGGGCACATGTGGCTTTCCACTGGGACTGAACAGTACTGAGTTCCAATACAATGTCCCACAGTAACTGTACTTTCCCTCCCCCAAGAATGCATATTATCTTTCCATTTCAGGAGGTCGCTGTTTGGGGCTAGGGGAGGGGTGGCCCCAATTCAACAATTCAAAGCTTTATTTCCTATTCTCTTCAGTGCCTTTTTCAGTAATATGAAGTGAATACCAGGTACATTGATTGTTTACCTGGCTTTCGGTTCTTATGAAGGTGCTTTTTTTTTTTTGTTTTGAGAGAGTCTCGCTCAGTCGCCCAGGCTGGAGTGCAGTGGCGCGGTCTTGGCTCACTGCAAAGCTCCGCCTCCTGGGTTCTTGCCACTTTCCTGCCTCAGTCTCCCGAGTAGCTGGGACTGCATGTGTCTGCCACCACGCCTGGCTAATTTTTTTTTTTCTTTTTTTTAGTAGAGACGGTGTTTCACCGCGTTAGCCAGGATGGTTTTGATCTCCTGACCTCGTGATCCGCCCTCTTCAACCTCCCAAAGTGCTGGGATTACAGGAGTGAGTCACCGCGCCCAACCTCATGAAGGTGCTTTTGAATGTGGAGAGTTGTTCAGTTTGGTGTTCTTGAGGGGACGATGATCAGAGGAGGTTTCTATTCAGCCATCTTTCTCCACCTATCTATGCTGACATTTTATGATGCTCAATAAATTGCTCAAGACTGAGAGTCATAAACTTCTTGGAGATGGTAGTGAAGGCTTTTAGTTTGTTTCTTATGTGATAACCAGTGCACAACATTCTTATGATTAGGTTACCAACAAAGACAGATTACTATGTGTCTCTGATTTTGGTATACTTGAATTAAAAAGTTAAATTGAAAGATATTCTGCAGAGGAGAATCATAGAATATTTACTAGGAATCGTGCATACCCATCTACATGTGCTGAGCTGAATTAGGAGATATTCCTGGTATTCTTAAATACATTTTAATGCCCTCAATCATGACATTTAATTTCATATATTGCATCTTTACTTTTATGTTATTTTCCACCGTTTTTATGGCTTTCTTCTCCATGTAGCCATTTTTAACAATTCTAAGTAGTGGAATCCTGCTGTGGAAGAAACATTTTCCATTAAATCTATGATTATTTTTGTATTTTTGTGTTTATGGCTGGAAATTCATAAGGTATACTATTTTAAAAAGTGTAGGTGGATATGTTTACCTTGTTTTGTGGTCAATGTTGCTCAAAATAATTTGTATATTAGCTGATACTTATATAAAGATTTTATAATAATGCTGTAGTGTAAATAAAATTTGTTCCAAATAATCTTAAGATTTATGTGAACAAATTTTCCAGTATTTTTCTATGACAACTGTTTTGTTTGTTTGTTTGTTTTTCCCTTTATTTCTTCTAAAAAAAAAAAAAAAAACAAGAAAGGGATGCAGAACGTGCAGGTTTATTACGTAGGTATACGTGTGCCATGGTGATTTGCTGAACCTATTGATCTATTCTCTAAGTTCCCTCCCCTAACCCCTCACCCCACAACAGGCCCTGGTGTGTGTTGTTTCCCTCTCTGTGTGCATGTGTTCTCAATGTTCAGCTCCCACATGCGGTGTTTGGTTTTCTGTTCCTGTGTTAGTTTGCTAAGGATAGTGGCTTCCAGCTTCATCCATGTCCCTGCAAAGGACATGATCTCATTCATTTTCAAGGCCACATAGTATTCCATGGTGTATATATACCACATTTCCTTTATGCAGTCTACCATTGGTGGGCATTTTGGCTGGTTCCATGTCTTTGCTATTGTAAATAGTGCTGCAATAAACATACGTGTGCGTGTGTCTTTATAAAAGAATGATTCATAGTCCTTTGGGTATATACCCAGTACAGTAATAGAATTGCTGGATCAAATAGTATTTCTGCTTCTAGATCCTTGAGGAATCACCATACTGTCTTCCACAATGGTTGAACTAAATTATACTCTCACCAACAGTGGAAAAGCATTCGTATTTTCCCCAGCCTTGTTGACATCTATTTTTTCTGACTTTTTAATAATAGCCATTCTGACTGGCATGAGATGGTATCTCACTGTGGTTTTGATTGGCATTTCTTTGATGATCAGTGATGTTTAACTTCTTTTCACTTTTGTTGGCCACAAAAATGTCTTCTTTTGAGAAGTGTCTGTTCATATCCTTTGCCCACTTTTTGATAGGGTTGTTTTTTCCTGTTGTATGTTTAAGTTACTTGTAAATGTAGGATATTAGACCTTTGTCAGATGGGTAAATTGCAAAAATTTTCTCTCATTCTGTAGGTTGCCTGTTCATACTGATGATAGTTTCACTTGCTGTGAAAAAGGTCTTTAGTTAAATTAGATCTTATTTTTCAATTTTGACTTTTTTTGGAATTGCTTTTGGCATTTTTGTCATGAAGTCTTTACCCCTGCCTATGTCCTGAATGGTATTGCCTAGGTTTTTTCCTAGGTTTTTTATGGTTTCAGGTTTTACAATTAAGTCTTTAATCTATCTTGAGTTAATTTTTGTGTGAGATGTAAGGAAGGGGTCCAGTTTCAGTTTTCTGCATATGGCTAGCCAGTTTTCCCAGCACAATTTACTGAATAGGAGATCCTTTCCCCTTTGCTTCTTTTTGTCAGGTTTGTTAATGATCAGATGGTTGTAGATGTGTGGTGTTATTTCTGAGGTCTCTGTTCTGCTCTATTGGACCATATATCTGTTTTAGTACCAGTACCATGTTATTTTGGTTACTGTAACTTTGTAGCGTAGTTTGAATTAAGGTAGCTTGATGCCTCCAGCTTTGTTCTTTTTGCTTAGGTTTGTATTGGCTATTCAGAGTCTTCCTAGATTCCATGAAATTTAAAATAGATTTTCTAATTCTTTGAAAAATGTCAATGGAATTTGATGGAAATAGCATTGAATCTATAAATTACTTGGGACAGTGTGGCTATTTTCACGATATTGATTCTTCCTATCCATGAGGATGTAATGTTTTACCATTTGTTTGTGTTCTCTCTTATTTCCTTGAGCAGTGGTTTGTAGTTCTCCTTGAAGAGGTACTTCACATCCCTTGTTAGCTGTATTCCTACGTATTTTATTCTCATTGTAGAGATCATGAATGGGAGTTCATTCATGATTTGGCTCTCTGCTTGTCTATTGTTAGTGTAAAGGAATGCATGTGATTTTTGTGTATTGATTTTTTATCCTGAGACTGCTGAAATTGCTTATTGGTTCAAAAGTTCTTGGGCTGAGATGATGGAGTTTTCTCAATATAAAATCATATCTTCCAAACAGAGACAACCTGCCTTCTTATCTTCCTATTTGAATATTATTTCTTTCTTTCTTTTGACTGATTGTTCTTGCGAGAACTTCCAAAATCATGTTGAATAAGAGTGGTGAGAGAGGTCATCCTTGTCTTGTACCAGTTTTCAGAGTGAATGCTGCCAGATTTTGCCCATTCAATATGATATTGGCTGTGTGTTTGTCATAAATAGCTCTTATTATTTTGAGATATGTTCCATCAATACCTAGTTTATTGAGAGTTTTTAACATAAAGGGATATTAAATTTTATCAGATATGTTTTATCCATTTCTTGAGATAATAATGTGGTTTTTGTCTTTGATTTTTTTTTTATGTGATGGATTATGTTTATTGATTTGCAAGTGTTGAACCTTGCATCCCTGGGATGAAGTTGACTTGATCATGGTGGATAAGTTTTTTGATGTGGTGATGGATTTGGTTTGCCAGTATGTTACTGAGAATGTGTGCATCAATGTTCATCACAGATATTGGTCTAAAGTTTTCTTTTTTTGTTGTGTCTCTTCCTGGTTTTGGTATCAGGGTGATGTTGGCTTCATAAAATGGGTTAGGGAAGAGTCCCTCCTTTTTAATTGTTTTAAATAGTTTCAGAAGGAATGCTACCAGCTCGTCTTTGCATTTCTGGTAGAATTCACCTGTAAATCCATCTGGTCCTGGGCTTTTTTGGATTGGTAAGCTATTCATCACTGCATCAATTTCACAGCTTGTTATTGATTTATTCAAGGGTTCGACTTCTTCCTGGTTTAGTCTTGATAGGGTGCATGCATCCAAGAATTTATCCATTTCTTCTAGATTTTCTAGTTTATTTGCATAGAGGTATTTATAATATTCTCTGATGGTAGTTTGTATTTCTGTGGGATCTGTGGTGATATCTCCTTTTCCATTTTTTATTGTGTTATTTGATTTTACTCTTTCTTCCTCTCTATTAGTCTAGCTAGTAATCTATGTATTTTGTTAAATTTAAAAAAAAAACAACTTCTGGATATGTTAATTTTTTGGAGTGTTTTTCATGTCTCTACCTCTTTCTATTCTTTTCTGATCTTACTTATTTCTTATCTACTAACTTTTGGATTGGTTTGCACTTTCCGCTCTAGCTCTTTTTATTGTCATGTTAGTGTGTCAATTTAAGATTTTTTCCAGCTTTCTGATGTGGGCATTTAGTGCTATAAATTTCCCTCTTAACACTGCTTTATCTGTGTCTCAGAGATTCTGGTATGTTGTCTCCTTGTTCCCATTGGTTTCAAATAACTTCTTGATTTCTGCCTTAGTTTCATTATTTACCCAGGAGTCATTCAGGATCAGGTTGTTCAATTTCCATGAAATTGTGTGGTTTTGAGTGAGTTTTGTAACCCTGAGTTCTAATTTGATTGCACTGTATTCTGGGAAGTTGTTTGTTATTATTTCAGTTCCTTTGCATTTGCTGAGGAGTGTTTTACTTCCAATTATGTGGTCAATTTTAGAGCGAGTGCCATGTGGTCCTGAGAAGAATGTATACTCTGTTTATTTAGCATAGAGAGCTCAGTAGAAGCCTACCAAGTCCACTTGATCCAGAGCTGAGTTCAAGTACTGAATATCCTTGTTAATTTTCTATCTCGCTGATCTGTCTAATACTGATAGTGGGGTGTTAAATTCGCCCACAACTATTGTGTGAACTTGTTTTGTGAATCTGGGTGCTCCTCTATTGGGTTCATATATGTTCAGAATAGTTAGCTCCTCTTGTTGAATTGTTACCATTACAATTATATTATGCCCTTCTTTGTCTTTTTTGATCATTGTTGGTTTAAAGTCTGTTTTGTTAGAGACTACAATTGCAACCCCTCCTCTTTTTTTGCTTTCCATTTGCTTTTCCTCCATTTTTTTTTATTTTAGCCTGTGTGTGTATTTGCATGTAAGATGAGTCTCCTGAATGCAGCACACCAATGGATCTTGACTCTTTATCCAATTTGCCAGTCTGTGTCTTTTAATTGGGGCATTTAGCCCAGTTACATTTAAGGTTAATATTATTGGCCGGGCACGGTGGCTCACGCCTGTAATCCCAGCACTTTGGGAGGCCGAGGCGGGCGGATCACAAGGTCAGGAGATCGAGACCACGGTGAAACCCCGTCTCTACTAAAAATACAAAAAATTAGCCGGGTGCGGTTGTGGGCGCCTGTAGTCCCAGCTACTCGGGAGGCTGAGGCAGGAGAATGGCGTGAACCCGGGAGGCGGAGCTTGCAGTGAGCCGAGATTGTGCCACTGCACTCCAGCCTGGGCGACAGAGCGAGACTCTGTCTCAAAAAAACAAACAAACAAACAAACAAAAATATTATTATGTGTATTTGATTCTGTCATCATGATGTTATTTGGTCATTTTGCACCCTAGCTGATGCAGTTTTTTGTAGTGTCATTGGTCTTTATATTTTGGTGTGTTTAGTACCAGTTTTCCTTTCGCTATTTAGTTATTCTTTCAGGAACTCTTGCAGGGCAGGCCTGGTGGTCACAAAATTCTTCAGCATTTACTTATCTGGAAAGGATTTTATTTCTCCTTCACTTGTGAAGTTTAGTTTGCCTGGAAATGAAATCTGAGTCAAAAATTCTTTTCTTTAAAAATATTGAATATTGTTCCCAATCTCTTCTGACTTATAGAGTTTCTGCTGGGAGGTCCACTGTTAGTCTTATGGGCTTCCCTTTATAGGTCACCTGGCCTTTTCCTCTGTCTGCCCTTAACAGTCTTTCCTTCATTTCAACCTTGGAGAATCTGATGATTATGTGTCTTGGGGTTGATCTTCTCATGGAGTATCTTAATGGTGTTCTCTGTATTTCCTGAATTTGCATGTTGACCTGTCTTGCTAGGTTGTGGAAGTTTTCCTGGATAATATTCTGACCTGTGTTTTCCAACTTGTTTCTGTTGTCCCTGTCTCCTTTTGGTATTCCAATCAATTATAGGTTTGGTCCTTTTTATGAAGTCTCATGTTTCCTGGAGGCTTTGTTCATTCCTTTTTATTCTTTTTTCTCTATTCTTGTCTGCAAGTCTTATTTCAGTAAGGTGGTCTTCAATTCTGATGTTCTTTCTTCCACTTGGTTGATTTGGCTATTGATGCTTGCATATGCTTCATGAAGTTCTCGTGCTGTGTTTTTCTGCTCCATCCAGTCATTTAGGTTTCTCTCTTCATTGGTTACTCTAGTTAGGAATTACTCTAACATTTTATCAAGGCTCCTAGCTTCTTTGCATTGGGTTAATGTGTGCTCCTTTAGCTCAGCAGAGTTTTCTATTGACCATCTTCTGAAGCCTATTTCTGTCAAGTTGTATATCTGATCCTCTGTCCAGTTCTGCATCCTTGCTGGACAGACATTGTAATCATTTGGAGGAGAAGAGGTACTCTGGCCTTTTGGGTTTTCAGCAATATTTTTGTTGATTCTTTGTCATCTTCGTGGGTTTGTCTGGTTTTGGTCTTTGAGGCTGCTGACCCTTGGATGGGGCTTTTGTGGAGGCCTTTATTGTTGTTGTTGTGTTGTTGTTGATGCTGTTGTTGTTGTGTTGTTGTTGATGCTGCTGTTGTTGTGTTGTTGTTGATGCTGCTGTTGTTACTTTCTGCTTGTTTGTTTTTCTTTCAATAATCAGATTCCTCTTCTGTAGGGCTGCTACAGTTTTCTGGGGGTTCACTTCAAGTCCTATTCTCTGATTTGCTCTTGTGCCTGAAGGTGTCACTCAAGGATGCTGGAGAGCAACAAAAATGAGTGCCTCCTCCTTCTTATGAGACCTCTGACCTCAAGGGTCACCAACCTGATGCCAGTAGGATCACTCCTGTATAGGGCATCTGACAATCCCTATTGGAGGGTCTCGCCCAGTTGGGTGGCACAGGGAGAACAACTCATTTAATGAAGCACTTTGTCCCTTGGTGGAGAAGGTGTGATTCACTGCGAGGAAACCCACTCATCTGGGCTGCCCAGATTCCTCAGAACTACCAGGAGGAGAGGCTAAGTCTGCTGGTCCACAGAGACTATGGTCACCCCTCCCCCTAGGGACTCAGACCCAGGGAGATCTGAAATCTGTCCCTGAACCTCTGGAGCTATTGGAGATCCTGCAGGGGGAAGCCCTACCTACTGAGGAAGGTTGGGTCAAGGTTAGACCTGAAGAGGCACTCTGGCTGCAGACTGCCACAGCGGGTGTGTTGGGCTGTGGGAACAAGTCTTGGGACCAAGCCATCAAGCCTCCCTGACTCCAGCAGGGGAAAAGCACAGCCTGGAGCTATACAAAATGGGTACTGCCCTTCCACCTACCTGGGGAGCATACAAAATTGTACTGCCCTTCCCCCTACCCCTTAGCATGTTAGGCTGTTGGGAGTCCCAGTGTTGGCTACAGTCCCTCCTATAAGGAGCTCAAATGGCCTAGACAGCAGGCAGCTGCAGCAGTTGCTGGTTGCTCCTCCCCCCAGGAGTTTGGTAGGCTTAGCAGATTCCAGCTGAAAGGCTGTAAGAATCTGTATGTTCTGGGGTTGGGACTCTAGGCCCTGGCAGCATGGTTTCATGAGTGGGATCTTCCCATCCGTGGGTTGCACAATTTCCCCAGTTGGGTAGCACACTCACTTACCACCTCCCTTGGCTGAAGGGTAGGGGTTCTCCTTCACCATGTGGTTCTCAGGTGGGTCACACCCCACTGCTCTTCCTTCTCTCTGTGGGTCATGCCAGCTTTCACGTCAGTTTTGATGAGAGAACCTGAATACCTTGCTTGCTGGTGAAAGATTCACATGCTTATTATGGTTTTTGTGGAAGGAAGCCTCCGAGTGCCGCTGCTTCTAGTCAGACATCTTCTATGACAACTATTATACATAACATTTACTGGGCTTCCGGAATGTACTGGCGAATTGAAATAATGTAATTATATATAACGTGTGGTAGAGATATTCAGACTGTGGAATTTAAAATGTAAAGATACTCAAGTTGTGATATATGAGGGTGCCAAAGTTTGATATATTAAGTATTGTGACCTGTTTTTACTTAGGAAATATTTGTAATATCCTATGCTCACTTCTCTCCCATATAGCATCACTCCCCAAAAGAAAAAGAGTAAGATGGTTGGCCTTAACAGTTTGTAAGCTAAGGTCTAGGCATATATAAGAAAAAAATATTGAATCAATAAGTTGTGACAGAGTTCGTTTTCCTTACCTTTGAATAATTGCTCAAATTAGTTTGACTGAGAGAAAGGAAAATATAATATAACAAGATCAATAGAGAACTCACAATTGTACATATATCTGAATAAAGGGCTTGTGAATTGCAGGGCCCTCTGGAGTGAGGTTAAAGGACCCGCAACTCCACACTAAGAGGTCAGATTAATATCATTAAAAATGACAAGTCGTTGGAAAATATTAAATATGGTAGCAGCAGCAGGTTTAAATTTGCATTTTATAATAATGAATATTACTGAAGCATGAAAAATAGAGGAGGACTTGGTTAAGACTAGGGATAGTTAGAAGTCTATCATAAAATCATCAGGAGAAATGGAAGCTTAATAATAAATACGCAATAAGGAAAGAAAAAAATAAAATGCAGAGTGATTTTTCCAGATTACTTGAGAGGGCATCATAGAAATAATAATAACTAATATTTATACAGTAGTTTCAATATACCAATCAATGTGCTAAGCAATGGAGGATAGTACATGTTTAACAACCAGCTCTCCGGGGACACACAGTGTATGTGGAGTAGAATACCTGATTTATAGTTTGTCAAATTTTGTAGTGGAAATACACTCAGTGTGGTCAATTTAAACCTACTAATGAATTTCCACTCAATGAAAGTTGAGCAGCGATGTGAACAACGTTATTTCACAAGCTGGTATGAGGTGGCTCTAGTATACCACTAGAAGCCTTTTTAGAAGTGTTACTTTCATATCATCAAAAATGTAACTTTCTAAGCTAGGGTTTCTTAACCTTGATGCTAGTCCTTTTTGGCAGCTTATTAGTGGATGATTGACAAAAATTGTATATATTTAAGGTGTACAACTTTGTGTTTTGATATATGTATAGATAAGATAACGATCACCACACCTAAGCTAATTAACATATCCATCAGCTCATATCATTGTTTTGTTATTGTTCAATGTGCTCAATCTCCTCTAATCTCAGAAGCTAAGTGGGCTTTTTTAATGCTTGAATGAGACATCATTTACGCTTTGAATCAGATAATTATTTGTGGGGCTCTTGTATAAGTGGTAGAATGTTTATCAGCAGAATCTCTAACCTCTACCCATTATTTGGCAGTAGCATCCTCCATCTCAAACCCCAATCATTATGATAACCAAAATATCTCCAGTCATGGCCAAATATTTTCTGGGGAACAAGATTAATCCCGTTTGATGACTACTACTTAAAGATATACCCTATAATTTCCCCTTTTTCTCTTTTTTCTCTTCTTCCTCTTCGTTTTATTCATCTTTTTTTTTTTTTTTTCATTTTTGCAAATAAAGAAACCAAAGTTTTGGAAAGCTACACAGTTACTAATTTGATATATAAACACAGATAGTCTACCTCCAGAGTAAGTAAATAGATAAAAGAGGTATGTATATGAATATAGATTAGATAGCAATATACATATATAGACATTGTCATATTATTATTGCAAAGAATATTATTAGTGTGTAGAAATTGAAGTTTTGAAAAGCTACACAGTTACTAATTTGATATGTAAATGCAGATAGTCTACTTCCAGAGTAAGTAGATAGATACAAGGGATATATATATGAATATGGATTAAACATCAATATAGATTTATAAACATTAATTTTCCATATTATTATTATTGAGTGACAACTTGTCATGAATCAAATGACTCTTATCTTGATGCTCATTTTGCATAGACAGTGACTTTTACTCCTTCTCTACAAATTTGAAGAATTCTATATGTAAAATTTAACCAGCAGGACCTGGCTACAATTACATCACTAATGTTGTAAGAAAATTACAGTTGCATTATTTAGAAAAATCTGTTACTACAAAAAGGTTACTCATCTAAAAGTTAATACTATTAATTTATCAGAAGAACAGAAATAAGTAGAAGGAGAAAGGTAATAGAAGAAAAGAGATTTAAAAAATTTTGGGAAACTTGTTTATTTCAATATTATAATTTTCCAAAATTTTCAAATACTTTCAATGTATATTTAGAAGTTAGCAAAAACATCATCATAATTCTTAAGAAACATGAGCTTGAACATGGGAATCAACTCACCAAATTATTCTACAACATGAGCCGTATGGTTTGTCTGCCAAAAAATAGAAAAAAGTCTAAAAGAATTTTACTAGAAATAACTTTGTTTTATATGTTCCTTTTTATTAAATAAATCTATTGTACATTGGTTGATAAGCATGATTAAACACAATGTTCTCTGATTTCCACAACGAAGGTTGACTGAAAACAAAAATACCAAGTTCTTCTGCAAACAATATTGTAAGGAGAACAATGAGGAACTTAAACAAATTTATAAGCAGAAAAGAAACAATCCCATTAAAAAGTGGGCAAAGGATATGAAAATTATCTTTTTTCCAAAGAAGACATACACATGGCCTACAAACAAATTAAAAATGCTCAAAATCACTAATCATTAGAGAAATCAAATCAAAACCACAATGAAATACCATCTCATATGAGTCAGAATGGCTTTTATTAAAAAGTCATAAAATAACAGTTGCTGGTAAAGTTGCAGGGACAAGAGAACACTCATACACTGCTGGTGAATGTAAATTAGTTCAGTCACTGTGGAAAGCAGTTTGGCAATTTCTCAGATAACTCAAAGCAGAATTACCATTCAACCTAGCAGTGCCCGTATATACCCAGATGAATATAAATCATCCTACCATAAAGACACATGGACCTGTATGTTGATCACAGCATTATCCACAATAGCAAAGACATGAGTCAACCTAAATACCCATGTATGGTAGACTGGATAAAGAAAATGTGATGCATATACACTATGGAATGCTATGCTTTCATAAAAGAAGTATATTGTGTTCTTTACAGCAATGTGGATGGAGCTGGAGACCATTATTCTAAGTGAATGAACACAGGAACAGAAAAACAAATACCACAGGTTCTTTCTTATAAGTGGGATCTAAACACAGGTTACAGATGGACACAAAGGGAACAGCACACACTGGGGCTAATTGAGGGTGCAAGAAGGGAGGAAGGTGAAAGTCGAAAAACTGCCTATGAGGTACTATGCTTATTACCTAGGTGATGAAATAATCTGTACGCTAAACCCCTACAACACACAGTTTACCTGTACATGTTTCCCTGAACCAAAAATAAAAGTTAAAAATGAATAAATCAAATTTTAATGCTTGATTGTGCGTACTACAAAAGTATTCTTCAAAGTGGTTAGTGTAATGTGTATGAGTACTTATTTTATTGTGGCCTAATTTGTTGCTTGACATTCCTAGGATTGTTTGTAAACTGGAAGTCAGCAATTCTCTTTCTCCCTTCTCTCATTTTAAGGTTTGATATAAAAAATGCAGATTTCTCCACGCAAGTTTTAAAGTATAATTCATTATTTCATTATGTATTTTCACTACTTCCCCCATTCCTTCCCAATATAAAATATGCACTTATTAATAACTATGTCTCTATAACTTCAAACTAATTAAATGAAGTATAAATTGCAAATTCCAAGCACTCATCAAGACAGTTGTGGATTAGAACGAAGGACCAAAACTGTACAAACAAGGGAAACAATATAGATTTCCCCCCTTTAGAACCAAAATGAGCAGGACGCTTTAAATTAAACAAAGAAAGGAAAAGACAGGAAGTAAGGAAAGAAGGAAGAAAGAAATAAAGGAACAAAGGTGAGACAAAGCCAGTAAGCAGGGGCATTTAGAATCAAATCAGTGTTGAAACTGGTTCACCCTGGGCCTAGGAAACTGGAGAGGGACGATAATTGGCTGTGGCTACAAAAGAACAGCAAAATCCTTTTGATGGAAGAATTCTCTGTCTTAACTGTGGTACTGATCTCATAAATCTATACATGAAACAAAATTACACAGAAATTCCATAAACACACTCAGACGTGCATGTAAAATGTGAAATCTCAATAAGTCTATTAGGACTCACTTAAGGTCAATTTCCTGATTGTGGTACTATACTCTAGTTACCTAAGATGTTGTCATTCTGGGGAACTAGGAGAAGAGTATACCAGATTTGGGGTCTCTGTGTACTATTTTTTACTGCATGTGAAACTATAAGTATCTCAAAGCAGAGAAGTTTAAAAAAAAATGGGCCCCTAATTGTCTTATAAAACATATAAAGGGGTTTGAAGTCTATTTTTCTAAGTCCTATCAATAGGGTCCCTGATTTCAAGTCTCCATGGGTAAATATTAGTAAAGTTGTAATAAAAAACAAATGTTATCTTTCATAACAGTGAATTGGTGTATATTCATTATTTTGAAGCCAATATAATAAAATAAGTATAATAGCATACAATTTTATAATTACAAACTTTTCAAGTGAGGGTCTAACTAACTAATTTTCCCCCACTATGCTAAAATAGTTAAAAACATAATGAACACGGTATACCTGGTCCAGACTAGAAATGGTCTTTAAATTTAACTCAAATAAACAATTTGCAGAATTTGCAATATACATTGCTCTATTATATTAGTTTCCATTAATAAAAGCTCTTAGTAATCATCTAAATTTTGACATAATTCTATTTTCTTCTTATTAAAACTGAAGACTCACAGACCAATTTTAGAAAAAAAAATAAATGAATAAATGAATAAACAGTTTATAGGGAAGAAAGAGTGATGACAGGAATTTAGAAAGGGGGACGCCTTCTTTATTTTGGAGATTTCACAACTTTCAACTGCTGAGAAAATTTCTTACACAGGAGAGGAAGAGATAATAAATAAGTCTTACAGCTGTCAGAAACCTCTAAGGAGACATTCACAAGAATTCTGTACTCTTAAATCAAACAGAGAAAATTCAAGAGTTGGGTTAAGGAAATAATTTTATAAGCACCAAGAGAAGCAATCCCCCATAGAAGCCTAATATTCCCCCAGAGAACAAAAGAGAATCACTAGATAGTGCCTATAGCCTGGCTTCCTTGCCCTATTATCCTCCATGCGAAGGATGAAGAAAGTTCTCATTTTATGTCCCTCAACTTGTTTGTTCATAGTAGAATTCTTGTTCAGCAAAAATCATTTTTTTCTTATAGTTCAGAAGAGTCAATCTCAGTTTTAGAATGCATATAAAAAAAATTTATTTCTATGTTTATCGAAGCTCCATACTTAATAACTGAATATTTAGTAGAAAGAAAAAAAACAAAGATAATTTTAAGAGATTGAAGCAAAGGTTGCTATGGGAGACGTGAGTATGCAAACATATGCTATCTTGAGAGTTCCAGGAAAAATGTCCTTTAGGTGGTAATGTTCAGCTAACAAAGTGCATTATTTGAGCCCATACATGGAAAAAATATGTATATTGAACCCGTAAGGGAAAAGGGAAAAATTATAGTTTTTATTAAGTATTTCTTCATTTAATTTGCTAGAATGTTGCCGGATGTTTCAAAGTTCAAGCTGTAAAGACATTAGCTTTGAAAATAAGTGGCAGGAGTTTGCTTTGTTTCAAAATACAGCAAAAAAACAAAAACAATAACCAAACTGAAATAAAAATAAAAACCAAAAATACATTTTTTGTAGCACCAAAATATATTTGGATTTGTCCTATGTAATAGGAACTGCTGAAGGCAACTTCTTTTTTTTTTTTTTTTTTGAGACGGAGTCTGGCTCTGTCGCCCAGGCTGGAGCGTAGTGGCCGGATCTCAGCTCACTGCAAGCTCCGCCTCCCGGGTTTACGCCATTCTCCTGCCTCAGCCTCCCGAGTAGCTGGGACTACAGGCGCCCGCCACCTCGCCCACCTATTTTTTTTTTTTTTTTTTTTTTTTTTTTTTTTTTTAGTAGAGACCGGGTTTCACCGTGTTAGCCAGGATGGTCTCGATCTCCTGACCTCGTGATCCGCCCGTCTCAGCCTCCCAAAGTGCTGGGATTACAGGCTTGAGCCACCGCGCCCGGCCGAAGGCAACTTCTTAACATCACCAGATCGATCAACCAGAGATTTAATTTTTTTTTTTTTTTTTCTCTAGGGTAAATACATTTGATCTCTGAAACATTTTTCTTGTTTTTTGTTTTCCCAGACTGCTGGTTTTAATTCTTCATCTATGGCTGTTCCTTTTTAGCCACCTGTTCATTGCCTTCTCTTCTCATAAAACTGATTTACTCAGTATCATTACCTTGTCATTTACTCAAACATCCTTCTTTGGTACCGTATTTCCTAGCATCGCCGTACATTTAGTATTCAGCAATCTATGTATCTGACACAGATATGATAACCAGTTTTCATCTCTGCTCACCACATCATATGCCAAACATCTTCACAAGTGTCTCAAATTAAAAATTCCTAAATCTACTTTCCATTCTGCAATCTCTGTTCTAATGAAGGATGCCACCATTCCCAGCTACCAACTCAGAGTGCCACACATGATACCTTCCTCTCTCTTATTCATACTTCCAATTTGTCAACAAATCTTCTTGTCTTCCCCAGCCTGCCATTCTCTAAATTATCTTTTTGCTTTTCATTCTAAATGTCAAGGCATTGTCCAGATTGTCATAACTTAACCTAGCTTTCTATAAGACCCCCCTTTATCAATCTTACTAAATTCACATTTATCTCATTTGAAATAATTTTCTGTGATGAATCTAAAGTAATCATCATATGTGTACTGGATCACATAATTCTCAAGTCCCTTGAAGAGGTTCACATTGAATTAAGGGTTAAGTATCACCCCATTAAAGACACTTTCAGGATCCTATATTCAGGCGCATATCTTCAGCCTCATCTATTTTCACTTCCTCTTCTGACTTCACCCTCCAAATATAATGGCTTATATCCAATCTAGGAAATATTTATACATTTTTTTCTGAAGGTTAAATACTTGCTACTTATCATATTTTACGTAGGAAATTCTATTATATTTCATGCTTTAGCTTAAACATTTGCTCACCAAATACCTGAATTCTGACACTGAGCATAAGGTTTTTTCTTGTTTTTGTATGGTGGTTAAAAATAATCAAATAAATAATATATCTTCTAGAGTTAACAGAGAGAAAACATAAAACAGTCATTAGAGCCAGGCGCAGTGGCTCACGCCTGTAATCCCAGCACTTTGGGAGGCCGAGGCGGGTGGATCATGAGGTCAGGAGATCAAGACCATCCTGGCTAACATGGTGAAACCCTGTCCCTACTAAAAATACAAAAAATTACTGTATGTGGTGGTGGGCACCTGTAGTCCCAGCTACTCAGGGAGGCTGAGGCGGGAGAATGGCGTGAACCCAGGAGGCAGAGCTTGCAGTGAGCCACGATCATGCCACTGCACTCCAACCTGGGTGACAGAGCAAGACTCCATCTCAAAAAAAAAAAAAAAAGAATCCTTACATAAGGAAATGTACAGAAATGAATAAGAAATTTAACAATGGATTTCATTGAGAAACTAAACCGACTATAGAAAAAATGTAAAGAGGATAAATCTGCCTTACATACACTCAGATTTCTTTCATTCTCCCTGTCTAGTCTCATGAGAAAAAACAAATTATAAAACATATTTTTCAGAAATGTACTAATATTACATGTGAATTATGACATTTATTGCTAAATTTTTAGCCCCTTATGTGTGCTAGCCCATCACAAAGCATTTACATCATTTGTTTTTTTCCACCTTGAAAACAAAAACAGTGAGCTGTAGTCCTCAGTGTTTACTTAGCATCAAGTTCAAATGTCATGCAGTTGAGAATAACATGAATAGTCAAAAACATGTAGTTTCACTTTTGCAAACTCTTGAGATGAAGTATTATATGGTGATTATAAAAACAGATGCCAAAGCTAGACTGAATCTGTTCAAATATTGGTACTGCTGTTTCCAAACAGTATGATCTTAAATCAGCTACTTAATATCATCTGTAAAAGAGAAATAATACTAGCACATATAACATTGAGTTTGATGGTATTTAAAAGTTATAGATGTCAATTTTGTAAAACAGTGACTAGCACAAAGTAAACATCACATAAGTGACTGTTATTATAATAAATTATTTTTGCACCTTGCCATTTGTTACAAGATTTGTGTGAAAGAACAAAAGTACAAAGCTGACTCAAAAGTAAGATATTCTAATATCTTAGTCTAATCTAGTCAACTATCCAATATATATCAAATAAAACACTGGATTGGCATTCATGAAAATTTCAGAAATAAACTGTCAGCAGAAGTGAGGACTCATACAAATTAATGTACAAATTATATCAGGAGTTTTCAACATTAAGAGCTAAGCCATAAAAACAATGAATGAGTCTCTCACTAGGATTTAGGGCATCAGGGATGCAGATAAATTTATTTTCCTCTTTTTTTTTTCTTTTTTTAAATTATTATTATACTTTAAGTTCTAGGGTACATGTGCATAACATGCAGGTTTGTTACATATGTATACTTGTGCCATGTTGGTGTGCTGCACCCATCAACTCGTCAGCACCCATCAACTCGTCATTTACATCAGGTATAACTCCCAATGCAATCCCTCCCCGCTCCCTATGATAGGCCCCAGTGTGTGATGTTCCCCTTCCTGAGTCCAAGTGATCTCATTGTTCAGTTCCCAACTATGAGTGAGAACATGCGGTGTTTGGTTTTCTGTTCTTGTGATAGTTTGCTAAGAATGATGGTTTCCAGCTGCATCCATGTCCCTACAAAGGACACAAACTCATCCTTTTTTATGGCTGCATAGTATTCCATGGTGTATATGTGCCACATTTTCTTAATCCAGTCTGTCACTGATGGACATTTGGGTTGATTCCAAGTCTTTGCTATTGTGAATAGTGTCGCAATAAACATATGTGTGCATGTGTCTTTATAGCAGCATGATTTATAATCCTTTGGGTATATCCCCAGTAATAGGATGGCTGGGTCATATGGTACATCTAGTTCTAGATCCTTGGGAATCTCCATACTGTTTTCCATAATGTTTGAACTAGTCTACAATCCCACCAACAGTGTAAAAGTGTTCCTATTTCTCCACATCCTCTCCAGCACCTGTTGTTTCCTGACTTTTTAATGATCGCCATTCTAACTGGTGTGAGATGATATCTCATTGTGGTTTTGATTTGCATTTCTCTGATGGCCAATGATGATGAGCATTTTTTCATGTGTCTGTTGGCTGTATGAATGTCTTCTTTTGAGAAATGTCTGTTCATATCCTCTGCCCACTTTTTGATGGGGTTGTTTGTTTTTTTCTTGTAAATGTGTTTGAGTTCTTTGTAGGTTCTGGATAGTAGCCTTTTGTCAGATGAGGAGATTGCAAAAATTTTCTCCTATTCTGTAGGTTGCCTGTTCACTCTGATGGTAGTTTCTTTTGCTGTGCAGAAGCTCTTTAGTTTAATTAGATCCCATTTGTCAATTTTGGCTTTTGCTGCCGTTGCTTTTAGTGTTTTAGACATGGAGTCCTTCCTCATGCCTATGTCCTGAATGGTACTAGCTAGGTTTTCTTCTAGGGTTTTTATGGTATTAGGTCTAACATTTAAGTCTCTAATCCATCTTGAATTAATTTTTGTATAAGGAGTAAGGAAAGGATCCAGTTTCAGCTTTCTACTTATGGCTAGCCAATTTTCCCAGCACCATTTATTAAATAGGGAATCCTTTCCCCATTTCTTGTTTCTGTCAGGTTTGTCAAAGATCAGATGGCTGTAGATGTGTGGTATTATTTCTGAGGACTCTGTTCTGTTCCATTGGTCTATATCTCTGTTTTGGTACCAGTACCATGCTGTTTTGGTTACTGTAGCCTTGTAGTATAGTTTGAAGTCAGGTAGCGTGATGCCTCCAGCTTTGTTCATTTGACTTAGGATTGTCTTGGCAATGCAGGCTCTTTTTTGGTTCCATATGAACTTTAAAGCAGTTTTTTCCAATTCTGTGAAGAAACACATTGGAAGCTTGATGGGGATGGCATTGAATCTATAAATAACTTTGGGCAGTATGGCCATTTTCACGATATTGATTCTTCCTATCCATGAGCATGGTATGTTCTTCCATTTGTTTGTGTCCTCTTTTATTTCACTGAGCAGTGGTTTGCAGTTCTCCTTGAAGAGTTCCTTTATATCTCTTTTAAGTTGGATTCCTAGGTATTTTATTCTCTTTGAAGCCATTGTGAATGGAAGTTCATTCATGATTTGGCTCTCTGTTTGTCTGTTTACTGGTGTATAAGAATGCTTGTGATTTTTGCACATTAATTTTGTATCCTGAGACTTTGCTGAAGTTGCTTATCAGCTTAAGGAGATTTTGGGCTGAGACAATGGGGTTTTCTAAATATACAATCATGTCATCTGCAAACAGGGACAGTTTGACTTTCTTTTCCTAACTGAAGACCCTTTATTTCTTTCTCTTGCCTGATTGCCCTAGCCAGAACTTCCAACACTCTGTTGAAAAGGAGTGGTGAGAGAGGGCATCCCTGTCCTGTGCCAGTTTTCAAAGGGAATTTTTCCAGTTTTTGCCCATTCAGTATGATATTGGCTGTGGGTTTGTCATAAACAGCTCTTATTATTTTGAGGTACGTTCCATCAGTACCGAATTTATTGAGCGTGTTTAGCATGAAGGGCTGTTGAATTTTGTCAAAAGCCTTTTCTGCATCTATTGAGAGAATCATGTGGTTCTTGTCTTTGGTTCTGTTTAGATGCTGGATTATATTTATTGATTTGTGTATGTTGAACCAGCCTTGCATCCCGGGATGAAGCCCACTTGATCATGGTGGATAAGCTTTTTGATGTGCTGCTGAATCTGGTTTGCCAGTATTTTATTGAGGATTTTTGCATCGATGTTCATCAGGGATATTGGTCTAAAATTCTCTTTTTTTTTTGTGCATCTCTGCTAGGCTTTGTTATCAGGATGATGTTGGCCTCATAAAATGAGTTAGGGAGGATTCCCTCTTTTTCTATTGATTGGAATAGTTTCCGAAGGAATGGTACCAGCTCCTCCTTGTACCTCTGGTAGAATTCAGCTGTGAATCCATCTGGTCCTGGACTTTTTTTGGTTGGTAGGCTATTAATTATTGCCTCAATTTCAGAGCCTGCTATTGGTCTATTCAGGGATTCAACTTCTTCCTGGTTTAGTCTTGGAAGAGTGTAAGTGTCCAGGAAATTATCCATTTCTTCTAGATTTTCTAGTTTATTTGCCTAGAGGTGTTTATAGTATTCTCTGATGGTAGTTTGTATTTCTGTGGGGTTGGTGGTGATATCCCCTTTATCATTTTTTATTGTGTCTATTTGATTCTTCTCTCTTTTCTTCTTTATTAGTCTGCTAGCACTCTGTCAATTTTGTTGATCTTTTCAAAAAACCAACTTCTGGATTCATTGATTTTTTGGAGGGTTTTTTGTGTCTCTATCTCCTTCAGTTCTGCTCTGATCTTAGTTATTTCTTGCCTTCTGCTAGCTTTTGAATGTGTTTGCTCTTGCTTCTCTAGTTCTTTTAATTGTGATGTTAGAGTGTCAATTTTAGATCTTTCCTGCTTTCTCTTGTGGGCATTTAGTGCTATAAATTTCCCTCTACACACTGCTTTAAATGTGTCCCAGAGATTCTGGTATGTTGTATCTTTGTTCTCATTGGTTTCAAAGAACATCTTTATTTCTGCCTTCATTTCGTTATGTACCCAGTAGTCATTCAGGAGCAGGTTGTTCAGTTTCCATGTAGTTGAGTGGTTTTGATTGAGTTTCTTAGTCCTGAGTTCTACTTTGATTGCACTGTGGTCTGAGAGACAGTTTGTTACAAGTTCTGTTCTTGCACATTTGTTGAGGAGTGCTTTACTTCCAATTATGTGGTCAATTTTGGAATAAGTGCGATGTGGTGCTGAGAAGAATGTATATTCTGTTGATTTGGGGTGGAGAGTTCTATAGATGTCTATTAGATCTGCTTGCTGCAGAGATGAGTTCAATTCCTGGATATTCTTGTTAACTTTCTGTCTCGTTGATCTGTCTAATGTTGACAGTGGAGTGTTGAAGTCTCCCATTATTACTGTATGGGAGTCTAAGTCTCTTTGTAAGTCTCTAAGGACTTGCTTTATGAATCTGGGTGCTCCTGTATTGGGTGCAATATATTTAGGATAGTTAGCTCTTCCTGTTGAATTGATCCCTTTACCATTATGTAATGGCCTTCTTTGTCTCTTTTGATCTTTGATGGTTTAAAGTCTGTTTTATCAGACACTAGGATTGCAATCCCTGCTTTTTTTTGTTCTCCATTTGCTTGGTAGATCTTCCTCCATCCCTTTATTTTGAGCCTATGTATGTCTCTGCATGTGAGATGGGTCTCCTGAATACAGCAGACTGATGGGTCTTGACTCTTGATCCAGTTTGCCAGTCTGTGTCTTTTAATTGGAGCATTTAGTCCATTTACATTTAAGGTTAAGATTGTTATGTGTGAATTTGATCCTGCCATTATGATATTAACTGGTTATTTTGCTCATCAGTTGATGCAGTTTCTTCCTAGCCTCGATGGTCTTTACATTTTGGCATGTTTTTGCAATGGCTGGTACCGGTTGTTCCTTTCCATGTTTAGTGCTTCCTTCAGGGTCTCTTGTAAGGCAGGCCTGGTAGCGACAAAATCTCTTAGCATTTGTTTATCTGTAAAGGATTTTATTTCTCCTTCATTTATGAAACGTAGTTTGGCTGGATATGAAATTCTGGGTTGAAAATTCTTTTCTTTAAGAATGTTGAATAGTGGCCCCCACTCTCTTCTGGCTTGTAGAGTTTCTGCCGAGAGATCTACTGTTAGTCTGATGGGCTTCCCTTTGTGGGTAACCCGACCTTTCTCTCTGGCTGCCCTTAAGAGTTTTTCCTTCATTTCAACTTTGGTGAATCTGGCAATTATGTGTCTTGGAGTTGCTCTTCTCGAGGAGTATCTTTGTGGCGTTCTCTGTATTTCCTGGATTTGAATGTTGGCCTGCCCTACTAGGTTGGGGAAGTTCTCCTGGATGATATCCTGAAGAGTGTTTTCCAACTTGCTTCCGTTTTCCCCCTCACTTTGAGGCACCCCAATCAGACGTAGATTTGGTCTTTTTACATAATCCCATACTTCTTGCAGGCTTTGTTCATTTCTTTTTCTTCTTTTGCTTTCTCTTCTTGCTTCATTTCATTCATTTGATCCTCAGTAACTGATACTCTTTCTTCCAGTTGATCGAGTCAGTTACTGAAGCTTGTGCATTTGTCATGTATTTCTCGTGTCATGGTTTTCATCTCTGTCATTTCATTTATGACCTTCTCTGCATTAATTACTCTAGCTATCAATTCTTCCACTCTTTCTTCAAGACTTTTAGTTTCTTTGCACTGGGTACGTAATTCCTCCTTTAGCTCTGAGATGTTTGATGGACTGAAGCCTTCTTCTCTCATCTCATCAAAGTCATTCTCCATCCAGCTTTGATCTGCTGCTGGCGATTAGCTGCGCTCCTTTGCCGGGGGAGATGCACTCTTATTTTTTGAATTTCCAGCTTTTCTGCCCTGCTTTTTCCCCATCTTTGTGGTTTTATCTGCCTCTGGTCTTTGATGATGGTGACGTACTGATGGGGTTTTGGTGTAGGTGTCCTTCCTGTTTGATAGTTTTCCTTCTACCAGTCAGGACCCTCAGCTGTAGGTCTGTTGGAGATTGCTTGAGGTCCACTCCAGACCCTGTTTGCCTGGGTATCAGCAGCAGAGACTGCAGAAGATAGAATATTGCTGAACAGCAAGTGTCCCTGTCTGATTCTTACTTTGGAAGCTTCCTCTCAGGGGTGTACCCCACCCTGTGAGGTGTGGAGTGTCAGACTGCCCCTAGTAGGGGATGTCTCCCAGTTAGGCTACTCAGGGGTCAGGGACCCACTTGAGCAGGCAGTCTGTCCCTTCTCAGATCTCAACCTCAGTGTTGGGAGATCCACTGCTCTCTTCAAAGCTGTCAGACAGAGTCATTTGCCTCTGCAGAGGTTTCTGCTGCTTTTGTTGTTGTTGTTGTTGTTGTTTAGCTGTTCCCTGTCCCCAGAGGTGGAGTCTACAGAGACAGGCAGGTTTCCTTGGGCTGCTGTGAGCTCCACCCAGTTCGAGCTTCCCAGCGGCTTTGTTTACCTACTTAAGCCTCAGCAATGGCCGGCACCCCTCCCCCAGCCTCGCTGCTGCCTTGGGGTTAGATGGCAGACTGCTGTGCTAGCAATGAGGGAGGCTCTGTGGGTGTGGGACCCTCCCGGCCAGGTGTGGGATATAATCTCCTGGTGTGCCCGTTTGCTTAAAGCACAGTATTGGGGTGGGAGTTACCTGATATTCCGGGTGTTGTGTGTCTCAGTTCCCCTGGCTAGGAAAAGGGATTCCCTTCCCCCTTGCGCTTCCCAGGTGAGGCGATGCCTGGCCCTGCTTCAGCTCTCGCTGGTCGGGCTGCAACAGCTGACCAGCACCGATTTTCTGGCACTCCCTAGTGAGATGAACCCAGTACCTCAGTTGAAAATGCAGAAATCACCGGTCTTCTGTGTCGCTCGCCCTGGGAGTTGGAGACTGGAGCTGTTCCTATTTGGCCATCTTGCTCCGCTCATTTTTTTTTTTTTTTTTTTTTTTTTTTTTAATAAAGAAGTATCCTGAAGTTTTTGCAGCTCGGGAACTTACCTAGTAGCAACAAAATGCTGATATAGTTGTACATATGTGGGACACTTTTGTCTCAGAATCTTACCTGTTTTCAAAGAACCGACACCAAGCTGCCAAATACCTCCCCTGTGCTTTGTGTCAGAAGAAGGAAAACACCACATGCCTATACACCCACTATCGTGTTATTTCTTAGTAAAGGCTTAGTGTCTGACTCATATAAGGAACTATTTACACAAGAAAATATTTTATCTTATAACCTATTCAATGATATTAGTTTGGTATCACAAATAACTTAAATGCATGCCCCACATCAACCTAGTTGAAGTACATTTAATTATTTAGGCATTGTTACTAAATGGGGAAGAATAAGTATAATATGAAAATTAGTTGGGGGCCTCTGGAATCTGACTTATGTTAAAATGTGGCTTCATCACTCACCAGCCATGTAAATGACTTGTTTCCATGTCAGTAACATAGAATAATCTTCATGTTATTACAGATATAATACATATTATATATATATACACATTTATTTACATATATAAAAGAAGAATTACATGAAATAAAACAAGCTACTACCTCCTGTATTGTTTTTACTCAACTAGGTCTATTCAAGATTATAGAGGAATTTTAGGGCATGACCAGTTCTACCATCAAGAAGCTTAGGATTTTGTTGTTAGGATAGAATTCAGCAAGCCACTTAATCAGTTTGCATGTCAGAAATGGTTAGTACCTAGTGGATTTCCTGCACTGGATTAAATGTACAGGTTATGGGGAAAGCACAATACAGAGAAATGATATATTTGTTCTTCATTCAAGAAGCTTTCAAGTCTTAAATGTAGCGGGTCCAGAATTCATAAGTGTAAAATAAAAGATCTGGACTTTTTTTTGTCAAAATGTCTTTCTAACTTAATATTCTATATACTGCATGCCATACAATAACAAACAACTCAAGAATATAGGTTAGAGACAAGCTATTCAATACAAGCATCAGCAAGCGTCAGATTTTAAGGCAAGTTGTTAGGAGGAAGATGTTGAGGAATTAGTAGGATTTGGATGGAACAAAATTGAACTAATTCCAGAATGTGGCAGACAATATGATTGTGGACACGGAGTCAAGAATTAAAAAGTGCAAGTAGGTTAAAGTATCAGCGAAGAGGTTTTTTTTTTTCCAAAATTTGATTGTGCATAGATAAAATTCCAGGGTAGAATTTGAGAACTAAAATGGAGATAAAAGAAAGACTGTAAGATATATATTTCAGAAGTCAAATAGATATGATGCCCAAACGAAAGTAATGAGTAAATACAACTTTATTTTTTCACACTGAAATTATTGGAAGAATGAGGACATAACCAACTGAAATAGAAAAAGAGGAGACAAGTGTTTTTTGAGGAAAGCAATACTTTTTGTTTGTGGCACACTGAGTTATAAGTAATGGTGAGTTTCTCAGGAAGTAGAAAGCTAAATGATGCAAATGATAAATTAACTGGAATGGTAGAGATTTAGATTATGAAGGAATCTGTAAAAATAAAAGCTTACATTGTAAGAATAGGTAACCTATGAAGGGATAAGACAACATTCCAGGAGCTAAGATCTGGAGAATAACCACTGTTAGGATTCAAGAGAAGTCAACATGGATCAGGGAAACATGAAGCTAAATTACCTATGAAATGTTGTCTACATAAGAGCTAATGAAATGTTAATGTGAAGTACCTTTGAAGTGTCACTTTTTTTTAGGCAAACACATTCTTTTAACATTGAAAAACAAAAATTGCATAAGAAATAAAATGAAAGAAAGAACAGAAGAAAAAAGGGAAGGAAGAAAAGAAGGAAGGATAGAAGGAAAAAAGGAAGGAAGGTCATTTTATCAAAAGTAGATGTTGACATTTTAATTAGCAGACATGCCTTACTCTTCTAACTCAAGCCCTGCATACCACATAATACATGTAAATTAAATGTGAATGGCTTGTGATGGTGAGATTGAATATTCAATATCATGGTTGGCAAAAAGAACCTTATCTGGTCAACTCTAACATATTGCCTGATCTTGTCATAATTAATTTGAGTATTTTGAAACCATATATCACATCAGAAAACTCATAACATAGAGATAGCTTTTATTTTGGGTTTCTGAAATGTGAGCAATCATTACCAATACGTATATGTAAAATGTCTGTACATTAAAAATTTCTGCTCTTTCATATGCAGATTTTCTTCACATATAGATTTTTGCTAATTCTTGTTTTTGTTTGCCTCTTTCTGGGTTCCTTTGCTTAACCATGCTTTTGCTTTACTTATTAGTTTTATTAATATTAGTATTACTAGTTTCATTAATTTTATTAGTTTCCAGGAAATATACAATTTATTAAAATGTATTCCACTACTGTATATGCACTTTTGCAGAAATAAAAACATTCAGCATCAAATATGGCAGTCAGTATCTTATATTTTCCTTAACATTTCAAATTATTTGGTTATTTACTTTGTGGAAAATACTATTGTAAGTTTTTTATATGCACTAACTTACCTTTTGCATAAGACAGTCTTATGAGGTACGTATGATCATTCTACCAATGTTTAAAGATGAGAAAAATGAGTCAAGGTAGATTAAGTAATCTACCTTGGCCATACCTGTATGAAAATCCAGATGCTTTCTCAAGACTGAGATTTAAATATGTAAGAGGATATTTTTGGGTATTACTGACCTGAAATCATTAGAAAACCTAAAATGTTGGCTATTCTATGATTCTATTAGTTTTTCTTTTCCCATTCTCATCTTCACTTCATAAAATTTGCCATCATTTCACATTTTTTCTTCAAGATTATTTATTCATAACTTGTTTATTTCTAATTATATTCTAGACACTCTGATTATTTTTGGATATTTAATACAAAGTAAAATAAAGTAACTAATATTTTGGTTGTATGGGTCAAACATTTGATTTTCTGCTAGTGTGAAATAATAAAAGAAGAATGTTTAACACAAAACATTCTTTTTTTCCAAGAAACATATTATTATAAAATTAGTAGAATTTATAATTACTGAATATTGGTTTTGCATGCATTTTTCAAGAACTGATGCATTAGAAATTATAATTTGATAAAATCAAATGCCTGATTAGCTTTCTAATATTAATTTTGTCTTATGAATCATTGTTAAATGTAACTCTGGTCTAAAGTAAGTCTAAAGCAGAATTTACTTTGAAGTATTTCTCTGCAATTGTAGCTTTAAAGGAACTATATTGTGCCTTCTCTGAGCTTGAGTTTCCAATTGTTTTAGAATTGGGCAATAAAAGACTTTTACAAGTACTTACACCATCCCCTGTTCCCTATTAGGAGAAGTCTTTAATTTTCTGTGTAAATATCTGGAAGAATTTAAGTGCCTTGTTGGGACATTATTTTCTCTTTGGGAATTTTCTGCTCAAACTACATCTTTTCTATTGGTTAAGTAGCTTTTATACAAGGAAAATAATTCTGTGGCCCTTGTGGCCAGAAGAAACAAAGATTATAAGATCCCTTTTATCCTCTGCCTGGATTTTCTTCTCTAGTGAAAGGATTCATCAGCAATTTTCTCATTCTTTATTTCTCTTCACTGCTTGAGCCACTGGCAAGCAATGGTATTCATTGTGCGAACCCTGTGTTTTGGGCATCTTGCCTCTTATCTCATTAATAGAGCAGTTAGAAAGAATGCTACTCTTACAGACATATTTTCTTAAAAAAAAATAATAACTAACTAAAAAACAAACAAACAAACAAACAAAAAAAGGCCAGTAGTGGCGACTCACCTCTATAATCCTAGCACTTTGGGAAGCTGAGCTGGGCAGATCACTTGAGGCCAGGGATTTGAGAATGGCCTGGGAAACATGGTGAAACCTCATCGCTACAAAACAGAAAATACACAAAAATTAGCCAGTCACGGTGGAGATGCATGCCTCTAGTCCCAGCTACTCAAGAGGCTGAGGTGGGAGAATTACTTGAACTCAATAGGTAGAGGTTGCAGCAGCCCAGATTGTGCCACTGCATGCAGCCTGGGAGACAGAGTAAGACTCTGTCAAAAAACAAAGCAAAACAGAATATTTAGCATTTCATCTAAATAGGACTGTTTTTAAACAGAAATATACCACGACTTTCACAATATTGGAAAAAAGCCTCTGTGACTAAAGTGTTTTTGGCTTTCTAATAAAAATAAATGATTAAGTGGAAGGCCATTGACCTTTTCCTCAACTCTTCTGTCTTACAATTTCCACTCATTTTGACCAGGTTGCTGTTATTTTCCCTTAAAATTACTAAAATTATGATATAATACTGGTAGCTCACGGCCGGGTGCGGTGGCTCCCACACTTTGGGAGGCTGAGGGAAGTGGATCACCTGAGGTCAGGAATTTGAGACCAGTTTGACCAATATGGTGAAACGCCGCCTCTACTAAAAATACAAAAATTAGGTGGGCCTGGTGGCCCATGCCTGTAATCCCAGCTACTCAGGAGGCTGAGGCAGGAGAATCACTTGATCCTGGGAGGCAGAGGTTGCAGTGAGCTGAGATCGCACCATTACACTCCAGCCTAGGCTACAAGAGTGAAACTCCATCTCAAAAAATAAATACATGAAATAGTAATAATAATACTAATACTGGTAGCTCATATGTTATTCTTACTCTTCATAAGCTATTTTTCAGAGATACAATAATCTCTGTGAGATGATACATATTTAAAATAAAATAGGATTATAATTATAATGTTATATAAATATTTTTGCTTTAATACTGTTCATAAATTCTGGACAACAATTTGGGAAATGTATGATGATAATTTAAATATTTATATCATTTTCTTAATCCTAAGAAAAATTTTTTTTAAAATACTGTTCATTTCCACTGTTTATATTAAGGTTGAATTGGAAACAATGCAGTAATACTATAATTGGAATATAATTAAAAATATTAAGACGTGTAAAATCAAGTAACATTTTGCTTGGACCTGCTGGGCTCATTCCACCCACTCAGCCTAGCAGGCTGCACACAGCTCATGCTACTGGCATGAATCCCATGCCTGCCAAGGCCTGGAGTGGCAAGGGAGGTGTGAGCTAGCAGATGTGGGATCTGGCCACTGAGCACAGTCAGGCACATCAACTGCCGTAGCTGGGGAGGCAGCTCCAAATGCCAGCATGGGCACTGGCTGTCTACAAGGCTGTGACTAGACCAGGTGCACTGCAAGCAGATTCCACAGCTGCCATCAGGGAATGCAGTGGTGCCCAGAATTTTGGAGACTCCAGGAATTGAAGGATCAAAAAGAGAGTCACAACCTTGACTCAAGGAGCTCCCAGATCTGGCTCCCCAAAGGGCTGCTGCTCTTCTCTTCTTCTCTTCACCCGTAACATGGCAAGCAAGGGGCTTGTTTCAGCCCTGTTTGTGTGACAGCTCATTCATCCGTACTATTCATCAGATCCTGAGGTCTTGTCATGTGCCCTGGAAAAATGAGGCACATGGACAAGCAGAGGGTGAGCAAGGAAAAGAAAAGCTTTATTGAGTGACAGTATACCTCAGAGGAGGACTTCAAGTGGGTAGTTCCTCTATGCCACTGGTTGTCCCGACATGGGCAGCTCTCAGCAAAAAGGAGGCCCTCGAGTGGGTAGCTCCTCTCTGCAGCTGGTTGTCCCTATGTATGCCAGGCTCTGGCTGAGTCCAGGGATTTTATGAGCCTCAAGGGGAGAAAGCACATTTTGATTGATCCATATTTGGTCCATATTTGGCCATGGGAAGGCCCAAAAAAGGCACTACAAATTTTCACTCTGGTGCGTGGGTCTGGCATTCAGGCCTACAGCTTTCAGGCCCTCCCTGGCCTTATGGTGGGCCTCACCGGGGACCCATTCCTTTTCACTCAGGAACCTGTATGCCTCCTTCTACCATTCATGGTGCCCTGGCTGTAGGTGCCAAGGAGCTCCTGAAGACCAGTGGCTGAGCTTCCCTAAGCCCCCCATAGTCTTTCCTCCTATGCTCTTTGGTATCCAAAGCCTGGAGTGGGCTGAGGTGGCAGGGGCCTGATGTCTCAGCACTGATCCCAGTGTATGCACACCTGGCAGAGCTGTGACAGCACTCAGGCTTGGCCAATTTTGCCCCAAGATTGGAGCAGACACTGACAGCAGGGAGAAACCAGGCAGCAGGAGGAGACACTTCCCAAACTACAAGGGCAAGAAGTCCTTCCTGGACCCCCAAGAATGCAGGGATGCCTGGGATCTCAGCCATGGTTTGGGTGACTACAGCTGTGCCTGGTGGTACAGGACTCCTTCCTGCTCCATGCAGTGGGAGGCCTGGGTCCACAGTGACAACTTGGGCAGCTGGGGCTGCACCCTGGAAGCTCCCATAGGCTCTGTGAAGAACGCAGCCCCAGCTGTGCCTCTCCACTGAAGGCAGGGTGATGGCAGTGCCACTCCAGATGGACCACCTCTTCCATCATTGGGTCTAGTACAGAACACATGATCAAACTCTTCCATTTAATCAAATATTGTATGTCAAATTTGAAACTTTGGAGGGCAACCAATGTAAGCCCAAATACGTAAGTATTTAAAGCAGAAACCTTTATATTGGGGCCATGGTATCAAAGAAAAACACTTCTTAAAAGCTATATTCTTTATTTTCTGTATCCTCAACATTCATATATAGCCATATCCAGTAGAAATAAGTGTGGCTAGTGTTGAATATTGTAGATTGAATTCCCCTTGAAATGTGCATTTACTAATATGGAATCTTCACTTTAACTGATTGTTCTGGAAAAATCTTGGGTTTATCTAATTATTAAGACACTTCCAGAAGCAATAGTACACTTTGACTACTGCCTTCCAGAGTAAGATCTTACTATTTTTTCAAAAACAGAGATTTTTCAAAAATAAAAACATTTCCCAGAGTATTTAGATTTAAAATAAGGGCTTCAGTTTTTATTCTTTTTCTTCCATATTTTAAATTAATAACTACACTAGATAATAGCATAGTATTAGAGTCAAAAATTCTGATAATTTAAAAATGCTTTTTTCTCAGAATTGTACAGTTAACAAGTAAATATATTTGATATAGTTTTTTATTTATTTTTCTTCAAGTTAGTGTAATCAAATCTTTGAAAGAAACCACCTGCATTCACCCATACTAATAAGAATACAGGGTAATATTGCTATCATTTAATGATATTAATGCAGAAGCAATGAAGCAAAACAAAAAATTTAGAAAACTAGAATTTTAAAAAATATATGTAGATGAGAACAGATAAAAAATGGACAAAATATAAGAAAGACACATACAATGTTAGAAAAACTATATTTTGCATCACATTATAAGAGGAATTCATAATTTAAAAGATGAAAGATGCGATATTAAAACAGAAATAAAAATATATCAGATAATGCCTAAGATAGACAAGGAAAAAATAAAAAGTGATTTCATATAATTTAACTATCAATTATAAACACTGAAAGAACAGAAATAGCACTATAAAAATCCAGGATATCGGCCAGTGGTGGTGGCTCATGCCTGTAGTCCCAGCACTTTGGGAAGCTGAGGTGGGTGGATCACAAGGTCAGGAGATCAAGACCATCCTGGCTAACATGGTGAAACCCCATCTCTACTAAAAGCAGAAAAAATTAGCCGGGCATGGTGGCAGACACCTGTAGTCCCAGCTACTCAGGAGGCTGAGGCAGGAGAATGGCGTGAACCCAGGAAGTGGAGCTTGCAGTGAGCTGAAACACTGCACTCCAGCCTCGGCAACAGAGCAGACTCCATCTCAAAAAAAAAAAAAAAAAAAAAAAAAAAAAAGTCGTCAGGACTCAGAAATTTTAAGAAATAGTTATAACGGCAAATCAATAAAATAAACAATAAAACAAATTTGTAGATATTCAAGGATTCTGAAAGTATCTCATCCCTTAATAAATGAAAAAAGTAACTTAAAATTATAACTTAGCTATCTAAGAAATGTTTCCAAAATGTGTCACGAGTGGAGAACATATGAAGTATTGTGTCTGGAATTGGTGGGTTCTTGGCCTTGCTGACTTCAAGAATGAAGCTGCAGACACTCGCGGTGAGTGTCACAGTTCTTAAAGATCGTGTATCCGGAGTTTCTTCCTTCAGATGTCCAGATATGCCTGGAGTTTCTAACTTCTGGTGGGTTTGTGGCCTCGCTGACTTCAAGAGTGAAGTTGCAGACCTTTGTCGTGAGTGTTACAGCTCATAAAGGCAGTGCAGACTCAAAGAATGAGCAGCAGCAAGATTAATTGGGAAGAGAGAAAGAACAAACCTTCCAGAGCCTGGAAGGGGCCCTGAGAGGGTTGCCACTGCTGGCTGGGATGGCCTGCTTTTATTCTCTTATCTGGCCCCACCCACAGAGAGCAGATTGGTCCATTTTACAGAGAGCTGATTGGTCTGTTTTACAGAGAACTGACTGGTGCATTTACAAACCTTTAGCTAGACACAGAGCGCTGATTGGTGCATTTACATACCTTTAGTTATACACAGAGTGCTGATTGGTGTGTTTACAAACCTTTAGCTAGACAGAAAAGTTCTCCAGGTCCCCACCCAACCCAGAAGCCCAGCCAGCTTCACTTCTCAATGGCAGTCACTGTGGGACTTTGAGGCACATAGCCCAGGCACTCCTGCAGCCCAGAGGGAGCTGGTCCCCCAATCAATCTCAGCAGGCACTGGCCAGCCATGCCGAGTGTGGAGCCTGCCAAACCTGCACTCACCCAGAACCCACACTGGCCGACGCGTGCTTCACACAGCCCTGGCTCCCACCCATGTCTCTGCCTCCACACCTCCTTGCTAGCAGAGAGAGCCGGCTCCAGCCTTGGCCAGCCCCAGAGAGCTGCCCCCACAGTGCAGCGGTGGGCTGAAGGATTCCTTAAGCATGGCCAGAGTGGATGCCGAAGCCAAGGAGGTGCCAAGAGTGAGCGACAGCTGCTAGCATGTTGTCACCTCTCAATCCCCCCTCTAAACAGGACACACCAACTGCTGTTGGGAATTTGGCCGATGACTGCTCTAGCTACTTCCTGCTGGATAGGGGTGAAGAAGGGGCCCTGTAGTTGTAGTGTGCTCCAGAGGGGAACTCTTTATGCCAGTGGAAGGGCCAGTGGGTTGGTCTAGTTGTCCTCAGTAGAAGTTGTTATCTGAGCTCATTTGGGGTTCCATTTGTAAGAGCATCTATAGCTTCATGGCCTCGATTCTAGAGGAAACAAATTTGACGAGAAGGTTAAAAATACAGGGTCCAAAGGCAAGTAACAGCAAGATGGCTGCCACGAGACCTAGAAAGGGGAGAAGCCATGTTGCCTAACTCCAGAGGTTGTTATAAGAGTTTGAAAGGTGTTGTCTGATTTCAGAAGTCTTTTCCTGTAAACACCAGATGGCACCTCATACTATCCCTGATTGGTTAGTGTAAAAACAACACTCTTCTCCTAGGAATGTGCCTAGTCCTCTTTTCTCAGCAGTGAGGAGGTCTAGGCCTTGGCGGTTTTGGAGAGTCACTGCTGTCAAAGAGTCTATTTGGTATTGTACAGTAAGGGTAGATTTTGTTATCTCTTGCAAACTGTCTGAGAAATCCTTTGAGAGTGTGTGGTAGTAGGATAATGAGGTGGATAAACTGGTTATTCCAGTTGCTGTAGCAGTTGCCATTCCTATCCCTATAAGTAGGGGTACTAGTTGTATGGCTCTGTGCTGACAGACTTGAGCTTTGAGGGGCACTGATAGGGCCTGATTTCCTGGGGCAATGTTAGTGTTGGGACTTAGAAAGACTAAGGTGCAGGTGCCTGTCCAGTTAGTGTGGAGGCAGATATAGGTTCATGTTCCACATAAGAAGAATATGTCTTGGCTGGGTAGACATTTAGAAATTTACCCTGGCTTTTAGAGTAATAGGGTACACTGTTTTCTCTTTACTACTTCCATTTCTCTTTCCCTTCTCTCTGTTTTTTTTTGTCTCTCTCTTTCTGACTCCCTCTTTGTCTCTCTTCCTCTTTCTCTTTGACTTTCTCTTTGTCTCTGTCTCTTCCTCTCTCTCTCTCTCTCTCTCTCTCTCTCTATGACTTTCTGTATCTTTCTCTTTCCTTTCTGCTGGTCTTTCCCTGCCTCTGCTAGTTGCTTATGCTGCTGTTCTCCTCTCTCCTTCTACTTTTGATGGCTTTGGCAGTGTAAGACTGCCACTTCCTTGGGTTTTTGCACTGCATGCAGTAACTCCATAGTTTCCTTGTGGTATTTAATGGGGGTTCCCCCACAGGTTAGGAACTCCCTTTCTTTCCATATTGCAGTATGGGCATGTAGGATTAGATAAGCATACTCGTTATCTGTATACACATTTATTCTTTTTCCTTTTCCCAGTTCTAAGGCTCAGGTAAGTGCCATTAATTCTGCTAAGTGGGTGCTGGTCCCTGGGGGAAGAGGCTTACTTTCAAGTGCAGTTACATCACTAACTATGGCATAATCTGCCCTTCGTATCCCATTCTCCACAAATGAACTTCCTTCAGTATAGAGGTTAAGGTCAGGATTAGCTAAGGGGACTTCTAAAAGATCATCTCGGGTGGCCTAAGTCTGGACTATAATTTGTTGACAGTCATGCTCAATTGGTTCCCCATCCTCTGGGAGAAAAGTGGCAGGGTTTAGGGCCATGCATGTACATATTTGAAGCACCAGTCCCTCAAGGAGTAGCACCCGGTAACTAAGCAGGTGGTTGTCTGATAACCATAAACTTCCTTTGGCACTTAGTATGCCATTTACATCATAAGTAGTCCAGACAGTGATATCTTTTCCTTGTATTATTTTGGTAGCCTCTGACACTAAGTTGGCCACCGCTGCAACTACCTGTAAACGGTGAGGGCAGCCTTTCCCTACTACATCAATTTCCTTACTTAGGTATGCCACTGGTTGTGGGGTTGTCCCACAAATCTGAGTAAGTACTCTAAGAGCTATCCCTGCTCTCTCTGTGACGTATAAAGAGAAATTTCGTCCTGTGGGAAGGCTTAAAGCCGGAGCTTGTATGAGCACCTGTTTTAAGGTTTTGAAGGCCATTTCTGCCTCTGGTTCCCATTCTATTAGATGAGTATTTGCTCTCTGGGTCTCCTTGATTAGAATATAGAGGGGCCTGGCTATCTTGCTATATCTGGAGATCCATAGTCGGCAAAATCCGGTGATTCCAATGAACACCCACAACTATTTTAATATCATAGGGTGAGGATAAGCCAGTATAGGTTGTATTCATTCCTTGCTGAGGGCCCTGGTTCCTCTGGCTAAGATTAGCTCTAGATATTTGACCTACTGTAGGCAAAGCCGGGCCTTCGAGCTAGACACCTTGCACCCTTGATTGGCTAGAAAGTTCAAGAGATCTAGAGTAGCCTGCTGGCACAGGGCTTCCAAACTGATAGCCAAAAGTAAATCATCCACATACTGAAGGACCAGAGTGACTGAATTTGAGAAGAAGCCTAGGTCTTGGGCCAGTACCTGAACAAACAGATGAGGGTGATCCCTAAACCCTTGGGACAGGACCGTCCATGTAAGTTGGGACATGTGGTCTGTGAGATCCTCAAAGGCAAAGAGAAACTGGGAGTCAGAGTGCAGGGGAATACAGAAGAAGACATTCTTGAGGTCCAGAACAGTGAACCATTCTGCTTCCTCTGGTAAGGGTTGCATACAACTGGATATAGAGGAATTACTGCCTTATTAATGAGTCTAACATCTTGCACTAGTCTCCACTGACCATTCGGTTTTTGTACTCCTAGAATTGGGGTATTGCAGGGACTGTTGCATTTCCTTACTAAGACTTGAGTTTTTAAATGTTTAACAATATCCTGTAATCCTTTATGAGCTTCAGGACTTAAGGGATATTGCCTTTGATAAGGAAAAGTGGTGGGGTCTTTTAGTCAGATTTGGGCTGGGTGGGCATTTTTGCCCTTCCAAATTGTCCTTCCAATGCCCAGACTTCAGGGTTGATTCCCTCTTCAAGTAAGGGACAACAAATGGGTAACTTGTTCCCCATGTTCATGTAGATAATAACTCCAGCTTTGGCTAATATATCCCTCCCTAATAAGGGTGTGGGACTTTCAGGCATAACAAGAAAGGCATGTGAAAAGAGCGAAGTCTCCCAATTACAACTGAAGCAGTTGGAGAAATACCTGGTTACAGGCTGATCCAGTATTCCTCAGATGGTAATGGACCTTGAGGACAGTCATCCAGGACAGGAGATTAATACTGAGAAGGCTGTGCCAGTGTCCAGGAGGAAGGTAATTTCCTGGTCCTCAATGGTTAAACATACCCGGGGCTCAATGAGGGTGATGACATGAGCTGACACTTGCCCGGGCACCCCCAGTCATGTTGTTGGATCATCTGGTTGGGGGCTTCTGACCCAGAGAAGCTTCGTCCTCTGGGGCAGTGCACCTTCCAGTGATTGCCCTGGCATAGCGGACATTGACAAGGGGGTAGCATGTTTCTCATTGGACAATCCTTTCTAAAGTGTCCTTGTAAACCACATTGATAACAAGTCCTACCAGGTGATTGGCCTGCTCCATTTTCTGTCCTCTCTGAACCACCAAAGTTTGTTTGTCTGAGGACCATGACTAAGGCTGCGGCCTTTCTCTGATCTTGCTTTTCCTTTTGGGACTGTTCCTCTTGGCCCCTATTATAGAACACCAAGGTTGCCAGGTTTAATAATGCCTCCAAACTTCATTCAGGGCCCAGGGCTTGCTTTTGGAGCTTTCTCCTGATATCTGCAGCTCATTGGGTAATAAACATATCTTTTAGAATCAATTGACCCTCAAGTGATTTGGGTGGCAGGGGAGCATATTTTCTTAAGGCCTCCCATAGCCACTTAAAGAAGGCAGAAGGATGTTCTTCCTTTCCCTGAGTTATGGTGGACATCACTGAATAATTCATGGGCTTTTACCTAATTCTCTTCAGTCCTTCTAGAACACAGGTCAACAGATGTTTACGACTCCAGTCCCCATGATCTAAGTCAAGGTCCCAGTGGGGTTCCATACTGGGGACAGCTTGCTAACCAGTAGGAAATTTGTCCTTTTCTTTGTCTGTCATTCTATTATTTACTTGACTATGATACCAGGTATCTACAAACTCTCAGGCTGCAGTTAAAGCCGCATTCTTTTCGTTAAAGGCCAGGGTTTGATCTAACAGTAGCATGACATCTCTCCAAGCGAGGTCAAAGGTTTGCCCTAGAGCCTGTAGGACATCTATGTACCTATCAGGATCATCTGAAAACTTCCTCAGGTCTGCCCTGATCTGCTTTAAATCAGAGAGGGAGAAGGGGACGTGCATCCCGGTTGGACCAAATTCCCCTGCACCTACAGCTTGAAGGGGTCATAACTGATAGCCTGGGGGTTTTTGTGGTCCTTTGGAGATTTCTTTGCTTATTTTCTTCTGGCCAGGGGAGACTACAGGAGGATTATCATTTAAAAGAAGGGGAACTATAGGGAGTCTAGGATATGGGGGTAAGCTGAGAGGTCCTCCTGTGGGATGTAAATTGCAAACTTTGCATAGTTGTGTATTCTCCTTCAATGAAAAGAAAGTTTAAACATAAGGTATTTCACTCCATTTGCCTTCCCTCTTACAGAAAAGGTCAAGCTGCAGGATAGTATTGTAATTTGTACTTCCCTCAGGTGGTCATTTTTCCCCATCAGAGAGAGAATATTGGGGCCAGGCCATAGTGCAGAAAAAAAACGAGCCACCTCTTTTTCAGGGTTTGTGGGTCAAATTATTCCCAGTGGCTTAGGATGCATTTCAAGGGTGAGCCTATTGATGCCTGAGTGTGTCCCATCTGAAAGACAAAATTGCCCACAGTTTTGGTTTGTTTCTCTCCCTGCCCAAGAATACGCAACAGTCCCTGGACCCTGCTGATCAGAACAGTTGCATCACTGATGCAGCAGCAGAAACAGTAGTTTTCCTCTCAGATCACATGGAGGACCAAGGAAGGTTGGATTTAGTGTCCCTTACTGATGCATTCTCGAAAACCTGCACTATTGCCTGTCCTCTTAGACCACAATGAGGACCGAGAAAAATCGGATTTAGTGGCCCTTACTGACACAGTCTTGAAAACCTGTTAGAGTCCTAAGCATTCTCCTGTTAATATTGGGACTTTACCCATCTCCTATAAAGATGTTATGCCCCAAAAATGAAGTGGAGGGCCATACCCTGAGGAAGGGAAGGGATCTCCAGGGTTGGAAGAGGGACCCTTTTTTTCCTCACTTACATGAATAGGAAGGATACAACTTCTGAGGCTCCCCATATCCTAGCTTCAAGAATAGCTTTTGTTAGGCCTGCTAGTCATAGGAGGGATCCCAAGGTTGCAGATAGTCCCCCTATAATGGGGCTTTGGGCAAAAATTATGTCTTTCTGATTGGTGAGCCCAGGTGCCTAAAGAAGGTAACAGAGTCCTGTAGTTTATACTAGAAATCAGTCTTATAGGCAAAACTAGAAAAGCACCAGAGACAGGGAGTAGTTTTTAGAAGTGGGACTAACCTTGGAGAAGAGAGGCGAGAGGAAGTTTGTCTGGCAGGCATTAGGACCCAGGGGGCAAAAGTCAGGATAGATAGGATAGGTGAGTCTCGCTTGAGTGACATGCCTTTGAGAGTTCCGCTTATGGCTGTAGGGTCAACCAACTTGTCATTGGGACCCTGGAGCTGAATGGCTTTCCTCTCTGTTGACCCTCAGCTCAGCCCAGAAGTACAGAAAAGGCAGAAGCTGGTTCCAGGCAAACCAATCTTCCCAACTCCAAAGAGTCAGGGGGTGTTAGAGAGCCCTTTCCCTGAAAGCCTGACACCTGTCTCTTTAGTCCGGTGGCCACGCTAGTCACTTTTAACTGGCCAACAGGTGCCCATTATTTTGCCCCCAAATTATAAGGGAAAATAGGACAGTATAGCAAGTGAAAGGGGTCCAATGGTACTCACTGCTTGGCCATAGGCGGTAGTCTCACCACCTGGTGGTAGGTGATACTCTCACCACTTGGTGATACTCTCACCACTTGGCAATAGGTGAGAATCTCTTCGTGGTTGCAAAAATGTGTCCGGAATTGGTGGATTTTTGGTCCCCCTAACTTCAAGAATGAAGCCGTGAACACTTGCGGTGAGTGTTACAGTTCTTATAGACGGTGTGTGTGGAGTTTGTTTCTTCAGATGTGTCCAGAATTTCTTACTTCTGGTGTGTCCGTGGTCTTGCTAACTTCAGGAGTGAAGCTGCAGACCTTCACAGTGAGTGTCACAGCTCACAAAAGCAGCACAGACCCAAAAAGTGGGCATCAGCAATATCTATTGTGAAGAGTGAAAGAACAAAGCTTCCACAGTGCAGATCTGACAGACTGGGTTGCGCTGCTGGCTTGGTTGGCCTGCTTTTATTCCCTTATCTGGCCACACCCACAGAGAGCTGATTGGTCCATTTTACAGAGAGCTGATTGGTCCATTTTACAGAGAGCTGATTGGTCCGTTTTGACAGGGCACTGATTGGTTCATGTACAAAGCTTTAGTTAGACACAGAGCGCTGATTGGTGCATTTACAATCCTTTAGCTAGACAGAAAAGTTCTCCAGGTCTCCACCAGACAAGAAGCCCAGCCAGATTCACCTCTCATTGGCAGTCCCTGCGGGACTTTGCCACACTTTCCCTGATCAAGCCAGCAGGCGCTGGCCAGCCTCACCCAGTGTGAGGCCGCTGAGCCAGTGCCCACCTAGAACCCCAGAAGGCAGGGTGCAGCCCCTCCTCTCCCTCCACACCTCATGGTGAGCAGAGGGAGCAGGCTCCAGTCTCGGCCAGCCCCAGAGAAGGGCCCCCACAGTGCAGCCAGAGCTGAAGGGCTCCTCCAGCATGGTCAGAGTGGACGCCCAGCTCGAGGAGGTGCCCAGAGCGAGCCAGGGCTGCTAGCACGTTGTCACATCTCAGTATGTGTCCTTACCACTTTGGAGCAGAAATATAGGAAGGGTAAAATGAAAAGGGCAGAAAAAGTTTTGTTTGCACTAGTACACTGAAAATCTGATAGGGTGTTCCACATTAAGATGCCTAATGCTAGCTTTTACTTCAAAGTGTTTTCAGAACTTCTGAAGAAATTGCTTACACTGAACATCTCTCTCCAACAGTTCCTTTACCTGAGAGTTTGGTTCCTTTCTTCATACAGTTGTGTACATTTATTTCCTCAGTTCTAGGACTTCCCTTGGTTCATACCAAGCCTCATTCTGCTAACCTCCCATTTTTGCTCTAGTAGGCTTAAGTATATAAAATCTAAAATAATCTCATATACTCTCAATAACGTAATGTCTTCACAAACTTCCCCTACTCCACTCTTCTGAGTTTTTATTATTCTGAAAGTGAAGGAATTTAAGAGCCTTCAAGAGTCCTGGAAGAAACTCTATTCAATTTCCTTTTACAATCTGATTATTACAATTTGATATTTTGCTTTTGAACTTTATATTTATCGTATGACCATGCCATGCATAAACTTAAATTTTAAAATACAATTGGAAGAAAAACTGAAATGAATGAGAAGAAAAATAAGCATGATGGTGAGGGTACTTCAAACTAAGTAAAATAAGGCAAGCACGATCTTGTGTCTTTTTACTATAAAAAAGATAAATTTGGGCAAATGATATTTATCTCTAAATATTTGAGGAAATAACAATGAGTTACTAAAATATTGATAAGGTGTAAAACTATTTTCAGAAAGCAAACATTTCTGGAAGGTTTTTTTCTTAGTGAAATGAACATCTTTCTCAGAAACGAAAAACAAATGTTGAATATATCAAAAATAAATGAGTAAATCAAATAACAAAATAGTTATCATAAGTAATAAGTGCTTACTGATTAGAGAAATATGAAAGGCATTGATTTCTGAATTACCTAAACATTTTCCTGTATCATACTTTCCTGTATGACGTATAGTATTTTTTATATTCTACACTATAACTGGGCAGAGGATACATGCACACACACACACACACACACACTCTCTCACTTTCTCACGTATGCTACATCTTTCACTGTTCCGGAAACAAGATTGGTTTTTCCTGCTCAACTTTATGACTGAATTCAGAGCCTTGAAATATTGTTTGGTGAATATATAAACATAATCTTATCAAAATGAATTTTATATTAAAACATTAAAATGTGCTCTGAATTTCTCTGGCTATTTGAAAAAGAAGCAGGGAATTCTAAGTGTTGAAACAACTGAAACTTTAATTAAAACAGCTTTCTTAACCAAGACTGATTTTTTAAAAACTAAAGTTATCACTATTTCACACTTTATATTTTATGGTTTTTCATTTGTAGAGAAAATCTTCAATTCTCCTCATAAATTTTTATACATACCAAATATAAAAATAATGCTATTATGTTATATATGCCATTTGTATATTTGAGTCTAGAATTCCTCTGCAGTGCTTGATTTTTGTAGTTTTGTTGTTGTCGTTGTTGTTATATTGCCTTTGTTTTCAAAGAAAGTTTATTTCAGAAAGCCCAGAAATTACATCCCTGTTTCACACTGACTAGGGTGATAGTAACCAATATATTTTTTTCCTTCCTTAAGATAAATTAATGAGTAAAGCAGAGAGCACTTGTTTTTTAAATGTTAAAAAGCTTGCACACATTTAAATGAAAAAAAAAATCTTTATTTATATCTACTATAGTTTGAATGTATTACTATCACTAAACAACCAAGGGTACAGGTCAATAGATCCTGGAGTGATAGACAGATGGAAAGAAAAGTCTACCAGGTGCTTTATTAGTTCTCTTTTATTCTTGAACTGGTAATCAATAAAAAAGTTTTCTCCTAAAATAAGTTGAATATTTCACCGGTAAAAAGTGATTATCTTCTTTTTTCCTATGACTGACCTTAATAACTCACAAACTCCATAGGCACTTTGTGATGTCTGTGAGTTATGAGAATTTCTTACTCATGAAAGAAATATAATAATCACCCTTCACTGCAGTGATATTCTACAGCCTTCAAATTAAATAGGTAAAAGGCACATGATTCCTTGTAATTACAAGAAGGCTGAATAAAAATGTCAGATAGCTATCTAAATTCAGATATGAGACAAGTATGGATCATTGTTTGGAAAGAGGTTTTTATATCCACACTGTCAATATTTTAAAAATCAGTACATTTTATTAACTCGAATGAGGAAAATATGATTCAATATAGCCTCTAAATTTTAGGAGGCTTCTTGACTTACTTTGTAATTGCTTATTCAAGCATTATTATCTTTACATTGAAAAATTCAACTAGGATATTTTAGTATGCCATTATATTTTTATTAGAAATAGCACATATGTTAACTTCTAATTTATATAAATTATTCACAAGGCATCCACCCTACTATGTAAAAATCATGAGGATGCCAACAAAATTAGTTTCCTGACAACATCAAAGTAGATGCATAGACTGTGTTAACAGAAATTAATAGATAATGGGAATTTCTCCTGAGAAACATAAATAATATATAGCTCTTTACTTATTGAATAAATAAAAATAAACAAAGAAGATAGAGGATAAGGGAAAAATACATTTTATATTTTAAAAGAAACAGGCTTGTAATAATAATATCAGTGTTCTAATTTCAATTATGAATAAACTCTGGCTTGTGTATTTGTCCAACTTAAAAGACCAACCAATTATTGTATTAATTTTTTAAAATTAACAAATGCAAAATTTTTAATAGCTTTCTGTCACAGTTTTAACATATGTAGATTTGCGTAACCACCCTGAAAATCATGACACTGATTAATTCCATCAATCAAAAACTCCTCCTTATGATGTTCCTTTGAAATCCCATCCTCTCCCTACCTCTCACTTTCAGCAATGCTGAAAATTCATTACTGTATGTTTGCTTTCCAGAACATTATATAAATGTAATTATACAGTATGTAATCATTTGAGGCTGACTTCTGTCACCCAGCAGAATGCCTTTGAAATTCATTAATGTTGCAACGTCTAAAAATTGTGCATTTTAAAAATTTTTTATTTTTTTTCTGTATATAGTAGGTGCATATATTTATGGATTACATAATATGTTTTGATACAGGTATGGAATGCATAATGATCACATCAGTGTAAATAATAGAGTATCCATCCCTTCAGGCATGAATCCTTTGTGTTATGAACAATCAAACTATACTCTTTTAGTTGTTTTTAAATGTACAATTCAATTGTTTTTTTACTACAGTCACCCTGTTGTGCAATTAAATACTAGTCTTATTCATTCTTTCCAACTATTGTTTTGTACCCATTAAGCTTCCCCAACTTCCTCCACCCTCCCCACTACACTTATCCTCCTTTGATAACCACCCATCTACTCTGTATCTCCCTGAGTTTAATTGATTTATTTTTAGAGCTCATAAATAATTGAGAACATTCAATGTTTGTCCTTCTCTGCCTGGCTTATTTCACTTAATACAATGGTTTCTAGTTCCATGAACATTGTTGAAAATTACTGAAACTCACTCTTTTTTTAATGGATGAATAGAGCTCCATTCTATATATGTGCCAGATTTTTAAAATCCATTCATCTGCTGATGGACACTTAGGTTGCTTCCGAATCTTAGCTATTGTGAACAGAGCTGCAACAAACATGAAAGTGCAGATATCTCTCTGATATATTGATTTGCTTTTTTGGGGGTATATATCCAGCAGTGACATTGCTGGGTCATATGGTAGCCCTACTTTCTGTATTTTGAAGAACCTCCACGCTGTTCTTTATAGCGGTTTTATGAATTTGCATTCCACCAATGTTGTACAAGGATTTCCTTTTCTTCACATTCTTCCCAACATTTGCTATTACTCGACTTTCAGATAAAAATCATTTTAACTGGGGTGAGATGATATCTCATTGTAGTTTTGATTTGCATTTATCTGATAATCAATGATATCAAGCAACTTTTCATATGCCTCTTTACCAATTGTATATCCTCTTTCAAGAAACATCTATTCAGATCTTTTGCACATTTGAAAAAAAAAATCAGATTATTAAATTTTCTCCTATAGAGTTTTTCGAGTTTCATGTATATTTGGGTTAATAATCCCTTGTCAAATGGGTAGTTTGCAAATATTTTCTCCAATCCTGTGGGCTTTCAGTTCACTTTTTTGATTGTGTCCTTTGCTGTGCAGAGGTTTTTTAACTTGATGTGATCTCATTTGTTCATTTTAGCTTTTGTTGCCTCTACCTGTGGGGTATTTCTCAAGAAGTATAATGTCCTGGAGGGTTTCCAAAACATTTTCTTCTAGTAGTTTTATAGTTTGAGGCATGTGACTTAGGTCTTTAATCCCTGTGATTTTTTTTTTTTTTTTTTTTTTTTTTTCCTCCACGGAGTTTTGCTCTTGTTGCCCAGGCTGGAGTGCGATGGTCCGATCTGGCCTCACCATAACCTCTGCCTTCTGGGTTGAAGTGATTCTCCTGCTTCAGTCTCCTAAGTAGCTGGGATTACAGGCTCATGCCACCAGGTCCAGCTAATTTTGTATTTTTAGTAGAGACAGGGTTTCAATATGTTGGTCAGGCTGGGCTCAAACTCCTGATCTCAGGTGATCTACCTGCCTCAGCCTCCCAAAGTGCTGAGATTACAGGCATGAGTCACCGTACCTGGTCTTGATTTTTTTATATAGGAAGAGATGGGGGTCTCATTTCATTTTTCTGTATGTAGATATCTAGATTTCCTAGAACCACTTATTGAAGGGGCCATCCTTTCACCAATTAACGTTCTTGAAAGCTTTGTTGACAAAGAGTTAATTGTAGATATATGAATTTATTTTTTGGTTCTTTATTCTGTTTGAGTGATCTATGTATCTTATTTTTATGGCAGTACATGCATTTTGGTTACTATAGCAATGTAGTATAATTTGAAGTCACGTTGCATGGTTCCTCCAGTTTTGTTCTTGTTGCTCAGGAGAACTTTGGCAATTCTGGCTCCTTTGTAGAGCAACATAAATTTTAGGATTTTAAAAAATTTCTGTGATGAGTGTTATTGGAATTTTGATAGGGAGTGCACAAATCTGCAAATTACTTTGGGTGGTGTATTAGTCTGTTTTCACACTGCTACGAAGAAATACCCAATACTGGGTAATTTATAAAGGAAAGAGGTTTAATTGATTCATAGTTCCAAAAGGCTGGGGAGGCCTCAGGAAACTTACAATCATGGTAGAAGGGGAAGCTAACACATCCTTCTTCACAGGGAGGCAGGAGAGAGAAGTGCCAAGCTTCTTCACAGAGAGGCAGGAGAGAGAAGTGCCAAGCAAAAAGGGAAAAGCGCCTTAAAGTCATCAAATCTCACGATAACTCACTATCAAGAGAACAGCATGGAGTTAACCACTTCCACGATTCAATTGCCACCCTACGTGGTCCTTCTCACAACACTTGGGGATTATGGGAACTACAATTCAAGAAGAGATAAAGCCAAACCATATCACCTAGTAGGAACATTTTAAGGATACTGATTATTCTAATCCATGTACATGAAATATTTTCCATTTTTTTGGTGTCCTCTTCAATTTCTTGCAACATTTTTATAGTTTTCATCATCAAAATATTTCATTTCTTGGGTTAGATTAATCTATTTTATTTATTAAATCTATTAAAATCCTTTGTATTTTATTTTAGTTTTAGCTACTGTACATAGGATTACTATCAAATTATATTTCAGATTGTTTGCTGTTGTTATATACAAATGTTACTGCTTTTTTGTATGTGAATTTTGTATCCTGCTAATGTAGTGAATTTGATGATCAGTTCTATTACCTTTTTGCTGTATTTTTAAGGACTTTCCTAATATAAGATACCTCATCTGCAAACAAAGATAATTTGACTTCTTCTATTCCAATTTGGATGCCCTTTATTAGTGTCACTTATCTGATTGCTCTAGCTAGTATTTCCAGTACTGTGATGAATAACAGTGGACATTCTTGTCATGTTCCTGATTTTAGAGCAACAGCTTTCAGTTTTTCCCATTCAGCATGATATTAATTGTGTGTCTGTCACATACAACTTCTATTGTGTTGAGGTATGTTCCTTCTACATCCAGCTTTTTGAGGGTATTCTACAAAGATGTTGAATTTTATTAAAGACTTTTTAAGCAACAGTTCAAATTATCATATGGTTGCTGTCCTTCATTCTCTTGATATGATGTATCACAATAAGTGATTTGTGCATGTTCAACTATATTTAACTGTGCAACTACATTGCATCCCTGGAATAAATACCACTCAATATATTACAAGATCTTTCTAATATGTTGTTGAATTTGGTTTGCTCATATTTTCTTGAGGAGTTCTGCATCAATATTTATAAAAGATTTTGGTCTGCAGTTTTTCTTTTCTTGAAGTGTCTGTCTAATTTGGGTATCAGGATAATACTGGCCTCATATAGTGAACTTGGAAACAGTCCCTCCTCCACTATTTTTCACAATAGATTGGGTAGAACTGGTGTTAATCCTTCTTTAAATGTTTGGTAGAATCTAGCAGTGAAGCCATCACATGCTGTTTTTTTTTTTTTTTTTTTTTTTTTTTTTTTGGCTGGAAGATGTTTTATTTTGGCTCAGATCTTGTTACTTGTTACTGATATGTTCCCATTTTGGATTTTCTCAGTGGTCAATCTGAACGGTTGTATGTGTCTAAGAATTTGTCCATTTCTTCTAAATTTTCCAATTTATTGACACAGCATTGCTCATAGCAGCCACTCATGATCCATTGAATTTCTGTGGTATCAGTTGCAATGTCTTCTTTTTCATCTCTGATTTTATTACTTGGTCTTTGGTCTGCTCTTGAATCATTAATTTGTTTACTGAAGTTTCTTTTCTTTGTTGATGTAGTCGCTTATGGCTGTAAACATTCCTCTGAGTATTGTTTTTGCTGGGTCTCATAGTTTTTAATATTTTGTGTTTCAATTATTACTTGTTTCAAGAATTTTTTCAATGTTTTTCTTAATTTCTTCATTTACTCTTTTGTCCTTCAAAAACATGTTGTTTAATTTCTATGTGTTTGTATAGGCTCCAAAATTCCTCCTATAATGTATTTCTAGTTGTATTCCATTGTGGTCAGAGATGATTTTTAATATTACTTTAATTTTTTGAATGTTTTTAAGATTTGTTTTGTTAAGTAACATATGGTCTGTCCTTGAGAATGATCTATGTGCTGATGAGAAAAATGTGTATTTTGTAGCCATTCTGTGGCCATTGGTTGAAGTGTTGTGTAAATATCTATTAGGTTCATTTTATCTGTGGTACAGATAAAGTCTATTTTTTTGTTATTCCTTTCTGAAAGACCTGTTCAATCCTGAAAGTGGAGTGTTGAAGTCTTCAGCTTTTATTGTATTAGTGTCTGTCTTTCTAATTAGCTCTAATAATATTTGCTTGTTATATCTGAGTGCTCCACTGTTGGGTGCATATATACTTACAATTGTTATGTCCTCTTGCTAAATTGACTGCTTTATCATTATATAGTGACCATGCTTGGCTCTTCTTAAAGCTGTTGCCTTGAAATTTCTTTTGTTTTGTATAAGTATAGCTACGTAAGATCCTTTATCGTTTCCATTGGCATAGAACATTTTTTTCTATCCCTTTATTTTTAGTCCATGTATGTCTTTATAGGTGAACTTTGATTCTTGTTGGCAACAGATCATTGGATCCTTTTTGTTGTTGTTGCTGTTTAGTTTCATTTTAATCCACTCAGTTACTCTATGTCTTTTGGTTGGAGAGTTAAATCATTTATAGTCAATATTATTATTGATAAGTATGCACTTACTTGCACTATTTCATTATTAATTTTCTTGTGTTCCTTCTTTCTTTTCTTCTTGTCTTTTTTTAGTCTTGTCTTTCTTTTTAGTCCATTTTCACCTCTAGAATTTCTGATTGAAGTCATACCTTTAGCATTTATTGTACACTCAGGTTGTTGTTGTTGTTGTTGTTTAGTTGTTGTGTTTTGTTTGTTTTTGTTCTTTGTTTGTTTTGTTTTGTTTTTGTCTGGGAAAGTCTTTATGTATCCTTCATGTAAAAAGGATAGTCTTGCCAGAAATGGTATTCTAATTCTAGGGTAAAAGTTTTTTGTTGTTGTTGTTGTCTTTTTTTTTTTTTTTTTCTTTAGCACTTTAAACATGTCATGCCACTCTCTTCCAGCCTGTAATGTTTCACTGAAAAACTCTGCCGCCAGACATATTGGAGCTCCATAATATGTTTTTGTGCTTTTTCTTTTGCTGCTGTTAGGATCCCTTCTTTATCTTTGACCTTTGGGAGTTTGATTATTAAATGTCTTCAGGTAGTCTTATTTAGGCAAAATCTACTTATTGTTCTATAGCCTTCTTGTACTTTAATATTAACATCTTTCTCCAGATTTGAAAAGTTCTCTGTTATTATCCCTTTGAATAAGCTTTCTACACCTATCTCTTTCTATTTGTCATCTATAAGCCAATAACTCTTAGATTTGTCCTTCTGAAGCTATTTTCTAGATCCTGTAGGCATGCTTCATTGATTTTTATTCTTTTTCTTTTGTGTTCTCTAACTGTATATTTTGAAATAGTCTGTCTTCAAACTCACTAATTCTTCCGCTATATTAATTCTGCTATTTAAGGACTCTGCTGCATTCTTCAGGATGTCAATTGAATTTTCCAACTCCAGAATTGCTGCTTGATCCTTTTCAATTATTCTAATCTCTTTATTAATTTTATCAGGTGGAATTCTGAATTCTTTTTCTTGATTATCTTGTATTTATTTGAGTTTCCTCAATACAGCTCTTGGAAATTCTTTGTCAGAAAGGTTACATATCTCTGTTTCTGTAGGATTCATCTCTCTGGCCTTATTTATTTCATTTGTTAAGGCTATATTTTTCTGGGTGGTCTTGATATTAAGGACATTTTTCTGTGTCTTTGCATTGAAGAGTCAGATATTAATTGTAGTCTTCACAGTCTGAGCTTGTTTGTGCTTGTCCTTCTTGGGAAAGCTTTACAGATATTCGAAAGACTTGGATGTTATGATCTCAACTGTATATGCATTAGGCAGTACCATGAACCCAGTAACACTGTGGTTCTTGCAAACTAGTGAAGCTGCTTTGATGCTCTTGAACAAGATCTGGAAGAATTTGCTGAATTACCGGGCAGAGATTCTTATTCTCTTCCCTTACTTTCTCTGAAACAAACGGAGCCTCTCTCTGATTTGAGTCACCTAAAGCTTGGGGTGGAGTGACACAAGCACTGTCATGGTCACCACCACTATGGCTATGCTAGGTTATACCTGAAGCCAGCACAGCACTTGCCCAAGTCTTGTTTTAACCAATCCCTAGCTACCACCTATGTTCACTCAAGTCCCAGGGCCTCTAAAATCAGCAGGTGTTTTAAAGCTAGTCAGATATCTGTCCCTCCTTTAAGGGTGGTGAGTTTCACCAGGCTCTCAGAGGGTCCAGAGGTTTTATCTCGGAGTCAGGAACTAGAGTAAAAACCTTAGACCTATACCTCATGTTCTGTTGTAGTGTGGCTTAGGTGACACTGAAACCACAAGATGCAGTTTTTCCCAGTCTTCTCTCCTTTTACCAAAGGAGACTATCCTCAACCTGTGAGCCAACACTACCACAGGCCCACAGAAAGGATTGCCAGACTACTGTAGATGTTTCCTTAAGGATCAAGGTTTTAGTGAATACTGCCTGGGTTGGGACTCATCCTTCAGGAAAGTGAGCTCACCTTTGTGCTAGGGCAGGTCATAAAATGCTGGAATTGGGACCCCTAAGAGCCTGCTTGGTGCTTTACCTCACTGTGGCTAAGCTGGTACTTAAGGGACTAGACAGAGTCACCTTTACATTTTCCTCTGCTTTTCTCAAGCAGCAAGAGGTCTGGCAATGTGATGACTGGTCTTTTGTTTTGTTTTATTTCTGTTTTTTTTTTTTTTTTTTTTTCCTCTTCAGTGCCTCTTTCAGCAATATATAGTTTATACATGTACTGTCAGTGATTACCTGATTTTCTTTCCTGTGAAAGTGTTTCTTTGGTGTTTAGAACATAGTTTATTTGGTGTGCTTTCTAGGGGGGATTATTGCTGGAGCCTTCTTTTCTGCCATCTTGTTTTGCCTCCCTCCTGTTTCTTTTTTATTGCTAAGTAGAATTGAATTTCATTCTAGGGGCAAGATTGTGGAACCCACCACAAGGAGTTCAGCTTTTTCTTATTGTCAAGTCAATCATTTTATCATGTGATCTGAATTACACACATACACAAACACACACACACACAAGTTCACTCTAGTTGTAGTTGTTCTGTGGATAATAGGTAAGAGTAAAAGGATGAATAAAGGTAGAAAGGTTAGGAAGCTAGAGCTGTAGTCAGACAGAAGATATAGTATTGTATTTTTGGGGTACTGATGGTGGATATGGAAATAAAGGAACAAATACAATATATACTTGCAAGGTGAGTTGATAGGATTTGTGGTACAGGACATTTTAAAAAATTAATTTCCACTGACTTTGAGATTTCTGAGGATTTAGATGCCAATGGATCACTTTGTTTTTATAACCCTAGTTTTCTTCTAAGTGAGCAGAGTAACTATATAATTGTATCCTGTTACTCATTCCTAATAGGAAACCATATTATGTGAAAAAATGATGTTATATGTCTTATGTCTTTGCCAATGGATATCTTAAAATCCACTCCAATAGTCAATGACAATAGAACAAATGTTGAAAGATTGGCAGACATCTTTCAGTGTACACTTATAGTAGATGTTATACTGTATTGTTGAATAATTTATAAAATTTGTTGATATTTTTGGTTGTTTTCTATTTTTATTTATATTCTCTAACTTAGTAGTGTATAGAATAAGAATTGAGAGAGTGATTACAAAATAGCAGTGAGCAATAATCTGATTTATTTAAATTGCAGTCTGATTTATAATACATCTAATTAGAGATTTTTCTCTTTCACACACTCTTATTTCATAAAGGACTGCTTTATATTATGAACTTAAAAGTTATTTGATAACTTTTTACAGTTTTTACATGATGTATGTTAATTCTGTTTACATGAGTCAAATGGAATCTGTGGGTAGGTGTAATAAAATATTTCATTTTGTGTACGGCTGTCCTGCTTTACAAATATCACTTAAGCATAATTTAGATTCATTATAGGAGTTAATTGTTTGCAGAATGTGTTATATTTCAAGTTGAGGAAAAAATGATTTTACTCAGAATTACTTCAGCCGTTTGCAAACAATGAAATTTTTAGAATATATATAAAATTTTATAAAAATTGTGTAAAATATGTATTTCATTTTTATACATTATATAAATGATTTATTTTATAAATTAACTAACTCATAAAAATTATATAAATACTTTTATAAGTCTCACAAACTTAAATTAATTTTTAATTTAATTTTATAAAGTTTATAAAATTTATAAACATTAAAACTTTTGATGTGATTTTATTCATATGCAATATTTAAATTATTTAAACGTTAAGAAAAGGATTAAAAGTCATATCAAATATTCTTATTCATGTTTTATATATGTCCCTTAATTTTCATAATATGCACAAATACACATATAATCATGGACGGTAGAAAATACAGATAATATTTTGCACAAAAGTAGAATAGTTGAACGAAAGTATGGTAAAGAAATGCCTCTGGGGTGGTGATTATTTTGTTTTCATGTTTACTTGATCTGTTCTGTTTGCCTGGATCTTAATGGAACAATCTACTCATCAGGATTAAACATTCATGAGTCCCTTTAAAGCAGGTGTTTAGTTTTCCCAGCTGTGACTATGGCAATTCCAAAAAAAATTTATAGAGAAAGTAAAGCTCTCGTAGGGAAGTGTGTCTTTTACATATGTTTAATTGGCTTTCAAGATTCCCACTGAATTTCACCAAAGTTGAGCTAGTAACCAAAACACCTGTTTGACTCTGAAGACCACTTTTAACAATTACTTTCTGACTTGTCCATTTTCAAATACAATTAAAAATAGAAAGTATACCCTAAAATTTAAAATTATGGCCTAATTATCTCAGTTCCTCTGGTATTTATTGCTGTAACATCTATCTAGGGATAATCACTGGAAATTAATAGGTCAAAGAGCATTTATGGAGTTTTCTTTATAATTTAGAATTAAAGTATTAGTTTAATTGTGATTATTTTCAAATACAATTAACACAAGGAGATCTTAGTATTTAATATTTTAATATTTTAATTATTTTTAACAAGTTGTTACAATCTCTAATTTTATTTCATTGTATCAAGTAATATCTAGCAAATTAAAATAGAATAATAATATTAAATATATTTTTCAATTTAAATTAGTGTTTTTCAACCTGGATGTATTTTTGGGAAAAATACATAAATACATGGATTTATGTATTTATACATATATGATTTATGGATATATAAATATATAAACATAAATCAAAATATATACATGAACATATATACATGTATTTATGTATATGTGACTATAAAATTGTTATATATACATATACATTATATTACAAAACACGTATTAGCAACAATTCTGAGCTTGAACACTGAGACCATTTTAAAATAAATGCAATTACTCTTTTTCCCTAATTTTGTGTTGTTATCCATTGCATATAGCACACTCTATTGCTATACTCAACCCATTGCTAAAAAAAGTCACAGGCTGAGAAATCAATAAAGGATAAATAAAATGACCAGAACCCTTCTTTGACTCTTCTCCACAAATATGACTTTTTTTTTTTTTTTTAATTTCTAGACATCCAGAACCATTTGGCTGTAGAGAAGTTGCCCCTCACTATCTCTGAGTGGTCTCTTATTATTGACTTATTTTAGACCTGCCTAATCTTATAAATATGTACTTAATTATATATTTTAATTACAAATAAACTAAAATCTTGTTGTAAAATGAGTTGTGATTCACCACTTCTCTAAAAGTAATATGAGGTTTCCATGATTATCCTAGGTGTTTGTTTTCAAGACCGTGTACAATTTTAAAGAATATTGTAATAATAAATAAAGCACTTGAGTTAAAATTCTCATTCTCAAAATATGATGATTGGTTAATTAAGTTGTTATGGATGTAGTTTTTCTTTCCTGTAAGATCAAGTGACTTTCAGCAGATAATTTTTAATCATACCAGTGACAGTAATTCGTGAAAATTAGAGCCCAAAACAACAACCACAAAAATTCCCAACATTAGGATCTCGATAAATACAATATAGTTGATAATATGGTGCCCAATGTGAATTTTAGAATTTATGTTATACACAGCGTATGATGGGGACCACACTCCTCATGTTATAGCATGCAAAATTACATTAGAAAAGATTATAAATCAGTTGACAATGAAAATATAAATATACCTAGGAGAAATGCATGAATTAAAAGCATTATATTTTATAATGTTCCTTCCTTATTTTAGAATTATGCTTGTTTTGTTCATACTTTTCTATTCTGTGTTTTATAAAATGATTACGGTTTTCTTTATCAGCTGTAAAAATTATGCTATTTTTTGAAAACAATATTTTGAAATTCTATTAGATAGTATATATCAATGCGATATTATTTTGAATTTTGCATTATCCTTAAACCAACACAAACTGAGAGAATCCTGAGATATATAATCACAAAGAAAGTAAAGCAATCATTTATTGTTAGCTGTCTTTTGTTGTTGTTGTTGTTATATATATATATATATATTTTTTTGAGACAAAGTCTCACTTTGTCACCCAAGGTGGAGTGCAGTGGACCAATCTCGGCTTACTGCAAATTCTGCCTGGATAATTTTTGCATTTGTAGTAGCGATAGGGTTTCACCATGCTGTCCAGACTGGTCTGTAATTCCTGAACTCCAGGGATCCACCCGCCACCGCCTCCCAAAGTGCTGGGATTACAGGTGTGAGCCATCATGCCTAGCCTATTAGCTGGGTTTTGAGTTAACCCTATGGTAGAGCTCCAGTGTGCTTAGCCGGAACACAAAGAAGACAGCTCTCCCCTATCCTGGGCAGTCTGAAATCTGAAAATTTGTTTTTTATTGGCATTCAAATAAAAGTTTTATATTTGTTTCCTGATTTACTTTACACCAATTATTGTTTACTAACCTGCTATTTATTGGCACCCTTATGAACAATAGGGAAAATAAAAATTAAAACTTCTCCCTTCCTGTTGCTTGTATTCTAGTGAGGAAGGAGGGGAGATAGACATGTAAGCAATTAAAAGATTGATTACATCACGTAGTAGGGAAATAATGAAGTCCAATGCTTGAATTTTTAATGGAGAGTTGAAGAGAGAGAAGATGTAATGATTGGTGCAAACATACCCGCCACATCAGAGTTCAGCTCATCAACCCTTAATAAACCAGGGCTTTAGCTCATTAACCCTAGACCATTGAGCTTGGACATAAAGCAAAATAGAAGGTTGTTGTGGAAAGCAATATTTAACATATGAAATACATATGGAGAAGGGGAGAGAAAGAAGAGAGAATGCATGAAATTAAAAATAGGGAGTAGTAGGGGTTAATTCTAAAAGGAGAAGGCCTAGATCTTTGTGTCCTTCAGAGTGGTGCAAATTATAAAGTAAGAAAGACAATCAATTCTAACTAAGGGACCATAAGAAATTAAGAAGCATCTTAATTAGAAATTAATGAGCATCTTTTATGAGGAAATGGAGCATGCTACTATTTCCACTAGTTCTATCATCTTGATAGAAAAAATGTGCAAGCAAAAGAGTTCTTTACACCTAGAATGTAGCCGCAAAAATTAAAAATAAAAAGAAAAGATTAAAAGTAAGGAAATCAAAGAACATGGCCACTACTCCATAACCCTGGTTATGTTGGAGGAAACATCAAAAAAGACCATAACTATATATATATCACAAAATTGAACTTAGCATACCAGCATTACCCATTGTCATGACAGCGCAAGGATTTTACTATCCTAAAACCTGCATAACCCTTTTCCCTAGGGATGGAGTGACTTGACCATTTCTTGAAGACTGGGAGAGGATGATATGGAGGAGTCTTGAGTGCTCTCTAAAAATTTAACAAAGGTTCTATTTTAAAGGAGTTCCATTGTCTGATACATAATCTAGCAGTTACAAATATGTTAGAGATACTATTATCAAAAAAATTTTTTTTGAGAAAAGAATACTATACTCCTAGGCACTCTAGGTGGAGGACAAATGAAAGATGATTCCCTTCAGTCATTACAATTATACTTCTTATTACTTATTTGGTGAAGTTCAGACCCTTAATATCTGTTGTTAAAATGTGTCTCACATCAGTTTATTCACACTTAAATACTTTTAATAATGGCTTTTATTATTTGTAACATTTTAAACCTGATTATCAGATATTAGTGTAACCTTGAACTATACATTTTTCTTATAAAACCTTCTGTAATTTTCAAGCATGCATGCATAGACACACACACACACAAACACACATACCATATATATAGTTTATAATTATTCAAATTTTATACACAAAATCCCTTGGGCTCAGTGTAGAGGTAAGAAAACTGCCAAGTTTTACAAACATTATAAGGAATGAAACCAGAACTGAAATCCAGGTCTCATTTCAAAGCCTCTGTGATTTTTACTGACTAAAATTCTCAGACGTGATGGCAATGATAATCACTTATCTCTTATAGCATTCTTTACTTTAGAAAACATTTTTATTTCTTTTATGTTGGGTAATCACATCATCAGCTCTGAGTAGGTAGTACAAGCATTTTATTCCCATTTGACAGGAAAATAATTTTGAATATCAAAGTGTCATACAAATATAGTGTGGTATTATTGGGATTTGTGAAAAATAAACTTGAGTGGCTAACAATTGAAACACAATTTTTACCACGTCACTCTTCTGTTGTCTATTATAAAATTCCATTGATTTTCATAAGCTGTCTAGGACTAAGTTGACAGTATAATTTAGTGATGAAATACAATCCAAGTTGATGGTAAAGTTGTCAGAAGAATGAAATATGTAAGTACCAACATTTGCACCTAAAACTTAGTTGTTAAAATGAAATGTTGCTTCAGGACACCAAGCTCCATTGCTTTAAAATACGTTTTTATTTTTCACACAATGCAATCTTTTAGAATTCCCGAAGTTAAATGAAGCATAGATTGGGGACATCCACCATTCTCATCACAGCTGCTAAAACATCATGGAGCACATTGCAAGCTCAATGGAAAAGAAATTAACTGCCCATCTGTGCAGTGTATATTTTTTGGCTTCTCATGCTTGATTAGCAGGAGGATTTTTAAGCATGTGATAATCCAATCATTTCACAGAGATTTTGTGTGAAATCTGGACATGAACTATAAAACATAAGACCTTTACTTTACCTGGAATCTTATAAAAGCAAGTAGAACCTGCTTCAGGAATAAGTTATAATATTGCAATATAAGAAAATATTTTAGAGAACTAGTGTCAAGAATAAGTTATAATATTGCAATTTGACAAAGCATTTTAGAGAACTAGTGTCTCTGAATCAGATAGTTAAGGATTAACAACCTCAAAACTAGCATTTGAAGGACACTAAATATGGGCCATTCAGGGTGCAAGGATAAAGTAATAGCTCTCAAATGGGAAGGAGGTTATTATTTTTTTCATGACAAAAATACAAATGCAGCCAAGGAATCAGATAGTTTGTGTATGGCTTTGCTAGTCTGCATTAAAAAATTACTATCAAACCAGGCATGTATTCTGTCTTAACCTAGAGAAAACTCTTTTCAAACCGGTAAACAGCTATAATCAGTGGACTTTTAACAGTAAATATATAGAAAAAATAGTTGAAATTTGGTAGTAATTATAAAAAGCAATAATCAATGTAATGGGAAAATTTATGACTTAAAATTATTGAGATATTTTAATGCTATTTATATTCTACACAATGTACAGTCTCAATAAGGACTAGGAGATGGTGACGTAAACGTGTAGCATATTCACGTTCAGTCAATCTTTCTCATTTGCCATCTGTGTACTTCATGAAACAGAAAGAGAAAACTTTGAAAAATTCAAAAGATAAGGGAGAGACAGACATTCCGAGTCAAAAAGTACACTCTTTACTTTGAAACCAATAGGGGAGAGGTAAAATATTTGGCAAGATATTCCATGTCATGCAGACCTAAAAAAAGAGTTATTTAGGCAATTTTCAGCCTCTCTTAAAAAACAAACAAACAAACAAACAAAACAAACAAACAAACAAAAAAACCCTGAAAATAACAGTTCTTTTGTCCGGAGCTGCACGCCCCGGCCATAGGGAATAATAATTAATGATTAAAACGCCTAAGCTCTATTCATTTCCACCTTCTACCTCCTCCCTATCTTTGCCTTTTTTCCCCTGTACTAATACCTTGTTAAAGATGGCGCTCTTCCTGCTTCTTCTTCACTCACTTTTCCCCCCCCACCCGGGAAAATTGTTACTTAATAGCGCAAGCGCAACATGACCTCCCCGGAGAAAACGAAACTAACCTGGCCACGCCCTCGGCAATGAGATCATTTCCGCCTTAGCCCAACCCCTTCCCTTCCAAGTGTATATAAGGCAGTGCATTACCGCCATTAAACGAGACTTGATCAGAGCACTGTCTTGTCTACATTTCTCGTGTCTCTTGTTCCCCAAATTCCCACCCCCTCCTCCAGGGCCTGCTCTGACTATCCCGTGGGCCGGGATATTCTTTCAATATAGTAAACATTCAAATTATCTCTAAATCTCAGCTACTTTCCATCTACATATAAGGAAGAATTTTAGAAGAAAATGAGCTGCAGCTTTGCTATAACAGAAGCTAGGGTCATAAGTTATAGCAAGCGAGAACAGAATGAGAATAGGAATCAACTAACCAGCCAGGTGAACTTTGAATTTAATATAGAAAATGTGCTTTACGATCCAGTTTTTTAAAAATAAAAAATAGTATTAAAATTCATTCAAAATTTAGTGACTTACTATAATAAGCTTTTGTTCTCATGCTTCCAGGTCTGTGGATGGGAAGAGGCTTGGCTAATCTCAGCTGGGCTTGGATGGTTAGCTCTGTTTCAAGCAGTGTTAGGTTCAGCTTCGTTTCATTTGTGGGTTAGCTCCGAGTATATGACATTTCTTTTATCTTCCTTAGTTAGAAGTACCCAAGGCATGTTTTCTGATAGAACAGCAGGAGTTCAAGGGCCAAGATAAACTATGCAAGCACATTTTAAATGCTCTGAAGACACCACAACCATTCATAATCCACTAGCCAAAGCAAATCTTATGACCGATCTCTGAATTAGAGAATAGGAAAATATACTACACAATTATGAGAGGAGGCACGAAAGGCATTCTGAACGGGTAGGTATTAGAAACAAAGTCATAATATACTACAGATTGACCACAGAATTCATGGAAGAAATGTGTAACATGCCTAGAAATAGCTCTTTGCTGACTGCCATGAAAATAAGAGGCAAAGTGGATGAATTGCTTAACTGACTATTTTGTTCTGTGATAAATGTCCTAAGAGTTGCATTGGTCTTATTTTCAACACAAACCAATGGGTCATGGTGAATATAGAGAATCTTTATTTTTTTTTTAATTTTTTTTTATTATTATTATACTTTAAGTTCTAGGGTACATGTGCATAACATGCAGGTTTGTTACATATGTATACTTGTGCCATGTTGCTGTGCTGCACCCATCAACTCGTCAGCACCCAGCAACTCATCATTTACATCAGGTATAACTCCCAATGCAATCCCTCCCCCCTCCCCCCTCCCCATGATAGGCCCCGGTGTGTGATGTCCCCCTTCCTGAGTCCAAGTGATCTCATTGTTCAGTTTCCACCTATGAGTGAGAACATGTGGTGTTTGGTTTCTGTTCTTGTGATAGTTTGCTAAGAATGATGGTTTCCAGCTGCATCCATGTCCCTACAAAGGATACAAACTCATCCTTTTTTATGGCTGCATAGTATTCCATGGTGTATATGTGCCACATTTTCTTAATCCAGTCTGTCACTGATGGACATTTGGGTTGATTCCAAGTCTTTGCTATTGTGAATAGTGCCACAATGAACATACGTGTGCATGTGTCTTTATAGCAGCATAATTTATAATCCTTTGGGTATATCCCCAGTAATGGGATGGCTGGGTCATATGGTACATCTAGTTCTAGATCCTTGAGGAATCGCCATACTGTTTTCCATAATGGTTGAACTAGTTTACAATCCCACCAACACTGTAAAAGTGTTCCTATTTCTCCACATTCTCTCCAGCACCTGTTGTTTCCTGACTTTTTAATGATTGCCATTCTAAGTGGTGTGAGATGGTATCTCATTGTGGTTTTGATTTGCATTTCTCTGATGGCCAGTGATGATGAGCATTTTTTCATGTGTCTGTTGGCTGTATGAATGTCTTCTTTTGAGAAATGTCTGTTCATATCCTTTGCCCACTTTTTGATGGGGTTGTTTGTTTTTTTCTTGTAAATTTGTTTGAGTTCTTTGTAGGTTCTGGATAGTAGCCCTTTGTCAGATGAGTAGATTGCAAAAATTTTCTCCCATTCTGTAGGTTGCCTGTTCACTCTGATGGTAGTTTCTTTTGCTGTGCAGAAGCTTTTTAGTTTAATTAGATCCCATTTGTCAATTTTGGCTTTTGCTGCCATTGCTTTTAGTGTTTTAGACATGAAGTCTTTGCCCATGCCTATGTCCTGAATGGTACTACCTAGGTTTTCCTCTAGGGTTTTTATGGTATTAGGTCTAACATTTAAGTCTCTAATCCATCTTGAATTAATTTTCGTATAAGGAGTAAGGAAAGGATCCAGTTTCAGCTTTCTACTTAAAGGAACTGACCATCATAACTATCTGAGGAGGGAAGAGGGAAACTGATGCTAAAGAATCTCAGCTAGATATGGAGTGTCCAGGAAGGATTATTTATTTTTGCTTTCAAGTTTTACTCTGCCATCAATTTTTCATAGTTTGCTGCCAGCGGGAAGTATATGTACAGGGAGGTATCCAAGAGGAAAGCAAAGTAAACAATCCATAAGTGGGTATTAATATTTTTCTTTTAAATTATTTTTTGAGTTTCACTAAACATTGCAACTATCTGGCCTGCAACTATAAGAAATGTACAGTCCCTTTCCCAGAGGAGGAGATAGTCTGAGTGATACTTACTCTTCTCTTTGCTATCTGGTTACTAGATAATATTATTAAAATTTAAAATACTTCCATACTTCAGTATATAATGAATATATCTTATGTTAGGTAATAAGTGAGTACAAGAGGAAAGAAAACAAAGATAAGTCAATTTATCATCAATCTATCATCCAACTACATATGTGTATATACACACAAACATCTTGAAAGCAAAATAAGGATAAAGTATGCATGACAGTCACAGTTCTTATTTTTGTTACTGGTCATGTGGTCATAGTTGGTATTTATAACTACTTTCTTCCACTATTCATTCTGTACTTGTTTTGTCTTCAGCAAGCACTTCAACTGGTTATGGTATTTTACCTCTTTACCTGCAGGGGTGACCCAAGCCTTCTGCTATGTTCTGAATGTGTCCCTTGAAATATATATGTTGGAAATTTTATCCTCAATGTAAAAGTGTTGGGAAGTGGGGACTAATGAGAGATGTTTAGGTCACGAGAGTTCTGCTCTCATGAATGGATTAATGGCATTGTAAGAAGGGCTTACAGAAGCATGTTCCTCTTCTGCCCTTCTGCCATTTAAGGACACATTGTGCATAAACTTTTAACCTTTCACCTTGTGCTGTATGTGGATGCAGCAAGAAGTCCCTCAATAGATGATGATGATTTGATGTTGGACTTCCCAGTCATAGGAACTATGAGAAATACATTTCTGTTCCTTGTAAATTACTGTCTGTGGTCTTCAGTTAGAGAAGCATGGAAAGATTAAGACATTTTTATTACTGAATGGTCTGCTCCATTATTGGAAAATTCCTGTTTTAAATTGTAGTTTTTCATTGACCTTAACCACAGGGCATAAGAGTACTAAGAGATTCCCTAAGGGAGCTCCTGTATTAAAGACATACTCTCCCTTACCTCTATTGTGGAGGAGTAGGCCAATTTCCCACTGGTATTCAAAATTAATCACTCCAGCAAACACCATAACTTCCCTTTTTTTTTTTCCTCTTGAGAAAGCTCAAAGTGAAGACACAGTCATAAGTTCCAGTTCAACAGAGTTATTACAATTTTACCTAGAAAGAATTCCATTCTCTGGAACTAAACCATTTTGGCCAGCAGATCATAACGTCACTGGAACAGGAAGCAAACATTTTCCCAGTGTGCCATTAGGGGTAATAGCAAGGGGTTCCATTCTCATTTCCACTCCTTGATTCATGGACCTGTGAATCCTGGTTACTGGAAAAAGAGAATTTTACACTGGATGTTGATTCAGAGCACATACCACCTTCTGGAGATACTTTCTGAAGCCCTACAAGATACTGCCAGCAGCTCTAACTGAATCTTTAAATGGCCATTTCATCAAACCAGCTACTTATGGCAGGGACATGGTAGAGTCAGTGAATTCCATGAGCGTGAGTTCATTGCCTCACTTCTTTTGTCCTAAAGTGTGTTACTTGATCAGAAGCAATGCTGTACAGAGTATTGTAATGATTAATAAGGCATTCTTTAATTCCATGGGTGATAGTTTTGGCAGAGGAATTACATGCAGGGAAAGCAAATCTATATTCAGAGTGTCTATTTCAAAAAAAGACAAAGCACTGCCCCTTCTATGAGAGAAGCTGATCACTTCAGGGAATGATGCCATATCAAAGGCTCAGTGATGATCTCTACTGCTAGCAGCTTGGGCACTTGATAGAGGTCATAACCAAGTTGGCCTTGGTAAGTGTGAGTCTCTTTTGCTGAGCCCTTGCATAACCTCCACCCTTGACACCATGGCCACTCTTTACATGAGCCAGCAGGGAAAGAGGTTGACTAGAATTCACATAAATGGTTATCCTATCCACTTGATAGTTAAAATTCTCCTCTTTTGAGGCGATTCTCTGGAGAAAATTCACATGAAAAACAATTATTTTTAATGTTTTTGTCAAGTCAGAGGGGATATCTCACCCTAAATTTGTTACCAGTTTTTCAATCACATTCTCTTAAATTCCCTGACCACCCAGTCCAATTGTTGGCCTCAGCCGATGAATTGGTATATGACCACAACTCTGGCAATTTTTCCTTCCAAAGAAAGTGAACTATTTTCTCTATTAAGGCCCAGGCACAGGCTGAAAGTTGTTTTTCCAAAAAGAGCTAGTTATCCTTGGGAGATGGCAGGGCCTTGTTCCAGAATCCTAAAGACCTTTGCTAAATTTTACTTGTAAGAGACTGTCAAATATACCAAACAGCATCCGTATCTGCCACTGAGACTTCAAGCACCAGATTGATTGGATATACTGGACCATATGGTCCAAGTAGCATAACAACTTGCACAACAGCCTGAACCTGTTGTAGAGTTTTCTCATGTTCTGACCAAACCAAAAGTAGCAGTGTTTTGGGTCACTGGGCAATGATTCAGAATAACATACTCAAGGTATGTAACCTCTAAAATTCAAAGAGACCAACTAAGCGTTATATCTCCTTTTTCCTTACAGAAGGGGCCTGATGAAACAATATATTCTTTACCTTAGATGGTATATCTTGATATGTTCCACACCACTAGGCTCCCAGAAGTTTAACTGAGACAGAAATCCCCTAAATTTTAGTCATATTTATTTCCCATCCTCTCAAACCCAAATGCCATACCACTAAAAGTCTAGGGTAGTTACCACTTTTTGCTAAGTCCAATAAGTATAATGTCATCAATATAATGAACCAGTGTGATATCTTAGGAAAAGAAAAGGCAATCAAATTCCCTGGAAGTTAAATTACAAAGTAGGACTGGAGGGTTTATATAGCCCTGAGTCGGGACAGTGAAGGTGCATTACTAACCTCATCAGCTGAAAGCAAACTGCTTCTGATGGACGTTATGGATATATATATATATGTATATATAGACACACACGCACATATATATATTTATATATATACATTTAGCAGATCGATAGTTGCATGTTACTGTAGGATTAATTGAAAGCCTAAGAAACCTTAACATTGCCGGATTAAGATTACAACTGCTTAGATTTAAATTCTGAATGGCAGCTTCTATACTTTATTTCTTTGTCAAGAATATTAAACTTTCTGTACCTTAGCCTCTCATCTGTAAAATTGAGATGTCAGTGGTATCTAATGTGTACATTTACTTTAATCATTGGATCAGCTAATACCAGTTAAAACTTTTAACACAAACCTTGGTACTTATTACTCAACAAATGCTGACCATGCTCATTTTAGCCTTCATTATGTTACAGATGACTGAGCAAGATGTGTGGTCATGGAATGAACAACTAATTTGGTTGAAGGTATCACTATGGATTACAGAACAGTTAAAACAGAGATAAAGATTTCTTTACAGTGGCACTTTATTCAGTATGCAGGGTAATGCCAGAGTAAGATGTGGTAAGAGGAACGTGACTATGTGTGTCTTGCTATTGATGTTTGTGAAGAGGAGAACTTGTTATACTATTAGGGGAATCATGTATGCAGCGTCCAGGTGCAGGGTGTCTGGTGCATAAGTGTGTAGATGTGGATTGGCTCAGGTAGCATATAGATTGAAAATGATTTAATTATTTTATCTTAACATTTTTGGTTGCTTAATAAAATTCTATCCTTTCTATCCTTCTTGGATAGATTTATGTTGAACTTGTATAACTCTTTATTCTGTCCTGCTTCAGATACCATTTGTTTGATATTTTCTTTTTTATTCTTAAAAGTCTGTCTCAGATTGCGTATCTTTCAGATATGTAATGATAAAAATTGTAACTCGTTTTTTCCTGGTTTTATACATAGTAACTATGTGAGAAAAAACTTTTAATTTTGCCTGAATAGCTACAATATCTAGCTTATGGGAAAGCAGTCTATATTAAAATCTTATTCTTTACAGGGTCAATACCCGTTAGAGTCAAGTTTCCACTAAATGTTCAATAACTGCTAGTTAGTGATCTCAATGATGAAAAATACTCTTTTAAATTTCTTAGCCTCAGAGACTATTTATTATTATGTCATATAACTGTCTAGTACTATTATTCCAAACATAATGGATATCATAGGTCATGAAACTATTTCATATTCTTGGGTTACCCTAACCCGAATCATTGTTTTTAAAAACCCCATCTTTAACTACCTATAATATATAATCATCATTCTTCCTTTCTGTGACAGATTAAAGCAGCTTGCAAGTTATAAAACTGATTTAATTCTGGGTAGTAAATGTGTTTCTTCAAAATTTAAACACCTTGTTCGTTTTTATATATCAAAAATATTTCTTGGTAATAAATATCAGTTTGTTGCTGTAGCTGTTTGCAGCTTTGATTTTATGTAAACTCTGTATATTTTCATTTTTTTTTATTATTTATAAGAGTTCAGGATTACTGTTCTTTCGATAGCCATAGGATGATTGCTTGTTTTCTCTCCTGGGACATATAAATGGAGTGAGAAAAGTCACTCCTGGGAAAAGTTGAATCCAGAAAAGGTGCTAAAGCTATGTAGTGGAGTCTACTAATAAACAAAACAAAAACAAAACCAAGTAAAATAAATCTTGATGTAAATCCTGTTATGCATGGAAGCTTTATATTTTTATGTAGTAGTTTTAAATGTTATTTTATTTATGCTGTTCCCCCATTTTCTTCCTTTTATAAATGAAATTAAATCTGCCAATGATTACATTTATTTTATTAGGGTTTGTGGTTGTTGGTGGTGGTTTTTAGAGGTATTTAATTTCAACAACTGTGCATGAATGTAGTACAACTCTTACAATTAGGTAGAATTAGATCTTCCATAAAATGAATTCTGATCACAGAGAAAAACAAAAACAAAAACAAAAAGCAAACAAAACACCATGTTCCTCTTTTTAAGCAGGACAGTAATCTTTGAGAAATTTGAGAAGTATACATAATATCTTTTTCTTCATTTCAAACAATCATGTATAGTTGTAAAACACTTTCACATATCATATACCTTTTCCAAAATTTTTTAGAAGGATAATTTGTGATTTAAAGTGATAAAATGACTTTATTAGTCAGAGAATTGTCATATCTGAGACTTGAGAGCAAATCTTGGGATTACATATATCACTATGGTTCTTAAAAACTAGCATATGTTGTGTAAATGTGAAATAAGGTAATATTATTTTAAATGTTATAATTAACATAGAAAAGGACATATTATATTTAGGGTGTAATACACAATATCAAAATATCTCAAACATTAATGCTAGAATATGTCACATTTAATAGAGTTTTCAAGAATAAACTTAGGCCAATTAGGTTTATTTTTTAAAGAATGTAAAGTCAGTATATTGATTCTTTCTCAATAAAGATCTTTGAAATAATTTAAATTGTGTCTGTGTTTAATCAATGAGCAAGTCTTTATGCATTATGTAAAGTTTAGGTAATAATCTGCTTAATTTGACAAATTTAGTTATATTGTATACATCTTGCATATTTTTTTCTATGTAATTTTGTCTCAGAATTGAGCTGGAGTGTATTTATTTAGTATTTTTTTGCCTTTTTTTCCCCGCTAACATCAGCAATTTGGCTCAGTTCTAAATATTAAACAACTGCTAGAGTTCTACATGTTCAACTATTACTCTGTACTAATAAGTATGTTAATGATTGCATGGTACATAAAGCAAAGCCCTATTCCTTGCCAAGTTAATAGTCTAATGGGTAAAACAGAAGTGCAGCAGATTATTTCGATGTGCAAGTTAAAGGGTTGTCCAGGAAGCTTCATAGAGTCACAGAGGACAGACATTAATTGTGCTCGTCAGCTCGGAAAGTAATGCCTGAACTTTTCTGGTGTGTTGTAATTCTTTCAAGCATTGGCTCACTTTACATAAAAGTGAACCCCTGTTCCAGAACATCACCTTCTTTAAGTTCAATAATTATGTACTCTGATGAAAAAGGTTCCCTGAGTTTCTGGCTTTAGCCCTACAATATCCAGAAAAGCTAAATTTCAGAGAAATTTGGGATTTTATGCCCCAGTGGCCAAATGTATCCCTTAATAATGTCTTCATTTTTATGTAGAAAAATAACTTGAGGAAAGTAAATCATGACTCCTTTCTCCTGAAGTCCATACGCTGGACTGGCCTCCTTAAAGTGGACACTCTGGATGCTATGCAGGTTACTAAGCCCTTTGAAATTAAACTCTATCATAACCAGGGAATTGGGTTGGCTGAATCCATACACCACTTGCCGTGCTGCTTTGTAAGTGCCAAATCACTAGCCTGTACCTCTGAGATCTTGACAAAGATCCTCTTCAAAAATAGATATTTTCTTATGCACTGTTTTAGTCATTGAACCTGGCACTCTTACAAGCACATAGTTCAATATGCTCAGTAAATATATAGGTTTTGAAACTGAAATGCATTTTTTTCACTGCTAGGATACTAGTTGTATTAAGTACTAAACTGTGAAGATTCTGAAAAAAGGATGGGAAAGTAAGTCTTCTAAAGTAATATAAGTAAATACTTAATATAGAGCCAAATTATTTTAAAGTCTTTATTTCTTATTTAGATATTTGATTCGGGGGAACATTTGATTCACTTTCATTACTCAAGGCTGACATCTTTGGTATTGAATTATAAGTCTCTGTCTGCTTACTGTAACTTGTCAATCAGTCAGAATCTCCAGGGAACAGATCTACGCAAGCCAGGAACTGATGGCAAAGATATGGAAGAAAGGGAGTACAGCAGAGCGCACACCAGAAATCCCTAATATTTTGTCCATCAGCAAAAATCACATCCCATGAAAAACATACACTGAACTACAGAGAACTGGACTAATGCTTGGCTATGCTATTGAACAAAAGGACACTTATTTAGTTGAAAAATAATCACGTTAGTGTAACTATACAAGCATTTTGTATTAGTGTTGGCAAAATGTATATTATTTCCGTTCTTTTATATTTAACATTTTTGTGTTTTTGTATTTAAGTCTTATCCTGAAAGCAACATGTTTTTTTCTCTACAAAAATGTTTCAGTTTCTTTAGAGTTTTATCTTTAATTTTACTCTATCATCATTTATTGCTCACATCAAATCTGATTACCAAACCCAGTATTCTTCGTAAATGTTTGATTTTGTTATTTAATCTTTTTGAAATTAAATGGTAACGAGTCTCAGCAGAGTCAGCTTATATCATTGGCATGTACTTGCACGGTTTAACTGCAGTGTGGTATAAATCAGTTGATTTCTAATAAAAATGAATAGGTTGTTTAGAATGAAACTTGCTAATAATGTCATTTAATTAAAATATGTTATTCTCATTACAACCCTTTTTTAAGATGATTGATTATGTAGCCATGAAAAATCATGCTGAATGTATTATTTTTTCAGAAAATATATTTTCATAGCTAATATTTGTGGATGATAAAAATCTGTTTTTTTATACACATAAGTTAGTGTTTCAATTATTTGTCCATTTATTGTAATGCGTTAATTATTAATATATTTTGAGGAAGACTCACAAATATGTTCATGTAAAATTAGTTCTTTTTAGAACTATGTATGTACACATGATTTAAATGATTCTTCATAGATACTGCTTTTTTGGCATTGTTGCACATCTTAAATATATGCAATATTTATTAAAGATAATTTTAAAAAATGATTTCAGCTTTTATTTTCTATTCAATGGGTATATGTGCAGGTTTGCTACACAGATACACTGTGTGATGCTGAGGTTTGGGGTATGGTTGATTCTGTCATCCAGGTAGTGGGCATAGTACTCAGTGTGTAGTTTTTCAGCCTGCAACAACGCTCCTTCCTTCCCCGCTTTAGAGTACCTGGTGTCTTTTTTTCCCACCTTTATGTCTACGGGTACTCAACATTTAGTTCTCACTTATAAGTGAGTACACGTAGTATTTGGTTTTCTGTTTCATGTAAGATAATGACTCCTAGCAAATTAACAATCTAATATTGTACAAAAGAACTAGAAAAAAACAAAAAGAGAAAAAAAAAAAAAAGAGAGAACAAACCTTCCCCAATGCTAGCAGAAGAAAATAAATAACTACAATCAGCAAAGAATTGAATGAAATTAATACCTCAAAATTTACACAAAAGATCAATTGAACCAAGAGCTGGTTTTTCAAAAGAATAAACAAGAGTGATAGACCATTAGCGGCATTAACAAATAAAAAAAATGAGAAGATCCAAATAGCCACAATCAGAAATGACAAAGATGACATTACAACCAGCCAATCACACAGAAATGCAAAAGATCCCCAGAGACTATTAGTAACACCTTCATGCTCACAAATTTGAAAAAGTAGAAGAAATGAATAAATTTGTGAAAACACACAACCTCCCAAGATTGAATCAGGAAGAAAGCGAAAACCACAACAGACCAATAATAATAAAGGTAGAACATTTATTTATCCTAAGAAATAAGGAATTTATATATATTATCACAACTACAGTAATTTGCATTGTGACAGAGTCATATGTTAAACATATATATTAAACATCTATATTTAAATATAAAACATATATCTATCTTTCTCCTTGATGTGCACTTCTAACTTGGCAAAATCAGCTATCTTATATATGTGAGGTATTTCTATATATTTTATTCTGTTCCTTTAGTATTTTGTTTGTCTTTGTGCTATCTATCTATCGTCCATCTATCAATCTATCATTAGATAGATAGATATAGATACAGATATAGTCAGAGATATGATAGAGTTGTTACAAGGAAGCATGTTCCAGCTCTTAGCCATATCTGGCACAATCTGAGCACCAAATTGAAAAAAGTGAAGGAATTTCAAATGTCACATGTGTATACTGGTAATAAACAGTTGAATAAATGTGGAAAAATGGAGGCCTCTTACTTGTAGCACAGATTAGTGACTGTTGAGAAAGAGGCTGGAGTGGACAAAGTCAGTTATTTTATTTTATTTTATTACTTTATTTATTTTATTTTATTTTATTTATTTTATTTTTCTATGAGACAGAGTCTTGTTCTGTCGCCCAGGCTGAAGTGCAGTGGCGCGATCTGGGCTCACAGCAAGCTCCGCCTCCCAGGTTCACGCCATTCTCCTGGCTCAGCCTCCTGAGTAGCTGGGACTACAGGCGCCCGCCACCACGCCGAGCTAATTTTTTGCATTTTGCGTAGAGACGGGGTTTCACCGTGTTAGCCAGGATGGTCTCGATCTCCTGACCTCGTGATTCGCCCGCCTCGGCCTCCCAAAGTGCTGGGATTACAGGCGTGAGCCACCGAGCCCATTGTAGTAAAGACTGGATGAACAAAACCATCATTGGATAGTAAATCCAAGGTAGCATTATGATCAGTGGTGGATGGTTGTGTAGAATTTAACTATGTCCACAGTGCTTTACTGACCTCATCAGTGACAGTCTCCAATATGCCAAGCATTTTCTACTTTATTTCTGCTTCTGAAATGTTTGCAGTCTTGTAAAGATATGACCAACACTTTTACTAGTTCTCTAAATCTCTGAGTTTACATGACAAATCATAGATACTCCTTGTATCTGGATTTTTGTTTTTTTAGTCGTTCATGTTGCTACCTGCATAAGAAATTCATTCATTGTTACTGCTGAACACATCACTATTTGTGTTTTTCAGCCATTGATGGACGTTTTTATTGTCTCTGCTTTGGAAGTATGATATAGAAGAATGCTGTGAAAGTTTTATTGGATTTTAAGTATTAAAGTTGGAGGGTTTAGTTTTCATTATCCTGATAACTGATAATCTTGCATATCTACATATGCTTACTAGCCATTTGCAAATTCTTTGAATGATATATCTAAACATTTTGCCTATATATTTGGGGTATTCTAAAAGCTAAGATTTCTTTATATTGTCTACATATAAGTTCTTTATCATAAAAGTGCATTTTGAATATTTTCTCCTGCTTTGACTTAACTTTTCATTTTCTAAATGATTTATTTTTTAAAATATATTCTAAACTTTAATGAGGATTAATTTATTTTTTATCTTAGGATCAGACATTTATATATTTTATCTAAAAATCTTTGCTTATCACGATTTGTAAAATATATTCTTATATTTTCTTGTTTAATTTTTATAATGTCAGTAGTTGTCTTTAAGTGTGTAATACACTTCAAATCAATGTTTGTTTTTGGTCTGTGGGGGATTCGATATTTATACTTTCTTGTAAATATCCAGTTCTTTCACCACAATTTATTGAAAATTTATCCTAGTCTTTTCAATTACCTTGATGCCTTTGTTCTATTTCTGTACTCTTTACTCATCTTGTTGTTGGTGATGCCTCTTTTCTGTGATTTATATTATTCCATTGTCTTTGGTTCCAGAAGCTTTATGTTAAATCTTGAAGTCAGGTAGTATAAATTTGAAAACATTTCTTTTCAATGTTTTTCTAATGTAGGGTCTTTGAATTCCCATGAAACTTTTATAATCGGTTTTTGTAATATAAAAATTATCCTGCTGGAATTCTGATTGGAAGTTTATTGAATCTGTACATTAATTAAACAGGAGGTGAAATTTTAACACCATTGGGTTTCCAATCTATTAATATCAAATGCTTCCCCTTGTATTTAGGTGTTCTTCAATTTCCCTTAGTAATATTTTGTAGATTTTTAAAATTTTATACTTGTATATTTTTTGTTAAAGTTATTTCTAAGCATGTTTGTGATTTTGATGTTTTTATAAATGTTATTTTTTAAAAAATTCATTCCCTCTTGCTTGTTGCTAGTGTGTAGAAATACAATCGACTTATAGCATGACCTTGAATATTATGACCTTTCTTAATTTACTTCTTAACTACATTGGGTTGACTTTTGTATATGTTGTGAGGTGGAATAACAACTACAGTAATGTGCATAGAGGGTCACTAGTTTAAAAACATGTATTTATCTTTCTCTCCTGATGTGCACTTCTAACTTTGCAAAAGCAACTATCTTATATATGTGAGGCATTTCTATACATTTTATTCTCTTGCTTTAGTATTTGTTTCTTTTTGTGAAAACACCATACTGTCTTTATATAGATTTCTAGTAAGTCTTGACATCTGATAGAGTAAGAACACCAGCTGTTATCTTCTACTACAGATTTTTTGGCATTTTAAATTTTTTTGTAGTTTCCTATAAATTTTAGCATTATTATGTCAATTTTCACAAAGACATAAGTGCATAAACATCTTGAGATTTTGTTTTCAATTGAAAATATACATAAAGGGGAAATGAAATCTTCACAATATAAATGATTGCAATGGCGTTCATGAACAAGGTCTATTTATTCAGATATCCTTTTTCCCATTAATGTCTTATTATTTTATGTGTAAAATTTCTCACATTTTTGATATATTAAATCTTAGGTTTTTTAATACTAAATAGTGTTATTTATCTAACATTATTTTTGAATTATTTTGGACTAATGAATGGACAAGTTTACTGAATTCATTTTTTTCTAATATTTTAATCTGCATTCTTTTGAATTTCCTCTGTATACAAGCAGATCAAATGCAAATAATATCAATCATAATTCTTCCTTCCATTCCTCTCTAAATCTTAAATATTTTCTTTTTGTTACCTTAATACCTGGCTAGTGTCAACAATGCAGTGTTTAGTAAGACTGGTGAGTATCAGACATTGTTGTCCTAGTTCCAATCACCAGATGAAATATTTTAGCAGTTCATAATTAACACATCATATATGTTTTAGTTTCTTTTTCCAAAATATTTCCTATAGATTAATAAAGTTTTATTTTACTTCTAATTTGCTAAGAGGTTCATAAATTCATTTTAATTTAAAAAATACATATATTGTGTTGTTATACTGATTTCTTCAGTATAGATAATCTGAAAGGACTCATCAGATTCCACAGTGCCTTCTCATTGAAAGCTTTAATTAAAAGACAAAGCTCACACCAATTAGAATGGCAATGACGAGTTGATGTGTGCAGCACAGCAACATGGCACAAGTATACATATGTAACAAACCTGCACGTTATGCACATGTACCCTACAACTTAAAGTATAATAATAATAAATAAATAAATAAAAAAGTCAGGAAACAACAGGTGCTGGAGAGGATGTGGAGAAATAGGAACACTTTTACACTGTTAGTAGGATTGTAAACTGGCTCAACCATTGTGGAAAACAGTATGGCAATTCCTCAAGGATCTAGAACTAGAAATACCATATGACCCAGCCATCCCATTACTGGGTATATACCCAAAGGATTGTAAATCATGCTGCTATAAAAACACATGCACATGTGTGTTTATTGTGGCACTATTCACAATAGCAAAGACTTGGAATTAACCCAAATGTCCATCAGTGACAGACTGGATTAAGAAAATGTGGCACATATACACCATGGAATACTATGCAGCAAAAAATAGGATGAGTTCGTGTCCTTTGTAGGGACGTGGATGCAGCTGGAAACCATCATTCTCAGCAAACTATCGCAAGAACAAAAAACAAACACCGCATGTTCTCACTCATAGGTGGGAATTGAACAATGAGATCACTTGGACTCTGGAAGGAGAGCATCACACACCGGGGCCTATTATGGGGACGGAGGAGGGGGAAGGGATGGCATTGGGAGTTAGACCTGATGTAAATGATGAGTTGATGGGTGCTGATGAGTTGATGGGTGCAGCACACCAACATGGCAGAAGTATACATATGTAACAAATCTGCACGTTGTGCACATGTACCCTGGAACTTAAAGTATAATTTAAAAAAAAAAAAAAGAAAAAGAAAAAGGAAAGCTATGGTGCATAAAGAGCACAGAGAATTCTAGCATGTATCAAAAGTCTGAAAGACATTCCCCAGGGTCCAAGCTATGCACACATAGACCATGCTGACTCACTAGCTTGAACTGACAAAACCTGTGCAAGAAGTCCTGATTTTGGAGAGCTCACCAAAAAAAAAAAAACTCAAAAGACAAAAAACAAAAAACAAACAAAAAAAAACCCCTCAGCAATTCTATGAGCATGAAATAGAGTGTCCCTCAAATATCTTTTCTGTAAAATCTATAATAATTGTTGTAGTCAAATTAAAACAGAATTCACAACATTATTTGGGAATGACTCCTACATTTTATATTCTAGGAAAGTATGAGTATATAAATATTATTTATTCCCTAAGAATTGTTAAAACTCACTGATACACATATCCAAGTATGGAGTTGTTTTGTGAACATAATTTTATTTACACATTCAGTCTCTTTAAGCTATATATTCATTCTTAGTTTCCTTTTAATTTGAAATTGTATTTTATTGACAAAACTGTTCATATCCTTTTATAAATTTTTAATGTTTGCAGAATAAGAGTACCCACTTTTTATTACTGATATTGACAATGTTTGCTCTTTTTAAAATGAATTATTCTTTCTTGAGACTTATCTATTTTTTCTTTTCCAAGAAAACATCCTTTGTATTTTCTAACTTTCTCTACTTATTTTTTTCCTAATTTCATTTATTTTAAACTTTATGATGGTTTACTTCTGCTTCTTTATGTTCAATTTGCTGGTTCCTTTTAAACTTTTTGAAATTAATCCTTACAATTTTATGATTAACTTATCTGGTTACCTCATGTATATGCTTAGTAACTGGTAGAATGAACAGAAAACAAACCATTTATTAACAAATGTAAAACATATGGTCTTTTTAAAATGCACAATTGTGTATAGTAGTGAAATGAAACTAGGGATTAATTAAAAATAAAAATATAATTTTTAAATACATCTTTCAAGAGTAAACAACATAATTTTAAATAACCTATGAGTCACACTAAAATATAAAAAATCCAGAGAACAAAGTAGTAATTACAATATAATATACCACATTTTTTGTGTGTACAGAATAAAAGTGTAGCTCTGAGTACACACATGGGCACTTACCAAGCACATGAGAAGACCAAATGCAAATTGAATATACAAGTAATAGAAGCAGAGAAATAGTATATCTAGATAATGGAGTTACTACAAATAAACATTGATATAATTATGGTTGGTTATAGCAAATGGTATTACCAGAGGCAAAGACAATGTTTTCACAATAACAAAAAAAATTATGTTACATTAGTAACAATCACTAAAATTAAAGCTTGGGAAACCAATAGGCACTGTTTTAGTGATTTTACCATACTTGTCTTAGAAACTGATTGAATCTGATAGGATCATTTGAGCCCAAGAGTTCTAGGTTACAGTGAGCTATGATTACACCTCTGCACTCCAATCTGGACAGCAGGACAAGACTCAAGACCTTGTCTCAAAAAATAAAATAAAATACTTCTACTGTTACTAATAGTAATTTTCCTACCTCTGAACTTTTCCTATTCCAAGTCATAATTTACACTACTATCTAATATATTACCTGAAACAAAAGTTATCTTTTTACTCTTGCCATAAAAATACTTTCATCATTTATAAAATAAATCAAAGCACCCTTATATAACATTAAAATCTTTCCCAGTATGGTCCCATCTCCATTTCCAGGTTTATCTGTCACTGGAACCACCAGTTTTCTCCTGGTTCCATCCATGAGAGATTCCAAAACATTGAGCATATCCTATATTATTTTTGCTTATAAAATTTTTGCTTTGGCACAAACTAGAATACTTACCAATACTTTTAAAGTTATGAAAAGCTTTCTATATTGAAAGAAAGCATGAAAAAATATGATGGAAATACATCCAAAGGACATAGAGCCAATATGAAAATATTCTCACTGGCTAAAGCTAGAAGGGAGAAAGAAAAAATAGGAAGAATAAAAGAGAAAGAAAGAGAAAGAAAGAAAGAAAGAAAGAAAGAAAGAAAGAAAGAAAGAAAGAAAGAAAGAAAGAAAGAAAGAAAGAAAGAAAGAAAGAAAGAAAGAAAGAAAGAAAGAAAGAAAGAAAGGAAGGAAGGAAGGAAGGAAGGAAGGAAGGAAGGAAGGAAGGAAGGAAGGAAAGAAAAGAAAGGAAAGAAAAGAAAAGAAAGAGAGATGGAGGGAGCGAGTGGGGGAAGGGGAGGGGAAGGAATGGAGGGAGGGGGAGAGAGAGAGAAAGGGAAAGAAAGAAAAAAGAAAGAAAGAGTGAGAAAGAGTGAGAAAGAAAGAAAGGAAGAAAGGAAGAAAAAGAAAGAAAGGAAGAAAGGAAGGAAAGAAAGAAAGAAAGAAAGAAAGAAAGAAAGAAAGAAAGAAAGAAAAAAGAAAAGAAAGAAAGAAAGAAAGAAAGAAAGAAAGAAAGAAAGAAAAAAAGAAAGAAAGAAAGAAAGAAAGAGAAAGAAAGAAAGAAAGAAAGAAAGAAAGAAAGAAAGAAAGAAAGAAAGAAAGAAAGAAAGAAAGAAAGAAAGAAAGAAAGAGAAGAGAAAGAAAAAAGAAAGCAAGCAGGTGAGAAAGGAAGGCAGGCAGGAAGGAAGGAGGCAGGGAAGGAAGGAGGGAAGGAGTGAAAGAAGGAGGAAGGAAAGAAAGAAAGAAAGGAAAAAATAAAGGAAAAAAGTTGGATTAAAATCCAGAGTATAAAACAAATAATCATGTCTATCTTGACATACATAAATAAACAAATAAATGCAATGTCTAGATAAATCTTGCACGCAGAAAAATGTGATTAAGTTATTTCCCCCTCAAGGAGATTGAACATAACTCTCACCCCTTAAGTTTGATCTGTGCTGTGTGACTTTCTTGCAAATAGTATAGTAATTACAACGTATAAACTTAGCAAACTCTACCTCAGCCACCTGATGATGTATAATGATGGGATAAAACTAGCATTTTACCTTCAAAGTCTTCCTATAAATAACTTACAACTCCAGTTTAATCATGAGAATAATATTAGACAAATCCAATTTGGTTTACCATTTGTGCCGTTCCATAACATATGTGACCAATACTCATCAGAACAGTCAAAGTCATCAAGAACACTGACAGTCTGAGAAACTGTTACATTACAGAGGCTAAGGAAACATGACAACTAAATGTAATGTGGTATACTTGATGGGCTCCTGAAGCAAAAAAAAAAAAAAAAAAAGACATTGGAGGAAGTTGATAAAATCTGAATAAAGCATGGGATTTATTTAGTAATAATATATTAATACTAGTTGAGTCGTTTTGACAAATATAATATAATCAAGAAGGATAATAACAATTGGAATACCTGTGCACAAGGTATGTGGGGATTTCCCAAACTATATTCTTTTCTATAAATCTAAAATTTTTCTAAAGTAATAAAGTTATTTAAAAAAAGACTTAGTGCCGATTAACATTCCTATAACAAAGTTTTCATAATTATTTTGACAGAAATGCATACAAATTTATAGGGATATGAAAGTATTTGAATTATATTGTGTAAGAGTAGAGTCATTGAAATATTAAATGAAGAGAATGACATAATCACAAATATTTTAAAAGAACAGTTTTCAAAGGTCAGATTCATCGTTTACCTCCCAGAAACCTCATGTCAGACTGAAACATTTCCTTTTGTTGCAATTGCTTGCTTCTTCTACATCTCCTTGGCAGTCATTTATTCAACTTTGTTTCACAGTTATTTTATTTAATAATTCATAAATACACTTTCTGTGCTATATGTTGGTCATGAAGAGTGAATCTTGTGATCCCTGACCTCAAATTTTTAGAGGTTAATATAAGAGTAGGTAAACAATATTATACAAAAGCATCATTGACAATCTACAAAACACAATCATAGTGTAGGGAAAAGAATTTTTTTCTTCAGAAAAAAATGGTTTTTGGGTTGAGATTAAGACATTAATAGGAGTGAAGAATGTTGCAGGAAAGGGCTGAATATTTTTATTTTCTTTGTGATTGAAAAATAATAGCAGGTCTTGATTTCTCCTGATTACAAATAATATATTCATATTATAGAACATTAAATACAAACACAGATGAAAAATGGATAACTATGTCACCCAAATATAAACATTTCATATTGACTCATATATTTATAATATTGTTCTATTTATTTTTAGCAAAATGAGTTGTAACATGCACACATATTTGCTATTTCCTAACTTTTTTTCATATTGCAATGTATTGCAACAATTTCTATGCCATTAAAAATAATCAACATAAGGAAGTATGGGCAAAGGTGATATTATGGGCAAAAGCCAAAATATATATTGGAGCGTTATTTACTCTGAAAATAAAAAGTAATTAATTGTCAGTGGATAAGACAAGGCTAAGAGAAAAATAAGAGTAAAAATATGAGAATGGTAATGCAGGTTTTGTCATGAGACTCTCATATCTATTAGTGAAATGTTGACAAACTTCAGATATGAGGAATCATTAGAGAATGTAGGCTAGCAGTGTCGCATGATTGTACTTTTATGTTTCCTCCTCGGCTGAATTGAAATTATATAACATTAAACAATATATATAAATTGCCGAGTGCCTAATTGCTGTATATTTCTTATACTACATATTTAAAATGATTTACAGTTAGTAAGCGCTTAATAACTATTAACTGACATCAGATTGAAATTAAATAAAGAGAAGCTCTGCCATGAAAATTTAGCTTATATGAGTCTCCTTGACCTCTGATAATAAAAATATAAATCATCTTTTGTCAACGTTTGGCCTTTAGCCATCTTTCAGTGGTTTACTTTACGTTTCCACTAAAGTTACATGTTTTTAAACAGCCAAAGAAGATATGATGCAATAAACTCCCCATTAACATTTAATAAATCCTGAGAATTACTTGGCATAGTAAAGATGTTTGAAGAATTTGGAAAAATAACTAGATTTAAAATAATGATATACAAAAACATTAGCAGTAAAAGCATTTATGAACAATGTTAAATAAAACTGATGGTGCCAGTTGGAATACATATTTTTCACTTGGAAACTATCCATCTACTCACACCAACAACTGAAACATCACGTTTAAGGCGTGTTCCTAGAAGTTTGGAATTCCATAGCTCAGTCATTTATCGTATGGACTAACCCAGCCTGTATTAGGATTTTCCAAAGAACACTAGCCCAATGAAAGGATCTTGACTTAAGAAAAGGGGGTGTTCCATTTAAACACAACCTTTCTCACTGATTCTTGGTTCTTTCCTGTTTTGGGGCACACTGAAGATTGAATTTCCTTGCACCCTGGAGTTTGGTACTTTGGAACTTGCTTTCACAATCAGTTATAAATGGACATAATCAAGATAGTTGGTTGCAAGAGTAAAACACTTCTACACTTTTTCCCTCTGGCATGGAACAAGTTTCCTGTCTTATAAGAGCCCACATAGACATCCAGGAAAAATAAACTTTTGTTCTTTTAAGCCACTGATATTATAGGGGGATTGTTATTACAGCATTATCTAGCCTCTCATAACTTACTAAAGAAGTATTACTTATTAAAAAAAAAACCACTTTTCCTTGGCTTAGGATCCAGGAACAGGTATTATTTTAATAAAACTGTTCAGGAGAGTTGGAATAATCCACCAACATTATATTGTTGAAGAATATTTGATATCATTTAAACATGTGCACATTGAAAAACAAATAAGTTCATTTGGTACAAATCTTGCCTATGACAAAGTATAGTGTAGAAACTGTAAGTAATTAATGTATTTGTTCCAGGGAAGATTTTGAAAAAGCAGAATATTAACAACATTGATTGCAATTGGCTTCATCTAACAAGGTTCTGCAAAAAATCGATTGCCTAGCACACAGTCACGGATACATTTTGAGAAGTCATTTCAAACGTAAGCAGTAAATGATAAAGCTTAGAAATATTTTAAACAACTTTAAACTATTTAAACTCAGAAATACTCAATATCAATTCAAGAATATGCCTGTTATAGCCATCGTAAAGACAACCTTTAAATCTACAGATAGATTAAATCAGGATTGATTGAATTATTCCAGAATGAAGACACAATAAAGAATGTAGCATGCAGTGGAATATTTCAAATGGGTAAACTGGCACTAAAAGATTCTCCAGGCAATTTTTATATTTTACATGCTCCAGCCTTAAAAACTACTACCTTATTTTCTCCTTTTTAAAAAATTTATCCTTTTTAATTGACAGATAAATTTGTATATATTTACCATATACAACATGATGTTTTGAAGTGTATGTATACTTCTTGGAATGGCTAAATCAAGTTAATTGACATTTATATTACCTTAGATAAGAAACACAGTATAGGGATTTCTCAAAAAATTAAAAATTGAATACATTCCTTCTTAAAGGAACTGATTATTTTAATTGGCAAATGGTGTTTAGAAAACAAGCTATAAGTGTATTTTCATCATATGTGCTTTTTCCTCTGAACAAACTAGACACCATGATCCTCTTTTATTACATTGATTTTGTCACCTGACTTATGTCGTTTATTGTTAGCCAGATGAAGAAACCCAAGCAGACAGGCTGAGATGCTGAGGTGTGGGCAAGATGTATTAGGGATGTGTTTAACACAGGGCAGGCCAATACGAAGGTACTAAATGACTATAGAAAAAAACATAAGCAGATGGAAAAACACACAAAATTGAGAGATGAGACATGAAAGTAAAGCGAATGCAGTTCTATATGAAAAACAAGCAAGAGCAAAATGAATTCTGCTCAAAGACATGCTCAGTTGGCACTTCCTTATATTCCCAGAATTAAATGGGAAAGAAAAATCTATACACAATTGCTAATATATTTTAATAAATTTGACTCCTAACTTCTCATTCAGTCTTTTTTACTTTAACCCTTCTTCCTTTAAAAACTGAGTATTAAAAAAATAAAAAGAATGAGTGTGACAATTCTACTTCAACTAAACTTTTCAAGTTCATACAAGCTATGAAAAAAGCAGAAATAAATGCATAATAAAATATAAACAAATTTTGTAGAGAGGTATTTATGGCCAGAAAGCATTTTTCAATTAAGAAAAAGTTATCAAATACAGTCTGGGCGACACAGCGAGACTCCATCTCAAAAAAAAAAAAAAAAAAAAGAAAAAAGAAAAATGTTATCAAATAAATAACATTAAGTTATTATTTCATTCATTGATTCAGTCAACATTTATTAAGCACCTATTATATTTTAGTCATTTTTCTATATGCTGGAAATACATTAGCAGATAATCTCTTACCTAATTGGAAATTTTAGTTGTCAGGTGGGTGATAAATCAGTATACTATTACCTTTGTTTATATTAAATGCTTTGTGTTAGAACCAAACAGAAATGAAGAATGAATAAACAATTTTTCAAAGAGTGATCATAGAAGCTTAAGTAATAAAAGGATGTGAAAGGATAAGCTATATGCATATCTAAGAGAAGAATTTTCAGACAGAAATAACAGGCTATCCAAGACAATGGTGGTGTATATCACAAACAGCAAAGAGGCTGAAGTCCAGGGAGACACGGGAAGGACAGTAGAAGCTGAGATCAGAGTAGTAACAGGGAGCCAGATCAAAAAGTGTCTAAATTAAACTGGGACTTTGACTTTAACTACAAGAGCAAAAGGAGCCATTGGAGAGTATGGGACAATGAAATGAAATGATCAGCTTTTGGGTTTACAAGAGCACTAGCGCCACTATATAGGAAGACAAGGGCAGAAGCAAGAAAACTAAGTAGGAAGCTATTGCAATAATTCATAAGAGAGAAGAATTGCCTTTAACCAGGTGCTATTAGAGGAGATAATATAATGCTGAATTAATGTGGATGTTAAGCCTTCAGGGCTTACAGATGGAGTTGAACAGCATATGAGAGAAATAGTAATGTTAAAAATGCCTTAAATATTTTAGCATAAGCAGTTATCAGGCTAAAATGAAAGAAGACTTTAAAAGAGTTATATGTTTCATGTAGAAGGACTAGAATTTCTCTTTTAAACATATTAAACCAATGTAGAAGTGCTAAGAATACAATTATTATTTTTCTGGATTTCAAGAAACTATTTGGAGAAAAACATTTGGATACTGTCAGCTGTCAACATACAGATATTTATAAATTAATGAAACTCGATAAGATTACCTAGGAAGTATGTGGAGAATAAGTAATGGAAAAGGAAGATGGGGTAGAAGAACAGGAATGAAAAGTGTGGGAGATTGGAGGAAGAATAGAAGGATCAAGTGGAGGAAAATAAGCAGACCTAAAGCTCAGAGTGGGTCATACGAACATTTAGAAAACATGTCAGAAGACTAGGAGGAGGGCCAGTGAGGAGGGAAAAAAAAAAAATTCAGTAGTAGGGAAATACTCCAAGTGTTTCCTGTGTTAATACTGCCATTTTAAGCTGGATCAGAAATGAGCATTGGCTATTGGATTTAGTAATGTTGAGGTCATGTGCAGGGTCAGTAGGATGGGTAGTGAAAATATTTGAAATGGTATTTGAAATAGTATTTGAAATGGGATCAAGGGGACATAACAGATTAAAATCAGAAAGCAAGTACAGTAAACTTTGGAGTTGAGCTATATAGGAAAGCATAGAAAAGAGATGATAGCTAGAAGGAAATATAAGCTTTGTATTAAAATAATATTTTTTATTAAAATGTTTTTTATTTAAATATGAAAGTTCAAGTATCTTTATATTCTACACTTGATCTTAGCCAAAAGGCCGAGAAGCAGTTATTTATACCCTAATAGAAATAATCAAGTTTAATGAGAATGTTACTAATGCAAGAGAAAGGAAGAATATTGGTTTGAATTTCCTCATTTAGGTGAGAGATAATTAACAGGTTCAAACTGGATTCCGATACATTAGGATTACAGATAAAAGCAAATTAAGGTCAGGGTCGGGGTCAATGAAGTTAGAGGTAGAGTTAGAAAGATAACCAGAATAATTTGTCTTTGCTAAGAACATGGAAGGTCAAAAGCTAAATATATGATATAGGTCAGGCAGTGAGTTTATGATACAGTGAAATTCAAGGAGGATACTTTCTGATAGCTTCTGTTTTTCAGGGAAATAGGATAAAAAATATCATCTAGAGTGAGAATGGTATTGAAGTGAATGAACTAGATAAATAACCTTAGATTTCTGGGCAGGATATATAAGGTCTCAAGTGAGATTGGTGTTCATGATTTAAATGGAAGCCTATTAATTGTTTCTGTGCCCTTATCCACCTGCAAAAGTATAGTAGTGAAATAAATAGAGACTGAGAGACTGGCCTATTTGACATAATAAGAGTATAAAATAGGTAGTGAGAGACAAGGGATGCATAATATATACAACAGGAATAAGGACAATTGGCCATACAATTTATATGCTGAGCAAGGAAAAAGTTAGTACCAGAAGGTGAATAAATCAGTGAAAGGGCGATAGGATCAATGCCTGTGGGCACAGATAATATTTTTAAAATATAATGACTAGTAGAGCATAGGTACCAACGAATTAAAACTAGGTACACACTTGGGAGGCTGAGGCAGGAGAATCGCTTCAACCTGGGAGGCAGAGGTTGCAGTGAACCGAGATCTCCTGATTGCACTCTGGCCTAGATGACAGAGCAGCGAGACTCTGTGTCAAAAAAAAAAAAAAAAAAAAAAACTAGCTACACAACAAGTCAGAACTCACTGACCACAAACAATTGGTCTTCATACTGGAAATTTCCAGTTGGTATCAGAAATAGTTGTAGGTACTGCTATAGTTGTTAATGTGCTGAAGTTGGAATACTAAAAGGGCTTTTGCGAACAGCGAGAAAATGTTCTTCAAGGTATAGGATGCTTCAAATTGAGATTGTGTTTATTAAAGATAGCTGTCATAGTGGATTGCAGAGAGAGGTCAAAGTATAAGTTCACTAGAGGAGAGATTAGCTCAAAAAACAAAGTGTATGGCATATGGGGTGATCAACTATGTGAAAACAGATATCACCAAGAATTAAAATAAGAATGGAACAATTTCCCAAGAGTTTAAATCTGTAAGGATTATCAGAAAGAGCCATAGAGATCTATAGATGACTGTAACATGGAGCATTATCAAGTGGCGTTGTCTAATACATATGCTTCAGAAGCTCCAGATTTAGGGGAAGATGGAAAGCACAATGTTCTAATAGGGGTATTAAGAAACAAGTAGAAATGCCAATCCAACTTCTATCCCAAGATGTAAGACATAAGAGAAAACTTCTGCAACTTGAGAAATCTGTAGGAGAAGTAGAATTTTTCAAAGAGATTTAGATTTAAGATAGAGAAAGAAGGTAAAAGGAAAAACTGAGAGATACATTGAGAACATAAACAATGGAACAGGAGGTGTTGAAGAGTAGGTCAGAAAAAGAAGAACGCAAAACCTTCTGGAAATGTTGTTGAGCTGATCTTAGAATCCTGCATTTATTGTGGATTTGACAGGATATCTTTGGTGACCTCAAGGCTCATAGATGATTTGAGGCTGTGAAATTTGTGAGAGAGAGGGTGAGCATTGTGGCCAAAAGCTCTTAGTCCTGTGGAACTCTGTCGTCATGACTGCTAATAAAAAAATGGGGCAAAAGATAGACGTTTTTTCAAGAATAAATAATAATCTGGTTTATATTTTGCTTTATGGAAATGGATTGACAGGTATACTACAAATAGTGAAGCCATGAAGCTGATAATTTACTTTTAGTCCTAGAGAAAAGACCATTTTTTGAGGTTGTATGTCATTAATAAAGTTTTAATGTATGTGCTCACTTGCTTATCCTTTGTCCTTAAACCATCATTTGCCTAAATTTTGTTCATATATAACTAAACACGAAGTTTTCAAAAATGTACCCTATTCTACACAAAAAAACTTTTATATTAGCCTGGTCTTTCTGTCCAGTATTCCTTTTGTTTGGTTTAGAATGATCTATTGTCAGAGGCATTTGAAACAGAGTGGCTACATCTTGAATAGGGGTTGAGTAAAATGAGGTTGAGACCTACTAGGCTGCATTCCCAAGAGGTTAGGCATTCTTAGTCACAGGATGAGATAGGATGTCAGCACAGATACAAGTCACAAAGATCTTGCTGACAAAACAGGATGCAGTAAAGAAGCCAGCCAAAACTCACCAAAACCAAGATGGTGACAAAAGTGACCTCTAGTCATCCTCACTTCTCCTTATACCCTAATTATAATATATTGGCAAGTTAAAAGACAGTGCCACCAGTGTCATTACAGTTTACAAACGCCATGGCAGTATCAGGAAGTTACCCTACATGGTCTAAAAAAGGAGAGGAACACTCAGTTATGGAATTGCCCCACCACCCTTTCCTGGAAAATTCATGAAAAATCCACCCCTTGTTTATCATGTAATCAATAAATAACCATAAGTGTACTTGGTCAAGCAGTCTAGCCCGCTGCTCTGCCCACAGAGTAGCCATTCTTTTATTCTTTTACTTTCTTAATAAAGTTGTTTTCAATTTATGGACTCGCACCAAATTCTTTCCTGAGTGAGGTTCAAGAACTCTCTCGTAGGGTTTGGATTGGGGCTCCTTTCCAGTAACACTATGACTGATTTTACCAAGATTGGCACAATGAACTTGAAATTTAAAAGTATTTTAAAATGTTATTTAAGTTGTAAAAATTGACAGAGGTGATGGTTTCACAACACTGTGAATGTTTAATGCCAATACATTTTACAGTTAAAAAGGCTTAAAACGGTTCATTTTATATTATGTACATTTTATTGCAAAATGTTTTTAAGACATTGTATATACTTGTTTCATTATAAATGAAAATATAAGTCTTTGAAAAAGGTGCAAGAAAATCAGTTGAAGGTTATTTAATCCACTGAATACTCTAAAATATGTGCTAAAGTGCATCCATAAGTTTTATTTCAACTGTTACATACATTTGTTTGAAAATAATTTCTTCTGTCAATGACATCAAGTCTCATGACTCTCTTCAACCCAGAAATCCACCTATGCCCTAACCAAATTACATGAAAATTATAAAAGTACTTCAAATTCAGTAGGTTTCCAACTGGATTTATTATTTCTTTTGTCAAACATCTTTTTCTTCCCTGTTCATTAACTCAGTTGGAAACACTCTCTTCCTTCCAAAAATATAGTCAAAAGTTTTCATTATATGTTGATGGGTTATATATTAGTGAAGACTTTTAACTTCTTCTATATAAGGGACCCCTTTGCACATGATCTAGCTGCTGTCATCTTTTTGAGGAAGTGTATCACATTGATATCAGTTGTCTGAAAATACAGTTCACAGCATGATACATTTTTTTTCTCCACGACTTTTAAGGAATCCTCAATAGTTAGATAATATATCTCATATATCTTAATATTAAAATAATACATGTTCTGGCTTCCATATATTTTGCCAGTATTATGACCTAGTTAATTGTACTTAATTTCTTTTGTCCTAACCATGCTAATCCAACTGACATTTTAAGAAATGTCTTTTAAAGACAACAACAAAACAACAACAACGACAACAACAAACTGCTCTTTTGTGTCCTCTTGGTTTGGAACGGCCATCTATGTGGTTACTGCTTACTGAAACATCCTTCATTCTTAAAACAGTGATTAAGATATGACTTTTCACAAAAACTGGCTGGATTAAAGTATTGGCTTTTCTGTTTACTTACCTGTGAAAAGGAAAAAAAATATTATTACTATTTAAAAGGGCTGTTGTGAGCGTCAAGTAACTAAATACACGGACATTTAATGTCTGGCATATCGTAAAGACACAGCTATTGTTTCTGTTGCTACCTTTTTGTTACTATTATTATTGTTAACATTTAAATACTGTTCTTTCTTAAGGCTTTCCAGCCCCCTAATATGAAAATATGTTTCAATAGCATTTTCTGGTGTTTATATAAAGTATGGATTTCATTATAGAATACTTATTTAATAGATTTTAATAATGTCTGTCATACAATTTAACATTTCTGAAGTTGGAATGCATCTTCTTATGGATAGCATTTTACAAACCTGCATTGGCATACACTGAGAACCAAAAAGATTTGCATTTGAGTCACCTAAGGACAAAATAAACCTGAGACAACTTTCATTAAATTCTCTGCTTGAGGCTTTTGGACCACACTAGCAGTGTGAATTCAGATTACAAACCTTGAAAGATAATGCCTGGTGATTTAAATCATCTGGGAAAGTTTTACTTCTTCCGCCAAGTATCAGGGTAGAGGCTTGTTCGTTAATTTGCTGTCCTTTCTCGTAGTTTAAGGTCTTGTTTACATTTCCCTTTTGTGGAAAGGGAAATATAAACAATGGTTAAAATATAGCAACAGTTAATCTATAACCTTTTGTGGATTACCCTCAAAGGGGAGTCTCCTATATAGTTTGCACATGTCCAGCATTTTTTTTATTTTCTGAAGTATATGGAAGTACATAAAATAATGACACATCTTAAAATCCATTGCATTTTGTTTTGATGAAATATTAAGATGAGTATTATATAATATTTAATATTTATAGATCAAAATAATCTTGAATTTGTTCATGTGTATTATCCCTTTAAATGTGTTTTATCCCTCTTAACCTGTTAATATACCCCCTGCTCCACAAATTTTTGCCAAATGCTTTGTATGCAGAAGATGTTATATAAAGATTAGCATCAAATTGTGAATAACATATATTTACTTTGTATAAAGGAACTGTAGTAAAATTTATTTATAGTGATGTAATATATAGGGTAAATACTTTGCTGAATTCATAATATAAAAAGTGTTAAATTTTGCACATATTAGATTGTTATCTACCTTATAGTTTCAACATTCAGGATTAATATATAATTATATATCTATAGGTATAGTTTTTAGAAGATAAGTAGACACAAAGAAGAAAGTATCTCATAAGGGCAATGATAATGGGTAAACTAGTCAAGATGGTTTTTATTTTTGCATTACCCTTTCTTCTACATATAATTTTTACATAATATTTATAGATAATATTGTAGAATTGTGCTGTATTGAATTTAAAATTGGTTTATAAGAAAAGTACTTTGCAGCACAACATGGTACTAGTGCATAAATTGCTACTATGAAAAGTTGTAGTATGAGGACATTATATAAATAATCTAAAACAACATATCTTTTGCAAACTTGATCACCTCTTTGAATGGTCCGTATTCAATAAACATATCTACTTAGTATCAATTTATTTTGAAAATGAAAACCAAGTAGTCCTCATTAAGCTTGAAAGATGGAGTCAAATTTACAGTACATTGGGTCTATAATTAAAAAGTGAAACTTGAATAAAAAAGTAAAAAATAATGCTAAATCTTTCCATGCCATTTTTTCTGTAAAGGACTTCAAAACCCACAAATAAACCCTTTGTTTAACACCTGAAATAATTTATTAAAATCAATTCCTATTTGCCTTACTGAGTGTTCAGTGAATTTACGTAAAACAACTTCTGAAAACATTGAAACCTCTGTTTTCAAGTAAAGTTTTTAATTACAGGTTTAACTCAGTTACCAGTACTTTTGACAAAAAATTGTCAAATGTAGGTATGAACCCTGAATCTGATGTATTTCAATATATTGAAAAGTATTTCTGTCAACTTTTCTTGAAAACAAACAGCTCCTAAGTCCCAGAGGTTTACAAGAACAGATAAATGCCATTTGTTGTTATTTATTTCTATCCCGTGGATGTATGTGTCAGCTACAACACTGCTTGTCTCTGCTTGCAATGGTTCTGCTGTTTTCCACATATCTTCTCATTTTGGGGCCCAAGGTGATTTCATAACTCTTATCTGAGTCATTTTTTTTTTTTCATGGTAGAGGGCATAAGCAAGAAGCTGAAGCAAATCATGCGAAAGATTTTAAAGTTCTTCATATGTGTCAAATCTTCTTTGATTATCATGACGAAACTAAGTTATATGGTCAAGCCTTATTATGAGAGAGAGAAATATACTCCAGCTACAAGGAGGCTTGGAAAGGCAAGAGGTAAGGGTGTGATAATGATTCATTCATATATATATATATATATATATATATATATATATATTTTTTTTTTTTTTTTTTTTTTTTTTTTTGAGATGAAGTCTTGCTCTGTCACCCAGGCTCTGGAGTGCGGTGGCGCAATCTCAGCTAACTGCAACTCTGCCTCCCGGGTTCATGCCATTCTCCCGCCTCAGCCTCCCGAGTAGCTGGGACTACAGGCGCCCGCCACCACGCCTGGCTAATTTTTTTGTATTTTTAATAGAGTCGGGGTTTCACCGCGTTAGCCAGGATGGTCTCCATCTCCTGACCTCGTGATCCACCCGCCTCGGCCTCCCAAAGTGCTGGGATTACAGGCGTGACCCACCGCGCCTGGCCAATGATTCAAATTTCTCAAAAAAAAAAAAAAAAAAAAAAAAAGGTGTTTTAACTTTACATTTGCATATATAGACGAATATGGAAAAAAATACATTACTGTCTTCAATTAAATATTTCATAATTAGATTTTTCTCTAAATTTTTTCACATAAATCTAGATAAAGTATTAAAGACATTAAGTTCTTTAAAAGTAGTTTTATTACAGAAATTCTGGTAAGTACTCAGTTGAATTACTCCTTTAAGTGTACTGTTTTTCATATCACTGTGAAGGTGAACCACTAAATAGTTAAGGATAATTGTGATACATCTGTCTTCTCTAGACAGTTTTTTTGATATCTAAAATTGAGAGCAATAGAGCATTTTATCCATGCTTATAGTAATCATTCAAATATTAATGCATTTATAAAGATATAGAAAAGAGCATTATCTTAGCCTTATGTCACTAAATTGAGCAGAGAATAAAAGTCTATAATGGCTGAGACCACTTAGAATTCAGAACAATGAAAATTAATAAAAATTAAAGTCTAGAATGTGATTTATGAATTATTTTTGTTTTCTTTCTTTCACACACACACACAAAAAAAATAAGTTTACATTCTGTACTTTCTTTAATCTAATGAAGCTTCTCAGTTCAACAGACAATACCATTTATAATGATGCAATGAGAGTTGAATGCACGGAAAAGACAAAGAGATGGCATCTCAAGAACTTCGTGAGCCCTACACAGTGAGGGGATTCCAAACCCCATTTCTAGTGATCGCTATGCACTGTGAACTGATGCACTATTAGATTTACTGAGCCACACTGAGGTGTTTATTTGTAAGCTGGAAAACGACAAAATAGAATGCATTCTGAATTCTAAGATGTTCTTACATTTTTACAGCATTTGATTGTGGGGACCCGAGTTGGAAATTATCCTGTACATTGACAGAAAGAATTGAATAGTCAAAGAATTGAATGGTCCCACCCAAAATACCAATAGCTTCCTTGCTGGGAATCATTGAACCAGGAGAACAATTTTTCAACTTTTTTTGTTAGCTATAAATTTTATCTAAAGATTTTTTCTAAAAGACTTATGCAGCAGAATGTATTTTAAAGTGTATATATCAAAATATTGAATCATCTCTAGATAGAGGTATAATATATATTTTTCTTTGTGACTGTTTTCTGAAAATTATGATGATTTTATTTGCTTGATTACACAGATTTGTCTTTTCTATTTTAATATTTTCCACTTCTCTTTTATATATTTGTTCTTTTAAAAGTATGGCAGGATGTTATTTCCTCTTCTGAGGTAGTTTGAATTTCACTGAATGCTTGTGCTGGATAGAACAAGCAAATGACCAGTTGCTCCGACTTTTATTTTCATACTCATATATATTCAAATTTTCTGAAGCAAATAACTGAAATTCAATTTTTGAGAAGACCCCCACATATGACAACTCCAAATTATTATCTTGGTGACTGTTTTAAGATAGTAATTTCTAAGATTGGCAACCAAAATCTTCCTTATTAGAATTTAAAATAGTTTTGTTATTATTTAAGATTTACGTAAAAGAGGGTGAAGGTCATACATGCCATGTATCTCTACATTAAACAAATAAACAGAGAAATTAAACCACTTTTCTAGTTTAAGAGACTACCTAAATCTTGACAAAGGTGAGAGAAAAAAAATCATATTAAAAAATTACAAAATGAAAAATTATATGAGTGGAATGATCTTCTTAGAAAGTAAATTTATGCAATGATAATTGGATACATACATTTTCCCACAGGGCTATACATGGAGATTTTCATTATGCTGCTTGTGTGTTTGTAGAAATATGACGAACACACAGTTTCTACCTCTAGAACAATGGATAAGTAGAAAATGACTGGCACTGTGAGATTCTATGTGATAGTTAAAGTCAACGATTGACATATACTTAAAATGAAACTAATAGATTTGGAAAAGATAGTGGTAATAAAAACAAAAAGTTATAAATAACTTCAGAACAACATGCTTGTGTAAGGTCTTCATGCACACAGAAAATTAGAGTACAACTTATTTTTTAAATATACACACATATATATATACACACACATACATTTGCATTTATTTGGGTGAGAAGAATTGGACTGTAAAATAAATAAACATATATATCCTCAAATATATACATACTTTAAAAAAGTGAGAGAAGTTACACAGAGTCATACGGTTAGCCTTTAACTGCCCCCCCACCCCCCACCCCAGAACTCATCTTGAATTGTAATCTCCAGAATCCCCAAGTGTCAAGGAAGAGACCAGCAGGAGGTAATTGAATCATGTTTGTAGCTTCCCCATGTTGTTCTCATGATAGTGAGTCAGTTCTTATGAAATCTGATGGTTTTACAAGGGACTCTTCTCCCTTCACTCAGCACTTCTTCTTCCTGCCATCTTGTGAAAAGGTGCCTTGCTTTCTCTTTGCCTTTCGCCACGATTGTAAGTTTCCTGAGCCCTGCGGAACTGTGAGTTAAACGTCTTTCCTTTATAAATTACCCAGTCTTGGACAGTTCTTTATAGCAGTATGAATACAGACTAATACACAGAGCAATTGTTATTAACTGAGAAATTTAAAAAATATATAATTCTTTGCTTCTCCATCATTTATCTATTGCCATATTAATGCAGCATAACAAACCATTCCAAAACACAATGGCTCAAAACAACAAGAATTTGTTTTGTCTTGAGTCTGTGACTGGAAAATTCAGCTGGGCAATTTCTGATTTCCACATGGACTCTCTGTCATGTCTGGGTATTACCTGGCTGCTGTCTGGGGTATTATGTCTCTGGAAGTGGGCTGATTATTGCCTGGAACAACTTGTCTCGACTTCATTTTTCTCTCACATCCCTCTGGTGGACCAGCCTGGCTATGTTTCAACATTGAAGGCAAAAGTGCACCAGTCCTTTTCTAGCTTTTGCTTATACTACAAATGCTAAGATACCAAAGGTCAAAGCAAATCACATAGCTGAGCTCGGAATTAAGATATGTGTAATTATGTTATGTGCTTCATAACAGGAACTGCAAAGTGCCTTTTTAAAGTGTATACATTCAGGAGAGGCAAAGGACTAGGGCTACCAAGGCAACAAGTTTATTGAAGTCCAAAGGTTTAAAATCAAGATTTACATTTTATTGGCTGAGTGTTACAAACAAAATGAAATAAAATATTATATTTTATTTTTAAATGAATATGACTAATTTAATGTTTCTATTTGTTTCTGCTCAAAATTAGCAAAAAAAAAAAAAAAAACCCAGGACAACATAAATTGGAACATGCATTTACAAAATACAAATAGAAAGAAATATATCCAACATAAAATTAATTTACCTGCAAAACTTTCAAGTATATAGCTACTTAGTCATATAAGATTCATTAAAAAATACTTGACAAACATCTGTTTTTCCATTATCTTAAGTGACTATGATTGCCAATTCAATAGCTTTTGTGTATTACCTAATGAATAGCTAGGGTCAGGAAGTAAATTTCACTCTGGTGTACAAAACATTGATAAGTATCTATGACAAGATTGACTAATTTCACAGAACATCTGGCATCGATTTTCTTAAAGTATACTGAATGGCATTTATAGTAGGAGTAAAACATTTTCTAATAAATAAAATTAGGTGAAAACAAGTCATAAATATATAAATCAGTCTAAGAAAATAAAGGCAAACAGTAATTGCAAAGTTAATTTCAGCAAGTATTCTATATTCTCCAAAGTGTACGTTAATTTTTTTATTTTATCTTATTATTGTTTTTTTTTATCCTAAGGTAAATCAGCCACCACTGACAGCAATGATAATTGAGTTTATAATTTATGAGTAGATGCTGATGAAACAAAATTAAATATTGGATAAAGTTCACACATGATGACATATTATAAAACAACTAAACAAAGAGAAGATAAGGAACAAAGCCATTTAAAAAAAAACTGGGTAACTTAAAAAGGCTCTTCCCTGGGCCTATCAGTTAAAAAGAAAGAAAAAACAGAGAGACTCATTCTCCATATGATACGGGGCTTTGAATGTGAGAAAAGTAAAATCAAACGCATTATTTCAGAACCTTTGATAACAAAACAAAAGTTATAGGAATAAATATTAGTCCCTATCTAAACAATGCATATCTGAGAACTTAATTAATAATGTAAATTTAACTTATCTGGTAAATTGTTTGAAAACAATTTGGCATTCTGATAGATGTTCTTTTTAAATTAATTCTAAGGCAGTATTTAAATATGTTGGACTAGCTTTTCATAATTGAATATTAATTTAAGGGATCAATTTTTGATATGCTTAATCTCTTCAACTACTTTCTACAGAAAAATACGTGCATAAAAGACTAGTGCATAACGACATTTTGGTGCACTACTGATCACATACATGACTGTGGTCCCATAAGATAATAATTGTGCTGAAAAATTCATATGGCCTGGTTACATTGTAGACATCATAACATTGTAGTGTAAGGCATGACTGGAGTTTGTGGTGTTGCTGGTGTAAACAAACCTACTGCACTGCCAGTTTAGAAAAGGATGGTATATAGTTAACTACAGTACATTACTGGATAATGATAATAAATGACCATGTTACTGGTTTGTATATTTTTATACTGTACTTTTTATCATTATATTACAGTGTATTCCTTCTACTTATTAAAAAAAAAAAAAAGTAACTATAGAACAGTCTTGAGCAGGGCAGGTCTTCCAAAAGGTACTTGCAACAGCTCCATTTGTGTTATGGCCCCTGAAGACCTTCCAGTGACACAAGATACGGAGGTGAAAAATAGCGATATTGATAATTGTGATCCTGTATGGGCCTAGGCTAATGTGTATGTTTGTGTCTTAGTTTTTAACAAAAAGTTGAAAATGTTAAAAATGTTAAAAGCAGAAAAAGCTTATGGAATAGGGATATAAAGAAAAAATATGTTTATACAGCTGTACAATGTGTTTGTGTTTTAAGCTAAGTGTTGTTACACAAGAATTAAAGAATTGAAAGGAATTAAAAAGTTTATAAAATAAAAAATTACAGTAAGTGCAGGTTAATTTAATTACTCAAGAAAGAAAATTTCTAAACTGAATTTAATGTAGCCTAATTATACAATGTTTATAAAGTCTAGAGTAGGGTAGAGAAATGTCTCAGGCCTTCACATTCACTCACCACTCACTCAGTGACTCACCCAGTGCAACTACCAAGCCTGCAAGCTCCATTCTAGGTAAGTCTTTATAAAGGTGTACCATTTTTTTCTTTTATACTGTATTTTTAAATTATTTTATTTTCTATATGAGATAGTGTTTTCTGCTTCCCAGAATTGTTTCAAATTCCTGGGCTCAAGTAATACTCCCACCTCAAACTCCAGAGTAGCTGGGGTTATAGGCACACACCACTACATCTGTCATATTCTTTATTTTCACTCTGCTTTCTCTAACTTTAGATATACCAATACTTGCCATTGTGTCATAGTCGCCTACAGTATACAGTTGAGTAACGTACTGTACGGTTTGGTATCCTAGGAACAAAAGGTTGTAAGATATAGTCTAAGTAACATCTATATTTGCCTAATGACGAAATTACTTCACAACACATTTCTCATCATTAAGCAGTGCATGACTGTGCATTTATTTTCATTTTGCTATTTGAAAGTACTTACTGATTTCTCAAATGAAACAATGCAATGGTTGATTTTAGGTGTCAACTTGCCTAGGCTGTGGTGCCAAATTATTTTGTAAAACACCCAGCTAGATGTTGCTGGGAAAGTGTTTTTTGATGTAATTAACATTTAAATTGGTAGACCATGAGTAAAGCAGATTACTTTCACAATGTGGTGGTCCTCATCCAAACAACGGAAAACCTTAAAAAAAATCTAGGTCCCTGTAAAGAAAGGGATTCTTCTCTGTTGCATCATAGAAACTCTGCCTAAGTTTCCAGGGTTCAGACTGGAGATTGCAATATTAATTCTTGGCAGAATTTCTAGTTTACTCGCCTGTTTCTAACTTGCAAGCCCCCTCAATTGCGTAAGTCAGAGGTGGTTTATTTGGCCCTTAAAGTAAATCCTCTTTCTTGTCTCTCTCCAGATTTATCTATATTTATCAATCAATCAATCAATCAATCAATCAATCAAATCTGTCCATACCAGGAGAACTTTAATATAAACAAGAATGTATTATCTAGGATAGTTTAATGTAGCACAATTCAAACCAAACTCTGAGGAGACATTGAAGGCGGATAAGAAAAGATATGTGAACAACCAGCTTATAAACAAACAAATAACCCCCCGAAGATCCCTTGATCCATATTTTAACAAATAGAAGTCTCCTTTGTTCTTAGGCCAAAATGATGGTAACTTACTCTTCTATCCCCAAAAATAGCCAAATATCATTTATTAAATTATTAAATAATTATTCCCCTAAACTGGAGTTCCTACATAGTTTTGCATACTTTATCCAAAATATATGCAAGTGTCACTGGATGCTTTGGCTGTTGCTTTACCGGCCCAAAACTCTGTGGCCAGCAGCACCTCTGGCTGAATTTCACTTACACCCACTGGGCTTGTTCCAAACACTCAAATGACAGGCTGTGCTTGCCTCACGCTATTGGCTTAGATCCCATGTCCACTGAAGGCGAGCCAGGTGCAGAGAATTGAGGGATGTGTAAGGGAGTGAGCACAGGGTCCAGCCACTGGTCACAGCCAGGTGTTCCAGCTGCTGTGGCAGAACGGGCAGCTCCAGGTGCTGGCTCAGGTGCCAGCTGCATGGAAAGCTGCAGCTGGACCCGGCTTACCACAACAGCTTCTGCTGCGGGCGCCAGCATCGGAAGGAGGGAAACAAGATGGCATCTGAAAACTTGGAGATGTCAGCCACCACAGGGCTCCAAGGGGTGAGGGTGTGTTACCACTCTCTCGATCCAGCTGCCCACAGCACAGCAAACATGGAAGGGTGCATGTTTCAGCCCATTTGTGTTACAGCTTGGTCAGCCACTCAGGTCCACAGCTCCTGGGCAGGCCCAGCCCTGCCACTGCTTCCCATCCCAAGAGGCAGCTACCCAATGCCAGCAGCGGGTGAGAAAGCCATAGAGTTACAGCTCTGGCTTGGGGAATACTAAAATCTGAGCTCCCTGAAGGGTTGCGCTGTTTACTCCCGCAGTCTGATGAACAGGAGCCTGTCGCTGCTTGCAGCTCACAGAGCCGGCCAGGAACATGTTACAGCCATTTTTGTGCGGCAGTTCAGCAGGTCCTGAGTTCTTGTCTGGAGTCCAAGAACAATGCAATAACGCATACAACTGGAGGGTGAGCAAAGCAGGGAAAACTTTGTAGAGCAACACAACAGCTCCCAGCAGACAGGAGACCTGAAGTGGGTAGCTCTCACCGGCAGGCAGATAGTTAAAAAGTGTCTCTGAGTCCGGCTGAGTCTGGGGGTTTTTATAGGCTTAGAATGGAAGCACTGTGTTCTGATTGGTCCATGGGTGGGAGCAAGTGCTTTCTGATTGGTCCATGGGCAGATTTGGAAAAAGTACCATCTGATTGGCCAAACTGCATCAAAGAAGTTCTCACTCCAGGCAGTGTGGTCCACCAGGAACTGGCAGCCCAGATATCAGACTTCAGCTTCACTCCAGCCTGAAGGTGGGTTTTACCAGGGACCCACCCCTATCTGCCAAGGAATTTATCTGACTCCTGCCGCTATCACAAGTATCATGCTTCATGAAGTTATTGCCATAGCCCAATGTTTTACACTAGAATTAAAGAAATTTTCAGCATCATTACCTCAATCTGAACTTTATTAAAAGTTTCAACATCTTGTAGTGAATTCTGCAAAGAACAATTGAATAGGACACACTGGCAATAACTAAATAATGATACATCTTTTTCCTCTCAAAAAATTTAACATACTAATGAAGACACAATGTCTATGCTACATCTCCATCACCCTGGGAAAAATAGGACAATACTGATGAAACAGAGGTAATCTCTAATGATATAAGAGGAAAAATTTACTTGAAATCAACAGCCTGAATCTCAGGATTAACTTTTACTAGGGAAAATTAACAAAATTTTGATTAATTATTGAGCGATATTCTGTAAAAACTGCTAAATTTCAAAGATAAAAATTGCATGTGAAAAGGCAGAGTACATACTTGTCTCCTTTCTGATTGTGTTATTGCTTATTATTATTATTTTATTTTGTATTTTTTAAATTATGTTTTGTTTGTTTTGGTTTGATTGGTTTTGTTTGACATTAGACGTACAGCCATAAAGATGAGCAGAACAAAAGTGTAGCAATAAAATTATATAAATTTAAAAAATATGTGAACAGCAAAACACTTAAGAGATCTCTTGCAGGAGGAGAAGGTTTGTGAGGCCTAAAGACTAAGCTGACAATGAGGAAGCCCAAGTCTAACTCCATTTGTACTAAGTGTTCAGGAAATGACTGCAACAGATGCTCTGGAATGGGAGGTCAATAGGAAACTTAAATGACAGAATTATTTTCTTGTTCATTTTTTTGAAAGATAGACTTCCAAATATGTTCCTACTTTCAAATCAGTCACTCAACTACTCCACCCAGTAGAAGAATTAAAGTTTTGGCCAGACGCAGTGGCTCACACCTGAAATCCCAGCAAATTGGGAGGCTGAGGCAGGTGGATCATTTGAGCTCGGAAGTTCGAGACCAGCCTGGGCAACGGGGTGAAACCCCTTCTCTTCCAAAAATACAAAAAATTAACTGGGCATGGTGGTGCCTTCTGTAGTCCCACCTACTCAGGAGGCTGAAGTGGGAGGATTGATGGAGCTTGGGAGTGGGATGTTGCAGTGAGCAGAGATCACACTCAAGAAACCTGGGTGAGAGAGTGAGACCCCATCTCAAAAAAAAAAAAAAAAAAAAAAGTCAATGTTTTTTCTCAAGATCACACTGTCTAATGACTGGGACACAGGAGACACAACAGAGGGTGATGGTAGAGTACAGAACCTTACATTGAGTGTCCATATGAATGATGAGAACACTGAGGAAAAATAGAAGATCCAATACGTTTTCTCAGTGAGAAAAACAAAAAAGAATCGGAAATCCTAAAATCTTCAGATGATTCAACAGCAGCACTGAAAGGAAGAAGAAAATGGAGCAATGCCTTCAAAAAGCTTAAATTAAGGAGATTTCCTTACTGATGCATACAGTGTATGCCTATTCCAATTATATATTAAGGGTAAAGTTTCAATAAGAGCATTAGTTAAAAGTCTTCATCAATAACTACTATTCACTTTTTTCAGTATATGACACTGTACTGAAATGACAAGTAAACCAGGGAAAGAAACACATAGAATACACAAAACAAAAAAACTAAAATAAAAGTCAGTGAAGGGGATTCCATGGGCTGTGTGGAAAGGATATTCAAAATGTAGTGGTTAGGTAACAGGTATAATGAACAACCAATTCAGAACAGTGAAATATAGAAGACTAAAAGAGGAAATTGTCCATTAGAATTAAAATGAGAGATGCTCCAATGAAATGTACAGATTTAAATTGTTGCCATGGGATTGTTTTGCAATTAATGACAGCAAAATTAAAGATCAAAAGCAGCTGATTTTTAACTCTAGAAATAACACAAATGTACACATGAAATAATATAAATAATCAAAATTAATTGGGCTTCACAGTTGTGACCAGCACTTACAATGTCAAAATAGTGTAAGCACTGAATACCTCTATCTATCTAATGTACATTTTAACGTATTTATTTAAGGGTAAAAAGCAAAAGAGAAAGATGAGAATGTGTAGTAAGAATAGGAGAAGGAAAGCAACATCCTCATTTTTACTATTGAAATGTCAATGGATAATGCTTAAAATGACACACACATAGACACAGACACAGACACATACCTATATACACGTATAATATATATAAACACATGTACACACATATATGCACATATATAAATTACACAGAACTATTCATACATTATATACATACATGTTATCAAATAGAAATACAAGCATATCTTTAACTGGTCTGGAAGTAAATACAAAGAATCAGTTAAAATTGTTCCCTTGAAGGAAAGGGAAGGGAAACACAGGGTACAAGGCAGATAGCTCATTTTTAAAAATTGGCTAATTTACATTCCCTGGACAGTGTACAAAGGTTCTATTTTCTCATCAGAAAAGAGTGCAGGCTTTCTCAAAAATTATAGATCTAGCAGTTCCACTTAGTACATATCCGAGAGAAATCAGTATGTCAAAGAGATATCTGCATGCTTATGTTTACTGAGGCATTCATTATTCACAATAGCCAAGATATGAAATCAATCAAAGCATGCATTAATGGATGAATGGATATTAAAAATATGGTATATATACACAGTAGAGTACTATTCAGTCTTAAAAAAGAAGGAAGTCCTGGAGACTTTATATTAAGTGAAATAAGGCACAAAAAGACGAGTACTTCATGATTTCACTTATATATGGAATCTGAGAAAGGCAAACTCAGAAGCAAAGAGTAGAATGGTGGTTAACAGGGATTAAAGAGTAGATTGGAGAGATGTTGCTTAGATAATGCACAATTTTAGGCTAAAAAAATAAGTTCAAGAGCACTGTTGTATAGTACAGTGACTATAGTTAATAACAAGGTATTGTTTTGAAAACCACTAAGAGATTAGATTTTAAGTGTTCACACAATAAATTGAGTATGTGAAGTAATGAATACGTTTATTAGCATGATTTAGCCATTCCACAGTGTATACATATATCAAAATATCATGTTGTACCTCATAAATATATCCAATTTTATTTTTAATTTAAAAATAATTAAATAAAAATAGTAGAACATAAAAATAAACATTGAGTATACAAATATATACAATAATTTTCATGAAAATATATATTACTCTCTGACTCCAATATAAAAGAAAAATGATAATTTAAATAACAAAGTGTCATAATGCAGAAAAGAATGAATGAAATGAAGAGAAATTTAAAAACCTAACGGGTTGTTGCATACATTTATTTCCTTCCCCTGCCAAAATCCCACTGAAGTGTCAATAACAACATTTTTAAAAAATGAATAAAAAACCTCCAGAGTAAAGGAAACAGGGAAGAGGGCAACAGCAAAATAAATAGGTAGATTTTGAGAAGAGGAAAATCAATTACTAAAGTGATAACTGCTTTAAGCAAGTCTAAGAGGCTGAAAATAAAATGCATATCAATGGAGATACCAAAATAAGTAAATCTATTTGCTTGTCAAAACCCTGGAAAGATTCACAAGTTGAAGGCAAGAGGAGACATAGAAAGTCGTGGGTACACATGTAGATAAAAACAGAAGGTCTCAAACCAAATTTACTCCAGAAGGTATTAAAACCCCAGATTCTCAATCTAGCTTCACAATACCTGCTAATTGTCTTCTCCCTTTCTCAATGTAGGATATTTACTTTTTGGAAAATGTAAGCAGAATCACTAGACTTAAGGTAAACAAAAAGTGAGAAACTTTTAACTTAAAGTCCTTTACTTTCCCCAGATTTCCCACCAATAGCAGCACAGAATTTTACTCCCCAAGTACTTTATTGAAAGTTGGTTTGCTAAAGATAAGGACAGGAATAGAGTAATTCCTGAGTGAAATAATAGTTATAGAAGAGGGCCAGTAAACGGCAACTTGTCACTTGATCATGCTAGAGTGAAATTAATCATTTAACAAGAAAGGGAATTAAGTTAAAAATGAAAGCAAAAAGAAACCAATAGAATGAAAAAAAGAATGTGAAAGACAGGGGCAATATGGAGATAAAAGAATATTTTAAAAGTCTACCATTTTTATCCTCAAAGAGAAAACCAGAGATAGTGTGTTCATGAAATAAGAATGGACAACAATCAAATGGGAATGGAAAAGGAACGGGAAGTCTTAAAAATTAAAAATATTTTAGCTCCTTCAAAATCTAACATAAAAGTAGAAAAAAGTGTTCCAGAAGTAGGACAAACCCACAAAAATTAAAAATCCAAAATGAAAGTAGGGGGAGTGGGAAGAGAAAGACGATTAGAGAATCAATGCAAGAGATCCAACATTGACCAGGAGGAATTCTGGAAAGATACAGCACATCAGTAGATGGGAAGAAAGTAGATCCATTACTCTTTGCCAACTACAGCCACTTTTTACCTGAAATAACCTCTGCCGTGTCTTAATTATAAAACAGGCAACCATTTCTTTCAGATACTATTTAAAAAAATATATATATAAAAACAAATAAATTACAATTTTTTTCAAATTTAGTAGGATTCAATTATAAAGTTCTATTATAAAACCATGAAGTTCTATTATGTGCTTTTAAAATATTATATATAATATTTCAAAGCTACTGTGAAAAACCCACATACACTATATGCTTCAGCCTTAATTTCTGCATTTGTAACCTTATTATCTGATGGATAAGGTTGTGTGATTTATCTCTAACCATAATAAATCCCTCCTCAAATTGTATCATTTCATCTCTTTTAAACTTAAATTTTGTCACAGAGAAGTCAGAGTGTTCTCTTTGGAGCCAGTCTCCTGGAAACATATGAAGTATAGGTAAAGGACTGTCTTTTACCAACAAAGTAGCAAAACAAACAGTCCTCTAGGGATAAAATTCCATGTTGTACCAATCGGCACCCATGTACTGCCTAAATGTTCCTATATAGCTGTTGGCTTGGCCTTTCTCTGAGGCTATCCTCAAAGTTCTTACTAACTCATATTCTGAAAGGACAATCTTCGTTAAATTTACTGGGGGTTCTTTAAAAATATTTTTTCAAATTATTTTTTCAACTTATTTTCAACTTTTGTTTCTTAAAAAATGTCTGGTGCAAAAATGGCAGACATATTTCTATATAAAATGTAAGTTGTTTCCAAATTTCCAGCACTACAAAAAATACTGGGGAAAACATTCCTTGAATATGTGTCGGTGGGCATGTCTACAAATATATCTATGGGTATATACCTGAAGTTGCAGATTTCCAGGTTATAGGTTATATTTGGTTTAAATAAATACAGTATATACTTATTTTCAAATCATTTGTACCAAGTTACATCTTTTCTGGCAGTGTTTGGATTTCCTCCAACACATAGCTATCATTTAAAAGTATCATTTCAAATTTTTGTCAATTTGATGGTAATGAAACAATATCTCATTGCATTTTAATTTTATTTTCTTGAATTCAGGTGAGATTGAACATTTTTTCATGTGTTTGTTGCTGTTTAGGTGTTGCTTCTATAAATGTTTTTCTTTTCCTTTGCAAGGACTCTTTACATATTCTTGATAATAATCCTCTGTTAGTTATATATATTTCAAAAATCTTTCCCAATTTTGGCTTGTATTTCAAATTTTAACTAGCATCTTTGTCACATGCAAGTTTTACATTTTTATATCATTAAATTTAATCATCCATGCCCTAATGGTCAGTAATTTTAGTGGTATGAATATATTCTGCTATACTTTTTCTAAACACTGTGAGATTTTGGTTGTCATATATGGATGTTAATCCACCTGAAATTTATTTTCTGTGTGGAATAAAATAGATAAATACTTTTATCCTTTTCCTCCAATGGCTACTTGTCTCAGAACCATTGCCCTGCTGGTTTATAACTGTTGTATATCAAGTTTCCTTTATACATTTTTGTGTTTCTGAATTATTTATTCTTCCCTTTAGTTTATTTGTCTTGCCTTATGTTAATAAAATGCTATTTTAATTACTACAACAAAAAATATTTGTATCAGTCTGAGAAAACTTTCATATAATAAAATTCCCATTTTCTTTTTTTTTTTTAATATTATTATACTTTAAGTTCTAGGGTACATGTGCATAACGTACAGGTTTGTTACATATGTATACTTGTGCCATGTTGGTGTGCTGCACCCATCAACTCGTCAGCACCCATCAACTCGTCATTTACATCAGGTATAACTCCCAATGCAATCCCTTCACCCTCCCCCCTCCCCATGCTAGGCCCTGGTGTGTGATGTTCCTCTTCCCGAGTCCAAGTGATCTTATTGTTCAGTTCCCACCTATGGGTGAGAACATGCAGTGTTTGGTTTTCTGTTCTTGTGATAGTTTGCTAAGAATGATGGATTCCAGCTGCATCCAAGTCCCTACAAAGGACTCAAACTCATCCTTTTTGAGGGCTGCATAGTATTCCATGGTGTATATGTGCCACATTTTCTTAATCCAATCTGTCACTGATGGACATTTGGGTTGATTCCAAGTCTTTGCTATTGTGAATAGTGCTGCAATAAACATACGTGTGCATGTGTCTTTATAGCAGCATAATTTATAATCCTTTGGGTATATACCCAGTAATGGGATGGCTGGGTCATATGGTACATCTAGTTCTAGATCCTTGAGGAATCTCCATACTGTTTTCCATAATGGTTGAACTAGTTTACAATCCCACCAACAGTGTAAAAGTGTTCCTATTTCTCCACATCCTCTCCAGCACCTGTTGTTTCCTGACTTTTTAATGATCGCCATTCTAACTGGTGTGAGATGGTATCTCATTGTGGTTTTGATTTGCATTTCTCTGATGGCCAGTGATGATGAGCATTTTTTCATGTGTCTGTTGGCTGTATGAATGTCTTCTTTGGAGAGATGTCTGTTCATATCCTTTGCCCACTTTTTGATGGGGTTGTTTGTTTTTTTCTTGTAAATTTGTTTGAGTTCTTTGTAGGTTCTGGATATTAGCCCTTTGTCAGATGAGTAGATTGCAAAAATTTTCTCCCATTCTGTAGGTTGCCTGTTCACTCTGATGGTAGTTTCTTTTGCTGTGCAGAAGCTCCTTAGTTTAATGAGATCCCATTTGTCAATTTTGGCTTTTGCTGCCGTTGCTTTTGGTGTTTTAGACATGAAGTCCTTCCTCATGCCTATGTCCTGAATGGTACTACCTAGGTTTTCCTCTAGGATTTTTATGGTATTAGGTCTAACATTTAAGTCTCTAATCCATCTTGAATTAATTTTCGTATAAGGAGTAAGGAAAGGATCCAGTTTCAGCTTTCTACTTATGGCTAGCCAATTTTCCCAGCACCATTTATTAAATAGGGAATCCTTTCCCCATTTCTTGTTTCTCTCAGGTTTGTCAAAGATCAAATGGCTGTAGATGTGTGGTATTATTTCTGAGGACTCTGTTCTGTTCCATTGGTCTATATCTCTGTTTTGGTACCAGTACTATGCTGTTTTGGTTACTGTAGCCTTGTAGTATAGTTTGAAGTCAGGTAGCGTGATGCCTCCAGCTTTGTTCTTTTGGCTTAGGATTGTCTTGGAGATGTGGGCTCTTTTTTGGTTCCATATGAACTTTAAAGCAGTTTTTTCCATTGGTAGCTTGATGGGGATGGCATTGAATCTATAAATTACCTTGGGCAGTATGGCCATTTTCACGATATTGATTCTTCCTATCCATGAGCATGGTATGTTCTTCCATTTGTTTGTGTCCTCTTTTATTTCACTGAGCAGTGGTTTGTAGTTCTTCTTGAAGAGGTCCTTTACATCCTTTGTAAGTTGGATTCCTAGGTATTTTATTCTCTTTGAAGCAATTGTGAATGGAAGTTCATTCCTGATTTGGCCCTCTGTTTGTCTGTTTACTGGTGTATAAGAATGCTTGTGATTTTTGCACATTAATTTTGTATCCTGAGACTTTGCTGAAGTTGCTTATCAGCTTAAGGAGATTTTGGGCTGAGACAATGGGGTTTTCTAAATATACAATCATGTCATCTGCAAACAGGGACAATTTGACTTCTTTTCCTAACTGAATACCCTTGATTTCTTTCTCTTGCCTGATTGCCCTAGCCAGAACTTCCAACACCATGTTGAATAGGAGTGGTGAGAGAGGGCATCCCTGTCTTGTGCCAGTTTTCAAAAGGAATTTTTCCAGTTTTTGCCCATTCAGTATGATATTGGCTGTGGGTTTGTCATAAATAGCTCTTATTATTTTGAGGTACGTTCCATCAATATCGAATTTGTTGAGCATTTTTAGCATGAAGGGCTGTTGAATTTTGTCAAAAGCCTTTTTCTGCATCAATTGAGATAATCATGTGGTTCTTGTCTTTGGTTCTGTTTATATGCTGGATTATGTTTATTGATTTGCGAATGTTGAACCAGCCTTGCATCCCAGGGATGAAGCCCACTTGATCATGGTGGATAAGCTTTTTGATGTGCTGCTGAATCCGGTTTGCCAGTATTTTATTGAGGATTTTTGCATCGATGTTCATCAGGGATATTGGTCTAAAATTCTCCTTCTGTTGTGTCTCTGCCAGGCTTTGGTATCAGGATGATGTTGGCCTCATAAAATGAGTTAGGGAGGATTCCCTCTTTCTCTATTGATTGGAATAGTTTCAGAAGGAATGGTACCAACTCCTCCTTGGACCTCTGGTAGAATTCAGCTGTGAATCCATCTGGTCCTGGACTTTTTTTGGTTGGCAGGCTATTAATTGTTGCCTCAATTTCAGAGCCTGCTATTGGTCTATTCAGGGATTCAACTTCTTCCTGGTTTAGTCTTCGAAGAGTGTAAGTGTCCAGGAAATTATCCATTTCTTCTAGATTTTCCAGTTTATTTGCATAGAGGTGTTTATAGTATTCTCTGATGGTAGTTTGTATTTCTGTGGGGTCGGTGGTGATATCCCCTTTATCATTTTTAATTGCGTCGATTAGATTCTTCTCTCTTTTCTTCTTTATTAGTCTGGCTAGTGGTCTGTCAATTTTGTTGATCTTTTCAAAAAACCAACTCCTGGATTCATTGATTTTTTGGAGAGTTTTTTGTGTCTCTATCTCCTTCAGTTCTGCTCTGATCTTAGTTATTTCTTGCCTTCTGCTAGCTTTCGAATGTGTTTGCTCTTGCTTCTCTAGTTCTTTTAATTGCGATGTTAGAGTGTCAATTTTAGATCTTTCCTGCTTTCTCTTGTGGGCATTTAGTGCTATAAATTTCCCTCTACACACTGCTTTAAATGTGTCCCAGAGATTCTGGTATGTTGTATCTTTGTTCTCATTGGTTTCAAAGAACATCTTTATTTGCCTTCATTTCGTGATGTACCCAGTAGTCATTCAGGAACAGGTTGTTCAGTTTCCATGTAGTTGAGTGGTTTTGATTGAGTTTCTTAGTCCTGAGTTCTAGTTTGATTGCACTGTGGTCTGAGAGACAGTTTGCTATAATTTCTGTTCTTGTACATTTGCTGAGGAGTGCTTTACTTCCAATTACGTGGTCAGTTTTGGAGTAAGTATGATGTGGTGCTGAGAAGAATGTATATTCTGTTGATTTGGGGTGGAGAGTTCTATAGATGTCTATTAGGTCTGCTTGCTGCAGAGATGAGTTCAATTCCTGGATATCCTTGTTAACTTTCTGTCTCGTTGATCTGTCTAATGTTGACAGTGGAGTGTTGAAGTCTCCCATTATTATTGTATGGGAGTCTAAGTCTCTTTGTCAGTCTCTAAGGACTTGCTTTATGAATCTGGGTGCTCCTGTATTGGGTGCATATATATTTAGGATAGTTAGCTCTTCCTGTTGAATTGATCCCTTTACCATTGTGTAATGTCCTTCTTTGTCTCTTTTGATCTTTGATGGTTTAAAGTCTGTTTTATCAGAGACTAGGATTGCAACCCCTGCTTTTTTTTGTTCTCCATTTGCTTGGTAAATCTTCCTCCATCCCTTTATTTTGAGCCTATGTATGTCTCTGCATGTGAGATGGGTCTCCTGAATACAGCAGACTGATGGGTCTTGACTCTTGATCCAGTTTGCCAGTCTGTGTCTTTTAATTGGAGCATTTAGTCCATTTACATTTAAGGTTAAGATTGTTATGTGTGAACTTGATCCTGCCATTATGATATTAACTGGTTATTTTGCTCGTTAGTTGATGCAGTTTCTTCCTAGCCTCGATGGTCTTTACATTTTGGCATGTTTTTGCAATGGCTGGTACCGGTTGTTCCTTTCCATGTTTAGTGCTTCCTTCAGGGTCTCTTGTAAGGCAGGCCTAGTGGTGACAAAATCTCTAAGCATTTGCTTATCTGTCAAGGATTTTATTTCTCCTTCACTTATGAAACTTAGTTTGGCTGGATATGAAATTCTGGGTTTAAAATTCTTTTCTTTAAGAATGTTGAATATTGGCCCCCACTCTCTTCTGGCTTGGAGAGTTTCTGCTGAGAGATCTGCTGTTAGTGTGATGGGCTTCCCTTTGTGGGTAACCCGACCTTTCTCTCTGGCTGCCCTTAAGATTTTTTCCTTCATTTCAACTTTGGTGAATCTGGCAATTATGTGTCTTGGAGTTGCTCTTCTCGAGGAGTATCTTTGTGGCGTTCTCTGTATTTCCTGGATTTGAATGTTGGCCTGCCCTACTAGGTTGGGGAAGTTCTCCTGGATGATATCCTGAAGAGTGTTTTCCAACTTGGTTCCATTTTCCCCCTCACTTTCAGGCACCCCAATCAGACGTAGATTTGGTCTTTTTACATAATCCCATACTTCTTGCAGGCTTTGTTCATTTCTTTTTCTTCTTTTTTCTTTTGGTTTCTCTTCTCGCTTCATTTCATTCGATCCTCAATCGCTGATACTATTTCTTCCAGTTGATCGAGTCGGTTATTGAAGCTTGTGCATTTGTCACGTATTTCTCGTGTCATGGTTTTCATCTCTTTCATTTCGTTTATGACCTTCTCTGCATTAATTACTCTAGCCATCAATTCTTCCACTTTTTTTTCAAGATTTTTAGTTTCTTTGCGCTGGGTACGTAATTCCTCCTTTAGCTCTGAGAAATTTGATGGACTGAAGCCTTCTTCTCTCATCTCGTCAAAGTCATTCTCCGTCCAGCTTTGATCTGTTGCTGGCGATGAGCTGCGCTCCTTTGCCGGGGGAGATGCGCTCTTATTTTTTGAATTTCCAGCTTTTCTGCCCTGCTTTTTCCCCATCTTTGTGGTTTTATCTGCCTCTGGTCTTTGATGATGGTGATGTACTGATGGGGTTTTGGTGTAGGTGTCCTTCCTGTTTGATAGTTTTCCTTCTAACAGTCAGGACCCTCAGCTGTAGGTCTGTTGGAGATTGTTTGAGGTCCACTCCAGACCCTGTTTGCCTGGGTATCAGCAGCAGAGGCTGAAGAAGATAGAATATTTCTGAACAGCGAGTGTACCTGTCTGATTCTTGCTTTGGAAGCTTCCTCTCAGGGGTGTACTCCTCTCTGTGAGGTGTGGGGTGTCAGACTGCCCTTAGTGGGGGATGTCTCCCAGTTACGCTACTCACTTGAGCAGGGAGTCTGTCCCTTCTCAGATCTCAACCTCCGTGTTGGGAGATCCACTGCTCTCTTCAAAGCTGTCAGACAGAGTCGTTTGCGTCTGCAGAGGTGTCTGCTGCGTTTGTTTAGTTTACTGTGCCCTGTCCCCAGAGGTGGAGTCTACAGAGACAGGCAGGTTTCCTTGAGCTGCTGTGAGCTCCACCCAGTTCGAGCTTCCCAGCAGCTTTGTTTACCTACTTAAGCCTCAGCAATGGTGGGCGCCCCTCCCGCAGCCTTGCTGCTGCCTTGCCGGTAGATCACAGACTGCTGTGCTAGCAATGAGGGAGGCTCCGTGGGTGTGAGACCCTCCCAGCCAGGTGTGGGATATGATCTCCTGGTGTGCCTGTTTGCTTAAAGCGCAGTATGGGGGTGGGAGTTACCCGATTTTCCAGGTGTTGTGTGTCTCAGTTCCCCTGGCTAGGAAAAGGGACTCCCTTCCCATTGCGCTTCCCAGGTGAGGCAATGCCTCGCCCTGCTTCAGCTCTAGCTGGTCGGGCTGCAGCAGCTGACCAGCACCGATGGTCCGTCACTCCCCAGTGAGATGAACCCAGTACCTCAGTTGAAAATGCAGAAATCACTGGTCTTCTGTGTCACTCGCCCTGGGGGTTGGAGACTGGAGCTGCTCCTATTCGGCCATCTTGCTCCGCCCCCCAATAATTTCTTTTATAAAGCTAGATTAAAAATGTAAAGTAACAATTGATTTAAATAAAGGTGAGAGTAAAAACCATTTAATAAACATTCTTGCATTATAATTCGTTTATAGTGACTTGACTTAAGAATAAAATTACTTTGAGCTGGGCGCAGTGGCTCAAGCTTCTAATCCCAGCACTTTGGGAGGCCGAGACGGGTGGATCACGAGGTCAGGAGATCCAGACCATCCTGGCTAACACGGTGAAACCCCGTCTCTACTAAAAAAATACAAAAAACTAGCCAGGCGAGGTGGTGGGCTCCTGTAGTCCCAGCTACTCGGGAGGCTGAGGCAGGAGAATGGCGTGAACCCGGGAGGCGGAGCTTGCAGTGAGCTGAGATCCGGCCACTGCACTCCAGCCTGGGGGACAGAGTGAGACTCCGTCTCAAAAAAATAAATAAATAAATAAATAAAAATTTAAAAAAAATAAAAAAGAATAAAATTACTTTGAATATTTAAATATCCACTGGTATTTGGGAGTTTTTGTATACATATATTCCGTATTATTATATGTTATGATTAATTTATATTTATTCTCAAAATGAAACAAGATTATGCATGTTAGCTCTTAAAAAGTTTGACACATTAAGTTCAAGTTTATTTCAAATGTGCGTTATTCAATCTACCTGTATCAGAGAGCCAGTATTACATTTCTTTTTTAAAACACTAGTTTTTCTTTGTTAGCATTATACTCAGCTTCTCTGTTCCAGCAAGATTGAAGATTTAGAATTGTTTATCTAGCAGTAAATCCTGTGAGGCCTACTGTTCAAGGACTGTGAAATCATTTATAAAAAGAGTCCCATTGGAAAAATAATTCATATTTGGACAAAGTACACTGAAATTGAATTTAACAAGAAATAATCAGACAGAAAGCACACTTCTAATATTTTGATGATCTGCATATCTATGGATTAGACCTTATAATGGTTTAGTGTCATGATCTCTGATTGGATGGCAGGGATTCTATAAACTTAAAAAAATTATATATATATATGTGGGTGTGTGCATATGTACACATTTAATGCTTTACATTATATATACATATATGTACATATACACATATATAAATTACATATATGTAGTATGTGTATTAATATATACATACATATGTGTAGACGCACACAAACATTAGTGTTAACAAACAAATTGAACTATCCTGAAATATTTACAATTGTTACAACTCTTGCCTTTCATTTTTTTCTAACACATATTTAAAAGTTTATAACAGAAAAAGGCACTTGAGCTACCTTTATAAAAAAACAAAATTGTTGTGTAAGTACTTATAACCTAAACTATTTTTGTTATTTCCAATCAAAACATTTTTGGGGGCATAAAATTTATTTTAAAATGGGTGTACTTTATTTTTATTTTAAATATATATTGAAAAACATTAGTGAGATCAACAATATTTACCCATTTCAGAATGTTTATTGAATAAACATCAGGATATTTTATTCTGTGCAATTAATTAAACAATTAGGAAGGTAGTATAGTAATGTAGAAAATACATAGAGTATCCATGGTTAGAGAAGAATAATGTGGAATGTAAAATGGGAAGAAAATTGATGTAGTTATTTCAGAGCTAATGGAACTATTGAGAAACACTAGTGAGTCACCAAAGTCTTTGAGTATTAAGAAGAATATATAGAAAGGCACAAAATCTGTTGGTTTAAACCAAAACCTAATACATTGCTGACATTAGTGCCCATTTGCTACAGTGGGGGCTACATTTTCTACAGCTGAGAAATAATTTAAATTGAGACATCCCATAGTGCATTCAATTAGATTTTTTTTTTTTTTTTTTTTTTTTTTTTTTCAGGATTCTGTAAGAATACCTGCCATCCAATCAGATGTCATGACACTAAACCAATCTTTCTTGCTGAGCAGTATCAAGAAAACATCTCTAATGCACAGGTGATTTCGGAACAGTGTTAATGTAGAGATGGGCATACATTATAGGCACTTGTTAACGCTGTTCTCATATCCTTTCCTCTCTCCTCACAACAAGCATAGTAATTGTCTCAACATGCATGACTTCAAGTAATACTTATTTCTACATGTCCGTTATGAGGTAGAGGAAAACTATTTGTCGAAGATATCTCTAAAGTAGTATTTCCAACCATGTTAAGGATATAATAAAAAACACACCAGTGCAGTTGGCAGAAATATTTTAATGCCAATTTGGAGGGTTCCTAAACAACTTAATTACGTTTATTCTCCTACTGACTCAGGTTAGTTAGTACTATTTATACTTTTAATACTTTGAGAGAAACTAATCAGTAAGAAAGCCAGAAGAAACACTGCTATAGTTTTTGGGCAAAGAATTTGGCAAGAGTATATTTAGTTCCAATTTGGGTATGTTAAATTTAAAGACATAGAAACTGAGTTGCTAAACAACAGGTAAAAAATTTCAAGAAAAAAAAGTGAGCATCAATTTGAGCTCAAAGTATTACTTTAGAAAGTATCTTAACAGTGATGGTAGGAAAGTATTTACCAAGAGAAAAATAAAAGTATTAAAGAGGAAATTTTGGTAGAATCCATATAAAAATGGGACAGATGCAAAGAGTGCAAGGAGAGTATAAAAAGGAATTATCATAGACTTAAGAGGATCGTTTATAAAGGGAGAAGAAGTATAAAAAAGATTTGAATACTGTATGATTCAATTTCTAAGACACATTCTTGCAAAGGAAAAATTATGAAAACAGCAAACAAGTAAGACTATCAGAGGTTTGTGGAGGGAAGAGAGCTAAATAGGTGAAATATGGGGAATATTTTGGGGGTGGCAAAAGGTTCTGTTATGTTGCTGTATCTAATGTAACACCGGGATTTTTAGGGCCATGAAACAATTGTGAATGATACTGATATAAATAATACATGATGGTATGTGTTTTTTAAAACTTATAGAACTTAACAGCACAGAACTTTACAATACATAACATAAACAAATTAAATAAGTATGATTAGTAAGTTGGAAGATTGCAGGATGGAATATAGTCTGTGAAAAAAAAAGCAACAACTGCCTTCTAAACATCTGAAACAAAGAAACTGCATGTACGTACTCCACTGTAGCAGATAAATTTGTTTCTCACAGGGATAGCAGTTAATAATTCTGAAACTATTCTATGTGGAATTGAACAATTCAGTAAATGGAAAGCCGACAGTAGGAGCCAAGTTTCTTACTGCTGGAGTGGAAAGTTACACACAAGAAAGGAGAGAGGGCTAGAATAATCAAAGTGATACTGGATTAGACTTGCAGATGTCTTTATGAACTCAGGTTTGGAAGGCAGTTTTTTTTTTCACAAACTATATTCCATCCTGCAATCCTCCAACTTACTAATCATACTTATTTAATTTTTTTACATTATGCATTGTAAAGTTCTATGCTGTAAAGTTCTATAAGTTTTAACAAACACATACTATCATGTATTCTTTATAACAATATCATTCACAATATTAGATGGATTAATATACAAATATAGATATAAGTGAGACATACCTATATTTATATACTATTTACCTATATTTATAGATATAAGCACACATAGATATAAGTGTACTAGTCTGTGCTGCCATAAGAAAATACTGTAGACTTGGTGGCTTAACCAACAGAAAGGTATTTGTCAGATTTCTGAGAAGTCTGAAATTGGAGTGCTAGATGATTCAGTTTCTGGTGAGGGCTTTCTTCCTGGCTTGCAGGCTGACGCTTTCTCTTCTTATGGTGGAGAGAAGAAGAGCGCTCTCTGATGACTCTTCTTATAAGGACACTAATTCCATTACTTTATAACCTCACCATTATCTTATTAAATCTTAATTACCTCCTAAAGGCCGCTTATCCAAATATAGTTATATTGGGGTTCAGTATTTAATATGTGAATTTTGGAGGAACACTATTCAGTCCACAGCACAATGGGTTAATATACATATATGTATTTGGTTTTTAATATCACACTTCAGTAAAAGCCATCAGGAATCCTTGCAGACACGGATAATTTTAGAGCTAGAATAATGTGAGATTGGAATATCTAGTACTGCTAGATGATGTAGTGCTAAACACACACACACGCACACACGTGCACACACGCGCGCGCACACACACACGCACGCATGCACACACGCACACACATGCACACACATATACATAATACGGAAGTTTTGTCAAAGGAACACCAGAACCAACCAAAAGAATTTCTAATAGCTAAACTGGAATATTATGAAAAGATACATTACATATTAAAGGTGTTAGATTATACCCCAAGTATAAAAAAGGATGTGAGCCCATACTGTTAAAAAACAATTATTGAATATATAAATAAATGGAGGAGAATAGTCAATTCTTCAGTGCAGAAGAGCTCAAATGATTTTTTAGGTAATTTTTTTCTTAAGGAGGTGGAGATAATTCCTAGTGCCTTAAGAAAGCACTGAGCATAGTGTCTTTCTTCCAAAGAAATAAATATGAAAAGTGGGAAAAAAGAATACCGTCACTGTGGAAAAATCCGAAAAACCCTACCTCAGTGATATGCTCAAGGTTAACATCAACAATAACAGTGGCGTATTGACAGGCTGGATCCCTGAAATGATGAGATAAAATTTTCCTTTACCTCTGTGCTATTCCTCTCTAGAACCCGTAACTCCTGTCTAACTGTGAGGAAAAAAAAAATCAGACAACCTCAAATTTAAGGACATTCTATAAAATATCTAACTAGTGTTTCTCAAAACTGTCACAGTCGTCAAAAATAATAAGAATCTAAAAACCTGTTATAGTGAAAGGAACCTAAGAATTCACAGTAACTAAGTGTAATATAGATGAGAACCTGGAGCAGAATATAGACATTAGGCAAAAACTAAAGAAATATAAAAAAGGGTATGTTTTAATTAAAATAATGTATCATTAATTATCTATTAATTGTGATAAATGTACCGTGAAAGACAGTAACAATGTGGAACACTGGGTGTGGGGTATCTGACAATTCTCCAACATTATCTGCACAACTATATGCTAAATCTAAAAATTGCTAAAATAAAACTTTATTTTCAAAATGGAATACTGCATGAATCTTTTATAAAGTTGCTTTTTTCTTTTCTTCCTTTTTAAATTTCTATTCTTTATTTTTGTGGACACATAGTCAGTGTATATATTTACACGACACATGAAATATTTGAATACAGACATGCAATGCACAATAATCACATAAGGTTAAAGAGGTATCCATCACATCAAGCATTTATCCTTTCTCTGTGTTAGAAACAATCTAATTATACTTTTAGTTATCTTAAACTGTACAATAAATTATTGTCAATTTTAGTCGTCCTATGTGCTAACAAATAGTAGGTCATATTTATTCAGTCTAACTATATTTTTGTACCCATTAACAATCCCTACTTTCACCTTACACTACTTTTCCAAGCCTCTGTTAACATTGTTCCTCTCTCTATCTCTATGAGTTTAATAGTTTTAATTTTTAGCTTGCACAAATAGGTAAGAACATGTGAAGTTTGTCTTTCTGTACCTAGATTATTTCACTTAACATAATGACCTCCAGTTCCATTCATATTGTTGCAGATAACAAGATCCCATTCTTTTTTATGGCCGAATAGAATTCCCTTGTGTACATATGTAATTCGTTTTCTTTGTCCATTTGGACACTTAGTTTCCATCCAAATCGTGGCTACTGTGAATAGTGCTTCCATAAACATGTGAGTGCGGATATCTCTGATATACTGATTTCCTTTCTTTTGGGTATACATTAAGCTGTAAGATTGCTGGATCACCTGGTAGCATTAATTTTAGATTTTTGAGAAATCTCCATACAGTTCTCAATAGTGGTTGTGCTAATTTACATTTTCACCAACAGTGTACAAAGTTTCCTTTTCTCTACATTCTCGCCTGCATTTGTTACTGCCTGACTTTTTCATAAAAGCCATATTAACTGGGGTTGGATGATGTTTCATTGTAGCTTTGCTTTGCATTTCTCTGATTATCAATGATGTTGGGGACCTTTTCATTTGCCTCTTTTGTATGTCTTCTTTTGAGAAATGTCTATTCAGACCTTTTGTCCATTTTTCAGTTGAATTTTTAGATTTCTTTTTCCTCTGGAGTTGTTTGAGCTCCTTATATATTCTGGTTATTAATCCCTTGGCAGATGGGTAGTTTGCAAATATTTTCTCATATTCTGTGGACTGTCTTTACACTTTGTTGATTGTTTCCTTTGCTATGCAGGAGCTTTCCAATTTCATATGCTTCCATTTGTCCATTTTTGTTTTGGTTTCCTGTGCTTTTGGGGTATTATGCAAGAAATCTTTGCTCAGTCCAATATCCCAGAGAGTTTCCCCAATATTTTCCAATAATAGTTTTATAGCTTAAGGTTTCAGATTTAAGTCTTTAATTCATTTTGACTTAATTTTTGTATGTGGTGAGAAATATGGGTCTACTTTCATTCTTCTGCATATGGATATCTATTATAGTTTCCCAGAACCATTTTTTAAAGAGACTGTTCTTTTCCCAATGTATGTTCTTTTCTTCTTTGTCAAAACTAGTTCACTGTAGATGCATTGATATATTTCTTGCTTATCTATTCTGCCTCATTGGTTTATGTGTCTTATTTTACGCCAGTACCATGCTATTTTGATTTCCATAGGCTTACAGCATAATTTGAGGTCAGGCAATGTGATTCTTCCACTTTTGTTCTTTTTGCGCAAGATAACTCTGGCTCTTCTAGTGTTCAATATAAGTTTTAGGATTCTTTTTCCTATTTTTGTGAAGAATGTCCTTGGTATTTTGATAGGAATCCCTTTAAATCTGTAGATTGCTTTGGGCGATATGGATATTTTAATAATGTGATTCTTCCAATCCTTGTTCATGGAATGTCTTTCCAATTTTTTTGTATTATTTTCTATTTCTTTAATCGGTGTTTTAGAGTGAGTTTTCGTTGTGGATATCTCTTGCTTCTTTGAAATATAAAATCACATCATCTGCAAACAAGGATAATTTGACTTTTTTCTTTCTAATTTGGAAGTTCTTTATTTTATTTATTTCTTCCTCTTTTCTGATGGCTCTAGCTAGGTCTTCTAGTAATATATTGAATAACAGTGGTAAAAGTGGGCATTCTTGTTGTGTTCTAGATCAAAGAGGAAAGGCTTTGATTTTTTCCCCATTCATTAAAATGCTAGCTGTGGGTCTGTTGTATATGGCTTTTATAGTGTTTAAGTATGTTACTTCTATACTCAGTTTTCGAGTATTTTATTTGAAGGGATTTTGAATTTTTCACATGTTGTTTCAGTGTCAATTGAAATGATTATATGATTTTTGTCCCTCATTCTGTTGACATGCTATATCACAGTAATTGATTTTAGTATGTTGAACCATCTTGCATCTCTGGGAAAAATCCCACTTGGTAATGATGAATAATTATTTTAATATGATGTTTAATTTTGTTTTCTAGCATTTTGATAATGTTCATTCAATGTTCATCATGGATATTAAACTATAGTTTTATATATTTATTTATTTATTTATTTATTTATTTATTTATCTATCTTTGTCTAATGTGGGTCTCATGGTAAAACTGGCTTCACAGACTGAACTCAAAACTATTCTCTCCTCCTCTATTTTTCAAAAAAGTTTTAGTATGACTGATATTTGTTCTTCTTTAAATGTTTCTTACAATTCAGCATTGAAGCAATTAGGTCCTGGGGTTTTCCTTGCTAAGATAATTTGTATTATAGCTTCACACTCATTATTTGTTATTTGTCTGTGCAGGTTTTGGATTTCCTCATGATTCAATCTTGATCAATTGTATAGGTCTAGTAATTTAGTTATTTCCTCTCAGTTTTCCAATCTATTGGCATACAATTGCTCATAGTAGCTTCTAATAATCTCTGAATTTCTGTAGTATCAGTTGTAATGTCTTTTTTCACTTGTGATTTTATTTATTTGAGTCTTCTATCTTTTTCCGTAGTTTGGCTAAGGGTTTGTCAATTGTATATGTCTTTTCAAAACAAATTTTTTTTCCCATTGATCTTGTATATGTATTTAAATTTCTGTTTCACTTATTTCTGCTCCTGTCTTTATTATTTATTTTCTTCTACTAAATTTGGGTCTTGGTTTGGTCTTACTTTTCTAGTTTTTTAAAAATGCATTCTTTGATTGTTTATCTGAAGTTTTCTATTTTTTTGAGGTGGATGCTTGTAGCTGTCAATTTTTCTCTTATGCCTGTTTTCACTGTATCCTGTATGTTTTGGTAGGCTGTGTATCCATTAATACTGGTTTCAATGAAGTTTAACATTTCCTTCTTTATTTCTTCATTGACCCAGTTGTCATACAGGAGCACGTTGTTTAATTTCCATGTGTGTGTATACTTTCCAAAATACCTATTGTTATTGACTTCCAGCTTTATATCATTTTGGTCAAAAATATAATTGATATGATTTAATTTTTAAAACTATTTTAAGATTACTTTTGTGGTGTATGGTCTATCTTTGAGAGCGATTTATGTGCTGTAGAGAAGAATGTGTATTCTGCAGCTGTTGGATGAAATGGTCTCATAATAGCTATTAGATCCATTTAGTCTATAGTGCAGACAATATTTCTTTGTTGATTTTCTGTCTGGTTTATCCCTCCACTGCTGATAGTGAGATGTTGAAACTTCCAGTTACTATTGCATTTGGCTCTCTTTCTTTATTTCTAATTATATTTGTTTCCTATATCTGGGTGCTGTAATGTTGGGTGTTTATATATTTAAAATTGTTACTTTGTCTTGCTGAATTGACACTGCATCATTACATAACGACATTCTTTGTCCCTTTTTATAATTTTTGCCTTGAAATATATTTTCTCTGATATATCTATTCTTGTTCTTTATTGGTTTCCATTTTTATAGAATATCATTTTCTATTTTTTTTATTTTCAGTCTATGCGTTTGTTTATAGGTGAAGTGTATTTCTTGTAGTCGACAGACTATCGGGTTTTTCTTTTTTATACATTCAACCATTCATTATATTCATTGATATGATTGACAAATAAAGATTTACTTCTGGATTTTGTTATTTGTTTCTTGGGTGTTTTGTAGTCTTCTCTTTCATCTTTATTTTTTTCATCTTTCTTTAAGTGAAGGTGATTTTCTCTGGTGTTCTGTTTTAATTTCTTGGTTTGTGTGTGTGTGTTTCTCTAGTATGTTTTTTGATTTGAGGTTACCATAATGCTTGCAAATAATACCTTATATACAATTATTTTACACTAATAATAACTTAATTCTGATTGTATAAACAAACAAAAAACTAACAAGCAAAGAGAAAACCGACGAAGACCAAATGTTCACTTTTCTCCCTATTCGTTAACATTTTTTTCTATTTATATCTTATTGTACTGTCTATGTCTTGATAAGTTGTAGCTATTACGTTTGATTTTTTCACATTTTAATGTTGCCACTCAAGATGTTTGTAATATACACACTAAAATTTCTTTGGTATAATATTCTGTGTTTTTCTGTGCACTTACGATAACCAGTGAGTAATATATTTTCAGTTTTCTTTCTTTCTTTCTTTCTTTCTTTCTTTCTTTCTTTCTTTCTTTCTTTCTTTCTTTCTTTCTTTCTTTCTTTCTTTCTTTCTTTCTCTCTCTCTTTCTTTCTTTCTCTCTTTCTTTCTTTCTCTTTCCCTTTCTTTTCTTTCTCTCCTCTCTTTTCTTTCCCTCCCTTCCTTCCTTCCTTCCTTCCTTCCTTCCTTCCTTCCTTCCTTTCTCTCTTCCTTCTTTCCTCCTCTCCTCTCCTGTCCCATCCTCTCCTTTCCTCTCTTGTCCTTTCCTCTCCTCTCCTCTCCTCTCCTCTCCTCTCCTCTCCTCTCCTCTCTCTCTCTCTCTCTCCTCTCCTGTCCTCTTCTGTCCTCTCCTCTCCTCTCTTCTCTTCTCCTCTCCTCTCCTCTTTTCTTTATTTCTGTCTTTCTCTCTTACTTTCTTTTCGATAGGCTTTAACTCCTATAACCCAGGCTGGAGTGCAGTAGTGTGACCTCTGCTGACTGCAACCCCCACCTTTTGTGTTCAAGTGATTCTCCTGCCTCGGCCTCTTGAGTAAATGGAACTATAGGCACGTGCCACCATGTCCAGCTAATTTTTGTATTTTTGGTGGAGATGGGGTTTAGCCATGTTGTCCAGACTGATTTCAAACTCCTGAACTTAAGCAGTCTGCCTACCTTGGCCTCTCGAAGTGTTGGGATTACAGGTGTAAGCCACTGTGCCTGGCCCTGTTGATTTCCTATTGCTCATTGACATATTTTCCTTTCAGATTGAAGAACTCCCTTTAGTATTCCTTGTACGGCAAGTTTGGTGTTGAAATTCCTCAGCTTTTGCTTCTTTCCTAAGTCTTTATTTCGCCTTCATATTTCAGGTATATTTTTGCTGGACATACTGTTCTAGAATACACACTTCATTCTTCCTTCAGTGCTTTAAACATGTCATGCCTTTTTCTCCTGGCCTGTAAAGTTTCTTCTTAGAATTCTGCTGCCAGGTGTAATGGAGCTCCATTTTATGTTATTCATTTCTTTTTTCTGTCTGCTTTAGGATCCTTTCTTAATATTTTACTTTTGGGAGTTTCCTTAATAAATGTCTTTAGGTAGTCTTATTTAGTCTTATTTATTAGGTTAATCTGCTGAGTATTCTATAAACTTTTCATACATGAGCATTGATACCTTCCTCTAGGTTTGAGAAGTTCTCTGTTATTATCTATTTGAATAAACTTTGTACCCCTATCTCTTTACCTCCATTTTAAGCACAATAATTCTTAGATTTGCCCTTTTTGAGCCAATTTTCTAGATCTTGAAGCATGTTTTATTCTTTTTTTATTTTGTCTTCTTTGTGCATTTTCAAATAGACAGTCTTCATGCTCATTGACACTGTCTTCTCTTTGTTCAGTTTTGCTATTAAGAGATTGATGCATTTTTCAGTCTGTCAATAGAATTTTTAAGTTCTAGATTTTGTGTTTGATTCTTTTTAATTATTTCAATATCTTTGTTGAATTTATTGGATAGGATTCTGTGTTGTCTTGAATTGCTTTGCTTTGCTTCAAAACAGCTGTTTTGAATTCCCTGTCTGATTGTTGCCATAGCTCTGTCTCTCCACAGTTGGTCCTGGGTGCCTTATTTAGTTTGTCTGGTAATGTCATGTTTTCCTGGATGGTCGTGATGCTTGATGGATGTTCACTGGTGTCTGGTGTTGAAGAATTAGTTATTTGTTGTAATCTTTGCAGTCTGAGCATGTTTCTACCTGTCTTTCTTAAAAAGGTTTTTTGGGTATCTGACCTGTGTTGTGACACAAATTTTTAGTCACTGCAGTTACATCTGCATTAGAGGGCATGCCGTAATATTGTGGCTATTGCAAACTCATAGAGGTACCCCATTAGTGGTTTTGGATAAGATCTGTAAGAATTCTTGAGTTTACCAGACATAGACTCTTGTTCCATTCCCTTACTTTCTTCCAAACAAATGGAGTCTCTCTCTTTGTGCTGAAATTCCTGAAGCTATGGGAGAGGTAATACAAGTATCCCTGTGGCCACCATCACTAAGACTGTTCTGAGTGAGAACTAAAGCAGGCACATCCCTGGGGTTTGCAAACAGTGCTTGGCTACCACATATGTTTGCTCCAGGCTCTGGGGCTCTATAATCAGCAAAGAAAATTAGGCTTGCATCTTTCCCTTCAAGGCAGTGAGTTCCTGTAGCCCCAAGTGGTCACAGAGATGCCCTCCAGGAGCCAAGGCTTGGAGTCAGAAACCTTAGAAATCTATGTTGCTTTATTCTATTGTGGCTGATCTGGCACCCAAGCCATAAGGAAAAGTCTTTCCTACCCTTCCCTCCTCTTTTCGTAGGCAGAGGCATCTCTCCTCATGACAAGTTTTGTGGCAATAATGCCTGGTTACTGCAGATGATCACTGAAGGCCCAAGGGCTCTTCTGTCAGCTTGTGGGGAGTGCTGCCAGGCCTGAGACTCTCCCTTCAGGACACTGGGCTCTTTGAAGATCCAGAAATTCTGACAAAAGTCAAAATCTGGAATCAGGGAATCTAGGAGGCCATTTAGTGTTCTACCCCACTGTGCCTGAGCTGACATCTAAGATGCAAGATAAAGTTCCCTTTACTTTTCCCTTTTATTTTCCCAATTGGAAGGAGTCTCTCTTCATAGCCATCACAACTGGCAATATGCTGCGTCACACCTGAAGCCAGAACATCTCTGAGTGTCACCCAAGGCTCATGGTGAGTATTGCTTGGCTACTACTGATTGTTCTGGGCCTACAGGCTCTTTAGTCAGAAGATACGAATCCTACTAGGACTGGATCTTTTTGCAGCAGGCTCCCCTTTGGCCCGGCATATGTCTAGAAATGTTATCCAGGAGGCAGGACGTGGAATGGGGCCTTCAGGACTCTGTCTGCTGCCCTATCCTACTGCGGCTGAGCTGGTATCCAAGTTGCAAGAAAAAGTCCTTTTTTATCTTTCCTCTCCTCTCCTCAAATGGAAGGAAGAACTCTTTGCCAGAGCTGCAAACTGCACTGCCTTTGGTTGCCTGAGGGGTGGCACAAGCACTCTTTTAGCCACACAGGCTCATCTCATTATGTCACATGTGCTTCAACTTCACCAACTCTAAGCCCAACACAACACCAGGACTTGCCCAGAAATTGGAGTCCTTGTGCCTTTACTGTCTGTCTAATTTATTTAGAACCTAGAGTACTTTATCCCTTGGTGTCAATGCTTCCCAGTACTTAGGATTTGGCCCCTGGCAGGGGTAATTCTCTGTCTAGTGCTAGTTCAAATGTTCATTCTGTGGGTGCTGACTGAGTTGTTCCTGGTGTTGCTTTCTGAGGTAACAGGGAAGCATTGCGTTCCCAAATAATCTCCCACCGTCACTGTGCTCTCCCTCCCCCAAGTGCATAGATTCTCTCTCCATGCCATGTGGCTGCTGCCAGGGAATGTGAGGGGGGTGGCATCAGCAATTCAAAACTTTCTCTCCTACCCTCTCAGTGCCTCTTTAAGTGATTTCAACTTAAAACCAGATACTGTCACCATTCACCTGATATTTGATTCTTATGAAGGTGCTTTTATTCATGTGGATAGTTGTTCAATTTGGTGTTCTTGCAGGGAGGATGTTATCAGTGGATGCTTCTATTTAGCTGTCTTGCTCCACCAACTCTCTAAAGTTGCTTTTAACACAGGGAAAACATGAAATTTTTAAAAATATTTTAAGTGTCTAAAGATGTAAAATAAAAACAAACCACATGGCAAGGAAATGACCAGTGATAAGACTCTTTAAGGCATAAGATAGAAGTGTCCAGAAAGAGCAACTCAGATGTGAAGGAGAGCCAAGTGCAATGGAGGTAAAGGTGTAGAACATTCAGAGAACTCATATCAGAAAATCTCAGTTTTGTCATTAGAACAGTAAGTGATAAGATCAGTTGAGAAACCAAGATTTTCTTGTTTGTTTGCTTGTTTAAAAAAATTCAGGGCAGAAAAATTGAAAAAAAAATTTAATATAGTAAATTGATAAAATATGTAGAGAAGCAATTAAGTTTAAATCAATGAGAAAATAGAACTTGAATTTTTTAAAGTTTTTGTCAAAGATTTAAAAATGAAATTAATCAACATGTTTCTGTCTCCATAAACATCTATCAAATTGAAGATATAAGAAAAGATTTGTCTACACTATGGTTGAATCAAGTCTTAAAAAATTAAGGCTGATAGGAAGGAAAAGATCCCAGAATTTCTAGTATAGACAGAGTGACAAGTTCCATAATCCAGAGTTGAATGGTGGCATGTGATGGCAAAATGGAGTTCGTAATGTGGGCTAACAGGCTTCATTTTGGGTTCTAACTTCAACTGATTGTTAGTAGTTACTTGAGGAATTAATGTGGAAAGGATTCAAAAGCTTTATCAGGCTCAACAAGGCATGCTATTGTACTGTACATGGTTAGTGGTGTTGGCTGCACGTTCAAAAGTGAGAAAGGATGGCGCTAATAATGTATTTTTGTTGTTGTTCTATTTTGTTAGAAAAGTTTGATTTGGGATGAGATTTTTAAAATGTAGTGCAAAGCGTTGAAGGAAAAATAATAGTTTATTAATATGAAAGTAGAGAGAAATTTAGAGTTTGAGATCTTTCAAACAGAAGACACTAAAGATTATTCTTCTGCTTAATATGCTCTGGTGGCTTCGGACTTAACTAAAATACAATCCAGAGGATGTACAATGACCACACAGGTTCCACATGATGAGGCTCCCAATTTCCTCTCTAACATCATCTACTACATTTCTTTCCTTCACTCACTCTGCTCCCTATCCACTGGCTTTTTGCCGTACCTTAAACATTTTGAGTACATTCTTGTTGTAGGGCTTTTGCTTATGCTACTTCTGCCTGGGATAGTTTACCCTTAGCTAGATCCAAGGTTTGATTTATCACCTCCTTCAGAGCTTTACTTACGTTTTTATTTTTTCATTAACATTTTATTTGAAATTCAAAGTCTACTCACATTCAATCTCACTCACTCTCAATGTGTAGTTTCTGGTCAATTTTTTTTTTCAATTATTTTACATTTATTTTTAATTTTTTTGTAACTTACCACCTTCTAATAAACTGTACACTTTATTTATTTATTCTGCATTACCTCTTGCCCTGCCACCAGCTTTACCAGATCATAACTTAAGGAGGACAGAAATACAGGTTCCATATCTTGTACTGTCACCTATACTAGTCTATGCTTGCACATACTATGTATTCCATAAATATTTGTTGAATGAACGATTAGAATAATACAGAGGATTAGCGTATAGTTGATAATATGGCACATTGAGGAAAAAATGTTCTGCTGTGAAAATATATTTATAGATGTTGATATGAATTCCAAAAATTAAATGGCATTAAGAGCTGCAGCAGCTTCCCAAAACAACAGCAAATAGATGATGCAGATAGGAGGTGAAAAATAATAATTGTTTCATAGAAATTTGGCCAACAGAAAAGATTGTAAGGACTAGAGATGGCACATGTAGAAAGAGAAGAAAAATTTATGGAATTAGGGCAGATATGCTACAGGTAATAAAGTCCCATTTGAATATTATCTGGCTTGACATATATTTGCCTAAAACTTCTTAAAACAAAGGACTAACTCCAATAGGATGAAGAATAACCTATCCCAGTGTGATAGAAGCATCCAAATCTATTTAAATGAAATGAAAATGTGAGAAAATCTATTATCTTTATCAGAAAAGTCATCTGCAAACACGATAGAATTTAAAGAAATTTGTTAGTTTGATTACAAAATTTAAGTGAAAAAATCCAAAAATTAGAGTGAGAGAGATCTCAAAAAAGAGATAATAAAACAAAAGCAATGAACACTGAAGATGTTTAGAGAAATAATCTTCTCTTATTTGACATCCTAAAAAAGTTGCTGATACATTTATATATCTTACTTTAGGTTCATATCTAAGATAAATATTTAAATTAAAATTATAGTTATAAATTTCTTATGCTAGTAAACTAGCTCCCCAACCAAATCCATTATTTCTATTGGAAACGTGATTTTCCTTAATCGACTTGCCTTTTTTCTTATTCCCTTAATCTGTTCTTTCTTCTTCTAAATTGTCCATGTCCATACTTCACTCTTTTCTTCATTTCCATCACTGCCTGTATTCCCACATTGTCTATTACCTAAAGTAGCCTCTGTTTTGTCTTTTCTTCAAATAATTTTTTCTCCATTCACTTCTACAATGTCAATAAAATGTCTCTAAAGAATCTGCCACCATTTTAATGCCCTCCTAAACTGTCTGTAGATTAAACTTTTGATTTTCCTTTGGCATTTTGGAACTCCTATAATAAGTCTCTACAATGTTTCTACCGATTTCAAAATGACTTATCATTCCAGCCAAAGCTGATTCCCATTCGCCTTGAGATACCATTCTAAATCTTGCCCTCTTCATACACACACATTTTTCTTTCAGCTTAAATCATTAAACACCCCTTTCTAAGAGTTTGAATCTTTCTCTCACATTTCAGCTCCCAGTTTTCCTTCGTTATTGTCCATGAAGCTTTCTTCATTCAGGACTTTTGAACTGATTTTTGTGCCCAGAAGGTCAGTAGAGAACCAAATAAATGTTTTATTAAACTAATACTCTAATCATTATTATTCGTTATTCAAATGTATATTATTTCATATAGGCTTAGCTTATATTAAAAATACACACATCTTTTGCTTTAAAAAACTAAAGGTCCTTTACATATTTAGCTCCTAAGACCTTTAACCTTTATCATATATATGAGATTATATATATTTTTAACTATCTATCTATCTATCTATCTATCTTTTGCTTTTACAGTGTCAGCACAATTGCCAGTGTATTCTAGGACAGCACTAGACCTATGATAGTCTCAAGTCATCTGAATTTACCCTGACAAAGTGAAACCATAAGCTAGGGCTACCTTTGGAAGGTAATTGTCCTACCTGTGTGTAGGATAAATGCCTTTGTAGGCATAGCTTAAGATGGGAGGAAAAACACCTACAACATATGCCTGCAAAGTAATTGTTCTATGGCCATTGGTGACTACCTCCATTTTCTTTGAGCAAGCTGGAAGTCAGAAAGTATCAGCAATATCATCCAGTACTTCTCTGCCTGTCAGGTACTCATGAGAAGGCAAGGTCAAACATTCAGTTGTCGAAAAAAGATACCTTAAATTAGATCCTGAATTTTTTGTTAGACCTCAATAGTGTTTATTATTTAGTCTAATTCTTAAAAATTAGACCTTTGTATATTATTTATTCTGAGAAAGAGAATAGAAAGAATCCATGTTTATACTGTGGGGTCAGTTTTTTAATGTTTTCCTACCAAAGACAGCAAGGAGAACCAGTTTTCTTCCAACATCTGAGAGTGGTCAGCTAAAGTGGCACTATCATTTTTTATTTTATTTATCAGATTGTTTTAGTTTGGCTCATTAAGAACTCTTTTAACTTTTGATCCTCTTTTTGTTGACATTTCTTCTCCAGTTTTAAAGAATTATCTTACTTCCTGTCATCACAAGATTGTACAAGTACATTTTGTATTTTCCCAGATTTGCCCTAGAACCAGATATTTTTGTAAAGCATCCTTTGACTAGAGAATAATATTTAGTAACCAATATCTAGACATTAGTGATGCATATTGCTACTAATGTGTCACTACTCTTAGAACTTTTCAAGGGAGAGAGTTAAGAAATAAATGCATATTCAGTCATATCTATATTTATTTTGATATTTATTTGTATATAAGTTAAAACAAGCACGAATTCATGTTTATATATCTGACTCCAAATCATAATCTCAGAATTCATTCTAGTATTCCTTCTCTGTAACTGCTTTCATTGACAGTGAATAATTTAGAAATCTACAATTTATTTTATTTTATTTTATTTTATTTTATTTTATTTACTTATTTTTTGAGATGGAGTCTCGCTCTGACGCCCAGGCTGGAGTGCAGTGGCGCAATCTGGCTCACTGCAAGCTCTGCCTCCCGGGTTCACTCCATTCTCCTGCCTCAGTCTCCCAGGTAGCTGGGACTATAGGCACCGGCTACCATGCCCGGCTAATTTTTTTTTTTTTTTTTTTTTTTTTTGTATTTTTAGTAGAGAAGGGGTTTCTCCATGTTAGCCAGGATGGTCTCCATCTCTTGACCTCGTGATCCGCCTGCCTCAGCCTCCCAAAGTGCTGGGATTACAGGCGTGAGCCACCGCGCCCAGTGGCTGATTTACCTATTTGTTCAACCCTAGCATATATACCAATTCATTTCAAAATTACTAACTTGCAAATCTATGAGAAACAAATTTTCAAATTATAGCACAGTGTTTATATGCAGTTTTTACTGTCTTTAGCCATAGATTATCTAGACGAAGCACTCTTTTCCAGAGTTACTTAGGTCAGCTACTGTATTATCTAACTCCTTTAGTGTACTTACTGCATGCATTTCTAATACATTTATATACATTTGTTATGGTGTGGATTACATGTGTGTTCTCCCAATATCATGATTAATTTTTCAAAGTTGACATATGATAAAATTCACTTTTTGTGGTATACAGTTCTATGGGTTTTATGAAATACAAAGATTATACAATACAATAGCATCAAATATCAAACTATTTCATCCTTTGAAATTCTTTGGAGTTCCTCTTTGTAATCACCTCCCCCTGGCATCCCACACATCCAAAACCTAACTAATCTGTTTTCGATCCCTGTAGTTGTATCTTTTCCCAAGATTCATGTAAATACAATCATGTGATCTGTGCATTTTCACCTCACAAAATGCACAGTGGTGTACCAGAGTTTGGTTATTAATTCATCTATTAAATGTCTATTAAATGTCATTTTGGTTGTTCTTACTTGTTTTCTCTCAGGTTTTAAAACATAAATAAAAATTCTGTATACATACATTCACATACAAGTTTTCTGTGGATATTTCCTTTCATTTCACTTGGAAAAATTCCTAGAAGTAAAATTGCTAAGTAATGCTTTATAACTTTACAAGAAACTGCTAACTTTTCCAGAGTGTCTGTTCTAATTTGCATTTCCACCAATATATGAGTTCCAATTGCTTTGTATCCTTGCAATCCCGTCATTTTTTTAAGAATTTTGTTTTAGTTGTTCTAATAGTTGTGTAGTCATACCTCATGGTTTCAACTTGCATTTCCCTGGTGATTAATGGTATTTAACATCTTTTTATATACCTGTTTTCCATCTGGATATCAACTTTGGTGATATGTCTCTTCATTTTTTTTTCAATCCAAGTATTTATTGGGTTTTTCTTATTATCTTTTTCACTCTAACAGTTATTTATATATCAAAGATTTGTATGTGTCTTATCAGATATGTGATTTGCAAAGAGTTTATCCCGGTATATGGTTTATCTTTTCATTCTTTTCAGTTATTATTTTGTTAAGCCCTAAATTTTTAATTTTGATAATGTTCATATTATGTTGTATTATTTTTAATGATTTTGCAATTTTCATCATGACTTAAAGAAGTTAGCCAGTCCCAAGATTTATTAGATCATTCTCTCATTGCTATAAATAAATATCTGAGACTGAGTAATTTATTAAGAAACAGGGTTAAATTTGCTGATGGTTCTGCAGGCTGTACACACACAAACACAAACACACACACACATATACAGTTTATTTCCCAATTATTTTATTTTTGGAGGAAATAGTAAATAATACATTTTATACACAAATTTCTATTTTTTATATAAAAGAATACTGTTTGTTTTCTATTAGACCCTATAGCGTGCAGCCTTGCAAAATTCATATAACATCTGTATATGCTTTTCTATATGTGATGTTTTCCATTGACAATCACATACACGTGGTTATAATTTTTGTTCAGTTGGAGTCCTCCTTTTATAATGCATATGCCTCACTCTTTCTCTTATTTTGTTGTCCTGTCTAATATTTCCAATATTATGTTGAATAAGGAATAGTGATCAATAACTTATTTGTGTCTTTCCTGAGGGGAGAAATCTTTGAGAACCTCATTATAAAATGTGATGTTACTTACCTGTTTTGTATTTGCCCTTTTTAGGTTCTGGAAGTTTTCAATTCTTATATTTCTGATTTATTTTTTTTTACACTGTTGGTGGGATTGTAAACTAGTTCAACCATTATGGAAAACAGTATGGCGATTCCTCAAGGATCTAGAACTAGATGTACCATATGACCCAGCCATCCCATTACTGGGGATATACCCAAAGGATTATAAATCATGCAGCTATAAAGACACATGCACACGTATGTTTATTGCGGCACTATTCACAATAGCAAAGACTTGGAATCAACCCAAATGTCCATCAGTGGCAGACTGGATTAAGAAAATGTGGCACATATACACCATGGAATACTATGCAGCCATAAAAAAGGATGAGTTTGTGTCCTTTGTAGGGACATGGATGCAGCTGGAAACCATCATTCTTAGCAAACTATCACAAGAACAGAAAACCAAACACCGCATGTTCTCACTCGTAGGAGGGAACTGAAACAATGAGATCGCTTGGACTCGGGAAGGAAAACATCACACACCGGGGCCTATCATGGGGAGGGTGGAGGGATTGCATTGGGAGTTATACCTGATGTAAATGACGAGTTGATGGGTGCTGACGAGTTGATGGGTGCAGCACACCAACATGGCACAAGTATACATATGTAACAAACCTGCATGTTATGCACATGTACCCTAGAACTTAAAGTATAATAATAATAATAATTAATTAATTAATTTTAAAAAATCGATGTTCAGGTTTTGCTGAATACTTGGTTAATTTTTCTTCATTATTTTGTTAATATGAAAAAAATATATAATGATTTCTTTTGAATTTGATGAAACTCGCATTCTAGTGATAAACACCATTTGGCAGCAGTGTTTTCACTTTTGTATATTGCTGGTTTTGATTAATATTTTGGATGTGTGATTTTTTTTGTCTATTTGTAAACAATATTAGTTAATAGTTTTATGCCTGGCATTTTGGCAGAATCTGTTTCTGCCAGATATTAGCATTTAGGAAAATGAATCTAAGAAAATGAGGCAGATAGTGTTTTTTTGTTTTTTTTTTTTTTTTTTTTTTTTTTTGTTTTAATTTTCTGAAAGGGTCGAAGTAGAATTAGTATTACTTATTCTTTAAATGTTTAATAGAATCCATTAGTAACGTTATCTGGAGATGAAGTTTCAACAGAAGTAGTTCTAATCAAATAATATTTTATTCAATTTGGATGGTTTGTCTTTCAAAGAATTTGATTGACTTAAAATAAAATTTTAATATATGAGTTTATACTTGTTCTTCATATCCCCCTTTGTTTCCTTTAGTATATTTGAAGTCAAAAATTTGTCTTTTTTCCTTTATAATTTGTAAATTCATACCTCTGTTTTCCTTTTTGACCTGGTTAAAAATTTATGTTGTTGATTTTTTTCAAAGAACCAGATTTTTTTTTTATTTATTACCTTTCCTTTCTTTTCTAAATTCAGTTTTATTTATTTATTATCAAATCTTTATAATTTTTTTCCATCTGTCTGTTTTGGGATTATTTTGCTTTTCTCTAAAGATTTCCATTAGGTGGAAGCTGAGGTAATGGATTTTAGACTATTTTTGTTTTCTAATGTAAGAATTTAATGTTATACATTTTCTACTATCCACTGCATGACCTTTATATGACAAATTTTCATATAATTAATTTACATATCATTTACTTCTAAATATATTTTTAAATATTCTGTTAATACTATCTTCTTGACCCCTGTGTTACTTTAAAGTGTATTATTTAATTTTCAAATATTTGGTGATTTTTTTCATATACTGTCATTATTGATGTGCAGTTCGAATTCATCATTTTCTGAGAATGTACTCTGTATTTTTTCTTTGTTTTTTGCTTTATCTGATTTGAGACAGGGTCTCACTTTGTCTCCCAGATTAAACTGCAGTGTCGTGATCTCAGCTCACTGCAGCCCTAACCTCCCGCATTCAAGCAATCCTCCTGCCTCAGCCCCTTGAGTAGATGGGATGACAGACACATGCTACCATGCCCTGTTAATTTTGTGTATTTTTTTGTAAAGATGGGATTTTGCCATGTTTCCTGGGCTGTTCTTGAACTACTGAGATCAAGTGATCTGCCTGTCTTGGCTTCCCAAAGTGCTGGGATTACAGACATGAGCCACCACACCCAGTCCATTGTATTGTTTTTATTATGTCAACTTTGTTAATACTTATTTTGTGGCCCAGAATATGGTCTGCCTAGGTAAGGAGTTCTAGATGCCCACTTCAGAAAAATATGTAATCTACTGTTGTTTGGTGAAACGGAATATAAATTTCAATTAGGTAAAGTTGGTTGTTTAGATCATATATATCTTTACTATCTTTTTCATTCTCTCAATTGCTGAGACAGTAGTGCTGCCACATGTGTAAATAATTATGGATAACTATGTTTCTCACTCATGTCAATAGTTGCTTCATTTAATTTGAAGCTCTTATGTACACACACACTTAGAATTCTTAGAAAGTTAACCCCTTTTTTATTGTGAAATGTTCCTTTTCGTCCACAAAAATTTTTTTTGGAAGTCTACTTTTTCTGAAATTAATTTAGCTAGTCTAGCATTCTATTGGTTAAAGCTGATGGCTGACTGGGCATGGTGGTTCATGGCTGTAATCCCAGTACTTTTGGAGACTGAGGCAGGCAGATCGCTTGAATACAGGAGTTTAAGACCAGCCATGGCAACACAGGGAAACCCTGTCTCTACAAGTAATACAAAAATTAGCCAGGTGTGGTGGCATACAACTGTAGTTCCAGCTACATGGGCGGTTGAGATGGGAGGATGGGTTGAGCCCAGGAGGTCAAGGCTGCAGTGAGCCATGATCACACCATTGCACTCCAGTAGGGCGACAGAGTAAGATCATGTCTCAAAAACAAAAACAACAAAAAAGCTGATGATATTTCTTTTTCATCTGGTACCTTTTACTTTAAGACCTGCTATGTTTTTATATTATAAAGTCTTCATATTATAAAGTAGATTCCTTGTGGAAAGTATAGAGTAAATCTTGATTTTTAAATTCTGTCTAATCATCTCTCTTTTTAACAGGATTAAATAGAAATAACGAAAAGTAAAAATTGGCACACACAGTATATGTACTCATAAAAAGTTAACAATTGGACATTTTAGATTTTCAAATTGGATAGGAAAAAAATTCAGAAATGTGGTGTTGATAAAAAACACACCACATGTAATGTTTAAATTAAAAGTAGAGAAAAGATTCAAGTAATGAAATACGAAACCAAAGAAACAAAACCAAAAGAGATAATTGACAAAGTAGATTATAGATACTATGCCAAAATAATTATTAAGAATAAATGGAATCCTTACATATTGGTAATGAAATATAATAATATAAATTATATGCAACAATTATGTAACTATATTCACTTCATAATATATTATATACATACATAAAGCAAAATTTGAAACATTATAAAAATAATTAGATAAATCCATACTCACAGTTGAAACTTTTAATAGACTTGTTTCAGAAAATATTACTTCAACTAGATACAATTTAAGGGTCTAAGTGATTTGGAAAATATATGACCAGGTGAGTATACATAGATCGCTACATTCAATCATTAGGCAATGCTCATATCTTTTCTTTTTCTTTCTTTCTTTTTTTTTTTTTTTTTTTTTTAGACGGAGTCTCACACTTTTGCCCAGGCTAGAGTGCAAGTGCAGTGGCATGACCTTGACTCACTCACTGCAACCTCTGCCTCCCAGGGTCAAGCAATTCTCCTGTCTCAGACTCCCAAGCAGCTGGGATTACAGGTGCCCACCACCACACCCGGCTATATTTTTAGTAGTGATGGGGTTTCACTATGTTGGCCAGGTTGGTCTCGAATGCCTGACCTCATGATCCATGCACCTCAGCCTCTCAAAGTGCTAGGATTGCAGGCATGAACCACCGAACCAGCAATACTCACTTTTTTTTCAAGCACACATACAACATTATAAAATGTGAATCATAACAGGTAACAAAAATTAAAATTATACATTCCTAATAAACCTGTCAAATCGGGAAGTAGAAATCAGTAACTAAAAAGCAACCTTAAATCCCCAATCTTATATTGTATGGATCAGATAAGTCATCAGACAAGTTATAAGTATTATAAGAGAAAAATAAGGAAAATACTCCATGTTCAAACTTGTTGGATGTAAGGCTGTATTTAGAGGTAAATGTATGACCTTGAGTGCTTATGTATATGAAGAGAAAAGGTGGGCTAGTAACAGAATATTACAAGATAAAAATGGAAGATTTATTTTATTTATTATCTATGTCCCTTCCTGAAAAATTGTTGTAATGACAATAAGACAATACAGTGTACACATTTACAACAATGAATAAGACAAGAGACAAATGGTTTGAGTGAAAACAATAAAAAAATAGGTTAATTGTAACTGATATGTGAAGTGCTAAATGCAGGAACCTAAGTGCTTTCATTATGGAAAATTTAACCAGAAGCATGCAGATTTGTAATGCAAAACTCTCACACAAGCCTCAGTATTAGAAACATCAAGTTAAAAAAAAAAAAAAAATTACAGCAAATGCTAGTCTCTGGAGAGGTACAAGACTAAAATAAGGATGGTTGTCCACAGATAGTGAATTTTCTCTCCAGGTTTGTACAGATAGGAGCTTCTTTCCCACAGCCTACCACCCTACCAATCCACAAACTTTTATGATTGTAAGGAGGGTCCATGATGGCCAATTAGAAGCAACTGTGATCAGCATCACTCAGGGTGAGGAATGAAAGCAGTGAATGAATTCAGCCCCTTCAACTGAAATATCAAGGTTCTCACATTGGGACTGATTTGGCAATCAACTTCACCCAAGGAGCATGAAGAGAAGCAGAGTGGGTCACTGGCCCACTTGGAAGTGGCATGGAGTCAAGGGAGTCCCCATCCCCAGCCAAAAGAAGCAGTCAGTGATTGGGCAACCCCACCCAGGAAACCTCACTTCTCCCAGAGATCTTTGCAACCCTGTGGATCAGGAGATCCTCTCTGGAGCCCATGCCACCAGGGCCTTGGGGTTGATACACAGAGTTGTGTGGCGTTTCAGCAAAGCAGCTGCTCAGGCACACACAGAGAACCAGAAGTTTTATGTACTTTGGCCCAGGGATTCCTGGCAAGGAAGCAGATTCATCTGTGCATTCTCCTAGAAAAAAGGCTGAATCCAGGAAGCCAAGCAGCATTATTCTTCAGTCTCCACTTCCACTGCGCCTCACAATTTAAGACCCAATGGCTTGCAATATCAACCAGCCAATGGCAACAGACTGAGTCTGCCTGAAATGGGAGTAAGTTCCTAAGGTGGAGGGGTGGCCACCATATCTCCAGTTAGGTTGACTTTACATTCCAGCCTGCTGGCTCTGGTGAGTCCAGACATTCCAGAGGAGGAGGGGTCCCCCCAAAGTAGCACACTTGCTTTGCCAGATCATGACCAGACTACTTCTTTAAGCAAGACCCCAATCAATTCCTCCTCTGAGTCAGGCCTCCCTGTGGGGACCTTCAGTCACTCCAGCCAGGCATTTATAAACAGAACTCTAATCTCTCCCAGGGGGTGGGGTGGCCACCATCTCTGAGGTTCAATTGACTCAGCAGTTTTAGCCTGCCAGTTCTGGAGAGCCCAGACAGTCAGGACAAGGAAGGGACCCCACAACACAGTACACACACCCTACCAAAAGCAGCCAGATGGCTTCTGTAAGCAGGTCCCTGATCCTGTTCCTCCTGACTGGGTGGGACTCCACAACATGGGCATCCAGACATCTCTTATAGGAGTGTTCAGCTAGCAAGAGATCAGTATCCCCCTAGGACAGAGATACCAGCGGAAGGAGCAGGTTACCATCTTTGCTGTTTCACAGCTTTCACTGTTGATAACCCCAGGTACAGGGAAAACCAAGGAAACTGGGTCTGAAGCAAAACCCCAGCAAAGTGCAGCAGCCCTACAGCTGCTAACAGTCAGTGGTCTGAGAGTTAAAAGGAAAGCAAACAAACAGAAAACAACAACAGCAGCATCAATATAAAAGGCCCCACAAAAACTCTATGCAAAGGTCAGCAACCTCAAAGATCAAAAACACATAAGCCTACAAAGAGGAGAAAAAATTCAACACAAAAATGCTGAAAACTCATAAAGTCAGAATGCCTGTTTTCTTCCAAATGTTCTCAACACATTTCCAGCAAGAGAACAGAATTGGGCTCAGGCTGAGATGGCTTAATTGACAAAAGTAGGCTTCAGAAGGTGAGTAACAATGAACTTCTTTGAGCTAAAAGAGCATGTTGTAAACCAATGCAAGGAAGCTACGAATCATAATAGAGCAATACAGGAACTGATAACCAGAATAACCAGTTTAAACAGGAACATAACCAACCAGATGAAGCTGAAAAGTACATCACTAGAACTTCACCATCTAATCACAATTACCAACAGCAAAATAGACCAAGTGGAGGAAAAAATCTTAACGCTTGAAAACTCTTTCTGAAATGACACAAGCAGACAAGAAGAAAGAAAATAATAATAAAAATAAATTAAAAATCTCTGAGAAATATGGGATTATGTAAAACAACCAAAAATATGACTGACTGGGGTACCTAAAAGAGATGGGGAGAATGGAACCAAGTTGGAAAGCCTCCTTCAGGGTATCACCCAGGAGAAATTCCCAACCTAACAGGACAGACCAACATTTTAATTCAGAAAATGCAGAAAACACCAGTAAGACACTCCACGAGAATATCATTCCCAAGACACATAATCATAAGATTCTCCGAGGTCGAAATTAAAAACAAAACAATGTTAAGAGCAGCCAGAGAGAAAGGCCAAGTCACCTGCAAAAGAAAGCCCATCAGACTAACAGTAGACCTCTCAGTGGAAACCCTACAAGCCAGAAGACATTGGGGTTCAATATTCAACATTTTTAAAGAAAAAAAAAAACAACTGCTGACCAAAAATATCATATCCAGCCAAACTAAGCTTTATAAATGAAGGAGATATAAGATCCTTTTCAGAGAAGCAAATATTGAGGGAATTAATCACCAGGCTTGCCTTGCAAGAGCTCCTGAAGGAAGACTAAATATAAAAAGGAAAAGCTGTTACTAGCCACTACAAAAACACAATGAAGTATACAGACCAGTGACACTACGAAACAAGCACATAAACATGCATGTCTGCAAAATAATCAGCTACCATTATGGTGACAGGATCAAATTCATACATAACAATACTAACTTTAAACATAAATAAGCTAAATGCCTCAATTAAAAGACAAAAAATGACAAGATGGATAAAGAACCAAGACCCACTGGTATGCTGTTTTTGAGAGCTCTACTTCACATGCAAAGACACAGATAGGCTCAAAATAAAGAAGTAGAGAAAAATTTACAAAACAAATGGAAAATAGAAAAAGACAGTGGTCACAATCCTAGTTTATGACAAAACAGACTTTGAACCAAGAAAGATCTAAAAAGACACAGGAAGGCATTACATAAAGGTAAAGTGTTCAAATCAACAATCAGAGCTGTCCTAAATACATGTGCACCCAATACAGGCCCACCCAGATTCATAAAGCAAGGTCTTAGGGACCTACAAAGAGGCTTAGAATTCCGAACAATAAATAGCAGGAGACTTTAACATCCCACAGACAATGTTACACAGATCATCAAAACAGAAGACTAACAAGGATATTTAGGACCGGAACTCAGCTCTGGATCAAGTGGATCTGATAGATATCCACAAAACTCTCAACCCCACAAACAACAGAATATATATTCTTCTAATCACCACATGACACTTACTCAGAAATTGATCACACAATCAGAAGTAAAACACTCTTTAGCAAATACAAAATAACTGAAAGTATAGCAAACAATCTCTAATACCATAGCACAATCAAATTAGAACTCAAAATTTTAAAAATTCACTCAAAATCACACAACTACATGGAAATTGAACAAACTGCTCGTGAATGACTCATTGGTTAATACTGACATTAAGACAGAAATCAAGAATTTCCTTGAAACCAATGAGAACAGAGATAACATACCAGAATCTCTGGGGTGCAGCTAAGCAGTAATAAGAGGAAAATTTATAGCACTAAATCTCCACATCAAAAAGCTAGGAGGATCTCAAATTAACAACCTAACATTAAAACTAAAAGAACTAGATAACCAAGAGCAAACAAATCCTAAAGCTACCAGAAGACAAGAAATAACCAAAATCAGAGTGTAACTGAAGGAGATAGAGACACACACAAAACTCTTCCAAACTTAAAACATTCAGGAGCTGTTTTATTTTTTTGAAAAAAAAAATAATAAAATAGATACACCACTAGCTAGACTAACAAAGAAGAAAGAAGAATCACTCTCAGAAATGATAAAGGGGATTTCACCACTGACCTCACAGAAATACAAACAACCATCAGAGAATACTATAAATATACCTGTTTACATAAACTAGAAAATCTAGAATAAGTGAATAAACTCCTGGACACATACGCCTTCCCAAGACTGAACCAGGAAGGAATTGTATCACTGAATAGACTAATAAAATTTTCTAAAATCAAGGCAGTAATAAATAGTCTACCAAGCAAAAATAGCCCAGGACCCAACAGGTTTACAGCTGAATTATACCAGAGGTACAAAGAAGAGCTGATACCATTTTTACAAAAATTATTCCCCAAAATTGAATTTTTTTCCTTAATTCTTTTATGAGTCCAGCATCATTCTGCTATAAAAACTTGGGAGAGATAAAACAAAAGAAGAAAACTTCGGGCCAATATCCTTGATGAACATAAATGCAAAAATTCTCAATAAAATACTGGCTATCTAAGTCCAAAATCACATCAAAAAGCTTATACGCCATAATCAAGTTGACTTCATCCCCGGGATGCAAGATTGGTTTAACAAACACAAATCAATAAATGTGATTCATCACATAAACAGAAATAAAGATGAAAACCACATGATTATTTCAAGAGATGTAGAAAAGGCCTTTGATAAAATTAAACAACTCTTCATGTTAAAAACTCTCAATAAACTAGTTATTGAAGGAATATAACTCCAAATAATAAGAGCCATATATGACAAACCCCAAACCAATAACATAGTGAATGGGCAAAAGCTGGAAGCATTCCCCCTTGAAAACCAGCACAAATGAGGATGCTCTCTCTCACTACTCCTATTCAACATAGTATTGGAATTTCTAGTGAGGGAAATCAGGCAAGAAAAAAAAATGTATTCAAATGGAAAGAGAGGAAGTCAAGTTAACTTTATTTAAATATATCACGATTCTATGTCTAGAAAATTCCATCATTTCAGCCCAAAAGCTTCTAAAGCTGATAAGCAACTTCATCAAAGTCTCAAGATATAAAAATATACATGCAGAAATAGCTAGCATTCCTATACACCAACAACAGGCAAGCAGAGAGCCAAATCATGAATGAACTCTCATTCACAATTGTTACAAAAAGAGTAAGATTCCTAGGAATACAGCTAACAAGGGAAGTGAAGGACTTTTTCAAGGAAATTACAAATCACTGCTCAAGAAAATCAGAGAAGACACAAATTTTTAAAAAGCCGATGCTCACAAATAGGAAGAATCAGTGTTGTTAAAATATCATACTGCCTAAAGTAATTTGTAGATCTGATGCTATTCTCATTAAACTACTATTGACAATCTTCACATAATTAGGAAAAAAAATTAACTATTTTAAAATTTACATGGAACCAAAAAGGAGCTTGAATATCCAAGACAGTCCGAAACAAAAAGAACAAAACTGGAGCTGAAGGCATCATGTTACCCAACTTCAAACTATACTACAAGGCCACAGTAAACAAAACAGCATGGCACTGGTACAAGAACAGACATGTAGGCAAAAGGAATTGAATAAGGAATGCAGAAATAGCACTGCACTTCTACAACCATCTGATCTTCCAAAAACCTGACAAAACCAAGCAATGGGGAAAGGATATCCTATATAGTAAATGGTGCTGAGAGAACTGGCTACCCATATGTAGAAAATTAAAATGGTACCCATTCCTTACACCTTATACAAAAATGAACTAAAGATGAAGTAAATACTTAAATGTAAAACCCCAAACTACAAATTCCCTAAAAGAAAATCTAGGCAATACCATTCAGAACATAGGCTCAGGCAAAGATTTCATGACAAAAAAGCCAAAATTGATTGCAACAAAAGCAAAAATTGACAAATGGGATGTAATTAAATGAGCTTCTGCATAACAAAATAAATTATTATCTAGTGAACTGACATCCTACAGAATGAGAGAAAAATGTTGCGATCTATCCATCTGACAAAGGTCTAGTATCCCAAGTCTACAAGGAACTTAAATAAAATTACAAGGAAAAAACTACCCCATTAAAAAGTGGGCAAAGACATAAACAGACACTCCTCAAAAGAAGACATTTATGAAGCCAACAAACATATGAAACAAAGCTCAACATCACTGATCATTAGATAAATGCAACTCAAAACCACAATGAGATATCATCTCATGCCAGTCAGAATGGCAATTATTAAAAAGTTGAGAAACAACAGATGCTGTTGAGGTTTTGGAGAAAAAGGAATGTTTTTACACTGTTGGTAGGACTGTAAGTTAGTTCAAACATTGTGGAAGACAGTGCGGCAATTCCTCAAAGATCTAAAACCAGAAATACCATTTGACCCAGTAAGCCCATTACTGGGTACACACCCAAAGGAATATAAAGTATTCTATTACAAAGATATATGCATCCATATGTTTATTGAAGCATTATTCACATCAGCAAAGACATGATATCAGCCTAAATGCTCATCAATGATAGACTGGATAAAGAAAATGTGGTAAATATATACCACGGAATACTAGGAAGTCATAACAACGAAGAAGATCATGTCCTTTGAAGAGACATAGTTGGAGATGGAAGCCATTATCCTCAGGAAACTAACACAGGAGCAGAAAACCAAATACTGTATGTTCTGACTTATAAGTAGGAGCTGAATAATGAGAACACATGGACAGAGGAGGGTGAACCACACACACTGGGGCCTGCTGGGGCAGGGCTGGGAGGAGGGAGAGCATCAGGAAGAATAGCTAATGGATGCTGGGTGTAATACCCAGGTGATGAGATGATCTGTGCAGCAAACCACTGTGGCACACGTTTACCATGTTTACCTATGTATCAAACCTGCACATCCTGCACATACACCCTGGAGCTTGTAATAAATGTTGAAGATAAAAAAATATTATTGTTAAATCATAGGAGATATGTAGTTAGGTATTACAAGTAGTCGTGTTGTCCAGGATGAGGCAGAAAGACAGGGAATGAGAGAGAGATGGAGACAGAGAGGCAGAGAGAGAGAGAGAGAGAGAGAGAGAGAGAGAGAGAGAGAGAGAAATGGAGAGATTATATGCGTTTGCATACAAGTCTTAGTGTGGATATAGTTTTCATTTCCCTTAGGTAGATATGTAGGAGTAAAATCCAAGGGTCCTTTGATGTGCCTTAATCTTTTAATATATTAAAAAATTGTTGTATGTTTATAGTGACTGCATTAATTTTCAATGTATGAAGGTTTCAGTTGCTTTGCATTCTCATTAATTCTTGAAGTTTTCAATCTTTTAAAATTTTAGCAGGCAGTAGATTTGTAGTTGTTTCTTACAGTGTTGTTAATTTGTATTTACCTAATGGAGGCAGTGTTTACAATATCTTATAAGCATATTAGCATTCCTATATCTTGTCTTGTAAAATACCTATTCAAATTGCTCATTTAAAATTGTATCATTCATCTTACTGCGTTGTGTGAGTTCTTTATATATTTTGCGTAGATGTTTTATATCAGATATATGATTTAAAAATATTTCTTTGAAACTGGGCATTCCCTTCACTTTCTTAATGGTGTTATTGGATGAGCAAAACAATTTGATGTTTATATTTTCCTTTAAGTTTTGTTTGTTTTGTGTCCTATCACTTCTATCAAAGACATTTTTGCCAACTCAAAGTCACACATATTTTTTTCAAAGTTTTGTTTTAGGAGTTTCTTGATTTTAGCTCTAATATCCAAACCCACCATCCATTTGTGATTAGATATGACACTGTGTAGGAGTGAAGGATTTTTTTTCCCCTAGATTGGTATCTTGTTATTTCAACATCATTTGCTGGAAAGACTGAACTTTCCCCAGTGAATTACCTTAGCACTTTAATAGCCATGAATTGAAACTATATATACATGTGGGTCAACATATGGAAGCTTGTTTTTATTTTATTGATGTTGTGAAAGGAAAATAAATCTTAGGACCCCCTAATCACTAAGCCAAAGGGAGAAATCAAAGTGGGAACTGAATCAGGCAAATCTGCTCCCATTTTATTTCTAGTAAGATACCTACAAAGATAAAAAAGCTGCATACTTCCCTCATAATTTGCCTACAAGGAATTTCTTTGTGGGCTTCAAGATCTCTATCCTAAAACAGTTCTGTTGAATTTCACCTTGGCAATGTACGTTGATAGCTTGTCTTCACAGATTCAGGACAAAGGACAGAACTCAGTCATCCCCATGCTCACCTGAGACAAACGCATATCTTATTGCTTCCTCTGACTTTTGTTTACGTGAAAATGGAGATTCACTGAACCAGTCTAAGGCATAAATTATTATTCCTTTACCCCCGACTCATATGGAAATTGTGTATTTAGTTAAAGCCTGATCTGAGACTCAAAATAGTGCAACTCTTTGTCTCTTAGCTATCTATGACCAGGAAGCTCCTCTCCTCTACCCCTCATTCAAGCTATTCTACCTTTCCAGACAGAACTAGTGTACATCTTAAACATATTGATTGATGTCTCATGTCTCTATAAAACATATAAAACCAAGCTTTACCCCGATCACCTTGGACACCTGTCATCAGAAACTCCTGAGGCCATGTCATGGAGGCATCCTTAAACTTGAGAAAATAAATTTTCTAAATTGATTGAGGCCTGTCTCAGATACCTTTTGGTACACAACTTATATGTTTATGCTCATGTAATTATCATACTCTCAAGATTACTGTAGCTTTGTAGTATTGCAATAGTGTACTGCCATCATCCAATTTAAAAAAAAATTAAATATAATATTGGCTCTTTTTGGTCAATTGTATATGTATGTAAATTTCAGAATACACAGGTCAGGTTCTATTTAGAAAACAACTGGAATTTTGTTTGGGATAACATTAAATCTATAGATCACTCTGGCAAGAATTATCATCTTAACAATATCCAGTTTTCCAAAACATGAACATGATATTACTTTCCATTTGATTAAGTCTTCTTTAATTTTTCTCAGTAATGTTTTATAGTTTCAGTACATAGGACTTACATATGTTTTAATAAAATATTTCACAAGGTTTTATTATATTATAGATAGAGATTTTAAAATTAAGTTTAAGTTGTTTGTTGTTACATATATGAAATAAATTAATATTTTAAAATTAATTTTCTACCTTACAAACTTACTAAATCCACTTTGTTAGTTCTAGTAGCATTTCTTAAATTTTCTTAGTATTTCCCTTATGCACACTAATATATTTTGCAAGTAAACATTTTTATTTTTAATTCTTTCTTTCAAATCAGTACACCCCTTATTTCATTTTCTTGAATCATTCTTGTGTCGTGATAACACATTTATAGTAGACTCTGTCAACGTTTTAATGCTAAATCCAAAATCTAAGTTTTGTTGAAGTTGTTTCTTTTGATAGTACTTGCCCCCTGAACATAGTACACACCTGTTTGTTTACCGTATCTGGCAATTTTCATTTAAAACTAAATTTGCCTGTTACACTGTTATTGCTTTAGCCTGGCTCTCTATGAATCTCTTGTATATATAACTATTTTAATTCCTGTGTATTATAATCTGGTATAATCTTCAAGACTCACATATTTGATTCTTGTTCTCAATAATCTATACTGATAATCTTGCCTCTCATAATGTTAACCACTTTGACCTTTTTTCTTCATTTTAAGAACTCTTCTTCAAACTTATTCAAAAGCATACAAATTGTTCTACTTATTTATTGCATTTTTAGGATTTTTTTTTTTTTAGTTTTGTTTTTAGGTATTTGTTTGTGTTGACTTGATCAATTCTGCTCTTTACAGTTTTTAGTATATATTTAAATAGATTTGTCATTTCCATGATATTTTTTCTTATTACTTATTTTGAATACTTGATATAATTTTCTCGCTTTTTAATATAAGCCAATTTTCTCCGCATGATACACTGAAGACATATATTCTTTCTGTTAAAAAAAAAAAATACTACAAAGATTTTCCAAAACGAAGTACCTTTCATCTCTTTCAGTCTTTTCAGGACTTTTTTGCGTCATTTAAAATTTTCTAGCTAGAGATAAACTCAAACAAGGTTGAGTTTCTAGTACAATTCTTTTATTTTCATACTTTAATCTTTTTGATTTTTGATCAATTTGGGAGGATTTGGTATCCTCCCAAATGACATCCTTGACTTCATCTCTCTCCATGCCGTTTCACCCTAGAACATTACTATATTGCTCTCTCTCTGTTTTCTATTTTTTTGTTACTTAAAAAAATTAAAATTCCTTGGCATGGCAAGTAAGTATCTTCATAAGGATTTTAAGATAGAACTTTATAAAATCTCATTTTCAGCTACTGTTCTCTCCTTTTCTGTTATTCTCTGTTTTTTACGTTTCATTGGTACCAAACTGCTTGCTTTTACCTGGGTATGCTAGGATCTACTAGGCCTCATTGTCTTTACTCCCAGTCATCAATATTGCTGAAGTGCCTAACACATTTTTGTACATCAAAATTTAACATCTAAGTTCAGGGTCAAATATTTTCCTATCTGAGAATCAATCTTTTATGTTCTTAAATCTATTACAGTACACAGATAATTATAATTGTCCTCTCTTATATATCTGCATAGACTTCTTCAAGTGCGCAATAGTACCACCAGTCAGCCTCTAAATTAAGCTTATGGCTTTTGATATCTAAATCTACTCTAACTTTTAAAATATACTGTGAATATGGAGAATGTAGATCTAGAGTTTGAAGAAGGGGTGCATAACTCACAAATCAATTCCCTAAGTGAGGAAGTAAATTTCTGCCATCTTTTCTGAGCAGTTCATGCTCCAAGTCCCTGGGTTAGTAAATTATGAGTGAATAATATAGAAATGAAGCCACTTTGAACTTATTTCTTGGTGTCTTCCTTTGAAAGATTTTGGCATGTGCTATAGCTTCTAGCTAGGTTTTTCACAATCCACATCCAGATGCCTTACTCTTAATGAGATATTTCCCACCATGTTGTCAATTTTCTTTGTGCCAGTCTTTCTTTCTTCAAATTGCTGAGAGTTTTCATCTCTCCATATATCTATGCATAAAAAATGTGGAGACCATACATTGGTGGATGCTTAGACATGTGTCATTTTGATCTAGAGGTGTCTAGAGATACTTTTTAAAGCCTTACCATGATTGAACACCATCTATTCTCTTTGACAGAAAAATCTCCTGGATTTTCTTTTGTGAGGTTATGTGGGGAAGCTGAGCTACAAATCCTTCATCCTCTTGTTCTTTTATATGCCATATCTACTTCCCAGTAAAACTTTGATTTCAAAGCTTTTGAAGTATATTTCAAAAGACTTGCTACCAGACTGCATCAAAAAATTATAAGAACTGGACACATAGTTATGACAAGATTTTCAGTAGCTTATAAGTTTAAGACCATTACATTTGTTTAAATATATTCCGTTGTATTGTAAACTTAAGCATATAAACTATGAATAAAAATTTCTGTAATTAAAACATATGTAATGAAAAGAAGAGAAATGACTATTTTTACTTATTATTAGCTTAATTTCTACCTTCATTACTAGGCTTTAGTGTTCATTGCTATTCTTTCCTCATCAGTGACTAGTTAATGCTAACAGGTGCTCAATAAATACTTGTTGAATTAATTTTTAATATGGTGTTCTATATTTGAAAAAGCAAACACATATAAAGTGTTAATCTATTTGATGTTTCAAAAATAGATATCCAATTTGAATATTGAAATGTATAAATGAATATTAAAATATGTTATATTTTGCATTTATTACTTAGAACTTGCTGAAAGTTATAATGAAAAGGGTTGAGAGTTCAATTATTTTAATTTTTAACTTCCATAAATGAGAACATGTGCAGTTTGCTTTTCTGTACCTGACTTATTTCACTTTGCTTTCTTTGGTTATTTACTTGTATGACTCTAAGCAGTGACATTAATTTTTCTACTAAAAATTCTGTATCTCCAAATTACTGATGGAATACCTGCACCATTTTGTTCATTTCTCCTCTTCCTAGGACTGAATATGGTAACATACGAACAAATTTGGACCAAAAAGTCGTATCTAAATGCATGTAATCATCATAATTAATATTACCAACCAGTTTAGAGAATGACTCTGGATGCGCACTAAACTCACTAGTTATATGGACAAGGAGGGGAATGGATCTGACCGCAGTTAAGTTCTTACGATATCCTCCCAAATGATACCCTTGACTTCATCTCTCTTCCTGCCATTTCACCCTAGAACATTACTATATTGCTCTCTCTATGTTTTCTATTTTTTTGTTACTTAAAAAAATTAAAATTCCTTGGCATGGCAAGTAAGTATCTTCATAAGGATTTTAAGATAGAACTTTATAAAATCTCATTTTCAGCTACTGTTCTCTCCTTTTCTGTTATTCTCTGTTTTTTTACGTTTCATTGGTCCTAAACTGCTTGCTTTTACCTGGGTATGCTAGGATCTACTACACCTCATTGACTTTACTCCCAGTCATCAATATTGCTGAAGTGCCTAACACTTTTTTGTACATCAAAATTTAACATCTAAGTTCTGGGTCAAATATTTTCCTATCTGAGAATCAATCTATATTTGCTAAAGTCAGATTTAAATGCTAACTCTATGGAGCCCTCTTGTCATTTTGTTTGAACCTGTGTGTTTTCAAGATTGTCTGCTTAGTCATTTTGCTAATTTTGTGCTTCTAGGTATCTGTACCTTAATAATGAGCCCTTTGACAGAAGGACCAGTTGTTTTCAAATTTGACATAAATGCAAGTAGTTTTCTTGTAAATAAACCTAAAATCAAATCATGAACGCTCCTATAGTTATATGACTCTAAGCAGGTAATTTAACTTTTCTTTGCCTCACTTTACACATTTGTAAAATTGGGGTTACAATGCCCAGAGGAAAGACTTGTTAGAACAATTAAATTATATTATTTATTTTATTACTATTATTGCTTTTCTTAACTTATAGGTCTTTGTACTTTCTCCCTGACACCACTGTACTGAATTTGGCACTCTGCTCAGGAACACAATTATTTGTTGAAAAATTATTAGAAATTTGATTATGTACATATTTAGCTACGTTTTCCCATATGACACTTTGAAAAAATGTACATTCACTTATTTATTAAACTCAAAAAGATGAACTGTACTACATGGACATTTAAAGCTACACACTGAGCTGAAATTTCACTAAGGGGTTAGATTGCCAATAAGATATTGCAGGCAAGAAAAGCTCAATATTAAATTTCACATAAGGTATTAACCAAGTTAAACACTGCATCTGAGTAAAAATGATACTCTAATTACTGTCACAGTAATCATTTGGTGACACTTTTGCTATTGTATTCTCATCAGGCATGACCTTCCATTTTGCAGTCTTCAAAATACTGAACAAACTGGCCAGTTATTGATTATATCTTCATCTTAATGCAGTGTAACATTTCATGTGCAATTGATACCCTTAATTACTTTGACGAATAAATAGCAGAATGAATCCCCTGGGCTGTTAAGAGCAAAGAACAGTACAAACAATATTGGATTATTTGATTTAAAATGAGCACATATTTTATTGGTAACAACTACTCATTTTTTTCAAACTTTTAAAATAGTAGCCAGGTGTGGTATCTCATGCCTGTAATCACAGCACTTTGAGAGGCTGAGGTGGAAGAATCACTTGAGGCCAGGAGTTTGAGACTGGCATGAACAACATAGCAAGACCCCATCTATACAAAAAGAAAAGAAAAATAAATGTAAAAATTTTTTATATGTTAATCCGCTTTTAATAATGTTTTAATCTGGCATTATGAAAAGTCATAATAGGAAGTCACTAAGTAAAATGAAAACCTCAGAAGCTATTTCAGCAAAGAATTACAATACCTGATTTCAGACTTTACTCTGCTGCTAGTTAAGTGTGGTCTTAGGAGGTAGTTCACCTGCCCTAAGCCTCAGTGTCTCGAAGAGTAAAATGAACACTCATGGCTACGATGATGATTACCAAATAAACATTGTGATATGTAGGCATTATTTATAACTGTCATTTATATCTTCATATCTATGTATATAGCTATCCGTATCTGTCTACCTATCATGTTTCCTTATATATGCATGTCTAGATATGGATATGGATATGTTTGCATTTACATCTGCTGGAATATATGTGATATAGCTTAAGAGTGTTTAACATGGAGAGTACCACTACTTTATTCTATAATTTTATATTAGTACATAATACACACTTATTTTCCAGTTAAATCATTTTCAGGGTAATCATCCATGAAGAAACTTTCTGTTCACAACACCTAAAGTCTCAAAAATGTTGAATGGTTTATTTGAAAAATGTGCTTGAATGTTGTTAAATGAAAATTACCTTATAATTAAAAAAAAAAAAACTTTCTGGTTTAATTGAATTCTAGGGTTAAATGAATCCCCATGTAATTTACAATATCATCAAATAGAAAAATATTACACTTTCTTACACAAGAGATAAGCTGGATTTGTGATTGAAAATGTACTTCATCTATTACTTTCTGAGCAAAGAATCTTTTATTTCAAGTACTTTCGGAGAAAGAACAATAATTGCATTTCTCTAATTACAGTTATGTGATATGTAATATCATATTACATTATTACATTAACAGAGCACCTTGTGAGCAAAATTGCTGTAGCATAAAACCCATAGGAATGTGTACATCAGAAATGCTGGTTTCTATGAGGCGTTTAAAAGACACTCATATAAAGGAGATAAGTGCATGAATCCATAATTTATGAACTAAAACTCTAGTATGACAATTTCTGTACATTATTAGCATGTAACTTAGGTGCTAATGTAGTAACTGTGATCTTTTGACTTTTTTTAATACACAAGAGTTTTTAACATTCTTGTCTACAACCAATTTTATAACTTGGTTTATAAATAAAACTGATAAAACATAAAATATTTGTTACAGACCAGGTGCTGTGGCTCACACCTTTAATCCCAGCATTTGGGAGGCTGAGGTAGGTGAATCACTTGAGCAAGGAGTTCGAGACCATCCTGGATGACACAAAATTAGTTGGACATGGTGATGCAGGCATGTAGTCCCAGCTCCCTGGGGAGCTGAGGCTGGAGAATAACTTGAACCATGGAGGCCAAGGCTGCAGTGAACTCTGATCTTTCCACTGCACCCCAGCCTGGGTGACAGAGTGATAACTTGTCTCAAAAATAAAATAAAATAAAATAAAAATATATAAAATAAAAAGAAAATGTTAATTACTCTTACAAGTTGGCCAATGTATATGTACCATCTTAGTATCACAGAGTTTAATGTATGTAGGTAATACCTGAGGATCTTGATAAAATACAGACTTTTAGTTCAGTACATTTGAGTGATCTAATAAGTCTTCCAGATAATAAGCCTGTTGGCCACTTACTTCATATTCTGAGCAGCCATATACTAAATAATGGGTGATATACTTTATGCATTAAAATAATTTAGAAGAAGTAAAAAAATGAAAGTGAAATTCATAAATAATTGCAAAGATGTTGTGTCCCTTTGAGGAAGCATTTTGTAATGTTACAGCAAATATAACCAGTAGCTGTTTTTTAAAGAGATTTATGGCAATTTATCAGAGTACTGATATAATGGGGAAATACACCTTTCAAGGGCTGTTGTATATGGGGTCTACAGAGACATTCATATGAAGAGACCCAAAATGCCATCACAGTTCCCCTCATACAATGGGACCATGTAGAAACACCATGAGAAGTACTTGGTCCTGGTACAAGGCTGTTTTACAAGTATAAGTTTACATATCACACCTGTGACTATTTCTTATATCCCTGAGTACATAACTGAGGTAGATATATTTGGCAGTTAGAAGAACACTGATACGAATCTACTGATTGATTATTAGGGGAATGGCCAAATGGAAGTCACTGAAATTTCCCTTCCTTGACCTAATCAGTAAAACTGAAGCACTATTATATCACAGGTATAATGACAAATATTAGATCCACTCATACAGACTTAAAAAATGTAGCACTGGTGGTGCCCATCATACCCTTTAAAAAAAAATCAGAATTACAACTTCAAAAACAAGATAAATCAGGGCAGAAGAACCAAACTGAACTTCAAAAGAAGTTGTAGCCACAATTTGCACTGCCTCACATGATGTGGTGTCTTTTCTAGAACATGTCATCACAGCCTCTCACACTTGATACTCAGCTATTGATCTGGTGAATGTCTTTGTTTCAGTCCCATCAGGAAAATATATCAGACTGTAGTAATTGTTTTTAGTCTTGTCCCAGGCCAGAGTTAACTATTCTGCTCTCTGTAACTATATAGTCCAAATAAATTTTACTTCAATTTTTACTGATAATTGACAGAACATCTACTGGTGCACTATCTTAATGACATCTTGTTAATAAGACATGTTCGGCAAGTGATAACTATGTCAGTTAGTCTGGTAAAATACATGTACATCAGAGACTAGAAGATAAACTCTAAAAAGGCTTTTTATCATCAGGGAAATATTAGGAGTACAGTGGTATTTCACATGTTTTGAGTCATCTCATTGGGGGAAAAATAGGGCAATATAATTCATCTCAACCTCCTTCAAAGGAAAAGAGGCACAATATTTGATCAGCTACTTTTGAATTTTGGAGAGAATATGTAAAACATTGGGCATACTGGTATCTATTTTCCAGGTGACTCAGAAGGTTACTGGTTTAGAGAGGGCTCTACAGCAGGTGCAGGCTGTGGTCCAAGATATATCTGTGATATGCAAAGGTACCTTGGTAGGTTACTGGAAAGCTTAGATAGGAATGACTCAGTGAAGATCTCTAGATTTTGGAGCAAGATTGCGTCATTCTGGGTTGCATGTGTAGCTTCTTCAAAACCATATTCTTTAAATATTTGTTATAAATAATATTTAGAGAAAGAATAGAGCAACAGTACCACTGTTAGTAACAACTCAGCATTCTCTCCCTTGTTCTGAGTAAATAACCCACAGAGCACAACCAAGGCCCTTCACACTAGATAACTTCCATCTTTCTTAGAAGTCTATTACATAATCATTATGTGTTCGTTGCTGCTTTTTAAGGATCTTATCACAATGTAGCAGGTCAATAATTATTTCTTTCAAACAAATAATGCATAATTTTCTCCATACGTTCATTTTTATAACGTGATGCTCTGGGAACTCAAATAGCATGTGTATGTCATAGATTCTAAAAATAGTAGACACAACGTTAAATTGTAGATTGCTAATAAAGTGTCTTTGGTTATTTACAATAAAAATTGCATTAATAATAGCCTGGGTATGGGTATTATAATGTTGTCTTGATTAATATAAAATTTTATATTTTGTATAACAGAATGCTAATGATATACATTTTTCAAGTAATTTTTGAATGTGCTATTCAGATTTACCACTGCTACTATTCTAATCAGAAGATTATCACATGCATCTCAAAAAAATAGCAGTAAAAATTTAGAAAAATAAATAAATACTTGACATAAGAAGCAGTAATCATATATTTTTTCAAGAATACTCACAGAGAACTTAGATAATCAATGCTTTCAGAAAGAGAATGAGAGAGAGAATAAAATTGCAATGGAGAATGAAGGTGAAGGCTTTATTCCAATTATGCCGCTTATTAGCTTCCTGGTCTCAGGCAAGTCACCCCACCTCTTTATATTTTATAAAATATTGTGTAGATTTAATGAGAAATCAAATATGACACGGCATTCTCATTACTAAATTATATTATAATAAAATTAAATATAGATTTAATGTATCTTTAATGTATAAATATAATACAATATTTATGAGTGTGTGTGTGATATCAAGTTTTTGCCACAAGGATATAAATTTATCATTGTTAAATCAATCACATAATTCTACCTTTAATTTCTAAAATAGCTTTGTGGACAGTTAAACTATATGAATTTAAGATAATACTGCAAAATTCTACCCAAGTTAAGCAGTTATGTCTTCAATTACTTTCCTGTAAAGTAAATCAACCATACTTTCTTCACAACTTGATTCTAATAAATTGAAAAACAGTTTGGAACACACCAGGACTTTTATTTGCTTAGCTTTAGATTGAGAGTGTGGTGATGCAAAAATGAGGGGAAAAAAAGGAATTAGTGATTACTTTTAAAATATTATTTTAATATGTTAATGACTACACTGACTACAAGTTAATTTTTCACATATTAAAAATAAGTAAAAATGAAAACTAATTTGCCATTACTATCACATTTAATTGAAATATTAGCAAAAACAAAAACTAATAAAAAACGTTTAAATAATCATTACCAATTTAACACTGGTAATTCAGAATTTATTGTAGCTTTCTCCTGTAGGCTTGCATGAACAATATAATGAGTTTACAATATAAAGACCTAGAATTGTGCAAATAAAATGGCCAAAGCTTGGGAGTCAAGCAATCTGACTTCAAAGTTTCTGTCTCATCACCCTAACTTTCCAGTTTCAGACAAATATCCTTTTAATATGCTACATTTAACTATTTGCAAAATACTTTTACAAATGTTTACAAAATTACACTTTGGAGATCTTTTTCAAATTGAAGGTTTGTGGCAATCCCGTGTCAAGTAAAACTATCGGTGTCATTTTTTCCAACAGTATGTGATCACTTTGTGTCTCTGTGTCACATATCGGTAATTCTTGCAATATTTTAAACATCTTCGTTATGATTATACTTGGTAACAGTGGTCTGCAATCAGTGATTTTTGGAGTTACTTTTGTAATTGTGTTGGGGTACTACAAACTGTGCCCATATATGATTGTGAACTTAATGGATAAATATGTGTGTTCTGACTGATCTTTAAACCAATTGTTCCTCCATCTCTCTCCCTCTCCTAGGGAACTCCCTATTCCTTAAGACAGAACAATACTGAAATTACGTCAATTGATAACCCTACAATGGCCTTTAGGTATTCCAGTGAAAGTCACACATTTCTCACTTTATAGAAAAAGCTAAAAATTGTTAAGCTTAGTGAGAAAGGCGTGTTGAGAGCTGAGACAGGCTGAAAGCTACATCTCTTGTACCAGTTAGCCAACCTGTGAAGGTCAAAGGAAAACTCTTGACGAAAATTTAAAATGCTACTCCGGTGAATACAAGAATAGCAAAACAGCTTTATTTCCATTATGGAGAAAGTTTGAGTGGTCTGGGTAGAAGACAACAGCATTCCCTTAAGTCAAACCTCACTCAGAGCAACATTTCCTTAAGCCAAACTTCACTCAGACCACAACATTCCCTTAAAACAAACCTCGCTCAGAACAAGACCCCAACTCTCTTTAATTCTACGTAGTTTGAAATAAATGAGGAAGCTACAGGAAAAAAAAAAAAGTTTGAAGTTAACAGACATTGGTTCATGAGATTTAAGGAAGGAAGCTCTCTCCACAACACAAAATAACAAGGCAAAGTAGCAAATGCTGATTAGAGGCTGCAGCAAGTTACCCAAAAGATCTAGCTAAGAAAAGTCATGAGTTGGCTACACTAAACAACAGACTTGGTAAGTAGAAAAAAAAGAACATTCTCATATTGGAAAATGTCATCTAGGACTTACGTAGGTACAGAGGAGAAGCCAGTGTCTGACATCAAAGTTTGAAATGCTAGGTATACTCTCTCATTAGGGACTAATGCTGCTGGTAAATTTAAGTTGGACCCATAGCTTATTCGTATTCTGCCTAGAGCCCTTAAGGATTCTGCTAAATCTATTCTGCCTGTGCCCTAGAAATAGAATGATAAAGACCTGATGATAGCACATCTGTTTACAGCATGGTTTGCTGAATATTTTAAGCTCATGGTTGAAACTTAGAACTTAGAAATACCTACTTTCAAAATATTACTCATCAGTGACAATGTACCTCATCACCCAAGAGCTGTCATGGAGAGGTACAAGGATATTAATGTTGTTTTCCTTCCTGTTGACACAACATCCAATCTGCAGACAATAGATAAAGGAGCAATCTTTACTTTAAAGTAACCAAAACAGCATGGTACTGGTACCAAAACAGAGATATAGACCAATGGAACAGAACAGAGTCCTCAGAAATAATACCACATATCTACAACCATCTGATCTTTGACAAACCTGAGAGAAACAAGAAATGGGGAAAGGATTCCCTATTTAATAAATGGTGCTGGGAAAATTGGCTAGCCATAAGTAGAAAGCTGAAATTGGATCCTTTCCTTACTCCTTATACGAAAATTAATTCAAGATGGATTAGAGACTTAAATGTTAGACCTAATACCATAAAAACCCTAGAGGAAAACCTAGGTAGTACCATTCAGGACATAGGCATGGGCAAAGACTTCATGTCTAAAACACCAAAAGCAACGGCAGCAAAAGCCAAACTTGACAAATGGGATCTCATTAAACTAAAAAGCTTCTGCACAGCAAAAGAGACTACCATCAGAGTGAACAGGCAACCTACAGAATGGGAGAAAATTTTTGCAATCTACTCATCTGACAAAGGGCTACTATCCAGAACCTACAAAGAACTCAAACAAATTTACAAGAAAAAAACAAACAACCCCATCAAAAAGTGGGCAAAGGATATGAACAGACATTTCTCAAAAGAAGACATTCATACAGCCAACAGACACATGAAAAAATGCTCATCATCACTGGCCATCAGAGAAATGCAAATCAAAACCACAATGAGATACCATCTCACACCAGTTAGAATGGCGATCATTAAAAAGTCAGGAAACAACAGGTGCTGGAGAGGATGTGGAGAAATAGGAACACTTTTACACTGTTGGTGGGATTGTAAACTAGTTCAACCATTATGGAAAACAGTATGGCGATTCCTTAAGGATCTAGAACTAGATGTACCATATGACCCAGCCATCCCATTACTGGGGATATACCCAAAGGACTATAAATCATGCTGCTATAAAGACACATGCACACGTATGTTCATTGCAGCACTATTCACAATAGCAAAGACTTGGAATCAACCCAAATGTCCATCAGTGACAGACTGGATTAAGAAAATGTGGCCCATATACACCATGGAATACTATGCAGCCATCAAAAAGGATGAGTTTGTATCCTTTGTAGGGACATGGATGCAGCTGGAAACCATCATTCTTAGCAAACTATCACAAGAACAGAAAACCAAACACCGCATGTTCTCACTCATAGGTGGGAACTGAACAATGAGATCACTTGGACTCGGTAAGGGAGACATCACACACCGGGGCCTATTATGGGGAGGGGGGAAGGGGGAGGGATTGCATTGGGAGTTATACCTGATGTAAATGACGAGTTGATGGGTGCAGCACAGCAACATGGCACAAGTATACATATGTAACAAACCTGCACGTTATGCACATGTACCCTAGAACTTAAGGTATAATAATAATAATAATAATAATAATAATAATAAAAAGAACGTTCATGATTCATGGAAGAAGGTCAAAATATCAACATGTATAGGAGTTTGAAGAAGTTGATTCTAATCCTCATGAATGACTTTGAGGATTCAAGATTTTAGAAAATAGATGTAAATGGCATGTAAAGAACAGGAGAAAAATAATTAGAAGTGGATCCCAAAGATGTGACCAGGTTGTACCAATCTCATGATCAAACTTTAAAAATTGATGGATTGTTCCTTATGAGTGAGCAAAGAACATGGTTTCTTGAGGTCCTTACGGATGAGCAAAGAAATGGTTTCATATTCATCTCTTGGTGAAGATGATGTGAACATTGTTGAACTGACAACAAAGTATTTACAATATTACATGAACTTAATTAACTAAGCAGTGGCAGAGTTTGAGAGGATTAACTCCAACTTTAAAAGAAGTTCTACTGTGAGTGAAATGCTATCAAACAGCACTGCATGCTACAGAGAAAACTTTCATGAAAGGAAGAGCCAATCGATGCATCAGACTTCATTGCTATTTTACTTACCACAGCTACCCCAAACTTCAGCAACCACCACACTGATCACCAACAAGTATCAACACTGAGACTAGCAAAAATATTATAGCTAATGGGAGGCTTAGATAATTATTAGCATGTTTGTAGCAATAAAGTATTGTTAAATTAAGATGTAGTTTTTAGACATTATGTTATTTTACACTTAACAGGCTGTGGTGTACTTTAAACATAACTTTTATATTCACTGAGAAACAAACAAACAAAAAATTATGTAACACTGTAGTGCCATAGTCTGGAACCAAACCCGCAATATTTCTGAAGTATGCATATAGTTGATAAAGGACTAGTCCTCTTTAGCCAACATTTGTACTGCAAAATAAAGGCTAAATCAATGTTAGTTTATAGCTTAATTCAAAGTTACCTTTGTGCAGACATAAATCCTAGAATCTTCAGAAAAACTTGCGCTAAAGTCCTTAAACTTTTGTCAACTAAAAGCTATGAATCATTGGATGATACATAATTTCTTTATTTAAAATAAATATAGCACAGTCTCAACTTTTATTTTTTAAATTTTCACTTCTTTGCTCTTGTAGCTGATAACAAATAAAGTGGAGACAATATGCCAAATATCATTGGCTTTGATTCGATTTGAAAATACTGTCAAACACTGATCTTTTATTTTCTCAGATCTCACTCATACTTTATCCTTTCTCTCATGGTGAAATAGAGTAAGATTTTGATGACATTTCTTCAGATGAAGAACAGATGAAAGCTCTTGATCAAATAGACCAAAACTACAGATCTAGATGTGCTGGAAGTTGTTACATATTCAGGTACTTTATTAAACAGTGCCTGATTGTGTTCCGGCTACTTTTATAAGATGTTTACACTTAGCTTCTGGGAAACTTTGATATTGTCCTGCTATATGTACAGACACGTATACACACTTTCAGATGTATATGCATGTACATGTCTGTAAAAAAATTGTCTTTAAGTGTATACATACATTTATATATTTGCACATATTTATCTATATCTGAGCTCTTCTTTAAATATGTCACATTTGCTTGGTAAAAGAATAACCTATAATATTAGAATATAACGTTTATAAGTATTCAAAAGCGGTTTGGTTATGTAACACAAAATTTGCATATTGTAAATAACCCTAATGAAACATAGCGCTTAGTTTTCATTTAAATGTTCAATTTTCTTTTTAATATGTCAATGACTTTTCTTGCATTCATTATTTTCTAAATTCTGAAATATATTAAAAGGATATAAATATTTTAAGTGTAACTTCAGTTTCACAATGTCAAACTGGCTTTGAAAAATAATTCATTCATATATCTAGACAAAAGAATTTGTACAGTAAACTGGGGTTATGTCATTTAGCCTCATAGTATTTTTTAAATGGATTTCCTCAACAAAAAGTCAAGTCTTGTTTCAGAAAAAGTGAAAAGGGAATTATTGCCCTTGGAAAAAACTAGAATATTTTATTTATTTTGTATATTGCATAGAATTTTTACTTTATATCCAATTTTAAATAAAATAACATCTAAATAATTTTCTATGATGTAAAAAATTTAGATTTTAAAATCTATAAGTTTCAGATATTTGACATTGATTTTCTTTCATCTCATCTCGTTTCTGAGTTTGCACATTATTTATATATATTAATATTAAACATGCTCAGCTACTTGTATTATAATCAGGGATATTATGCTGTCTTTTATCTATCTTTTAAATAGAAAATACATCAATTTTCTATTATTGACTATTTTGCAAAACAATCTTTGCATCTATGCTAATTAAAATTTTAAAATAGTGTAATGATGCTAAAACCTTTATAATATTACAATGTGTTTTCCTATTCAACCATGAAACATATTTTTATAAAAATGTGTATCATTCTTAGATTATAATGAATTGTTTTATATCAGAAAAAGTGTTTTCTCGATATTGTTGTTTTTGTTCCCCTAGTCCTCACCAGTTTTGGCAATTTTTCAATGTTTCTCTGACATAAAATCATAAAGAGTTATTTTGTTTCATTTCCCTATGGCAGCTCATGCTGTTGTATACACTATTTAAATTTCTGTATCCCACATTGATCCAAATAAAGCAGATATATTTTAAATACTTTTATTAAGTAATTAGAAAATAACTCACCATTTACTATTTTAAATCATTCTTTCCCAATTATTCTGATTTAGTAAAGAAAATTATATTTTTACAGATAATTGTAAAACTTAATGGTAGTAAAAAGAAGATGAATGTTTTTAATGTAAAAATTATTTGAATGAAACTAAATACCTGAACAAAATTATATGTACATGAAGTAAATGATTTTTTGATATTTTGAGGAAACTCCATAGTGACTGTATTAATTTGTTCACCTATCAACAGTGTACTGGCATTTCCATTCTCTATATCCTCACTTGCTTTGGTTATTTTCTCTTTTTTTGATAATAGCCATTTTAACTAACGTATGATCCACAATCCTGACCTTCAGTATGTATCCAAATAAAGAAAACTAGTATAGCAAAAATATATCTCTATTCCTATATCCACAGTAGCACTATTTGCAATATCTAAGATATAGAATGAACTCAAGTGTCCATTGACAGATGAATGGATAAAGAAAATGTGGTACATATACACAATGGAATATTATTCAGCCATAAAAAATGAAATGGTGTCATTTGTAGCAACATGTATGGAATTGGAGGACATTATGTTACGTGAAATAAGCCAGGCACAGAGAGACAAATATTTCATGTTTTCGCTAATATATGGCAGCTAAAAAACTTGATCTCATGGAGTTAGTGAATAGAATGGTTGCTACCAGAGGCTGGAGAGGGAAGTGGGGAGAGATGGATGAAGAAGTACTGGTTAATGGGTACAAAAATATTTAGATGGAAGGAATAAGGTTTAATGATCCTTAGCAAAATAGGACAAACTACAGGCAAAGATAATTTATTATATATTTTAATAGCTAGAAAAGAACATTTGAAATACTTCCAACACAAAGAAAGAAATGTTTGATGTGATGGATATTTCAATTACCCAGATTTGATAATTACACATTGTATGCTTCTATCAAAATGTCACATATACCTTACAAATATGTAAAATCATTATGTATCCATAACAACTAAAATAATTACAAAAACAAAATCATATTTGGACTATATCTTCTAATTTTTATATTCATTGTTATGTGCAAAATACCATTCAAGGAACTACATATTACTATTCATAACAATTCACCTCTCGTATTCACTATATTTTAAGGCCATATTTAAGTATTTCTGAAACTGAAATTTTTTTGGCTTTGTATAACAATTATTCAATCCATACAGTATTTTATCATTTATATACCTACACATTCATTTAATAAATAACTGTTAATTAATATGCAGAAAATGCTGATTTACTTGTAGGGAGATATAAAGATGAATCAGAGGTCAAAGTCTGCCTTCAAGCAAAGACTATATTTTAGTGAATAAATATCATGTATTTATTCTAAAATAATAAAACAAAACATGGTAGGTGCCATGAAAGCAATGTTAATAAATTTTTTTGAAGTAGTTTAAATAATACATTTGAATAGAAAAACATAATGTAATAATATCTGAAGATACAAAAAATGCTTTGTTTTTTTGATTAATAATAATTATATACTGACATGAAAGAATACTTTCTTAAGATGAAAATCATAAATACGTCCAAAACCCAAAGACAGTTTTACTGTAAATAAGAACACAAAAAAATAAGTGAGAAGTTTTTCCAGTATCTTCAGAAAGTCAACTGGCATCACCATAATTTACAATTGACTCATAGCTGCTATGCAATGCAGTGAGACAGAAGAAGAAAATGTTTAAAAAAATCAAAATGTATTATATGATAAAGAGTCACCCTTAGCAGATATAAAATACAAATGATAACTTGGGAAGAAACAAATTTCAAATAATTTTACAGAAAAACCTTCAACTTCCTTAAAATATGAAGATTTTTTTGAAAAATATATTAAGTATAATAGAAGAATGGAAAAAGAGAAAGTTGTTTACAGTAAACAAAATTAACATCTTCTAAACACAGTAAAAATTTCAATGGTCCTAATAACAAACAAACTATGAAATAACTAAAATTCGATACCATGTTTTCCCATAGTAGTTTGTCAAAAATCAGATAATTTGGTGAGGCAGGGTTCATGACAATAAGGGAGAAGAAGTACTCTCATATTTCTGATAGCAGTGAAAATATATACCACCTTTATGTATAGCAGTTTAATCAATATATCAACAAGTATAATACACATAATTTGATCCATCTTTTAATAACTTTGTTATAGCATATATATGAATTGATAAATACACACAAATTTTCTCTGTAGTATATGGTTTATAATAGAAAGCCTATGGAAATATTCTGTATACCAAAAATAGCAGGCAAAATAAATAAAATTTAGTACATATTTACATTAGAATTCTATATAGTCCTACATATGTACATGTGGGAAGAGACCTCAGTTTAAATGAAATACAGCTGTAAGACCATCTACAGAACTTATTTTCTTCTTGTTGAGAGGGGAGCAGGGCCGTTACAATTGAAATGAGAAGTAAGGCAGAGTTGAAAGTAGTATATGTCTGGCTAGTACCAGCCTAAGTGGGTGTAATACTAAAATATCAACTTAACACTACATTTGTTAGTTTGTTTACAGAATGTCAATTAAACACAAGTTTTAAATTATTCTTATCATATCCATTTGGGTGGCAGCTAAGCAGTAGGAAGATATTAAAGAAGTTATATATTTAAACAGAATGCTTGCAAAGGAAAATAACTTCTGCAATCTTACAATAACGATGAATATAATGTAAGCGTGATGTATAGAGCTAAATATATAAATTTCATACACCGTTATTTTACATGTTATTTTGACACATCAACCTTTCATTACTACTCAGTTAATATATTCTCTTGGAGAAAAGAATGATTTTTATCTACACATGTTCTAAAGCTCACACAGGCTGTAAGTATAATGAAATTATTTTATTTATATTTTTAAATGTTTATATCTGCATATGCTACAATTAGACCTAGATGTAATTTTGAAATTCTAAGGACTACATGTACATTTTAGTTAGAAGTTATAGGTATAAATACTTAAAAATCTGCACAATATGTTAAAAACAAATTTATCTTATTTTGCCGTTTTTTAAATTTCGTGCTTTTATATTTATGAAAACAAAAGACATGAAATTTTACTGTGTTTAGAAGATGTTAATTTTGTTTACTGTAAACAGCTTATTCTTTTTCCATTCTTCTATTGTACTTAATATATTTTTTTAAAAAAATCTTCATATTTTAAGGAAGTTGAAGCTTTTTTTCTGTAAAATTATTAAAAAACATGTTTTTCACCCATTATTAGAAAATTTTAAACCAACTGAAGACACTAAGTGGACAGGTAATTTGTTAGTAAATGCTTGGAAAGATGCAGAGGGTATGGACTTCCTTTAAAGCAGTACTTCCACAGGAATATAATGCTAGAAAATTAATGGTTTTCCACACGAGGCCTAAAATTCTCTTTCATTTTTAGAGAACAAGGGTGCTCACGTACCTGGGTTGGCTAGGAGCAGAGAATGGAGACACTCAAAAAGATGACTCTCATAAGACAAAAAAAAAAAAAAAAAAAAAAAAAATGTTAGCAGATGTATTTAATGTTTTACCCATCTAGAAGATACAGAAAAGAGCAAACCATTTTCTTCCTAAGGTGCCATAACTTACAGCGGAGCCTTATCTAAAATGCCCACAGGTTGTGGATTCTGGTTTTACTACTTTGTAAATGCATGACTGGAAATAAGATCCTAGAACAAGAACAATGACTTAAATCAAAAGTAAGCAGATATAAATAAATAATAGATGTAAGAAGAGATCTCAGCCCGGCGCGGTGGCTCACGCCTGTAATCCCAGGACTTTGGGAGACCGAGGCGGGTGGATCACCTGAAGTCAGGAGTTTGAGATCAGCCTGACAGACATGAAGACATCCCGTCTTTACTAAAAATACAAAAAATTAGCCAGACGTGGTGGCGCATGCCTGTAATCCCAGCTACTCGAGAGGCCGAGCCAGGAGAATCGCTTGAACGTGAGCGGCGGAGGTTGCGGTGAGCTGAGATCATGCCACTGCACTCCAGCCTGGGCAACCAGAGTGAAACACCTCACACACACACACACACACACACACACACACACACACACCTCAATGAGGTAGAAAATACAAAATGGGCAAGGAAGAAAAAAGCTTTTAAATAAACATCAATAAAACTGATAAAATTCTAGCTAGATAAATTAGACAAAACAGAACAAAAGCATAGGTTATAATTATTAGGAATGAAAATGGGACAGAATTGTAGTTCTCCATGCACTAAAGGCTTAAATGAAAATAGTATAAACAACTTTTAACAATAAATCTAACATCTTAAACAAAATGGACAAATTCCTTGATAGTCACAAACTACAAAAGCTCAATCAAGAGGAGATATATAACCTGAATAGCCCTATATCTAAGATAAGAAATTAAATTTGTATCCAAAAATGTCTCAAATGAAAACTAGCCACAGATGGCTTGAGTGGTGAATTGTGAAAAATGTTAAAGAAGAAATAATGCAAATTCTGAATAGTTCAGAATGTTAACAGAACATGGAAAAAGAAATCAGCATTACTCTTTCAGTAAAACCAGACCAATACATTCCAAGAGACAAAAGCAGGAGATACATATCCCTATAGAATACAGATATAAAATCTTTAATACAATTTTATCAAGAGGCAATATAATAATAAAGTATGGTTTATCCTAGGAATAAAATGTTTATACCACATTAGAAAGTGAATCAATGTAATCAGTTACATTAAACTATTTTTAAATGAAAAATCATGTGACCATCTCAATAGATTCCAGAAAAAAAAAATCTGGAAAAATTTCATACTCACTTGGTTTAATGGCTCTCAGAAAACTAGGAATATAAACAATTTTCTCAACCTAGTAGAAAGTATCTACACTTAATCAGGATTCACTTTCTATTCACTGATAAAGTTTAAACTAATTTTTCCCTAAGATCTGGAATAAGACAAGTGAGACTTTTCTCATCATTCCCATTCAACATAATATTGGATGCCCTACCCCAAATAAGGCAGAGAAAATTCATGATAATGTTGAAAATCGGCCAGGTGTTGTAGCTCACGCCTGTAATCCCAGCACTTTGGGAGGACGAGGAGGGTGGATTACCTGAGGTCAGGAGTTTGAGACCAGCCTGGCCAAAATAGTGAAACCCCATCTCTACTAAATATACAAAAGTTACCCAGGCATGGTGGCACATGCCTGTAATCTCAGCTACGTGGGAGGCTGAGGCAGAAGAATTGTTTGAACCCAGGAGGTGGAGGTTGCAGTGAGCGAGATAGAGCCACTGCACTCCAGCCTGGGAAACAAAGTAAGACTCTGTCACAAAATAATTAATTAATTTTTAAAAAAAGTTAAAAATTTTAAGACATTTCAAAATTTACTAGAAGTAGTAAGAGTTTTCAGGGCTATATTTAACATATAAACATATTTATTTACACTAGCAACACCCAATTGGGCATTAATTTTGGAAAAAAATCATGCAATATATCATTAGGATATGAAACATTTAAAGATAAATTTAAGAAATTATATTCAAAAACTATACACTGAACTGAAATTTGCAACCTGTAGACGGAAAATATTACTGCAAAAAATTAATGATGATTATAATGAAGATATAAGCATATCATGGACTCAAACACAATACATTGTTATGATAAAATGTACATTGGTCTATAGATTCAAGACAATGTCAATTACTATTCTAACAGAAGGATTTCTAAAAAGAAATTTGATTCTGAAATGTATATTAAAAATCCGGGGAAATAGAATAAGCAAAATAATTATGAAAAAAAAGATAATAAATAACTTACATTTACCATAATGCTGTAGTTAGAAAGACAGAGTTAAATTTGTGTAAAGATAAACATATAGATTAATGGAACATAATAACAAGACTAATACATATGATACACTAATTTGTGACAAAGTTGACAAGCAAATTCAATAAGAACAATACAGTTTTTAAATGTATGTTGTATTCAGGAATTCAGCTTCTTCCTGGTTTAAACCTGGGAGGGTGTATGTGTCCAGGAATTTATGCATTTATTCTAAATTTTATAGTTTATTTGCATAGAGGAGTTTATAGTATTCTCTGATTTTTTTTTCCCATGGATCAGTGGTAATATCCCCTTTACCATTTCTTACTGTGTCTATTTGATTCTTCTATTTTCTTCTTTATTAGTCTGGCTAGCAGTCTATTTTGTTAGTCTTTTCAAAAAACAGCTCCTGTGATTTTTTGACGGGTTTTTCATGTCTCTATCTTCTTCAGTTCTGCTTGGATCTTAGTTATTTCTTGTCTTCTGCTAGCTTTTGAATTTGTTTGCTCTTGCTTCTCTAGTTCTTTTAATTGTGATGTTAGGGTGTCAATTTTAGATCTTTCCCACTTTCTGATATGGACCTTTAGTGCTATAAATTTCCCTCTTAACACTGCTTTAGCTGTGTCCCAGAGATTCTGGTACATTGTGTCTTTCTTCTCATTGGTTTCAAAGAATTTATTTATTTCTGTCTTGATTTTGTTATTTACCCAGTAGTCATTCAGGAGCAGGTTGTTCAGTTTCCATGCCTGAAATTGAAGCCTACTAACCAAAAAAAAATGCCCAACACAAGATGAATTCACAGTCTATTTCTACCAGGGATACAAAGAGGATAATTTCATTCATTCCTTCTGAAATTATTCCAAGCAATAGAAAAAGACGGGCTCCCCCGCTTACTTGTTTTATGAGGCCAACATCATCTTGATACCAAAACCTGACAGAGACACAACAACAACAAAGAAATATCAGGCCAATATCATTAATGAATATCAATGCAAAAATTTTCAATAAAATACTGGCAAAATGAATCAGGCAGCACATCAAAAAGCTTGTTCACCATGATCAGGTAGGCTTCAACCCTGGTGTGCCAGGCTGGTTCAATATATGCAAACTGATAAATGTAATCCATCACAAACAGAACCAATGACAAAAACCACATGATTATCTCAATAGATAAAGAAAAAGCCTTGGATACAATTCAACAGCCCTTCATGCTAAAAACACTCAATGAACTAAGTATTGATAGGACATATCTCAAAATATTAAGAGCTATATATGACAAACCGTAGCCAATATCATACTGAATGGGTCAAAACTGGAAGCTTTCCCTTTGAAAACTGGCACAAGACAAGGATGTCCTCTCTCATCACTCCTATTCAACATAGAATTGGAAGTTCTGACCAGGGCAATCAGGCAAAAGAAAGAAATAAAGGATATTGAACTAGGAAGATGGGAAGTCAAATTGTCTCTGTTTGCAGATAACATGATTTTATATTTGAAAACCCCATCGTCTCAGCCCAAAAACTCCTTAGGCTGATAAGAAACTTTAGCAAAGTCTCAGCATACAAAATCAATGTGCAAAAATCACAAGTATTCCTATACACCAATAATAGACAAACAGAGAGCCAAATCATGAGTGAATTCCCATTCCCAATTGCTACAAAGAAAATAAAATACTTTGGTATACAAATTACAAAGCATGTGAAGGACCTATTCAAGGAGAACTACAAACTACTCCTCAAGGAAGTAAGAGAGGACACAAATGAATGGAAAAACATTCCATGCTCATGGATAGGAAGAATCAATATTGTGAACATGGCCAGAGTGCCCAAAGTAGTTTACAGATTCAATGCTATATCAATCAAGCTACCATTGACTGTTTTCACAGAACTAGAAAAAAATCTACTTTAAATTTCATATGGAACCAAAAAAGAGCCCATATAGCCAAGACAAACCTAAGCAAAAAGAACAAAGCTGGAGAAATCACACTACCTAACTTCAAACGATACTGCAAGGCTACAGTAACCAAAACAGCATGGTACTGGTACCAAAACAGACATATATACCAATGGGACAGAAGAGAGGCCTCAGAAATAACACCACATATCTATAGCTATCTGATCTTCAAAAAACCTTACAAAAACAAGCAATGTGAAAGGATTCCCTATTTAATAATTGGTGCTGGGAAAAAATGGCTACCATATGCAGAAAATTGAAACCAGATCCCTTCCCTACACCTTCTAAAAAAATTAACTCAAGATGGATTAAAGACTTAAATGTAAGACCTAAAACCATAAAAATCCTAGAAGAAAACCTAGGCAATGCCATTCAGGACAGGCATGGGCAAAGACTTTACGACTAAAACACCATAAGCAATGGCAACAAAAGCCAAAACTGACAAATGGGATCTAATTAAATTAAAGAGCTTCTGCACAGAAAAAGGAACTACCATCAGAGTGAATAGGCAACCTACAAAATGGGAGAATATTTTTGCAATCTGTCCTTCTTACAAAGGTCTAATATCCAGAATCTACAAGGAACATAAACAAATTTAAAAGGAAAAAAGAAAACCCCATTAAAAGTAGGTGAAGATTACGAACAGACACTCCTCAAAAGAAGTCATTTATGTGGTCAACAAACATATGAAAAAAAGCTTATCATCACTGGTCATTCGAGAAATGCAAATCTAGACCACAGTGAGATACCATCTCACGCCAGTTAGAATAACAATCATTAAAAAGGCAAGAAACAACAGATGCTGGAAGAGATGTCAGGAACTAGGAACACGTTTACACTGTTGGTGGGAGTGTAAATTAGTTCAACCATTGTGGAAGACATTGTGGTGATTCCTCAAGGATCTAGAACCAGAAATACCATTTGACCCAGCAATCCCATTACTGGGTAACATACTCAAATGATTATAAATTATTCTACTATAAAGACACTACACACGTATGTTTATTGCGGCAGTATTCAGTTGCAAAGACTTGGAACCAACCCAAATGTCCATCAATGATAGAATGGATAAAGAAAAGGTGACATGGTCGGGCGTAGTGGCTCACACCTGTAATCCCAGCACTTTGTGAGGCCGAGACAGGCGGATCACGAGGTCAGGAGATCGAGACGATCTTGGCTAATGCGGTGAAACCCCGTCTCTACTAAAAATACAAAAAAATTAGCTGGGCGTGGTGGTGGGCACCTGTTGTCCCAGCTACACGGGAGGCTGAGGCAGGAGAATGGCATAAACCTGGGAGGCGGAGCTTGCAGTGAGTGGAGATTGCACCACTGCACTCCAGCCTGGGCGACAGAGCAAGACTCCGTCTCAAAAAAGAAAAAAAAAAAAGAAAAAAAGAAAAGGTGACACATATACACCATGGAATATTATGCAACCATAAAAAAATAAAAGTTCATGTCCTTTACAGGGATTTGAATGAAGCTGGAAATCATCATTCTCAGCATACTGTCACAGGAATAGAAAACCAAACACTGCATGTTGTCACTCATAAGTGAGAGTTAGTTGAACAATGAAAACACTTGGACACCATTAGGGGAACATCACACACCAGGGCCTGTTGGGAGGTGGGGAGCAAGGTGGGGGGATAGCATTAAGACAAATACCTAATGCATGCAGGACTTAAAACCTAGATGATAGAAAAAGGGATATCCATATGCAAGGGAAAACAAAAAACACATATTTAGCTCCTGCATACCCAAAAGTAAATAGAAATTTTCCATAGTCCTAAATGTAATAGCTAAAACTATAAAGGTGATAGAAGAAAACTTAGGAGAAAACCTTTGTGACCTTTATTTTAGGAAATATTTTCAAGATTAACCACAAAGAAGTGCATACCTTAAAGGAAAAAAAAAAAAAAACTTCAGTAATGTCTAAAATTTTTGCTTTTCAAAGACACTTCAACAGAAATTTGTGGAAATCCAAAAACTGGCCAAAAATTTTGTGATGCATAAATCTTAAGAAGACTTGTGTCCAGAATATTTAAAGAATTTCTACAACTAAATAATAAAAGAAAAATAACAGCTCTCATGAAAGTTGGGAACATTTTGATTGTTTGCCTCTTTTTTTTTTTTTTTTTTCCAAGATGGCAGATTAGAAGTATTTCTAGTATACCTCTCCCACTTGGAAGAACAAAATAGTCTGTAAAGATTCACGATGTGAACGTTTTCTCAAGAAGCAATCCAGGAAAAGAACTGGAAAACATAAGGAATCTACAGACCTTTTGAAGGAAGCAGGAGGCTGCAGCTTACACTTTGAGTCAGGCAAAGATGGCGGGTCCCTGCAATGTGAGAGACGGAAAGACCACCCTTTGGAATACATACTCATTTGGGACCCTGAAAGTCCAGGCTACAGGGGAAGACCCTAACCTTACGCACTGCAGGAACCAGCTTGGGGAGGGTCATGAAATATAAAAGTAAGAGCAGCAGCGGGAAGATCCTTGCATACACTCCCAGATTCCAGCACAGACTGAGGGAATCAATTCCCTTCTGTTCTTCACAGGAGACTCTACAGAGGACAGTCAAAAATTTCAGGTAATGGTGACAGGTTAAAAGAAGCCCTCAACAAGTTTTCCTGATATAACCTCAGGTGGGGAAGAACTCTGTTGGACAGAGCTGGGATTGAGAGAGTGAAAAGTGGGCTGCAGCACAAATGCAGGAGTCAGGAGTGCAAAAGTGGAGAGTGCAAGTTAGTGAGTGCAGGAAGTGCAGGTGCAGAAGGGGCAGGTGCAGGAGCTGCAGGTGCAGGAACTTGGTGCCCTTCTTTGCAGTGAACAGAGAGAGGCTGGCCTGAAAGCCGTGGGTGCTATCTCTGTGGGGAAAGCTTATGACAGTTTTTAATGCAGTTGCAAGCTCTTAGTGCAGGCTGACTGAAACTCAGGTCACCGCTGCCAGGGGAACACCGCAGGAATGAATCCGCCTCACCAACTGTGTTTGAACGGTGTAAGACTTCCTGCTTTTTTTCCCATTCCCTGTGCAAACTCCTCTGTGCAGCAGAGGCAGCAACACTCCCCTCTGGAACATTGACTCATTTGCCTGGGAACTGCTTTTGTTCCCCAACACTCACAGAGTCTGCTGCTTGCCCTGAACATGGAGATTCAGGGCACAAACCCACCTAACCCAGCTTCTACCTGTCTTTAGCCCACCATCAGCTCTGGTGGCTTAAAACAAAATATAGAAACTCTTGGGAGCTACACAGTCTTGCCCATTGCTTGAGAAAGCAGAGTATCCTTCAGAAAGCATAAAACAAGCAAATATCCCTTTACTACTATTTCAGTTGGTGCTCTTTCACAAATGCCACCTCCTGGCTAGAGGCAATAACAGAGTTCATTACAGCATCTTCTGATAGAATAACACTGCATGCAGGAAGGAGAAAATGGCTCCATGATCTCAGCTGTCACCATTGCTTGCCCCACTCTGTCTAACCACAACATCCTGAGTCTGTCCATGTGACCAGCTCATTACTATTATAACCAGCATTCAAGAAAGCCAACACACTAATGCTATCAATAATCAAGAAATCTCACAGAGACTACATCACTCCTCTGCCACCCCATTAGACCTGCTGCTGAAAACCACTTCTAGAAAACTTGAGGACAGGTCACATCACCTGATCCCTTGAAGACATTCCTTAGCACCAGCCTGGAGTGTGGCAACTTTATTGGGTAGCTAGACCCACAAGAGCAACAATGTTCTCAGTAGTCTGGTTCCCAGGGACTCCCAGTCTTAAGGGAAGAGGGAATGTACCACATCAAGTGAGCACCCTGTGGGACAAAAGAATCTGATAAGTAGACCTTAAGCACAAGTTCTTTCAACTGGTGGGAAGTTTCTTTCAGCAAATGCATAGTTGTCGTTCTGGGCTCAGCAGGGAAGTCTTCAGCTGTAACCCAGCGGTCAGACAGCCCTGATGTGCATGGAAGGTAGTGGAGAAGAATATGTCTTTCCTCCTTTGTCCACCAGCAAAGGCACAGTTGGTGCCTCTCCCATGGAAACTCTGCATGGCTGCAACTATAGAAACTTTCTGGAACACGTCAGTGTGACTACATCCCCACAAGAAGAGCACCCTCCAGGTTCAGGTTTGCATGAGAAACGGAGTCACAATTTCTCTCTAATTGAAACATCAGCAATCCTACAGATGAAAAGAGTTGCCTGTGTGATCTGAATAGCTAGAGCACTTGGACAAGTGTGTGTCAGAGATGGGTAACTTTCCTGCTGACTTGACAGGGGAGCTGAGGTGGCTCCAAACCTTCCCTCTGAGAATACCTTAGTGTGGCTCACTGAGAGCTCCACTAACCACTTCTGTCAAGGTTGAGACCTCTGCCCACTAGTGGATATTGCATTTACCCACCTGCATTTGTCACACCAGTTTCCACCTGGGGACACTTTCCCTACCAGCCGGAAGCATGAAACATCAAGCCAGCAAATGAAATACTGGGGGAAAAGAAATAAATAGATAAGTGCATGCCACAGGGAAACAAGATAAGCTTTAAGAGGCCTCTACCATTCCAAACCCATAAGAGACAGTGGACTTATTTACACACTGAACACATTTCTACAACAACCAGCATATGAAAAAACTATCATACAAAGACTCTCAATAACCAAGGAACTCTTACAGAGTCTTCACCCCTGAAAGCACCAAGTACTGAATTAGACTATAATTAACTATAAACATTAATGTCTCATATTTAAGGAAAAAAAAAGAAATCACAAAGCAAACAAAAAAAAAAGAAAAAATGCAGGCAAATTAAACATAAGTTCAATAATAATTAGAAGAAATAGTCTATTCAAACGAGAAGGAACCAGAAAATTAACTCCGGTAATATGACAAAACAAGGCTCTAATAATACCCTCAAAAGATCACACTAGCTCTCCAGCAATGTATCCAAGCAAGGATAAAATCTTTGAAATACCAGATAAGGAATTCAGGTGGTGGATTATTAAGCTATTCAAAGAGATATCAGAGAAAGATAAAAATGGAAATTGTATAAGGAAATTTTTGAAAGCAGCTCAAGATATGAATAAAACATTTTCTAGAGAAATTGATATAATCAAGAAAAAACAATCAGGACTTCTCTAAATGAAAGACACACTTAGGGAATTAATAAATGCAGTGGAAAGTTTGAACAATAGACTACAACACATAAAAGAGAGAATCTCGGAGCTTGAGAACAAAGTTTTTTTAAAATTAACCCAGTCAGACAAAAACAAAGACAAAAGAATTTTTAAAAAGTCTCCAAGAAATAAGGGATTATGTAAAATGGCCAAACTTAAGAATAATTATTGTTTCTTAGGGAAAAGATAAAATATATATGGAAAACTTATTTAAGGAAATAATCGAGGAAATCTTTCCTGGCCTGTCTAGAGATCTGGATAACCAAATCCAAGACTTTCTTTTTTTTTTTTTTTTTTTTTTTTTTTTTTTTGAAGACGGGGTTTGCTCTGTCAAGGCTGAGTGCAGTGGCCGGATCTCAGCTCACTGCAAGCTTCCGCCTCCCGGGTTCACGCCATTCCTGCAAGCCTCCCGAAGGCGCCCGCCACCTCTTCAAAAAAGGGGTTTCACCGGGTTCGCCAGGATGGTCTCGATCTCCTGACCTTGTGATCCGCCCGTCTCGGCCTCCCAAAGTGCTGGGATTACAGGCTTGAGCCACCGCGCCCGGCCCAAATCCAAGACTTTCAAAGAATTTCCAGGAAATTCATTGCAAGAAGATCTTCAAAAAAGACGTACATTTATCAGGCTATCTAAAGTCAACATGAAGAAATAAATGTTAAGAGTAGAAGCCAAAAACATCAGGTAAATTCCAAAGGAAAGCCTAACAGACAGCAGAGTTCTCAGCGGAAACCTTACAAGCTAGAAGGAATTGAGATCCTAACTTCAACATCCATAAGGAGAACAACTGTCAGACAGGAATTCTGAATCCTGCAGAAACAAATTTCATAAATGTAGGAGAAATAAAGTGATTTTCAGACAAACAGATGCTGAAGGAATTTGTCACTATCAAAGTAGCATTACAAGAAATGCTAAGAGAAATTCTAAACCTTGAAACAAAAGCCCAATATCCACCAAAATAGAAACTCTTGAAAGCTTAAAAGTCACAGAGTCTATAAAACAATAACACAATGCAAAACAATATATCTAGGTAACAACTAACATGATGAAGAGAAAAATACCTCACATCTCAATATTAACATTTAATGTAAATGAGGTAATTGTTCCACTTAAAATATACAGAAGGGGCAGGGCACAGTGGCTCACGCCTTGTAATCCCAACACTTTGGGAGGCTGAGGTGGGTGGATCACCAGGTCAGGAGATTGAGATCAGCCTGGCTAACATGGTGAAACCCCATTTCTACTAAAAATACAAAAATTAGCTGAGTGTGGTGGTGCGTGCCTGTAATCCCAGCTACTCAGGAGGCTGAGGTAGGAGAATCACTTGAAACTGGGAGACAAAGGTTGCAGTGAGCCAAGATCACGCCACTGCACTCCAGCCCGGGTGACAGAGCAAGACTCCTCTCAAAATACATAAATAAATAAATAAATAAATAAATAAATAAATAAATAAATAACATAACATAAAATAAAACTTTAAAAAAAAAATGCACACACACACACACACACACACACACACACACACCCGAATGGCAGAACTGGTACACTATCACAATCCGAATACCTGCTGTCTTGAAGAGACTCACCTAACATGGGAGGATTTATATAAACTCAAGGTAAGAGCATGGAAAAAAATCTTTGTGCAAATGGAAACCAAAATAGAGCAGAAGTAGCTATTCTTATATCAGACAAAATAGACTTCAAACAAATTAAAAAAAAAAAAAAAGATGGCTATTATACAATGATAAAAGGATCAATTCAACAAGAAGATACTATAATCCTAAATTTATATGCACCAAACACTGGAGCTTCCAGATTCATAAAAAGAAAATTACTGCTAGACCTAAGAAATGAGATAGAAAACAAAACCAAAACAGTGGGAGACTTCGATGCACCAGTGACAACATTCACTAGACAGATCTTTGAGACATAAAGTTAACAGAGAAACAATGAACTCAAATGACATGCTAGAACAAATGAACTTAACAGATATATACAGAACATTTTACCAAAGAACTGCAGAATATACAGTCTTCTCATTAGCACATGAAACATACTCCATGGCAGACGATATGACAGGCCACAAAATCAGTCTTCTTATGTTTAAAAAAATCAAAATCTTATCATGTATCTTCTCAGATCACTGCAGAATAAAAATAGAAATCAATTCCAAAATGAACCCTCAAAACTATACATATAAATGGAAATTAAATAATCTCCTGAATGACGTATGGCTTAAAAAGAAAATCAAAATGGAAATTAAAAATTTCCTTTGAATTGAATGATAATAATAACACAAGTTATCAAAACCTCTGGGATACAACAAAAATTCAGGGCCAAGAGGAAAGTTTAAAATACTAAATCCCTACATCAAAAAGTCTGAAGGAGCAGAAATTGATAACCTAATATTTACCTCAAGGAACTGGAGAAACAAGGACAAACTAAATCTAAAACTATAAGAAGAAAATAAATAACAATGATCAGAGCAGAACTAAATAAAATGCAAACATAAAAATCAATAGAAAAATCAATGAAACAAAAAGCTGGTTCTTTGAAAAAGTAAACAAAATTGATAGTCCATTAGCTAGATTAACCAAGAAGAGAGAAGATCCAAATAAGCTCAATTAGAAATGAAACTAGAGACATTACAACCAACACCACAGAAATACAAAAAATGATTTCAGACTACTAAGAACACCTTTAGACTCACACACTAGAACACCTAGAGAAAATGAATAAATTGCTGGAAATATACAACTCTCACAGATTAAATCAGGAAGAAATAGAAATGTTGAACAGATCAATAACAAGCAGTGAGATTGAATCAGCAATTTAAAAATTGCCAACAAAAGACAAGAACCAGATGGATTCACAGCTAAATTCTACCAGACATTCAAAGAATAATCAGCACTAATCTTACTGAAACTATTCCAAAAGATTGAGAAAGAGGAAATCCTCCTAAATTATTCTGTAAAGTTAGTATCACCCCAATACCAAAACCAGGACAGAACACAAAAACAACAACAACAACAACAACAAACACAAAAAACCTACAAACCAATTTTTCTGATGAACATTAATGCAACAATACTCAATAAAATACTAGCTAACTGAATTCAACAACACATTGAAAAGATAATCCATCATTATCCCAGAGGTGCAGGGATGGTTTAGCATACACATATCAACAAATGTGATACATCCCATAAACAGAATTAAAAACAAAAACCATATTATTTAAATAGATGCAGAAAAACATTTGACATAATTCAGAATCCCATTATAGTAAAAACTCTCAACGAAGTATGCATAAAGGGGGCAAACTCAAAATAATAAAAACCACATATGTTACACGCCTACAGCTAACATCATAATGTGGAAATGAAACTATAAAAATTGTAGAAGGCAATGTTGGAAGAACTCTTCTAGAAATCAGCCTGGGCAAATAATTTGTGATAAATTCCAAAAGCAAACAAAGTAAAAGTAAATATATGGGACCTATTTATAATTAAAAAGCTTCTGCACAGCAAAATAAATAATCAGGAGAGTAAACAAACAACCACAGAATGGGAGAAAGCATTTGCAAATTACACATCCAACAAAGGACTAGTATCCAGAATCCATAGGGAAAGTAAATAAATCAGCAAGGAAAAAGCAAACAATCCCATTAAAAAGTGAGTAAAGGACATGAATAGACATTATTCAAAAGAAGACATACAAATAGACAACGAACACATGAAAAAATGCTCAACTTCACTAATCATCAGGGAAGGGCAAATTAAAACCACAATGAGACACTACCTTGCTCTTGTAGGAAGAGCCATTATTAAAAAGTTAAAAAAACAATAAATGTCTGCTGTGGATGTAGGGAAAAAGGAACACATATACACTGCTGGTGGAAATGTAAATTTGTACAACCACTATGAAAAACAAGATGGAGATGCCATAAAGAGCTAAAAGCAGATGTGCCATTTGATCCAGTAATCCCACTCCTGGGTGTCTGCCCAAAGGAAAAGAAGTTGTTATATGAAAATGGCCTCCAAGAAAATGTTCTTATCCTTGTAAAATAATTAAGCACTAATATATATATGATATATATATATATATATATAGTGTACACTAGTATTTACAGAGTAATATAATTATTATTCATAATATACACTAAAATTTAATGAGTCACCATTCTTTAAAATTGGAAACTATGATTAACATGTCAAAGTATCATCTGCTTAAATTAAAACTAACAAAACAGAAATATAACAGCAACTTTTCAAATGTCTTAGTTAGTGATTATGTTTTTAAAATGGTAATGACATTAGGGTTCACAAAGCCCTTATTCTACCTTTCTTTCAAATTCAGGAAACTCTGAAAGTGTTATTAAAGCTTACTAGCTCAGAGAAGAATTTCATCACTTTGATTTTCCTTTAAGACTTGTAGAAAAGTCATTTATTTTTATTGTATATCTGATGTTGCATCACTCAGAGATGTTCCTTTCCTGTTTCTTTTACTTTAGGAAACTGAATGTACAAATAGGTATATATTTAAATTACATATCCTTCATGATAATGCCCAGCAATGCACATTTTCTCAATGAAATCAGACTTCCAACAACAGATTCAAAAACAGAAGTACTTTGTATTAGCTTATATGCTTCTAATATTTTAAAATACCTTTAAAAAAGAGATAAAAACAATTTATTAATATTTTATATTTATTTGCTTACATTTTACTTCGGATTTTATGTGTCCCCATCAGATCTTATGTGCTGAAATAGATACTAAAACATTCTTCAATTTGATCTTGTGTTTTTGTTTGTGTAAGAGGGAGAGGTGGGATAGAGAAATGGAGAAGGAAAGGAAGGAGACAGGGGGAAAGAAGAAACATAAACAATTTAGAATTCACTTCTTTAAGAATTAGCCTCAACTGGGCACTGTGGCTCATGCCTGTAATCCCAGCAATTTGAGAGGCTGAGGTGGGTGGATTGCCTGAGGTCAGGAGTTCAAGACCAGTCTGATCAATATGGTGAAACCCCGTATCTACTGAAAATGCAAACATTAGCCAGGACTGGTGGCTTGTGCCTGTTGTCCCAGCTATTCAGGAGGTTGAGTCAGAAGAATTGCTTGAACCCAGGAGGCAGAGATTGTAGTGAGCCAAGACTGTGCCACTGCACTCCAGCCTGAGCAACAGAGGAACATACCATCTCAAAAAAAAAAAAAAAAAAAAAAAAAAAAAAAAAAAAAGAATAATCCTCTACAAATCAAATTTGCACTGGAACTCATGAAGTGTTTGCATTTTTTTATTTTATTTATTTATTTATTTTGAGACAAGGTCTTGCTTTGTTGCCCAGTCTGGGGTGCAATGGCATAATCACAGCTCATTGCAGCCTCAACCTCCCTAGTAGCTGGGACCACAGGTGCACACCATGACAGCCAGCTAATTTATTTTTAATTTGTTAATTTTTATTATCTCTTGTAGGGACAGGGAGGTCTCACTATGATGCCCAGTCTGGCCTTGAACTCCTGGGCTCAAGCAACTCTCCTGCCTGGGCCTCCAAAGTGCTGGGATTACAGGCTTAAGTCACCATACCCCAAGTTTGCATATTTTAAATGATTGCTTTTCCATGTGAGTATCTCTAATAGATCACAGAGAACATGTTATGCCACTGTACCAACTTTAAATGCTTTATACCAATGAACAATATTCTTTCTGTTTTTAAATGTTATTTTTCTCTTCTCCACCATCTTGTTTTATGTTTTGTTTTGCTTGGTTTGATTTGGTTAATTATGAAAGAGACAGAAGAGTTAGAATGTAGCCACACTTAAATATACTGCTAACAGACTACATTACATTAGTTACTACTGTTAAATTTCTGATATTTATTATTTATTACAATAAATAATTTTATTATAAATCATATAAAAATATTTATTATTTTATTATAAATAATAAATTTAATCAATCAAATAAATAAATTAATTCAATTAATTTAATAATAAAATTTAATAAATTTAATTAATAACTAAATTATAAACAAATTATAAATTTATTATTGCTGTTAAATTTCTGATATTATTTTTAAAGAATTATTTAAGATGTAGTTATTAGGCATAGTGTCAATTGCACAATATTTTCTTTAAAAAACCCCAAAACCCAATCAATAAAAAGTATAACAAATTTCAGCTATATATTTTCTTGTCATAGTATTACGTTTCCCAGAAAGAAAAAAAAGTATCATCAAGCCGCAAGAATTTCAGGTCATTATCTAGTCTAATACTCATTATATCAAGAATGCAACTGAGGGTCAGGGAACTTAAGGCACTTGCTCAAGATCGTACAGTAAGTGGGCAAGTCTTTCACACCACAAAGCAGGGCTGCATGTAGAACCGTTCAAGCCTCTTTTCCCTTTCTGTTGACTCACTAGCTTTTCACATAAGGTCATGAACAGCTTAATTTTGCAAATTTTGTTATTTTGCCTAATCGTAGGTATGACAAATGAGTGGAAAATAAGCAAAAACAGAAAACAATGTATATTCCTCATTGTTACTAAATAGAGATTTTTTAAAAAAAACACTGAATGCGAATTGTATTATCCAACTGTACTGGATTCTTTAAAAAGTGAAATATTCTTGTCAAATTAATAACACAAAATTATAGCTATCAAGTTAGGCATACATAAAACCTAATGAGAAAACACAAATCATGGATTAATGATAAAATGACTATATTCAAATGGCATTTTAACATAAATACACATGAAATTAAAAATCATCTGATTAGATAACATAAAGGTAAATCATTATTTCTAATTATCTAGTAGCAGTGAAAAGAACAAATGTTGGGATCACTTAAAATAATGGTCAAAATCTATTGCAATAGATATAACTTTTAAAATGCATATATTGCAACTGAAAACTTTTTACTAATCACCAACAGTAAATCCAGATTAATAAAAACCTTGTCTTATTTAAAAAGTCCCTACATAAAACAACGACTAGTTTAGAAATAATACCTCTAAAATATAGCAAGTTCTTTTTTTTTTCTGAAGTTTTATTTTATTTTTTTTATTATTATTATACTTTAAGTTCTAGGGTACATGTGCATAACGTGCAGGTTTGTTACATATGTATACTTGTGCCATGTTGGCGTGCTGCACCTGTCAACTCGTCAGCACCCATCAACTCTTAATATTCAAGCTTTTGGGAAATTTCTCACCTGTGTTCTACTGCCTTCTAAGTGAGTCGCAATTCTCTTCAGTCTTCCAGGCTTATTGCAATAGACACAGTGTACTTAAGATGAAATCCCCTTATTTAGTTTTATCATCATACAATTTTTAAATCCACTTGAGTAATAGAATCAAATAAGACACACACACTCATATTTTATCAGTTCAGAGAAATTTGATTTGCTTGTAATGGTGTTCACAGAATAGTAAAATATACAAATTAAACTGGAGTTCATCACGTGTGACGTGTATATAAAAGGTAAGATTACCAATGACGTATCAGCTGCTAACAGCATCCATCAAATTTCATGTGAAAATTGATAATGGCTAGAAAAGAACAGATGCTGTATTATGGCTAAGAGTAGTGCCTGGTTGCTCATTTATATACAAAGTCATGACCCAGAGATAGTGGCAAGTTATTCTCTGCTCCTCACTTTGAGTATTTCAGAAGAGGCATTAGAAACTTCTCATTGCTGATTTGAAGTAGTGACACCTCCTTTGAACTACTGTCAGTGCCTGAATTAAACACTTTTTCTTTATTTAAATACAGACAATTTTTACTAATATTCTTTAAGAAATTGCTTTTCCAAAGTTTCTGATTCTGTAACAGATAAAAAACAACCAACCAACCAACCAAAACCATCAAATAAGCGAAAAGCATTTTAAATCATTTTCTGGTAATTTGTTATATGTTCTGTGCCACAAAATGATTTTGAAATCCTCTATTAAAAATTCCTCACTTAGGCCGGGCGCGGTGGCCCACACATGTAATCCCAGCACTTTGGGAGGCCAAAGCAGGTGAATCATGAGGTCAGGAGTTCGAGACTACCCTGGCCAACGTGGTGAAACACCATCTCTACTAAAAACACAAAAAATTAGTTGGGCATAGTGGTGGGCACTTGTAATCCCAGCTACTCGGGAGGCTGAGTCAGGAGAATTGCTTGAACCTGGGAGGCGGAGGTTGCAGCAAGCTGAGATCGCGCCACTGCACTCCAGCCTGGGTGACAGAGTAAGACTCTGTCTCAAAAAAAAAAAAAGGAATTCCCCACTTAAAGCAGAGGTCAGGACTGAATTTATTCACATTCAAATTGTCTAGGTATTTGGGGTTGAAGTAATGAACATTTTCTACATAATTAATAATATATTTCACATAGTACTGGCCTTCAGAATAAGTCTCCTATGACATAGCTATTTAGTCTTATAGATTATCATAATTATTTTATCTCATTCAAATGGTCTTAATACAGATAAAACTTTTAAATTCAGATTCCTTTCACAAGAATATATCCCTAAGAAGAATGTTTGCTTCATGAAGGAAGAGAGGGCATTTATTATATTAATAATATTTGTAGTCAGTATCACAATTTTCTTTAATGGAATAAAAAACAGCAGCAATATCATGTTTGCTATAATAATTAAGTGGACTGAAATGTGTAAACCATCAGAACAGTGTATTACACAGAGTGAAAGTGAATAAATATTAACTAATTTCCTCATAGAAGCAACCTAGTATCTGGAGTCTAAAATCAGGGACAGGTCTATGACCTAAGCTAGATTATCCACATATTCTCTCTGAAATTTGAAATTTAAGTGGCCTCTCAAATCCATTTTGTACATAACAATAATAAAACCAGATATAACTTTTAAAAGGTAACTGTGGTTGTCTAGGCAATAGATGGGTGTATTTTATTGCTCAGAGAAAGGAATAAAAAAAAGTCACATGGTGTAGGGTAAATTCAACAGGGTTGTAACAGGAGACCTAAGTGTTGGAGTGTTAGTATCACTGAAGCTCACTTGTTTTATAATGACCTCAAGTTCTTAAATCTCTAAATTGAGATTTACAACAAGATTTTCTTGAAGGTTTCTTTAAGTCCAGTGATAATATATTTTACTCCCATAACACTTTAAAATAGCAATAAAAGATGAAAATTTCTTAAGAATATACATTTATTTTCAAATTTCAATTGCAAAATTTTCTCTGGTAGATGTAACTCTTAGAACTCCATTTGGCAAGCTGTGATATTTGAAGAAAAAGATAAAATGTTTCCCAAAAATTACTTGAATGTTAGAAGCCATTGTTAGAATGAGCACAGTACCATTGAATACGTCAACTAAGAATGGATGGTTGGATTAATATATGGTTTTAAAAATTCTGGCTGCCTAAAAAATCAAGTCAAAATAGGTATATATCTATTTTCTATTACAGTGTAATATACAGAATATATATATATATATATATGCAATTATTTTATACTGACAAGCTTACATTTTGCATTTGTTATTAGGGTCAGAAATAGCAATTAAAGTATTTTTCAAGTTCACCTTGTGGTTTTGTGTGAGTCAGAGAGAGAAATAAGCTAGAAGGGAGGAGAGAAGAAATGTTTTGGAAACTATAACTGAAAACATTATTTAAAAATATGTTTCTTATTTTAATTGCTATGCCAAGGTCTTAGAAAGAATGTAATGCAGAAGACAGTTGAAAATATTGCATATTTAAAGAGTGTATTTAGTGCACATTCTGATAATTCAAGACAAGAGACCTGTTAAAGTTTAAATCAAAGTTTAAGATGTATCTTTCTGAACAGCCTAAATCTGTTGGAACAGAATTTTAGTTGGTTCTTTTAACACATCACATTTGTGTAGTCTTGCTTTGTTCATACATTTTAATTAACTACTTAATATTTTGTGTAAGTGAATATTTATGTGTTTTCCTATTTATAGTGACTTGATTTAATTACAGAATAAAAGTTAAACATTTCCAATGCTAATTGGAAAGAAAAGGTGCACTGCATATCATAGATCAAATAATTTGAAATATATAAAATTTTGCTTAAATCGCTAGGAAAATATCAGTCTATTGGACACAGGAAGATTTTGGAGTTTCCTGATTAAAATGTTTTACTCTCTAAAAATAATCAGCTTATTTCTGGGAAACTTGGGAAATATATCCAGAACCTTAACCTACTCAATGGATTGAGAAATTTGTAGAGAACTTAAATCATTTAAACTTTGATTTGCATCAATACTTGGGAATCTTATTAAAAATACAGATGACAGAACCTCTGTTCCAAGAGACAGAATCATAACCTCTTTGTAAAAATTAAGATAAGAGTACAATTATCTCTTAAGATTATCATATAAAATAAGAGGTAATTCAAATAAATATCTTTTCCCCAACTGAACACTCAATATGTTAGTTGTGCTAGTAATGGTTGCTTTTATTACTATTATGTTGATGCACGCTAAAATTTTAGAGCCATATGTTTACCTATTTTCTATTGTTCTTTAATAATAACAGTAATGAAAATAATACTTCAGAACCAATAATATTTCTAATGCATGTGTTTCTTTTTTCTTTGTTTTTCTAAGTTATTTCAGGTCATTGATAGATGATTCTAGTCAAAAAGGAAAAACATCTGCAATATGATGTATTTTGTTTTTCAATTAGCAAAAGCTGTTGGTCATTTCTAGAAATTTTATTTATAGATCTATATTTCAAAATTAGAACACGATTTATGTAGGTTAATATTATTAGATATTTCTGAAAAAGACTAGAAAGAAATTAGAAACTTAATTTCAGAATTTGCTAAATTATAAAATCTTTCTTAGCATTTGCATTTTTAATGATCAGTGCAAAATTACTATTATTTTTATTCTCATATGTGAGTGAAATTGTTTTCTTATTTTATAGAATAATCTTTTTCTCATAAAATTTCTAGGACATACAGCTGAAAGTAACTTGATGAAAATAATTTCTCTTATTTTTCAAAAATACTCTAGCTGGCATCTCTAAACTGACATAAAATTGTCATACACGTTACCGATTTTTCCTTTTACATTTCAATGACTGGCTGTATGTTAACAATGTCTTTTAGATATTATCAGAAAAAATATTGATTAGTTCGGCCGGGCGCGGTGGCTCAAGCAATCCCAGCACTTTGGGAGGCCGAGACGGGCGGATCACGAGGTTCGAGACCATCCTGGCTAACACGGTGAAACCCCGTCTCTACTATTATCAAACCCGAAAAAATATTCCAGATTAAAAAAAAAAAAAAAATATATATATATATATATATTGATTAGTTCGTCAATTAACAGACCAGGAGAATAATCTCAGTTGAAATCCTAAATATTTAAATAATAGCAGTGGTTGTATTTGTGTATATCCAGCTCTCTTTTAAAACTAAGAGTTTCTTCATCTCATCTTCTACTTGAGATTTATTTATCATTTCTTTCTATCTATCTCAGTTCCTTGTTATTGCAAAAATTACTCGGGAGTAAGAAATGTTAAATAGACAGGCATGAAATCTGGACTTACCTAAGTTTTTAAAGTGTTAACGCCTAGCTCCTGGCTATATAATTAAACTACATATAGTTGTGATCAATGAAGCATAGCCACAAACCTTGCCATGGTGTCGTTTTATCATTTCAAAAAAGTTAAAAAAAAAAAAAAAAGTGTGTTGAGTACTTACTCTTTCATCAAATTAACTACTTTATGGCTCATGTAGCCATATTTAAAACAGAGAATTATGCATTACAGGAGAAATTTAAACATAGAAATTTTATAGGGCTACCAAATTTCACAAAACTTAGAGGCAGCTAGAATCCTACTTAATGTGAACTGGTTCTAAAGCCTTAATTTTTCAATTTCAGTGAGTTACTGACTCATTTTTATCCTTCCATGTTCATATTTTTTACTAGTCCTCATACAGGTTTCAGTATTTTAGTCTGACTCCAGCCTTATTTACAGGTAGTTGATACATAGTACATTAACATAACAGAAGGAAAGCTTGTTCCACATTTTTTATAGACAAAATTTTACTTTTTTCTCCCAGTATTTGCTGCTGCATGGAATCTTCAAACACTCAAATACTAACCAAACAGCCAACGTTTTCTTTTCTTTCTTTTTTCTTTTCTTTTTTTTTTTTTTTTTTTTTTTTGAGAGAAGTCTTTGCACCCGGGCTGGAGCATAGTGGTGTGATCTCAGCTTCTTGCAACCTCCACCTCCCAGGTTCAAGCAATTCTCCTGCCTCCTGCCTCCTGCCTCAGCCTCCTGAGTAGCTGGGATTATAGGCATGCACCACTACACCCAGCTCATTTACCACCATGCTCGGCTAATTTTTGTATTCTTAGTAGAGATGGGTTTTCACTATGTTGACCAGGCTGGTCTCGAGCTCTTGACCTCATGATCTGCCTGCCTCGACCTCCCAAAATACTGGGATTACAGGCGTGAGCCACCATGCCTGGTTATGTTTTCCTATTATTCCCCCTTTACATTTCATTCAGTTTACTCTGTCTTAAGTCTTTTCCTCTCTTGTTACGTATCTGTTTTGGAACCTTCTTCCAGACTGCTCCTTACTGATTCCTTTACCCATGCCCCACTACTCATATTGAACATACCGATATCAATTAGTCCAGAACTGCTTGCTATTTTTTGACCTTTAAAAAGGTCTAGTCCTTCCATTTATTTGTTTTGACTGTGTACTTTACAATATTGTTTTTCTGCTGGAAGGTCACAAGTCGATTCTGATTTGATAACTCAGAATTTTTCCTCTCAATTTTGTAACTCAATGAACTTTTGACAATTACAGTTCATCAAATACGTGCAAATGCTTCTTGACTTAAGAAGCTTTTCTATAACCATTTTTAATTTTATACTGAAATGTAGTCATGCATGGGAATAATTTTGAAAATTATTACATCTGCCTAGTTTTTACTCAAAACAGTTTGCATTGCTTTCTTCCTGTCCCCTTTCACATTACCATGTTTCACCCTCTCCTATCTTTTATATAGACTGCTTTACAAAACTAAAGATTTGAATAAGTAAACTGAGTCATAACCAAAGGGTTAAAATGTTCTCCATCCATTGAAGGTATCTATTTGATTTGAAATTTCCAATGATACTGAATTTGTGGGGGAAAAAAAAAAGAGATCAGAATATTAAACATCGACAATGTCCATCTACCTCTTTCGGATGCAAAAATGTTGGACAATTTAGTGCACTCGGAATTTTAACATTTTGCATTAGGTTGGACCCTATGAAACTTCCACTTTTATGGGTCAAAAGCAATTCAATATCAGCTATTCCATATAGTTCAACCTGTATGACCTATATTCTAATGATATCTTAATCTTCTTTTCCATCTACAACTTCACTTCAGGCACAACATTAAATGCCTAATGTTAGCTCTATAAATTTATCTGGAAGTCCTGGAGGTACTTTATTTATTTCTATTAATGCACAACAAATTATCACACATTTAAGGTCTTAAAACAATACTCAATTGTTATTTCACAGTTCTGTAGGACAAAAGGCCTGGCTGGCTCTTTTGGGTTTCCCGTGTTAGATTCTCGAAAAGCCATAATGAAAATAATTATTCGGGCTGGAATTCTACATGGTGCACCAAGGAAAGAATTTACTTACAAGCTCATTTGTGATGTTGACAGAATACAATTTCTTATTGAGATCTCATCTACTAGATTACTTTCAGTAGAAGCTTAGCCTCTAGAGTCTGCCCATATTCATGTCACATAACCACCTTCCTTTTTAAACTAGCATCAGATCTGTATGCTTTAAATCTCTTTGACTTCCCTTTTACCAATATCAGGAGTAAACTCTCTTCTTTTAAAGAGCTACATGATTAAATTAGATCCACTCAGATAATCTTTGTAAACTATATAATATAACAAAATCATGGGAGTGAGGTCACATGATATTTACAAGTTCCAAAAACATTGAAAAGAAAGAGGTTTTAAAGCAGTGAGAGTCACTGAGGTCATTCTTAGAAGTTAATCTACCACAGCACTTGACAATCAATATGTCCAAAAGTGACATATTTACATCATCATCAATTCTGTTGTTCCACACTTTTCTTAGTTAGGTTGGTAATATTATTATCAGATGTAATGACAGAATTATGGAAGTGAATCCTGACTGCTTCAACACTGTTTCCTGATTTTGATCAAGCCTTCACATTTACTATATCCTACACACTTACTAGATATTGCTCAGAGTCATCCTCTTCTCTTCATTGTTACTTCCATTGCATTAATTCTGACCCTCATCATTTATCCACCATATTATATCATCCCAACATATATTTACGTCACTGTTAGAATAATGATCGTGATACATCTCTGTAATAAGTGACAATATAATGGTTTTCACTGATGATGGGACAAGAATTAATATCACAATGATTCTCAGATTTTTCCTTTTTCGAAATGTTTCTACCTTCATTTTTAAAAATTATACTTTAAGTTCTAGGATACATGTGCAGAACGTGCAGGTTTGTTACATAGCTATACACGCACCATGGTGGTTTGCTGCACCCATCAACCCGTCATCTACAGTAGGTATTTCTCCTAATGCTATCCCTCCCCTAGCCCCACATCCCCCAACAGCCCCTGGTGTGTGATGTTCCCCTCCCTGTGTCCATTTGTTCTCATTGTTCAACTACCACTTATGAGTGAGAACATGTGATGTTTAGTTTTTCTGTTCCTGTATTACTTAGCTGAGAGTGATGGTTTCCAGCTTCATTCATGTCCCTGCAAAGGACATAACTCATCTTTTTTTTATGACTGCATGGTATTCAATGGTGTATATGTGCCACATTTTCTTTATCAAGTGTATCATTGATAGGCACTTGGGTTGGTTCCAAGTCTTTGTTATTATGAATAGTGCCACAATAAATATAAGTTTGCATATGTCTTTATAGTAGAACGATTTGTAATTCTTCAGGTATAACCCAGTAATGGAATTGCTGGGTCAAATGTTATTTCTGGTTCTAGACCCTTGAGGAATCACCACACTGTCTTCCATAATCGCTGAACTAATTTACCCTCCCACCAACAGTGTAAAAGCATTCTTATTTTCCCACATCCTCTCCAGCATCTGTTGTTTCCTGACTTTTTAATGATCGCTATTCTAACTGGCATGAGATGGTATCTTATCGTGGTTTAGATTTGCATTTCTCTAATGACCAGTGATGATGAGCTTTTTCCATAAGGTTGTTGGCTGGATAAATGTCTTCTTTTGAGAAATTTCTATTCAAATCCTTCACCCACTTGTTGATAGGGTTGTTTGTTTCTTCCTTGTAACTTTGTTAAAGTTCTCTGTAGATTCTGGATATTTGCCCTTTGTCAGATGGATAGATTGCAAATATTTTCAAAGATCTAAAATTGACACCCTAATATCACAATTAAAAGAACTAGAGAAGCAAGGGCAAATAAATTCAAAAGCTAGTAGAAGAGACGAAATAACTAGATCAGAGCAAAACTGAAGGAGATAGAGACATGAAAAATACTTCAAAAAATCAATGAATGCAGCTGATTTTTTGAAAAGATTAACATAATAGATAGACTGCTAATCAGACTAATAAAGAAGAAAATTGAGAAGAACCAAATAGGCACAATAAAAAATGATAAAGGGGATATCACCACTGATTCCACAGAAATGCAAACTACCATCAGAGAATACTATAAACACCTCTACACAAATAAACTAGAACATCTAGAAGAAATGGACAAATTCCTGAACACATACACCCTTGCAAGACTACATGGTGAAGCAATCACATCCTCGAATTGATCAATAACAGGTTCTAAAATTGAGGCAGTAATTAATAGCCTACGAACCAAAAATAATCCCAGAACCAGAAGAATTCACAGCCAAATTCTCCCAGAGGTACAAAGAGAAGCTGGTACCATTCCTTCTAAAACTATTCCAAACAACAGTAAAAGAGGAACTCCTCCCTAACTCATTTTAGGAGGCCAGCATCATCCTGATTCCAAAACCTGGCAGAGACAAAACAAACAGAAAATTTCAGGCCAATATCCCTGATGAACTTCAATGCAAAAATCCTCAATAAAATACTGACAAACAGAATCTAACGACACATCAATAAGCTTACCCACCACAATCAATTCGGCTTCATCCCTGGGATACAAGGCCGGTTCAACATATGCAAATCAATAAATGTAATCCATCACATAAACAGTACCAATGACAATAACCACATGATTATCTCAATAGACTAAAAAAAGGCCTTCGGTACAATTCAACACCCCTTCATGCTAAAAACTGTCAATAAACTATGTATCGATGGAACATATCTCAAAATAATAAGAGCTGTTTATGACAAACCTACAGTCAATATCATACTGAATGGGCAAAAGCTGGAAGTATTCCCTTTGAAAACCAGCACAAGACAAGGATGCCCTCTCTCACCACTCCTATTCAACATAGAATTGGAAGTTCTGACCAGGGCAATCAGTTAAGAGAAAGATAGAAAGGATATTCAAATAGCAAGAGAGGAAGTCAAATTGTCTCTGCTTGCAGATGACATGATTATATATTTGGAAAACCCCATTGTCTCAGCCCAAAAACTCCTTAAGCTGATAAGCAACTTACCAAAGTCTCGGGATACAAAATCAATGTGCAAAAATCATAAGCATTCCTATACACCAATAATAGACAAACAGAGAGCCAAATCATGAGTGAATTCCCATTCACAATTGCTACGAAGAGAATAAAATACTTAGGAATACAACTTACAAGCGATGTGAAAGACCTCTTCAAGGAGAACTACAAACCATTGCTCGAGGAAATAAGAGAGGACACAAACAAATGCAAAAACATTCAATGTTCATGGATAGGAAGAATCAATATCGTGAAAATGGCCATACTGCCCAAAGTAATTTATAGATTCAATGCTATCCCCATCAAGCTACCATGACTTTCTCTACAGAATTAGAAAAAAACTACTATAAGTTTTATGTGGAACCAAAAAAGAGCCTGTATGCCCAAGACAATCACATGCAAAAAGAACAAAGCTGGAGGCATCACGCTACCTGACTTCAAACTATACTACAAGGCTAGAGTAACCAAAACAGCATGGTGCTGGTACCAAAAAAAGATATATAGACCAATGGAACAGAATACAGGCCTCAGAAATAACTCCATACATCTACAGTCATCTGATCTTTGACAAACTTGACAAAAACAAGCAACAGGGAAAGGATTCCCTACCTAATAAATGATGTTGGGAAAGCTGGCTAGCTGTAGAAACCTGAAACTGGACCCCTTCCTTATACCTTATACAAAACTCAACTCGGGATGGATTAAAGACCTTAATGGATAACCTAAAACCATAAAAACCCTTGAAGAAAACCTAGGCAATACCAGGACATAGGCATGGACAAAGACTTCATGACTAAAACACCACAAGCAATGATAATGAAAGCCAAAATTGACAAATGGGATCTAATTAAACTAAAGAGCTTTTGCACAGCAAAAGAAACTATCGTCAGAGTGTTCATATCCTCTTAACCCCATTCTCTTTATTCCTAGGTTCGTAATTCTTTTTTTTTAATTTTTTTTTATTATTATACTTTAAGTTCTAGGGTACATGTGCATAACGTGCAGGTTTGTTACATATGTATACTTGTGCCCTGTTGCTGTGCTGCACCCATCAACTCGTAATTCTTATATGAAGTTCAAATTTCTCAGATCTTATAACAGAGCATCCATGACCTGATTCTTCTCTGCAGGTTCCTTTTCGTACTGCTGTATATCTGATTTCCCTATTTTAATGTACATGTAGTTCCCAGATATTCTATTATATTTAAATTTCGCATTACTACACATGTTTGTTTTCTTAGGATGCTTCTTAACTTCTTTTAGATCTTATCTGATTAGTATTCATTTTTGGATACTTATTTCATATACAAACCTCTCTAGATTTATCTTCCTGATTTCTTCATCTATTTTCTCTTCATAGAACAAACTAGGTCCTTCTTGTCTACAGTTTTCATTTTACACTTATGCTTATCTTGGATTTTAAAATGTTAATTTGTGTTCCTATTTATATATTAGTTTCTGTGGTGGGCATAATCTAAGCTCCCCTCCCCCCCATCAGATCCCTTCTGCCTGGTGTTCATGCCTTTGTGTAACCCTCTAGCTTTGAGTTTAGAAAGGGCCTGAGAATGTCTTCTATTGAATAGTTTATAATGAAAATAACAGAATGTCACTCTCATGGTTATGTTATCTTATACAAGACTCCATCTTGTTAGCAGGCTTGCCCTAGAGATTCTTCTACCTGGCTCACTGAAACAAATGGCCATATTGTGCACGCTCATGTAGCGAGAAAATATGGGAGACCTCCAGGGACTGTGGCATCTAGAAGCTGATGGTGCCCTCTAGATACCAAGAACAACTTCCAGCCAATAACCAGCAATAATTTAGGGCCCTTAATTATCTAACATCAAGGAAATAAATAACAACCTGAGTAAAACTTGAAGTAGATTCTTCCCCAGCCAATCCTAAGATAAAAACACAACCTGGCTGACACCTTGATCTTCTAGCTGAGAGACCCTGAGAAGAGGATTCCTCTAAATTGTGCCAAGACCACTGACCCACATAAATTGTGGTACAACAAAAGTGTGGTTTTAAGCTGCTAAATGTTTGGGAATATGCTATGTAGCAATAGAAAACCGCTTCAGTCCCTAAGGCTAGTTGTTAACATCTTTAAGAACTGATTCTGGATTAGCCATTGTTGTATATAAAGGTATTTAAATCCAGGCAATCAATTCACCAAGAACTTCATGTCTATTTATAAATTCAAAGAGGCCTGAACTTAATGTCCTCAATAATAACTATAATAATCTCATTCTTAACTTTCCGGCCTTGGTTTTTGATTTCAGTCTATATCTTAACATTTCCTTCTATGTCGCTTGATTTAATGATACACTAATACTTTTAACTTCGTAAGACTTTGATTTTCAAAATAATTTCATATCACATTGATTTTAAGTATTTACATGGTGTAATTGAAGAAAACTTCTGACTCTAAACTCCATTATTTCTGAACTGTAGTGCTACCCAGATGTGAAATAAAGGGATTTCAAATATTTGTTTCCTAAGATTTATAGTTCCAAATATTCTCGTTACACACTGTGAGTCAGCCATTCTCCAATCCATCTCCATTAAAAATGATTTGCTATGGGCAAAAAGACCATCATGAGCAGATGATTATATTTATACTATGAATTACAGATATGAAAGCTGAATTGCTGTTGTGTGTTTAGACATCAATGACCTAACTGAACTTCTGTGTCTCTGTTTTCTTCTGGATACAGTTGGAAGGGTTTGGAGACAGGAGGTGAGAAAAAGTTATACAATTTTTTTTCTATAATTGCTAATATGTAAGTATACTTGGCATTCCATGTCTATGTGTTCTGCATCAGTGCATTCAACCTACCATGGACTGATACTACTTCAAAACATAAACCAATGAATAATTGTGCCTGTAACAAACATATACAAACTTTTTTGTCCTTATTTCCTAAATAATATAGTATAATAAATATAGTGTTTACATATCATTTGCATTGTCGATGTAGTAATAGTAAATAGTAAAACGATATAGTGTTTACATATCATTTGCATTGTATTTTGTATTATAGGTAATCTAGAAATAATTTAAAGTATGCAGAAGGATGTGTGTAGGTTACATGCAAATACTACACCATTTTATGTAACAGACTTCGGCATCCATATATTTTGGTATTCATGGGATGTACTGGTACCAATTCCCCATGCAACAAATGTACACAAAATGCCTATTGTTACAAAAGAAGCCAATGTGCATCCTCAAATCCCACCTATTTAATGATAGACTCTGCTGCTACCCATTACCCACACACTCATCCAATAATTAGAGTAACAGGAATTTCCAGTTGCTTAAAACATGTGGTTATGTAGTAGACAGAAGGCTTGCTAAGGACCTATACATACTGATTGCTAAAACAGACCCTTTTTTCACGGCAGAAAAGCGGCAACCCTCGAAGTTAGCTAGCTACTTAACACTTTTCCCTGAGGACACAAAGGGTGAATACGTATATCCCCACATGAGTTAATGATATCTTAATATCCACATCTGGCTTGAAATATCCTGTCTATGGAAACCTCTGACCAACTATTTGAAAAACATGCTATATACTTCTACTCCAAGTATTCCAACAATACAGGCTTCAGGTCTCATAAATTCAAATTTTGTTTTATTTACTTTACGCTAGACATTCAGAGCTAATATCTTTCTTTCTGGGAAAAGTTTGACTTAACACAAAGAATCGATCTTTTCCTAGGAAAAGGTAATTATACAAAAATTAACTCAAGATGTATTAAATATTTAAACATAAGACCTAAAACCATAAAAACCCCTGGAGAAAACCTAGGAAATACCATTCAGGACATAGGCATGGGCAAAGACTTCGTGACTAAAACACCAAAAGGAATGATAACGAAGCCGAAATTGACAAATGCGATCTAATTAAACTAAAGAGCTTCTGCACAGCAAAAGAAACTATCATCAGAGTGTTTCTACCCTCTTAACCCCATTCTCCTTATTCCTAGGTTCTTAGTTTTTAAATGAAGTTCAAGTTTCTCAGCTCTTATAACAGAGCAACCTGATTCTTGTCTGCAGGTTCATTTTCTACTGCTCTATATCTAATTTCCTTATTTCAATGTACATGTAGTTCCCAGATATTCTATTATATGTAAATTTTGCATTAATACTCATGTTTGCTTTCTTAGGATGCTCTTGGCTTCTGTTTTGTCTTATCTGATTAGTACTCATTTTTGGATACTTACCTTATATACAAACCTCTCATATACAAACCATCATTAAATGATGATATGTGTTTATTATATATATTTTTTACTTTGATATCATTAACAACCAAATTTTCCAAGAAAAAAAAAATCACCTCATTTTGTTCCCCCAAGTGTGACTGTGCCATTCCATTCAAATCATAATCTCTTCTGTCTTGCCTTGGAAATGCTTTTCTAATTCTGTCGTGAAAGTTATCTTCATACAAGCTGGTTTTACAGAAGCTACTTTAATTGTGTATTCACTTCTGATTGTTGTCAGAGTTAAGTTATTCTATGTAGGTCACAAAAGACTAGATATAAAGCTATTTTCAAGGTAAGGAGGAATTTTGCAAAATTTTTACTCCATCATCATGCTAATATCATGCTCTTTGACATGCCTAGGATCCCAGCCATTTGCTCTTCAAGCTTGCCAAGACAACTTTAGAAAATATAATGAAGACTTCTATGTATGTAACTCTTCACTTTCCCATCATTTCTAATCTACAGATTAATAAAATTGCAAAGGATTTTGATGAGCATTTATGTTGCTATACATTCAAAGGAAAACATGTCAGATGCATTGAACTTACCAAGACAAAATATATACAACAATTGACTGTAGTCTTCTAATAGACTCTTCCACTGAAATTCATGCTTTTTTTACTTCCTCCTTGCAATACCACAAAAAACCACACAATAATAAAAGCAACAACAAGGCAATATTTAGCGATTTTATGTGACAAAAGAGCAACATCTGACATGTATCTTCCATATTTCATGGCTTAAATTATTTTTCTTTAGGTTTTTATGTGTAATAATTGTTTCAGAAGTTGTTTATCATTAAACATTTAGCTTATGTACTTGTATTTAGGTGGTGTAAACTACTTGTAATGAACTAAAATAATTACTTAATGTTACCCTTGGCTTGAACAAACTTCAAAGAGGTTTTCTTTTGACTATAAACCTCTGACCTCTCTTTTCTTAGAGCATTTATGTTAGTAACCTTGTAAATTTTTTCTATGTTCCTTTCAAATATAGACAAATCTTTCAGGCCATTGCAGATATTAAACTAAGGAATGTCTCTCTCAAAGATCTGGGAGCCGTCCTTCTGAAGTGAAATTGTAAAAAAACATAGGTCTCTAATCTCCCAGTCTCAATGGAAGGGTAGGAGGCTCATTTGATAAGCCCCAGTAAGAAAATGCAGATGGCCTAATTACATTGACCAACCTCTTCACTAACATCCTTGTGCACCAGTACTTCTTATCTAGCTTATTTCAGGGCTTAAAAACTATCCTACATTTTGTTTCAACAGAATTGAGTTCAATCTCTCTCTTCTATTAAAGCAGTCTCTCTTCGCTATTATATAGCCCTGAATTCAATCTTTCTTGCTCATTTAACTCCACCCAGTACAACTTTTCTTTGACAACTTTTTAACTCCCTACAGTTTCATTAATCTTAAATAAAAATAGATTTTCTAATGTGTGACGAGAAGCACTAAGAAATCCAGTCATCATCCATGAAAGAGCTATTAATTTAGTCAGTTTCTGATTTTATATAGAGCACTGTAGCTGCAACGTTTTGTTCCATTTTTATATTTCTTTACTTTGATTTTTTTTAATTTATTTTTTTAAGAATGATTATCAGTTTTGATTCAAGATTTTGCATTTATGAACTGATAACATTATAAAGTGTTCACTGAAGTGGACTCCCAAAAGGGACATGTAAAAGAGTCAAAAGGCAATGCATTAAAGGAAATACAGTCATGTAGTCAGCATTAAAGCATTATCTAAACAATGAACTTTCAGAATATGCATCACAAGCAGGATACAAATAAATGTACAAAACCAGCCTTTCTATAATATACCAACAGTAAACAAAACGTGATTGATCAATAATCATTTGTTCTGGATATTAGCTTAAGTTTGTTCTTTAACCATAAAAAATTATTTTAGAAACAGAATCTTCTTCATGTAAATGTTACAAGAAAGAAAAAAAAATAGACAAATATTTCTTTAGAAAATATTAGTATAGGCCATAAATAAACTAACTTTTACTATACCTTCCCCTAGATGATTGTGAAAATCTGTTTTTTGGTTTATATAAAAATATTTTATGCATAAAATTATAGTGACTGAAAAATATTTTATTAGTTTTTACAAATATACTCAATGAAAATACTAAATAAATTCAAGCTATATGCTACATTTAATATGCTTAAAAATATTTAGAGCAGTACATTCTGTGACAAGTTGCATTATAAATTTCCATGTATTTAATGTGTGTCATAGAGTAACTTACTGAGTACCTTGAGGCATAACTAAAGAACACAAAACCTATGGAGTAAATATATGCTGCTTCTAAGTAGCAAGAGATATTTATTTTTTTAATCAAAAATAACAAAAGAAGATAAAAGAGGAAAGTCTTACAAAAAATGTAGTAAACAACTCCAATTATAAACAGAGAGACTCAACTTTGGGTTAAAAACCATAGACACCTTATAATAAAATAATAACTGGAAAAAATAAGTAAGACAGTATTAGATATTTCTAGATGAAGAGGTGATTATTTAAATATTATTTACCATATGACATCTTTTATTGTCCTATTTTCTTATTCACATTGTAACTCTCTTATTGCAAAAAGTAAAATGTATTCAAATATGTATCATAGTAAACTTTCAGTGATGTCCTCTTAAGAGAGGGTATTTCTATATTAGCAGGAAGGCAGCAGAAAGGAGAATTGGAAGGCCAAAAGGAGTGGGGAGAACAAACTAACATAAGAAAGCTTAAAGTAGGAGAAAGACTGTGTATGTGATTAGAAAAATATTATGGCCAATGTATCCCATATTCCTTGTTGAACCCTGCGTGTTTACATAAAATATATAAATGTTATGACTTTTTCCTTCTCATATGAAGAACATTTTTTTTTCTGCTTCAATGAAGCTTTAATTTACAGAATTATATTTATTTTGACCTTGACCAGTCTTAAAATTTATCTGCCAGTTTTAAAATCTTTGCAGTTCTTTAAAGAATAAAAACATTGATATATTTCTGCCTTATCAGGTTATTGCTCTAGGAACTAACTTTTTTTTAACTTGTGGGTTAAATAATTCATAGACTTTTTTGGTATACTGATATTTCACTTTGCCATGATGCAGTAAATGTGCAATCTAGCAGCAATATGCATCAGGCCTTCTTACCTGAAATTGAAAATTCAGAACAACAGAAACTCATGGTGTACTATTTAAATATAAATGGATAAATTTTCCATCAAAAATAATGTGTATATTTTGTTCTTTTATTTTTTCTCTGTGATATAAGCCAACAAGATACTAAAATACTGATGAAAATATACACATTTCTAAATATTGTATATACACACAAATATATATATATCTGTCTGTGTGTGTGTGTATATACATTCAAGTATAAACAAATCTTATAAGTCTTATCTAAATATTCTTCAGTGGATAAAGTAGAAGGAGATAGACTAAAAATTACTACTTTGCAACCATAATGGTTTAAAGAGCTATCATTTATCTCATATGTGACTGTCATTGACTATCAATCTATACATCAATAAGACTAGCTATAGTCCCCAATAATGTGTATAATAGGTGTTGATGGTGCTGAGTAGAATAGCTTTTTGACACATAAATTAGTTATGTCCCCTATAATCATTCAGACTCTGACTGCTCAAATGCTTATCTTAACAGCGATGACTTTGTTTTTGCCTGTAAATGTGTTTCATGTAAGAGTTGCTGAAGGAAATAAAATATGTGACATTCCAATTTCAATTTCTAAAACAATGTTCTCCTTCATTTTGCTTAAGAATTTTGGGATATAGATAGAGACTGGGAAGCTCAAAGATACAAAAACATAAATGCTAGTTTTATTTCAGCCTGCGTATTTTGAACATGTGCTTATCAGTAACAAGCAAATAAAAAAAAAAGAATGTCTGCATAATTTAATATAATATTTTTAATCATTCAAAACCTTGACTAAATATTCAAAGGTTGGAGTTCAAATATCTTCAAAGATATAGAGAGCTTTTGAAATCCAAGATTCAGTTAACTACTTTAATTATTTAAAATAATCTGTGATTTTAAATAAAACAAAGATTGTGTGATTATTAAAAGATGACAATAATTTTTGAAGACTAAATTTCTGGAAAGAAATTATGTAAATATTTAAGACAATCTTTAGAATAGTTAATGAGTATATTGAAGGGGAAAGATAATTTAGTGGGAGAAAAATATTAGCTGGTGCATGATGGTAAGCATTGCAATTGTAGAAGATTAATGTCAAGCAACATACTCATTAAATGTATTTGATTTAAAAAATCAGTGATTATATATATAATTACATATATATTCAGTTTAATATGGCTTACATGGCTTAAAGGTATTTAATTTAAAATATCAATGGTTTTATATATATATAATATATACACATAATTGGTTTACTGTCATGGCTTCATTTACTTAGATATCAAAGACACATAGTGGGATTCAAACCCCTTTATAGCAGTTTCTTTCAGAAACCCTAACAAGCAATCACAGAGTAGATTGGAAAGCATCCTGACAAAACATCTCCCATTATGCTGGCTGGACAAGGGGACCAGCAGCAACTATCTCACTCTTACCCATCATTCTTATCTCCTGTAAGTAACAAACTGAAGGGAAAGGGTCAAAAAGGCTATAAGCTTTCAACACTAGTGGAAACCCATTATGGTTGAGAGAAGCAGGATGGGGGGAAAATATCTCTACCCTTGGGGAACAGGAATAAGTAGTAGGTCCAGAATTTTATCTGAGGAAGGAAAGTAGCACAGGAGAAAGCCACACCTCTAAGATCGAAGCCCTCATGGTCACAAAGATGTATTCAGAACGTCAGAAAAAATCTTTTCTCTATTTTCTAATTCCTTGTTCAATTTTGATCATTTGTATTTTATTGATAAAATGTCAATTTATTATAGGTTCACAAATGTATTGCTAGGGGGTTGCACATATATTTTCCTATAATATTTTCATTTTTTATTATTTGAATCTTTTATAATTTGCTAATAAGTATTAAGTAAAAATAATATTTTCATATATCTATGAAGGTTGAAATGGACAGATTTTCTCTGTAATACAGTCCACAGGAAAAACATAAAGAAAAGTAGAGAGTAAAATTAAAACACAGCCACACTTTTCATTATGTAACACAAACTTTGACACTAAAAATCTAAGAGAAAAAAGGCATTCTCATCCCCAAGAATAAGATATATTCACCTAAATGTCATCCAGGGGTAAAAAAAAAAATTTGGTAATATCTCACCTAGCAAATATTTTAGATGTTATAAGCATTATTATCTCTGTCATAACCAGTCAACTTATGAAACAGAATAATGAAAGCAGTATTAGATATTACATGACGCTTTCTCAAGAGGAAGAGGAAGAGCAAGGTAGTAGACTAGAAGCTTCCAACAGAACACCAATTTAATAACTATCTACACAATAAAAGAAGCTTCATAATAATAAAAAATCAGGGGAGTAATCAAAGTACCAGATTTTAACTTCCTATTGCTTAAAAAGGCACTGAATCAGATAGGATTTAAAAAAAAAAAAAAGACTTGAATTGCTGATGCAACCTCTAGCTAATCCCTTGGCATCCTCAGCGTAATGAGACCATTTTTATGCATTGTGGAGGGAGAAAGCAGAGCAATTCTGAAACATTGAGCTCAGTGTTTCACTCTAATGGCAGAATGTAAAGCCAGGCTAAAATCAGCTAATACTTGCCCAAAGAGGGAGCATTTAAGAAAGAAGGGGAATGGCCGGGGGCAGTGGCTCACATCTGTAATCCCAGTACTTTGGGAGGCCGAGGCAGGCGGATCACGAGGTCTGGAGATCGAGACCATCCTGGCTGACACCGTGAAACCCGGTCTGTACTAAAAATACAAAAATTTAGACAGGTGTGGTGGTGGGCACCTGTAGTCCCAGCTACTCTGGAGGCTGAGGCAGGAAAATGGTGTGAACCCGGGAGGCGGAGCTTGCAGTGAGCCGAGATTGCGCCACTGCACTCCAGCCTGGGCGACAGAGCAGGACTCTGTCTCAAAAAAAAAAAAAGAAAAGAAAAAATAAAAGAAAAGAAAGGAAAGGAAAGGGGGAAAAAATGCCACAAAACAAGAGACAAGGACAAAATGGCAAGAGTAAGTCTTTACTTGTCAATAATTACATTGAATGTGCATAGACTACATAATCCAATCAAAAGACAGAGTGGCCGAATGAGTTACAAAAAGAGACCCAATGATCTGTTGCCTACAGAAAACACATGCCACCTATAAAGATTCACATAGGCCAAAAACAGAGAGATTGAAAGAGATATTCCATGCCAATGGATCAAAATAATTCAGGAATTTATATCTGATATAAAATATTTACATCAGACAAAATAGATTTCAAAAGGTGCCAAGATGGCTGACTAGAAGTAGTTTCTGTCAAGGACTCCCACTGAGAAGAACGAAAATGGTGAGTGAACCCTGCACCTTCAGCTGAGGAATCCAGGTTCTCTAACTGGGACTGACTAGGCAGTTGGCACGGCCCACAGAGAGCAAGGAAAAGCAGGGTGGAGTGGTGGCCTACCTGGTAGCTGCATGGGGCAAGGAGAGCTCCTACCCCCAGCCAGGGGAGGCAGTGAGTGATTGTGCTACCCAGCCCAGGAAATCACAATATTTTCACAGATCTATGCACCCCATGGATCAGGAGATCTCCTTGTGAGCCCAGGCCACCAGGGTCTTGAGTCCCAAGCATGGAGCTGTGCAGATACTAGGTGGCCACTTGGGTTCAATGATCTGAATGGGGGGAAATCAACCAGGCTTGTGTCATTCCCTTCAGGGCAGCAAGTTCCCCCTTGCACCCAGCAGGTCAAGAAGTGCCATTTGTGAACCAGACACCATAGGCAAAAACTTTGAATGTCTGTTGTTCTATAGTACTATGACTGAGCTGACACTCAAACCATAAGATGCAGTCATTCCCATTCTTCCCTTCCCTCTCCACAGGCAGAGGATCCTCATTCCATGGCCGCCACCAGTACAGTACAGGCCCACAGCACTTCCAGGCTACAGTTAAGGTCCAAGGGCTCTTTAGTGACGTTCTGGTGAATATTACCTGGTCTAGGACTCACACTTAAAGACAGTAGGCTCCCCTCTGGCCCAGGGAAGGTCCAGAAATGACATCCTAGAGTCAAGGCCTTGAAATGGGGACCCAAGAGGCCTCTTGCTGCTCTAGCCCTCTGTGACTAAGATAGTACCTACAGTGCAAGACAAATTTCCTTTTACTCTTCCCAAGCAGAAGGCGCCTCTCCCCATGGCCAGCACAGTTGGGAATGTGCTGAGTCTCACCTAAAGCCAGCGAGTCTCAAGAGTGTCACCCAAGGCCCGTGGCATACTACCTTCATAGTGCTGGCAGTACCCAGGGCTCTTTAATCAGCAGGTCATGGCTCCTGCCAGGACTGAGTTCGTTTCTTCAAGGTAGCACCTTCCCTTCTGCCCCAGAATGTGTCTAGACATGTCATTTGGGAGCTAAAACCTGGAATGGAGCCCCACCACTCTGACCAGTACAGTGTCCTACTGTGACTGAGCTGGTATCCAAGATGCATGACAAAGTTTTCTTTCCTTTTTCCTCTCCTCTTCTCAAGCATAAAAATGGGTCTGTTTTGGCGCCCTGAACTGTGTGGCCTGGGTATCAGAGAGAGGTGGCACAAGCACTCCCTTAGCCACACTGGCTGTTGTTGCAGTAGGTTGCATGTCCTCATGTCCACTGGCTCTGAGCCCTGTTTAGCACTGGCACTCACCTAGAAGTTGCAGTTCTTGTGGCTTAGAATGCCTTTCAAGTTATTTAGAGCCCACAGCACTTTAACACTTGGTGGAAAGGCTTCTGGGAATGCAAATTATGACCATTGCAAGGGCTGATTCTCCTCTGGCTAGGGTTGGTTTAAATACTTTCTTTTTGGGTGGGTGCCAGCTGAGTTCAGATCAGTTTTGCTTTCTGTTGTGACAGGGAAGGACTGTGTTAAATGCAATGTTTCACAGGTGATGCACTCTCTCAAGTACACATATTCTCTCTCTGTGCCATGCAGTACCTGTCAGGGGATGAGAGAGGGGTAGCATCAGCAGTTCAAGACTGTCTTTTCTTCCCTCTTCAGTGCTTCTTCCAGTGATATAAAGTTGGAACCAGATACTCTTGAGTGCTTCCCTAATTTTTGTTCTTATGAAGGTGATTTTGTGTCTGTAGATAGTTGTTAATTTGTGTCTTTGCAAGGGGATGATTAGTGGGGCCTCCTATACAGCCATCGTGCTCTGGTCTGCAAGCATAATAATATTTTCACAAGGTAATCCTGTAAATGGAAATTAATAAATTTATAGAAGAATTCAAGTCACAATTTTAAGAGGTACACATATTTTTAAAAGAATGCACATACACACATATGCTCTCTGTATCTGTTTTTCTCCTTATAATAATATTTCTTCATTTACACATGTCTGATCTACAGTACAATTCCTATTGCCTTCTTTAAGGAATTACCATGAAGTAAGAAAGATAAGAGCTGGCTGTTTGAGGTTTAGTTCACTGCTTTTGTCATATTCATGTCCAGCAAAATCTGTGCTTAAAATAAAATTGCATTTGATTTTACAATTTGATCTCATTCTTGAATCAATAAGCTCTTTCAATAAAGCTTAATCTATTTCTAGATCTTTAGGCCATCATACTTTGAATGAGAAAACCAACAAATTCAGAATGTACTTTCTATAGAATTTGTCTCTCTTTCTCGAGACTTTTTAACAAGTGTTTTGTGTATATGTTTTTTCAGCATTCTCTAAATGCCCAATTCCCATATCCTACTCCTCAACACATACTTCCATTTTTTTCTAAATTTAGGTTGATAGAAATAACTGATTATATATTAAGTATCTTCATTAGCTGAATTAAAAGACAATGGGGGCAATAGTATGTCAAGGAGAGTTATGTATTTTAATCACCATTTTTAATTAAAGTATTAAGAATTATCATAGAAAGTGTGGAGCACTTTCAGATGGCAAAGTAGATCCCCTACAATGAAATATCACCTCACCCCAGTTAGAATGGCTATTATCCAAAAGACAGCACATATCAAATGCTAGCAAGGATACAGAAAAAGTGTTACTCTTATGACTCTGTCGATGCGAACGTAAATTAATAGAGCCATTATAAAGCACAGTATGAATGTTCCACAAGAACATTAAAAATAGATCTATCACACTATCCCACAAACCCACTGCTTGGTATATAGCCAAAGAAAGAAAATTAGTGTATTGAAGAGATAATTGCATTCCCATGTTTATTTCAATACTATCCACAACATCCAAGATATGGAATCAACTTAAATGTTCATGAATGGATTAATGGATAAAGAATATGGCCGGGCACGGTAGCTCAAGTCTGTAATCCCAGCACTTTGGGAGGCCAAGACGGGCGGATCACGAGGTCAGGAGATCCAGACCATCCTGGCTAACGCGGTGAAACCCCGTCTCTACTAAAAAATACAAAAAACTAGACAGGAAAGGTGGCGGGCGCCTCTAGTCCCAGCTACTCGGGAGGCTGAGGCAGCAGAATGGCCTAAACCTGGGAGGCGGAGCTTGCAGTGAACTGAGATCCGGCCACTGCACTCCAGCCCGGGCGACAGAGCGAGACTCTGTCTCAAAAAAAATAAAAAATAAAAAAAAAGGAATATGTGGTACATATATACAATGGAATTACAATAGAATTCTTTTAAACCATAAAACGGATGGAATCTGTCATTTGAAAACAATATAAATGAGTTTGGAGGACATTATGTTAAGTGAAATAAGCCAGGCACAAAAAGACAAACACTGCATGATCTCACTCACTTGTGGAATCTTTAGGAAAAAAAAAAAAAGTCATGAAATTTGGGAGTGTAGTAGTGATTATTAGAGACTTGGAATAATAAAGGAGAGAGGAGATTAGGAAATTTTGGTCAGGGAGCACAATGTTACAGTTAGATAGGAGGAATGAGTTATGGTATTATATTGTATAGTAGGGTGGTTGCAGCTAACAGTAATTCATTCCATATGTAATTTTACTAGAAAAGAGGATGTTGAATGTTCTCAGAGCAAAGAAATGATAAATATTTAAGGTTATAAACAAACAATTGCAATGATTTGATCAGCATACAATGTATGTACGTATGGAAACATTACATTGTACCCATGAATATTACAATTACTATGTGTTAATTTTAAAAATTCTTATAGCTAATTTCCTTGTCAGACAGTGATGTCTCGTTCTTTCTAATCTTAATAGAAATTATAGTACAACAGAAATTCATTTAGGAACTTTGAACCGGATAAGAAAATGTCCTATTAAACTGTTTTAGGCATAAGTGACTTTTGGAAATGTTTTCTATGTTTGTATTTCTTCATATCTGCATAAAAATTGGTATTGCATGTTGTCATGTATCATCTTGACTTGCTTAAATATATATATGGAACTTTTTTCTTCGTCCTCATGCAAGGTGGAATTGTCTCTTAGGTATTGACTGCCTGTCACATTTCATAGACTATGGCATAAATACCCAGATGCTGTGACATTTAATACAAATAATCAGTCATATATTTTCTTTCTCGTTCAATTCCAGTGAACAAACAAGTGCCACCATCCTCAAGAAAAAGCAATGATAAAATTTAATATTATAGCATATATATTTACTTTTTATAATTGGCTTTCATAATTTTTCAAGTTCAAAACTAGTTATAACAAACATTAAGCACTTATTAAATAATGATATAGTAAATCTCTATCATAACATGTGAAACTTTATGATGTAAATATTCTCGGCACACAAATAATTCATATGTCACACAAATATTAAAAGTATGAATATATTCAAAGTAAATATTTCAAATTTTCAAAATTTAAAATTGTAATTGTTTTAACTTCAGGGTCTATAGTTTGCTAAGAGAAGCTCAAATTTTTGGTTTAAATACATTCTCTGTATCAATATTTATCTTATATTCCCATATTGATCCTTATAAGAGGTAAAACTAAGCAAGCTATTAGGTTAAAGAATGGAGTTTAAATTACAGGTTGTATTAATTCTGTGACCTTGGGTAGTGCTGCAGCCTCATGACAGTGTTCACTTAAGAAATCACTTTATGGCTGGGCATGGTGCCTCACGCCTGTAATCCCAACACCTTGGGAGGCTGAGGTGGGCAGATCACAAGGTCAAGAGATAGAGATGATCCTGGCCAAAATGGTGAAACCCTGTCTCTACTAGAAATACAAATGTAGCCTGGAGTGGTGTCACATGCCTGTAGTACCAGCTACATGGGAGGCTGAGGCAGGAGAATCACTTGAACTCGGGAGGCAGAGGTTTCAGTAAGCTGAGAGCCCTCCACTGCATTCCAGCCTGGTGACAGAGTGATACTCCATCTCAAAAAAAAAAAAAAAAAAAAAGAAATTACTTTACTCCAGCTATATGTTTATCTATATGTTTACCAGCTATATGTTTATCTATTTATAGATCAGATAAATAAAGAAATGATATGTATTATTGCCCTTTTTGAAGTTTACTAATTCCAAATCTTATAAATAATTACATTGTGCTTCAATTACTTGGTTTCAAAAAGGGAAAAACTTGATATGTGTTCCCCTTACTTTTCCACTGCTGATTAAGTAAGGGATTCTCTCTCTTCAAACGTAATGAATTTTTCAAATAGGCTAATGTTTTGTCAGTTCAACCCTGTCTTTTTTATCATCTTAAAATCAATCTAATCAATTAGTACATTCATTTTCCTGGTAGGTATGTTGGATGGAAGGAGGGGATAGTGAGGAGATAAGATGTTAGCTTCTGCAAAAAATAATGTCATAAAGATCCACTATGCACCACTAAGATTCCAAGCAGATATTCCTAATTGGCAAGAGGCACTTTTCCAAGGTATGAATAAAATACTCAGCATTAATCTATCCTTGCCTCCTCCACCTTCAATATGTAGCTTAAAAGTTCTCTGTACTACTTTGCATATGGCTGCCTGATGGAAAAGAGAATTTTATGATGATCAAACATGAATCATCATGTAAGTGGAACACATCAATTTTGTTCACATTTCAAGGACTGTAAAGTCATGTGACTACACTTAAGTGGAAGAGAACCTGGGAAGTTTAGTCCAACTGTGGAAACAGAGCAGGAGGAAGACAGTAAAATGACCAGCTATTGAGTTTCCTCTCTGATTTTCCAGGTCAGTCTTCCAGACACCTTACTTCCCATGTGGATAACAGTTATTTAATTTTTAAGGGACGCTTAATCAATGCAAATAATCTAGGTTATGGTAACTAACAGACAATGGCAATGTATCAGTGGCTAAATGCCACCAACATTTATTTCTCAGTCACTATACCTGCCCCACACAGTGTAGCAGAGGGCTCTGATTTCTGTGATTATTTACTAAGGCAGATAAATGGAATCTCCATTAAGGTATATGCTTCTATGAGTACTATGTTTGGTGAGGAGAACATGGAACTCACACAACTTCCACCAAAACTTAAGCAGCTACACCAAATCTGTTATCACTGCTAACTTCAAAAATTGTACAGAATATTGCGCCTAAAAGAAGGAGAGAGGCATTATATGTCAGGTCTTAATGACTATCACACAATCCCAAATCTCCCCATAAATATTCAAGCTATAAACTGAAAAGAAAATTCATGTGCCGTACCTGTTCCATATAATGCTAAACATTGAGAAAATAACCATGACAAAAACTCCCTTTCAGAATAGTAGAGACTGGAAATTATACACAGCAACCACTGATTTATTACAAATATGAAATCCTTCCGAGTATCTGTATTAGTACCTTCTCACACTGTTATAAAGAATTAACTGAGTCTGTGTAATTTATGATTTTCTTCATAAAAGTTTAATTGACTCACATTTCCACAGGTTTAACAGGAATCATGACTAGGAAGCCTCAGGAAACTTACAGTCATGGCAGAAGGCAAAGGAGAAGCAGGCATGTCTTACCAAGGCAGATCAAGAGACAGTGAGCACAGTGGGAAGTGCACACACTTTTAAGCAATCAGATCTTGTAAGAATTCCGTCACAAGGCAGCACTAGAGGGATGGTGCTAAATCATTAGAAACCACTCCCATGATTCAATCACCTCCCACCAGGCCTCACCTTCAATACATGGGGATTACAATTTGACACGAGATTTGGGTGGGGACACAGAGCCAAACCACTTCAGCAGCACTTGTGAAAACTTCCTTCATTGCAGATGGGGAGCTTCCTTAATAAGACTGATTCTGTTCTGTTGGTAGGAGCAGCTTGTCAATTATGTACAGAGTCCCGTATGTGAGTGTGTGTGTGCATGGGTTTTTGTGCAATGTGAGTGTGTGTTTGTACCTTTGCCCTTCCTTCCCATCATCCTCCAATGCATGATCTGAAGTGATCATGGGGAAGAATGCCCTTCCAAGTGGCTGCACAACTTTCAAGTACTTATATTTTGCTGCTGAAAGTTTAGAGACAAAACAGTGATTTAATGCTTAAATAGACAAAGTCACTATTATGTTAATCTCTTGGTGTCCTTGATAAAACAATTTCTTAAAAGAAAAATAGCAGACTTCTGATCTACTTGCTTCTAGAAATGTCTATATTACAGTGACCTCATTTAGTTTTCTTTGTCTAGACCTAAGTCTCGAGTTTGCTTTGTTTTTCAACTTAGCCTATTCCCTCTCTTTTAACATAAGGCCACCTAAAATATAAGCTTGAGTACAAAGGCTTGCATGATCTGGTTTAACAGGAAACTTAATATTATCACCCAAATATTGTTGTATTTTTACTAGATTTGAGCTCTACAAGAAGGTTGGTTTTCTAATCTTGTGAAGCCACACATTTCTGGAATTTGTTCTCTTACATTTTTGTCTGGAAACTGTCAATTCTCTGCGCCTGAGCTCATCTCTCTTGTTTAGTACTGTAGTAAAAGCAGAAAATAAATGCCAACAAACGCTATCACTCCATTTCTTTCCAAACACTTCCCACAGAGCTGAAGTCTTGTTAGAGACATGCACTGCTTTCCAAGTTGTCAACTATAACAATTTTACCAACTGTGCTGTCTTTGCGTAAAAAAGAACTTTAGTTTTCTAACTGCTGACATCAGTTTCTTGGCAGACCACCATTAAACTGTTTAGTTAATTATATCTATATCAGTTATAGCAGCACCTTATCATCAAATTCGTTCTCTATTGGTAAAATAGACTCTAATGCCTGAAACAAATAACTCTAACATGTGGAATGGTACCATCAACAATCTAATATGTGTCATGGTACATCAACAATCAATACATTCTAAAATGTGTATCTGTAAACATAATTTGTGTATTGGTTAAAGAAACTAGTTTCTGAAACAAATGATTCTAACATGTGTAATGGTACAAATAACACAGAATACTTTTCTCACTAATTTGGTGTCTCAAATGCATGTTCTTAGTCTGTAACTCATTCTCTTAAAGTTTGTTTATAAATCGCCCAGGCAACCAAGAGTATTTAGGCTGATATTTATCCATAAACCTTATCACTTTGCCACATAAAACATACTACAATACAGGTTTTCTCCCACCTTTCTTCTTTATTAGTAAATATATGTTATAGTAAATACAGATTGTTAGTAGTAAATATATATTTTTATATGTTATAAGCCTACAGATTAACTTATATCTCTGATGAAACCAGAATTCTCTCTAAAACCCTTTTCTTTTAACCACAGGTTGTACTGTTTTAAAGAGCATCGTTAGGCTTGAATTTCTTCATGTTCTTTTACAAAGAAAGTTAGTCCTTTGGGGAGGTGTTTGTGCTCTCTATTATATGGCCTAATTAGGAAGAATCTAGAAGCCATTATTCTGATGCTGGGAATGGGAAAATAATGTATTTCTCTCTATTTGACACCTTTACTTTAGTTTTTTTTATTATACTTTAAGTTCTAAGGTACATGTGCACAACGTGCTGGTTTGTTACATATGTATACTTGTGCCATGTTGGTGTGCTGCACCCATCAACTCGTCAGCACCCATCAACTCATCATTTACACCAGGTCTAACTCCCAATGCCATCCCTTCCCCCTCCCCCCTCCCTATAATAGGCCTCGGTGTGTGACTTTACCCTTCCAGAGTCCAAGTGATCTCATTGATCAATTCCTACCTATGAGTGAGAAGATGCGGTGTTTGGTTTGACGTTCTTGGGATAGTTTGCTGAGAATGATGGTTTCCAGCTGCATCCATGTCCCTACAAAGGACACAAACTCATCCTTTTTTAGTGCTGCATAGTATTCCATGGTGTATATGTGCCACATTCTCTTAATCCAGTCTGCCACTGATGGACATTTGGGTTGATTCCAAGTCTTTGCTATTGTGAATAGTGCCGCAATAAACATACGTGTGCATGTGTCTTTATAGCAGCATGATTTATAAGCCTTTGGGTATATCCCCAGTAATGGGATGGCTGGGTCATGTGGTATTTCTAGTTCTAGATCCTTGAGGAATCACCATACTGTTTTCCACAATGGTTGGAACAGTTTACAATCTCACCAACAGTGTAAAAGTGTTCCTATTTCTCCACATCCTCTCCAGCACCTGTTGTTTCCTGACTTTTTAATGATTGCCATTCTAACTGGTGTGAGATGATATCTCATTGTGGTTTTGATTTGCATTTCTCTGATGGCCAGTGATGATGAGCATTTTTTGATGTATCTGTTGGCTGTATGCATGCCTTCTTTTGAGAAGTGTCTATTTCATATCCTTTGCCCACTTTTTGATGGGGTTGTTTGTTTTTTTCTTGTAAATTTGTTTGAGTTCTTTGTAGATTCTGGATATTAGCCCTTTGTCAGATGAGTAGATTGCAAAAATTGTCTCCCATTCTGTAGGTTGCCTGACCACTCCGATGGTAGTTTCTTTTGCTGTGCAGAAGCTCTTTAGTTTAATGAGATCCCATTTCTCAATTTTGGCTTTTGTTGATGTTGCTTTTGGTGTTTTAGACATGAAGTCCTTGCCCATGCCTATGTCCTGAATGGTATTACCTAGGTTTTCTTCTAGGGTATTTATGGTTTTAGGGCTAAAATTTAACTCTCTAATCCATCTTGAATTAATTTTCGTATAAGGAGTAAGGAAAGGATCCAATTTCAGCTTTCTACTTATGGCTAGCCAATTTTCCCAGCACCATTTATTAAATAGGGAATCCTTTCCCCATTTCTTGCTTCTCTCAGGTTTGTCAAAGATCAGATGGCTGTAGATGTCTGGTATTATTTCTGAGGACTCTATTCTGATCCATTGGTCTATATCTCTGTTTTGGTACCAGTACCATGCTGTTTTGGTTACTGTAGCCTTGTAGTATAGTTTGAAGTCAGGTAGCATGATGCCTCCAGCTTTGTTCTTTTGACTTCGGATTGTCTTGGCAATACGGGTTCTTTTTTGGTTCCATATGAACTTTAAAGCAGTTTTTTTCCAATTCTGTGAAGAAAATCTTTGGTAGCTTAATGGGGATAGCATTGAATCTACAAATTACCTTGGGCAGTATGGCCATTTTCACAATATTGATTCTTCATATCCATGAGCATGGTATGTTCTTCCATTTGTTTGTGTGCTCTTTTATTTCACTGAGCAGTGATTTGTAGTTCTCCTTGAAGAGTTCCTTTACATCCCTTGTAAGTTGGATTCCTAGGTATTTTATTCTCTTTGAAGCAATTGTGAATGGAAGTTCATTCATGATCTGGCTCTCTGTTTGTCTGTTGCTGGTGTATAAGAATGCTTGTGATTTTTGCACATTGATTTTGTATCCTGAGACTTTGCTGAAGTTGCTTATCAGCTTAAGGAGAGTTTGGGCTGAGACAATGGGGTTTTCTAAAATACAATCATGTCATCTGCAAACAGGGACAATTTGACTTCTTCTTTTCCTAACTGAATACCCTTTATTTCTTTCTCTTGCCTGATTGCCCTAGCCAGAACTTTCAACACTATGCTGAATAGGAGGGGTGAGAGAGGGAATCCCTGTCTTGTGTCAGTTTTCAAAGGGAATGCTTCCAGTTTTTGCCCATTCAGTATGATATTGGCTGTGGGTTTGTCATAAATAGCTCTTATTATTTTGAGATACGTTCCATCAATACCAAATTTATTGAGAGTTTTTAGCATGAAAGGCTGTTGAATTTTTCAAAGGTCTTTACTGCATCTATTGAGATAATCATGTGGTTTTTGTCTTTGGTTCTGTTTATATGCTGAATTATGTTTATTGATTTGCGCATGTTGAACCAGCCTTGCATCCCAGGGATGAAGCCCACTTGATCATGGTGGATAAGCTTTTTGATGTGCTGCTGGATTCAGTTTGCCAGTATTTTATTGAGGATTTTTGCATAGATGTTCATCAGGGATATTGGTCTAAAATTCTCTTTTTTTGTTGTATCTCTGCCAGGCTTTGGTGTCAGGATGATGTTGGTCTCATAAAATGAGTTAGGGAGGATTCCCTCTTTTTCTATTCATTGAAATAGTTTCAGAAGGAATGCTACCATCTCCTCCTTGTATCTCCGGTAGAATTCGGCTGTGAATCCGTCTGGTCCTGACTTTTTTTTGGTTGGTAGGCTATTAATTATTGCCTCAATTTCAGAGCCTGCTATTGGTCTATTCAGGGATTCAACTTCTTCCTGGTTTAGTCTTGAGAGAGTGTAAGTGTCCAGGAAATTATCCATTTCTTCTAGGTTTTCTAGTTTATTTGCATAGAAGTGTTTATAGTATTCTCTGATAGTAGTTTGTATTTCTGTGGGGTCGGTGGTGATATCCCCTTTATCATTTTTTATTGGGTCTATTTGATTCTTCTCTCTTTTCTTCTTTATCAGTCTTGCTAGCGGTCTATCGATTTTGTTGATCTTTTCAAAAAACCAACTCCTGGATTCATTGATTTTTTGGAGGGTTTTTTGTGTCTCTATCTCCTTCAGTTCTGCTCTGATCTTAGTTATTTCTTGCCTTCTGCTAGCTTTTGAATGTGTTTGCTCTTGCTTCTCTAGTTCTTTTAATTGTGATGTTAGGGTGTCAATTTTAGATCTTTCCAGCTTTCTCTGGTGGGCATTTAGTGCTATAAATTTCCCTCTACACACTGCTTTAAATGTGTCCCAGAGATTCTGGTATGTTGTATCTTTGTTCTCATTGGTTTCAAAGAACATCTTTATTTCTACCTTCATTTCGTTATATACCCAGTAGTCATTCAGGAGCAGGTTGTTCAGTTTCCATGTAGTTGAGCGGTTTTGATTAATTTTCTTAGTCCTGAGTTCTAGTTTGATTGCACTGTGGTCTGAGAGACAGTTTATTATAATTTCTGTTCTTGTACATTTGCTGAGCAGTGCTTTACTTCCTGCTATGTGGTCAGTTTTGGAATAAGTGCGATATGGTGCTGAGAAGAATGTATATTCTGTTGATTTGGGGTGGAGAGTTCTGTGGATGTCTATTAGGTCCACTTGGTCCAGAGTTGAGTTCAATTCCTGGATGTCCTTGTTAACTTTCTGTCTCGTCCATCTGTCTAATATTGACAGTGGGGTGTTAAGGTCTCCTATTATTATTGTATGAGAGTCTAAGTCTCTTTGTAAGTCTCTAAGGATTTGCTTTATGAATCTGGTTGCTCCTGTATTGGGCGCATATATATTTAGGATAGTTAGCTCTTCCTGTTGAATTGATCCCTTTACCATTATGTAATGTCCTTCTTTGTCTCTTTTGATCTTTGATGGTTTGAAGTCTGATTATCAGAGACTAGGATTGCAACCCCTGCTTTTTTTTTGTTCTCCATTTGCTTGGTAAATCTTCCTCCATCCCTTTATTTTGAGCCTATGTGACACTCTTATTTTAGATGTTGATTGCTCAGTGGATGGGGGAAACACAGGCCTAGACCTCCTCAGTTTGCCCATTTTGGCATGGAACCGTTATGCCACTAGTTTCAAAAATGACTCTCAGAGTTTTAATATTCTTACTGGCAGCACAACTTAAGTAAATCCTCTGTCTCACAAGTGGACGCTGGGCAGAAACAAGGAGCCTCCACCTCTGAGCTTCACTCTCCAAAACTTATGCTTAGCAACAAGGAGTTAGGGCAGGAAGTTAAATGCTGAAATTCTACCTCTTCTGGGTGAATAGACCTCTGACTAGAAGTTGGGAGAGAGGAAGCCCTATCTTACTGTCTAACTGATCTGTAGTGGAGCTTCTGTTTTACCGAGTTGGAGGGAAAATGGAATGCCACAGGTGTTGGTTAAGATCCAACGTACTCTCACAATTCCTACTGAGTTTTAGATTTTATTAAACAAATGTTCTTTATTATTTCTATGAACTTAAGTTCATTTACAGATAAATGGTTTTGTTTTATGTATACTTTTCACCTGTTGCACTGGGGAGTGAGTTCATGGAGCTCTTCACACTATCGTGGTTCAAGTGGAACTTCCACACCCTGTCTTTTAAATGCATATTTTCCAAATGCTTCGCTTAATACAGTAGTTAGTAGAACCAGGCTTCCATCTATAAAACACTTAATATTTCTTTAATTTTTATGTGTGGCCCATTTGCACTGACAGAATCAGTGCTCACCATTATATTTAGCTCATTGAGAGTTGTCAATCCAATCTTACTTATGCTATCTGAAAGCCAAGAGGTTTACTCCCTGTTGAGGGTTGCTGCTGAGCATAACAAATCTGTATTATACTCTCTGAATAAGAGCCTTTGTAGATGTGTTGGACAACCACATTTTAGAGGAAAATGTTGCAGTATTTGGATTTCTTTTAGTTATTTTATCAATAACCAGTTCATGTCAAATACCATTTATTCAACTTTTGATAAAATCTATAGATTTATCATCTCTTTAACATAGATCCCTTCCAAACTCCTAGTTAAGTGATAATAAAGTGGTAGAAACACTTAGAACTGAAATAAGAGCCTAAAGAAAAGGGAAATAAATTTCAACAACTTTTGGAAAGATGTAGAAGATGAAAGAATGAGTGATAAATGACAGTAAAATGGGGATCATAGCTATAGAGAGATATTGAACATTAACTTGAATTGTAGAACATTATATTTACAGGATTTTGAAGCATCACTTATCATAGGAAGCAGAGATAAACAAAGAGTTTAAATATTAGGTGATTAGGTGAAAATTTTGTACACCAAAGTTAGGAGTGTGCAGCATAGAGATTGTCTCATCTCCCTGTTGATTCCCTTCCACTCTCTGCAAGTCATTTTTCCATGCCCCACTTTATATATTATATGGGAGGTTAAAGGAATTTTTTTACCATCTGAAGAGATTGAATCTGAGTGATACTAGTATAGGGTTGCCTAATTTAACAAATAAAAATACAGAAGGCCCGATGGAGTCTGAATTTCAGATACACAAAAAATAAACACTGTACAGTGTCATGAAAATTGAAAAAAGTTATAAAGTAAGCAATGAGGAGGGCACTTGTAAATAGAAACTAAATCAAATTACACATAATTAATCAGATGATAGTAAATTGTTAGATTTCTCAATAAGTAAAAGAAAACAGAACAATGCTTCAAAATTATGAGAGTGATTTGTTCTTAGAACACTATAGATGAAGCATAATTATTAATTATTTTAGATATTGAAAACCTCCTAAAACTTTATTTTTCATATATGAGAGAAACTGTGATTCAGTAAAATAATAATAATAATAATAATAATAATAATAATAATAAAATAACATGAAAATTAACCTAGAGCAAGGATGTTATAGTATGCAGCAATTAAGAGTTTTACAGGCCGGGCATGGTGGCTCAAGCCTGTAATCCCAGCACTTTGGGAGGCCGAGACGGGCGGATCAAGAGGTCAGCAGATCGAGACCATCCTGGCTAACACGGTGAAACCCCGTCTCTACTAAAAAATACAAAAAAACTAGCCGGGCGAGGTGGCGGGCGCCTGTAGTCCCAGCTGCTCGGGAGGCTGAGGCAGGAGAATGGCGTGAACCCGTGAGCTGAGATCCGGCCACTGCACTCCAGCCTGGGCGACAGAGAGAGATTCCGTCTCAAAAAAAAAAAAAAAAAAAAAAAAAAAAAAAAAAAAAAAAAAAAAAAAAAAAAAAAAAGAGTTTTATATAAGAGGGCAGAGATGAACATTTCAGAAAGAGTGTCATAAAACAGGCCTGAAAAATGATCAGACCAGATTGAATCGGGAGAATGAAGGGATCTTAGGAGATCTCTAGAAAATTTAATTTAATGAATAAATTATCTATTGTGTTTGGATATTTGGCAAATATTATCAAAAGGTTGTTGATAACTCTGTTGAGAACACTATGGGTGAATAGATAAAAACAGTACAAATAAAGAAATAATGAGTTCTTCCACTTCTGGACAAGATGAAGTGTCAGGAACATAATTTTTCCTCACATCCAAAACAATTATAAAAACAAAAACAAAATCAAAGAAGAAATAGACAAAATATACAATACAGTAATGTAATGTATATAAAATGGTTATATAAACAGAATTATGTGAAATCAAAAGTGAAGAATTGCATAAGTTAAATTTGCTTCATATGTTATTTCAATTTCAAGGAAGAGATTTAATTGATAGAATTGCTGTCTTGTTTTGCTGTCATCTACATTGAGATTAGAGAGAGACAAAAAATGGCTCAAGTTTGGAATTTCTTTGGAGCTAGACTCAAAATCTAGCTTTATTATTGATAAGACTAAACTGGCAAAGGTAGCATGGACCTGCACCCAAATATGTGTGAACTCCAGATGAGAGCTCTACCATGCGACAGGTGGTGCCGGACAACTGATTGTCACCAGCAGATCACATAGACAGTTTTGTAGATAGACCAAATCCAAAGAGAGCACTCCCAAGAGCAGAATCATCCTATTATTTTCCCTCTCCCAAATGTTATAATCAGAAAAATCACTCCTTTTTCTAAGAAAAAAAGAGGAGGTTTAGAGATGCTGGAATGATTCTCTCCTGCTGTCGTTTCCTAAAACGGAGTAAAAAGTCCCTTCCTTACATGTAAATACGTGAGGAAGACATGTTCCCTGTCATATGGAAAGAGAAAATTCTGATGTCTGAGAAAAAAACAAATAAACTAAACAGACAGACATATATACACACACTTTTTCTTTCTTATTTACGTACAAAATAGACATACTTAAAAGAAGCATGTAGAAGGTCAAATTCCGGTAATTATTTGTCTTATTTGTCACAGAGAAGGTTACCCTTCACTTAATGATTTTTAATGCTTTCGCTCACGAAGATTCAGTAATCTTTTTAGCATTAGTTACTTTAATTTGACTTTGTTGGCTTTTGTGCTTAGAGCAATTTGAGTTTGACAGTTCATTTATGGTGAATGTTAATAAGCAAAGTCAGTTAAACATCTGTCCAAATTATCACTTATATATACAGCAGTAGAATGTAAATTTGCATTGCAATGAGATTTATTGGAAAAGTTTAACATGCCAACACCTGCTCTGCCTGCCTATTTTTGCTTTGTTCTGTTTTATTTTTGAAAGATTCAACCAAATGTGTTAAATTTGATGAGAGTAAATATTATAATACAATGTGTTTTACTAAAACATATTAGGTGCATTTTAGAAACTTGCAAAAAATGTTTTTTCTTCATAATCATATTTCAGAATCTTTTCTTATTTACAGTTGTTTTTTCGAGCTGTCTTTTTTACCACCAAAAAACTATATATACATTAATATACTTGTTTGTATAACTGAAACCTATTTCTAAACCCTTCACTTGGCTACTCTGAAGCAACTATCAGAATGACTACCAAGGTCTCAAAAAAATTATAAAATAGTATTGTCAAACTGCGTCTTTGAATTTCACTTGTTGGAGAAATGTTTCTTTCATGCATTGTTTTACTTAGCTGAAAATTTAATTTTTTTACACTGGAATGATTTCAGATTCAAGTTCTTATTGAATAAAGACCTGGTTCTTCTACATGGAATATGATTTTGCAATATGTCTACTCAAATTCTTAGCATATGCAAAATTTAAAAACTTTGCAGAATCTGTGGTGGTGCTTTCAGACCCATAATTACTTGTTAACTTTGTGAATACTGGTAATTGGTGTAATCTATTAGGCTTTCAAATATTCCCTGTATTTTATTCTAATGTATTTGCTTATTCCCTGAGTTTTCCAGGAATGATGAGCTTCATGAGGGCATAAACCTATCTTTTGTATATTAAATTTTTAGCAGTGTTTGTGCTTGTCATTAGTCATCTCTTGCCTATAGTTGAGCAATTTATATGTCTTCATTTTATTTTCTTTAATTTTTTGAGCACACCATTTCTTAAAAATACACAGGCATGCAATGCATAATAATCACAATCTGATTATGCTGTAAAAGGTGGACTCAAACTCCTGGACTCAAGCAGTTCACCCACCTCAACCTTCCAAGTAGCTGGACTATAAGCCTGCACCACCAAGCCTGACCTATATACTTTCATTTTAAGTACTTGAAAGCCTATCGAGTGGAAAAAGAGATGTGTATTTCATATATATGTTATATAACATATGCTATATATATAGTGTGTGTGTGTATGTATGTATGCACACACATTGGATTTCCTGTATTTTCTTCATGTTGAAATTCACATATCAAATTAAACTTTTGCATGATGTCTGCTTAGTAAAGGTTTCCATTGTCTGAATAATTTAGACTGGTGATACATAAACTCAAACGCTTCAATGGCATAAGAAAATATAAAGAACAGCTAATTATATTTTATAAAAAGTAAAATATTAATATGGCATAATATTTCACTGTGTGTGTGTATACATATATATACATATGTATACATATATATGTGTACACACACTTGTATATACACACACATGTTTATAGAGAGAGCATAATTTATTACATTGTTACCTTCTGTTAAACATAGTTTGTTCCACAAGAATTTGTTTGTTATAAATAATTCTGTGATTATCATATGTGTACATAAATGCTTAGTGATCTTTATTTGTTAAGTGTTATTTCCAGCCATCGCTATTATTGGACATTAAGGAGAGGTTAGCACCACAAGATATCTGGTTATGTTGTAAATTTACATAAGGCATTCAATGTGTGATCATCACATTATGGAAAATGAAGTAAGCATTCCCTCAAGCATTTATCCTTTATATTAAAAACTCCAGTTTCACCCTTTTAGATATTTTAAAATGTAGAATTAAATTATCATTCACTATAGTCACCCTGTTGTGACATCAAATACTAGGTGCTGTTTATTCTTTTTTTTTGTACCCACTAACCATTCTCACTTGCCATCCATCCCCACCACTACCCTTCCCAGCCTCTAGTAACCATTTTTATACTCTCTGTCTCTCCATGAATTCAATTGTTTTCATTTTTAGATCCCACAAATAAGTGAGAACATGTGATTATTGTCTTTCCGTGCCTGAATTATTTCACTTAACATAATAACCTTCTGTTCCATTCACACTGGAAATAAATAATCTTCTGTTCCATCCATGTTGTTGCAACAAACAGGGTATCTTTTTTTTTTTTTTTTTTTTTTTTTTTTTTGAGACGAAGTTTTCCTTTTGTTGCCCAGGCTGGCAATGGCAAGATCTCGGCTCAGTGCAACCCCCACCTCCCAGGTTCAAGTGATTCTCCTGCCTCGGCCTCCCAAATAGCTGGGATTACAGGCATACACCACCACATCCAGCTAATTTTTGTATTTTTATTACAGATAAGGTTTCTCCACCTTGGTCAGGCTGACCTCAAACTCCCAACCTCGGTTGATCCGCCCGCCTTGGCCTCCCAAAGTGCTAGGATTACAGATGTGAGCCACCATGCCCAGCCAGGATATCATTATTTATGGCTGAAGAGTAGTCCATTATGTATAAGTATCACATTATCTTTATCCATTCATCTGTTGAAGAACTCTTAGGTGATTTCCAAATCTTGGCTATTGTCAATATTGCTGCAACAAACATGGGAGTACAGATATTTCTTTGACATACCGATTTCCTTTCTTTGGGGAATATACCAGCATTGAGATTGCAAGATTATATGATAACTCTATTTTTAGTTTTTTGAAGAACTTCTAAGCTGTTCTCCATAGAGAGTATATTAATTTACATTTTCTCCAACAGTGTACCAGTATTCCCTTTTCTCTACATCCTCGCCAGCCTTTGTTATTGCCTGTTATTTACTAAACCACTTTAATTGGTGCGAGATATCTCATTGTGGTTTTGATATGCATTTCTTTGATGATCAGTGAAGTTGAGAACCTTTTAAAATGTTTCTTTACTGTCTGTATGTGTATTTTGAGAAATATCTATTTAAATATTTTGCCCATTTTAAAAATCCGTTTATTAGATTTTTTTTTCCTTTAGAGTTGTTTGAGCTCCTTATACATTCCCATTATTAATCTTTGTCAGATAAGTAGTTTGTAAATATTTTCTCCCATTTTATGGATTGGCTCTTCACTTTGTTCATTGCTTCCTTGACTGTACAGAAGCTTTTTCACTTGATGTAATCCTATTTGTCCATTTTTCCTTTTGTTGTCTGTGCTTTGTGTGGTATTACTCAAATAATTTTTGCCCAGGCCAATGTCCTGAAGATTTTCCCTAGTTTTCTTGTAGTAGTTTCACATTTTGAGGTCCTAGATTTAATTCTTTAATATATTTTGATTTGATTATTGTATATGGTGAGAGATAGGTGTCTAGTTTCATTCTTCTACATATGGATATAAAGTTTTCCTATCACTATTTATGGAAGAGACTGTCTTTTCTCTAGAGTAGGGAAAAAGTATCAAAAGTGAGTTCACTGTAGGTTTATGGATTCATTTCTGGGTTCTCTGTTCTGTTCTTTTTAGCTTGTGTGTTTGTTTTTATGCCAGTGCAATGCTGTTTCCGTTACTATAGCTTTGTAGCATACAGATAATGTGATTCTTCCAATTTTGTTCTTTTACTTAGGATAGCTTTGTCTGTTCTGGGTCTTTTGTGGTTGCATATAAATTATAGTTTTTCTTTTTTTTTTTCCTATTTCTTTTATTTCCTATTTCTATAAAGAATGTCATTTGTACTTGGATAGGGATTACATTAGATCTATAGATTGCTTTGGGTTGTATGGGCATTTTAACAATATTCATTCTTCCAATCCATGGGCATACAATATTTCTTCCATTTTCTGGTGTCTTCTTCAATTTATTTCATTAGTGTTTTATAGTTTTCATTATAGAGATCTTTCACATTGATGGTTAATGCTGAGTGTTAACTTGATTGGTTCGAAGGATGCAAAGTGTTGTTCCTGGGTGTGTCTGTGAGGGAGTTGCCAAAGGAGATTAACACTTAAGTCAACAACCGACTGCGAGAGGCAGACCCACCCTGAATCGGGGTGAGCACCATCTAGAGAATCAGCTGCCAGCACAGCTGGAATAAAGCAGGTGGAAGAAAGTGGAATGAGCAGACTTGCTGAGTCTTCTGGCCTTCATCTTTCTTCCGTGCTGAATGTTTCCTTCCCTCAAACATCAGACCCAATGTTCTTAACTTTTAGGCTCTTTGACTTACACCAGCAGTTTGCCAGGGTTTCAGGGGCCTTTGGCCAAAGACTGAATGCTGCACTGTCAGCTTTTCTACTTTTGAGATTTTGGGACTCTGACTGGCTTCCTTGTTCCTCAGCTTGCAGTTGGCCTATTGTGGAAATTCATCTTGTGATTGTGTGAGTCAATGCTCCTTAATATACTACCCTTCATATATATACATCTATACTATTATTTCTGTCCCTTTTGAGAACGCTGAATAGTACAGATTCTGGTACTGGGAGTGGTTCTAGAGGAACAGAATATTAAGGATAAATTTTGTTAGTTAGTTTTGGGGTTTTGGAGTTGGCAACTTAATATAATTAGACCCAAAAATACTAAGGACTCTACTTTTAATAACATGTAGAACACTGATAGTCCTTGGTGGTGTAGAGAGTTATGCAAAATAAATGCATTTGGTACTCCTGATTCATCACTCATGAGAGGCAAGGAATTTAATGACTCTATATATATTACGTTTGACCATATGTGGAGAACCAAGGAATAAAATGAAGTGAGTTGATTGCTCCGCAGTTTGCTAGACAAAGTAATGAAATAAGAGGATGAGCTTAAGGATTGTGATTCCTGGCTCCAGAAGCACATACACAGCCTCAAGTCTTCTAAGATTGCCTTGAGTGAGAGGCAAATATAACTTAGCTTCTGCAAAGGGCTGAAATTATGGAAAATCAGACAAAAACTCTTATTATGTGAGGGGCTGACCTGCTAGGAAAGGTGTACATTCATTCTTGCCAGGAATATTCTGTTAAAGTGACAGCATTGACTGGAAAAAAAAATGGGATTCTGCAACTTGTACTGAGAATATGTGGGAGGACCCTGATGAAGCTGGGGGCACTGAGCTTGTAAAGTCTGATGAGCCTTATTTGCCAGAGGAAACAGCCTCTCCACTGCCGGTGGTGGCAACATTCCCTTTCTCACCCACACTGACATCAGCCTTTCTGCCTTTGTCTGAGGAGAAAAACCCTGTGCTGCCTGAGGCAACAGTGATGGCCTCCCCTAAGGCAGTTGCCCTGCAATACAATGCTGATTCTCCTTAGGACCCACCCCCAACACCCCTGTTAGCTTCTAGACCTATAACTAGACTCAAGTCCTGGCAGGCCCCTTGAAGTGAGATTCAGAATGTGACCCATGAAGAAATGTGCTACACTCCGAAAGTACTGCTTGAGTTTTCTAATTTATATAAACAGAAATCTGGAGAACAGGAATGGGAATGGATATTAAAATTATGGGATAATGGTTGAAGGAACATAAATTTAAATCAAGCTGAATTTATTGATATGAGGAAACTAAGCCGGGATTCTGCATTGAATGTTGCAACTTGGGGAATTTAAAAAAGATTCTAATAGTTTATTTACTTGGTTAGCTGAAATATGGATCAAAAGATGGCCTATTGTGAGAGAGCTGGAAATTTGTGATCTCCCTTGGTTTAATGTAGAGGAAGGGAGCCAAAGGCTTAGGAAGATTGGAATGCTAAGTAGTTTAGTCACATTAGACCTACTCATCACAGCTGCAAGGGTCCAGAAAACATACTCTTCACCAATACTTTGTAAAATAGATTTGTGAGGGTAGCACCTGCATTTTTGAATAGCAGTGTGATTGCTCTTCTTTGTCTGTTAGCTCTTACACTGGGAACCGTAGTCACTCAATTAGAAAATTTAAATGCAATGTGAATAATTGGTTCCTGAGGTGGCAGGGGCAAGTGGCAGCACTCACCCATCAAAGGCAAGGTGGGCATAACTACTGTAATGGACAGCATAAGCAAAGCAGCAATCATAATAGTCTGACTTGTGTAGAGCCCTGGGATAGGTTAATTAGTCATGGTGTTCCTAGAAGTGAAATTGATAGGCTGAGGACCCCACTACACTACTCACAATTTATGCTGTTAATCTTTCTCCCACCCTTTCACCAAGAGACCTCCAGCCTTTTCCCAGGGTAACTGTGCATTGGAGGAAAGAGAATGATCAGGCCTTTCAGAGACTAGTGGACACTGGCTCTGAGCTGACGTTGATTCCAGGAGACCCAAAACGTCATTGTGGTCCTCCAGTGAAAGTAGTGGCTTATGGAGGTCAGGTAATTGATGGAGTTTAACATAGTTTTGACTTACAGTGGATCCGGTGGGTCCCCAGACTCATCCTGTGGTCATTTCTCCACTGCCAGATGCATAATTTGGTTTAGACATACTTAGCAGCTGGCAGAATCACCACATTGGCTCCCTGACTAGTGGGGTGAGGGCTATCATGGTGAGAAAGGCCAAATGGAAGCCATTAGAGTTTTTTTTTTTTTTTAACCCAAAAAAAGAGTAAGTCAAAAACAATATTACATCCTTGGAGGAATTAAAGAGATTAGTGCCGCCATCGAGGACTTGAAACATACAGGGGTGGTGATTCCCACCACATAACCATTAAGCTTTCCTGTTTGTCTTGTACAGAAGACAGATGGATCTTGGAGAAAGATAGTGAATTATTGTAAGCTTAACCAAGTGGTTACAATAATTGCAGCCATCATACCAGATATGGTTTTATTCCTTAACAAATTGACACATCTCCTGGTTCCTGGTATGCAGCGTTGATTTGGCAAATGCCCTTTTCTCCATTCCTCTTCCTAAGGTCCACCAGGAGCAATTTGCCTTCAGCTGGCAAGGCATACCTTCAGTGTCCTACCTCAGGAGTGTATCAACTCTTCAGCTTTTTGTCACAATCTTGTTTACAGAGATCTTGAGAAGTAGCAAACATACCAGACATGTTGGTGAGACATTTCCATGCCATGGAATGGTAAATAAATATAACTAAAGTTCAAGGACCTTCTACCTCAGTAAAACTTCTAGGGTTTCAGTGATTTGGGAACTATTGAGATATTATTTCTAAAGTGTACTAGTCCATTTTCAATCTGCTGATAAAGACATACTCAAGACAGGGCAATTTACAAAGGAAGGAGTTTTATTGGATTTACAATTCCACACGGCTGGGGAGGCCTCACAATCATGGCAGAAAGTCAAAGGCAAGGAGGAGCAAGTCATATCTTACATGGATGGTGGCAGGCAAAGAGAAAAGAGAGAGCTTGTGCAGGGAAACTCCCATTTTAAAACCGTCAGATCTCATTAGACACATTCACTATCATGAGATCTGTGCAGGAAAGACCCACCTCCCTAATTCAATCACCTCCCAACAGGCCCCTCCCATGACACAGGAAATTATGGGAGTTACAATTCAAGATGAGATTTGGATGAAGACACAGCTAAATTACATAATTCTGACCCTGGCTGTTTCCAAATCTCATGTACTAACATTTTAAAGCCAATCATGCCTTCCCAATAGTCACCTAAAGTCTTAACTCATTTCAGGATAACTCAAAAGTCCACAGTCTCACCTAAGACAAGGCAAGTCCCATCCGTGTATGAGCCTGTAAAATCAAGGCAAGTTAGTTGCTTTCTAGATACAATGGGGGTACAGGCATTTGGTAAATACAGTCACTCCAAATGGAGGAAGTTGGCCAAAATAAGGGGCTATAGGCCCCACTGTAAGTCCAAAATCCAGTGGGGCAATAATTTTTTTTTTTTTTTTTTTTTTTGAGATGGAGTCTCGCTCTGTTGCCCGGGCTGGAGTGCGGTGGCCCGATCTCAGCTCACTGCAAGCTCCGCCTCCCGGGTTCACGCCATTCTCCCGCCTCCGCCTCCGAGTAGCTGGGACTACAGGCGCCGGCACCTCGCCCGGCTAGTTTTTTGTGTTTTTTTTTTTTTTTAGTAGAGAGGGGGTTTCACCGTGTTAGCCAGGATGGTCTCGCTCTCCTGACCTCGTGATCCGCCTGTCTCGGCCTCCCAAAGTGCTGGGATTACAGGCTTGAGCCACCGCGCCCGGCCGGGTCAATAAATCTTAAAGCTTGAAAATGATCTCTTTTGATTGCATGTTTCACATCCAGGCTATGCTGATGCAAGAGGTGGGTATCCACCGTCTTGGGCAGCTCTGCCCCTGTGACTTTACAGGGTACAGCCTCCCTCCCAGCTGCTTTCACAGGCTGGCACTGAGTGTCTGTGCCTTTTCCAGGTGTACAGTGTTTGCTGTTGGTGGATCTATGATTCTAGGGTCTAGAGGGTGGTGGCCCTCTTCTTACAGCTCCACTAGGTGGTGAACCAGTAGGGACTTTGTGTGGCGGCTCACCCGACTTGTCCCTTCCTCACTGCCGCAGCAGAGGTTCTCTATGAGAGCCCTGCCCCTGCAGCGAACTTCTGCCTGGGCATCCAAGCATTTCCACACATCCTCTGAAATCTAAGTGGAGGTTCCCAGACCCTAATTGTTGACTCCTGCACACCCGCAGGCTCAACACCATGTGAAAGCTGCCTAGACTTGGGGATTCTTCTCTCCAAAGTTACAGCCCAATTTACTTTTTGTTCACTTTTAGTCACTGCTGGAGCAGCTGGAGAATAGGACACCAAGTCCTTAGACTGCACACCTCAGAGGGACATTGGGCTGAGTCCACAAAGTCATTTTCTTCTCCTAAATCTCCAGACTTGTAATAGGAGAGGCTGCCACAAGGTCTCCGACGTGCCTTAGAGATATTTTCCCCATTGCTTTTGTGATTAACATTTGGCTCCTCATTACTTACACAAATTTCTGCAGTGGGCTTGAATTTCTCCTCAAAAAAAAAAAAATGGGATTTTCTTTCCTAGAGCATTGTCAGGCTGCAAATTTTCCAAACGTTTATGCTGTTTCCCTTTTAAAACTGAATGCATTTACAGCACCCAAGTCACCTCTTGAATGCCTGGCATCTTAGAAATTTCTTCTACCAGATACCCTGAGTCATCTCTCTCAAGTTTGAAGTTCCACAAATCGCTAGGGCAGGGGCAAAATACCACCAGTGCCTTTGCTAAAATATAACAAGAGTCACCTTTGCTCCAGTTCCCAAAAATCCTCCTCTCCTTCTTAGACCATCTCAGTCTGGATTTCATTGTCATTATTATTATCAGCATAAAGACATTCAAAAACATTCAACAAGTCACTAGTGAGTGCCAAACTTCCTCACATTTTCCTGTCTTCTTCCGAGCCCTCCAAACTGTTCCAACCTCTGCCTGTTATCTAGTACTAAAGTCATTACCAAATTTGGGTATCTTTTAGGCAGCACCCAACTCTACTGGTACCAATTTACTGTACTAGTCCATTTTCATGCTGCTGATAAAGACATGCCTGAGACTGGGCAATTTACAAAAGAAAGAGGTTTATTGAACTTACAGTTCCAAGTGGCTGGGGAGGCCTCACAATCATGGTGGAAGATGAAGGATAAGGAGGAGCAAGTCACATCTTCCATGGATGGAAGCAGACAAAGAGAGAAAAGAGAGCTTGTGCATGGAAACTACCATTTTTAAAACCACCAGATCTCATGAGACTCATTAACTATCACAAGAACTGCACAGGAAAGACCCACCTCCATAATTCAATAACTTCTCAAACAATTCCTCCCATGGCATGTGGGAATTATTGGAGTTACAACTCAAGATGAGATTTGGGTGGGGCACAGCCAAACCATATCACAGGTAAAGGATAAGTTGCTTCATTTGCCCCCTCCTACACCCAAGAAAGAGGTACAATATCTAATGGGTCCATTTGGATTTTGGAGGCAACACATATCTCATTTGGGATGTGTTACTCTCGCCCATTTATCAAATAACTTGAAAGGCTAGCAGTTTTGAATGGAGTCCAGAACGGGAGAAGGCTCTGCAACAGGTCCAGGCTGCTGTGCAAGCAGTTCTGCCACTTGGGCCATATGACCCAATGGATTCAATGGTGCTTGAGGTGTCACTGGTATATAGCAATGCTCTTTGGAACCTTTTGTAGGCCCCCATAGGTAAATGACAGTGGATGAAACTAGGATTTGGGGGCAAGGTCCTGGCATCTTCTGCAGATAACTAATCTCCTTTTGAGAGACAGCTCTGGGTCTGTTACTGGGCTTTGATGGAAACTGAATGTTTTTGATTATGGGTCATTAAGTCACCATGTGACTTGAACTATCATGAGCTGGGGTGTTTCTGGCCCATCTGACCATAAAATGATGTGTTCATAGATCCATACCATCATTAAATCGAAGTGGTATATACGTGATTGGGCTCAAGCAAGTCTTGAAGGCACAAGTAAGTTACATGAGGGACTCAAATGTCCATGGTCTCCATTCCTGCCACCCTGCCTGCACTCGTGGCCTCATGCGGAATTACCTGTGATCAGATGACAGAAGAAGAGAAGACTAGGACCTGGTTTATAGATGGTTCTGCATGATTTGTAGGCACCACCCTAAAGTGGACAGCTGAGTCACTATAGTGCCTTTGGATGGTCCCGGCAGCATTGTTCCATCATCTGTCTGTGACGGTGTTTCTAAAGGAGATAAACATTGATGTCAGTGGACTGGGACAGGCAGACCCATTCTGCATCTAGGTGGGCACCATCTAATCAGCTGCCAGCATAGTTAGAATAAAACAGGGAGAAGAAAATGGAATGAGCAGACTTGCTGAGTCTTCCAGGCTTCATCTTTCCCATGTGCTGGATGCTTCCTGCCTTCTAACATGAGACCACATGTTGTTTAGCTTTTGGACTCTTGGACTTATACCAGTGGTTCACAGGGAGGATTTTTGGCTTTTGGCAACAGACTGAAGGCAGTACTGTTGGCTTTCCTACTTTTGAGGTTTTTGGGACTTGGAGGATTGGCCTCCCTGTTCTTTGGCTTACAGACAGCCTATCGTGGGACTTCACCTTGTGATCATGTGAGTCAATAGTCCTTAATAAAATACCCTTCGTATATACATCTTTCCTTTTAGTTCTGTCCCTCTAGAGAACCCTTACTAAGACAGATTTATTTCTAGGTGTTTAATATTGTGTGTGGCTATTGTGAATTAGGTTACTTTTTAATTTATTTCTCCCACTGTTTCATGTTGTCATGTAGAAATACTACTGCTTTTTGTATATTGATTTTGTATTGTACAACTTTATTAATTTGTTTATCAGTTCTAATAGTTTTCTAATGAAATCTTTAGGTTTTTCCATGTATGATAATATTATCTGCAAAAAAAGATAATTTGTCCTCCTTTCCAAATTAGGTGTCCTTTAGTTCTTTAACATCTCTCATTTCTCTAGCTAGGACTTCCAGTACTATGCTTAAGAACAGCGGTGAAAGTAGGCATCTTTTTTGGGTTACATATATTTGAGGAACGTCTTTCAGTTTTGTTCTGTTATGTATGATACCAGTTGTATTTAGTATATGGCTTTTATTATGTTGAGGTATGTTCCTTCAATACCCAGATTTTTGAGAGATTTTATCATAAGGAGATGTTAAATTTTTCTAAATGTTTTTTCAGCATCAATTGAAATGATCATACAGTTTTTGTTTTTCATTCTGTTGCTATAATGTATTAAATTGATTCATTTGTATATTTTAAACCATCTTGCAAGCCAGAGAAAAGTTTCACTTGCTCATGACAAATGGTAGTTTTGATGTCCTGTTGGATTTGATTTGCTAATATTTTGGTGTGGATGATTGTATCAATATTCATCAGGAATATTGGCCTGTAGTTTTCTCTTTCTTCTTTCTCTCTTTCTCTCTTTCTTTCTTTCTTTCTTTCTTTCTTTCTTTCTTTCTTTCTTTCTTTCTTTCTTTCTTTCTTTCTTTCTTTTTCTTTCTTTTTTCTTTTCTTTTACTTTTTCTGTCTTTCTGTCTTTCTGTCTTTCTTTCTTTCTTTCTTTCTTTCTTTCTTTCTTTCTTTCTTTCTTTCTTTCTTTCTTTCTGTCTGTCTTCTTTCTTTCATGTCTTTGTCTAGTTATGGTTTCAGAATAATTCTGACTTTGAATAACGAATTTGAAAGTATTCCCTCCTCCTTGATTTTTTTCGAATAGTGTAATTAGTCTTGTTCTTAGTTCTTGTTTAATTGTTTGGTAGTATTCAGTAGTAAAGCTGTTCATGTTCCAGGCATTTCTCTACTAGGAGACTTTTTATTATGGCTTCAATATTGCTACTTGTTATTGACTTGTTCGGGTTTTGAATTTCTCCCTTGTTCAATTTTTGTAGGCTGTATGTGTCTAGGAATTTGTCCACTTCTTCTAGATTTTCCATCTCATTGGCATATAGTTACTCAAGGTAGTCCCTAATAATTCTTTGAGTTTCTGCAATATCTGTTGTAATGTATCATTTTTGTCTCTAGATTTTTTTTTAATCTTGATCTCCTTTCTATTTTCCTTAGTCCGGCTAAAGGTTTGCCAACTTTGTTCAACTTTGCAAAAAATAAAAATAAAATAAAATAACTCTCTGTTATACTGATCTTTTGTATTGTTTTCTTCTTTTCAATTTCATCTATTTCTGTTCCTCTGATTTTTATTTTTGTTGTATTCTACTAATTGTAGGTTGTGTTTGCTCTTGCTTTTCTAATGCTTTAAGATGCATGGTTAAGTTGTTGATTCCAAGGTTTTATTCTATCTTTATGTCGTTTTTATTTTTTTTTATCACTATAAACTTTTCTTTTAGTGCTGCTTCTGCTGTGTTTCATAGGTTTTGGTATGCTATGTTTCCTTTACCCTGTGTTTCAAGAAATTTTTCAATGTTCTGATTAATTTCTTTATTGACCTGCCGGTTATTCTAGAGCACGTTGTTTGTTTGCCATGTGTTTGTATATTTTCCAAAATTTCTCTTGTTGATTTTTAGTTTTATTCCATTATGTTCAGATAAGGACAAGAAAGTGTATTGTGCAGCCATTGGGTGAAATGTTCTGTAAATATCTATTAGCTTCCTTTGATTGATTATGCAGATTAAGTCCAATTTTTGTGGATTTTCTGCCTGGAAGGTCTGTTCAATACTGAAAATGGGATGTTAAAGTCTCTAGGTGTTATTGTATTTGGGTCAATCACTCTCTTTAGCTCTAACAATATTTGCTTTATATATCTGGATGCTCACATGTTGGCTGCATATATATTTAAAATTATTATATTCTCTTGCTGAATTCACTTATTTTTCATCATATAGCAGCCTTTTCTGCTTCTTCGTATAGCTTTTATCTTAAAATCTATTTTTTCTAATATAAGTATAGTGACTCCTGTTCTGTTTTGGTTTCCACTGGCATGGAACATCTTTGTCTATCTCTTTATTTTCAGTCTACGTATGTCTTTATATGGGAAGACTGTTTCTTAACCATAGAAACTTGGGTCTTATTTTTCTTTTCTATACACAAAGTCCATGTATTTTGATTGGAGTGTTTAGTTAATATATATTCAATGTTATTATTGATAAATAAGGACTTACTTTTGCCATTTTGTTATTTTTTCTGCTTGGTTTGTGGCCAGCCTGACTTACTTTCTCTTTCTTTCTTTCTTTCTTTCTTTCTTTCTTTCTTTTCTTTCTTTCTTTCTTTCTTTCTTTCTTTCTTTCTCTCACTCTTTCCTTCTTTCTCTCTCTCTTTCTCTTTCTTTCTTTTCTTTCTCTCTCTTTCTTTCTTTTTTTTCTCTTTCTTTCTTTCTTTCTTTCTTTCTTTCTTTCTTTCTTTCTTTCTTTCTTTCCTTCTTTCTTGCCTTCATTTTAGGGAAAGTTATTTTCTCTGGTGATATAATTTAGTTTATTCCTATTTGCTTTTTGTGTATTCCTGTTATGTGTCTTGTTGGAGCTTTCTATCAGGTTTGCAAATTCTATCCTATAAACTATGACTTTAAGCTGTTAAAGCACTGTTTGCAAAAACAACCAGCAAAAAAATAAATAAAAGCTGTACACTTTTACTTACTCGTTAAGTGTTTGCTTCTTCTATTTATATCTTATATTGCTATGTCTTTAAAAGTTGTTGTTTGATTTGTTTATTGTTTAGAATTTCTTCTTAATATAAGAGTAATTGCACACAACAGTTACAATGTTACAATATTTTCTGTTATTCTACACACTTACTATTATCAGTGAGTTTTCTACCTTCAGATTTTACCTTCTTGCTCTTTGACATCCTTTTATTTCTGATTAAAGTACTATCTTTAGCATTTCTAATAGGACAGCTGTGGTGTGGATGAAATCCTCAGCTTACGTTTGTCTTAGAAAGTTTTGTTTCTCTTCATGTTTTAAGGATATTTTTCTCAGATATTCCATTCTAGGGTAAAAGCTTATTTCCTTTAGAACTTTAATACATTATGCCACGCTATCCTGGCCTGTTAGATTTTCACTGAAAAGTCTGCTGACATGTATTGGAATTCTATTTTATATTATTTGTTTATTTTCTCCTGCTGCTTTTAGGATCCTTTCTTTATCCTTGATCTTTGGGAATTTGATTATTAAAAGCCTTGAGGTAGTCTTTGGATTAAATCTGCTTGGCATTCTATAACCTTCTTTTATTGGGATATTTATATTTTTCTCTAGGTTTGGCAAGTTCTCTGTTAATATCCCTTTGAGTAAACTTTCTACCCCTGTCTCTTTCTCTACCTCCTCTTTAAGGCCAATAACTCATAGATTGGCCATTTGAATATATTTTCTAGATCCTGTAGATAAGTTTCAGTATTTTTTATTATTTTTCTTTTGTGTTCTCTAACTCTGCATGTTCAAATAGCCTGTCTTCAGGCTCACTAATTATTTCTTCTGCTTTATCAATTCTGCTATTAAAGGACTCTGCTTCATTCCTCAAGATGTCAATTGCAGTTTTCAGTTCCAGAATTTCTGCTTGTTTCTTTTGAATTACTTCACTCTCTTTGTTAAATTTGTCTGGTAGAATACTGAATCCTTTCTCTTGATTATGTTGAATTTATTTGAGTTTCCTCAACACAGCTATTTTGAATTCTCTGTCAAAAAGATCACACATCTCTGTTTCTGTAGAATTGGTCCATCTTGCCTTATTTATTTCATTTGGTTAGTTCATATATTCCTAAATGATCTTGATATTGTGGACATTTTTCTGTGTCTGAGCATGGAAAAGTTGGATGTTTATTGTGGTCTTCACAGTCTGGGCTTATTTTTACCTGTCTTCTTGGGAAGTTTTCTTGCAAACTTGTGGTACTGCCTTGAATGTGTGGAACAAGATCTGGGAGAAGTATCTGGATCACCAGGCATAGACTCTTGTTCTCTTCCCTTACTTTGTTCCGAATCAACAGACTACCTATCTGTGTCCACTCTGAGCCATCTGGAGCATTCCAGTGGCCAACGTCACTATGACTGCCCTGAGTTTGACATGATGTTAGCACAGGAGTGGGTCTCACCAAATGCCTGCTTTAACCATCCCTGGCTTTCGCCAATGTTTGTTCAAGATCTTAGAGTTCTACACTCATTAATTAGGTGCAAAGCCAGCCAGACCTTTGTTCTTCCTTTCGGGGCAACGAGCTCTCTCAGGCCTTGAGTGGGTCAAGAGCTGCCATCAGGGGCCATTGATTAGTTAAAAACCTTAGAAGTCTACCTGGTGTTCTAATGTACTGCAGCTCAGCTGGTACACAAACCACAAGATACAGTCCTTTTCACTTTTTCTTCCTCTTTACAAAGACAGAGGAGACCCACCCTGTGAGCACCATCACCACAGACCCATGGAAAGTACTGCCAGATTATCACTGATGTTCCCTTTAATCCCAGGGACACCTCAGTCAGCCTGTGGTGAAAGCTGACTGGCCTGGGACTCACCCTTCAGGACAGTGAATTCCCCTCTGGCCCAGGGCAGGTCCAGAAATGACATCCAGGAGTCAATTCCTGGAATCAATGACCCCGAGAACTTACTTGGTGCTCTATTCTCACTGTAGCCAACTTGTTAACCTAAATTATAAGGCAAAGTCCCCTTTACTTTTCCTCCCACTTTTCTAAAGCAGAATGAATCTCCCCACATAACTACCACAGCAAAAAATGTGCTGATTCTCTCCTGAAGCCAACAAGTCTGAGTCTCACCTAAGGCCTTCAACATAGTACTTGAATGTCACTGCTAGTTTCTCCAGGCTAGGGGTTTTTCAGTTAGTAGGTGATGAAGTTTGGCAGGACTAGGTTCTTTCCTTTAAGGCAGCAAATTCTCTTCTGTTCCAAGATGTGTCTATAAATGTTATCCCAGAGAAAGGGCCTGAAAAGAGGGTCTCCCTACTCTGACCACTGCCCCATCTTGTTATAGGTGAGCTAGTATACAAGATGTAAGACAAAGTCCTCCCCACACTTCTTTATCCTCTTCTCAAATGGAAGGAAGGAATCCCTTTTGGAGCCCTGAGCTGTGCAGCCTGAGGTTAGGGAAGGATTGATGCCAGCACTCCTTTAGCTGCCAAGGATGGTGTTCTAGCAAATCACATTTTCCCCCATTCCCCTGGCTCTGGGCCCCGTTCAGCACCAGGATTCTAGGATTTGCAGCTTTTTTGTCCTAGTTGTCTTTCAAGTTTATTTGCTTCCTCAGAGCACTTTAGCCCATAATAGCAAGGCTTGCAGGAACGCAAGTCTGACTGCTGAGATTGAGGGTTCCCCTCTGGCTAAGCCTGTTTCAAATGTTACCTCTGTGGGCAGGCATCAGCTGAATTTGTTCCAGTTTTTCTTTCTGCAATAACAGGGCAGCACTGAGGTCAGTGCCTCTCAATTGCTGTTCCCTCCCTCTCCCCAGAGCACAGAAACACTCTGCACCACTCAGCTGCTGCTAGGGGATGGGAGAGGGGTGGCATTTGCCATTGAAGACAGTTTTTGCTACCTCTTCAGTGACCTCTTTCAGCTATACGAAGTTACAACCAGGTACCATGAGGGTTCATCTGATTTTTGATTCTCATAAATGTGCTTTTTGTCTGAAGGTAGTTGTTAAACTGTTATCCTTGTGGGGATAATTCTACCATCTTCATTCACACCCTCCTGACCATTCTTTATATACATGTGTCCTTTGAAATTGTACTCTTTATCACACACAGATGTACAAAAGACTTAAATTTTAATCTGCATTTGGAGAATAACTGCATTAACAATTATGTTTAAAAACTGCGTGACATAAAAAGATTTTTTAAAGTGTTTTTGTTTACATTCTGCAGGCATAAAAGTTTCTGTTTGAACCTAAATGATATAAGACATGAGCAATCACTGAAGTCATTGCCTTAATCCCAAATTCACAAAACAGTCTATCAATCAAAACAAAATTCTTGCTTTATTTTCTGTTTACAGCTCCATAAAGTATTAGATTAGTGATCAAAGATCACATCTTTTGATGCTGACACCAAAAGACAAATACCAGAAGAATTTACACATAGGGAGGCACTATCCTTCAGATAACAGACTGACATCCTGAAACATAATAATGGTGTATGACAATTTGAAGTGTGGGGTCCTGACTGTATTAAATACAAGGTTCAGGGAGTTCTAAGTCATTTATGCTAACTGGCTTGTCAAGGTGACATATCTTGTCAAAGAAAGGTTGGAAAACAGAAGCCTGTGGTAAATGAAGACAGACTTTATATTTTATAAATATTTCCAATCCACTGAGTTGATGTTTTTTATCTTTATATATTAGTGATGAAAGGAACTCAGATTATAAATTATGTTTATTTTAAATATTTCATAAGCATTGTAGACATATTTTTTATAATTAGTCTATAAATATTTCTTTTCTTTTCCTCAGAAAATGTTTCACAGAAACTTAAATCTGAATGATAAAACCAACCTTTGAAAGTCCCTTTATTTATTTCAATTTTACAAAATAATACATAATCATAGTCACAAACTTGACAACATTTCTGACATTTTAGTTGACTTTTTATTTGTAAATTAGTACAATATAGAACTTTTAAAAATATTTACTCTGGGAAAGCAAGTTCCCTTTTCTATTCAAGGAGAATAAGGCAGCTATCAAAATAAACAGCTAATTTTATAAATAAACAGCTAATTTTATAGCTTTCTCATAAAGCAATTTTGATTCACTTCTTAGATTTTCTATTTTTTAAGAATATAATTATATCCAGAATTTTAATGATAAACTCATAAAATTGCTCATTTGAGGACACTATTGAAATTTGTATATAATATAAACTGTTTATGTATGTATACTTATGTACTTAATATATTGAGGTATTGGTCACATGCCATATCAGGATAATTGTTTCTTTACTATTAATAGCATACATTATGTCACATTTACTCACATCTATGGGTTCATTTGTATATTAACACTATTATTTACCCAGGTGAATTTTTTTACTTTACTATTATTATTCATTTAATTAATATGTGCATCATGGGACAGTCTGCATTTAAAAAACTCATTTGGTTAATCATTTGTCCTTCACAGTCCTACAGAAAAAGAAAACCAGCTTTTACTGATGAAGACTAAATGATGCATTAAAATGTTTGTAACTGTAATTTCAAATTTTAAACTAATTGTATCATAATTCTCTACCTTAAAGAATATGGTGGAGAAAAGAAAGTAGGGCAAACATATAAGAATAAAATACCACTGTCTTATTTTATGCAGCAATTTGTAGTGAAATACGCAAATTTGATAGTTTAAAGGCAAAATTTTAGAAGAAGAAAGCTACAAGATTTTTAAATTCTGTTTTCTGTTTCATTTTCAAATGGTCCACAGACATAAACATTCATCATATACTAAGGTATTCATGCAAATGCTTAAAGCAGGATTTTCCATCTCTTTGTTATAGATACAGAATAGAAGTGAAGTGAACTAATCTCTCCTTAACGTAGAAGTGGTGATGAAAAAGTGCATGTGTTTGTGCACACGCATTCACAAAAAAATAGAGGAACATTAGGAAATGGGATTTTTGAAAGAATAGAAAACAAGGGATCCAACTGAGTAAATGAAGGGCAGTTTAAATGTTCAAGACTGTATCTGAACACTAGATACAGTCACGCTGCTTAATGACAATATATGTTGGTAAGCAACTTTGTCATTGTGCAACTATCATAAAGTATACTTACAAAAACATAGAATGTACAGTCTACTAAACACCTAGGCTATAAGGTAAAGCCTATTGCTCCTAGGCTACAAACCTTCAGAGAATGTTAATATTCTGAATTATAATTGCTTACACTAAGCAATTATAATACTATAGTATTTGTGCATGTAAACATAAAAAAGGTACAATATGATAATTGTAGTGTTATAATATTATAAGATAACTGTCATATATGTGGTCTGTCGTTGACTAAAGTGTTAATATGTAATGTTTTTAGTTTTAAAATCATTACTTCTCAACATAAGCTACATTTTATGGTCAATTTTATACAAGCAAAGATGTCAAGATATCACACACTAAAGGTTTTGATTCATCGATTCTTGTATGTTTATGAGACACTATCTAGCCTGGGAGTTAATGGAGGCCATTCTCATAGATATACAATTACTTGAAGACTGCATAGCAGAAAACATTTTAGAACGAAAATTGATAATAGTCTCCCCTTAGCCACCCAATAGGTGTGTGGCATTGACTGAGAACTTGTATTTTTCTGGGGGCAAGAGTGGCTTAGTTTCCTCATGCATAAAACAAATGGTTTGAACTAAATTACATATAAATTATGTAAAAATTGAGCACTAAAACATCTGATGCTGTAATCACTTATGTTTCTGAACATTTACAACATTTCATGAGAGCCCAGAAACAAGAAAATTACATGTAACAACTGGAATATCAGTTGTTGACTTGGCTTATTTAATAGAAACACCTTGCTCAGAAAGTTATCTACATTAGAATACTGTATTTTTAATCAAAGATAATGATGAAGAAATATAAAAATTATATTTGGCATCATAAGACTTGTATACGTTTCAGTTTTTACCTTTTGCAATCTCATACATTCTTCTGTATTTGATCTTTTTAAGTTTGTTGTTCTTATCTTAAAAATGTTAAATGGTGTTAAGTAAATACACCATGTGTATTTTATGTAGCATAATCGTTTAGAGAGATGTTTTGCATATAGATGACATTGTATGTTTAAATTAATTCATAAAATTATTAGAGGTACATTTAATTTAAAGTGAGTTTTTAAAGAAAGGGGATAGAATATAAAACTCTGAAGATGAAAAAAGGAATGTTTAGATTGGTAGATGAGTCATTTGGAAATGCCATTTAGTAAATTTCAGCTTTGTACTTTCAAGGAAAGATTAATCTACTATAATTCCAGTGGAGAAACGTAATGTTTTCTGCGCTGTTGGTGGGAATGTAAAGCGGTACTTATACTGTGAAAAAACAGTATAGAAATTTCTCAAAAAATTAAAAATGAAATTACTGTATAATACAGCAATTCCACTCAGTATATGCCAGAAATAAATGAAAACAATGTCTCAAAGAGATATTTGTACACACATATTCATGGCAGCATTACTCATAATAGTTAAAATGTGGAAGTAACTCAAACCCAAGTGTCTATTGATGGGTAAATAGATAAACAAAATGTATAAATAAATAAGCAAAATGTAGTATGTATGTATGTATACACACAAATACATGCAAATATATATACACATATATTTACATATATACATATATATGTATATATACATATATATATACACACACACATATATATGTATACATACACACAGACACAAACATCATGGGATACTATTCAGCCTTAAAACATAAAAACAAGTCTGACCCAATAACCTTGAAGAAATAATGCTAAGTGAAATAAGCCAGTCACAAAAAGAAAAGTGCTGTATGATGCCACTAATTTGTGATATTTACAGTTATTTACAATCATAGAGACAAAAAGTAAAATGGTGATTGCAGGAGATGAGGGGAGAGAGGAAAGAGGAGTTATTGTTTAATGAGTATTAAGTTTCAGCTTTACAACATGAAAAAAGTTATGGAGATGAATAATAGTAATTGTTACACAACATTATTAAAGTAATTGATACAATTGAACTGTATGCTAAAAAATCATTAAGAAGGTAAATTTTATGTTATGTATTTTATCAGAATTTTAAGAACTGAAAAAAAAAATCTTTCTAAATAGCATGAAATGCCTTTATACATTTGAGTGACTATGTAAAATAGGCAATTAACTATACCAATATGGTGGTCAGAGAAGTGGCCTGGACTATGTATAGACATTTGTGTTGACATTGCTATTATCTGGACTTAATACATTATTGTTCATAACATTATGTATATTATATGTGTATTTTTTAAAGTCTCCATATCAATGACTCAGACTTCCTAAGGAAGAATAAATCATGATGCGCCATAACATAAATGTTTAATAAGGTTAATCTAAATTAAATGATCATTCAGTGTTTAGAGTATTGTAGGAGAAATCTGAACATGATAATCCCATCTGTGTTCACGCTTTTCATTGTGTTAAAGTTCGAATTTTTGACATTAGTAAAAGGTATTTAATTATAGTGGTTGAACATGTAAACCAACCTGGTGCTATATGTAAAAAGTAGTTAATGGCATCACTAATGCACTATTAACAAAATTCCAAATCAAATCCACAATTCCCACATTGAGCCATTTCTGACACCATTGTGTCCCTCTAAACCCTTTTACATGAAATATGTAGCTCTCAGGAGTCTGGGTATTTTACACATCTTACCATTTTGTCCTCTGACTCTATGGATCATATTACTTGTCCAATAACTCTGGTGTTTATAAGAATCCTGAAGAAATAATGAGAATATTTTTTTAAAAATTTAATTGTTTTCAAAAATCAACTCTTCATGAGCTAATGCTGAAGTTTTCTGCATTTATAGAGGGAAGAAACCTTATGGCTACAAAATAAGGGGTGAAGTGTATACACACATGCACATGTATAAAATGGAAAATACCAAACTCATTTATGGAACTGAAACTTATGGAATTTTAGTCTAAAAACATATTTTCTTTCCCAGGGAAAAAAGTGTTATAATATAGTCTCTGTCCCTGGAGATTTAAACTCTAGAGTTAGTTTTGCCAATTAGCTATACATTCATGCTAAATTATTCAACCTTTCTGGGACTCTGTTTTCTCCTCTGTTAAACATTATGTTGACTAGATCAATGGTTTCTCTCAAGAGCTGCACAGAAGAATCACTGAGAAACTGATTTTTAAAATTTGACACCCAGACTCAGATCTAGTAAATCAAGTTGAGCCCAGTAAACTTACTATTATTATTATTGCTATTATTATTATTTTGAATTTCAAAGGTAACAGAAATGAGCAGAGCTTTTTGAGAATCCTAGACTCTAAATTATTTCTGTTGTCTCTGGTTTCTAACATTTTAGCAGTCTAGAAATGTAAGAGAACATATGTATCACTATAATGTAAAATTGCATGCTTCAGATGCTTGGTTTCTTTTGAGGCCATAATATTTTTATTTTTTTGAAATGGAAATAATGATAACATTGAATGTTTATACATAAAATTTAATTTGAACCAATTTTTCTAGGAAACGTAGGGCCTACAAATGAGGGCTACATGTGTGCGCAATGCCTTTCTACTTTCAGTCACTAGGATTTTTGAGACATTTAAAGACAGATAACTTCATAATTTCATTAATTTAATATTAATGCATTTGTTAAAGTATATCACAGTTGAAAGAATGAATTATACCAATTCTGGAAGGCTAGCCTACTCAAAATTTTAAGATAATTTATTTTGAATTTATTTATCTGTGACAGCATATATAGAAATATTTTTTTAAATGTAACTAATCTAACCTAGAGTATAATCCCCATATCTTCACTTGAGTTTGTAACGAGAGAGTTATTTAATTGTGCTGTCAACATATTATATTTGCTCTAAAATCCTCTAAAATTTTAATGAATTCAAATATCACTATTGAATCTACCATACTTTCATTTGTACCCAAATATGAACCACAATATTTTAGTCTACTGTGAAATAAAATGTTATATCTTTCGTCCTTAAATCAGTTATGAAGAAAATTCACATATCTGTGTATAAAGAGCGGAATATATATTGAATGATCAATTTGCTTCTCTGTGAGAAGAACAGACAGATCTAAATGTCCCGTGCATTCATAGAAATAAAGAATTACTTGTATGGTATTTGAAAAGTCTGCTGAAGCTCTATGAGGTGCTCATCATTAAAGGAGAACCAACATGAAAAGCTCTCAAAAATGTATTGGAAGAAAGGTATATTTTACTCTATTTAGCATTTATGCTGCATTTTTGAAAAGTGCATTTTTATTAGAGTCTCTTCATAACAATCTAATGATCTTCATTTTGTGGTATTATGCTCACTTAGAAATGGACAAATTAAAGGCCAAAGAAGCCAGGCATTGCTCAAGGTCATGTGGTAACCAGGCAGCAGAAGAAGCCCAAATTACCACTCTAAGACCTGACATTTTCATCATATTATTTTTCTTCCATGAACCATACTATCCATTTTTTCCTCAGAGAAAGCATTTTTAGCTGCAATCAGAAATATAGCATTTAGATGTAAGGTTGGTAAATTACAGACAACTATTTTCAAAAAGGCAAACAATGACAAACTGTCACAACATAATTTATGAGTCTAAAATCTATCCTTAAGCTCATAGCAACACTTCTAATCACATACATAACAGCTTATTACTTTTAAGGTCATTTTGTACCTAGAATATCTGCTCCTTTAGGGGGAAACTGAGAACAAACAAGATTCCAAGATAGAAAATGATCATGCAAATTACAAAACAAGCAAAAAAGCAATGCTGAAAGTAAGTCAAGGAAACTAATAGAAAATGCTAGGTTTCTTAAATGTTAGAATAGCGTATTTCTTAGGTTTTACCATATCTAATATGACTTTATGATGTGTTAGTGATCCTAAGGGATTAATACAGCGCTAAGATAAATTCTAGTTTCTGCTGTGCCAAACAAAATCCAAGAATGCCTGCCCATTAGCTTTATTCATTTATGGAAGAAGCATGATCATAGTAATGTTTCTTGTAATGGCACATTATTGATCTGAACAAATGTCTCTCTCAACTTTTGACAGTCCTCATATGTCTGCAAACACAGACCTTAAAATAATTTTTATTCTGGGTATAGATGCCTTTTCATTTTGAATTCTAGCTTTATTTCTTAGAACAACTGTTTTTCTTGGGCCTAGTTTTATTCATTAGATAAGACATGCCCTGGAGCAGGAAAACTGAAACAATTAGTCCTCATGGAATTACTTTTTACTCTTGATATTTCTTCACAGATTTTTATTATTGGGATAATGCTTTTCAGCGCTTGATTGTGTTTTTTCTTTCCCTTCTCTGCATTTATTTTGGAAATTGTCAGCTCTTCACCCAAATGTTGAAATATATAAAACTTAAAGCATAGTTTCAAACAATAATGATGTGCCAAGCACATACCTCATGACTGGACTGTGATTCTCTCAAGGATTTTTAACCTTAGCACTACTGCCATCTGGGCCCAGATAACTCATTTTTACGGGAGAGGCTGTCCTATGCCTGGTGAGTTGTTTAGCAGCATTTCTGGCCTCTTAGGAGATTCCAGGAACACTACCCCTTTTCTCCCTATTTCCAAGTCATGAAAATAAATATATTTATATATGTAAAATCTCCAGACATCATTGATAGCTGCAGGAGGCAGACAAATCCCTAGGCAGATATGGGAGGTTCCCTGATGAAACCCAACCTTCAAACCAAAGACAGTTTAAAGCCTGAAAGCCAGGCTACAAGTCTCAGATTTATCCACGGACCAGACTGAGAACCTCTCTTCCCATTTGGTGTGCTTTTTCCCAGACTGATCCCCATTCCGTCTACTTTAAATATATACCTACCCTTCCCTAATTGGTTTTTTACACTGTTGTGCCTAGCTTTGTGTGATGCCTTTGTTTTAACCTTTTTTGCTTACTCATAAACCAATCAGACACACTCCCCTATTCTGAGCCCATAAAAGCCCTGGACTCAGCCACACTTTGGGACTATCCACCTTCGTGTAGGAGGGACTACCCACCTTTGGGTGGGAGGGACTGCCTACCTTTGGGTGGAGGACCACCCACTTCAAGTCCCCTCTCTATTGATAGCTGTTCTGTCACTCAATAAAACTTTTTTCCTCCCTTCTCACCATTTGGTCATCAGCATAACCCCATTCTTGTATGCTGGACAAGAACTCAGTATCCACCAAACACAGGTACAAGAATGGCTGTAATACTGTAGCCCTCCATCCTGCATGGGTGCCAGGCAGTCACCCCACATGATGGGAAACAACAGCAGGGCACGTCAGCCTTGAAACTGCTGCCTGCAGTGGTGCAGAAGGACTGAATGAGTTGTAGCATTTTGTAACACTCATTTTAGGGCTTTGGGGTCACTGGCACCTCAGAGTTTTTCAAGCACCACTGTGTTCTCCTCATTCTGTTGCCAGCACCCAAGGCAAAGCAGATTGCTGCATGCTCAGCCCAACTGTGGATGGAACGTGAGCATGGGTTCCAGGCCAGAGCACAAGGCAGGTGTTCCCTGGCAGGTTGGGTGGGTGGGGTAACTCCCGCAGCAAGCCCAAGGCCAAGCAAGGCCTGGGAAGGGGCATCGCTGGCTGAGGAGGTCTCCAGCTGGCCAAACAGTACCCAAAGAAGATCCTTCATCAACATTACCCAGTGTCTCCTGGGAGAGGAAGGCAAAATCTCCCCCACACTGAAGTCACTGCTCTAAAATATTATTCCAGCTCTTTCTTACCAACTTTGCTGCTTGTCATGTACAGGTACATCCACACAAAGATAATTTTATCCCAAGTGTTGGTGTGCTTATCACTGGCTTACTTGTACTCCAGAAGACCTTACACAACTTGGCTCTTGGGTATTTCTCAAGCACAACATATGCTTATTGCTTACTCTGTTGCAACTTTGCTGGTCTTTTTGCTTTTGATCAACAAAGGAGATGCATCCAAGAGCTTTTGTTCTACATTGTCTGGAATGTCTTTTTTTTTTTTTTTTTTCCCAGTTATCCACATAGCTCACTCCCTCATTTGCTTCAAGTCTTTGCACAAATCTTGCCTTTTCAATGAGGTCAAATCTGACTTCCCATTTAATTATAAAACCCCACCACTATTTCCAAAGCCAGTTGTATTAATCTATTTTATAACAATTTTATTTCTTTTACAGTATAATTTATTTAATTATAACTTTTATATAACTTAGTTATTTTATTTATTGTTTACCATCTCCCCACATGAGATTGCAAGCTCTATTGCTTCTGAAATTTTTATGTATTTTTTACTACTGTCGTGTGAGTGCCTACATGAGTGCTAGGTCCAGAGTAAGTGCTCAATAAGTACTTCTTAAATGGATGAATTAATGAATAAGCACAGACATTTTTTCTCATTCCCCATTATTCACATTAAGCTAAATGTAAATCAAATTTCAAAAAATTCTGTAACAAATGTAATACTTGTTGTCTTCTAGAAGACATAATGAAATATGCATACACATATACAGTTTAGAGAATGTCATTTGGTGGCTGAAATAATGGCATAGAGTGGTGCATCCTGAAAAACAAAGCAAGATCAGAAAAAGAAATTAGCCTTCAAAAATAAATCATAGTGATTGTAACACATGGCTTGACATTAATGTTAGTACTCTATGCTTTAAAAAAAGGATATGCAAACAAGTACATGTATTTACTATAACATAATTTAGGCCTGATCGTGACAACACTGTATTTAAATTGCAAGCATTCAACTAGATGCACTCACTGAAAAGCATACAACTCCCTCAAATACATCTATGCACCCTGATTCCTCATTCTTTCACAATTCTAATAAAGGGAATCAAACAGCTAGTGTTCAGTCCTCAGGGAGCAAATATTGTACCAGATAAATCAATGAGCATGGACACAATAACTAAGAAGGAAAATTTTATATGGTGATGAGTGATGTGGGAACAATTTTGTGGTTAAAAAAAATGAAGAGGTCATATTGAAATGGTTAACAGAGAACACAAAAGATCCGATCTTCTTGTATGAATAGAGGAAGTAAAGTACTCCAGAGAGGGAGTAGAATTGCAGTGACCCTACAGCAGCAACAAGCACATTTTCCCAGTGCTCATGAAAGAAAACAATTGAGGCCAGAGCACACTTAGCAAAGAGTATTAAAGAGGTAGTGTAGGGCAACTTTATGAAGGTATATTGGGTTTCCATGGACATGAATGAAGATTCACCTATTAATATCCTGATTTATGATTCCTTTATCAAATGATAGATCATTTTCAGGGTAATTAGAGGGTCTACTAAAAAGACACTTCATTTTCAGTTTACAAGCCTTTTTTTTTACATTTCTTGCATGATTTCACTTTTTACAACAAAGATAGGTATGCACAAATAACGTATTTTGACAATATGAAAAAGCCAAAAGAATAGTAAATTTCTCAGAAATCAAATATCACTGGAATTTAGATCAAGAATAATGACTGAAAATGATAAATTGCTTAAATAATTAGTACTTCAAAAATAAATATTAAATCATATAAGAAAAAACCTACAATATATTTTAGTCTTTGCAAAGTATAAACACGTAAAAAGTTTTTATTACTAAATGAAAACTATAAAGGGTAATACAATAAAAAACTCCAAAGTATTAAAGCATTTTCTCTACATAATAAGAGTAAAATGAGTTTGAAAGATGAGTGACGATAATTTTGCCTCCACTGTTTTTAACTTGAGATGTAATAATACATCTATTTTACACTTAGGTATGTTCAGTTTAAGATTTGTAATAATTTAATGATTAGGATCTGTGTTTATAACATGAGGTTTAAAAATGAAAAATAATAGCTCTTAAACCAATAAGACATGCCAAAAGCTATTTTTCAAAATAATTTAATAAATATGTATAAGGCTAAATATATGTTTTAGTAGTTTATTTCTTAAAATCCAGAATATTGACACATAAAACAAAAAATAGCTAAACACATTTCATGAAACTAGTATTATGTTTCACTATTATTGTCAGGCTGAGAAGTAAATAAATATACCTCAGGTCACCAGCTTGCTCTTTTACTAGTCTGCTCTTCTCTGCAAAATAATAAGAGATGACTACGGCTTCACCATTCATTTCAGAATATGAAAACTACGGCTGGGCGCGGTGGCTCAAGCCTGCAATCCCAGCACTTTGGGAGGCCGAGACGGGCAGATCACAAGGTCAGGAGATCGAGACCATCCTGGCGAACACGGTGAAACCCCGTCTCTACTAAAAAATACAAAAAACTAGCCGGGCGAGGCGGCGGGCGCCTGTAGTCCCAGCTACTAGGGAGGCTGAGGCAGGAGAATGGCGTAAACCCGGGAGGCGGAGCTTGCAGTGAGCTGAGATCCGGCCACTGCACTCCAGCCTGGGCGACAGAGCGAGACTCCGTCTCAAAAAAAAAAAAAAAAAAAAAAAAAAGAATATGAAAACTGCATGTAGATATAGAGAAAATAGTAAACATGATACTTTTTCTTAGCCAGTAGCACTATCAATATCTTAGTGTTTTCTGACTTTTATTTTTATACAAATCTGTAAGGGAATGAACTGTCTATATTACAATAGACAAGACATTTATTCTGTCCTGGTTTCATTTTCCTTATCATTGGAAAATGTATTTAAACAATTTTGTGCGAAGGTTCTTTTTAATTATCTGATACAATGTTACTCAAATCAGCTAAACTATAATTTATTTGTAAATGTTACTTATCTGGTAAATGGATTTATTATGCATATTAGTACATTGTTTATGATAATTTTAGACCCATTCGCATTTTGAATTTCTAAAGAACTCTGACTGAAAGAAAGGAAATAAGCCTTAACACTACTAGTCTTATGTGGCCCTGAATGACAATAATTCTATGACTATGAAACCCAATCATATCTTTCTTATCTGTACCACCATGAAAAAAAATGATTACTATGAGATGTTGTCAATATCAAATTAATAATATTTGAGAAAAAAAATAAACCTTTTCAAAGCTATGTGATGTGTAATGAGAATGTGATGGTGATGTTAAAACAAAATGAAGATGCACCTGCTGATACTCCTGCTACTGGTGGTGGTGGTGGTACTGCTCCTCTAGAAGGGTCAGGTCCATCATATAGACAGCTGTTAACTCAGTAGGCTGTTATTTATGCTTCTATATGCCAGAAAGAAATCATTTAACAACTAATGGTTGTAATCTAATCGTCTGATCTTTATACATTTACCCAAATAAAAATATATGCCTCTGTGTATGTGTGTCTGTGTGTAGAGTCAACATTACCCAAATAAAAATATATGTCTGTGTATGTGTGTCTGTGTGTATAGTCAACATTTAATTACAGAAAAATTATAGTCAAAATTTTAATTTATGGCTTTCTCTTTACAAAAATACAAAAGTCTGGCAATATTAGTTACCTTCACTAAGTATCTATAAGCTGGAACTAAATAACATACCCCTTATAAGGATGGGGCAGGTAAGTTTTCCAGCTTGACAGTATCTCCTGCACTGATATGCTCATATACCTGTCTGTTTGTACATCTAAGTTACCTACTGGGCCCTGTAAACATTTGTGTAAACCCAATTTCTTCTCTGGAAAATCTCTAAATCTGATCCAAGAATGCATGCAGCAACAATAAAATTAATATTCAATAAGAAATTGTCTTCAGCCCTTGTAATGTTTCTTTATATTTGATAAGTTAAAATACCAGAGCTTATTACTTTGGTGTATTAATTTATTTTCTACTATTTTATTGTACGCTTTATTGTGTAACATATATTATTTTAGTCATAGGTCAACAATATTTATTGTGTACCTATTATGTGCCAGGGATCGCATATATGTCTTTCGCTGTAATGTGTCTATAATTTCTTTTCAGAAGACACACATAATCAAATATAGCTCATAAATAAAGCACTCAGCCAATAGTTTTTGAATTGGAGTGTTGACAAAATTCCTGTTTTTTTACTCCTTTCCAAAATTGCTTAAAATCACTGCCACGGTCTTAATATCCCTAATATGTTCACCTCAGAGAACACACTGGAATTAATCTGTGTGGCTCTGATATGACTTGTTAGATGGAAAGGTCATGTCTGAAGTGATCTGCTTTCCTTGAGTGCACCTTCTTGTTAAGCCCGTTGGGAATGTCAAATTCAATAATTGAACACTGACATAGAAGGTTCAGACACTTCACTGTTATACAACAATATATTTTCTAAATGTAATTGTATTAGTTATCCAAACTGTGCAGAAATAATTAACATAATAGTTTTAACTTAAAAGATAATGTTGTGTGTGTTTTATCTGTGCCTGTAAAACCTCGGTTTGAAATTATAAATTTGCAGAAAATTTCAGTTATTACTCTGTAGAATGCACAATTTCAAGAGAAGTCACTCAAATGCTCTCAATGTCATATTCTATCAATACTTAGGATACTAGCTAAAACATTGTCAAAATATTGAAAACAGTGATCCAGTAATATTCATCTTTGCATCTCCAGAGTCCAACCTAATTTCCGTCTCACCGTAAATGCTCTAAAAATTTGCTAAATATGTTAGCGATCTTGAAAATCTATCACCTATGGCAACATTCTTTAGCTTAGAATCTAAATCAGTATCATACCCTTAGTATGGAATACCTTTGGTTCAAACCTAACTGAGCTTTTGCAGCTCTTTTATTATTAACATTTTCTATTGAATTATAATTTTTAATTTAATAAGTGTGAATATTGCTATAATATTACAAATTTGAAGGCAAAAAAAATATTGTTCATTTAAGTACTATTGCCATTTAAAAAGGTAGTATACAGAAAGAGCTCCACTTAGTATTTATGAACTTGCTTTCTGAACGTCCTGTGAGGATATACTTATTCATTCTTTTTTATTACACTTATTGAAAATATTTTTATTGACTATAGTGTACGAGGTCCTACTATGTATGTTTATTATGCATTGGTATACATACTAGAAAAACATTTCTGTGTTTTTGGAGCCTGCATTGTAGCAGATGAAGGAAATAAAAATATAAAAACATGGTTAATTTTTTGTGTCAACTTGAATAGGCTAAGGGATTGGTCAGATGGAAGGAAAAACATTATTTCTAGATGTGTCTACAGAGTTCTTTTGGAAGAGATTTGAGGTGTACTCTGAGTAAAAAAGATCTCACTTGCTAATGTGAGTAGGCAACACTGATGTGGTGAGGGCCTGAATAGAATACAAAGGTGGAGGAAAGGTAAGTTTGCTCTCTGCTTTGAGCTAGGATGCCCATCTTCTCCTGCCCTGAGGTATTTGTGCTTCTGATTCTTGGGCCTTCGGATTTAGATGAGGACTTAGGCCATTGGCCCCCTGGCCTGTCAGTTTGAACTGAAATTACACTATTAGCTTTCATGGGCCTGCAGCTTGCATATAGCAGATCCCGAGGCTTCTCAGTTTCCATCATCTCATGAACCAATTCCTCATGATAAATCTATCTTTTTCTCTCTCTTTGTCTTTTTAATTTGATTTTGTTTCTCGGGAGACTTCTAAATAATACATATTGTCATTGAATAATACGGTTACTCTTTGTTTCCCCACCCAAATATCATCTTGAATTATAATCCCCATAATCCTCATAACATCCATGTTTAAGAGAGACACCAGGTGGAGGTAATTGGAACATGGGGGCATTTTCTCCATGCTATTTCTGAAATAGTGAGTGAGTTCTCACAAGGTCTGATGGTTTCGTAAAGGGCTCTTCCCCGTTCGCTCAGCACTTCTCCTCCTGCTGCCTTGTAAAGAAGGTGCCTTGATTCCCCTTTGCCTTCTGCCATGATGATAAATTTCCTGAGACCTCTGTGGTGATGCTGAATTATGAGTCAATTAAACATCTATTCTTTATAAATTTCTCAATCTTAGGTATTTTCTTTTAGCAATGTGAGAATGGACTAATATACACTCCTATGAGTGTTTGTGTGGATAGACAGATAGATAGATAGATAGATAGATAGATAGATAGATAGATAGATAGATAGATAGACAGACAGATAGATAGATAGATAGATAGATAGATAGATAGATAGATAGATAGATAGACAGATATGTAGTGAGCAAGAGAGGGTCACCATTTAAGAATAGGAAAATTACAGTTAAATATTTGATTTATGGCTTTTTCTTTACAAAAATACAAAAATCTTCCAACATTGAACTGATACTTTATGTACCTCTAAGCTGAAACTAAATAACAAACATAGCCTTTATAAAGATGGGGCATGTTAGTTTTCCAGCTTGACAGTATCTTCTACACTGATACTCTCAGACACCTCTCTGTTTGTACATTTAAGTTACCTACTAGGCCCTGTATACATTTGCATAAACCCAATCTCTTCTTAGGAAAACCTCTAAATCTGATCCAATAATACAAACAGCAATGATAAAATTAATATTCAATAAGAAATTTTCTTCAGTTTCCTGGGATGCTTCCTTATGTTTGATAAATATGCTTACATACCACGTGATACTTTTACTCAGGCGGTCAGAAATGATAGATATAAACATAAGTAAATATACCCAAAAATGTGAAAGCAACATTGGAACTGGGTAATGAGCAGGGGTTGAAACAGTTTGGAGGGCTCTGAAGAAGACAGGAAGATGTGAGAAAGTTTGGAATTTCCTAGAGACTTGTTTCATGGCTTTGACCAAAATGCTGATAGTGATGTGGACAATGAAGTCCAGGCTGAGGTGGTCTCAGGTGGAGATGAGGAACTTATTGGGAAATGGAACAAAGGTTACTCTTGCTATGCTTTAGCAAAGAGACAGGCAGAATTTTGCCCCTGCCCTAGAGATTTGTGGAACTTCGAACTTGAGAGAGATGATTTTGTATATCTGGTGGAAGAAATTTCTAAGCAGCAAGGCATTCAAGAGGAAGCAAAGTATAAAAGTTTGAAAAATTTGCAGCCTGACAATGCCACAGAAAAGAAAAACCCACTTTCATGGGATAAATTCAAGCGCGCTTCAGAAATTTGCATAAGTAATGAGGAAATGAATGTTAATCACCAAGACAATGGGGAAATGTCTTCAGGGCATGTCAGAGATTTTGGTGGCAGCCTTCCCATTACAAGTCCAGATGCCTTGGAAGGAAAAATGGTTTTGTAGGCAGGCCCATGGTCCCCCAGCTCTGTGCAGTCTCAGAACATGGGGTCCTCATCCCAGCTGCTTCAGTGTCAGCCATGGATAAAAGGGGCCAGGTAAACCTTGGGCCATTGCCTCAGAGGGTACAAGCCTCAGCCCTTGGCAGTTTCCACGTGGTGTTAAGCCTGTGGGTGCACAGAAATCTAGAAATGAGGATTGAGAACCTCTCGTTAGATTTTAGAGGATGTATGGAAATGCCTGGGTGTCCAGGCATAAGTTTGCTGCAGGGGCAGAGACCTCATGGAGAACCTCTGCTAGGACACTGCAGAAGGGAAATGTGGGTCAAAGACCCTATATAGAGTCCCCACTGGAGCAGTGCCTAGTTGAGCTGTGAGAAGATGGACACTGTCCTCCAGATCCCAGAATGGTAGCTGCACCAACAGCTAGCACTGTGTGCATGGAAAAACTGCAGACACTCAATGCCAGTCAGTGAAAGCAGCTGGGAGGGTGACTGTACCCTGCAAAGCGACAGAGGTGTAGCTGCCCAAGGCTGTGGGAGTCCACCTCTTGCTTCAGTGTGACCTGGATGTGAGACATGGAGTCATAGGAGAGATCATTTTGGAACTTTAAAGTTTAATGACTGCCCAATTGGATTTTGGACTATTGTTATATTCTGGAACCAATATTTCTTCATTATGATTAAACCTTTAAAATTGAAAATAAAATATAGGTATAAATGATATACCTAAGATTTCTGTGTACTCTACTTATGTTTTTCTTATGTTTTAGGAAGATATAAAGCATTGAACATCTTTAATTTGTGAAGCTCTTCTTTTTCACAATATTTCCCTAACATGTCCTATCCCTGTGAAAATAGTGCTAAAAGCCTTTTCCTGTGAACAACTGGATCCTTTCAGTTAGAAGCTTTACAGGATGGGACTTTAAATACATCAATCTTTTCTCAATCTGGTATTGGCATTTTGCTGTGTATTGGTAACTCACTTTGTCACCAATGCCACCATTAGTGACTTAAGTTTAAAATCAATTCTGTTCACCCACAATTAAGGTGCCAGGTATGTACTAGTTTCATACAGAGTTTATGCCACTGATCAATGGCCTTTTGCCATGATAGGTGAAATTGAAAGGATTTAAAAGGAAATGTCCTGAAATTGTATTGATAATGAAGAACCTATCAACCAAAATAAAAGCTCTGAATCAGATGGATTCACAGTCCAATTCAAGCAGACATACAAAGAACTGATACCAATTCCACTGAAGCTATTCAAAGAGGAGGGGCTACCCCCTAACTTATTTTATGAAGGTAGCATCAACCTGATACCAATATATGGCAGAGATACAGTGAAAAAAGAAAACTTCAGACCAATTTCCCTCAAGAATATATGAAGTTGGTGCAAAAGTATTTGCAGTTTTTGCTATTACTTTTTTTCTTTTTTCTTCTCTTTTCTTCTCTTCTCTCTTTTCTCTTCTCTCCTCTCCTCTCCTCTCCTGAGACGGAGTCTCCCTCTGTTACCCAGGCTGGAGTGCAGTGGTATGATCTCAACTCACTGTGACCTCCGCCTCCCAGGTTCAAGAAACTTTCCTGCCTCAGCCTCCCAAGTAACTGGGACTACAGGTGAGTGCCACCATGGTCAGCTAATTTGTGTGTGTGTGTGTGTGTGTGTGTGTGTTTTTAGTAGAGATGGGGTTTCACCAGTTTGGCCAGGCTGGACTCAAACTCCTAACCTCAAGTGATCCACCCTTCTCGGCCTGCCAAAGTGCTGGGATTACATGTGTTAGCCATCACGCCCAGCCAGTTTTTGCTATTACTTGCAATGACAAAAACCACAATAACTTTTGCATCAACCTAGTAGACACACAAATCCTCAACAAAATGTACTAACAAATGAAATCCAGTAGCATACCAAAATGTTAATACACCACAATCAAGTAGGCTTTATTTCCAGAATGCAAAGGTGGCTCAACAGCAGAAATCAGTAAATGTGATTCACCACATAAAAAGAATAAAAAGCAAAACACACATGATCATCTCAATAGATGCATAAAAATGTTTCAATAAAGTCCAACAGCCCTTCTTGCTAAAAACCCTCATCAGACTAGGCATCAAAGGGACATAGCTCAAAGTTGTAAGAGTCATCTATGAAAAACATATAGCCAACATTACCTTGAATAGCCAAAAGCTTGAACTATTTCCCTTAAGAACTGAAACAACACAAGGGACACCCACTTTCATGATTCCTATTCAACATAGCACTAGAAGTCCTAGCCAGTACAATTAAGCAAGATAAATAATTAAAAGGCATCCAAACATGAAAAGAAGATCTCCTCACTAAAAATGTGTTTCTATAACTAGAAAATCTCAAAGACTCTGCTAGAAAGTTTCTAGAATTGATAAGCAACTTTCATCAAATTTTAGGATACAAAATCAATGTGAAAAATAAGCAGTATTTCTACACAACAACAATGTCCAGGCTGAGAGTAAAATCAAGAACACAATCCCATTTACAATAGCCACAATGAAAATGAAATACCTACGAATATAGTTAACCAATGAGGAGAAAAATCTCTATAATTAGAATTGCAAAACACTCCTGAAAGGAATCAGAGATGGTACAAGTATATGAAAAAACTTATATGTTCATGGATTGGAATAATCGATATCATAAAAATGACCATACTGCTTAGAGCAATTTATGAACTTAATACTATTCCTCTCACACTACCAACATTATTCTTAACAGAATTAGAAGAAAACTATTCTAAAATTCAATATGAAACCCCAAAAGAGCCCAAATAGCCGAGCACTTTTAATCAAAAAGAACAAAGCCAGAGACATCACAGTATCTGACTTCAAACTATACTGTAAGGCCACAGTAACCAAAACACCTTGTTACTGGTATAAAAACAGACACATAGACTAAAATGACATAATAGAAAGCTCAGAAATAAAGCTGCACACCTACGACCGTCTGATCCTTGAGAAGACTGACAAAAACAAATAATGATATAATGACTCCATATTCAATAAATGGTGCTAAGTGTCTAGATATATTCAGAAGATTGAAGTGGACCCTTTTATTTCAATGTGTACAAAAATTAACTCAAAATAGATTAAATATTTAAGACCTCAAACTATAAAATCCTAGAAGACAACATAGGAAATACTGTACTCAACATTGGCATTGGCAAATAATTTTTGGCTGTCTTCAAAAGCAATTGCAACAACAAAATAGACAAGTAGAGCCTTATTAAACTAGAGAGTATCTGCTCAGCAAAAGAAACTATCAACAGGGCAAACAGCTAACCTACAGAATGGGAGAAGATATTGGTAAACTATGCATCTAACAAGGGCCTTATATCTAGAACCTATAGGGAACAGAAACAAATCAACAAGCAAAACACAAATAACCCTATTGAAATAAAAGCAAAGGACATGAACAGACACTGCTCATAAAAAGACACACTAGTGACTAACAAACGTATGAAAAAATGCTCTGCATCACTAACCATCAGAGAAATACAAAGGAAAACTGCAGTGAGATATACCATCTCACACAAGTCATAATGGCTATTACTAAAAAGTGAAGGAACGACAGAGGCTGATGACGCTTCAAAGAACAAGAAACACACCCTGTTGGTGGGAGTGTAAATTAGTTCTGCCACTGTAGAAAGCACTCTGGTTATTTTTCAAAGAACTTAAAACAGCTATCATTTGACCCAGCAATCCTATGATAGACTATATACCCAATAGAAAATAGATCATTCCACCAAAAAGACACAGGCATTCACATGTTCATCAGTGTGATAGTCGCAATAGCAAGAAACATGGAATCAACCCAGGTGCCAATTAACAGTAGACTGGATAAAGAAAATGAGGTACATATAAACCATGGAATACCAAGAAGCCATAAAAAAGAATGAAGTCATGTCATTTGAAGCAACATCGATGGAATTGGAGGCCGTAATCCTAAGCAAAGTTATACAGGAACAGAAAACCAAATACTACGTGTTTTCATGTATAAGTGGGAGCTAAGCATTAAGCACACACAAACATACATATGGGAACAATAAAGACTATCAATTTCAAAAAGGTAAGGGGTGGTTAAAAAACTACCTATTGGGTACTATCCTCACTACCTGGGTGAGGGGATCTGTAATCCAAACATCAGCAGCATGCAACATTCGCATGTAACAAATTGGCACATATAACCCTTGTATCTAAAATGAAAGTTGGAAAAGAAGAGAAAAGGCTGAAATATTGGTGTGATGCCAATGCTATATAAAGGTGGCCACAAAATTAATAGTGCTATTCATGAATTGCTTAGTGACAGAACATTTTATTTTTGAACATTTTGGTATTTTTGTACTAAAAATCATGAAATACGTAAGTTACAGATTTTATTTTGCTTTCAACCTAGAGTAAAATAAACACTTTAGTTTTCTAAATAAAGATAACCCTACTTTTCCAAATCATATTTAATCTAACTTTAAAAAACCAATTCTACTGCAGTGAAAATATCAATCTCACTTATCCCTATGCTTTCTATTACTTCTTGTAAAAATATCATACTTAAAAGGTTCAAATAGTTGGAAAAGATCCCTTTTGTTTTTAATCTACAAAGTTTAGTCATATATTAGTTTTTCCAAATCAACATGGACTTGCAAATTTGGTTGGCTCTATCATGTTATACTAAACTGAAACTAGATGGAAACCCTTTTCCTCAAAATGAGTCCCCCTAAATTAGCAGCTCTGTCTTGAGAACGTTTTCCTGTCCACTGTTCTATTGCTGCTCTGTCCACCTTTCCTAGTAGATCTCTCCATTATGGCTTTCTGTGGACGAATACAATATATCTTCTTTCCACTGTTCTTTACAAACAAAATGTTGGTCCCATTTTTATGTAGAGTGAAGAGTGCAGACATAATTGTTTTTTCTCATTATATCTATACCTATATGTATATCAATATTATCTCGGTTCTTAAAATGTGATATATTGATTCTGGTTTTGTTTTCTATTACTGTCACTTTCTGAACTCCTTTCCCTCTTCTTTGTGTTGCTAATCATGTGGGCTTATTTTTACTATCAAATTAATCAAATGAGTTAACATGACCCTATATAAAACAGAAATATGTATGGTATACCATAGATACTGATAATAAGAGCCCCTGATATCGGAGAAATGTCCTCACAGCTAGATCTCAACACTGAATATATTATTATAAACTGATCTAGCATCCACAGGTTATTGTTATTCCAAAGTGATATGAGGCTTACAGGTATATCATATTGTTCTACTGTTGGACATAAATGATATTACAGAACAGCTATAGCAAATGAGGTTACTCTGTGATCATGAAAAAGTGAGAAAAATGAGATCACTGTGCAGCCCGTAAAATACCAAACATTCCTTTCTCTCACTAAAGTAGTGACTGCTACTTCTCGTGTAATCAAAGGTTCATTCTTGTTCTGATTACCCCTCCCTGTAGATAAGATTTATTGAATTCCTGGTTATAAAGTTGAAGCCACTTTCTGACAACACCCAGTCAACAGAAAACCCCCAAATTTATCCAACCAAATCAAAAATTCTACAACAAGTTATTTTTAAGACTATCCTCCTGGGATGCCCCATGGTTCTCTATGGTGTATGTTCTCCCTCACTGCTATCAATAGTAAACTCAATTGATTCAAAAATAGAAGTTCCTAGGTGATGTTTAGCTGAGGGACATTTACAAAGTAAATCACCCTATTATTTCAAACTGAGAAATAAGTCATTAATTTTACAAGGGAATCATTGAACTATCAATGAGATCAATCTCCAAGTAATTCCTCTGCCAGAAAAATTGCACCATGCAATCCATTGCACAAACCAATGATTTAACTGTCTAAAATAAAGACATAAACATGTTACTTCCATGAAAAGTTGACTTCTAGAATTCAACACTGCACACAGTAGCACTGCTACTAATATGCTATTCAATATCTATATGCTGGAAAGTTATGAAAAAAAGTTACATAAAATTTATAAATATGTTGATGGTAATCATTAAAATGAATAATACATATGTATATAAGTAAAATGCACAAATCTCGAGACTACAGCTTGATATATTTTTACAAAATGAATGTTTGTGTACCCACATCAAAATGTAGACTAATACCCACATTTTTGAAACTTCCTTCAGGTACCCATCCCACTGTAATCCTAAAAAGATAAATTCTATTCTGAATTATATTATTAAAATACAATTAAAAATGTGTATTTGTTTTGTCTGTTTTGAATGTTTATAAATAAAATGAATATTTTTTAAAAAAATTTTTTGTCTCTAGATTATTTCACACAAATGTAATGTCTAGAAGTTCCATCTATGTTCCTGTATGTAGCAGCAATTTGTTCATTTAACTGTTGTATAATATGTCATTCTATGAAAGTAGTACAGTATATTTATCCATTCTACTTTTGATGCTACTTATTATCAGCATCTGTGGTATACCATACAGGTTTCTGGCTTTTCTCGGGTCACATTAACTCATCTGAATAATTTGATAGTAAAAATAAACCCACATGATTAGCAACACAAGGAAGAGGGAAAGGAGCTGAGAAAGTGGCAGTAATGGAAGACAAAACCAGAATCAATATATCAAATTTTAAAAGTACATGGGGTTATTTTCATGTTGAGCCTATTGCTAATAATGTTTACATATTTGTATACATGTTGTTGTTGTTGTTTACGTGGGCATACTTATGTTGAATATAAACCCATGAACGGAATCACTGAATCTTAGGTTTTGCATATATTCAGCATTACAAGGTAATGCTAAAGTGTTTTGGGCAATGTTTTTTGTTTGTTTTGGTTTGTTTGCTTTAGTTTATCTGAACCAATTTTACTTCATGCAGGCTTATGTTATAGTTACTTCATAATGCCAATCATTTTTTTCTAATATCTGTCTTTTTAACTTTAGCTATTCTAGAAAATGCATAATGGAATTTCATATGGATTTGGACTTTAATAAAAAGTTGAGCATATGTTTATATGATAATTGACATTGTCGTATTTCTGTGAAGTATTTCTTTAAGTATTTTCCCGCTTTATATTGGTAGTCTTTATTATTTTTTATTTGTAAGAGTTTTTACGTGATCTTTTTGAGATTTGAAAGAATAATATATTCTGTGATTGCTGAGTACAACGTTCCAATTAAACCAGTTGCGTAAATGTTGTTAGTTGTATGGTTCAAATCTCTTCTATAGCTCCTCATTTATTGTAAGATTTTTTGTTATGGAAATTCATGTTTCAAGATATTCAGCTGCAGTTATGAATGCAACTTTTTTCTTTTAAATTATGCTTGTTTTGTTTTATACATTCTAAGTCTGCTGTTGCAACAGATACAAATTTAGGAAAGGTTTTATTATCTTTTTGGATGTATTAGAGCTATTTTTCTCCAAAAATATATATTTAATCTTCATTTTAAAAAGATTATTTTTACTATGTATTAAATTCTATCTAGATTGACAGTTACTTTTTTTCCTACACTTTTTAGATATGATCCCAAAGTCATTTGTCTCCCATTGTTTGTGATAAAACAATTGTCAGATTCATTGCTCTTCCTTTTAAAGGAATGTATCTTTTTAATTTGGTGTTGCTTTGAACATTACCCTGATGCCCCTTTCCTTGATAGTTAAAAAGTTTTATTACAATGTTCATAGGGTTTTTAATTTTTTAAATCATTTTCAGTGTTAAAAGCAAGTCTTGAATTTGTGGCTTGATATCATCTGTGTTTCTGTCAATTCTTAGACTGTATCTCTTCAAATATTGCTTTTGCTTCATTCTTTTTAACTTCTGTAGTAATATTCCAATTGAATGTACAGTAATACTTTTTTCATAACTTGTATTGCATTTCATGTATTTTATTTGGATTTATTAACCCTTTTTTCTATGCACTACAAATTGCATTGTTCTATGTGTATTAAATTTTCATCTTTTGGAACACTATACGACTTTCTGACCATATACAAATGCCTTTAATGCATATATTATTTTAGTTATTGTACTGTGTCCAGAATTGGGGGGTTCTTCGTCTCACTGACTTCAAGAATGAAGCCGTAGACCCTCACAGTGAACATTACAGTTCTTAAAGGTGGTGTGTCCGGAGTATGTTCCTTCTGATGTTCGGAGGAATCCGGAGTTTCTTCCTTCTGGTGGGTTCATGGTCTCACCCAGTTCGGGAGTGAAGCTGTAAACCTTTGCGGTGAGTGTTACAGTTCATAAACGCAGCACAGACCCAAAGAGTGAGCAGCAGTGACATTTATTGCCAACAGTGAAACAACAAAGCTTCCACACAGCGAAAGGTGATTGCACTCAGTTGCCAGCTGCTGGCTCAGGCAGCCTGCTTTTATTTCTTTATCTGACACCACCCACATCCTACCAATTGGTCCATTTTACAGAGAGCTGATTGGTCCATTTTGCAGAGAGCTAATTGGTCCATTTTACAGAGAGCTGATTGGTCTGTTTTGACAGGGTGTGATTGATGCATTTACAAACCTTTAGCTAGACACAGAGTGTGACTGGTGCATTTACAATCCTTTAGCTAGACAGAAAAGTTCTCCAAGTCCCCAGTAGATTAGCTAGACACAGAGTGCTGATTGGTGTGTTTACAAACCTTTAGCTAGACACAGAGTGCTGATTGGTATGTTTACAATCCTTTAGCTAGACACAAAAGTTCTCCAAGTCTCCACCCATCCCAGAAACCCAGCTGGCTTCAATTCTCACCAGCACGGGTGTGGTGGGACTCTGTGGCACCCAGCCCGGGACTCTGGCAGCACAGAGGGAGCTCGTCTCCCAATCAAGCCCAGCAGGCACCAGCCGGCCACGCAGAATGCAGGGCCTACTGAGTCTGAGCCCACCAGGAACCAAGGCCAGCCTTCAATCACCATGTACAGCCCTGGCTTCCGCCTGCGCCTCTCCCTCCACACCTCGCAGCAAGCAGAGGGAGCTGGCTGCAACCTCAGCCAGCCCCAGAGAGGGGCCCCACAGCAACAGTGGCAGGCTGAAGTGCTTTTTAAGTGTGGCCAGAGCGGATGCTGAGGCCAAGGAAGTTTGCGAGTGAGGGCTGCTGGCATGTTGTCACCTCTCAATCACGCCTCTAAACAGGACACCCCACCTGCTATTGGGAATTTGGCCAATGACTGCTATAGCTACTTCCTGTTGGATAGGGGTGAAGAAGGGGCCCTGCAGAGGTAATGTCCTCTAGCAGGGAGCTCTCTGGGCCAGTGGGTCAGACCAAGGGTCCTCAGTAGAAGTTGTTAGTTGAACTCATTTGGGATTCCATTTGTAAGATCTGTAGCTTGATGGCATCGATTCTAGAGGAAACAAATTTAACAAATTTAACAAGGAGGTTAAAAATACAGGGCCCAAAGGCGAGTAACAGCAACATGGCTGCCATGGGACCTAGAAAGGGCAGAAGCTATGTTGCCCAACTCCAGAGGTTGATACTAGAATTTGTAAGGTGTTGTCTGATTTCAGAAGCCTTTTCCTGTAAATGCCGGGCGGCATCTCGTACTATCCCTGATTGGTTAGTGTAAAAACAACACTCTTCTCCTAAGAAGGTACAGAGTCCTCCTTTCTCAGCAGTGAGGAGGTCTAGGCCTCAGCGGTTTTGGAGAGTCACTGCTGCTGAAGAGTCTATTTGGGATTGTACAGTAAGGATAGATTTCATTATTCCTTGCAAAGTGTCTGAGAAATCCTTTGAGAGTGTGTGGTAGTAGGATAATGAAGTAGATAAACTGGATATTCTGGTTCCTGTAGCAGTAGCTATTTCTAACCCTCTAAGTAGGGGTATTAGTTGTGTGGCTCTGTGCTGACAGACTCGAGCTTTGAGAGGTACTGACAGGGTCTGATTTCCTAGGGCAATGTTAATGTTGGGACTTGGAAAGACTAGGGTGCAGGTGCCAGTCCAGTTAGTGGGGAGGCAGATATAGGTCAACATTCCACATAAGAATATACCTTGGCTGGGTAGATAGAAGTTTACCCTGGCTTTTAAAGGAATAGGGTACACTGTTTTTTCTTTGCTGTTTCTATCTCTCTCTTTCTATCTCTTCAACTTCTTCTTTGTCACTCTCTCTTTCTCTCTTTCTCTCTGACTCCCTCTTTGTCTCTTCCTCTCTTTCCTTCTTTGACTTTCTGTCTCTCTGTCTCTTCCTCTGTCTCCATCTCTTTGCCTCACAGTTTCTTCTTCTCTCTTTCCCACAGACGTGTGGTCTGTGGGATCCTCAAAGACAAAGAGAAACTGGGAGTCAGAGTGCAGGGGAATACAGAAGAAGGCATCCTTGAGGTTCAGAACCGTGAACCATTCTGCTTCCTCTGTTATTTGAGAAAGCAGGGTATAGGTCTTGCGTACAACTGGATATAGAGGAATTACTGCCTCATTGATGAGTCTAAGATCTTGCACTAGTCTCCACTGACCGTTCAGTTTTTGTACTCCTAGAATTGGGGTGTTGCAGGGACTGTTGCATTTCCTTACTAAGCCTTGAGCTTTTAAATGTTTAACAATATCCTGTAATCCTTTATGAACTTCAGGCCTTAAGGGATATTGCCTTTGATAAGGAAAAGTGGTGGTGCCTTTTAGCCTGATTTGGACTGGGCGGACATTTTTTGCCCTTCCAAATTGTCCTTCCAATGCCCAGACTTCAGGGTTGATTTCCTCTTCAAGTAGGGGACAACAAATGAGTAACTTGTTCCCCGTATTTGTGTAGATAATAGCTCCAACCTTGGCTAATATATCTCTCCCTAATAAGGGTGTAGGACTTTCAGGCATAACAAGAAAGGCATGTGAAAAGAGCAAAGTCTCCCAATTACAACTGAGGAGGTGGGAGAAATACCCGGTTACAGGCTGTCCCAGGATTCCTCGGATAGTAACGGACCTTGAGGACAGTCATCCAGGACAGGATATTAACACTGAGAAGGCTGTGCCAGTGTCCAGGAGGAAGGCAATTTCCTGGCCCTCAATGGTTAAGCATACCCGGAGCTCAGTGAGGGTGATGACATGAGCTAGCGCTTGCCCCGGGCACCCTCAGACCTGTTGTTGGATCGTCTGGTTGGGGGCTTCTGACCAAGAGAAGCTTTGTCCTCTGGGACAATGCACCTTCCAGTGATTGTCCCATCATAGTGGACATGGACGAGGGGGCGGCTTGTTTCTCGTTGGACAATCTTTTTTAAAGTATCCTTGCAAACCACACTGGTAACAAGCCCTACTGTGTGACTGGCCTGCTACATTTTCTATCCTCTCTGAAACACCAAGGTTTGCTTGTCTGAGGGCCGTGACTAAGGCTGTGGTCTTTCTTTGATCTCGCTTTTCCTTTTGGGCCTATTCCTCTTGGTCCCTATTATAGAACACCAAGGTTGCCAGGTTTAACAATGCCTCTAGATTTTGTTCAGGGCCCAAGGCTTGCTTTTGGAGCTTCCCCCTGATATCTGCAGTTGATTGGGTAATAAATTTAACTTTTAGAATCAATTGGCCCTCGAGGGAGTCAGGTGACAGGGGAGTATATTTTCTTAAGGCCTCCTGTAGCCGCTCGAGGAAGGCAGAAGGATGTTCTTCCTTTCCCTGAATTATGGTGGACATCATTGAAAAATTCATGGGTTTTTTCTTAATTCTCCTTAGTCCTTCTAGAACACAGGTCAACAGATGTTTATGACTCCAGTCCCCATGATTTGAGCCGAGGTCCCAGTGGGGATCCATACTGGGGACGGCTTGCTGACTGGTAGGGAATTTGTCCCTTTCTTCAGCTGTCATTCTATCATTTACTTGACTAAGATACCAGGTATCCCCAAGTCTCTGGTGGAAGCTAAAGCCGCATTCTTTTCGTTGAAGGCCAGGGTTTGATCTAACAATAGCATGACGTCTTTCCAAGTGAGATGGAAGGTTTGCCTTACACCCTGTAGGACATATAGGTACCTATTAGGATCATCTGAAAACTTCCCCAGGTCTGTCTTGATCTGCTTTAAATCAGAAAGGGAGAAGGGGACATGTACTTGGTTTGGGTCAAATTCCCCTCCTCCTACAGCTTGAAGGTGACATAACCGATAACCTGGGGGGTTTGTGACCCTTTGGAGATTTCTTTGCTTATTTCCTTCTGGGCGGAGGAGATTAGAAGAGGCTTATCGTTAATAGGAAGGGGAGCTATAGGGAGGCTAGGATATGGGAGTAAGCTGAAAGGTCCTCCTATGGGATGTAAATTGAAAGCTGTGCATAGTTGTGGATTCCCCTTCAATGAAAGGAAAGTTTGGACATTAGGTATTTCACTCCATTTGCCTTTGCTCTTACAGAAAAGGTCAAGCTGCAGGATAGTATTGTAATTTACACTTCCCTCAGTTGGCCATTTTTCCCCATCAGGGAGAGAATATTGGGGCCAAGTCATAGTGCAGAAAAAAATAAGCCACCTCTTTTTCAGAGTTTGTAGGTCAAATTGGTCCCAATGGCTCAGGATGCATTTCAAGGGTGAGCCTGTTGATACCTGAGTTTTTCCCATCTGAAAGACAAAACTGCCCATAGTTTTGGTTTGTTTTCTTTCTCCCCCTGTCCAAGAACCCATAACAGTCCCTGGACCCTGTTCATCAGAAGAGTTGCACTCACCGATGTAGCAGCAGAAACAACCGCTGCCCAAAAACTCACAATGGTCCCTGGACCCTGCTGATCGGAATAGTTGAGCTCACCAACATAGCAGCAGAAACACTAGTTTTCCTCCCAGACCACAAGGAGGTTTGAGGAAGGTCGGATTTAATGGCCCTTACCGACACGTTCTTGAAAACCTGCACCCTTGCCTGTCCTCCTAGGCCACTAAGAGGACTGAGAAAAATGGTATTTAGTGGCCCTTACTGATGCATTCTCAAAAACCTGTTGGAGTCCTAAACATTCAGCTGCTGGTATTGGGACCTTACTTACCCGTGTCCTATGAAGATGTTATGCCCCAAAAATGAAGTGGAGGGCCATACCCTGAGGGAGGGAAGGGATCTCTGGGGTTGGAAGAGTGACCCCTTTTTTCCTCACTTATATGAATAGGAAGGATAAAATTTCTGATGCTCCCCATATCCTAGCTTCAGGAATAGTTTTGTTATGCCTGCTAGTCTGAGATGGGATCCTATAATTCCAGATGGTACCCCCAACAATGGGGCTTTGGGCAAAAATTGTCTTTCTTATTGGTGAGTCCAGGTACCTAAATAAGGTATTAGAGTCGTGGAGTTTATACTAGAAATCATTCTTACCAGAGAAACTAGAAAAGCACCAGAGACGGGGAGTGATTTTTAGAAGTGGGACTAGCCTTGGAGAAGAGAGGCAAGAGAAAGTTTGTCTGGCAGGCATTAGGACCCAGGAGGCAAGGGTCAGGATAGATAGGATAGATGGGTGAGTCTCTCTTGGGCGACATGACTTTGAGAGTTCCACTCATGGCCGCAGGGTCAACCAACTTTTTGTTGTCAGGACCCCGGAGCTGAATGTCTTTCCTCTCTGTCGACCCTCAGCTCAGCCCAGAAGTACAGGAAAATCAGGAGCTGGTTCCAGGCAAACCAATGCTCCCAACTCCAGTGTCAGGGGTTGTTAGAGAGCCTTTTCCCAGAAAGCCTTACATCTGTGTCTTTAATCTGACGGCCTGCTAGTCACTTTTAACTGACTGACAGGTGCCCAGTATTTTGCCCCCGAATTCTAGGGGAAAATAGGACAGAATAGCAAGGGAAAGGGATCAGATGGTACTCACCACTTGGCCATAGGTGATAGTCTCACCACTTGGCAATAGTCCCATCTGGGTTGCCAAAATGTGTCCAGAATTGGTGGGTTCTTGGTCTCACTGACTTCAAGAATGAAGCCACAGACACTCACAGTGAGTGTTACAGTTCTTAAAGATGTGTGTCCAGAGATTGTTCCTTTTGATGTTCAGACGTGTCCAGAGTTTCTTCCTTCTGGTGGGTTCGTGGTCTCGCTGACTTCAGGAGTGAAGCTGCAGACCTTCACAGTGAGTGTTACAGCTCATAAAGGTTACAGCTCATAAACAACCCCTGCCCAAAAACTCAGGTGATGCAGACCTAAAGAGTGAGCAGCAGCAAGAGTTATTGAGAAGAGCAAAAGAACAAAGCTTCCACAGCATGGAAGGTGACCTGAGTGGGTTGCTGCTGCTGACTTGGGCAGCCTGCTTTTATTCCCTTATGTGACCCCACCCACATTCTGCTGATTGGTCCATTTTACAGAAAACCAAGTGGTCTGTTTTACAGAGGAGAGTTGATTGATCCGTTTTGACAGGGTACTGGTTGGTGCATTTACAATCCTTTAGCTAGCCAGAAAAGTTCTCTAAGTCCCCCCTAGATTAGCTAGACACAGAGCACTAATTGGTGCATTTACAAACCTTTAGCTAGACACAGAGGGCTGATCGGTGTGTTTAAAATCCTTTAGATGGACAGAAAAGTTCTCCAAGTTCCCACTAGATTAGCAAGACACAGAGCGCTGACTGGTGCATTTATAAACCTTTAGCTAGACACAGAGCACTGATTGGTGCATTTACAAACCTTTGGCTAGACACAGAGTGCTGATTGGTGCATTTACAATCTTTTAGGTAGACACAAAGTTCTCCAAGTTCCCACCCATCCTAGAAGCCCAACCAGCTTCACCTCTCACCAGCTCTCACCATGGGACTCTGCGGCACCCAGCCCAGGCACTCTGGCAGCCCAGAGGGAGCTTGCCCCCAATCAGGCCCAGCAGGTGCCAGCCAGTCACATAGAATATGGGGCCCGCCGAGCCTGTGCCCACCCTGAACCCATGCCAGCAGAAACAACCACTGCCCAAGCACGGCCAGAGTGGATGCCGAGGCGTAGGAAGTGCCAAAAGCAAGTGAGGGCTGCTGGCACATTGTCACCTCTCAGTAATTTTAAGTTCTCATATTTTTTTGATATGTTTCTTTATTATAGGTTACAGTCCTCTAATAAGTTGTTTTATCTTCTTCATATGTTAGTCACAGATATATTAAAACTTATTTGTGGCCAGGCCTGGTGGCTCATGCCGGTAATCCCAGCACTTTGGGAGGCTGAAGGGGACAGATCATGAGGTCAGGAGATCTAGACCAGCCTGGCCAACACAGTGAAACTCCATCTCTACTAAAAATACAAACATTAGCTGGGCGTGGTGGCACATGCCTGTATTTCCAGCTACTCATGAGGCTGAGACAGGAGAATCACTTGAGCCAGGGAGTTGGAAGTTGCAGTGAACTGAGATCATGCCACTGCACTCCAGCCTGTTGACAGAATGAGACTCTGTCTCAAAAAAACCAAAAACAAACAAACAAACAAAACAAAAAACGTATTTGTACTAATTCTATTATCTGGATTATTGTAGATTTATTCATTGTATCTTAATTTTTTTCTTGGACTTCAGCTTTTAGTATGTTATTGTTATAACATGCCTGATAATTTGATATTAAATGTAGAATGTTGTGATTAAAAATTATAGAGTCTCTGGATGATGCTATTTTCTTTCAGAGAATATTACTTTTCTCCCAGTAGGCAAGGAATATAAACAGAGAAGCTTGATTCAGGAGACACTGAGATAATTTGAGGATGCACGTCTTCATTTTCTTCTTTTTAAAATTTTTCTTCTTTATTTTCTTCTTTTTCTCTTTCTTCTTCGTCTTCTTCTGATTAGATAAATAATAATTTATTACTATTATTATTATTATTAATGACTGGAATATCTGCACTTTGCCTTTAGTACTAGGACTTAGACATTTTGCGTTCTTAAATGAAAATCCAAAGGTTTTTTAAAAAACTTTTAAGTGCAATGGCACATGGGCAGGCTTCTCACATAGGTAAACTTGTGTCACAGAGATTTGTTGTACAGATTATTTCATCACCCTAGTATTAAGGCTAGTAACCACTAGTTATTTTTCCTGAGCCTCTCCCTCCTTGCAACTTCCAACCTCCCATAGGCCCAACTGTGTGTTGTTCCCCTCTATGTATTCATGTGTTTTCATAATTCAGCTCCCAATTAGAAGTGAGAACATGTGGTATTTTGTTTTCTAATCCATAGCTAAGTCCAAAATTTTTATTGTTTTTTTAATTTTTCTTCCTTTCTTTTCTTTCTTTTATTCTGTTTCCTTTTTGTTTGTTTGTTTTGTTTTGTTTTGTTTTGTTTTTGAGACTCAACTGATTTATTGTTGGGAGAAAAGCTGAGTGTTTGGAGAGAAGCTGAGGCAGGGCTTGCATGTCTGCTAGACTTGTTGACTCCTTGCCTCTAACACTCCCATTATCTCAAGTAGCCATATGCTTCCAAGAAAATGCTAAACTGCCACAGCTGTAGCTCATTCTCTTGATACATGGCTTCCTTTCAACCCCCACTTCCGCACCACCTGTTTCTTTGTTTGATCATCAATAAATAGCCTGGGCTCCCAGATCTCGGGGCCCTTCACAGCCTCCATACTAGCTTTGGCGCCCCCGTCCCACTTTCTCTCTCAACTTGTCTTTTCTCATTCTTTTGACTCCGCTGGACTTCATAGCCCCAGTGGCCTGGTATTGGGTCTGATCACCCCAACAGTTTATAACTTCTCAATCATGGCAAATGTCTACATTTAGAACGTTTCCCCTTATCATCTACTTTCTGTTTAGTTTTTCTGTCTCTAATTAGAGCCCATATGACAATTAGAAATTAATAAATGTCTGGAGGTTGAATTGTGCACAGAATATTTGACCTATTTCTCCACAATTTCCGTTTCCTTTTTTTTCAAAATCTTGACTCAAAGTATTTTGTAATATTTCACATGAAGTTTATCAGTAATTTTCTATGAAGAAAAAACAACAAAAATAGATCAACCTCATTGAACTTTCTTTCTTAATGGTGTCTTGGACCCTAAAGTTGCAGATGCCTTGGATTTTTCTCTGATACATTCAAAAGCTATTTTTGTATCTCATGTAGTTTTGCATTTATTATAAACAGAAGTTGTTAGTTTGGTATCAATCATCCAGCTACAGCTTCATATAACTACCTATTAATAATATTCTGTACACACATAATCTCAGAGATGGGTACAGAAGTCAACATTAGGAATCCAGGATCTTTCTACTCTAAAATGTTAGTGTTGGATTTGGCATATAGACTTACCACCTCATGGTTATGAGATACCTGCTATAGCCTCAGGTATAGTGTCCTCATGTAATCAAATCCAGGACACGAATATAATTTAAAAAAAAAAGGACAAAGAGAAAAAGGATTTTCACTTTGTAAATTTATCTCGTTTGATAGGATAAAGATTCCAATATTCCTGGAAATTTCTAGAAGACTTTCTTAATATAAAATTTTTACGTCCTATTTTAAGCCAATAATTAGCAAAGAAGAATGGGCTGGCTGCTCTAATTAGTTTAGACTAGTTATAATTTATTCACTAGGCTAAGCAATTTGCAAGCTACAGAATATTGGATTCAATTAGCAAAGAAGAAATGAGGGTGACTAGCCATTAGACAAGCCAGCTGTGACAGAAACCACATCATATACTCAATTCATTTATCAAATATTGCATCTTCTAATCTTAATACCATGTTTCCGATTTTCTGGTTCAGAATTTCTCAGCATTGAGATTACTGACATTTGGGGCCAGATCATTCTTTGTTTTGGGCCTGTCCTGGGTACTGTGGTAGGTATAGCAGCATCCCTGGATTCTACTTACTAGATGCTGGCAGCACACCCCACATCATTGGAGAAAACAAAAATGTCTCCAGATATTGCCAAATGTTCTCTGGAGGGCAAAGTTGCCCCCAGTTGAAGGCTATTAATATAGATGTTTTCAGGAGAAAGAAATGAAAAGTGGAAAATTGCAATTCCAGTGCAGTTTAAGTACAAGAATTCAGAGTGATAATAGTTTCTGGAATCCAAATATCACATTGTATGTACCTGAGGACATCACAGAAGTAAAAACAAACCCACAAATATAGAACATATGAAACATTTGTATTTAAAGACACACACACGTGTGTGCGCACACACACACACACAACTGTGAACTGGTGTTCATTAGGAAAGGAGGAACTGAATAAATATGTTTAATATGTTTGTTGTTTGAAATACAGGTATAACATCAAGAACATAAAATCAAATGTCTAAAACATGCAAATACTGTTTTGCTAAAATATCTTTAAAATGATTAATAAGTCATTTTAGATTGAAATGATTTTAGAACTGAATGCAGAAATTGAGCATTTGTGAATAAGTATATAAAATATTTATACAGAATCAACATTCTATGCCAATGTTTTCAATTGTTATGCTGTGATATTTGCACCTGTTGCTCAAAACTGCATATAAATTCCGAACAAATACTATTGTACTTTGAATGTGTTCTCAATTTTCAGTATATATTTAAACATTTTTTCCTGCATCACTAGTTTTACATTTTGTGTTATGTGCACCTACGTTTCACCACAGGCTATATTCATGCTTATTAAATCAATTTTATCAATAAGAATTCTTCCTTGCTCAAATTTAATTTATGAAATAAGGAAACAAACCCCAAGGACTATATGCAGCTATTGAGAATTCCATTTATCCTGTTCAAATAACATTCGTCAATTACATTCCATCATTTATGTGAAATTTTTAAGGGAGATGACAATAAAAAACACAACCAATTCAAAAGTACACACAAGTTAGTTGTCAAGTTTCTGTAGCTAATTACAATTTTACTCTCATAAATTACACTCTTCTGTCTCTATGGTTATTTGGCTTTAAACAGCTTCCTGCTTACACTAGGAAGAAAAACTATCAAATAGTAAATTTTCCTGTTCTTCCTTCTGCCCCAAGATGGTGAATTTCCCAGGAGTCAATCCACTGGAGACTTTCAGCTAGCAATGGCTTCTGAATGTTCTCTTTTCCTCTGTTATCCCACTCCAGGGGTGTTCCATGAAGCTACTTCTTTCATCTGTTCCTCTATGATCATTTGTTATTAAAGGATTATAGCAGGGGACAAATTAGTCAATCCTTCTCCCTAAAACTTGAGTAGAAGCAACTCTTCTTAGAACAAAACAGAAGAAAATTTACTCAAATCTAAAATATATTATTACTTTTATTTACAACAACATATTACTTATATTATTTTGATGATTGTATGGCTGTCATTTTGTCCTATATGAATTTTAACCAAAATTATACTAAACAAATGTTAAGTAATTGAAACATATTCAAGATATATTTCCTCATTTTAATGAAAGAAAAATCTGCTTCAGAATCAAATGTCCTAAAAGCTGTAGAAATGTTAGAATGCTAAAATCTTTTAAACTCTAAAAGTGCACAGTTTTGCCATACCAGAATCAGCATATGCTAATATTTGTTAGTAACAAAACAATATGCAGTTCAAACAAGTTTAGAAACAAATTTACTTCCTAGATAAACATTCAAATGCTATTTTTTGCACTGGCATAAATACTGATAAATAGGTAGGTACTTACATGCGTAGATAATATTGTCACTTACCCTTGACAAAGTACTATTTTATTCTGTAAAATTTAATGCTAAAAATCTTATGTTCACAAAAAGATGAAGATAATTTTAAAATATTAATTTACTTTCTAATTGGAAAGGACTATAATGTAGTGGCCAGTATAAACTTTCAAGTGTGTTATATTTTTATTAGGGTAGACTCAATAAGCAAAAATAGTGAGATAAAATTTACAACTGTTAAAGAACAGTTTTTAATGAATTTAAAGGGAGTAATTGCCAGAATCAGTTTGCTATGGAATTTAGATTCTACTGTATAAATTTTACAGTAATGAACAGTTTTCTTGAATGTCCATTACAAAATGCTATTCTATCTTTTTTTAATGAATTAAACATAAAAAATATGCGAATCAGTGTAATAACATAGGAAGACAGATAAAAGTATTTCAACATTGCCTGTGGAAGGCACGTGAAAAAATGTTGAAGACTTTTGTGTGAAGTCCCCCAAACTGTCTGTACTACCTCTCATACATATCACAACTGCCAGCTGTTCTCCATTCCCATTTCTAAAGCCTTATTTGGGGTCCACTTTATCTCATTTCTCAGGTTAATTATTAATATGTCTCACAGGAACATCCCTGCATCCTTACCAGAAAAAACATTTATGTAAAAAATATAAAAAGATGACCAGATTATTTGATTATCAATCCTTTACTTTTTTGAAAGCATTTTCCCCTTTTCAAAAATAATTATGTATGAATACCTAGTTATGAATCTGTATTAAATATTTTGTTTTAAAGATAGAGCAATTGGTTAAATTGCATTTGACCCTTAAAACTGCACCTGTTTTTCCTTTTTCTCATGCAATCTAGCGGCCCTTAGAGGCTTTGCGGAATAGATAGATTCTATGAAATATAATTTGAAACCCACTCTTTGTACTGATTTGAAATCCAAGCTTTGAGAGCTATATAAGAACCTTCACAATCTGATTCCAGGGATATGTTCTGTTTCATCCTTGCTACTTCACCTGGTAAGACTCTGTCACAGCCATGCATTAAAGGTTTTATTTTCCAAAACATGTTGCTGTGCTGTGCAACTCTCTGACTCTGTAAGTGCTTTTTCTCTGCTGAAAATGGCATATTCTCCCTTGTCCTCTATACTAAATTTTTATTAATACTCAGTACAAATATCTGATGGGACTTCCCTGGTGTATATGTATAATGTATACATATATGTATACGTATAATGTATACACATATGTATATGTATAATGTGTGTGTGTATATATTTATTTATGAGTTAAATATACTACTCTTTTAACTCCTTCCAAACCATGTTTGTAAGTACATTCTAACATTTACCATGTTTTTGTTTTTAATCTTCATCTTCCTTGCCACTTCAGATTTCCTGAAAGAATTTTGTTCTAATTATCTCTTTGTTTCTAGTAACTAGTAGAGTTCCAGATACTTAGTAAACACTTAATAAATGCCTAAAGAATCATGTAAACTTTGACTTCAAAAGGCAGTATAATTTAATTTAAGGACACTCTAATTATTGTTAATTTATTTAATCTTATATAGCCTATAAGATAATCAATATATCTAACTAAGAATACACTACAAATTAAAAATACCAGACCCTCTGCTGAATGTTTTACGTGCACTAGTCATTTAATCTGGCCCACGATTATGAGGTAGGTACAACTATTAATAGCAATCACAGAGGAGCCTGAGGTACCTGCAGCTACCTAAATTACCCGAGGTCACATGACTAGAAGTGACATCCTTGGAACTTAAACACATGTCAGACAACTGAAGCTGCTTTTGCCAATATTGTCTACTCTGTATTAGAGAAGACTGAGTTTATGCTATACTACAGATGCTTGTATACCATTTATTTAAACACAGATTCATAACAAAAGATGCCAAAATACAATCACATTGATCTTCAAGGTTTGTCCATTTTATCTCTGTTTGTAAAAAATCCTAGTTAATGCTTTTATCATTCAGGAATACTATTTGCAGCAAGTCTGGAAGCAGAGTTACTGACCTTGGGCAAGCCCCTTAATGATGTCAGAGACAGAATCTTCCTGATTCTGCTCAATTTAATTTTTTCCTTCCTTGTTATAAAATAATTGTCTAACTCCAGACATTAAATCAATGCTTAAGATGAAGGAGAAAGGAGCAGTAATATTCAAGTCTGTTTCTTTTATCAGAAAAGTAGAAACATTCCCAGAATATTTATTTACTCCTGCTTTCATCTTATTTACCCAAACTGAGTAACATGGCCACCATTATCTGTGAGTTGAAGTATGTCTTTGTTGTTGTAACATCAACTTGTATTTTTTATATTTGTTGGTTCAGTTCATAATACTTTATTGCTTTATTTTCCAAGTGCATCATCCTTTAAGGAATCCAGAACTTTTAAATGACAAATTTGCTCCCTAAATATGCACCAGACTTATTTTATAATATCATCTTACTTAAATATAAGATATTTAATTTGTATGTGAAGATTCCTTCCACAATAGTTTCTGCTTCTGTTTCGTTGCCTTGCCGAGTAACAATGACTAACATGTATATACAGACATCTCATTTACATTGAGACTTGATATCAGGAACTCCGGAATAGAGGCAATAACATAGAAATAGAAAATTATTTTTGACATCCAAGAAAGCTAAGAGAATGCTTATTAACTAAAAATTTATACTGTTTATGGTTATGGAAATTACCTTTGACACTTTATCCAGAAATTCTAACTCAATGTATGTAAATATAAATCATGAACTATATTTAATTTCCAAGTATAGAATATTGTAGAATCAGAATATTGGAGAAAGAACAATTAGGTATCAGAAGAATTACTATCACAGGAGATATAAGATGGAAAAAAAGCACACTCAAAAATTATAAAATTATACGAAGTGAATGCTAGGATTAAGTCTAGTCTTTTATATTTAAAATTACACACACACATATGTCAGCAAAACATTGTAAGTAATTTTCATCAATATAACATAGTCATTTAATAGAAGTTAATGGCATAGTCAGAGTATTTATATAGAAATCATAGAAACATTTGGTATTTTAGAAAGACTTTTTATAAAAACAGTACATAAAAATTTTGGGCTTGAGTGGTTAAAATTATTAAATTCCATAATCCATAAATTTTTTTGTAAAATGCCTTTTTCACTGATAGACCAAGGTGATATTACTGTGAGTTACTTGTAAGTCAAATCAATTCAAGTTAAGGTATGATGTGTAATTCCTCATCTGATATTACTAAAAAATAAATAAGACTATTAAAACGAAGGCAGGGTAAATTCATTCCAGTTAAAGAAATACTGCATCTTATTTGGCATTATAGTGGATAGATTTAAGTTTCCTCAAAGTAATGTATACATTTTCATAAATCTACTATGTTAGTATTTTAAAATGCAACAGTCTACAGAATGCATATTAGTTTAATGTAATTATTATTTATATTCATTCAATTTAATTATATAAAATTGTTAGAATGTTTTCTTAGAGAAATGTTGCATTTTCTAAAAATAAATCATTCACATAAATGACAAAAATAATAAATTCATTTTAGGTTGTTTCCAACTTTTAGAAATCCCAATTTTTATAATAGCCTTAATGACTGACATTTCAAAGTCACTAAAAAGAAAAAAAATATATCCTTGGCATTTATTTCTATGGCTTTACACAAATTTGTTTATCTACTATCTAGGTAGAATCTCTAAATAGTGCTTGTTTTGTTTACCCACGAAAAGTTCAAAATGAAAACATGGTAACCACTATAAAAATTGCTGCTGGCTGAGCAGTAAGATATGTAAGATATATGTTCTTATTTTAATTTTATTTTACTTTTTCAAAAAAAACCTGAATAGTTTTCTACTAATAATTCATGACCTCAACAGTCAAACACCAAAGAGCAAACTAAGTAACTTTCTCATGCTGAAACATGATCAAATAATTAAAGAATGTCAACGTTTCTCTGATAATTTAGAATCTCAAAAATTTCAACTCTGTTGAAGCATCAGAATGACATATTAAAATAATGATATAATGTGTGATTTATAGGCTTTTCTTAATTTTTTGATTAAACAAGAAAGCAAGTTTCCAGTATCATTTAGCTGACATTTCTACTCCATTTATTGCCTGAATTATTATATCAGTTACTGGGGAGAGGGGACACAGAAAGTGATTTGTTTTTATTTTCTTTTCAGGAAGATTCTCAAAATTATAAATATTGTTATAAAAAATTAAAAATATATAAAGTATCCTTTTGGTATAGAGTTGATATTGCCAGTGCAGCATTAAAAATAAGAGTTCACTACATTTTCATTATCTTAACAAAGAATAACCACATGTTCATAAGTCAATCTATTTTTGATCCATCAATTAATTTTAAATTTTGAGCAACATATTTTTAAAACTTAAAAAAATTTAGAATTTCATAATAGCTGGACATCTCAATATTAATCTAGTTCATACTCTAACCAGAAACGTAATAAGAAATAGATAATAAGATAATATGCCTGCCATTTTTGGGCTGATGTAGATTGGTCCATCTAAAATAATTTAGACAGAACTATCTTTTAGATGGTTCATAATATCTTGCCCAAAATTTTATTAGAAAACTTTTATTTATTTTTTACTTTTTCTTTGTATTATTATTTTTAACATTTTGTGAGCACATAGTAGGTGTATATATTTATGGAGTATATGAGATATTTTGGGTCCCTTCCAGCAGATCCCCTTCTGGCCAAGGGTGTGTCTAGAAATGTCATCTGGGAATAGGGCCTGGGGCATTAGCTTCATGACTCTGACTGGTGCCGTATACTGCTGTGGTTGAGCTGGTATCTTAAATGCAAGATAAAGTCCTCCCAACTCTCCCTTCTCCTCTCCTCAAGCAGAAGGAAGGGGTCTCTTTTTGAACTATGAGCTGTTCAGCCTGGGGAAAGGGGCAGTGTGATGCTAGCACTTCCTTGTCTGCCCAAGTTAGTGTCTCAGTGTGTCACATGGCCCTCCAGGTAATTGTCTCTTGGCCTAATTCACACTAGGGCTTGCCTAAGATGTGCAGTCCTTATGGCCTAGACTACCTTTCAAGTTTGATTAGAGACAGAGAGTGCTGTATCCCATGGTGGTGAGGTTGAGAGAACTTAAGTTCCTGATCTCTGGGATAGGTGATTCCCCTCTGGCTAGGGCTGGTTTTAATGTTCCTTCCATAGGTCAGCATCAACTGAGTTTGGTCCGTTTTTCCTTTCTGCTTTAACAGAGTAGCACAGAGTTCAATGCCTCACAATTGCTGTATTCACCCTCCCCTAGCGCCCAGAGCAGCTATCTGCACCATGCAGCTACTACTGAAATTGGGGGAGGATTGGCACTGTCAATTCAGGACTGCTTTTATGTTTACCTCTTCAGTGCCTCTTTCAGTGATAAGAAGATAAAACCAGGCACTATGAGTACTCACTTGATTTTTGGTCCCTATGAAGGTGTTTTGTTTTCTTTTGTTTTGTTTGTTTTCTGTGAAAATCGCTGTTTACTTGGTGTCCTTGCAGGGGATGAGGTGGGGGGAGGATGAGTGGAGCTTCCCATTCCACCATCTTGTTGTGCCCTGATTGAAAACTGTTTTAAATGCCAGCCATCGATCCATGCATAATATGCTTGCAAATTCATTTTGTCTCACTTATTTGCAATTCATTTTTTACTTGATTATTGATTTATGCAACGCAAATTTAACAAATTCTTATATGTGAAGACAGAAATTTTGTTAGTATTGATGTTTCAGTGATGAGCAGAATAAGTGTGTTCCTTGTCCTCATATAGTTTCCAGTCTATTAACCCTATTAAAAAGCTAACAGAAGAGTATGGCATTGTTTACTGTTCTTAGAAATTATGTTTTGTTTCTGGATGTATAATTCCTTAAGTCCTTATTGGATCGTTTTGCTGGAGAAGAATGTACAGAATGTCTTTCTGATAGCAGTTTGTCTCCTTAAGACTCCTGATTGCCTAACTGACAATTTGAGGTAAATGAAAATATTGTGGATGATAAAATCATAGCCCCCTTGAAATGAAAATTAAGAGGAAAATACCGTTTTATTTATTTATTTATTTATTTATTTATTTTAATATGGCTGAAGTAAGTATATAACCAAGGTAATAAGAGTGAGAAGCCTGGCCGGGCGCGGTGGCTCAAGCCTGTAATCCCATCACTTGGGAGGCCCAGACGGGCAGATCACGAGGTCGGGAGATAAAGACCATCCTGGCTAACACGGTGAAATCCCGTCTCTACTAAAAGAAATACAAAAAACTAGCAGGGCAAGGTGGCAGGCACCTGTAGTCCCAGCTAGTAGGGGTCTGAGGCAGGAGAATGGCCTGAACTCGGGAGGCGGAGCCTGCAGTGAGCCGAGATCGCGCTACTGCACTGCAGCCTGGGCAACAGAGCCAGACTCCGTTTCAAAAAACAAACAAAAAAAAGAGTGACAAGACTATGGTGCCAAATAACATAATTACTGGAGCAGCAGTGGGCTAAGAGTAGGATGGTAACCTGCCATATGGCACTGAACTAGGGAAGGAGACTGCAGATAATTTTGCATCATTAGAGAAAAGGTAGGATTAGCATTAGGTGAGAAAATGCAGAGTTTTCATTAAGGATATAAGTTATTTTACAGGGAATAGAAGTAGTGAAAGAGAGGAAAATAAGAAAGAGAGTGTTCACAATTAAGAATAAATCACTAAAGGAAATTTCATCTTTCTTGGTTACTTTATAAACATAAGGATTGAGGGGAACTGGTATTAAGAGAAAATCTTTCTCCCACACATGTGTATCCTCCCATTTACCAACATCAATATGGGATTTCCCTTTCTTCCAAATGTTTGGAGCTGTTTTATTTTTTCCATCCGTGCATTTTTTTCTCCTCATCATTGATGCTAATTAATATTTTAGAGTCGAGTCTTAAGCTATTTCATCTTCTTTTAACTGATATGCAAAAATGAATTATCTAAAACTTGGCAATAAAGCAAATGATGAGTATGAGACTTTTTAAATATCATGCTAGATCATGTCCTAATAAGCCTCTCTAATAACCATCTGTCTCCCTTATGGAACCTAACTTTGGTGGAATTATTTCACAATTGATTGGGATTCTGTTGGTTTGTAATCTGTATACTTACAGGACCTAATTAAAGAGCTTCTGCACAGCAAACAAAACTATCAACAGAGTAAACAGACAACCTACGAATAGGGAGAAAATATTCACAAACTACGCGTCTGACAAAAGGTCTAATATCCAGAATTTGTAAGGGACATAAACAATTCAACAAGTTGAAAACAACCTCATTCAAAGTGGACAAAATACAGGCACAGAGACTTCTCACAAGAAGACATACAAGTGACAAACAAACATGATAAAATACTCAGCATCGCTAATCATCAGACAAATGCAAAGCAAAACCACGACGAAATACCATCTCATGCTTGTCAGAATGGCTATAATTAAAAAGTCAAAAAAATAACAGATGTTGGTGAGGTTGCAGAGAAAATGAGACACTTATACACTGTTGGTGGGAATGTAAATTAGTTCAACCACTGTGGAAAGCAGTTTGGAGGTTTCTCAAAGAAGTTCAAACAACTACCATTTCACCCAGCATCTCATGACAAGGTATATATCAAAAGGAAAATACATCATCCTACGAAAAAGACATGTGCACTCCTATGTTCATCACTGCACTATGCACAATAGCAAAGATATGGAATAAACCTAGATGCCCATCAACAGTTGAATGGATAAAGAGAATATATTACCTATACACTATGGAATACTATGCAGACATAACAAATAATAAAATCATTTATTTTGCAGTAACATTGATGCCACTGGAGGTCACAATCCTTAAATAATTAATTCAGAAACAGAAGACCAAATACAACATGCTCTCACTTACAAGTGGAGGTTAAACACTGAGCACACATGGGCATAAATATAGTTACAATAGACACTGCAGACTGCTAGATGAGGGAGATAGGGATCAAGGTAAGGGCTATTAAACTACCTAAGTACTTATTCAGAACTGTGATTACTACCTGGATGATAGGATCATTTGTACTGTAAACCTCAGAATCATTCTCTATACCCATTTAACAAACCTGCACATGTACCCCTAAATATAAAAGCTGAATTAAAAAAAAAAACTCTAAAAATTTTTTGCAGAAAAGTGTAGGGTATAATTGTTTTTATTTTTCTACAGAGAAGATGGTGTCAATATTTACAGCCCACTTAGACTGTAAGCATTAACCAGTTTGTATATAACCTGCTAATAATAATATCTTGGAATTCTTCTCTAGTTATGTATATATGTTAGATTTTTTTCAAAATTGTTTTTGGAGCATGTCTTGTCATTCTACTGTTATTCTCAATAAATTAAATAAAACTTCAACACACGCTCACTATTTGTGTATGAGGCAGGTTGTAAAAATTTGAGAAATGTGCTGTAAAGACATATGCACACGTAAGTTTATTGCAGCATTATTTACAATAGCAAAGACTTGGAACCAACCCAAATGTCCATCAATGATAGACTGCATTAAGAAAATGTGGCACATATACACCATGGAATACTATGTAACTATAAAAAAGGATGAGTTCATGTTGTTTGTAGGGACATGGATGAAGATGGAAACCATCATTCTCAGCAAACTATCACAAGGACAGAAAACCAAACACCGCATGTTCTCACTCATAGGTGGGAACTGAACAATTAGATCACATGGACACAGGAAGAGGAACATGACATATGGGGGCCTGTTGTGGGGTGGGGGGATGGGGGAGGGATAGCATTAGGAGATATACCTAATGTAAATGATGAGTTAATGAGTGCAGCACACCAACATGGCACATGTATACATATGTAACAAACCCACACATTGTGCACATGTACCCTAGAACTTAAAGTATAATGAAAAAGAAAAAAAAAATTGAGAAATGTGTTTTACACAACTCTTAAAATACAGAATGTACTGGAAATCATGTTAGGCAGAACAAAAACCTCAGATCCTGAAGGCCACTGGGATACTTCCCTCAATAACCACACATTTTGCATCTCAAATTTGAACCACATTCTTTGAGATTTTCCTACCAAATTGTCCTGAAATCTCCTTGAAGTTTATGAGTCCACCTTAGAGATTAGAGAGTTCTGATATAGTATCAGTTTTCACAGCTCATCTATACAAAATTTCTTGACAGTATTCGAAGACTCGCCTTCCTCTCCTTCTTCTCTTCTCCTTCTTTCTTTCTTTCCTTCCTTCCTTCCTCTTCTTTCCCCTTCTTTTTTGTTCTTTCTCTCTCTCTTCCCCCTCTTTTTTCTATTTTTCTATCTTTCTATTTTTCTCTCTTCTTTCTCTCTCTCTCTTTCTTTCTTTCTCTTTCTTTCTTTCCTTTTCTTTCTTTCTCTTTCTTTCTTTCTTTTCCTTCTTCTTTTCCTTCTTTCTTTCTTTCTTTCTTTCTTTCTTTCTTTCTTTCTTTCTTTCTCTCTCTCTCTTTCTTTTCTTTCTTCTCTTTCTCTCTCATCTTTCTTCATTTGTTTATTCTATTTGTTTCCTAGGCTCCTCTATTTTGGGGATCTTGATCATGTGGGAATTTCTAAAATCTACTAAATATAGGTTTCATTCCTTCTGTTCTCTCTCCCCCTTTTTTTCTCTATTTTGCTCTCTCTCTATATATATATTTCTCTTTCTTGCTGTCTTTCTTTCTCTCTCTCTTTCTTTCTTCATTTGTTTATTCTATTTTGTCCTAGGCTTCTGTATTTTTGGGATCTTGATCATATGAGAATTTCTGAAATATACTAAATGTATCCCAGACTCTTAAAATATACATAATCCTTTATCTAAAGTGTCAAAACAGAGTAAGTAGCATATTAAATGTTTTTAGTAAAAATATAATTTATACTGATTGAATTTAGTCTAAAATTATATGAAAGTATCACTAAAAAGTTTGTGTGAGATAGTATAGAAATGGCCTTTTAAAATGAATTTTCAAAGGTGAGGATTTTTTTATAAATTATTTTTTATTATTATACTTTAAGTTCTAGGGTACATGTGCATAACGTGCAGGTTTGTTACATATGTATACTTGTGCCATGTTGCTGTGCTGCACCCATCAACTCATCATTTACATCAGGTATAACTCCCAATGCAATCCCTCCCCCCTCCCCCCCCCCATGATAGGCCCCTGTGTGTGATGTTCCCCTTCCCGAGTCCAAGTGATCTCATTGTTCAGTTCCCACCTATGAGTGAGAACATGCGGTGTTTGGTTTTCTGTTCTTGTGATAGTTTGCTAAGAATGATGGTTTCCAGCTGCATCCATGTCCCTACAAAGGACACAAACTCATCCTTTTTTATGGCTGCATAGTATTCCATGGTGTATATGTGCCACATTTTCTTAATCCAGTCTGTCACTGATGGACATTTGGGTTGATTCCAAGTCTTCGCTCTTGTGAAGAGTGCTGCAATAAATATACGTGTGCAGGTGTCTTTATAGCAGCATGATTTATAATCCTTTGGGTATATCCCCAATAATGGGATGGCTGGGTCATATGGTACATCTAGTTCTAGATCCTTGAGGAATCTCCATACTGTTTTCCATAATGGTTGAACTAGTTTACAATCCCACCAACAGTGTAAAAGTGTTCCTATTTCTCCACTTCCTCTCCAGCACCTGTTGTTTCCTGACTTTTTAAAGATTGCCATTCTAACTGATGTGAGATGGTATCTCATTGTGGTTTTGATTTGCATTTCTCTGATGGCCAGTGATGATGAGCTGGGAAAATTGGCTAGCCATAAGTAGAAAGCTGAAATGGGATCCTTTCCTTACTCCTTATACGAAAATTAATTCAAGATGGATTAGAGACTTAAATGTTAGACCTAATACCATAAAAACCCTAGAGGAAAACCTAGGTAGTACCATTCAGGACATAGGCATGGGCAAAGACTTCATGTCTAAAACACCAAAAGCAACGGCAGCAAAAGCCAAAATTGACAAATGAAATCTCATTAAAGTAAAGAGCTTCTGCACAGCAAAAGAAACTACCATCAGAGTGAACAGGCAACCTACAGAATGGGAGAAAATTTTTGCAATCTACTCATCTGACAAAGGGCTACTATCCAGAACCTACAAAGAACTCAAAGAAATTTACAAGAAAAAAACAAACAACCCCATCAAAAAGTGGGCAAAGGATATGAACAGACATTTCTCAAAAGAAGACATTCATACAGCCAACAGACACATGAAAAAAGGTGAGGATTATACTGCCCTTACTAACTTTATATTTTCTTTTTAATATTGTGTTGTGTGTCTATTGTTCATGGAATTTCTGAATTTCATCTTAAATTCATTCATAAGGAACTCTTAGGTCCTTTCAAAGCACTGCATTAATAAGGCTTGTGATTCACAAATATATAAAAATGTTCTTGATCTCTAAACCTGTATTTATATGTGTTTTCCTTATTTCTAGTATTCCAGAATGAGTTGCACCAACACGTGTTTTTCCCATGTGATAGATTGACTAAACATCCATATAACTAAAATATAGGTTACTTGTTCCTTTTCTTAGCTTTCATGGTTAATAGACGTTGATTTAATCTAACTAAAGGTAAACAAAATAAAAATGTTGTGTATAACAATAATCAAAGAACTCTTTGTCTATCTGGACTAGTATTTTAATACTGCTTAACTGGGCCTTTCTTGTTATGTTAAGAATTCCTTTAGAAGATATCCAGAACTCTCATATTCAAACTAAGTTAACAACAGTATGTTGTATCAGGGTAACCTAGTTATTTTTTAAAATAGTATTATGGCACAATGTCCTAAAATAAATTTTCTCCCAAATAAGAATTTATCCATAAATTAAAATAGAAATATAAGAAAAGAATATTTCCTATGTCTTAACAAATTGGTTAATTAAATTATATCCCTACTATGAATACAAAGACATATGAAATACTTCCTCATCTTAAGAAACTTACATGTAACTGGGGTAGACTAATACAAAAGCAAAAATATTAAAATTGCACAATATGTGCAATAATAATTAATCTAAACAAAATTAATGTTCTTATAGTGACTTGAGAAGAGAGGCAATTTAGCCTAGGGATAGGTTGCATAGGCTTCCCGGGGCACGTGGCATTTTAGCTGAGGTTTAGGGAGTAGTCCTGGGGAGTAGGAGTGTCCTAAAAACCAGAGGAGTTTACTAACAACAGTTGTCATTAGTGGAGTACTGACCATATTCTCCTATGCCAACATTTATTCAATGTTTATATAACATCATTTAATCTTTAGAACAGCCTGAAAAAGTTGGGTCATTCTTTTTTTTTTTTTTTTTTTTTTTTTTTGAGACGGAGTTTTGCTCTGTCTCCCAGGCTGGAGTGCAGTGGCCGGATCTCAGCTCACTGCAAGCTCCGCCTCCCGGGTTCAGGCCATTCTCTTGCCTCAGCCTCCTGAGTAGCTGGAACTACAGGCGCCCACCACTGGGGCCGGCTAGTTTTTTGTAATTTTTAGTAGAGACGGGGTTTCACCGTGTTAGCCAGGATGGTCTGGATCTCCTGACCTCGTGATCCGCCCGTCTCGGCCTCCCAAAGTGCTGGGATTACAGGCTTGAGCCACCGCGCCCGACTTGGGTCATTCTTATATTAAAGAAAGGGAAAATAAGGCTCTGATAGATTGGATAACTTTTTTCTAGACAACTCAACATGTAAATGATGGCTCCAGAAATTGAACTAAGGCTGTCTGGCTCTGATGATTATGTTCATTAGTACTCAGTTCAATATCATTATTTAAACATTTACTTTTATCTTTTATTTCTTAGCCAGTGACCCATTAGTTCTAAAGAAATAAAGTCAAATAAAATGGAGTCCTTGCCTGGAAGGAACTCATTAGCATGACTCATTCCATCACTACACCTTTGTATCACCACTCCATTTTAAATAACTAGAGAAGCCAATTCAGTTAATGAAAAAAAAAAAAAAAAGATATTCATTCAGTTTTCAAAATATAAAATAGGTATACTTTAGCTCATTGCAATTAATGGTTTGGAGATGTTCTTTTTTTTAATTAATTTATTATTATTATACTTTAAGTTGTAGGGTACATGTGCATAACGTGCAGGTTTGTTACATATGTATACTTGTGCCATGTTGCTGTGCTGCACCCATCAACTCGTCATTTACATAAGGTATAACTCCCAATGCAATCCCTCCCCCCTCCTCCCTCCCCATGATAGGCCCCTGTGTGTGATGTTCCCCTTCCTGAGTCCAAGTGATCTCATTGTTCAGTTCCCACCTATGAGTGAGAACATGCGGTGTTTGGTTTTCTGTTCTTGTGATAGTTTGCTAAGAATGATGGTTTCCAGCTGCATCCATGTCCCTACAAAGGACACAAACTCATCCTTTTTGACGGCTGCATAGTATTCCATGGTGTAAATGTGCCACATTTTCTTAATCCAATCTGTCACTGATGGACATTTGGGTTGATTCCAAGTCTTTGCTATTGTGAATAGTGCTGCAATAAACATAACGTGTGCATGTGTCTTTATAGCAGCATAATTTATAATCCTTTGGGTATATACCCAGTAATGGGATGGCTGGGTCAAATGGTACATCTAGTTCTAGATCCTTGAGGAATCGCCATACTGTTTTCCATAATGGTTGAATTAGTTTACAATCCCACCAACAGTGTAAAAGTGTTCCTATTTCTCCACATCCTCTCCAGCACCTGTTGTTTAATGGAGATGTTCTTAATTATCAATTTGTGTAATCCTTCTTTCCCTCCCTCCCTTCCTTCCTTCTTCCTTCTTCCTTCCTTCTTTCCTTCCTTCCTTCCTTCCTTCCTTCCTTCCTTCCTTCCTTCCTTCCTTCCTTCCTTCCTTCCTTCCTTCCTCCTCCCTCCCTTCCTCCCTCCCTCTTTCTTTCTCTCTCTTTCTCTCTTTCTTTCTTTCTTTCTTTCTTTCTTTCTTTCTTTCTTTCTTTTTCTTTCTTTCTTTCTTTCTTTCTTCTTTCTTTCTTTCTTTCTTTCTTTCTTTCTTTTCTTTCTTTCTTTCTTTCTTTCTTTCTTTCTTTCTTTCTTTCTTTCTTTCTTTTCTCTCTCTCTCTCTCTCTCTCTCTCACAGGATCTCACTCTGTTGCCCAGGCTGGACAGTGGCAAAATCATGATTCACTTTAGCCTTATATATAGTACCATGTATTTAGTATATAGTACCACATATTTAGATAGCCTGTACCTCCTAGACTCAAGTGATCCTCTGTCCTCAGCCTCCCTAGCAGCTGGGACTATAGGCGTGAGCCATGGCACCCAACTCAACTTTGAGAAATTTTAATAACCTCTCATAACCCTGTATATAAATTATTTCTCTGTATAACATTTAAACCATGCTATTCTCTTCCTTTCTTTTATTTTGAAATTTTGGCTGATTCAGTGGCACTTAGAGATTTCATACCTGACATATAATCTAACAACAACAACAACAACAAACACACTGCCGTTGTTATTTGCAGGTAATATTATCAGTCCTGTGAATAGCTTTTCTGATTCATCGTAAGTTTACTTGCATTATTATATTTAAAAAATTTAGTAGAGGTTAATGTTATTTTGCTTGCTTCAGTGATCCTATGCTTGATTTTCCCATATCAGATGATAATGTATGTCACATGAAAGTTTTCAACTTAGCTCTTGTTTTCATGATGTGGTCCTCCACCCATTTGTAAGCACATGTTTTAAAGATATTGTTTGACTTAAGGAGAAGTCATTCCAAATTATGCAAATGGACAGGGCCACCTGTAAATAGTTCTGAGACTATATATTGCTGTCTCCCAAAAGGAGAATGTATACCCTTTTTTTCCGTAATCACATTGTAGAAAGATGGGTCAAAATAAGTTACAAAATATAATGGGAAAATGGCAAGCTTCTAGAATTGTCTAACATTTTCATTAATGTCATTCTTGTGGTAGAGCTTTGATTGTTTTTACATTTTCCTTTTATTTTACTCCTTTTTTTTCCTTATATAGTACCACATATTTAGATAGCCTCATTTTTTCCTTTAATTCATACACAGATACATATTTTCCCCTCCATTGCCCTGGGAGCTACAACTGTTCTTCCTTGGAGTCCCTATCATAAGCAACTGATCTCAGTATCTAACTGGAGCAATGTTTTAAAGGATACTTTTATAATATAAACCTCCCATTAATATAAATAATCTCTCATATTTCTCTTTTTTTTTCTTTCTTTTTTATTATACTTTACATTCTAGGGTACATGTGCACAACTTGCAGGTTTGTTACATATGTATACATGTGCCATGTTGGTGTGCTGCACCCATTAACTCGTCATTTACATTAGGTATATCTCCTAATGCTATCCCTCCCCCCACTCCATCCCCACAATAGAACCTGGTGTGTGATGTTCCCCTTCCTGTGTCCAAGTCATCTCATTGATCATTCCCACCTATGAGTGAGAACACTTGGTATTTGGTTTTCTGTTCTTGCGATAGTTTGCTGAGGATGACGGTTTCCAGCTGCATTCATGTCCCTACAAAGGACTCAAACTCATCCTTTTTTATGGCTGCATAGTATTCCATGGTGTATATGTGCCACATTTTCTTAATCCAGTCTGTCACTGATGGACATTTGGGTTGATTCCAAGTCTTCGCTATTGTGAATAGTGCCACAATAAACACACGTGTGCATGTGTCTTTATAGCAGCATGACTTATAATCCTTTGGGTATATACCAAATAATGGGATGGCTGGGTCAAATGGTATTTCTAGTTCTAGATCCTTGAGGAATCGTCACACTGTTTTCTACAATGGTTGAACTAGTTTACAGTCCTACCAACAGTGTAAAACTGTTCCTATTTCTCCTCATCCTCTCCAGCACTTATTGTTTTCTGATTTTTTAATGATTGCCATTCTAACTGATGTGAGATGGTATCTCATTGTGGTTTTGATTTGCATTTCTCTGATGGAGAGTGATGATGAGCATTTTTTCATGCGTCCGTTGGCTGTATGAATGTCTTCTTTTGAGAAGTGTCTGTTCATATCCTTTGCCCACTTTCTGATGGGGTTGTTTGTTTTTTTCTTGTAAATTTGATTGAGTTCTTTATAGATTCTGGATATTAGCCCTTTGTCAGATGAGTAGATTGCAAAAATTGTCTCCCATTCTGTAGGTTGCCTGTTCACTCTGATGGTAGTTTCTTTTGCTGTGCAGAAGCTCTTTAGTTTAATTAGATCCCATTTGTCAATTTTGGCTTCTGTTGTCATTGCTTTTTGTGTTTTAGACATGAAGTCCTTGCGGATGCCTATGTCCTGAATGGTACTACCTAGGTTTTCTTCTAGGGTTTTTATGGTATTAGGTCTAACATTTAAGTCTCTAATCCATCTTGAATTAATTTTTGTATAAGGAATAAGGAAAGGATCCCATTTCAGCTTTCTACTTATGGCTAGCCAATTTTCCCAGCACCATTTATTAAATAGGGAATCCTTTCCCCATTTCTTGTTTTTGTCAGATTTTTTAAAGATCAGATGGGCGTAGATGTGTGGTATTATTTCTGAGGGCTCTGTTCTGTTCCATTGGTCTATATCTCTGTTTTGGTACCAGTACCATGCTGTTTTGGTTACTATAGCCTTGTAGTATAGTTTGAAGTCAGGTAGCGTGATGCCTCCAGCTTTGTTCTTTTGGCTTAGGATTGTCTTGGCAATGTGTGGTCTTTTTTGGTTCCATGTGAACTTTAAAGCAGTTTTTTTTTTTCCAATTCTGTGAAGAAAATCATTGGTAGCTTCATGGGGATGGCACTGAATCTATATATTACCTTGGGCAGTATGACCATTTTCACGATATTGATTCCTCCTATCCATGAGCATGGTATGTTCTTCCATTTGTTTGTGTCCTCTTTTATTTCAGTGAGCAGTGGTTTGTAATTCTCCTTGAAGAGGTCCTTTACATCCCTTGTAAGTTGGATTCCTAGGCATTTTCTTCTCTTTGAAGCGATTGTGAATGGGAGTTCATTCATGATTTGGCTCTCTTTTTTGTCTGTCACTGGTGTATAAGAATGCTTGTGATTTTTGCACATTGATTTTGTATCCTGAGACTTTGCTGAAGTTGCTTATTAGCTTAAGGAGATTTTGGGCTGAGATGATGGGATTTTCTAAATATACAATCATGAAAAGAGAGAAGAATTAAATAGATGCAATAAAAAATGATAAAGTGGATATCACCACCGACCACACAGAAATACAAACTACGATCCCAGAATACTATAAACACCTCAACCAAATAAACTAGAAAACCTAGAACAAATGGATAATTTCCTGGACACTTACACTCTCCCAAGACTAAACCAGGAAGAAGCTGAATCCCTGAATAGACCAACAGCAGGCTCTGAAACTGAAGCAATAATTAATAGCCTACCAATCAAAAAAAAGTCCAGGACAAGATGGATTCACAGCCGAATTCTACCAGAGGTCCAAGGAGGAGTTGGTAGCATTCCTTCTGAAACTATTCCGATCAACAGAAAAAGAGGGAATCCTCCCTAACTCATTTTATGAGGCCAACATCATCCTGATACCAAAGCCTGACAGAGATACAACAAAAAAGGAGAATTTTAGACCAATATCCCTGATGAACATCGATGCAAAAATCCTCAATAAAATACTGGCAAACCGAATCCAGCAGCACATCAAAAAGCTTATCCACCATGATCAAGTGGGCTTCATCCCTGGGATGCAAGGCTGGTTCAACATACACAAATCAATAAATGTAATCCAGCATATAAACAGAACCAAAGACAAAAACCACATGATTATCTGGATAGTTGCAGAAGAGGCCTTTGACAAAATTCAACAGCCCTTCATGCTAAAAACTCTCAATAAATTTGGTATTGATGAAATGTATCACAAAATAATAAGAGCTATTTATGACAATCCCACAGCCAATATCATACTAAATGGGCAAAAACTGGAAGCATTCCCTTCAAAAACTGGCACGAGACAGGGATTCCCTCTCTCACCACTCCTATTCAACATAGTGTTGGAAGTTCTGGCTAGGGCAATCAGGCAAGAGAAAGAAGTAAAGGGTATTCAGTTAGGAAAAGTCAAATTGTCCCTGTTTGCAGATGTCATGTTTCTCTTTCAAGCTGCTTCCTCATAAATCATTTTTTTCCCATTCTTATGAACAACTCTCAATATAAGGACAAACCCGTAAGCTAGAAAAATAGCTCTTGAAGTATAGAAAATATCACTGAAGATATCTTTTCTGGTGTGACTCTTCTAAGCACAGGATTAAACTTGAGGACATCTAAGTTTGTAGCCAACATATGGGTCATTTACAGTCAAACCACCTGTATGCTGGGGTGCGTTTCACTCATCAGTCATAGTTATTTTTAGCATGAACAAATATGCTAAGTGGGTATCAGTTTGGCCCTATGTTTACTAGAAATTTGGAAAGTATTTCCTTTGGAATGGCTCCACAATGATTGTTTCTCTCTCAGAAGATGGGTATTGGTTTGGGAGTCACACATTTTCCCTCACTTGATTTGACTGAAAAGATACTTGGTAATTATTTCTGAAGAAGCAAACAAATTATATGAATAGCATGTTTTTGCTATTTGCTGTCTATTTTAACCTGAGTCATTTATTCAACAATACTTATAAATGCCCGGTTTGCTGCTATGCCAGGTTTTTGGATTATTACAGTGACAGGTGGCCTCCTGTAAGCCAAGAATAGAGGCCTCAGGATAAACCAAGCCTATTGACACTTTGGTCTTAGACTTTTGGCTTCCAGAATTGTGAGGAAATAAATTTCTGTTGTTTAGTCCGCCCATCCTGTGGCATTTTGTTATGGCAACATTAACCAACATAACACCCAGTTCTCAGTAGTGCTTTTCTAACTTAAACACAAAACATAATTTTTCTTTCCAGCTGTGATACTATTTGGATCTTTGCATTGCTCTTCTATTTCCTGCAATATTATCACTCCCTTCACTACTTCTATGAGGATTATGGCAAGAGCCCCAGGGAATTTGCATTATCTGAGATCTGACAGTCAGAAATTAACAACCGATCAGAAATATACTCAAACATGTACTGAAAGAGATCAACTACAAATAGTTAGAGATATCTAGAGGCTCAGTCTGATGTTTTACATTACATCAAATGTTTAGGTGAGTAGCTCTGTGCCATCTGTGACAGCATCCTATCCTTTCCCTTCAAAAAAATTATCAAAACATTTAATTATTTATTTACTAGCTTATTTGTACTACTCATAAATGATAAATTGTATAATATATATTGCATGCAGTATATACTGTCTTCTCAACAGTAATTTCAGGATAAACAAATAATTAAATATTCATATTAAATAGAAGAAAGGCTAAAAATACATAATAATGTATTATGATATAGTATGAATGGTGTAGTACTTACGAGATTTGAGAAACGAATTATGTATCATTTAATTGCAGCCCAACCTTTGAATTTGTCTTTTATAAGACAAAATTTGTTTATAAGACAAACAAATTTTGAAATATTTGTTTTGAGTGATTTGTGTAATTAAACTTCAATTCCAGTAAACAATCTGATTGATAAATACTTAAATTTGAACTGTCCTGGGCAACATTGCTATATTGATCATGTCTTCCATATCTTTAAACAGATAAATTAATTAAATTTAATAGAATAATTAAATTTATTTATTTTATTCTAGTTTTACAAACATTTTATATCATAAAAAGTTAATTTAGCAAACGTCACAAATATAATCAATCAAAACCTTTTTCACATAAAATAAGCAGAATATTAAATCCTTATTTCTAAATAAATGTTTAGGCTGATTATGGCTTAAGATCAAATGAAATAGATAACAAAGTACCTAGCACAATTCATGTAAAATAGTAAATTACTACTTGTGAGTCTTATTTATTTATTTATTTATTTTATTTTATTTTATTTTATTTTATTTTATTTTATTTTATTTTTTGAGACGGAGTCTTGCTTTGTCGTCCCAGGCTGGAATGCGGTGGCACAATCTCAGCTCACTGCACCCTCTATCTCCTGGGTTCAACAATTCTCCTGCTTCAGCCTCTGGAGTAGCTGGTATCACAGGCATGTGCCATCACATCCGGTTAATGTTTGTATTTTTAGTAGAGACGGGGTTTCATCATGTTGGCCACGCTGGTCTCAAACTTCTGAGCTCACGTGATCCACCTGCCTCAGCCTCCCAAAGTGCTGGAATTACAGGTGTGAGACACTGCTCCTGGCCCACACATACGTATTTATACACATAAATATTTAAAGTTGTCTTGTGTGTGTGTGTGTGTGTGTGTGTGTGTTCGTTTACACTTATGGTTACATTTTAAATGAAAATAATATGTGAACTGCATTATGCATGACCTAAATTGTTTGTGAAAACGCCTAATGTGGAATTTTTAAACAATTGTGAACATACTGAAAGACTTACTAATTGTCTGTCTTACAGCTGCAGACTAACTGCTAAATTGATATAATATGGCTATAATATAGCTAAGCAGAAAGTTGTTTCTATTCTTTTTTAAAAAAGAATATTTGTGATAAAGACATATGTAGGATCAAAACAAAACTTTTCCTCACAGTTTTTAAGAGCAACTAGACTTATCTTTTAGAAATACAAATCAGCCAATATTGTCAATTTCATTTCAACATTTAGATGAGTCTTGCTCGGTCGCCCAGGCTGGAGTGCAGTGGCGCGATCTCAGCTCACTGCAACCTCCACGTCCTGGGTTCAAGCGATTCTCTTTCCCCAGGAGTAGCTGCCATAACAGGCGCACGCCACCATGCCCTGCTAATTTTTGAATTTTTGGTAGAGACGGGTTTCACCATGTTGGTCAAGCCGGTCTCAGACTGCTGACCTTGTGATTCACCTGCCTCGGCTTCCCAAAGTGCTGGGATTACAGGCATGAGCCACCGCGCCCAGCCTGAAGAAGGCTATTTACCAGCCCCAAAAATGTGGAAAAATACTTAATTTTTAGAAATTGAATGTCAGATCATTTAGTCACTTGAGATCTTTTCAGGATATATATATATATATATATATATATATATATATATATATATAAAAAAGCTGTTTGAAGACAAACAAACAAAAACAAAAAGAAATCAAAGTCCTGGACACCAGACAGTATTGCAACAAATTAATAATATGATGGCAAAGAAAGTTCATTTGGATTATATATCAAGCAAAAAGAAACTTTTGTAAACACACTTTGGTATGAAATAGTGTTAAAAAATTAAAATTTCATTGCTGTGAGTGGTATGACACCTGAGTGTAACAGAGTGAGCATCAGTGTGCACATTGAAAAACAATAGGTAAGTTAGAAGTATGTCAGCTCTTTTCATTACTCCATGCATCTATCATAGCTTTATTTGTGGTACATTAGAATTCATTTGCTTTTTTAAACTAAATAAATAGCGTATTTGTGAAAGTAACTCAACATAAAAAGTCTTAAAATGCCATTGAAGTGATTTTGATGCCATTAGGATATAGAGTATGGAAAGAAAAAATGGGACATGTTGTATATGTCTTACATGTAATGTAAACTCTATTAATTATAAGCTCTAATGTTATACATTGATTAATAATAATAAGACACTGAAAAGAAACTTTAAAGTAAAAGTTTAACCAGCCATGTATAAAATGCACATGTCTTCCCATAGAGCTTGTAGTCAGGCCAGACTTTGGCCCCACGTGAATACATTGTCAGCTTGTCCTGAAGTTATTTATTGGTACAATAAAGAAACAAACAAAAAATGCAGCCATGCTTCCAACAAAGGTCAAATTAATGGTGAAAATGGAATGAGCACCTGGACCCAACTGTTAGAAACCTTCAAAACTAATGTGGCAGTCAGATTATCAAAATGTAGTAATTCAAATCATTTTAGTGGACACAAATCAGTGAGTGGCCAGGACAGAATTGTCTGGAAAGTTTATAATACACACCCAAGAAATGCGGAAGAAAACAATATGCTGCTGTTTGGAAGTTAACCAATTGGAATACAACATGACAGTGCATAATATAGAAACGTCCCAGTGATTTATCATTGAATATTCTATGTTGACAGGTAGATTAAATAAACAATATGTTACAGTTTGGAGTTGGCCATTAAGAAAGGAAATACGCTAAATGAATTTGAAATTAATGTTATCAACATGAGGCTTTGGGAGAATTGGAATTTAACCAATTGACAAATAGAGTCCTCTGTTGGTGCAGAAGCAGAACAGCATACATTAAAATGAGAAAGGAAGTTTAGCAAAGAAGGAGCCAAGAGTTAACAAATGAAAAGCGTGAGCATTTAGTTGTACATCTTTCCCACTAAGCAGACAGCTATTAAACCCCCGGCCACTATCTCAAAGTAATGCCTATGCTTATAGCCTATAGTCACATATATGACCAGGAAAAATGTAAACTTCTTGTCCAAATCCTGGACAAATATTATGTATCAGAGTAAGATATTTTAGTAGTTTTATAAATGATATGTGTTTATTAAATGAGATATGGATAGTAGGGGAAAAATATTTGTTTGAGAGATTTACCCTTAGCAAGGAACAAATAATTCAAGATCTATTGTGCAAGAAATATTGTACGTAGACTTACTTCCTTCCTGTATAAGCCTATTTGAATTGGGTAGACAGATGGATGGCTAAACTTTTTAAATAATGCTTAGTGAAACTGAAAAATGTGTTGCGGTGCTATTTCATAATGGTAAGATAGCTATTTAAATTTATCACATCAATGTAATAAATAAAGAAATGCATTGCACGGAACTATAATTATTTTCTCAAATGATAAGATACATTAGAATAAAACAAAAAATTAGCTTAAGAAATATTTAAAATATTTATAATCTATAATGTTAATTGATAGTAACTTAATTGGAGCAACATTAGAATAGAATCTAAACTCTGAATACTGTTCTTATTTTAATGCCAAGAAAATAAATAATTCTGTCACTGTTTTAATGTTTGTGGAGATGGGCTAATGCATGTATTTACTTTAGATGATATGTACCAATAAAATTATCTAAAACCATTGTAAAACTATGAATCTCCACTGAGAAATGTAAAGCTATAATAGTAACTAAATACTTAAGAAGTTACAGCATGCCCTTCCATGAGGTCAGTAATTATTATAATAAATCAAGATACTTAGGTTTAAAAATAGTGATGTTAAATGTTTAAAACATTGCCATGACTATAATTACTAAAGTTGTGAACAAGTATTGTTTGATTATATACTTTAATATACACAGGATTTTATTGTGAAAGAGACACTCTAGAACAATTCACCTAAATATAAATGTATAGTTCTATTAAAAGAGATATGAAATATAACACTCAGCATCCATTATATTAGTATACGTTTTTAATTTTAAAAACTTGAAATATCTGATATTTTGATAGTTGGGGATATTTTAATGGACAATACGCTTTTAAATAATATAATCTGCAACTAGGGAATTTTTATAATAAGTTTCAATAAGTCTGCTCAACAGGTATGGTAAGTATGAGTAGGAGTTCATCTGAATTAATAAAAACGCATTATACTCATACTTCAAGTATGGAAAAGAAAGTGTGATCAAAGAATTGAAATTGTTTCTTTATAATTATATGTTAGTTTTTAGATGTAGGATTTATGCTACTTAGCTTATTCACATTCATTAAAACCTATTTATATAACACATGTTACCTGTACATGTCCCATTTTTTGTTGCAGTGGAAGAAATATATTGTAAAAATCTAAGGTCTGGGGCTTTCCTGTCTTGTGCCATTAGACTATAGGACAATATTTCCTATGATGAGAAAATAATAGAATATAATTCTGAAGGCAATATATGTTGCAATGGAATATAGTTAATTTTTAGAGTGATAACTTTGATTCCTCCCTCAGAAGTTTATCTTTACGCTTCATAAGTAAACCGCAAAATGTCTTTGCAAAACCCTAATTGCTGACTTGTGACAAAAATTTTGGCTGAGGTTCACATAGAAATACAACATCAAAACAAAAACTTGACCAAGCAGCGGAATGAATGCCTTCCCATGATTTAAGAAAATATACTTTTTTTTTTTTTTTTTTTTTTTTTTTTTTTTTTTTTACTTACCAACACCTAAACTAGAAAGATGATGAATTTGGTGTGGTATTTTAATCTCTATTCCTTCTGAACCATTTACATAATATCAGAAATAAGGATCTATTGGTTTCATTTTAGGCATACAAATTAAGTACATGACAGGTAAGTCTGATATCCCATTTCAAACTGGGATTCATTTAGAAATTCGCACTTTCCATGACATTTAAACTTTTATAAAGCCTACTTCGAGACAATAACGTAAGAAAAAAAAACACACACAAGAATTTGCTTAAGTAGAGATATTAACTCAAATTTAAGTAATAGTTGGGAAAATTAGGGAAAACTGTTGCTTAACCACTGGAAAATATTTATTGCAGTTCTAAACCCATGATATGTCATATAAATCTTTTAAGGCATGCAGGTAAAAGAAGTATCTTGTTGATTGCCTAGGGTTCAAAAATCACTACCATGTATTCTCATCAAGAAACAATGGGAAAATTATAGGTTTTCACAAAAAGATAAGAAAATTGATGCTCCGAGTTTAGGAAATCATGAGTATTAAACCTAGAAAGGACACAAATTTTTGATGTCAGTGTCATTGATACTACTCATGGACCTTGGGAATTTGACTAAGTGTTCTAGCAGGAAAATTTAGTGATAGAATGCCCTTAAGAAATAAATATGCTTTTCTATCTGGTGAGAAACAATCTTATATTAACAATTATGCTTTAGTAAAAAACAAACTTAGAGTGATAGGAAGATCTGGAAATCAAGTAGTCACACTGTAAAATCAACAAAGGATGCAAATTAGGAAGGAGATGTTATAGCCAGATTAAAAAAAAAAAGAAAAAATTTAAAAAATTTAAAATTATATTTAGATTATAGAGTGTACACAAAATAAATGCAAAACTTAATTTTGCATTTTGCAATAGCTATGAAGTAAATGGATCCTGATTTTGTCCCAAATTTGAGAGTGGTGATACTAATGCCAGTGAGTCCTAGTCATTAGCATAATTTAACACATATTATATGATTGAGAATTTGTGGGGAGATAAGTTTTTAGGAAACTGAGCGTTTCTTTAATTCTAATACTTGATGAACCACCAGAGTTAAGAAAGACAAATAAAATAGTTGATATGAAAATTTTCTGAAAAGTTAAAAGTGTCATGCAAAGCTAAAGTATTTTTTTTTTAATGAGCTGGGTTTTACCTGTCCATGAGTCCCTGTGGTTTGTCAGTGATCACTTAATTTCACTGAGCAACCTATTGCATCTTATGTTGACATGATCAGAAGTCAGCATTATATTCAATATAGTTTTCCATAAAGTGGGTGGGTTACAACTAAATGAAAAAGCAACTATAATGGAGTAAGCATTTCTTCAAGCATATTTTACAACTTCAATGCTGTTCAAAATATTTTCTACTCTTCCATATTTGTCCCTTGGGCTTCAGCTAAAAAAAAAAAACTTTAAGTATAATGTGTTCTATCAGTGGTGGTTATTGGATTGCTTTCTTTACATAACTTCCAACAAGAAACTCTTGGTATATAAAATAAAATATTCTTTCATGCCAAGGCATAATTACTCATGCAAACTAAAGATGTAATTCAAAGTTTTGGCTAAAAGTGACTATATTTGCAAAGTTCCAAAAGTTAAAAAAAAGTAAAGCTAAATGATAAAAATCATTAGTTGATGATGTTTACAGTTTTACTTTTTAGTTACTTTAGCAGATGCAATATTGGCTTCACAGTAAATTAGATATGCAATTACTAGAAGCAAGAAATACATTTACATTATGTAAAAATGGTCAGCATAAGATTAATTATGAGCAGAGAACTAAACATGTGCCAGTGTTGAAATAGTTATCACCATGGGGACATTCAGATCCAAATGATTAAATTAGCCTTTTGGCTAGATGATAACTACTTGCCAGTCATCAAATTAGTAAAATGCAGAAATGAAGAATCATGGCATTCTTTAAAATAAAAACGCTGATACCAATATTTTATATCTTTATTGTACACATTTGATTTTCTTTATCCATTATGAATTCTCCTTTATTACTTTATTAATATACATATTAAATTCTTATAAGAAAAATCACAAAGTTTGTGTAGTTTCCTATGACCAGGCTTCACAGTTCTGCTAAGAGGTTTAGATCAGTAATATTTGGTTCAACTTAGATCAAATGCATATTTTAGTTTTGATCAATTACACCTTGCATACATTTGCTTTTCCTTGGTCTTTTGAAAAATATTTTGTATATGTGACACTGAAGCCAAGTTGAAATAAACTATGATCTTTATTACAACTCTGAAAGCCTCAACCATGTCTCTGATCTTCAGTGTAATACCTTCAGCAGCCACAAACTCTGATAAATTTGTTCTATGAATTATTGCATCACATTAGAAATAATAGAAATGCTGTCATTAAATCAGAATTATGCTTTTACAAAATAAATGACTCCATTCGCGCTAACAAAGTTAGATGAAATATAGAAAACTCAATTTCACATTTACACTCTACAATGTATCTTTACCAGTGTTATAATGATTTTTACTTAAATACAAATTTTGAAATTTTACAAAGGAAATATTCCAAAATCAATACATTTAAAAATATAACTCTCTTTCAATCATTCCAAAAGATAAATCACTTTCTATTTATTTATGAAATATTATTGATTGTTTACCATAGAGAACTTACCATAGAGAGTTTTTTCTAGGATCTGAGATATACCAAATTTCTCCCATTTGGAATGGAAACATTTACCCAAAGCTTGTACCCCCATTTTTTCTTGAAAGTAACTAACCTGTTTTTGATTTTACGGGCTCATCAGAAGGGACTTGCCTTGTCTCAGATGACACTTTGGACTTGTACTTTTGGGTTATTGATGGAATGAGTTAAGACTGGGGATTTGGAAGAAGGCATGATTGGTTTTGAAATGTGAAAAGGACATGAAAGTTGGGAGTGGTCAGGGATGGAATGATACGATTTTGCTCTGTATCCCCACTCAATCTCACCGTGAATTATAATCCCTATGTATTGGAGGAGGAACTTGGTGGAAAGAGATTGGGTCACAGAGGAGGTTTCCCCCATGCTGTTTTCATGATAGTGAGTGAGTTCTCATGACAGCTGATGATTTTAAAGTGTGGCACTTCCCCTGATGTTCTCTCTCCTGCCACCTTGTGAAGAAGGTGCTTACTTCCTCTTTTGCCATGATTCTAAGTTTCCTGGGGCCTCCACAGCAATGCATGACCATGCATCAATTAACTCTCTTTTCTTCAGAAATTACCAAGTCTCAGGTAGTTCTTTACAGCAATGTTAAAATGGACTAATACATGAAGGAATGAGAAGAATAAAAAGTTATAGCAGCGGCTTACATGTAAGTAAATATAAGAACATGCTTGGAGCTTACTGAGACAAGAGAGACTGCAGGAAGACCAGGATAGCAGCTGTGTGCATTCAGAATTCTGTTTGGAACATAAAACTTTGAAGCTTATTTTAAGACTAGAAAATAGTAGTATATAGTACAAGAACAGACATATAGACCAACAGAACAGAACAGAAAACTCAGGAGTAAAGCCTCACACCAAAAACCATCTAATCTTCGACAAGGCTGACAAAAATAAGTAATGGGGTAAGGACTTCATATTCAATAAATGGTGATGGGATAACTGACTAGCTATATTCAAGATAATGAAGGTAGACTCCTACCTTTCATACGTACAACAATTAACTCAAAATGGGTAAAAGATTAAATGTAAGACCTCAAACTATAAAAAATCCTAGAAGACAGACTAGGAAATACAGTTCTTGACATGGGCCTTGTCAAATAATTTTTGGCTAAGTACCCAAAAGAAACTGCAACAAAAATTAAAAAAAAGACAAGGGGGACTTAAATAAACTAAAGAGCATCTGCACAGCAAAAGAAACCATCAACAGAGCAAACAGACAACCTATAGAATGGGAGAAGATATTGGCAAACTATGCATCTGAAAATGGCCTAATATCCAGAATCTATAGAGAACTTAGGCAAATTAACAAGCAGAATCCAAAAAACTGCATTAAAATGGAAAAAGGACATGAACAGGCATTTCACAAAATAAGACATAAAAGTTGCCAATAACCATATGAAAAAATACTCAGCATCACTAAATATCAGAGAAATGAAAATATAAGTTACAATGAGATACTATCTCACACCAGTCAGAATGGCTATTATTAAAAAAGTCAAAAAACAACAGATGCTGTCAAGCCCGTGGAGAAAAGGAATTGCTTATACACTGTTGATGGGGATTTAAATCAGTCCAGCCACTGCAGAAAGCAGCCTAGATATTTGTCAAGTACCTTAAAATAGAGTTACTGTTTGACCTAGCAGTCTCATTACTGGGTATATACCCCAAATAAAATAAATTCTTCTACCAAAAAGACATCTGCACTCATAGGTATATTGCTGCACTGTTCACAATAGCAAAGGCATGGAGATAACCCAGGTTCCCATCAATACTGGATAAAGAAAATATGGTACATATGCATCATGCAATACTATGCAGCCATACAAAAGAATAAAATCATGTTCTTTGCAGAAACTTTGCAGATGGAGCTGGAGGTAAAAATCCTAAGCAAAATTAATACAGAAACAAAAAGCCCTTTGTCAGATGAGTAGATTGCAAAAATTTTCTCCCATTCTGTAGGTTGCCTGTTCGCTCTGATGGTAGTTTCTTTTGCTGTGCAGAAGCTCTTTAGTTTAATGAGATCTCATTTGTCAATTTTGGCTTTTGCTGCTGTTGCTTTTGGTGTTTTAGACATGAAGTCTTTGCCCATGCCTATGTCCTGAATGGTACTACCTAGGTTTTCCTCTAGGATTTTTATGGTATTAGGTCTAACATTTAAGTCTCTAATCCATCTTGAATTAATTTTCGTATAAGGAGTAAGGAAAGGATCCAGTTTCAGCTTTCTACTTATGGCTAGCCAATTTTCCCAGCACCATTTATTAAATAGGGAATCCTTTCCCCATTTCTTGTTTCTCTCAGGTTTGTCAAAGATCAGATGGCTGTAGATGTGTGATATTATTTCTGAGGACTCTGTTCTGTTCCATTGGTGTATATCTCTGTTTTGGTACCAGTACCATGCTGTTTTGGTTACTATAGCCTTGTAGTATAGTTTGAAGTCAGGTAGCGTGATGCCTCCAGCTTTGTTCTTTTGACTTAGGATTGTCTTGGAGATGCGGGCTCTTTTTTGGTTCCATATGAACTTTAAAGTAGTTTTTTTCCAATTCTGTGAAGAAACTCATTGGTAGCTTGATGGGGATGGCATTGAATCTATAAATTACCTTGGGCAGTATGGCCATTTTCACGATATTGATTCTTCCTATCCATGAGCATGGTATGTTCTTCCATTTGTTTGTGTCCTCTTTGATTTCACTGAGCAGTGGTTTGTAGTTGTCCTTGAAGAGGTCCTTTACATCCCTTGTAAGTTGGATTCCTAGGTATTTTATTCTCTTTGAAGCAATTGTGAATGGAAGTTCATTCCTGATTTGGCTCTCTGTTTGTCTGTTACTGGTGTATAAGAATGCTTGTGATTTTTGCACATTAATTTTGTATCCTGAGACTTTGCTGAAGTTGCTTATCAGCTTAAGGAGATTTTGGGCTGAGACAATGGGGTTTTCTAAATATCCAGAACCTACAAAGAACTCAAACAAATTTACAAGAAAAAAACAAACGACCCCATCAAAAAGTGGGCAAAGGATATGAACAGACATTTCTCAAAAGAAGACATTCATACAGCCAACAGACACATGAAAAAATGCTCATCATCACTGGCCATCAGAGAAATGCAAATAAAAACCACAATGAGATACCATCTCACACCAGTTAGAATGGCGATCATTAAAAAGTCAGGAAACAACAGGTGCTGGAGAGGATGTGGAGTAATAGGAACACTTTTACACTGTTGGTGGGATTGTAAACTAGTTCAACCATTATGGAAAACAGTATGGCGATTCCTCAAGGATCTAGAACTAGGTGTACCATATGACCCAGCCATCCCATTACTGGGTATATACACAAAGGATTATAAATTATGCTGCTATAAAGACACATGCACTCGTATGTTTATTGCAGCACTATTCACAATAGCAAAGACTTGGAATCAACCCAAATGTCCATCAGTGACAGATTGGATTAAGAAAATGTGGCACATATACACCATGGAATACTATGCAGCCATAAAAAAGGATGAGTTTGTGTCCTTTGTAGGGACATGGATGCAGCTGGAAACCATCATTCTTAGCAATCTATCACAAGAACAGAAAACCAAACACCGCATGTTCTCACTCATAGGTGGGAACTGAACAATAAGATCACTTGGACTCAGGGAGGGGAACATCACACACAGGGGCCTGTCATGGGGAGAGGGGAGGGGGGAGGGATTGCATTGGGAGTTATACCTGATGTAAATGACAAGTTGATGGGTGCAGCACACCAACATGGCACAAGTATACATATGTAACAAACCTGCACGTTATGCACATGTACCCTACAACTTAAAGTTTAATAATAATAAATAAATTTAAAAAAAAAAAAAAAAAAAGAACACTCACTGGAACATTGAGTTCAGATTCTTGGATTAGGGCTGTTCAACCGGTAAATATTTACTGCAAATATTCCAAAATCTAAAAGCATCTGCAGTCCAAAGCACTCTGGTTCCAAATACTTTGGAATAAATATACAAACTATAAGATGGAAAAAAAAAAAAAAAGAAACAAAAAGCCAAATATCACACATTCTCACTTATAAGAAGGAGCTAAACACTGAGCACATATGGACTTAAATCTGGAATCAATAGATTCTGTGGACTACTAGAGGATTGGAGAGTGGATTTTAAAACTACCTGTTGGGTACTGTGCTAAGTACCTAGGTGAAGGGATTCATACTCCAAAGTTCAGAATCACACAATATTCCCATGCAACAAATATGCGCATGTACCTTCTATATTTAAAATCAAAGTTGAAAATTTCAGAAAAGACATAAAATAGTAATATAATAGGTAGTTGGATAATGAAACTGGATTTGATAATAGAGGTTCAGGCCGGAAATACAAATCTGAAAGCCATGATTGCAGAGAGTAAAACCAGAGGCCAGATAAGATCACTAAGAGAAGGAGTACAGAAAGACGACAAAACAAACAGATAAATGAATGTATGACCATTCTGAACACAAAACTTTGAACATGCCAAACATTTTAAATTATGAAAATGAGGAGTAATCAACAAAAGGATTTTAACTTAAAGCTATTTGCCGGTAGAGTTAGACAAAACAAGAGTAACAAGATGAAGAGAATCAACATTGTCAAATGGTAAAAATGGGTCAAATATTGACACTTACAATAGAACTTTCCATGAAATGCTGAGATTTTTTCCATGAAAAATACCATGGAATATGAATTTAAGATAAAAAGAAAAGAAATATATTTGAAATCAAAATTCTATAGACAACTCTTCTAAGGACTTTTGCTATAAAGGGGACCAGAGAAGTAGTGCAGAAACTGGAAAGAAACATGGGTGAAAAGCATTTTGACAGGTTGTGTTTTGTTGTACTCAAGAAACAGTTTGGTTTTGAGCAATCAATATACCAGAAGGTAAAGAAAATGTCTAAAGATGAGGTTGAAGACATAAGTCATGACTGTGAGTTCCACAGAGCACAATGAAAGTGTCTTAGGAATTAGTGGCAAGTAGGAAATGGATATGGAAACAGATTGAGGAGAGTTGATTAGAGTAGAGAGGGAAGGAAAGATGAACAGGCAGTTCTGGTAATGGCACAATCTTGGCTCACTGCAACCTCTGCCTCCCGTGTTCAAGCAATTCTCTTGCTTCAGCCTCTCCAGTAGCTGCAATTACAGGCATGTGCCACCACTCCCAGCTACTTTTGTATTTTTAGTAGAGACGAGGTTTCGCGATGTTGGTCAGGCTGGTCTCGAACTCCTGACCTCAAGTGATGTGGTCCATACACCTCAGCCTCTCAAAATACTGGAATTACAGGCATAGGCTACTGTACCCAGTCAAGATAAATTTCTGTTTCTTAGTTTTTAACTTACTTGTTAACTGTACTAATACTAATACTAAAAATATACTAATACTAATACAAGGAGTGTGATTTAATATCAGTGATATAAATTGTTTCAGTAGCTATAGCTGAGTTGTAGCATGGGTATAATAGAGGTGTCAGAAGTTGGTATTTCGTGAAAATAAAAAGTGCCTTAGTATAATTTTTTAATTGCTTATGAGAGTTATATCTTGCATTTATTTTTTTTTATCTTGTTCAGCATCTAGACTATGTTAAATTTCTAATTTTAAGGCTCAGCTTAGCAGCAGATAGTTGACATTTCCAGGAAAATACTGGGGATAGGATTTCAGATAATCTGCAGGATGAGATAAAATCTAGGCATCAAAATATCAGAGTATGACGATGACATGTACACTTAGTGACATGTCTGTAGGATATGGCTTTGTAAAATAAATCTGCTACAGATAGTTCAACCCTTTGGGATAAAGGGAAGTCTGACTTCAGTAACCCAGTCAAATGTCACCAGCACACTACATTTGTTAAATAGCATCAGGGAGATCATGCAGGACCTTTAAGGATAAGTGCAATTAGGGCAACTGAAACTGGTTATTAAACAAGACCAGGATTCATAAAAGAGCAAAGCTCCTGTAATGCATTAAGTTGTAGGACTAAAGCATTATCTCATTTTGCTCAAACTCTTCTGTAAGCTGAATCTGTATTTTGGAATTCTCGGCTCCAGTTTTTTATAATGTATTTACAAAAAATAATCTCCTCTGCCTATTAGTTTTTCAGTATTTCCATTCACATGGAAATCATTTTTAATCTCCAAAGTAATATTAGACCAGTTAAAATGACAGCTAGATTTTTTTTTAATTTAACACAAAAGGTTGTCTGTAACAGTAAACATTTAATATCAGACAATCAATTCTGAAAAAAAAAAACATAGAATTCATTCTCCTATACTTTAAATCCTATTATAAATGTAGAATTATAAAACAATTTACTACAGTTGGACAAATAACAAGAATAGAAAAAATAATCCAGAAATAGATGTCAATATATATTAGAGATAATACTAAAATGACACTTAAATGAGGGAGAAAATGACTAATTGTTTGGAAATAAAATAAAACTCATTTCTAGCTTGCTCCTACATCAAAATGTATTCCAGATGGATCAAATTTTTAGCATACAAATGTAACTGTGAAAATAGAAACAGAAATATGGGTAAATATTTCCTAATGTTAGAGAGGGGAATATCTTTATAAGCATAACAGGAGTCAAAAAGGAAAAGGTGACACATTTTTATACATGAAAATTTAAAACTTTTATATGATGGAAGTAGTACCATAATTTTAAATAAAACAAGCAAACAAAAAATTATGAAATTTATTTTCAGCTCACATGATAAAAGATAAATATGCTTAACATTAGAAAAGCAGACTAATAAAACAGATTTGAATAATTTCATATATATCAGTCAATAATACGTAAGCAAATTAGCGCCCCCACTAACTATTGTGATACCCTGCTGTGAATTAGAACAAAGCCTCTCTTTGCCAGTAGCTAAAGCTCCCATCACCACACACAGCTTGGGAAAATGTAGACTGCGTTTTAGCTCTACGTCATCTTCTCAGCCTGGGTATTATAATGGTCCTGAAAAAGTTGTTCAACCTCTTCCATAATCCAACAATGAATGTCAAAACAATATGTTTCACCTGTCATATTAAAAAGATGAAAATATTTGGTAATACTACATATTGGTGAGGTTGTTGGAGAGCAGGCATTCTCAGCTTGTATAGATGGTAGAATAAATAGGTGCAATTGAAGGGCATTTTGGTAATATCTATCAAAATTAAAATTAAAAACATATTATTAGATTTAGCCATCCATATACTTCCTATATATATAATCTTATATGTACGCAAATGCTTGTGGGGCAATGCAGCATTTTGCACCATTGTCCTTAAAAACAAAGATTAGAAATAAACTATGTATCAATAGAGGGTCAGTTGAATAAATTATTCAGTAGAATTCTATTGACAGTATATGTGTGTGTGTGTGAGGGGGTATAATTTCCATATAATTAAATTCTACTATTTTTTTAAAAAAGGGTTTTGGAAGCCCATTTTGTATTTTAGAGCGTAAAATGGAAGGAACAAAACAGCAAATTTGTAAAATGCAATCTATTGTAGACTTAAAAATATTCCAATTTACTTTACAAGGGAATACTTAATAGTATTACCATAAAAGGAAGTATTTAAAAGCCTGCCATGGGAGGAATATGCTTTTACAATGTTAATTTTGATTAGTGTAAGGCAATATTTCAATTTCATATTCCAGTTATAGAATCATGGCATTGTATAATATTACATATTGCGTTTCTTTTCTTTTCTTTTTTCTTTTCTTTTCTTTTCTTTTCTTTTTTCTTTTTTTTTTTTTTTTTTTTTTTGAGATGGAGACTCGCTCTATTTCCCAGGCTGGAGTGCAGTGGCACTATCTGGACTCACTGCAAGGTCCGCCTCCTGGGTTCACACCATTTTCCTGCCTTAGCCTCCCGAGTAGCTGGGACTACAGGCACCCTCCACCATGTCTGGCTATTTTTTTTCTATTTTTAATAGAGATGGGGTTTCACCATGTTAGGCAGGATGGTCTCAATTTCCAGACCTTGTGATCTTCCCGTCTCAGCCTCCCAAAGTGCTGGGATTACACGCGCGAGCCACCGCGCCCGGCCCTATTGCATTTCTAATTTGCATGCTTCCTTTCATTTTTATGAATAAGGTTTTCAAAACTAAAATTAACCAAATGACATAAAAACATGTCAAAAGAGTAAAACACTTTCTTTTATAAATGGATATTACAAATGATTCCTATATGTGAAAAAATAACACATATTTTACCTACAAATTTTTATATCCTAGCTATGTTATACATTTAACAGCATATATCTAACTACTATAAAGACTGTCTCTGACTTCATTGGGATGTCACCTTATCTCTTACTTGAATCCCTGACACATCAAACCTACCTCACTTTTTTTTAGCCATGATCTTACAATCCGTTTTCCAGACTTCTAGAGCGACTTTCCTAAAACGTACATATCATCTTGTTTTTCTCTCTTTAAGCACCTTCACTGGTTCTCAACAGCCCTCTGATCCATTCTACTGGTCTAGTTTTGTGCTCTGGGCTCTTGGAGATCAGGCCCTGGCTTATATCTCTCATCTCAGTATCTTGGAGATCAGGCCCTGGCTTGTATCTCTCATCTCAGTATCTTCACCTTGTGGACTAAGAATGTCCTGCTTTTCTGAGCTGCTGCATATGAGATTTACTCTCTAGGGCAGACTAGCTCACTTCTGGGCTCAGTCATTGCTACTCTTTTGGCCTAGGAATTGTTTTATCCTCTTTGCCATCACCTCTTCCACATCCCATAGGTAATCCTTACCTATCATTTTAAGTTCATCTTCACGTCACCACTCAGAGAAGCCTTTGTTGACCGGCACATACCTGTCGGGTGAAACACTTTCCCAGGTTTTCTGGGATCCCACTTTCAAGCTGTAGTGCAACACATACCACTGTGTATAATTGTGTATTTACCTGACTTCCTGACTTTCTCCTCGGCTGGAATATAAGCTCTCAGCAGCAGGAACACTTTCATGCGTGTCTGTATTTCTAGAAACTTGCAGTGTGCATGACCAGTAGTGTGTACAAAATAAAAAATATGTTAAATAAATTAATCATTCATTATATAACACTTCATATTCTCATACAAAAGTTCAAAGGAGACATATTAAAGATAAAAAAGAAGTAGAGAAATATTTTTCAAAGTAAAGTCAGAAAACTTCAAATGTGAGGGATTTTCTTGGACAAATAATGTTAGAGAAGCTGTACATAATGCCTTCCTACTTAAATTCAAAATGCATCCTACCATATAAAACTTGCTTTCTTAAAAGTCCAGAATTAAAGAAAACTTAACTTTGTTTAAATCAGCCTCAGACATTAATTTTACAGTTTTCTATGGTGCGTCTATTGGCATATTTTAGAATTAATAGATGTAAATGCACTTTGGGAAGTTCTTCATTTTGGTGAAGCATGACATTTATTTTTCATACATAGAAATAGCTAGGAAGGGAAATGTGATGTTTGTCTTGATTAATTAAGAAATAAATATCTCAAGAGGGCCAATTTTGAATACATATTAAAAGAACATATACATGAAGCAAAACATATTTAGCAACTTATAATGAAGTATTAACACCTCTGACACATATTTTTATATCTTGTTTATCACTGTCTATACCAAACATAAGTAATGAAGCCCAATGAGGATACATGTGTATATCCTCAAAATTCTTAGAACTGTGTTAGGAAATTTGCTCTTTTGTTACATGGTGCTGGCTTTTACTTCCTCGTCCTCATTTTTATTATTTCAGTATCTTAGCTTATAAAATTAAATAAAGTGTTGGTGGAGGTTGTAAGGATTCTGTTTCAAGTAACATGCATACATGTTACTGACAACCAATTTACATCAGCATTCTTTAATTAATAGTCCTATATTAGGCAAATGTTCTATTTCCCATATCCGTAAGATTAAAAAGCAATTTAAAAACTAACAGTGTGATTGAGATTTTTGACTACACTTATTCTGCTTGAGATAATTGATGAATATCAAATAGAATAACAAATAGAATAGAGTAACAAATAAAACAAATAACCCAATCTTATAAATCCTTCTGTCATGGAGGAAGAGGCATGATGTGGAAGAGTCGTGATGTCAGCTTGGAGAGTATGCAGTCAAATTCTTGTTCAAGAGTAAAGAATGAATACATTAATGTATTTTTATGGAGAATGGGACAGAAGAGAATGAACAAGATAAATTTAAATAGTATGGGGTAAGATTTAAAGAAAGAAAACTAAAAAATATGTGAGACTATTTTGGTTGGAATAATTTCTCTGATCTGCTTGTGCTGTGAGTCTCAGTGTCATTATGGAGATTGTAACTTATTTCAGATTAACATTATGTAGCATTATCAACACAGAGATATTTCAAGAAATATTGAGAAGAGCATATTCTTGGAAACAGGTCAGCAGTCATGCATTTTAAGGTTGCATTAGAATTTGCTTTCACAAGCCTTATTTTTCAATAAAGATAATATTAATTTTGTTAATGTTTGCAAAATTTGATTTATGTAGTTCCTTAACAACAAATGAGGTTTTTTTTTGCTCTTTTCATATAGTATATATTTTATTAGTTTCATATAGTATATATTATATTAGTTTTTACTAATACATTTTCATATTATGAAGACAATTTAGGAAGAATCTTCCTTTTGATATTTGAATCACCTGAAATAACACAAACTGAACTATACATTCAAAAAATATTTCTAATCTGGATAACAGAAAAAAAAGACAAGTTAAATGGCAAAAAAATATTTTCCTTTCTCACAGGTGGACGTTGAAGTGGACCCGATTTGGTTTTCTTTTTAAAAGGTCTTCAAAAGAAAAGCTGTTTAAAACCTATTTAAAACAAATAAAAATTTGGTTTACTAAACTACTAGTCTCCATCACCATTTTCTCTTTTCTGTCTCTTTGTCTGTTTCTTACCTTGCTCTTTTCACAGGTCCCGTTGCACCATTTTCATTGCCACTAGCAAATTTCCTTTACTTGCTCAGAAAGTGTAATTTTCTTTTAGTAGACCCAGGCTGTGAAGCTTTATTACGCTTTCCTTTACCTTTAAATCTGCGACCCTTTGACCTCCATTTGTTTAGGGATTCTTGTTGGTCTTCTATACTTTTTTTCAATGCTTCTTTTTTCAACTCTCCTTCTAGTACTTTTCATCTCACTTCTTTGTTCCTTTTTCATAGGTTACCATTATTTGCATCTTTGATAGAATTATCCCCTCTTTTACTCCTCTGACAAAGTGTATCCATTTTATTTCACCATGATTTGAGAAAAGGATGTGTAAATCTTCTCTATAGGTCTGATCATCTAAGTCACCTGAAAATTTCAGCAAGCATCCTATCTTGTCTTCTAGAGATTTCATTTCAGCATCTTCCTCATTTAGCTCTTAGTTTAGCTTACACTTTATTTGTTTTCTTTCTTCTTCTTCTTTTTGTTTCAGAGTAATCTTCCTTGAAAAGTATTAGCAAGTCTGTGTTTTTGTGCTTCTGTCCAGAGGTATCTACAAACTCTTTAGCAGATTCAATGCTATCAAACATGGCAAAACTCAATCTCTTAAGTAAGTTATGCAATGTTCTTCCCATCTGAATATTTAGTGCTTAACCTTTGTCTTCTAACCATTCTTTTATGTCATCAAGAGTTGCATCAGTTGGGAAGCTTTTAATACAAACAGATCTGTTTTTGTTGTTGTTGTTTTTACATCATTTTTATACTTATCAGTCACTTCACCGAAGGGATTGCTTTGAGACCTTCTGTTTTATCTTCACTGATTTCCATGAGTTCTGCCTTGGATTTGCTCAATGCTTCTACAATTACATTAAACACCATTGTTAGATGATTCAACCTGTTGAACTATCTCATCTCCAAAGGTACCCAGCCTTCATCCAGCTTGATCTGTTTCTTTAAGAATGTGTCCCATGGAATACTGAACCTCCAAAATAATGCTAAGTTTGATGACAGATTTTGGCCTTAAGGGCAGCCTCTTTTTTTTCCCATTATCATCATTTTCTCCCATTGTGGCTATCTTTAAGGTCCCGGTCCTGCAGAGCCACACCACAGGCTCATGAACAGCAACAGCAATGTCTCCACCAATGATATTTTAATAATGGTCTCTGTTACATTAGATAATGAGTGTTGTGATTATATAAGCTGAATGGACAAATTTCAAAGTTATTGAACACTGGAGCATACATGTTTTATCTGTCAGTCCACAATCATATAATAATCTGTCAATAAATCTACATCTGTTGTTTAGTTATAATATGTATATTTATATGTGTATACGTGTATATATGTATTACTAAAGTTGCTATAGAAACATGTCTTTCATTAGGATTACTTTTTAACAAGAGCAAATAAGTGACAGAAATGGAAACTATGATACATTTTAACAAATGTGGTTGAGAACTACCTGATTTTTTATACTCAAAGACACTCTATGAATAATTTACATCAGCTACTTTTGTTCCCATAACAACAGTTTTATAAATTACTGTGCATATTTTCAGGCAATGTTTAAATACTAAGGGAGATGCCTAGAAGATAATAAGAAAAATTCATAAAATAAAAAGAAAGTGATTTTATTATAATATTCTATACCTAGTAATTAAAGCAATACCCTGAAACTGATGTTTTAAGTAATAATAGTTAACACTGGTGAATTCTTAAAAGTGCAATTTTTATAACATCAGCTCAACAATTCCCAACTGGTTTCTTACAATCAGTTGAAAATTATTCCAAGTAGATTGAGCAAGTCATTTAGAAAAGGATGCTAACTATATTAAACTGTATTTTCAAATTAATGAAGCTAATTTACCATAATAAATTAATTGAGTGCTTTAATGATTTTTTCAATATACATTTTCAGAGTATTCCTTTATTTAATTGTTAAAAATAGAGATAATAATGTATCATTTAAAAAGTCTTACCAAATCCAAGTTTGATTCAGTTAATGGAATATTGACTGTCAGAAACCAAAAGCAATCATATACTTTCTGTAATTGCAGTCATTTGAAGAAAATATCACACTTTGATATTTATTTTCCCTGGGAATTTTGTATATATCAGCACCTGGAAATTAAACAGAAGCAAAATAAGTATTTCTCTGAACCTACAAAAGACAATTATTTGATTTTTTAAAAATTTTTGCTACAAACCCACAATTTGCATCAGAAAATGAGGAGTTTGCCAGAGTTTCATAACTTTTTAAGGAGTTCTAGTTATTCTGACCATCGGCATTTTGAAAAAATCAACAGGATCAACTTATAGGTTGTGAATATAAAAATCTGTTTATATAAAGTCAGAGGTCACTACCAATCAGAACCAAGTATATTATACAGGTGAACTGATTTCTGAGGCCTACCTATTGATACTGACAGAAGACAGGGAAATTCTGGGTAGAAGACGGTGGTTCCCTGGCAAAGACCCCACCCTCAAGCCTGAAGACCCCTGACCCCCAAATGAGGTCAGGAGTTTTTGTTCGCAGGCCCAAAGAATTGCCTTTTTCCTGCTACACCCCCTATCCTGGGCCCATATTAACCCGAGACCTTAATGGGCACAGACAGAAGCAGCTGAACATCCAGAGGAACAGAGGGGCAGGGTGGCGATGCAGAGAAAGACAGAAGAGAAAGGATGTCTGGACACAGAAGGGTGTTCAGCCAGGGGCGGAGAAGAGTCTGAGCAGTGGGCCTCTGGATTCCAGGGGAAGACCACCTTCCTACTCCATCTTCTGCTTCTAGCTCCCCATCCATCTCCATCTAGCTGAGAGCAACCTCCACCACTCAAATAAAACCTTGCACTCATCCTTCCAACCCAAGTGTGATCCGATTATTCCAGTACACTGGGCAAGAACTCAGGCTGTCACACCAGTCCCCCTGCCCTTGTGATAAGGCAGAAGGTCTATTGAGCTAATTAACACAAGCCATCTACAGACAGCAAAGCTGAAAGAGCACACTGTAACACATGCCTGCTTGGGCTTCAGGAGTCATAGAAACCCACCTGTAGATGCTGCTGTGGAGCTGAAGCCCCAAAGCACTCTCCAGGGCCTCTGCACCTGCCCCTCTACATGCTCCCCCTAGAGGCTTGAGCGTCAGGGCAGTGAGGTGACCAAAGGAGTGAGCCACACCCCTATAGCACATCCTGCCAGGGAACTCTCCAGTTTCACTATCACAGAATCAAAGCAGAATAGATTCAGGAGGAATGAGTGAGAAGACAGATTTTGAAATCTTGGAGATGAAAAAGTTCTAAATGATTACAAGTGTGACTGATGAATAGCTAATGCAGAAGTCAAATGCATCTTAACATTCCAGCACCATTTCGTTTTGCGTGTGTGAGTTGTCTTTCTTCTAACATTCTCAACAACAGAGGACATAGTGATTTGTTATTGTCAAGCTATACCATTCCACAAACAAAGTGCAGATGCAGGATGGCTGTGTAATGATGTGATAAATCAGTCAATTTGAAGCTGGCAGAATATCATTAGCATCGCTTTTATTTAATAGAGGAGAAGAGAGGCCTTTTGAAATTGATCTCTAGGTAATGACTAAAAATAATTGAGTTAATATTGAATTTTACATAGAATGATAAACTGCAAATCAGTAAAACTGCTAGTAAAAATATGAAACACTTTTAAATTTATTTTTTAGAAATTGTCCAAAAAGTAATATAAAATTCAAGTTAAATGGTGTATTATTCTGGGTTCTCCAGAAACAGACACAATTATACTATTATATACAGTATTATATTTAAATATACACATTTATATTCATATGAAAATATATGTGTTGTATTATATCTAATGAGGTATGTGTGTGTGTGTGTGTATATAAATTACGCATATATGATTTCCTAGAAGGAACTGGCTTATGTGATTGTGGAGACAGAGCAGACAAGCTGCAGACCCAGGAGAGTATATGGTATAGTTCCAGTACAAGTCCAAAGGTCTGCGAACCACAGGAGGTGATGGTTTAAGTTTCTAGTCCAAGTTTGAGACTGAAGACAAAAGAAGATCAATATCCAAGATTGAAGATGGTCAAGAAGGGAAAAATAATTCTTTCTTTATTCTATTCAGGTCTTCCACTGATTGTATGAGGCCCACCTACACTGGGGAGGTCAATATGCTTTACTTAATCTACTGATTCAAATGTTAATTTCATCCAAAATCACTCTCACAGACATATCCAGAAATACTATTTCACCAAATATTTTGGCTAAAAACTTTGACCCAGTCAGGTTGACACATAAAATTATCCATCACATATAGCATGGTCTTATCACAGTATTTCACATTTCATATAACGCATATACTCTTATTAAGTGTTCTGAGCACATTTTTAACAATGTGGTACCAGTTGCTTAAATGATATTGTGCAAATCTTTTTTCCCCTTTTTATCACCAAAGTGTATTAATAATATTGTTAACTACCTGCCATAAAATATATTTTACATAGTTTCAACACTATAGAATCTCTAATCTGATGCCAATATTTATCTGATTTAATATTACATGCTGCTTGTATATACATATTTATAATTAATAAAATGTGTAGTGAAAGATACAGAAAGAGAGAAAAAGGAGCTACGTACTGTCGTTTCAAGAAGATTGTGCTCTAAGTGTTTTTTGTATTCTGCCAGTTATTTCAAACTTAGAAAATAGTTAATAAAGCTAATTTACCATAATAAAATATGAAACAATGAGATATGAGGTTGTTGGTTTCAAAATAGTACCACAAAAACAAATTTAATCCATGTTGTAGCTAAACAGAAATACTGTTAGCACCAAGTTCTAACTCTCATTCATTATTTTATCTATGGAAAATGCATGCAGGGCTATGCGTTTTATTTCATATTTAATTTAGGTAGTGTCTTTGTCTGCAAAGTTAGAGAGCCCTCTAAGATTGAAAGCAATGTTCTTTTTGTTCTAAATTGTTACACTTCAGTTGATTTAATGGAAAAAAAAAAAAAAAAACCAAAAGCTGGAATTGGAGCTATGGCATGGGTAGGGATTTCCTACATTTGTTTTGGATTACCTTCTCTTGGTATCTAACAGAAGATGAGTATCTCTAATTAATGACATCATGTACTCTGCTAAAGGAGCAGAATCAAAACTCTTGTACTGGACAGCAGCTGCCACCTCCGTAACTTATTTTGCTAAGATGATTATGATTAAACTCCATGTAACTAGGAAAGATAATACAGTGGGCAATAGATCTACACATCTAATAAGTAGGTAAAAGAAATTTATAAAAAAGTGTTGTAAAAGCAAACAAAAATCCTGTTTCCAATGAGCCCTGCTTCTAGTGATAGGAACAGAAGAAACACTCCATAAGTAGCTTTAAACATCTTCTCATACTTTGCATTATTGCAGTGTTCATCTATCTTGCTGAGGTGATATATTGAGACTTGTCTTTGACTTCTTACTTGAACAATGACAAGTTGGAAGTGCAGTAGCTGACAAGCTGAAGTCTTCAACAAATCCTTTTTATTGCATTCTCCACCGGATGCGTCATGCCCGGAGAGAGGATACTTGACTTCCCGTGACTGTATTGGGGAAAGAATAAGGAATTTTTGAGTCACTAAAGGAATTTAGTTCCTGCTATTTTCTTCATATACCTACTGTTTAGACTGATACTAACAGTATTTTAACCCATTTAAATGGTTTTGAAAAAAAAATTGCCTTCACCGATCTTCGTCATGTAACTTAGTTACCATGAATTGATAACATCATGTAATGAATTATTTTTAACTAAAGAATCAACTCAGAGCAGAAAGTTGCACTGGAATTTATATTTTAATAGCTGGCAATGGCGGCAAAGTGTGAGGGAACTAGCAAGAGATAGAGATATAATTGTTTCCTTAAAAGATGTGAGATTTAGAAAACAAAAGAGAACCTCGAGCACTCAGGGTTCTGATAGATGATACAGATCCCAGGCCCAGGATGGGCAGTAACTTCATTTGACCAACTAGACTGGGATACAATAAAAGATTGATGTCAGGACAGCAAATGGCTGTAAATCTTAAGTAAAAAAAATGTTCATGATCAAGTAGCTCTGGCTTTGTATATAGTCATTGCTGTCTATTTTTATTTGGTTGAGAGATTGCCTGGATTACACGCTTGTCAATTATTGAATTTGAATATTTAAGTGTAAAAACAGAAACACGTATCATAGTAAATTTCAGTAAATCTTTTCTTCTCTTTCTCCTTAAGCATGTAGTAAACATGTTCAGGGATCTATGCTAACCACTTGCAGATGAATATATATACATATATATGTTCATATATACATACATGCATACATACATATACACACACATCAGTGGTTCTCAATCTAAAATAATTTTGTCCCTCAGGAATATTTTGTAAATGTTTGGAGATGTTTTTGATTGTAATTGCTGGTGAGGAGGTGCTACTGGCATCCAGTAGGTAGAGACTAAGGATGCTACCAAACATCCTACAATGCACAGCACAACCTCCCACAACAAATAATTATCTAGTCCAGAGTACCAGGAGTGCCAGCTGCTGATGCTTATAGACTAATGGATCTAAAGAACTATGCTCTATAAGACTGTAATAATATTTTTTAAATGCCATTTTAGTTATTTTCATAGTTTTTTGGAGGAAATCTATCCGAATATTTCTTATAATTAACTACTTAGCCAATCCATGCAAAAGGAAACTGAAATCTCAAACCTTTTTTGATAATTTTTACATAATAAATGATAATTACGTTTGTCTGAAGGACCCATAATAAATTGAAATGATTCATGGAGGATTATGTCAAGTTCAAGATATCTTTTCATTACCATGAAGTTTGATTTATTCCAATTATGAAAGTGAAGTTGCACCATGTAAAATACATGTCTGCTAAGAATAAAGCAAATCCAAAAATTCATTCTCTTTCGTTTTAGTGCAAAATGCTTTAAGAAAATACAATGTGAGAATCACATAAAACTTATTTGGAATTGTTGGCACCATGTCATTATGCTATTAATGACTCATCTATATTAAGACATACTGATGTAGATAAAATTAATTAGGATAGTTCATTACCTACCTGTGATTATTTAGAGACATTTTAAAAGAATTTATATTTAAGACTATTTCCCCAACTGATAAGCCACAAAGTGTCTAAAATATCATAGGGATTCATTGTTTTTTTAGCCTATGGCTTTTCATTTCATGATTATCTATTTAAGCAAAAATATCCTAGAGCAAAGGTGTAATAATATTAAGAAAACAGCAACTTAGTATAATTTTTTTTGGAAGGAAGATTAGTAGACAATCACTTCTAAAGATCCAGAGATAGAACACAGAGCAGATAAACACTGATAATGTCAAAAGAGAGCTAAGTAAGCTGGGGGAGCTGACTGTAGTGAAGAATACCTGGGCCAGGTCCTCAGGTATGCACTTTTCACAAAGTATGTTTTAGTTTGGATTCTGACCAAAGCAGACCCTAAGACACAGAGTTAAGTAAAAATAGGTAATATAACTAAAACAGTGGGCAATTAAGGAAAGGAAAGAAGAAAATACAATAAGGGGTGCATTAACAAGCATGCTACTGGTGTGAGAAATTAGGGTTCACTTTACTGGAAATTCTCTAGGGAACTATATAAGCCATGACTTAATATTTTCACCCTAATAGACAGAAAATGTGAACTATCTATCCAATCAAACACTTATTTTCCAGAATACCTTCCCCAAGAAATAGTCTTAAATATAAATTCTTTTAAAAGAATTTATATTTTCTCACACTTTGCTGCCATTGCCAGCTATTAAAATATAAATTCCAGTGCAAGTTTCTGCTCTGAGTTGATTCTTTAGTTAAAAATAATTCATTACATGATGTTATCAACTCATGGTAACTAAGTTACATGACGAAGATCGGTGAAGGCAATTTTTCCCCCATAAGCTGAGGTTTCTCCTGTGGTATTAGGCAAGGAAAAATCATCAGGCACAGACATAGAGTAAAACATATACAGGAAATGTCTACTGCAGCTTTAGACGAACCCGAGGTGGCACAAAGAAATAGGGGGCAGACTATCAACAAAACCTACTATGGGCTGGGTGTGGTGGCCCACACCTGTAATTACAACACTTTGAGAGGCCAAGATGGGTAGATCACCTGAGGACAGGAGTTTGAGATCAGCCTGACCAACATGGCAAAACCCCATCTCTACTAAAAATACAAAAATTAGCTGGGCGTGGTGGCAGGAGCCTGTAATCCCAGATACTCGGGAGACTGAGGCAGGAGAATTGCTTGAACCTGGGAGGCTGAAGTTGCAGTGAGCCAAGATCGCACCACTGCACTCCAGCCTGGGCGACAGATCGAGACTCCGTCTCAAAATAAATAAATAAATAAATAAATAAATAAATAAACAAATAAATAAATAATTTTTAAAAACCTACATGAAGTATTTAATATGTTCCTCAAAATAACTAATTATTTCAATTTAAGAAGCAGGAAAACTGAAAAACTGAAACACAGTTTGGTAAGAAAACTGAGGTTCACTGTTGTTAACTAACTTACTGTCAATTCCCATAAGCTTATAAGAGCTGTAGTGAAGTTTGAAACAGAGATATCCTAGCCTGTAATCACATGCCTGTGAGTTTGCATGAAATGCACTAAAGATACAATGAATACTAGTGCTACATCAAGGTAACACTGGGCTTCTAACTGATGTGAAATCGAAAAATATATTGATTTAAGGAATCAGATAAAAATGCTGAGAACAGGGTAACATTTTGTTCAAGGATAATTCAAAAATATATAATACTTAAAAATACATGTGAAGGATTGGCTATACAAATTTCTAAGTGCTAATTCTTTTAATGCTACTGAGATCTTGGAGACAGAAGAGTTCTGTAAAATCAAGTTACCTGCTACCACCATTTGATTTCAAGAAAAAATTAAAACCACAGCAGTGTCTTTCTAGCTTCTTGAAATATAAGAATTAATACATATTCTCTGTGGAAAGAAGAAAAAAAGAAAATTATATAACAGGAGGCATGGCCTACCAATGAGCATTGCACACACATACAGAAACTCTACACATGGTGAAAAGAAATTTGAGGAGAAATAAATATATATATATACACACACACACACATATATACATATACATACATATATACACATACATACACACGTGTTTGTGTGTGTGTGTGTGTGTGTATATATGGGAGAGAGAGAGAGAGAGACCTGATGCTGATTCTGAGATAAACTAATCTAAGACAGAAATTAACAATGATGAAAATAATCGGTGATGTAATAAACACATGGCAAGGGAATGAAGGAAGAATGCAGTAGCATTTATAAAGAGAATCACTGACAGTTCAGAAACTCATTTTTCTCCGTAGTTTAGTAGCTCGGAAGACAGCCAGCACAGCAGGTCTATGTTAGGTTAACAAAAGAACAGGCTGACACAAGACGGTAAACTCAGAGGTTCCCCTTTGTAATATGCCTACTTCTCTGACCAGAGCATTTCCCACTTTGTAGTTTTATGGATGTTGCCTTCCCCCTGATGCCATTATTGAGTGATACAGGGACAGAGACATTCTCTACTTGACACTTTACACTGGCTGTGACAAAGGCTGATCATATATGCCTGACCTAAGCCATGGAATAATATAAATTGTGGTGGGGGAGGAAGTTATGTGTACTCTGCTAGATGACTGAATATATATATATATATATATATTTTTTTTTTTTTTTCCCCAATAAACCTTGCATAATGTCTTATCAATGGTGTGTGTCTTGAGGCTTCTGCACAATGGTTTCCATGTATTTCCACACAGTCATTCTTGTGTTTACTAGATTTTTTTTGCATTGATCACTTGATCGGAAATTCTCAGTTAACTAAATTTTACCTTCAAAATATCTTTGCTTCTCAAATTTCAATCTTGTCTCCCGTCAACCAAACTCCATAACATTTCTCTACTTACTTTCAGAGATTACTTATCATGGTGGTAAATTTTATTTATTCCTTTATTCTATCAATGCTAACTATACCAAGAATGCATTACCCAGAAACCTTGAAAAGGCAATGCACTAGAAAACTGAAGAATTCACTGAAATATTACAAACCGTTATCACCTTCTTCCCATAACATCTTCATTTTATATAAGAGCCTCTGTAAATTAAGTCAAAGCAACAATTTAAAATTCAAAATTTTCAAAAATGAGTCTACTTCTATAAGATCAGCTGTTTTGGTTTCTATCTTTGAGTGAGAACGTGCGGTATTTATTCAGCTGTGCCTGGCTTATTACATTTCAGATTATGTCCTCCTGGCTCATCTATGTTGCTGATAATGATAAGATTTCATTATTTTTCATAGTAAAGTGATATTCCAGGTTGGAGGGCTATTTGAAGGAGGATAGGAAGAGGTTGGTAAATGAATTCAACATGATAGAAGGAATAGATCCTAGTGTTCTACAGCACTGTAGGGTGACAATAAGTAACAATTTACTGTATATTTTCAAATACCCAGAAGAGAGGATTTTGAGTGTTCCCAACAGAATAAATTATAAATGTTTGAGGTGATGAATATGCTAATCACCTGGATTTCATTATTATAGTGTATACATGTATCAAAATATTATACTGTACCCCATAAATTGTACATAATTATTATGAGTCAATTAAAAATAATGATAATGAGATGTAAAAATCCTTAAGGCAGGAAAGAAAAGCAGATCTTTAATATAAATGTTTTGCTTTGATATGGCTTTTTAATCATTCAACATATGAGCTATAATAAGCAGCCCCGGTTTCCTCTGGCTTGGGTGGTCTTTGAAAATTATTCTGCATGTGGCCATGGAAAGTTGCAGTGCTATGCTGCAGCAGCTGTGCCAATGAAATGAGTCAGAAACTGTTTGGAAACTCAAGACCGTGATGGAAGCACCTTTTTTTTCATTTTTGCTGTTTTAATTAACCACAATCCCAAACTATGTAAGATATTTTCTGATAAGCCAGTACAGAAAATGGTATCAAGAGTGCAACACATTTAAGGCAGATTTGAAAGTCTTTCCACTTCTAATGCAGATCGACTCAATATGTTTCACATGTAAGTAAACCAAGTGGATTTTATTTTCATTTGAATTGCTAGCACTGGCCGTTTTAAAAGACAAACTATTTTTTGATAAAACCAATTTTTCAGACACTAAAATAAATTACACTGAAGCATGCAACCTTTTGAAATCTATTTTTTCATTGTCAATATACTACATCCCATTATTTCAGATCTTAAACATAATTAAATGTCAGAAAATGTCAGTGAGTTATCTTTCAGTAATGATTTGCTAATTATTCTACTTGGGTACTTTTAAAAATCTTTAGATACTACAGTCTTTTGTTTCAAGATCTTCAAGTTTGGTAAGTTTAATCATTAAAGAAGCTTCTGTTCCTCTGGTAGGGTCTTTATTTTCTGGTTCAACCTACTAGATAGAAGACAACAAAAAAAATGAACCAAGAAAAGTTGAAAAGTGTGCTTTTTCAATTTGTTTCTTCTTTGGCCACTCTCTCAGCCCTAGAGGCAATAGCTGCTTTCCACATTTGCTATTTCATTATAGTTTTGGATTATCTTTTTCATCTTTTTGTCATAGTCAATAGTTGATAGTTTTGTATGTTTCTCTTGTTCAGATTGATGTGGTCTCCTTTCCTGATTGGACTCTGCTAAATATACTCTTCCTTTTGCCTGGTATCTTCTTCCCCTTTCTATGCTCCAACAAGTTACAACTGAAAATTGTTCCCAGGCCCAAACCCCCACTTTATCTCTCTGGGCCTCAAGCAAAATAAGTTACTTTTGATTTTTTTTTCACTGTGTTCACATGTTTAGAATACTCATACAACTATATTGAAGTGCTCTGCATACACATCCCTCCCTCATTACATGTGAAGCTTCTACATAATACAACCATGTCTTTTTGTCTTTGTTCCTCAAATGGTGAACATAATGCCTAGAACATAATAGGTACCTAATAGTGTTTTATAAAGAAAATTGTGAAAAAAACATACATTCACTAACAACAAAACAAGTCCCTTAGGCAAGCCATTTTAATCAGAAAGGGACATCAAAACCAGCATTAGGTGTTTTGGAATTAAATGTAACATCTCACAATATTTAGTGACGCTTTATAACATAGTGTGTGTTTCTTCACTGTTTTTATTTTTTATTGTAAAAAACATTTTGAGACTCCTCTTGGACAACGTTAAGTCCTTGCTTAAGAAACTGTTATTTTACTTTTTAAAAATAAATGGAAGTGAGTAGATTGTAAAAGACTAAAATATGTCAGTTTTCTTTTCTTCCAGATGCAAGAAAAATATTAGTATATGTGTATCATAATGTGTATTTCCAGGTCCCCAATACATAGTAAAGTCTTTCCTTTCCTCCTCGGATCTATCCAGGAAATGTAAATGTCTGTTAATCTTGAACATCTTTGGATTGCAGCTATTTAATATGTCAAAGCTCTACTAGCCAACTTGAATTCAGTGAAAATGAGAAAAAAGCAGTTATTGTGATTAAATTATTTGGTTGAATTTTATACCGATGGGAATCAGTGGAGACTAAATTGAATCATAATTCCCCTTCTCTATGACCTCTGTCCCTGTCACCCATGAAAATTTTATGTCCTAAATCTCTACAGAGATTCCTAGGCATAGTTCAGAGAACAGAATTATCTACATCACTGTCATTGCCGTGGCAGTTATTCAGCTTCTGCCTTAAAAATAAGTAATATTTCCACATGACCCTAAAAAGCCCCAGAAAGTTTTATAAAGGTAAAGTAGTCTATCCTGATTTTCTAATTATTAAGGGGTTATAAACACCAGTAAAGATACTCTGTTGAGTTATAAAAGGTTGATATTATAAGGTGTGAAAAAGTGGGGAAGGGACATGATTTACAAAATGTTTTCTGAAGCTTTAGATCAGAGAGTAAGTAAAAGGTTGAGCTGGTCATTTTCTATTTATAACCTGAGTATATTGATCTCTTTTTGGCCCAGAAATCAGAATACGGAATTTAAAGAAAATCTCTATCCACAGTGTGAAATTAGCTGAAAATGTCTTCTAGATATTAGACACTTTTTATCTGCTGTATACACAATAACTTTTAACACTAAGATCTAATATATATCATAATAAGAATGAAGGATAGACAAAATCGTAAACAATGGCTTATAAACTTCATCATAACCCTAGAACAAAATTCAACTCTTCTAACCACTTAGAGTCTGTGATTGGTTTTGAGCTCACTGATAGCAAAGCATTTATTTATAGAAAACCCTGACTATTCACCTCTCGAGGATTAGACTCTTAAAAAGGTTTTAGCCAGAAGATTTAGGAATTACATAGTCCTACACTTCAGGTCACCATGATTCTGCAAAGTCCTGAAAGTGTGATTTCTCATTATAATTTCATCTTTGAGGGCAAAAGAACTATAACACTGTGTCTTACTGTCCATTGGATATTTTATGGTTGCAGGTTTTCCAAACTACTAAAAATGCTAGAGAAAAAATAAGTAAAAGGTTTATTTTCTTCTTTCCTACTATATCTGTTAGCAATAGTTTATTCTCTACCTTCTCTCATCTAATTAACTATACATACTTTAGTGCTATTTTGAATTAGGCAAATATTTTATTTTTTTTTTGTATTTGAAACACTAAAAATATGTATTCTGGAACATAATTTACCATTAAGCTTTATATTAATGTAGTACTGGTTTAGAATTTAACACTTTAGAAAATGTGACCAGAATTAAAAATATTTTCAAAATAAACAATGTATCATAACTAAGGAATAACTTCAAAATTTAAGATAGCCTTAAAATTTAGAAAACATTGTATTTTAATAAAGATACAAACAAGGTATAATATATCTTTGTTTTACTATCAACTCCCAAAGGGAAAAAGAAATTAGGACCCTGCTATAAAAACACCTGTCTCAATTAAGCATTCATTATATCAGTAAAGAGGAGAAAAACCATGTATCAGTCCAGTGGAAACCTTAAGTAAACTCATCTCTACTTTCTTCCAACCCTGCATCCCTTCCCATTGAAATGACAATGAACTTCTTGTAGTAGATTGAATAATGGTAGTATATGGAAATCATCCTGGATTATCTAGGTAAGTTAAATATTATCACAAAATAGGTGTTAAATGAATGTTTATTTATTTTAAGAACCACTATTGCAGAATTTACATTAAAAGTGGAAGAGAGAGAGTAGAATCAGAGGGAGAAGTTATTATAGAAGAATAACTAGCGATGCAGTGTTGCTGGTTTTGAAGATGAAGGGAGGGGCACATGGACCACGGAATATATATGACCTCTAGCAGCTGGAAAAGCATGGAAGTGAATCTCATTCCTCCAGAAAGAAAGGCAGCTGTATTGACAATTGGAACTTAGTCAGTTGAAACCTACATTGGACTTCTAAATGGACTTACCAAATTTTAAACTAATTGATGTTATTTTAAAGGCACGGAATTTGTAGTACTTTTACAGCAGCAATAGAAAACGAATTCAATCATCGAATTAAAGTTCTGTGTCCTTTGCTTCTTTCTGTATTAATTCATCTACTGCCTATCATGTTCCACCAATGCTACTCATAGTTAATTCTTACTGTAAATTCTGCAATAGTGGTTCTTAAAATAAATAAACATTCATTTAACTCCTATTTTGCCATGCAAAAAGCTCTATTAGATTCTAGGGACGTTACCATCAATTAAACACAAAGCCTGCTGTCAATAGGGATCAATAAGTGTAGTCCATCATGAAAATAATAAGAGTCAAACCTACAACATCTCACATCTTAACATCAAAAACTAAACATAGCAAAGCCTAGAAAGATGTTTAATTGACTTCCTGTAGGTTATAGTAAAAACTGCATATGTCCAAGATAACTTATCTAGAACAGCAGCTGTAATAGACAAATCTTGATTTTGCCTTCTGTATTATTTTCTAGGACCACCATAATAAATTACCAGAAACTTGTTGGTTTAAGTGACAGAAATGTATCATCTCACAGCCCTGGAAAATAGAAGTCCAAGATAAAGATTTTAGCAGTGTTGGTGTTTTCTTAGAGCTACAAAAATTCATGTGTTCCATAACCTTTGTTCAGTTTCTGGTGATTTGATGGCAACTTTCCACATTCCTTAGCTGGCATTGTAGAAGTATCATCCCAATCTTTGCATTTTTATTCATGTGGCATTCTCCCTATATGCAAGTTTCTGTGTTCAAATGTTTCTTGTTCATAAGGACACCAGTCACACTGGATTAGTGCCCACCCTAATGATCTCATCATAACATTAATTATATCTTCAATGACTTTATTCCCAAGTAGATCATATTCTTCAATACAAGGTGTTAAGATGTCAAATATGAATTTTATAGGGACAAAATTCAACCCATAATACCATCCTACAATGAATTCCCCAATTATGTTTTTTTATTTGAGAAATCCATTACAAATGCTTGATTTCCTGAATCTTACCCACCTGTGCAGATACGGGCAGATAATTTAAGTTGGGCTAATTAGCGTTTCATCCTGTGTCAGAGTTCTCCAGAGAAACTAGGGTGGATGGATAGATAGATGAATGGATAGATAGATAGATAGATAGATAGATAGACAGACAGACAGACAGATAGATAAATAGGATTTGAGATTTAGGTGACACAAGTATGGGAGCCAAGAAGCCCCACAAGGTACTGTGAGCAAGCTGCATGACCAGGAAGGCCTGTGGTATAATTCATTCTGAGTCTGAAAGCCTGAAGACCAAGGGTGCTGACCACTGGCTGAATGAAGTAGACATCACAGTTCAATAAGATACAGTGGATTTGCCCCTTTTCCACTGTTTTGTTCTATCCAGGCTCTTGAGGGGTTGGATGATGCCTGCTCCTATTGGTGCTTCCACCAATGGGATCTTCTTTATACAGGCTACTGCTAATCTCTTTTACCCTGACAGAAAAAACTCAGAAACAATGTTTTACTATCAGATAACTTTTATTTTAGGCTTAGGGATACATGTGCAGGTTTGTTATGTAGGTAAACTGCACATCATGGGGGTTTAATGTATAGATTATTTTATTACCAAGGTAATAAGCATAGTACCCAACAGGCATTTTTTTTCTCATGCTCTCCCTTTCCCAATCTCCCCCCTGAGGTATTATTTGTTCCCTTGCTGTTCTCTTGTTGTTACTGTCCATGTGCTCTCGTTTTTAGCTTCTACTTATAAGTGAGAACATGTGGTATTCGGTTTTCTGTATCTGCATTAGTTTGCTTAGGATAGTGCTCCCCCAGCTCCATCCATGTTCCTGTAAAGGGCATGATCTTGTTATTTTTATGGCTGCACAGTATTCTATGCTATATACATACTACATTCTCTTTATCAGTCTACTGTTGAATGGCATTTAGGTTGATTCCATGCCTTTGCTGTTGTGAACAGTGCTGAATATATGCTTGCATATGTCTTTATATTAAAATGATTTCTATTTCTTTGGATATATACCCAATAATGGGATTTCTGGCTCTAATAGTAATTCTGTTTTAAGCCCTTTGAGGAATATTCACCTGGCTTTCCATATGAGTGAATGAATTTACACTCCCACCAGCAGGAGCTAAGCATTTCATTTTCTCTGCCACCTCACCAGCATCTGTTAGTTTTTGACTTTTTAATAATGATTATTCTGACCATTGTAAAAGTATAACTCATTGTGGTTTTGCAATTGCAACAAAAACAAAAATTGACAACTGAAATTTAACTACATTAAAGAGCTTTGAAGAGCAAAAGAAACTATCAAAAGAGCAAATAGACAACCCACAGAATGAGAGAAAATATTTTTAAATTGTGCATCTGACAAAGGCCTAATATCCAGAATCTCCAGGGAACTTAAATTTATAAGCAAAAAATAAGCAACTCCATTAAAAAGTGAACAAAGTTTATGAACACTTTTCAAAAGAAGACATATGTGTGGCCAAAAGCGTGTAAAAAAATGTTCAACCTCCTTAATCATTAGAGAAATGCAAATCGAAACCACAATGGATACCTTTTAAGTCAGCTAAGTTGACACATGAAATTAACCATCACAAATCCTTAGTTACAGTTATTATTTTGGTGAATAGAATATTCCTAAGCTAAGCAAATGAGCACCATCTCTTTGAAGTTTGCCTTAGCAATGGAGAAAGTGACATTTTTTTGTGGTTCATGTTAGAATGAAATATTGGAACAGCTCTTGGTCAATTTCTTTTTCTGTTATATGAATAAAATCTGACTAATAATGAAGCCAACACAGAGAAAATTGGAACACTGATAAGGAAAACAACATCTTGATATAGTTAATTACCTGGATCTGTCTGTATGTGAAGACTTCCCTTTGAATTTTTTATGTTATAATTCAATAAATTATCCCTTTATATTTAAACAAGTGAGATTTGGATTTCTGGCATAAAAATGAGGAAAGCTCTGCTTGAATAGTTTTCTGGATAAGCAGTCAGGGGTGAAATCTCAGGTAAATTGATAATTCCAAAGTGTTCATAACATAAAATGTATTCATATATAATATCTATTATGCAATTAAACCTTGATGACAAGATTAAGTATAAAACTAGCCTTTGACTTTTTTAATGTGAATATTCAATGTGCTTTAGATGTTCAGTCTAATAATCCATTTTCAAATAAAAATACAACTGTATTTTTCAAATAAAATGGAGGGAATGATTAGAGGTATTTTCATGTGGTATATTCTATTTAAAGTTTGTTATTTTCCTTTAATTGCTATTATGGGAAAATCAATACTACTCTATTTTTCTACTATGCCACATTTTGCTATATCAACATAGATATATCCCATAATTGTGTTTCCCAGAATCTGTTTTTCTGTATGGTTCTGAGTTATATTTGGCCTTAGGAAAACTTAAAGAAGAATGAAGTAATAGCCATCAGTCTTGGAATGTTATCACAATCAGATGTGGTGACAAAACCACAAAGTAGCTGGAATATCACTGTGTTTCCTGACTTTCCAATGGTTCCTTTTCTGACTCTTGAGTCTGTTTTCCAAAAATATTCCAAGATCCTTAGATGCAGATCCTGAGAAGCAGTACGTACACAGACATAACAGCTTCTCACAGGCCTTTCAACCAGCTCTGCTTTGTGAACTCACTGCTGGGGCAAGAGGTAATAATGGGTGTCTCATATTTCCCTGAGAGTCTTATCTGTCTACTTGTACCAGTGCTTCAGCCAGATTGTTGGTAACTCCTTCCTTGATCCTAGTAAACTTTCTTAAACAACTCTTCCCACAACTGTGTAAGGTATAATTTTAATAATAACCCTCTTACCTTAATCTTACTTACAGTATCTTTGTTTTCTTGAGTGAACTCTGACTGATACAACAGCTCAAATTAGCACTCAGAAACATGTTAAATCTTTACTGCCATGCTATCACTTGTTCAACACTTGAGTTATTTGCCTAGTTCTTTCTGAAGCTCATAAACACAGATGTTTGATAGAGTACATTTGGTTTACTTTACCTAATAGTTTTATTTAAATATTAACTTTCCACCGACCATATTCAGCCTCAGTGAGAATTGGAAATGTCTAGATTGTTCTTTTCTTCTACATAATTTCAAAGGAAAATAAATGGGAGGGATATAGATTATAAACACAATTAGGGCAGAGATTTTACCTGTTTTGGGTACTACTTTTTCCTGAGTACCTACAACAGTGTCTGGCATGTAGTAGAAGCTCCATAAGTATTGGTAGAATAAACAAACTGGATGTGTTGGATTTTTCTAGATTTTTAAATTAGTTATTGTAGACGACTATCTATAAAATGCCACCTCTTCCCATTCTTGGAAATAACTATTTTTTTTTTTCTGGATAAAGCTTCACCTTATAACTTCAAAAATGCTATTTTGAAAGGAGATAAGTTAGTCTATATAGCTGCCATAATTTTCTTGTTAAGGTTTAGTTTTGCATCCCAAATTGAACTTCTTTTAAGTGGTTTAGATTTATTTTTCTCAACCTGTACAACTGAACCAACAGTACACGAATAAGTGTCTTCTTCTGAATACATTTTTTTAACTAAGAAATGAGGGACATTTGAGTGACAGACACCTCAAGTGTAAGGTTTTGGAGCTCCCAGAGCCATATTTACTCCCGTGTAGAGAAAGCCTGCTGGCAATGAAGTGAATAATGCCACCATACAGAGAGGCAGAGATGAGAAATTATACTGTTCCTTTGAGGTATCCAAATCCCTGCTTCTGGTTGGCCCTTAGGCCTATCTGTTTCCCAGCATTTCCTATAGTTTCGATGTTCTACCATTTAAATGAGATAACTTGGTATGATCACAATACTTGTCTTTATTTCACTTATGTTAATTCTTTTTGCACTTCCATTTCCTGCAGTTAAGTAATCAGGGCAGCATTTTTTTGGAATAAGATAGGCTACACTGCGATAACAAGCAAACCACGTGATTTTAATAGTTTGACCTAGGTCCTGAAGTGTCTTGAAGGTAGTTTTCTTTTAGATAGTGATTCAGGTCTTCAGATCATTTCAATTATATGGCTCAGTATCATCTCAATATATTGATTACACTGAAACTCTGATAGCTACAGTAACAGCAGAGTAAACTGACAAAAGCTCTTAAGCACCCAGGTTAAATTTGGCACATATCACTCGTAGCTCAAGTTAATTGTACAAAATTACTCATATGGCAACCAACAAAACTATAAGGAAGCCTTGAAAGAACAGACAAGAGAAAAATTTGGTAAGCCCCACTCCCTCTGCCTCATCAGCTATTATGTGAGCTTTACCTCCGGAGAAAACAGTAGTAAATTTTGTCCTCCAAAGAGTACCTAAGAAGTCTAACCTTTGGAAGAACGTAAAGAATCTAGCCTTATATTTTACCGTGATTTTATACAGGATTTGGTGGTTGTCAATAGGCTTTCTGTATGAGCTAGGGACTATCTTAAACGAAAGCTAAGAGGCATTATCTTCTCATGCTTGCGTATGTTGCATCTAGTGAGATATTTAAAATTTAGGAAATGTTGATGCTAGCTGAATAGCTGCTTGAAATATTGTAATTTAAAGATAGAACTTTTTCTTTAAAAGATCTAACACCTTAAACATTACACATTTTAAAAAAACCATTATACTCTTATTCTAAAGCTTATGTTTATGTGTGTACATGCATAAATACATGTGTGTCAAAGATGAGTAATTTTGAGAGAAAAGTGAAGGTAGGCAGTGTGGGACTTCTCCAGAAAACATGTTCATTTTGTCAAGGAGAAAGTAATATGTGTCATGACAAACCACGGTGTTGATTTGATTGGCACTGCTTAGTGAACCGATGTTACTAAGAGGACTTTACATTAGGTATATTATGAGAAATCAATAATGAAGGTTGTCTTCATTAGGCTGTATATAATTTTATTTCCATGAGAAAATACCAAGGAAACCATTTATGATTAGAAAAACATGTAGAGAAAAATTTTAGCACATATCATCATAACAAACAATATTTTTACTCCTAAAATATAAATTTTGAATAAATAGTAAATAATTTTATATAGTCAGTAATTGAGCCTTTGTATTTATTGGATGATGAAAATTTGATTGTTTATTACAAAAAAATCAGATACATTGCGCTGTTCAAGGTACGGGAAAAAAAAATCCTATATGCCCACAAAAATGTCATACCCTGAGGATATATTTTCCCTCTTAGTTCTCCTTTGACAACAAATTACAACATTAGTAATTGAAATGCTATGTAATTTTTTCAGTAAAATAGCTTATTACTTATTTCTCCTTATAGTTTATGTACATTGCACAAAGTTTAATATCTGTCAAAAACATATATACTGGCACATTTATGTAGTTGAAATATTTTTAAAACTACTTGATGACTCTTAATGCTGTGAAAGAATTTTTAATGTTATATATCTTTAAATCCCAAGTCTCTCAAGTGAATTAAACAATTCATTTTCAGAAAATCTTCACAACTATTAAAAGGCATGTACATATGTATTTTTATATGTGCAAAAAATGAATAAATCCAGAGATAACTGTTTTTAAACCTAAACATTTGATCAAATAATATATATGAATAGGCATAAATTATGCACTTAATCAATGAGAATTGATGTTCATTATTTGTTTTGTTTTTACTAAAAGATCATAAAGCAGAGAGAGAAAAAAATAGAAGCAAAAATCTAATTTTTTTCATCCATTGGTAAGATACGATGATGAAGTGATTAATATAACCCCATGGGTTCTTAAATCATACCTAATATTAGGGAGGAAGTAATGGAATTTTAGAGATTCCTGCTGCTAGCATTCTCAGGACTGATGGTATTTACTCATTTACATTTAAGATAATCCAATATAAATTCCAACTTAATATACAACCTCTGCTATTCTGTCATCCCAACCCAGTGGGTTTAGCCTTATTTTTCATATCTGAGTTCAACTATGCCAACATGTCTCTTGATAATCTGCTATCATTGAAACCTGTCTGCTTAAATGAGACAAACTGGAGAAAATTGATATTCTAGCCTTCGAATAGAACCTAGAGGTGTGGGAAAGTGAGACTTTCAATGACTCATGAAGTCCCTTAACTAGAAGAGATCTTTACATGCTTCTGAACCACCATGAAATCCTGTGAGTGTTTCTTACTTATTATAGTTGCTTACAAGTAATAAAGCACAAATCCTGTTGTTCAAATTTATCTCTTGAAAGACTTAAAATTCCAGTTGATTGAAACTACAAAGTGGGAAATACTTTTCTAAGGATTATGTTTCAAAAACAAGAAGCAAAAAGAAAAAAGAAAAAAACAGGTGCTTTGTTCACAGTCATAAGGATCTGAAAGACTGTTTCTATCAGCACTCTTATCCTAAGGAATCTCCTTGAGGGAGAAGGACCGAGAACACAGAGCTTCATAGCAGAGCTATAATGCAGAATCTGAAGTATATTTATGGTTACAATTTGCACAGATCACTTAGTGTTAGTGCTGTAACACGGTGCTCATGATCACAGCACAAATCACACTTTAATTTTAACCTTTGCAGTTCATCAATAGATTCAATATCAAAAATAATTCAGGACTGACACTACTGGTTTACAGGTAAGTTTAACAAGAATGGGGAGGCTTAGTGATGTATTAGTTGGCTTGTCAAGTGAGGCATAAAGATTCATGACTCTTAACCTATGTTTCCATCACAAACTCAGTGCCATAAATAATGCAAGCAGCTAATCAGGCATAGAAAATATATACAGTATCATTGAAAATAAGTTATTTGTATTATTCAAGCTTTTAAAAATGTATCCTATGTAAAGTAATACAGTGACATAACTCATGAAAAATCTGTGCTGACTCATAACCAATATTCAATGTTTATTTTTAAAGTTTTGTTATTATAGTTCTATGATATAGCATTATTTCTTAAACACTAACAGTCTTTTTAGATAAAATGATTTAGCTTAAGTTAAATTATGATTTATACATAACATTAATTGCTAAGATTTAAAGTGAATTCCAAGACAATGTTTTATAACTTCTTTTATTACATATTTTAAGTTAGGAAAATAATTTATAATAAATACCAACATAAGATAAAATCTACAGCAAACTTGATAGATTGAAAATTATGGAGAGCAGATGAATAAGAATTTTCACTCTGAACTTGTATTAGTTTCCTAGTGCTGCCTTATCAAAACATGACAAACTAGATGGCTTGAATGACAGAAAATTACTGTCACAAAATTTTGGAGGCTAGAAGTCTAACATTGAGTGTCATCAGGGTTTTCATTTTTGTTTTTGTTTTCATGACTAGGAGGAAGAATTTCCTCTGTGCCACTCCTCTAGTTTCTAGTGGCCTCAAGAGTTTCTTCGCTTGTATATGGATTTTTCTTTGTGCTTTCAAATTGTATTTCCTTTGTATGTGTCTAGTTCAAAATTTCCTCTATTTATAAGGACACTAGTCACATTGGATTAGAATCCAGCCGAATGACATCATCTTAACGTGACAAAGGGTTAGAGTTCTGATGTATCTTTTGTGGGGAAGAAACAAAACTCAACTTACCATAAACCCCAATAGGTCAAAACTTTCTTAAAATGTTGTGTTTAGTGAGAACACACATGATACAATCACAAATTGTAGCCTACCTGAGGAGAGCAGGCAAGACAGTAATTGTGGAACTAAGTAGGTATATTTTACATGAAAAGAATGATACTTTCCTCCAAATTGTATTTTAAACCTACCACAATAATTATTATCGATTCAAGGGAGGGTTTGTGATCATGCCACTCAGTCACAATTGTTGGAAACTCATTATCATTTAGTTTTTATAATGGGCAACTTGATTTGATAATGAAAAAGGGAAAACAGGAAGGAGGGAACCAAAAAGAGAGAAGAAAACCCTGTGAATCAGCCATAATAAGTAAGTTTGTGCTACACAATCTATCAAATCTAAAACTTGGGAGGCTTAAAACTACACATTCATATCTCGTTCCTACTACATGTGCAAAATGGGTGGATTAGGGTAGATTTACATTTCCTCACTTAAGGATTCAGGTTCAAGAAAATTTACTATATTTTGTTTTCACAAATAAATCATGAATCATGAGATTCTTCATTTGAAGTAGTAGGAGAATAGATAATAGAGAATCACATTCAAGCTTTTACATGTTTTACGGCACATTTATTTTCACATTTCTTTGGCCAAATAAAGTCAAACATCTACGCTGAAGATAAAGGGAGTAGGAAGTGGAATTCTTCCTTGTTTTCAGAAAAAGCAGAATGCAAATATTGGTATGAGTATTAAGATTATTTCCTGTACTATGTCAACCAAAATTGTACTTTGAGTGTGTATATATAGGTATACGTATTTAAAAACTGTGTATATATGTATATATGTGTGTGTACATGTTTATGTCTATATGTGTAAGTATGTATGTGTGTATATATGTACACATGAACACATGTATGTACATATGTATGCATATACACAAAACATACTTTTTAGGTCTCTCTCCATTCTATGAAGGCATATATACCTAAAAAGTACATTTTGTGACAGTAGTTTTCATTGTCAAACTTATTATCTTCACTGATTAATATTCAATCTTAGCACTAGAAATTTACTTCTTTGCATTATCTTCAATTATCCTCTTTCAAAATGCAAACACAAAAATAGTATCAATGGACTACATTATTGGCAATTCAAATACCTTTTTGAGAAAAAAGATGACATATTATTGTAAGAATCTGTGTCAAACTCTAATTAAATTCCAGGCCTGTTATTTCCTCACTTCATAGCTGAAAATACTTGAATCTTGTGTTAGGTTTTCCCAGTCTTGTCCTTAAGATCAAAGCTTCTCTGAAACAGAAGGTCCTGAAATAACGGCAATATAGTATTTGAATTTCATAACCGAGTCAGATATTATTCTTTCAGCTTCCTCTTTGCAGAAATGGTGACTGGCTTTCTGTATTGTTATGAATAATGATACTAATGATATACCATGTATTTTTAAAAGTATCAGTAAGTAGTCACAAGAGAATCTAAGTTCAAGTCACCTCCTACTAGAATACTTTCTGACTATTCCAATGTTGAATCAAGATTTGGTTATCTGCTAACCTGAGGTTCTCGAAAAACTTACCCTCTTTTAAGCTTCATATGTTACTATACTTTCTAGTCTGTTTTTCCCATTGGGCCTTGTGTTCCTTAAAGGCAGTGAATATGCATTACTATCCCAAGAATAATTAGCATATAATACAGTGCCTAAAATATCATATACAATGCATTTTTTCAGTGGAACAGTTTATGTACTTTTAGGTCTACCATACAATATTTGAATTATCCTTATATGAACTTACTTTATCAAATGGTAAAATGGGCACAGTAATATATACTACACATGCTTGTATATGTGTGTGAATTAAATAAGATATGAGTGTTTGTATCTTGTACAATAATTGTTGCAGGCCGGTTGGGAGTAACTTTCTTTACCTGTGCCACCTTCCTACGCCTCAGTTCTTGCTTTATTAATTATAAATTATATCAGACTCTACAAGTCAGGTCTTACCCTTACTCTTTCAGGTTTTCTTTTCTGTGATGAAATGAATTTGCCCTAAATTCACGTCCAATAGATGAGATACCTGTTGACAGACCTACTTGATGTTAACTTATTGCTGGCCAGAACTCGTAAATTTCCTGGTCTCTAATGTTTCTGTCTCACAGTTCATCTTATTTCTGAAAAACTCTCCATAGTCCTTATATTTTAATCCTAACACCTATTAGTTCTTGGAAAAATAACCCCTTTAGAAGAAATGAATTTTAAAAAATGAAAATCAACTTTAATAATAAATTATTCACTATTTAAAAAAGAAATTTGATGAGCAAAGTAAAGTAACAGTGATATTAGTATCCATGTGAAAATCAAAAGGCATAGATCTATTAAAGAAGAATTACAACGAACTTCAAAATTGTAATTTAAAGGAGAATGTGCTGGAAGTTAATAATTTAATACATACGGTTGCAGGAAATACATTAACATATCACCCTGTGTAGCATGACTTTCCATTTAGATTAAAGGTTACTCTATTAAATACATTTTAGAAATTTATATTCCATGGTTTTTGTGCTTTTACAGAAAGTAGGGCCATAACTGTGAAGTGTTGGTTATATTAGCAGATTAAAAACTTTGTAAATACTTACATGAGACCACTGTTGTCTGCTTCAAATAAAATTTTATCACATATTTTTCTGTTTTGTGATCAACCATGAGTGTTCCTGTTTTACTCTTTCAAGGCAACGTTTCTGAAAGGGAAAGATTTTCTAAACTCTTAAATTTATCCCAACTTTCTGACTCAGCATTTCTGCATCTGCTCCTGTGGAAGCAAATCTGTATAACCACAAGCTGATCCCATTTCAACTGACCATCTCTCTTTCATGACTATATAAGAAAACAATTTTGGCCATTTATAATACATACATGCTTATTCCGCTGAAAGGATCTCTCTACTATCAATATGTTTTAAAATCTTTCCCACGATATACCAGGAGCACTTTGAAAACTAACTTACAAAATAAGTATATTTTGTACCACTTACATATATCTTTATTGACACACCAGACCGTCACTGTTCAGTATAATATCCACTACCCATACGTGACCTTTGAAAACTTGAAATATGAGTAGTCAAACTGTGATGCACTGTAATTATAAAAAAACTCATGCAAAATGTCTAAGGCTGTGTATATAAACAATAATATAAAATAATTCATCAGTTTTTACATTGATTACATGTTGATATATTTTACGTATAACATATAGTGAAAGTTAATTGAACAATTTTATTTTTCTTTCTTAATGTTACTACTTGAAGATTTTAAATTACCTACGTAGCTTACATTATATTTCTTTCCTTTTCTTTGGAGAATGGAGATGTTACATTTCTATTAACAAACGATACACTAGATTAAGTCCTACAAGGTAGAGCATAATGACTCAATCATCTTTGTATTTCTCATATTCAGCAGAATAAACAATTAGTGTAAATATTTAATATATGTAAATTACATAGAAAATATTGTCATAATAAACACAATATATAAAACTTTTGATAGTGTGGTGAAACACAATCAATTCCCATAGTTTTGCTGAAACATGTGAATACTAGACTTAAAATAATAAAATGAAGTTTATTTAAAAATAGTTTTGATGTGTATGAGAATTTCAATTAAACAAGAGAACATAACCTGCACAGAATAAAATAATTCAAGCCACATTCAAAACAAAAACAAATACTGAAAACTGTTTAAATTATTAAATGTTACCCACCATCTCCCAAATATTCTACTATATGTATAATTTTATAGTATCAAGATTGATGACTTTGTGTTTTTATTATCTAATCAATGATACAAATCATCTCTATTTCAATCTATGGTCTCAATGAGGGTCCTAAGTTTCTTAGTCAGCGGGCTATCTCTGAAGTCTTTATCCATTCACTAAAAGTTGACTTCAAATCAAGAGAAAGAGAATAAAATGAGTCTCCCCATTTTCTGCCTTTCCACCTTTTTACGTTTCAGCTCTGGCATTCCATTTGTAGGAATGGATTCCAGTGGCCTCAAAGTAAGGACTATCTGTGGCAACACAATAAATTGAATCATATTGAATAAAGTCAGCATGACATTAGCTTGCTTATTGTTGCAGACATTGCAAGTTTTACTGAAAAGGAGATTTACATTTGAATTTGGAGTCTCTTGATCCCAAAGCATGCACATAGTTCCTGTAAAAAATCCTGGCTCTGCAAAGATATATTGTTAACCAACCTACAGATCACAAGAGACAATAATCTTTAAAAAAATGTTTTTCTGCTGATTGTTATTATTATTTATGTATTTCTTGAGAGAGACTTGATAGAGTTAATATGTAAATGAGGGCTTTTATTTTGTTTGTGCAGAGGAGGGCTGAGAGAGAACAAAATAAAATTTTAGTTTGTGTTATGTACTTAGGGACTATCTTATGCATAATCTCAGTTAATCCTCCAGAAAATGCAATGACAAGTATATTGTTACCTCTATTTTAGAGACAATAATACTGGGTGATTTTCACACCTTGTGTCTCCTTCTGTTTAATCTGAAACTCTCTCCTCATCTTACATTCCAGTTCGTTTTAGCAATGGTCATTGTCCTCAGGATAAGATGGGTATTATTTCCAAAAATTGAAGGAAAGTGTTTATCAGCAGAAACAATTTTATCTTCAGTTCTGTGCTTGCTTTACTTCATCTTTCAATCACAGCCAGTTGAACTGGCTTCCAGGGGTTTCTACTAAAAGTAGGGACCCCTACTTTTCTGCTCAATGACTTGTCCACCAAGGAGTTGGAGGCAATGTCCCGCAGCTCTAAATTTATTGTAATAATGTTACCGTGCTTTATATATAGGGTTTACTCAGCACAAATGTGCCTACCTGGCTTCTGTTATCTAGCAATTTTGACCAAGACCATTTTTTTCTCTTTTTTTCAGAGTCTTGCTCTGTCACCAGGCTGGAATCCCGTGGCACAATCTCAGCTGACGGCAACCTCCGCCTCCGGGGTTTAAGCGATTCTCCATACCCCAGCCTCCCGAGTAGAGAAGGGGTTTTAACATGTTGGTCAGGCTGGTCTCAAACTCCTGACCTCAAATGATTCACTAGCCTCGGCCTCCCAAAGTGCTGGGGTTGCAGGTGTGAGCCACCGTGCCTGGTCAGACCAAGATCATTTTTAACTGACTCTAACTCGGTAGTTTTTGTTTCGTTTTTAGCAAATACATCAAGTTGGCCGAATGTAACAATTTTGCTTAAAAACTAATCAAAATGTGGCAAATGTGTAAGGATTATACATTAAGATCAGTGAAGTACATACCCAATCAAAGACCTGGGTCAGCAAGAGATATTGGAAAAATGGAGCTCAACGCTGGTTTGGTGCCAGTAATATTATCAGCCAATACTGCCAAACATTGCAGCTGTGAGATGTTTATTTAAAACTGTCACCAGATATTACAATGCCATTCTAGATGACCTTCAAGTTTGCTCGCAACAGATACACATATTCCTAACTTCAACTAAAAATACTATTTCTCTTTTCTTTCTTTATTTTGCTGTTAATATTTTATGTCATTACTATGATGTTGCCAACAAGTTACCCAATATGTATTAATATCACTTTTATCTCTATAATAGAGATAATAATGACTTGTAGGATAATTTGATAAACCATATAACAATGAATTTATAGAGTCACACTACTCTGACAGTAACTATTACTTCTTTCCCTGCAAATATGAGTTGTCATGCTTCCTCCATCCCCAAATTCACAATTGCTAATTCACCTTCACTCTTCAATATATACATAAAAGCACATGCATCTGTTCAGAGGACCATGTCCTCATCCGAACAAGTATTTTAATATTCACATATGCTAGCAAAGGAATAATTCTCAAAGTAAAACGAACCTCCCTTCTTACCCTATTTATGTACAATATTGGTCAATATTTACTTTACCCAGCATGAAACATCATGCTCCATCTTCAATTATATCCATAAAAAAATCAACTTTTAAAACAGTTTAGATTTCTACATGGTTAAAAAGTTAAAATATTGAATTTTTTTGAAAAAATTGGATTTCAGATATAGGACCATATTATTTAAAATTGTGGTTTCGTATCAGAAATAAAATCTGGATCTAAACCCTGCATGAACCAATTAACAACTCTATTATATGGGTAAATTGCTTAATTTCTTTAAACCTCAGTTTTCTGTACTGTAAAATGGAGTCACATTAATCACAGCAACTATAATTTATTAACTGCTTATCCTGTGCCAAGCACTTGTTTAATTCTCATAATAGTCTTAAAAGTCCATATTATTATCATCTTTATTTTATTGATGAGATAACTAACATAGAGAAATACAAAATAAGGTCACATTGCTCATTTTTGGTAGAGTAGAAGATAGATTATGTGCATCTGACTCTAGAGCCAATCCAATTAACCTGTCTATTGCATTGGGTTGATTTGAATATAAAATTAAATCATGTATATAAAGTGTTTAGAATATTGCCTGGTACATAGTAAATGTGCCAGGTATAATAATAACAATCATGATCATAATTATAGTCATCAATAAAATCAAAGGATTAAAGAGCAAAATGAATCAGAAATAGAAGAACAATATTATATATTTGTAGCATGAAAACAGAGCATAGCAAGGCAAAGATTAATAGAATGGCATTTAACTAGATTATTTAAAAATCTGCTCTGAGTCCTTCTGTTGAACTATATTGAGATGCAAATTAGAGACTACGACCAAGTTTTATTGTATCTAATACCCAAATGTTATATTATTTTAAGCAAAATCACCCCTCTCCATACCTGCTTTTGAAAAATACATATTTGCACACCATTTTATAACCACTTAAATTAGTCACAAAATATTTAATAATATTTCTAAAGTATGAGAATAATTTAAGAAAGTGTAATACTCCCCTATTTTAAGTGTAAATAACATTATATTAGAATGTTTTCTACCAAAGTAACAGTAAAATATGCAATTTAACTTAAAAAAGAATTCTCGGAATGGCATTTAAGTTGCCTGCAGATGCAAGAAATCTCATACTTCATTAACACACCAAAAAGAATCTATAATCAGTTGCTGAGTGAATAATTCTAGTAATATTAAATAATTCCCTAGCTAATAATTCAGTGAAAATACAATGGAACTAAAATTCACATTTTAAAATCCCAAACAGCCTCCTGCTTGTACATAAAAGTGTCATATAAACCAGTATCATTGTTAATAAACACCAAAGTCAGAGGTTCCCAACTGTGTGAGTACTGTTAGGAGGCTCAGCATCACTATATTATATTTCAGAATCAATCATTTTCATTTTTTCTTCTTTCAAAAATATAATTACATAGACTGTATGAAAATGATTCTCAGCTTGCACATGATGTCCTTTATTAATGTACTTACAGACACGTGTTGGACACTCTTATCAAGCTGATTTATGTCTGTAGACTAGAAATATTTACTAGTACACAGGCATTCTCAAAAGTATGGTGACAAATTTCCCACTACTTTAAACTCTATGCACAGGGTTTTTACTTTGGATGTCTATACCTAAACTACCTTCAAACTCTGGAAAATCATTACATAATGGAGGCTTTCTACAATTACATGTGTTTGTGTAATACTGCATACCCTTCATTCAATTTACTTCCAGAAATTCAGGTTAACAATCTGGAGATATATGGAAATAACCAAGAGCAAGAAACTTTATTCAAGGGTAAAGCCTTACAGACTCTATAATGTCTTTATAACGAAGTGGTAGTTTCAGCATGTCATAATAATAACTCAACTGATTGATTGGCTTCTGAAGGATAATAGTTGTTTCCACAGAAGTTTGAACTCCTTGTAAACCTAGTACTCCACCATTAGTTTGACTAAACAAGTAACATGATGTGATTAAAGTTAGTCATCACCATGTTTAGGCAACTTTGTCTAGACCACTTCTTAGACTATTTGCATGTGTGCGTGTGTGTGTGCTCATTGAGTAGCTCTGGTCAAAACTGGCTGTGACTTGGTGACGATGTCATGTTCTAGCACTTACATACACGTGTGTAAAAGAAAACTGAAACTTCTCTCTTTTAGAGTGTTGTGAAGACAATTCCCTCAGAAGAAATGTGAAACCAGAGAATACAAATAAAACAAAACAAACTCCTTAACTCTAAATCTGTAAAAATCTGTGATGTTCCTTCCAATATGAAGTAATGTTTCCATTCCAATTCATTATTTCTTCATAAATAGGAATTCTAGAAAATAAGACTTATTAAATTCCTTTTGGCGTAAAAACGAGTAGTCTTAAAGATTATCTTTCATTCATGAAAAGCAAGATTGTTCAAATATAAAATTGCCTTGCAAAAAGTTATGGAAACACAGAAACAATCTTCTCTGCATGTGAATGTTAATTACTCCAATTTATTTTTATTTTTTTCAATTATGAACCTTGAAGTTTTCTATTTCTTTCTGCTGACTCTTCCCCTTCTCAATGAGCTCATAGACTATGATTGAATAGGTATAGCGCTGACTGGCAAGAGTTCTACTCATCTGCTCTGGAGGTTATCATGAAAAAATAAAGATACTTTCAATTGCTTCATTTATTAAAAAGAAATATTTGCTTTTTCATCCACCAGAATATTTTACAGGACATATATAATAAATTTAGTCATTAACTCATTTATTTCTATATTAAACACAATAACACTTACTAAGTCAATTTTAGGAAGAAATTAAGGTAGTTCTTGCTATGTCCATTAATTATTTTTATTCCAGGAAAAATATTGTAGTTATGAAGAACAGATATACAACACTATCTTAAATTTTGCAAGAAATGTTTTTCCTTTGAATAAGAATTTTAAATTATCTTTCACAATATAGCATAAAATAAAATGGACTGTATTTTTCCCAACATTAAATATGAAAAAAAAAAAGTAGTGATTGTTAAGTTTCTCTAGACTAGCTCCTTTCTCAGTAATGGTGTGTAAGTTATTTTAAGGCCGTACTCACAACATGTGTGCTTACTTTGCATTTACAAGACTTTGCATTTACAAGACAATAATTTAAGATAATATTTCTCCCAGATTACAAAGGTTTGGTAGAAGTTTTCTTAGTTTGAAAGTGTTATCTCATATTGAACGATGTAGGATACATGTTTTGAGTATGTTCTCTACATTTTCTGGATCTTATTATTTAGATGCTTCTCATGTTTAGCTTGCAGTGAAATAAGAAATGTAGAAATAGAGTAAGAAACATCTGCACTTAGTTTTCTCATGCATAGTCATTATACACAGATTATAGACACATACTTTTATTGCACTGCACATGACTGTTTATGATTAATTACGTGATTAGTCAAATAGTTCTCAAATCCTGAGGCATGGGGAAGAGGAAGTAAGGGATTCCTCTTCAAAATATCTATGTATATGCCTTATGCCTATAGCATACCTTATAATATCATTGTCATAATGGAGAAGCCGGGGGTCGTGTGTATTTTGATTAAGTTTAGAAGGTTATTTTAAAATGTTGCCCACTAAACTTTCCTCATGAGAATCATCACCCTGAATTATGAACTGTGTGCAAAATTGCAATATAAGAAAACAAATTTTAACAGATATCGATAGTGGCAGGGTTAAAATCTAATCTTTAGATTTTTGGAAAATAGTATGCCCCAGATCATTCCTAGGCTCTAAGATATCTTGGTATAGCCATGTGACCAAGTCTTGTAAATGCAAAGTAAGCACACATGTTGTGAGTACGGCCTTCAGGAAAAAAAAAAAAAATTACTTCCCGGATAATAAGTGACAAATGTGGCTAACAATATATATGTTCTTGTTCCTTTCTTACTGCCTGATATCTGAAATAAGGATCAGATGCCTGAGGATAGTACAATCATCTAGTAACAATCAAATTGTGTAGCAGAGTAGAGAGAGAGAGAGAGAGAGAGAGAGAGAAGAATGAGCTTTCAAGCTAGCAGTAACCTTTCCACTTCCAGATTGTTTTTAAGTAAGGAAAATAAGACTCTCACTTAAGAATTTATCAGGTTTCTGTTACATGCACCCAAATAATTCTTAATCAATACACCAGCAAAAAATATTTTTATGTCCTTGAAAGATTGGAACATAATTCCACTTTACATCAAAATATGGTCAAAGGAGACTTTTCCCCTTACATTCCTTACTAATTTATTTTTTAATATCCAATTTTCATGCCAGCTGCCTTTGTCTGATTGTTTTCCAGTTAAGTATTACTTCAGTGCTTTTCTTCATCCAACAGCTTGTACAATATTCTTTGGGGCAAACTGAAATCGACAGTGGTATATAGGTCACATTTGTGGCCTATCATAAACATATGAAGGTCCAATTAGGTTGGGGAGCCCTGGATTCCTGAATGTTATTCCTTGGTTTACCTGGAATAGTATTGCTTATGCTTCTTCATGGCTATTCAGCACATTGAAAACAGATTTATTTCAGGTTATTTTCAGGGGTGATGGGAGTAGACTGAATAATGACTCCTCAGAGGAATCTACTTCCTAATTTCTGAAACCTGTGTATGTGTTAGCTTATATGCTAAAGAGGCTTAGCATGTCCAAATAAATTAAGAAGGTAGGAAGGCTGTATTATCTAGGTGAGCCAACGTAATCACAAGGGCCTTATACATGGGAGGGAGGAGAGAGAAGATTTGTGTGATGTGGTCAGGAGCCAAGGAATTCCTAATGCTTCTATGAACTGGAAGAGGCAAGGAATGGATTCTTCCACGTAGCCTCCAGAAGCAATCAGCCTTGCCAATAACTTGATTTTAGTGGTCTAAGATTCATTTTTAGACTTCTGACCTCTGAATTTATTATTTCTGATAATACATTTGTGTCATGTAAGCCACTAAATTTGTGATAACTTGTTATAGCAGCAATAAGAAAAAAACATGAGGATATTTAGTGCAGAAATAATATTAAATCTTTGTAATATTCTTTTGTAGATATAATTCTACAGTTTCCATTCTTCTGTAGATAAGATTTCACTGACAAGTGATGATGGGTAAGAACAAAACAATTTTTGAGCTATATATTGTTCATTGAATTATTCATATACCCATTTATTAATTCAAACAGGATTTGTTTCAAAAAGTAATTGTCTCCCAGATGCACTTCACTGAAATGAATATTATTTGGAAGATGTACTTTGAGAAATATCTTTTGAGCCTGAATCTTATTTATCCTTTGTGAATATATTCACCATATTTTAAATTTATATAGGAATCAGACATAAAATAACAAATTGGTTACAATCTTATGCGATTTTTGTCTAAACATTGAGTACTTTCAATTCAATGGTTAAGATAAAGTGTGGATCTAAACCAACATAGCCTGCTTATTAGTGGCTAACAAGAATCACCTTTACACAGACAAGGTTCTCAAGGCACATGTTGTGATTATATAATCTCTTTGTCCTGAAGCCACTCTGTAGTCAGACTATAGAGAAGGTGTCTTTCCTCTGACTGGAGAAAGGGAAAAATCATGATAACCCTCAGGCAGGGGAAATGAATGCCACTCCCCTTTTCTTTCTGTTAACAAGATCCAGTTATCATTAGATGTGATTGTGGAGCATATCTGTCCGCTATGTCCCTCTGCTCAGTGCCTGGCTGATGTGGTTTGGTTGTATCTCCATCCAATATCATCTTGAATGAGTTTCCATAAACCCCACATGTGGTGGGAGGAACCCAGTGGGAAGTAATTGAATCATGGAGGCAGTTACCCCCATGCTTCTGTTCTCATGATAGTCAGTGTGTTCTCATGAGATCTGATGGTTTTATGAGGGGCTTTCCCCCCTTTTGCTTTGCACTTCTCTTGCCTGCCATCATATAAGATGTGCCTTTGCTTCTCCTTCACCTTCCACTATGATTGTGAGGTCTCACCAGTCATGTGGAAGTATGAGTCTGTTAAACTTCCTTTTCTTTATAGATTAGCCAGTCTCAGGTATTTCTTCACAGTAGTATGAGAACGGACTAATACACTGGCCTTAAAACACTCTTAACTAAACAGCTAAACTGGCAGCCAGAATTCACACAAATTCACGTAAAGGGGAACAAGCAATATACAAAATTTTAATGATGCAAGAATTATGAAAGGACACTTAGTAATGACTGAAATTATAAAGGAAATATATGAGAAATGTATTTTGAGTAGATATTAATAAAGGTAAAGATATAGAATACCAAGTATTGATCAGAAAGATAATTGGTCATTTGGTGTTAACCAGAAATAGAAAACTGATGCAGAAAGATAAAAAGAGAAAAATAAAATATGACTGTCAAAGAAATTAAAATTGAGAGCTTGTCTTGCTTATTACTTAAAATATTAAAAATGAATTTCTTGTTTTTAACTTTAATGTCATCTCCAATAACTTTGGGGAGTTGTAGAAATTGAGACAACATAGCTTAATTATAAAGAATGATCTAGAGCTAGATTGCCTGGGTTTGTACCCTAGTTCTCCCCCTAATTAGCTGTGCATTCTTTGATAATAACTGACCCCTCTGAGTCTCATTTTTCTCAACTATAGAACAAGATCCTAATATTACCTACCTCATAGGCTTATGATGAAGATGACCTAAGTTAAGAATTGCAAAATACTTAGAAGTTCACAGACACAGTATTTCATATATGTAGTTATCACTGTACCTGGATAAATATATATGCACACATACACATGCATATATATTTCTTAAAAGGGTCGTTCCTAGGGGAAAAAACCAGGGCATCCTGTTATCAATATTTTTTAAAGCTCTCCAAATGCTTCTGATGTACAGCAGGGGATAAAAAAACATTATCTGAACAAATAAAGGCTTTTTAAAATAATAAACAAAAGTAGTAACTTCGCTTGCAAAAATATAATTTGTGGAATTTTTTGAGCAAGTTTTCAAAGAGAAAAATTACCTGACATTTTTACTCATTAATATTATGTCTGTACTGTTGTTATGGAGACCTACTCCAATTCATATTTGTGTTTAAAATGAGAAAATAAGATCCAATAAGTGTATTTAATTTATAATCAAAATTCTAAATATTAGTCATAGCTAACCTTTAAAGCTTGATAAATTGTAACTGTATGATGTGTGTTATTGAAGTATTTATGGATATTATGCTATAATTAAATCAAAACCCAATTAAAATATCTAGGATTTTTTGCTTTTAATAATGCTGAAAAATCCAAGTTTGTGTCTTAGCTTCTGAAGCACATTTCTGTTGTGAATAGCCTGCAAGTGTAGATTTTTATTTGAAAGAAGAAAGAACTAACAGATAGATGGAGAAGCAGCAGCAACAATACCATCTGTGAATCTTTTGAACTTCTTTGCTTAAAGTTTGGACTCATTAACTAGAATGTGCTCTTCAACTTTGATTTTTAAAAGTGTGACAGGTGGGAAATCCAAACTGTTTCATTTATTGCACAGTTTGAGATGCTGAAATGAGAAGTGACATTTGGAATAAGTTCAGTGTCATGACCCCTTTCAGGATACAATTTATGAGTCTGTGAATGCACATGTGAATAATACCAAGCAAGTTATCACTGCGTCTGGATAAATACGACTTACTCAAAAAAATGAGAAGTAGACACAAACCAGCACATCCTAATTATTTTCAAGTTTATGTATGTGTCACATAGAAATGTTGAACGTATAAAAATGTCAAATGAGGCAAAGTTAGATTTTTTAAAAAGCCTCGAATATTTTGTCAAGAATATTATTATCCGAGGATATATGTTTTGCAAGAAGAGCTTTTAAAATTTAAATTAAGTTTTTAATTAAATAACCCAAAATGTAACTACTTTTATAAGCCATTTGCAGAACACCATCACTTTAGCATAAAAATCCATGCTTGTATATAAACAGGATATCATTTTAGAATAGGTAAAATAAATATGTTAAACAAGACAAACCTATTAAAATATGAAAGATACTGGTAAGTAGGAAATTTAGTTTACACGTGGGGGCAGGGAATGAGCACAGGTTTATTTCATACAGTCATAGATCACTTTCTGCTTCTCAGATTGAGTAGGGAATTCACAAGTGTTCATCATGTTAAACATTACAAATTGCATAATTGTTACAATATTTTATATGTTTCAATTAGTCTACTTAGTAGATAAGAGAGCAAACTTTCACCTTTGGAAAGATGCATTAGGTTTACTTTTCCATATTTTTTTCTTGCTAAGTGCAGCTAAAAGCACTGGAAATTATACAAAAAACAAAAATAAGAAGACACTGGAATGTGGAAATAAGAAGGTAGACCAGCTAGGGACCTCAGGACCTGAAAAATAACAAAATAGTGAATTCTATGGGTTTTCATTTTACCTCATCTATCCTGGCCATGATACTAGGGAAAGCAGGAACTCAGAAACAGCAATGAAAACAAAAGTCCACAAAACATAGTCTTTCTAGGAAAAGAAAAATGCCTGGCAATCCCACCAGCAAAAGCTGAGTGAATTGCCTAGATTCCCCTCTCAGAAGATTGTCAAAGACTGGAAATACTGGACACACACACACACACACACACACACACGCACACCACTTGGTGTGTCAAGAAAGCCAAGTGGGAAATTGGGAGTTTCATCCATGCTGGTTGATAACAAGCTCTCTTCCACCTTTAGTGTCCATGGAGAACATGTGGGGAATCCAATTTCACTTCCACTGGGCAGTAACATTATTAAGTCACCACTACCCAATCTGATGGAGGTATCTGAAGAGGCCAGTACTTTCCCCATTGCCCAGTAGTAATGAGATGACCCCTTACCGTGTCAATGGAGATGATATTGGAACAGTGAATAGGCACTTCTACTGTTCCTAGCCAGGGAATTATCACTGAAGGTCAAGTTGGTCACTTTACCCAGCAGTAATGAGTTCAAGTAAAAAACGTGGACATCCACTCTCACCTGTCATTAACGAAACAGCACTCCCTTTGAAAGTCAGCATGATATCAGAGGAGACTTAATAAAGTAAAACCTTTGAATAAGACATAGAGTCTCACAATATATTGCCCACAATATTAAGGATTCAACCAAAAATCACTTATGATAACAAAAATCAGGAAAAATTCAATTGGAATAAAAAAAAGATGATCAAAAATATACCAACAAGATGACACAGATGTGTCAATGAATAGTTACATATATGCTTGAAATAAATGATAAAATAGGAAATCAAACCAGTGAATAAAGGACTAAAGAATAACCAAATGGAAATTTAGAAAAATAAAATAACTTTTTTAAATCAATTGCTGTGGTCAAAAAAAAAAAAAAAAAAAGCGGAAAAAGAAGAAATCATCTGTGAACATGAAGAATATATGCTAGAAAGTCTCTAATCTGAACAACTGAAAGTAGAATACAAAACACCATAAAAAGAATCTCAGAGAAAAATAGAACTTTAATAAAAATCCATGTCATTGGGTTCCTGGAAAAAGAAGAAAAGGTTGGTGTGGCTAGAAAATATGAACAAGGAAATATAAACAAAATGTCCCAAATTTTATGAAAGGCATAAGCTTATAGATTCAAGAAGTTGAGTGATCCCTAAAACAATATGAACCCCAAGCAACCTACACTAAGGTTCATAATATTCAAATTTATGAAAACTAAAGACAAAGGAAAAGAAAGCAGGATAAGAAATGACATTTTACTTATAGGATAAAACAATTTAGACAATTTTCCATCAGAAGCATACAGGTCAGCTTAAAGAAATACATCTTTTTCAATGCAGAAAAATAAAGACTGTCAACTCCAAATTCTATAACCAATGAAAATATCTTATAGGAATGAAGGAATAATAAAGACATTCTCAGATTAAACGACAGTAAGAAAATTTGTTACCATCAGACTGAGCATAAAAAAAATAGCTAAAGGAATTTTCCTGAATAGAAAGAAAATAATCAGTGAATGACGATTGTAACATCAGGAAGAAAGGAAGAACAAAGGAAAGGGTGCAAATGCAGGTAAGTCAATAAACTTTTCTTGTTTTCTTGTCTTCTTGAGTTTTCTAAGTTATGCTTGGTTGTTAAAGCAAAAATTGTGATACTCTCTGATGTGGTTCTAAATAAAAAAAAATGATAATTATGAACATGTAAAGATAAAGGAAGTAAAATTGCTAAACTTCACTCAACTAATAAAATGTTGACATAAGTAGAATATTTAAGTTATGTATGTATTGTGTAATACCAAAAGCAATCACTAAAAAACCTAATGTAAAACCCAAAACCATAAAATTCCTACAAGAAAACCTAGACAATACCATTCAGGACATAGGCATGGGCAAGGACTTTATGACTAAAACACCAAAAGCAATGGCAACAAAAACCAAAACTGACAAATGGGATCTAATTAAACTGAGGAGCTTCTGCACAGCAAAAAAAAAAAAAAAAACTAACATCAGAGTGAATGGGCAACTTAAAGAATGGAAGAAAATATTTGCAATCTATCCATCTGACAAAAGACTAATATCCAGAATCTACAAGGAACTTAAACAAATTTACAGGAATAAAACAAACAACCCCATCAAAAAGTGAGCAAAGGATATGAACAAACACTTTCAAAAGAAGCCATTTATGTGATCAAGAAACATGAACAAAAGATCATCATCACTGGTCATTAGAGAAATGTAAATCAATACCACAATGAGATACCATCTCAAGCCAGTTAGAATGGTGATCATTACAAAGTCAGGAAACAAAAGATGCTGGAGAGGATGTGGAGAAATAAGAACGCTTTTACACTGTTAGTGGGAGTGTAAAGCAGTTCAACCATTGTGGAAGACAGTGTGGCGATTCCTCAGGGATCTAGAACCAGAAATACCACTTGATCCAGCAATCCCATTACTGGGTATATATCCAAAGGATTATAAAACATTCTACTATAAAGACACATGCACACGTATGTTTATTCGCAACAGCAAAGACTTGGAACCAACCCAAATGTCCATCAATGATAGACTGGATAAAGAAAATGTGGGACATGTACATCATGGAATATTATGTAGCCATAAAAAATGATGAGTTCATGTCCTTTGCAGGAACATAGATGAAGCTGGAAACCTACATTCTCAGCAAACTAACACAGGAACAGAACACCAAACACTGCATGTTCTCACTTATGTGGGAGTTGAACAATGAGAACACATGAACACAGGGAGAGGAACGTCACACACTGGGGCCTCTCAGGTGGTGGAGGGCTAAGGGAGGGATAGCTTTAGAAGAAATACCTAATATATGTGATGGGTTGATGGGTGAAGCAAACCACCTTGGCACGTGTATACCTATGTAACAAATCTGCACGTTCTACACATGTATCCCAGAACTTAAAGTATAATTTAAAATAAATAAATAAATAAATAAATAAATAAATAAATAAATAAAAACAAAAAATAAAAATAAAAAACCTATAAAAATAAATACACTAGTAACACACTGTGGGGGTTTCAAAATGAAGATTTAAAAATGTCAAATAGGCCAGGCACAGTGGCTCACTCCTGTAATCTCAGCACTTTGAGAGGCTGATGTGGGCAGATGATGAGGTCAGGAGATGAGAGACCATCCTGACTAACATGGCTAAACCCTGTCTCTACTAAAATATAAAAAATTGGCCGGGCGTGGTGGCAGGCGCCTGTAGTCCCAGCTACTCCCAAGGCTGAGGCAGGGGAATCGCTTGAACCCGGGAGGTGGAGTTGCAGTGAGCCCAGATTGCGCCATTGCACTCCAGCTTGGTGACAGTGCGAGACTCCGTCCTAAAATCTAAAATAAAATAAAAAGTCAACATACAGGAAGGCAAGAAAAAGAGAACAAAACATAGAAAAAAAATGGAGGAAACACGACAAAATAACATGAGAGACTGTCTAAAAAAATATCAAGTAAAAGATAGATTTGCAGGTTGGATTAAAGAATGAAAAACATGACTCAATTACACGAATAAAAAATAATAGACTATTGATATCTTTACCATCTTGGTTGGATCTCGAGGGTGTTATGCTGAGTGGAAATAACCAACATTAAACAGTAACAACATCTCATTTTGAGTGCCTGAATTCTAGCCAATATGCAAAATCCAGTCAAAACAATTGTAATCAACATTTTTGAGATAAACAACAAATTAGTGATTACATATAGTAGTGTAGGGGTAGAGGTGGTGGGATAATTCTGCATTTAAATTGTGGTGGTGGTTATACAAACCTACATAATGGATAAAATGTCATACTTGCATGTTTTGCCCGTGAGTTTCTTCATTTTGATATTGTACTACAGTTATAGAAAATATAACAATTAAAAATTACTGATTGAAATGTTCAGAGAACCTCTCTGTACTATATTTGCAACACTTCTTGTGTTTCTATATTTATTACAATATAAAAATACTATTAAAAGGAAAACATAAAATTACTGTCTTAAAAGAAAATGATGAGAGATAATGACACAATTGAAAATAATAAATGTGCCTAAAGACTAAAAAGTTATACTGAGTAAAAAGTAAAAATAAAAAAAAATTAAGATTAATTACTGGCAAACAAAATAAGATGTAGAGAGTATCAGAGGTGATTAAAGAAAATAAAAATGTGGAAAGGTGAGTAGTCAAGGGTTTTCATGTGTTTTGTATTGTTTGCCATGAGGACTGATCACGTTCAGAGTAAAATAATAATAGCAACAATGTCAACTCAAAAATGTTTCAATATTTTTACCTGTTAGTTTCTGGTAAATTAATGTGCTAGGCACAGCTTAATTGTGTTATTATAAATTAAAAATGATTGATTATACCTTAAACAGCTATATGAACAATTTTACTGTTTCTCAGATTCTAAGAATTAAATATTTTTATTTAGAGAATGTTACAGTATAAGTTTTATAAATTCTTGACTATCCAGAATTTTTAAAATTGCCTACTTTTATGATACTATAATTAATTGTTAAGCAATTACATGTATAACTTCGTATACTGCCTTGTTCTCAAAATGATTAAAATGATCACTGATGTTTCTATTTTCACAAAGTCAGAAAATAATCAGCTGTGATTTACAAATACCTTCAGAAAATTTTTTCTTAATATCAACCTCTTTAAAATCATAGTAATTTTGACAAATGTCCTCCAAATGTAATTGTTTTATACATAGCAATGCTATTCAGTGGGTTGCTTCAGTTTGTTAATGAGGTCTGGACTTTCAACTGGTTATCTCCTATTTATCATCAGCTACATTACTTACAATGAAATATCTAGTAACTGTATTACATTACTGATTTTTTTCCCTAAAGCTAAAGTAAGCAGTAAGTAATTGCTTTAGATGTTCAAGTTGAAACCACTTGAGAAGTTTTATGATACTAAATTTTGGATATTTTTTATTATTAAATAGCTATAGCATTAAAGAAGATAAGGAAAAAATACTTTCTAAAATGGTGGCCACGGTATTTCTAATTCTAGATCCTTGAGGAATCACCACACTGTCTTCCACAATGGTTGAACTAGTTTACAGTCCCACCAACAGTGTAAAAGTGTTCCTATTTCCCCACATCCTCTCCAGCACCTGTTATTTCCTGATTTCTTAATGATTGCCATTCTAACTGGTGTGAGATGGTATCTCATTGTGGTTTTGATTTGCATTTCTTTGATGGTGAGTGATGATGAGCATTTTTTCATGTGTTTGTTAGCTGTATGAATGTCTTCTTTTGAGAAGTGTCTGTTCATATCCTTTGTCCACTTTTTGATGAGGTTGCTGGGGATATACCCAAAGGATTATAAGTCATGCTGCTATAAAGATACATGCATTTTTTATTTTATGTTTATTGCGGCACTATTCACAATAACAAAGACTTGGAATCAACCCAAATGTCCATCAGTGACAGACTGGACTAAGAAAATGTGGCACATACACACAATGGAATACTATGCAGCCATAAAAAAGGATGAGTTTGTGTCCTTTGTAGGGACATGGATGCAGCTGGAAACCATCATTGTCAGCAAACTATCGCAAGAACAGAAAACCAAATACCACATGTTCTCACTCATAGGTGGGAATTGAACAATGAGATCACGGGGAACATCACACACGGGGTCCTATTGTGGGGAGGGGGTTTGGGAGAAGGATGGCATTAGGAGATATGGCTCATATATACATATGTAACAAACCTGCACGTTGTGCACATGAAACAAAAAAGGTGGCCATGATAGGATGCTGAGGAGAGAATTTAAGATTTTTAGGCTCCCCACTGTTAAGGACAGGATGGAAACATATATTCCATGTGTTTATTAAATTTTACATGTCTAATCTTAAGAAAAACATAGACTTGGCCGGGCGCGGTGGCTCAAGCCTGTAATCCCAGCACTTTGGGAGGCCGAGACGGGCGGATCACGAGGTCAGGAGATCGAGACCATCCTGGCTAACACGGTGAAATCCCGTCTCTACTAAAAATACACAAAACTAGCCGGGCGGGGAGGCGGGCGCCTGTAGTCCCAGCTGAGGCAGGAGAATGGTGTAAACCCGGGAGGCGGAGCTTGCAGTGAGCTGAGATCTGGCCACCGCACTCCAGCCTGGGCGACAGAGCGAGACTCTGTCTCAAAAAAAAAAAAAAACATAGACTTAAAAACAAAACAACAACAACAAAAAACAGACTCTAAGTTCAAAGTGTGCATATTTTAGTCTCTCTACAAAATCCAGTCAAATCAATTGCATCATAGAGGGCTGAATTAAGGGTATATATATTAAAACTCTTCCTCAGGATATCACACTCAGGGTTTGTGATTAGGCCGGAAAACCAGAATCATGTGTTTCTAACATATCATTGTGGTTATGAGAAGAATTGTTTTCCTTGATGTTCACTGGTGGTATGTTTTAGCCATTATGTTGTTTTAAAATATGTTGTATAAAGAGACATACATTTTTAGTTTAATAGTAATAACTGTACTATATTGAGTTTTATGTATGAGTCTCTTATTTAGTCCTTTATATAAAGTATCTCACTAAATTTCTTTAATGACCTCAACATGTATCATTATTTCATAATTAAGGATCTCAACCTTTGAAAGAAGGAGCAGTTGCCTAAATCACACTGGTGGTCAATGGCTACATGGTTAATTCAATCACTTTGGGATTTAACTTCTGGGTACTGTCAACTACTCATGCTGCTTTACAATAAATGTTGAACATATTGTTTACTACATCACAAACACACACACAAACACACACTGCTACTTGAGGAACTGTCAAATACATGCACAATTTATGTTCAAATAAATAGTCTTCTGTTATCTTACAGATAATATGAATAAGATTACTTATTTGTTTCTAACTTGACTTTGTGATTTGTAGAGGAAAAGAAAATTCAGATTCTAATCAGAACTTTTATTTTAAAATTACAAAGAATGTTTTCATGAGTTTCTGTGCACCAGTGGGTAGCCTGCATTCTCTCTTTAGCATGCTGCCTTTAAAAAATCCATTATTCAAGTTTTATATTATCTATCATCCATTAACATTTATTTAATATATTTTGCTGTAAAAACTTGAGTAACTAACATCAAAGCCTTTTGTGGAATATGGCAGAGAATGAATGAATGTGCTCAAAGCACTTTATTTTAACCTCTACTGTGGAGTAATTTAATAAAACATTATAGTGCATATTGCTGAATAAATTAAACCCTCATTTTAAAGTGCATTTTAAAATTTCTTTTACTTTTTATATTTAAAATTTTTTTAATTTATTTATTTATAATTTAGTGACGTTGAACACACACACACATATATATACACATATATACACACACACACACACACACACACACATATATATATATATATATATATGCTGGCCATTTGTATGAGTTCTTTTGAAAATGTCTATGTGCTTTACCCATTTTAAAATCCATTTATTTGTTTTCTTGCTATTGAGTTGAGTTTCTTATATGCTTTTTGATGCTAATCCCTTATCAGATGTATAGTTTGCCAGTATTTTCTCCTATTCTGTAGGTTGTCTTTTCACTTTTTTGCTTGTTTGCTGTGCAGAAACTTTTTATTTGGATGTAATCCCATTTTTCCACTTTTGCTTTTGTTATCTGTACTTTTGTGTTCTTACAAAAAAATTTGCCCTATCAATGCCACAGAACTTTTCCCCTACGTTTTTTTTTCTAGGAGTTTTACAGTCCAAAATAGTATGTTTAATTTTTTAATTAATTTTGAGTTGTATATGGTGAGTGGAAAAGGTTCAATTTCATTTTTCTTCATGTGAATATTCATTCAGTTTTCCAACATCATTTATTGAAGTGATTGGCTTTCCCCCACTGTGTGTTCTTGGCTTCTTTATCAAAAATCACTTGACCATAAAAGAGTGATTAAATTTATTTCTAAGTAACTTATTATATTTAATGCTATTTAAATGGAATTATTTTCTTGATTTTTATGAAGAGGACTTTATTAGTATATTTTATTTTATTTTATTTATTTCCTTTTTGAAAATTTATAGACTTGACATCTAAGAACAGGAAAGTGCTTTTCTTTTTTTTTTCTTTTTATTATTATTATTATTATACTTTAAGTTCTAGGGTACATGTGCATAACGTGCAGGTTTGTTACATATGTATACTTGTGCCATGTTGCTGTGCTGCACCCATCAACTCGTCAGCACCCATCAACTCGTCATTTACATCAGGTATAACTCCCAATGCAATCCCTCCCCTTCCTCCCACCCCTCCCCATGATAGGCCCCGGTGTGTGATGTTCCCCTTCCCGAGTCCAAGTGATCTCATTGTTCAGTTCCCACCTATGAGTAAGAACATGTGGTGTTTGGTTTTCTGTTCCTGTGATAGTTTGCTAAAAATGATGGTTTCCAGCTGCATCCATGTCCCTACAAAGGACACAAACTCATCCTTTTTGATGGCTGCATAGTATTCCATGGTGTATATGTGCCACATTTTCTTAATCCAGTCTGTCACTGATGGACATTGGGGTTGACTCCAAGTCTTTGCTATTGTGAATAGTGCCACAATAAACATACGTGTGCATGTGTCTTTATAGCAGCATGATTTATAATCCTTTGGGTATATACCCAGTAATGGGATGGCTGGGTCATATGGTACATCTAGTTCTAGATCCTTGAGGAATCGCCATACTGTTTTCCATAATAGTTGAACTAGTTTACAATCCCACCAACAGTGTAAAAGTGTTCCTATTTCTCCACATCCTCTCCAGCACCTGTTGTTTCCTGACTTTTTAATGATCGCCATTCTAACTGATGTGAGATGGTATCTCATTGTGGTTTTGATTTGCATTTCTCTGATGGCCAGTGATGTTGAGCATTTTTTCATGTGTCTGTTGGCTGTATGAATGTCTTCTTTTGAGAAATGTCTGTTCATGTCCTTTGCCCACTTTTTCATGTGGTTGTTTGTTTTTTTCTTGTAAATTTGTTTGTGTTCTTTGTAGGTTCTGGATAGTAGCCCCTTGTCAGATGAGTAGATTGCAAAAATTTTCTCCCATTCTGTAGGTTGCTTGTTGACTCTGATGGTAGTTTCTTTTGCTGTGCAGAAGCTCTTTAGTTTAATTAGATCCCATTTGTCAATTTTGGCTTTTGCTGCCGTTGCTTTTGGTGTTTTAGACATGAAGTCTTTGCCCATGCCTATGTCCTTAATGGTACTACCTAGGTTTTCCTCTAGAGTTTTTATGGTATTAGGTCTAACATTTAAGTCTCTAATCCATCTTGAATTAATTTTCATATAAGGAGTATGGAAAGATCCAGTTTCAGCTTTCTACTTATGGCTAGCCAATTTTCCCAGCACCATTTATTAAATAGGGAATCCTTTCCCCATTTCTTGTTTCTCTCAGGTTTGTCAAAGATCTTCATTTACCTGCTTAACATTCTGTGAAAAGTCCTTGCTGTAAATTCAGTTACCCCAGCCAAATCAATCTCCTAATAGCCATATAATCATGAACAAAAAGAACAAGGCTGGAGCCATCACAGTACCTGATTTCAAACTATACAACAAAGTGATATTAGTTAAAATTACATGGTACTACTACAAAAATAGACTCATTGATCCATGTAACAGAAATGAATCCACACATGTATAGTCAATTAGTTTAAAATAGTTGCCAAGAATATACAATGTGATTACAGACTCTTCAATAAATGGTGTTGAGACAGATGGATGTCCACATGCAGAAGGAAACTGAATACTTATCTCACACTACATACAAACATCCATTCAAAATCGATTAAAGACTTAAACAAAGGATCTGAATCTGTAAATTACTAGAAGAAAACATAGGGAGACAACTACGTGATCCTGGTGTGGGCAATAGTTTTTTTTTGTTTGTTTGTTTGTTTGTTTTGTCTTGTTTTGTTTTATATTTTACCCCAAATGTGTAGCCAAAACAGTGAAAATACACAAATGGAATTACATCAAAATAATAGTCTTCTGCACAAACAGGAAACAAATAACCAAATGAAGACACAACTATGGACTGGAATAACAGAAAGTATTAGAAGCCATATACCTGGTGGGAGTTTAATATCCAAAATGTATAAGGAACTCAAACAGCTGTATAGAAACAAAAATAATATAATTAAAACATGGACAAGGTACGTGAATAGACAGTTCTCAAAAGAAGATAGGCAAATGGCAACAACGGATATATGAAAAAATGCTCAACATCACTAAGTATTAGGAAAATGCAAGTTAAAATAACAATGAGATATCACCTCACACCTGTCAGAGTGGTTATTACAAAAAATGTCAAAAGAGGCCAACTCTGTGGCTCACGCCTTTAATCCCAGCACTTTGGGAAGTCAAGGCAGGCAGATCACCAGGTCAGAGTTCGAGACCAGCCAGGCTACAATGGTGAAACCCCACCTCTACTAAAAAATACAAAAGTTAGCCAGGCGTGGTGGCGCATGCCTATAGTCCCAGCTACTCGGGAGGCTGAGACAGAGGAATTGCTTGAACCCAGGAGGCAGAGGTTTCAGTGAGCCGAGATCACGCCACTGCACTCCAGCCCAGGCTACAGAGCAGACTCGATCTCCCTTCCCCCCGACCCCAAAAAAGTCAAAAGTTAGGAGTTGCCAAGGGTGTCAAGCAAAGTGACCCTCTCTACAGTTTTTAGGAATGTAAAATAGTATAGCCATTCTGGAAAACTGTATGGAGGTTCCTCAAAATAGTAAAAATAGAATTACCATATAATCCAGCCATCCCAATTCTGGATATTTACCCAAATTTAAAATCAGTGTGTTGAACAGATGTCTGCACTCTAATGTCCCTTTCAATAGCAGTTGCCAATTGTGGAATCAACCTAAATGTTCATCAGTGGATGAATGCATAAATAACATGTGGTATATATACACAAGGGCCTATTATTCAGTCTTAATAAAGGAAACAAAAATTGTCATTTGTGACAGTGCGGATGGAATTGGAGACCATTATACTAAGTGAAGTAATCCAGGCACACAAAGACAAACCACATTTTCTCACCTCTATGTGGAAACTAAAACAATCCATCTAAAAGAAACAGACAATGGAATAGTAGTTATCAAAAGTTGGGGAATGAGGAAAATAGGAAGCTGATGGTCAAAGGGTAAAACACCTCAATTAGAAAGATGGGAGAAATAAGATATGATGTGTTACATAGCCATGGTGAATATAATAAATAATATATATTTCAAAACTGCTAAAAGAGTCAATTTCAAACTTTCTCACCACAAAAATATTTGAGGTGCTGAATAGGCTGAATAGCTTTATTAGTCTATATTGTATTTATAAGTCATAACATCACTTCGTACTCCCAATATGTACACAACTCTAATTTGTCAATTTAAAATTGAAAAAATTAAAAGAAACTTCCAGTGTACACTTAAAGGGAAGGAGAATGTCTTTTATTTTCCACTTTCCTTCATTGAGTAATCTAGTCATATTCTCGGAAGTGGAGACATTTTAGATCACTTGAACAAAGTGTCAAATTTGGTGATGACAGTAGCACAGTATGGAGGAAGCCAGAGTTTTTATTCAACTTTGTGTAGCAGAACCATCATAATAAACCCATTTAGCATATTATAGCGTCTACACTATCATATCAGGTAGAATTTCTCTTTTCTATGTTTTAATTATGTGATTTGGATCTATTTCAATGCAGTTAAACCTATAACCTTTGTGCTAAATAATGTATCTGTTAACAGCCCCTTTGATCTCTATGACGAAATGCTTTAATCTTTTCCCCATAACAAAGATGCAACATGCCATTCCAAATGAGATCAGTGAAGTTTAAATAATCATGCTAAAATTATTTTTCTTTACCTTTACACTCTAAGAAGCATGCAAAACAATTTTCTCTGTTTTTCTTTGATATGACATTTCAGACTTGTTCATTAAAATCTTAAAATTTAAATTTGAATACTGGTGGAAATGAAAGACCATAAGTTTATTTGCTATGTTTTTCTTACATCAGCCAAGTTAAATAAGTAAAAAAAGAAATATATATATATATATGTTCCACAATTCCATTAGTGAAAAAAATTCTTAAATCATTTGCTATTTTTAATTGTCTATGCCATGCTATTACTATGCATTTTGTGAATCTCTTTAAGATAAATTTTTTGATAGAAGTCATTACATTAAGTGAAATAAGCCAGGTTTAAAAAGACAAATATTGTATGTGAGAACTAAATATGTGTGTGTGTGTGTGTGTGTGTGTGTGTATGTATATATGAAGATAGAGAGAAGAGTGATAGTTGTCAGAGGCTGGGAAGGGTGTTAGGGGTGAGGGTGACGAGAGGTTGGCAAATGGGTACAATCATACAATAGAAGAAATAAAGTTCTAGAATTTGACAGCACAGTAAAGTGAATACAGTTAACAGTATTTTATTGTATGTTTCAAAATAGCTGGAGGAGAAGAATTGAAATGTTCCCAACACAAAGAAATAATAAATGTTTGGGCTGATGGATAAGCAAATACCTTGATTTGATATATATTGTATGCTATGTCAAAATATCACATGTCCCACATAAATATGTATGCATTTTATTTATCGATAAAAAATTTTAAAACATAATTGTTTCAAGAGCTGTAAAAGAAACATTTTATATAAAATACCTTCTAATTCATCATTCTCAGTTTTGTTCATCTTTTCACTTCGAGTTAAATACATTACCAGACTTTACCTAAGACAAATTATTCCTGGTGACCTGTAATCAGGATAATGAGTACTAGATGACTATAAGGAATTGTGTGCCACAAAGTAAATTGCTCTGTAATTTTCAACTTGTTAGAATTATTGACATTTATTTATTCCTTTTAAATCAAACTTAACTCTTGGCTTCCACTGGCAAAGTTTAGTGAGAAGTCCAATATCTGTGTGCCCTTTAGGTATATTCATTTCCGTACTCTAGTGCATACTAGAACTCTGGGTTTTACACCTTAAAACTAAAATAGGGAAGTAATAACTGTTCAGCAAGTCACTAACAACTATCAGCAGTTCCTTGCTGACATAGGTGAGTATTTCCCTAAACTCTTTTCTTTATCAGTCTTCTTAACTTTGTGGTTCTTTCAGCAGTTTGGAAGTACTGCCGTACAAGGAAATCTAATGTTGAAATTACATGAGTTATTAGGTTATTTATCTATTATCAAAGATTTTCTTTTGCTATGTTTCCACATGACTATTACATGTGGACAGGGTGGAGTAATAAAAAAACTGTGAAATTCAGAGCATGAACAAAATGTTCAACACCCATTTAAAAAATCACTTGGTCATCCATACTTAGATATTCTTATTTGGAAATATAGTTTGCATTTTCCATTTTTCTTTAGCACAACACTAAAATAATATCAAAATAATCTTATGGGATAAAGGGAACCAACTTCTCTTGGCAATCTAATGGATTGTTTGTAAAAGGTGTTCAATAAAGTTGTCCTGACTTCCGTCCCTAAATTCTAGTGCCTAAAACCAGCTTTATGGTGAGGAGATATAGTAGATGAAATATATGTGGCAATTAATGTCACGTTTTTATACTTAAATGAGACTCTTTCTTAAATAGCAAAATTACATTTAAAGGATTCGCCAAGGAGACACTGATACTTATGACCTATCTTCTCTTGAACCAAATATCTGATCAATATGTTACCAATCATACAAATTCATATGTATGAACACATATATATATGATATCTGATCAATATCTGATCAATATATTAACAACCAAAACCAGATATGTTACTGAAAATATATGTTTACAAAGTATTTACTGTTTCAAAAATGTCACTCTTTATTTATTTTCTCATTATTTGCCTACCTCTTAAAATGAGGTCAAGCAAGTCATGGTACCTCTCCTTTTTTACTATAATCAACTTTCTTGGGTTGATAATGTCTATTGCTTCTAGGTTGCCTAGATGTTGAGGGAAACCTGATATAATGGGCATTATTGAGATAATCTGCTTTACTTATTGTGATTGTTTACATTCTACAGAACTTTTAGATAGGAAAGATTCCCTTAGTCAACTGACAAGAAACCAGATCTCAGCAAAAGTAAAATCTTTGGAAGTAACCTGTGACCAGCCTTGCACAGGATATTTCTATTTGGTATTTTACATATTTCTTACTTTAAAATATGCTAATATGAATTTGATATCTACTATACTAATGAAATTCTGTGATCGAGAGTATATCTGACTTCCTAGGTGCCAAAATACATAGGTTCTATGAACTACTGCCTCCAATATTCACTTTCCTGATGACGCCACCATCTGTTTTTGTGTCTTGTTTTTCCCCTAAGTTCCTAGTCTTCTACTGACCCATTAAGCATGTCAATATTACAAAGGTTCTGTTCTCAGAATTCTCTTCTGCCTATTCTGATGGAAATTAAAACAGTTATGTCAGTCCCATGCCTTCAACTACTGTATATGCCCTAATTGTTTCTACATGATCCTTTGCCCTTCTCTTGACCTCTCCTTCTTTCTTCTCATTATTTTTCATTCTCATCTTTTATTCATTCTTTTTTTCTTTATTTTCCTTTAGCTTCTTTCTCTTCTCATTCTCTTTCTTTTCCTTCTCGCTGTGTTAAAATTTTTAATTTTGATAATTTCATACTATCATAATGAAAACTGTTCTAATTTAATACTTCATTTGTGGTATCAATGATTCTTTAATATTTTTCCTTCACCTCCTGGCTCAGCCCTTTCTTATTTCACTATACACTATATTCCTCAGTTTTACTAATTCTTTATTATTGGGTGTTCTTAAACTCTCTATACAGTTAAGATTTCTGTCTATGCCTTTGTTTGTTCATTCATTCACTCAAAATATATTTTATAAGCACCAATTGTGTGTTGACATTTTTATTGTTGCTGAAGATGTAGCAATGAGTAAAATAAGACAAAATCTTTCTCTTCGGAAAGAACTCATTCTAGGGATGGGGGCAGAACATATACAAAATAAATTGTAAAATGTTTTATGCTACAGGATAAAAATTTAGATGGCAAAACAATAAGAGATATGTAATTAGAAATAGGAATATTTTAATGTCACTTTAAGGTAAAAACCTGTATTTTTCCTTGATGCTGTACTGAAACATTGTGTAATTGCTAGCTTCTTAAAGGCTTGTTACAATGTAGACTAAAAAACACTATCAGTGACTTTTTAAAAATCCAGCTGCCTACAATCAATTGGTTAACCTTCATTTGGAATGACTTATTTAATGTATGATTTGTAGCGTTAACCATAAATTATTTTGAAAATACTATTCACTGAGTTATGCACATCTTTCATATGTTGACATATTTTATTATATAAGATTAGAAAAATCTCTGTTGATATCACAATCTCATCGGAAAACTCACTAAATATCAGAGAGCTATGAAGCTTAAAATGTTAGATATATGTTTTCAAAATTTTAATTTTCACTTGAAGAATTCAATTTTATCATAGACAACAAATACTGTAAAAATTATTTTTTCCTTGAAATGACAAGCTTTATTTTCCAGAACATTGTTATCAAATATTCAATTCAAAATAATACTTTTTTTTCTTTTCTCTCTTATTTTTATTTATTTATTTATTTATTTTGAGACAAACTTTTGCTCTTATTGCCCAAGCTAGAGTGCAATGGTGCGATCTTGGCTCACTGTAACCTCTGCCTCCCAGGTTCAAGCTATTCTCCTGCCTCAGTCTCCCGAGTAGCTGGGATTACAGGCACACACCACCATGCCTGGCTAATTTTTTGAAAGAATACATTTTTAATAGTCACTTTTTCAAATAAATATAATGTTCCATTAGATAAAAGTGCAGCTCATTTAGGTTGAAACTCACACAATTGCACAAGAGCTTTTTGTTGAATAAATTATACTTACATATACAGCAGAAGCACTTTATGTCTACTTCCTGTTTAAAAATACATATACTTGCTAGTGGGGACTTAGTAACCTTAATAAGTTTAAGAACATTCGTTCATTTCATCAAGAGCATTCTTAAGTAAAACTAACTTTCTAATTTCTGTGCATTGCGTCCTTGCTTTCATTTCGACTGAGACACCATCAATTTCACTTACTAGTGCTTTTTAACTATTATTGAAACTATCAAACATTGAAAAATATATACTGTGTCATATTATAATGAAAACACTATCAACACTGAAGATGCCCTGAATGTGTATTAAGGACTCCAGGAGGTGCACAGGACACATTTTGAGACGCATTGTTCTAAGAAATAACCACTCAATAACTCTATTAGGTAGATAGTATTATCTCTATTTTGCCAGTGAAGAAATTCAGTTATAGAAAGTGAAGAAAATTGCCTAATTTTTCCTAGCTATTAAGTGGTAAATCTGAGATTTGAGCTCATGCAATCTGATTTAATGGTCTACTGAATTCACCACTATTCTTATTGACCCTCTAAGTGTTGGTGTGTCTGTTTCACAGTGTTTCTTTATAAACTGAAACCGCCTTTTTAAACTTCTAAAAACCCATAGTATAGATACACAGTGAAACCTCAAAATATGTTGATGAATTAATTCTGAAAAAGTAGATGAGATAATCTATATCCATAATACTTCTATTACTTTAAACATATTTAGTAAAATTGTATATAAAAATTCTGGGCCTGGTAAGGTGGCTCGTGCCTGTAATCCCAGAACATTGGGATGCTGAGGTGGGCAGATCACAAGGTCAGGAGATCGAGACCATCCTGGCTAACATGGTGAAACTCCGTCTCTACTTAAAAAAAATACAAAAAAAAAAAAAAAAAAAAAAAAAATGGCCAATAGCCGGGCATGGTGGCGGGCACCTGGAGTCCCAGCTACTCTGGAGGCTGAGGCAGGACAGTGGCATGAGCCCAGGAGGCGGAGCTTGCAGTGAGCGGAGATCGCGCCACTGCACTCCAGCCTGGGCGACAGAATGAGACTTCGTCTCAAAAACAAACAAAACAAAACAAAAAAATTCGTAATCTTCTAGGAAAATAGGGAAGAAAGCCAAGAAATCCAATGTGAAACTATGGACGAGAAATATTTTCCCACTGGAAGAGTAAAAGTGTTCCTATTTTTCCACAGCCTCACAAGCATCTATTGTTTCCTGACTTTTTGATAATCATCATTCTGATTGGTGTAAAATGATATCTCATTGAGGTTTTTATTTGCATTTCTCTGATGATCAATGATGTTGAGTTATTTTCATGTTTGTTGACCACATAAGTATCTTCTTTAGATAACTGTCTGTTCATATCCTTTGCCCACTTATTGATGGGCTTTTTGTTGTTGTTGTTCTTGTAAATAGTAAATGTTCTCTGATAAAAATAGAAGGAATGCAGCTTAACAATGGAAGAAGAAATTAGAGAAACTCTAGTAAAGTAACTTCATTGATGGCTGCATTGGGGTTAGATATGATTCAAAACATACGTTTTAAAGCTGGCAAAACAAAAATTAGGAATTCAGGTAATAAAATGTTAGAGACATTACAAAAGTTAGTGATATAAAGATAACGATACAGCAAAACCAAAAACATCCCTATAAAAAAAAGCAATACAGAAAGAACCAAAGAAAACAAAAGACATAGATAGAAGAAACACAATAAGCATAACATTATACATGCAGTAAATACAGGATAAAATAACATGACAAAATTAATATTAAACGTATAAGTGCAATGACAAACCTAAAGAAAATTTGTTGGTATGTATATATTTGTATTACAGAATATAACAAGCATGATTACATATCACAAATGAGCATAAATTGTCTCATAATATTAAATGTTACTGTGATTCTAAAATTATAGAAGTTGTTATAATGGAGAAAAAGCCATTGGGGACTAGAGAGATTTAGACTTTAAATATAGTATTATTTTTCCTTGTGAAAATATCATTATTAAAGGTATTTCTGTGCTTTATATTAAAAATGCACAAGCACTAATTAGATTCATTCAAAGATTCACAAAATATATCCATACATTTACATATAATAAAGAGATAAATTCACAATTTAAATGTTCTCCAACCCACTTCAAAACAAATTTACTGCTTGATCACAAAGAAAACTATTTTAGAACCAAATAATAAAATATAGTTTATAGATAAATGCAACAGATAATAATCATTAAATCCAATAACGAAAACTAAGGCTTCCCAAAAAATAAATTAAAATCACATTGAATAATATTTAAGAGGAATATATTTTTATTTTTTCCAGCTTAGGAATATTTTATTCAGGGCCATGTGTACACATATACTGATATTAGGCAACTAACTCCATCAAATTATATATAAATGATAATAGTGCTAGAAGGCCAATGCTACTTAATTTTCTTTTTTCTCTAATATTTGTAATAGTTCTAGTGGTAGAATCATTTAAAAAGGTATCAAGTTTTTACGTTTGGAAACTACCAATATTAATCAAGAAGATGGCAAACAGCAGAAGGAATGATCTTTAACAAATCTTTATAAATAGTCTTGAGGCAAAATAGAAGACCAGGTAAGGCTCAAACGTGGTATAATATTTCTATCCACTTGTGTTTCTAGTTCATTGTACCACAGAGAAATCTCACGGGAAAGGAAACAATTGTCAAGTATCTATTGTCTGAAAGCTATATTCTAGTATGAACAGACTCATGGTATACTATTCTTTTTTCTACATTGATACTATATTTTTACTTTCATAAATGGACAATAATTTTAAGCAAAATAACACGTCTAGTGACAGCAGTGAATATAGAGTGTCACTTTAATGTGGAAATATGAAACTGGCAAGAGATAGAGGAAAGTCTAGAAAAACAGGCAATTGGAACACTGTATTAGTGTTATACCTTCATTCTTGGGGACTGGATAAGGACTGTGAACACTTTAGAAAAAATGTCACTTGCCTTTGAGAGGGGCAAGGTAAAGAGATTTCTCCTTATAATGGCACATCTGCCAAAAGTAAAGAGTGGAATAAAAAAACAGGCCAAAGTCTTCCAAAGTATTTTAAATGAATATTCACTAACTACGTGTGGATAATGATTGCTTTCAGGATACAGGGAGAATATATTTACCATATTCTGAGGAATCCTATAGAACAGAAAATAAGACCTCTTAGTCAAAGCTAAGGTAACAGAAACATTTTAATGAACAATAAACAAAAAGACCAGTGAGAAAAAAATATTATTTTATTAAAAAAAAACATGCTCAAGATACTGAAGAACAAAATATATTTTATAAAAGCATTTACTAATAGTATTAGAAGAAGGGATCTCATCTTGTTCCTGGAGTATTCGAGTTTCCTGTAAATACTCAGTTAAGTTTCATTTGTAGCTTAGCATTTTCCTAGGAGTGTAAGGGCTATGTACTGAAGAAATAGTAAGTCTGATTTCTTGTTTTTTACTTTATTCTACCAGTCTGCTTTAATATATTTGGGCCAGTAAAACACTGCTGTAATTTGTTTTCACCTATAAAACATTTTATTGTCTTGCAGATCAACTTCCTCTAATTATTTTTCTTTAAAAAACTCCTTAGCTCTCTTCAAACATTTATTCTCTAAAATGATGTCAGAATAATTTTGCCAAGTTTCAATTTTTCCCATCAAAGTTTTAAGTTGAATAAATTCAACTTTGTATGGAGTTTTATAGGAAATTAACATTTTTATATTATGTCATCTTATTCAGTAACATAATATTCTATCAATTTTTGATGCCTTTTCTAATGTTCTTGACTGGATAGCACAATAATCAAAAGTGTATGATAGAATATGAGAGGTTCACATTTCCAGGACTTGCCTGTGCTAAAACAAAGGAGGGAAAATATTCTAAAATATTTCAAATTGTGTGGTAAAATTTCTTCCCCTTCCTGCCCCTCCCCCTCCCTCCTCCTCCTCCTCCTCCTCCTCTTCTTCTTCTTCTTCTTCTTCTTCTTCTTCTTCTTCTTCTTCTTCTTCTTCTTCTTCTTCTTCTTCTTCTTCTTCTTCTTCTTCTTCTTCTTCATTTCGATACATCATAGCTGTACTTATAGGTGTATTTGGACACAGCTATTAATACTAAGACTAGTACTTATTCATTTTTAGATATTTGTTGATAATTATGGGTATTATGGATTTTGGTGCAAAATTTTATATCAAGACACTTATCTGAAACACTATCTTATATGAAATACTATTGGGTAGTATGACATGACTTGAGTATGGAAATTGAAGTCTCAGACCAAACTCCCTTCCTTAATATTTATCATATAGCCTTTGGCAAATAAGTTAACTTTTGGAGATGTAATAGGAGAAATTGGTTTAAGGACTAAGTTACTTGCCTCTTAGTAAATCCCGGAAAAATGACTGAACAACTTAACTCTGCACTTAGGCTAGCTGATATGTAGTACCTACTGTCAATAATGTATTTTGGAAAATTCCGAGAAGGGATATTCCTCTTTTATCATTAAAACTTATGCTTGAAGTCATTGATAAAACCGTCTTGGTCAAATTGTATTACTCTTTTAGCATGCTAGATTAAATGTGTAAAATATTGATGAGAAATTTTGTATAATCTTACCTTTTGTGCTGTATTTGTTAGATTGTATTAATACGTTATGTTTCATATAACGTTTTTGAAATGTTTAAAGAAATATAATCCATACTTCAAAATTTTTAAAAAACACAGATGCTTCTCAAGTTACTTAAAGCACACACCTGCAAACTCATCTATACTTGGTACCTTTTTTGTTAGAAATATATTTCATTCTCTGTCATGGTTACACAGTTATCTAGATTATTTAATTATACTTTATTTAATTTTAATATCTAGGGTCTATCTAACATTTACTCTGTGTTCCAGCTATGGCCTGTTTGTTGTCTTGATTCCTATGCTTCATCACATATTAACTGTTTACCATATGGTTATGGTACTGTTAACCGTTATTAGCGCTTCTAATATTTCAATATACATGGCAAGATAGTATACATTCTCTCCTTGATGTTGGGTGAAATCATGTTAATTGTTTTGGCCAGTAAAACATGAGTGACACTGATACATGAAATGCAGGAAGAAGCCAAGGAGTGCAAGCATGTGATTGTTTTTCCACGCTCTCTGTGCCCTCCCTTCTGGGGCTTACTGGCTGTATTAGTCGGTTTTCACGCTACTGATAAAGACAAACCCGAGACTCAGCAATTTACAAAAGAATGATGGACCTACAGTTCCATGAGTGGAAGGTGAAAAGCCTATCTCACTTGGCAGCAGGCAAAAGAAGATAACTTGTGCAGGGAAAGGCTCTTTTACAAAACCATCAGATCTCGTGAGACTTATTTACTATCCTGAGAATAGCATGAAAAATACCAGCCCCCATGATTCAATTACCTCCCACCAGGTCCCTCCCACAACACGTGGGAATTGTGGAAGCTACATTTCACATGAGATTTGAGTGGTGACATGGCCACACCATACCATTCCACCACTGGCCCCTCCTAAATCTTATGTACTCACATTTCAAAACCAATTTTGCCTTCCCAACAGTCCCCCAAATCTTATTTCAGCATTAACTCAAATGTCCATAGTTCAATGTCTCATCTGAGACAAGGCAAGTTCCTTCTGCCCATGAGCCTGTAAAATCAAAAGCAAGCTAATTACTTCCTAGATACAATGGAGGTACAGGTGTTGGGTAATTACAGCCATGCCATTCCATGTAGGAGAAATTTGTCAAAACAAGGGGCTACAGGCCCTATGAAAGTTTGAAATCCAGCAGGGCAGTCAAATGTTGAAGCTCCAAAATGATCTCCTTTGACTCCATGTCTCATATCCAGATCATGTTGATGTAAGAGGTAAGCTCCAGTTTGGTGATTGAGCGCCAGTTTGGCAGCTCTGGCCCTGCGACTTTACAGGGTAAAGCCTCCCTCACAGCTGCTTTCATAGTTTGGTGTTGGGTGTCTGCAGATTTACCAGGAACACGGAGCAAACTGTCAGTAAATCTACCATTCTGGGGCCTGGAGACTGGTGGCCCTCTTCTCACAGCTCCACTAGGCAGCACCCCAGAGGGGACTCTGTGAGGGGCTGCCCACCCCACATTTCCCTTCTGCACTGCCCTAGCAAACTTCTGCCTGGGCATCCAGGCATTTCCACACACCCTCTGAAATCTAGGCAGAGAGTCCCAAACCCCAGTTCTTGACTTCTGTGTAGGCTCAGGCTCAACACTATGTGGAAGCTACTAAGGCTTGGGGCTTGAGCTCTCTGAAGCCATGGCCCAAACTGTACCATACCTTGGCCCCTTTTAATTATGGCTGCAGTGGCTGGGATGCAGGGCACAAGTCCCTAGACTGCAAACAGCAGAAGAACCCTGGCCCCAGACCACAAAACTATAGTTTCCTCTTAGGTCTCTGGGCCTGTTACCAGAAGGGCTTCTTCAAATGTTTCTGACATGCCCTGGAGACATTTTCTCCTTTGACTTGCTGACTAACATCAGGCTTCTTGTTACTCACGCAAATATCTGCAGCCAGCTTGAATTTCTCCTCAGGAAATGGGATTTTTTTTTTTTCTATTGCATTGTCTGGCTGCACATTTTCCAAACTTTTATGGTCTGTTTCCCTTTTAAAACTGAATGCCTTTAACAGCATCCAAGTCACCTCTTGAATTCTTTGTTGCTTAGAAGTTTCTTCCGCCAGATAGCCTAAGTCATCTCTCCCAAGTTTAAAGTTCCAGAAATCACTAGGACAGGGGCAAAATGCTACTAGTCTCTTGGCTAAAACATAACAAGAGTCATCTTTGCTCCAGTTCCCAACAAGTTTCTCATCTCCATCTGAGACCACCTCAGTCTGGATTTCATTGTCCATGTCATTATCGGTATATTGGTCAAAGTCATTCAACAAGTCTCTAGGGAGTTCTAAACTTCCCCACATTTTCCTGTCTTCTTCTGAGCTCTCCAAACTGTTCCAACCTCTGTCTGTTACCCTGTTCCAAAGTTGCTTTCACATTTTTTGGTATCTTTTCAGCAGAACCCCACTCTACTGGTAGCAATTTACTATATTAGTCCCTTTTCACACTACTGATAGAGACATACCTGAGACTACGCAATTTACAAAAGAAAGAGATTTAATGGATTCACAGTTCCAGATGGCTGGGAAGGTCTTACAATCATGGCAAAAGGTGAAAGGCATATCTCACATGGTGGCAGACAAGAAAAGAGAACTTGTGCAGGGGAACTCCCCTGTATTAACCTATTATATCTCATGAGACTTATTCACTATCACGAGAATAGCATGGAAAAGACCTGCCCCGATGATTCAATTATCTCCCACTGGGTCCATCCAACAACACGTGGAAACTGTGGGAGCTTCAGTCAAGATGAGATTTGGGTGGGGAAACAGCTAGACCAGATCACTGGCAATACTTCAGATCACCTAAAATATTTATTTTTTTTATCACTCTGGGTTCTTGTGTAAAAATAATATGTAAAAGAACTAATATAAAAACACCTATATTAAAAAGATTTGTAGTATGAGAAAGAAATATATCTTGAATCAATTGGCTATTTATCCCTAACAGGAAGTTAAAAGAGAAACAACAATAAAAAGAGGCAGCTTTCTTTTCCAAGTCCTAGTTCTTGGCTTCCAAAATGTCATTAAAAATACAAAGCTTCAGTTTTTGAATATTAACTTATATATGTAAAATAAATCTTGGAAAGATCAGATTATCAGAAAAGTAGTATACTATGCAATCACTATTCCAGTAAGGGTAATGTAAAAATACCTTGAAATTATATCAGAAGAATGCCTATTATATATCTATTCCAATCTTGGCATATAACTAATGACTTCCAAGAAATATTTGAGGTGAATCTGAATATATAGCCAGTGATTTAGTTTCATGAAATAGGTAAAAAAGAATTATTTCAAAATGAATTTGTGACATAAAGCCGTAAGGAAGAATTTTATCAAATGATGGATTAATTATTTCTAAAAATTTTTACTCATGGATATATATATAGACAATAAGTTGTTGGTATAGTTTCTAAATATAAATGTAAATTGTATAGATTTATATATGTATTACTCAAAAGATTCTACAGTTCTCAAACACAAATAGAATTAAAAGGCAATCAACTACTTAAGTAACTTTATATAATATGTAATAAACGTATATAAAATATGTATTATATATAGTTCTTATAGATTAATAATAAAATTATTAAATTAAAAATTGGGTAAAGGGCATAAGTGTAGAATCTGTAAACAAATATGTATGTATAACATTTTGTTTATCATTGCTAAAAACTAAAAAATTTGATTTTATAATGAATCATTTAACCTATGAATTTGACCAAGAGAAATACTTTTATATTACTAGATAAATGCGCTGAAACAAATACTCGTATACGTTTTGTACGTGGATTTGTATAAACTCCTTTTGAGATCAGTTTTGCAGTACAAACACAGATATTCAAAATATCCATAGAGTCGGCCGGGCGCGGTGGCTCCGCCTGTAATCCCAGCCCTTTGGGAGGCCGAGGCCGGCGGATCACGAGATCAGGAGATTGAAACCATCCTGGCTAACACAGTGAAACCCCGCCTCTACTAAAATACAAAAAATTAGCCAGGCGTGGTGGCGGGCGCCTGTAGTCCCGGGAGGCTGAGGCAGGAGAATGGCGGGAACCCTGGAGGCGGAGGTTGCAGTGAGCCCAGATCATGCCATTGCACTCCAGCCTGGCGACAGAGCGAGACTCCTTCAAAAAAAAAAAAAAAAAAAAAAAAAAATTCCATATTGTTTCACTCAATTAACTGCTTTGGATTCCAAATTTAAGAAATAATTAGTGGTGGTCTCATAATCATAATTGTAATTATCGTTTAATTATTATTTACAAAAGTTATTTGAAAACAACTTGCATATGAAAAACTGGGGTATTAAAACAAAGCTATAGAATGCCCTACAGTAAAGGAATACCATCTACTATAATGAATTTCAAAATATGGTTGTATTTTCAGGATACAGAACTTGATGTGGAAGAAAAACAAACAACAGAAATCTAAGCTTTTCATAATGTAATTTACTTAATTTTTAAGAAATAAGATAGAGCCTATATGTCACATTCATATATAAATTTATACCTGTATCACAGTATGATGATATTAAATTATTAAACCAGAATCTACTGTGTAACTTTTCACACATTTTCTTATTATACCTGTACTGTGACTTTTGCTTATTAAAAAGAGGTATACATTGCCTCCGGAAAGCAACATATTATCATAAGATAGTCGTCAAATATCAAAATTATTGGTGTTTTAAATACCAAAATAGACTTGACACTTATGAATAGATTACGATTTTTTTAAATGTTCCCAGAATTTGCACTAAAAATTCCAACTATAAAGCAACGTTGAAAATAGTTTTTACAGTGAACAACTCCATATGCACCTAGATTTTACCACTAAATTTTACTCCACTTGCTTTATAACAAGTCTATTAATTTATACATCACTTTGTTTAACCTTTTTTTTGTATACCTCTCTAAGTAAAATACACGTATTACTCTGCTTTATTTTAAATACTTCATCATGTGTATTGCTAAAAGGAAACTAGGCTTTAAGATCGAAGATGTGGAAGGTACAGAGCCTGTTAACTCATAACAATACATGAGGAAGACAGTAAATCGGAAAATGAAATACTTCATGCTCATTATTATATAGATGTTTCCTAGGCAAATGATGCAGAGTCAGAAAGAAAGGCTATAGAACATTGCTTTGTCATTGGTCCCTGCAAAGGTCCTAAGCCCCAGTGGGAGGAAAACTGTATGCAATAGAAATCGTGGGTGTATAGAAGGATTCCTGGCCAAGCAGACTATTTGGAGTTGTTGATTGATTTTTTTCCCTGTTGTTGCTTGGGGAAACTACAAACATCTCAAGGAAGTTTGTTGTGCCAAGATGATAACCTGGGTTTCCTCTTTGCAGAGAAAAGTATGAGAGAACATCCAACTGTTTTGGGAAGGATGAAGAATTACTGAGAAGAGTGTCCATAAATATAAAAAGATAGGACAAAAAAGAGCTCAGCAGTCTATGACCACAAATGGTGAGAGAGCAAAAGATGGCTTTAGATCAGATAATCCCTGCCACTGATATATGGAATTTACATAGCTCTGATGTATAGGCCATCCTTGGGAAGACAAGATGGTGGGTAAAAAATCCAAAATTATTAAACAAAAAATGCCTTACAAAGTTAAAATTTAATAATCTCTATAGAATTGATTATTAACTTGTATTTTCTACTATCAAGGAAAAATAATTCTTGAAAATACCACAGTCTGTAGAAAAATAAATAAAGACATTTATGAATATTTCACTCCCATGTGTTTTGTTTGTTTGTTTCTTTTGTCAGAAAATATTCTGAATAAGACTAGATACTTAAATACATTGTAAAAAAAAGTGAATTCCTTAAAAGTTGAAAAAAGTGATACATTCAGCTCAAAAATACACATTGTTGTTTATTGATTATTCAGAGAAGAACCTTTGGGTGTTTATATTTGGGCATTAGTTGCACACAGTTAAGTCCAATCTTGAATGGAAAACGACTTGAGTAAAAATACTCTGTTAATAAACATTTCTAGTGGGATGTTTAAGTTATCTTTGTTTAAACTTTCTCCTTTATCTCTCAAACCTTAAAGAAGTTTGTTTTCCCAAATGACATAGGCTTAAATTACCTGTGGACTAGGGTATTGGGTGATGGGTATTCACGTTTGACAGGAAAGTCACAGGGAACAACAGCTACCTGAGTGCACTAAACTAATGATATAAGAGCGAAACAGTAGAGTGTAGGGCAAGGACCCACTTATTAAATATCTAAGCATAAACATTTCTGGAGAGTTATCAAGATTAATATGATAAAATAGTCTTCTATAGTCAAGGAAGGTAGAAGCTTGCAAAATACAAATTTGTGTATCATAAATTTGTGTATCTAAAGAAAGGTAACATTATTTTTGGTTTTAAACTAAGAAAACATGTCCTCAAAAGATATTCTCCACGATACTATTCTTAGATAGTTTAAGGCAGGAGAACACAGTAATATTTATTTTCTTCAGCATTTGTCTCTGTGTTTCTAAATATCTAAAATGAGTAAGTATTAATCTGTTAACTCTCCATCCCCACCTATAATAAAAGAATGCTTGAAAACCCTGTGGCAGACTAATGATTTCATCTTCATATATATATATATATTTTTCTTTATATATATAAAGGAAAAAGAGAAAATCATACACAGACACACACACACATACACACACATATATATGTATTTATTTATTGAGACAGGGTCTTACTCCATCATCCAGGCTGAAGTGCAGTAGTGTGATCATGGCTCACTGCAGCCTTCACCTCCTGGGTTCAAGCGGTCCTCCCACCTCAGCCTCCTGAGTAGCTGGGACTACAGGTGAGTGCGTGATGTGGGGCTAATTTGTGTAGTTTTTGTAGAGACAAGGTCTCCCTTTGTTGCCCAGGCTGGTCTTGAACTCCTGGCTTGTGGCAATTCTCCTGTCTTCTCCTCCCAAAATACTGGTATGAGCCACTGCAGGTATTACAGGTATGAGCCACTGCACCTAGCCTGATCATAAAAGTTATTGATAAACATTTTTAAAAGAAATAATACTGTATCGGCGAAGTTTTCACCAATGTGCTGCAAAAATAAATAACCTAGATCTGCTAGTGGCTTATACCAACAAATGTTTATTTCTTACTCAAACAACATGTCAGTGCATATCAGCCTCATCTTGCTGCACTTCATCCTCATTCCAGTATTCATCCTCTGTCTGGGTGCATTCAAAATCATTGTGGGTGAGAAAAAAAGTACAAGGAAAATTGTGAAATGGCTTTAAAGCTTCCACCAAGAAGTGGCATATGGCACTTCTGATCACATTTCATTGCCCAAACAAGTCAACCCTGAGGTCTCCAGGGCAGGTCTATGTAATCCTGCTTCAAAAAAGAGTAAGACAGGAAGGAAAATTGAACACTTAGCAAAGAATAATGAATCACATCATAAGCACATATTAAAATTTGACATGTAATAAATATATTAACTTCACACTTAACCAATTTTGAATTCCATTAAAATGTATACTACATATTAATGTACTTATAAATTTAAACTAATAGGTTTTGTTTAACTACTTTGATATCTTATTAAGGTGATCATATGCTGATTTTGCTTTCCTAACAATGATTCCATTTCCTAGTAGGAGTGTCTGAAATATCTTTTGGGAACTATATCTTGCCCACTTTGAGTGCATATATTCCAGATGGTACTGTACCTGTAGCTACAAGTTTGCTGTATGTGGCCCTGGCATGTGTCAGAGAGCACAAATACTCCATAACCACAGTTATTAGTTCAGGAGTAGATATGTGACGTATGTTTGTTCAAAAAATAAAATTAGGTCACTCTGGCCATGTTGATTTATATTATGTCAATTGAAACAAACTGTTAAAATATTTTAATCAAAACCAGTTTTAGACATATATAAAAGATTGTAAGAACAACAATAAAAAAAAAACAAACAAAAACTTTCTTCTTTTTTAAATTTTCTTCTTCCTTTTCTCTTTCTTTTTCTTTTTGATTTCTAGGATTAAACCTGAAAGGATGTAGGCCTGCCCACTTGCTAACATCTTTTCACTATGTCACCATGCCAGGGAATTAAGTCAAAAGATGAAGAGGTGAAAGACGTAGAGAGGATTAGATCTGATGACACATGAAAATATGAAGAATAAGATGTACCTGAATATGGAAATGAAAAAAAAAAGAGAAAACAACAAAGCTAATGGTAAGAACCCATTTCTGAAACATGTAAACTAAGAAATGATGTAACTTACTGAAGTAAATACGCTTTCTTTTCAATCATCAATTGTCAGAGCGTTTTCTTGTTATCTGAAAATAAAAGTACTAACTAATTCGAATTGTATTTAGAATAGCACACATGCTTACTTTGTGAGGTTTTACCATATCTACAACTGCTAATTTGCCATAATTGCCAGGCTCAGGCCTTTTTCATGTTGGCAAAGGCATAATCTAACTGACTCCCACGAAAGGAGACAAAATAGTTTATTCATGTTGATCCTGGAGGTGAGAAAACATAAATCAGTTTCAAGCTGTAAGAGGGGTCAATATAAATTTAAAGGAGTCTATAAATAATGAATAGAGTGGATTGAGGCTAATTATTACTTGAAGATATAAAAGTGCATGATTTTCCAGGTTGATCTAAAGACATGAATCTTTGGATTCAGGAATCATGATAACTTCAAGTAAGAATAGTACGTTTTCAGTGGACATTTCTATCCATACGTACCTATGTTTTAATTACCAGTATATCACTTTTCCCCCATAGAATATGATATTGAAGTATAATGATCTCATGTCTAGACTTAAGCTTTTAACACTGCTTCTGCTCAAGGGGTTCTAATGCGTTTCAAAAAGCAATCAATCACACGCTAAAAGCTGCTAGATAATGACCTATGAGGTTTTCTAAATATTTTAAATCTTTTTTTATATGAAATTCTCTAATCAAGGTGCAGATCAGGGTGCCTGCCTCTATGCAGTAATCTATAAACACTTAGTGAAAGGGTACCCTTTTTATTGTGATATTCAAAGGATATAACAAGTAAATATATATTCTTAATTTTTAAACTCATATACTTTTACAAATCTACTGGGGGTATCTTTCCATCCTTTATAAGCATCTCAATCCAGAAAAATACAATGTCAAGTTATTTTGACATCTAAGAGCAATCAAATTTTACTTTTTTTTTAGACTTACACATTAACCACAAAGTGTTTTCCCTTAATGTATACTTTTTGAATATCTAATTTAAAATAAATTGCAGGGAATCATGTTGTTAACCTGTCGGAAAACTAGTCAATGTAGAGTTGAATACCTATACACTGTAAAATCCATCTAGGGTTGGTCTGTGTAATATGAAATTCAGAGTTGGTCTGTGTAATATGAAAAAGTAGTAAAGCACCTGAACTTGGAATTGTAAATAACCGTCACCCTATTTCATATGCATGTTTAGAATGTTGAATATATGGTCCCATGAAATAACGTGATGTGTAATTTGCTTTTTGATGGGTAGGAGTTAATAGAAAGGTAAGAAGAAAAGGAAATGAAAAAGAAATGGAAGACCAAGGATTATAATTATCCTAGATTGAGGATTGTTAAGCTTAAAAGTAATTAAAATGTTTAAGAATATTTCAAAATACTCAGTTTTAAAAGTAAGAAAATTTCTGATCTGGGACACCAGAGATAACTGATGATCATTTAGTTACATTGTAAGACTGCATATAAACTACACAGTTCTTAATGAACAAGGCAGATGGTGGGCATTAGGAATTGATAATAAGTTAGTTTATTTGCCAAGAGTTATTCACCAAGTTGTAAAAATATATCTGGTACAAGTTACACTGCATCAAGAGCCATAGACTAAGAATAGCTTGTATGGACTCGAAATTTTTGCTATGTATTATGTTACTAAATCTTACAATTTATGTTGCCAACAGACCTTTGATGAAAGAGGAAATGAAGTCCAACAGGTGTTTACACTCACTCACTATACTTCCTACTTTGTGATAATTAATGCTAAGAAAAATTATTCAAATTAGTGTAAATAGGTAATTTTTAAAGAGTCAATTCTAAAGTATGTAAATCTTGTTTTTGTTTTTTAAATTATTGACACTAAAATGTACATAGTTTTTATTACAAAGTATTACAGATCCTTTAACTATTATTTGTTGTGAATCTGCAAGAGAGAGACAAAGAATGAAAACATGTATCAGCAATATTTTACCTGACATTTTGCTGTCAAAACCTCTGAAAATAATGCTTACAACTACCATAACTCAAATATGGCTTAGAAACCCTATTTTATTTAAATAACTTATGGGGGAAATAATTTTACTAGTTTTTCATTAACATTTATTTTCTATTTCTTATTAACCCACCCAGAATTCTACAATATGCCTTTGAGAAAATGAATACAATTTTGAAATATATCACAAAGAGATCACTATACCCATCAAAGGTAAGACGAATTGTGCATATATTTTTCTATTTAATTTTCAAATTTCGTAAGTTTACATGTCATTGGAATAGAGCACATCAGACCTGAATTTAGAAAACATGCAGAATAATTATATGGAAGTTTATAATAGGTTTGGATTCTCAAAAGTGAGAAAAGGGGTGGATGAAAGTTTATTCTTGGGCCCATTTTTATTAATTACTGTATTAAATACTTTATTATGTTCAAGAACTCATCCTACCGTTCTCCCTAGTTCTAACTTTCTCATTGCTACAGTAAGAACTGCATTTCAAGTTTCACTTCAGATAATTTGGGGAGCAGTCAAGTGTAGAGCCAGAAATATCAAAGGATGTGAAGCAAAAAAGGAAAGAAAACATTCTGAATTTCACATCTCAAGAGTACGCTATCTAGTGCCATTCCACGATCAAAAGAAAAAAAAATAATTAATTAACCTTGTATGCAATCGCATAAATTCTTATACAAAATCACTACATTTTCTATACAATGTTTATAAAGATTTCTAACAAGAAATTTAAAGTCTCGTCATTTAAAGGTAAACTGGAAATACAGCTTTAAACATCAACAAAATCAGCAAATGATTAAAACTGGCACTTGTAATAAGCACTGCTTTTGGTTGATGTATGAGATAATTACAAAGCTTTGCTAGAAAATCCAATAAATCCCAGAATTGTTATTTTCTAAAATCTATTTTTATGGAAATTAGAATCTGAGTATCCCATCTATTACAGCAAGAGAACTTTACAAGTTTTTCTGACAGACTCAATCAAAAACTCTGTCGACTCATGAAAAGTAATTGTTTCTGAAGGTTGCGGAAAGTATTTTATTTTCTAAAACTAAGTACTTTAATATTGAAATATAGCGAGCTTTACAATTTTCATAACAAATTGAATTTCATAATATGCAGATACCAGTTTAGGCAGAGAACTCAGAAAAATAAGTAAATATAACAACATTTTAAAATATATTTGATAATTTTTCAAATCCTGATTCACTTATAGGAAAATTTTTCTTAAAGTAAAATGTTTTTTTCAGGTCAGCTTCCTTATTGCTCATTGTTTACCGCCATATCCAATTGCATTGTGATTTTTTTTTTTTCTAATACGTTTCCCTGTTATTTCATGTATCAATTATTCAAGGATACACAAAAGGTTATCTAGGGTAAGATATCTTCAAGAGCTTGAGTCCCACGGTAGCCAATCATTTGGTATCAACGAAGCTGACAAACATGTATCTCATGTCATTAATGCAATTCAGCCAAAGTTTTCTTAACATGGTATTTAATATTAGCCCTACTGAGGGCACATGTTAAAGTTTAAGAACAAAGAATAAATGGAAAATTCTAGATACAGGAAAATTTATTTATTCCTGTAACAACTGAATTTGAATTTCCCAGCTACATTAAATATTTCCCGAAGCATTTTTAATGTATTTTTTTTTTTGTAGCTTTTCCTTTTTTTTTTTTTTATTATACTTTAAGTTCTAGGGTACATGTGGATAACGTGCAGGTTTGTTACATATGTATACATGTGCCATGTTGGTGTGCTGCACCCATCAACTCGTCAGCACCCATCAACTCGTCATTTACATCAGGTATAACTCCCAATGCAATCCCTCCTCCCTCCCCCCTTCCCATAATAGGCCCCGGTTTGTGATGTTCCCCTTCCCGAGTCCAAGTGATCTCATTGTTCAGTTCCCACCTATGAGTGAGAACATGCAGTGTTTGGTTTTCTGTTCTTGCAATAGTTTGCTGAGAATGATGATTTCTAGCTGCATCCATGTCCCTACAAAGGACACAAACTCATCCTTTTTTATGGCTGCATAGTATTCCATGGTGTATATGTGCCACGTTTTCTTAATCCAGTCTGTCACTGATGGACATTTGGGTTGATTCCAAGTCTTTGCTCTTGTGAATAGTGCCGCAATAAACATACGTGTGCATGTGTCTTTACAGCAGCATGATTTATAATCCTTTGGGTATATACCCAGTAATGGGATGGCTGGGTCATATGGTACTTCTAGTTCTAGATCCTTGAGGAATCGCCATACTATTTTCCATAATAGTTGAACTAGTTTACAATCCCACCAACAGTGTAAAAGTATTCCTATTTCTCCACCTCCTCTCCAGCACCTGTTGTTTCCTGACTTTTTAATGATTGCCATTCTAACTGGTGTGAGATGGTATCTCATTGTGGTTTTGATTTGCATTTCTCTGATGGCCAGTGATGATGAGCATTTTTTCATGTGTCTGTTGGCTGTATGAATGTCTTCTTTTGAGAAATGTCTGTTCATATCCTTTGCCCACTTTTTGATGGGGTTGTTTGTTTTTTTCTTGTAAATTTCTTTGAGTTCTTTGTAGGTTCTGGATAGTAGCCCTTTGTCAGATGAGTAGATTGCAAAAATTTTCTCCCATTTTGTAGGTTGCCTGTTCACTCTGATGGTAGTTTCTTTTGCTGTGCAGAAGCTCTTTAGTTTAATTAGATCCCATTTGTCAAGTTTGGCTTTTGCTGCCGTTGCTTTTGGTGTTTTAGACATGAAGTCTTTGCCCATGCCTATGTCCTGAATGGTATTACCTAGATTTTCTTCTAGAGTTTTTATGGTATTATCTCTAACATTTAAGTTTCTGATCCATCTTGAATTAATTTTCGTATAAGGAGTAAGGAAAGGATCCAATTTCAGCTTTCTACTTATGGCTAGCCAATTTTCCCAGCACCATTTATTAAATAGGGAATCCTTTTCCCATTTCTTGTTTTTCTGAGGTTTGTCAAAGATCAGATGGCTGTAGATGTGTGGTATTATTTCTGAGGACTCTGTTCTGTTCCATTGGTCTATATCTCTGTTTTGGTACCAGTACCATGCTGTTTTGGTATAGTTTGAAGTCAGGTAGCGTGATGCCTCCAGCTTTGTTCTTTTGACTTAGGATTGTCTTGGCAATGTGGGCACTTTTTTGGTTCCATACGAACTTTAAAGCAGTTTTTTCCAATTCTGTGAAGAAACTCATTGGTAGCTTGATGAGGATGGCATTGAATCAATAAATTACCTTGGGCAGTATGGCCATTTTCACGATATTGATTCTTCCTATCCATGAGCATGGTATGTTCTTCCATTTGTTTGTGTCCTCTTTTATTTCACTGAGCAGTGGACTCTCCCAAGACTAAACCAGGAAGAAGCGGAATTCCTGAATAGACCAATGGCAGGCTCTGAAATTGAGGCAATAATTAATAGCCTACCAACGAAAAAAAACTCCAGGACCAGATGGATTCACAGCTGAATTCTACCAGAGGTACAAGGAGGAGCTGGTACCATTCCTTCTGAAACTATTCCAATCAATAGAAAAAGAGGGAATCCTCCCTAACTCATTTTATGAGGCCAACATCATCCTGATACCAAAGCCTGGCAGAGACACAACAAAAAAGGAGAATTTTAGACCAATATCCCTGATGAACATCGATGCAAAAATCCTCAATAAAATACTGGCAAACCCGATCCAGCAGCACATCAAAAAGCTTATCCACCATGATCAAGTGGGCTTCATCCCTGGGATGCAAGGCTGGTTCAACATATGCAAATCAATAAATGTAATCCAGCATATTAACAGAACCAAAGACAAAAACCACATGATTATCTCAATAGATGCAGAAAAGGCCTTTGACAAAATTCAACAGCCCTTCATGCTAAAAACTCTCAATAAATTTGGTATTGATGGAATGTATCTCAAAATCATAAGAGCTATTTATGACAAACCCACAGCCACTATCATACTGAATGGGCAAAAACTGGAAAAATTCCCTTGAAAACTGGCACAAGACAGGGATGCCCTCTCTCACCACTCCTATTCAACATAGTGTTGGAAGTTCTGGCTAGGGCAATCAGGCAAGAGAAAGAAATCAAGGGTATTCAGTTAGGAAAAGAAGAAGTCAAATTGTCCCTCTTTGCAGATGACATGATTGTATATTTAGAAAACCCCATTGTCTCAGCCCAAAATCTCCTGAAGCTGATAAGAAACTTCAGCAAAGTCTCAGGATACAAAATTAATGTGCAAAAATCACAAGCATTCTTATACACCAGTAACAGACAAACAAAGAGCCAAATCATGAATGAACTTCCATTCACAATTGCTTCAAAGAGAATGAAATACCTAGGAATCCAACTTACTAGGGATGTAAAGGACCTCTTCAAGGAGAATTTTAATGTATTTTTAATCCATTTAAAATTGAGCAAAGTAATACATGGATAAGAACTAGAAAAAAAAGAGAAGTTCTCATCTTTCTTAAACTCTTTTAACTACACAGTTTACATATACCTAAAATATGTTTATAATACCATTCTCCCTTATTTTTTGTAACTTATTTTATTGACTTTCTCATAGTATATTGTTGTATACTATTTATGTGCTTCCCGTGCTTCTCTTACTACAAAGCTAAAATATTATTTTATACCTCTGTTTTTAACCTTTTGAATTTTTACAGTTTTGTTACTTACTGTTTCTTCAACCACAGATACTTTCTCCTGTCTCTACTTTGAAAAATAAACACTTTAGTCTCTTCAATTTATTTCAGCAAAACTCACTGTTTTTACTCCTAACTTAGGTATTCTGTATGCTATTTTTCTCTTGTTATGATTAATATCATTTCCTTCAAATTCTGTAACTATAATTAAGCGTATTTTTAAAGATTGGTTCAAATTTCATTCTATAATTTAAAATTTTTTCAGTGGTTGTTACATTGATATGGAAATGAAAATGATCTTACTAGACAGCCTGTCACATATACTTATTTAGTTGAATATTTACTTATTTTATTTGAAGATTCCAGTAATATGTCATATCCTTGCTTAGTCATGCTGAGATTCAATTTTTAAAAAAAAAATGATATTTTCTATAATTTCGGGAGAGGATCAAGTATATGAAATTCTAACCCTACTGTTTCACTTAAATTTTCCTTCATTTTCCTCCTAAATCAGAGTCATTTAATTCTTAGATCCTATGTCTTGCTTTCATTTAATATACTTTTGTTTTCCCGAAAGTTTCTTAGTTAAATTTTCAAAACTGGCAAGTAAAAAATAATATTTTAAATTTTTTTCTGTCATAAATCACCTATAAATCATGTTCAAACATTGTTATTTCACTTCATATGTAATTCTGGGATAGAAATCAGAAGATTTTGTTTTTGTTTTTGTTTACCCCAAAATATTAAGTAATAACTTCATTGTGTTCTTCTAACTAGTATAACTGATAGATCTTTTAATGGATAATTAGTTTTATATGTTTCTGGGTTTTTGATGATTATTTCATCAATTATAATATTACATGTTACAAGAATGTATAGTATTGAGTGGTATTCCTTCATTGTAATTGGTGCACAGTGGCCCTTTCCATCTACGATTCAGATTTTTTACTTTGAAGCAATTCTCCTTTGTTACTGTTGTTCTTTGATAGCTGTTGTTTTATTTACTCATATCTGTAAGGAATTGGACCTTCTCAATTGTTTTAATTGATCCTTTATATCTTATCTTTGAATATTTATTTTTAATTTTTTTTTTTTTTTGAGACGGAGTCTCGCTCTGTCGCCCAGGCTGGAGTGCAGTGGCGCGATCTCGGCTCACTGCAAGCTCCGCCTCTCGGGTTCACGCCATTCTCCTGCCTCAGTCTCCCGAGTAGTTGGGACTACAGGCACCCGCCCCTTGCCCGGCTAATTATATTTTTCTTCTTTCTTTCTTTCTTTCTTTCTTTCTTTCTTTCTTTCTTTCTTTCTTTCTTTTTTTTTTTTTTTTTTTCTTTCTTTCTTTCTTTCTTTCTTCTTTCTTTCTTCTTTCTTTCTTTCTTTCTTTCTTCTTTTCTTTTTTTTTTTTTTTTTTTTTTTTTATTTTTTTTTAGTAGAGACGGGATTTCACCGTGTTAGCCAGGATGGTGTTGATCTCCTAACTTCGTGATCGCCTGCCTTGGCCTCCCAAAGTGCTGAAATTACAGGCGTGTACCACCGCACACGGCCTATATTTTTAATTTTTAAAACTTATACGTGTTTATTCAAATCCCATAAAAATAAAATCTAGAGAAAGAAAACCAGAAAGACAAATGAACAGTTACGTTTGCCAAACAACATTTTGCAAAGCAAGACTGCAATGGTGATTTTGTTGTAACTAGAATTTGAAGTTATAGGACTAATGAAGTTACACAAATATAATAAGTAACAACAAAACTGGAGATTGTTTTCTAGACATAAGGCAGTACTATTATTTCATCAGAAGTATTTTACATATATGTAATCATTTCTTATAACTGTAGAGCTCTATTTTTCAGACATTCAGTTATTTTAATCAATGTTTATTAAGCCATGTTTCTACATTAAGTAACATGGTAAAATGTTTCTATTATAAAGGTAGTCTTTATTTATTTGTTTATTTATTTTGAGATTATTAAAAAAGGGTTTTTTTCCCCCAAAATTGTACAATTACATAAAAATTAAACAATCTTTCCCTGAATGACTTTTGGCTAAACAATAAAATTAAGGCAGAAAAAAAATGAATTTTTTGACACTAATAAAAACAGTGATACAACATACCAAAATCTCTGGGTCACATTTAAAGCAGTGTTAAGAGAAAAGTTTTTATAATGCTGAATGCCTACATCAAGAAGTTAGAACGATCTCAAATTAAAAACCTAACATCACACCTAGTGAAACTAGAAGAACAATATAAAATTAACCCCAAAGCTAGTGGAAGAAAGGAAACAACCAAAATCAAAGCCAAACTGAATGAAATTGAGACATGAAAATTCATACTAAAAAGATCAACAAAACTAAAAGTTGATTTATTGAAAGAAAAAATAAAATTGATAGACAATTAGGTAGGTTAGTAACAAAAATAAATGAGAGAGGATCCAAATAAATACAATCAGAAATGACGAAGGTGACATTACTACTGACCTCCCAGTAATGCATAAAACCCTTAGAGATTATTAAGAACACTGCTATGCACACAAACTAGAAAATTTAGAACTCATGGATACATTCCTGGAAACATACAATATCCTGAGATTGAACTAGGAAGAAATTAAAATTGTAAACGTACCAATAATTAGTTCAAAAATTAGTGATTAAAAAAATTAACTACTAGAAAAAGTCCTGAACCAAATGAATTTACAGCCAAATATTACCACACATTTAAAGAGGTACCAATAACATTGCAAATACTCCAAAACAATAAAAGAGGAAGGACTCCTCCATAATTCATTCTGTAAGTACAGCATCATTCTGATACCAAAATCTGGAAGACAATGGAAAAATAAACTTAAGGCCAATATTCCTGATGAATTTTACAGACGTAAAATTTCTCAACAAAATTCTAGCAAATCATATGCAACATCACATCCAAAAGCAAATCCACAACAATCAAGTAGGCTTTCTTCCTTGGATGCAAGTTTTGTTCAACATATGCAAATCAATAAACGTGATTTATCACATAAATGGAACTAAAAGCCAAAAATGCATAATATCTCAATGGACATAGAAAAGCCTTTTGATAAAAATTTAACATCCCCTCATGTTAAAAACCCTCAGGAGACTAGGCATCAAAGGAGCATGCCCCATAATAATAAGAGCCATCAATGAGAAGCCCATAGTGAACATCCTTCTGAACAGGTAAAAGTTGGAATTATTGCCCCAAGAACCAGAATAAGACAAAAACGTCTACTCTCACCACTCCTATTCAATATATTTTGTATTTCATTGCTTTATTCCTCTAAGTTTTTTTGTAGATATTCTCAACAGTCATTTAAAAATTTTTTCTAGGACTATTTTTTGTCCTTTTCACAAAAGCTTCTTTAATGGATACAATATGAGAACAAACAAAAAATCTGAGACAATAATGACAACTGTTTGCATTTGTTTAATTGCCCCCCCACGTTTGCTGAATAATTTGTTTTCTAAGGAATAATTTTTCTAACATGTTCATTTTGCTTTTCCCCTTCATGTTGCAGCTTTTCTCCGGTGCCTTGTGATTCTTCAGTATCTTATAATTAACAATTTAATTGGTAAAACTATTTGCACTGCAGCATCTGATATGATTTTCTGTAAACTGAGGAAATAAATGTTAAGCTTGGGGCCCATAAGTAGGTAAATTGGGAAGTTAGGAAATTTCCCTGAGTTACTAATAACTACATTACTCACACAATTTCTTCTTAGATTATTTTTATTCTACTTTTGTAGCAATGAACGTCAATGAGTTGCTTGGCATTAATCTTGCGGGGTGTGTGTATGTGTGTTTTTATGTGTGTGTATGTGTGTCTGTGTGTGTGTGTTTTGTAGAGAGAGGTTTAATTTATTGATCTTTAATTATGATTACAGATGTAAATCTCACACCTTCCATCTGTCAGACTTGATGGTTTCTGAGTCGCTAGGCTTTTGAAGATTTTGCAGAACAAATTTGCTCCTCCAGTTCATATAGATTTTGAATCCTTACTGTCTCAAGAGATTACCCATGACATTCTATGTGTCTTTCATCTTACAAAATGTTTTTAAACTATCTAACTCATTGATGGACCCTTTCTATTTTTTTATGTTATCAAATTTTACCTTTTTCATTGCACTTTTGTAAGTGTGAATGAACACATTATGTCCTTCATCCTAAACTAGAAGCACTGTATGGTCTATATTTAAGATACTGCTATTATCTGCTTATCTGCTTATTTTCCTGTTTCTTTATTTTTTGTTATTAGCTTCCTGTTCCATTTCATTCACACTTTAAATCTGGCAAATTCTTATAGGAGTGTTTCTGCTCCAAATAGGGTCTTTATATTCATTTACATTGAATGTATGAGGAGGTAGTCAATTTTTACTTCTGTTCTTTTTACAATACTTTTCTTATAAATACTCACTTTTCCTTTTTATACTCCCTTTTCAGTCTTGAATATCCATTGTCTTTATTTAAAATGTGCCTATGTATGCACTGAACTGGTCAGTGGCACAGTTAATCTCTCATACAAAGGTTAAAAAAAACAATTAAATATAAAAAAATGTGATGTGAATCAGCAAACAAATGACTGAACCATCTTTGTAAGTACACGCAGATATTGTGATGATAAAAAACGTATAATTGTACAGTCAGTGAAACAATGTCAGGGGATAATAGCAGCTGGAATAAGGCTGCTGGTTTAGACTTTCATAGGTATTGTCTTCATGTTTTCTCAAATTCAAGTACCTAATACTCTAATGGTTTAGTTTAAACAAAGACAGATTTTTTTTCCAAAATGTTAATTAGTTCTAAATAACTTCAAGTAGCTTTCAAAAATTATTCTCTTTTTTATTGCTTGACAAATAAGACAGGAGATAGTGATGGCAGATGTTTTATTTATCAGTGAGTAACACTTCAAGGATTTTGAGTCATTTAAAAATCCTAGATAAGACAGAATCAATTGTTTTACTCAGTAACACTGGGATATATATAATAACATATTAATGCTTTTGATCATGTTGAATCAAATTTAAATAATTTGTTTTAGTGAATATCTTGGTTCAATTCACAAAGGTTCTTATGTTTCTCATAATGTAGGTTCACCATCATTTTTACTGATGATGTTCCCCCAGTTTTTCATGTAGTTTCCTCCCTTTGTTAATATATTCACTTGAACATTTTTTTCTTCACAAAGACCTATCCAGTTGTAGCTATCAAAACCATTCTCAGTGTTCTAAACATGTTTTATTTTTTCTCATAATGATTAGATGTGAAAATGATTAACTGATGACTTATGTTACTGTGTGTACACAAAATTATATATAATATAATTGTATATATATTAAGTATATATTTAATGGGAAAGAAAGAATAAGAGTTCTTTGTGAGCAGGAACTTTGTTCCATGCTTATCAAAGCTTCCACGTAAGTTCTCATTAATCTTAGTTAAATGAATATTAAAATGAATAGTAATGGTTCAATTCCAGGCTTAGTTTTATGATAATCATTAAAGTAAAAAAAAAAAAAGAAAAAAAGGTATTTTGTATGTAGCATGATTGTAATTTCAGAATATGTTATGAAATATGTGAGCAGGTCGAGTATGGAATCTTTTCAAGACAGAAAAAAACAGCATACAGATGTATTTATTGCATGTAATTTGTCAGGATAATAGTTACATATAAACAGGAACACTCTATATACAATTATCAATACTTTGGATACAATTCATATTTCAGTACATCAACACTATTTTATTAACAGTCTACATACAGTAACATATTTCAAAAATCAATGAACTCTCACAACTTTCACAGAATCATTTTCAAAGTTAATGCAGTTAAATGAGCTTTTATTCTTACCAAACACAAAACAAGAATCTTTATATCATCAATTATAGCCAGGACACACACCTCAAATTCAATTATAACCTCACTAGAACCAAATTTTATCCAAACTCTCCATTAAAGCAATGTCAAAAACATAATTTTTTAATAAAAGCCAAGTTTTCTGGGCTAAAAATCCATCTTTTTATTTATAAGTTATTAAATATTGCCTCATACAAGCATGGCACTTTAGCTTACCATTTTTTAACCAAGTGGAATTCTCTAGATCTGTGTTGATGTAGTTAAATATGTTAAAACTAGGCACTGAAAATGTCTAGATGAGTTCTTATAGCTCCATAAACACAAAGGCTTGCTCCCGGACTTTATTTGTTTTCAGTAAGATTATGCATGCAAACATCCCTATTCCAATAAGAATAACCTCTAGATAAACAGAATATTAAGAGGATCAAGGATCAGGCATACAACAGCAGCTCATAAGAGCTTGCTCAACCACCCCCACCCACCCTGCCATGGGAAACAGCAGTAATAAAAATTAAGCAATAAACAAAAGGTTGACTCAGTTAAAGTACTTGGGTTGGAAAATTTCACCCAGCAACCAGGGTCATACGATTAACCTGAACTTATAAAAAGCAGTGTAAAGTGCTTTTAAGTTAATTCCCATAATAAAGCTAAACTTTAAGCTGGAGAAAGTGCCAGCTAAAATAAAAATAAACTACGAAAGTGAGGTTAATGCCCTCTGAATAGGATGGCTAAGGCCCAATCTGGGTTTTGATACCCCACTATGCTTAGCTGTAAACTTAAATAATTTAACAAACAAAATTATTCACCAGAGTATTACAAGCAAGAGCTTAAAACTCAAAGGACATGGCCATGCTTTATACTCCTCTAAAGGAACCTGTTCTATAATCGTTAAACCCTGACATATCCCACTATCTCTTGGCAACTCAGCCTATACACCACCATCTTCAGCAAACCCTAAAAAGGTCTCAAAGTAAGCGCAAGTAGCTGCATAAAAACATTAGGTCAAAGTGTAGTCTATGACATGGAAAGAAGTGGACTACATTTTCTAAGCTTAGAACACCCACAACAGCCTTTATGAAATATAATGACAAAAGGACAATTTAATAGTAAGTCAAGAACAGATTGATTGAATAGGACCATGAAGCATACACACACTGCCCATCACCCTCCTCAGATCCCTATTAATATCAAATTTGTAATGAACAAAAACTGGCTGGGTGCAGTGGCTCACGTCTGTAATCCCAGCATTTTGGGAGGCCGAGTCAAAAGGATCACTTGAGAGCAGGAGTTTGAGACCAGCCTGGGCAACACGGGGCAACCCTGTCTCTCCAAAAAAAAAAAAAAAAAAAAAGTAGCTGAACATAGTGGCACGCACCTATAATTCCAGCTACTTGGGAGGTCTAGGTGGGAGGATCGCTTTAGCTTCAGACGTGGAGTTTACATTGAGTCGAAATCACACCACTGCACTCCAGCCTAGGGAATACAACAAGACTCTCTCTCAAATAAATAAATAAACAACAAAAACTTATCTAAGAGGAGGTAAGTCCTAACAAAGAAAGCATACTGGAAAGTGTCTTTGGAATAATCACAGTGTAGCTTAACTTAAAGATTCCAGTTTACAATGGGAAGATTTCACTTAAATTGACCACTTTGGACCAAAGCCAGCCCTAATCCTAACACATCATACTATTGACCTTTTCTAAACCAAATCATTTACCCAAAACAAAAAGTATGAGAGACAGAAGTTAATTTATTTATGCGCTATAAATAAAGTAACATAAGAGAAAGATGAAATAATAATTCCAAGTGCAAGAGAAAAAGCTAACCCCTTGTATCCTTTGCATAATCAATGAGCTAGTACAATTTTACAAACAAAACTTTAGCTGAAGACCCTGAAACCAGATGAGCTACTCATGGACACTCAAAATGACACATTCATTTATGTAGTAAAAATAGAAGATCCGGGCTAGGCACGGTGGCTCACATCTGTAATCCCAGTACTTTGGGAGGCTGAGGCGGGTGGATCACCTGAGGTCAGGAGTTAGGGACCAGTCTGACCAACATGGTGAAATCCCATCTCTACTAAAAATACAAAATTAGCTGGGTGTGGGGTCGCATGTCTCTAATCCCAGCTACTTGGGAGGCTGAGGCAGGAGAATCGCTTGAACCCAGGAGGTGATAGTTTCAGTGAGCCAAGATTGCAACATTGTATTCCAGCCTGGGCATTGTACTCCAGTGTGAAACTCCAAATTAGAGGTGAAAAGGCTACTGAATGTGGTGATAGCTGGTTGTCCAAGGCAAAATTTAAGTTCAAATTTAAACTTACCTACAGAAACACAAAAACACATTTAATAAACTTTCGGCTAATATATGAACTTAAAATATGAATTAAAGTAAATATAAACAACGGATATTATGCCTTAATAGATTGTACTGCCTGCTTAAATAAAACATCTGTAAGGAAATTATTTAAAAACATCCTTTTACATGGGACTTGCCCAGGTAGGAATGGATACCTCTTTTATGCTGAAAATCTAATAGACTATTCATTCAATAAATATGTGCCAGGTCATGTACTTGATCCTAATGATGTTGTGTTGCCCAGGAAAATTTATTTTCTTATGTGCCAAATAGTTGACCCGGGAATAAATGTGATTGTACATATAATTTCACGATAGCTGATTGTTTCTTGTGAGAAATGTAAAGTAAAATTAAATCAAATAACAACCACAGCAAACCATTAATCTAAAGCCAAGCCGTACTTAAAGAATGGTTAAAATTAGCTACGTAAAGCACATGTAGGTAGCATTACAGGCAGAATGAAGAGCATACATGTAGCTTGAGAAAGTACATAAAGTATACAAAGACTAAAGAGAAGTCTGATAGGAGCAGTGAACAGAGTTGTCTTCCAAATGAGACTGGACATATACAAACCACATTATAAAATGTCTTTCAGGATATATTAATTATTCTGGAGTTTTTATTTGGATGAAAACAGGAAAGCACCAAATAAACATCAGATAAGGAACAGAAGACGTGTTTGTTGATACTTACTTAAGATTTAAAAAGCATTATTTTATATCAAAGTAATGTCTAGACATGTGTGGTAAATTAAATTATTAGTCCTCTTTCTTCACTTGCCTAGATATGAAGCACATGTCACAGCCTTGCCAAGGTCTCATAGCAGAATACATTTCCCAGCCTCTTGACATGGGCTAGGACCTTTGTCTTAACTGGACCAATGGAATGTTATTGGACATGATATTTGCAGCTGATTGATCTGTGCTTATATGATTGACATGGCTCCTTTGAGCTTCTGCCACATGGTTAGTGGCTCACTCTTATATTTGGCCTCTAGAAGAAAACAAATGAACCCCAGAAAATAAGTAGCTTCTAAACCCAAAGAAGAGTCATACTCACTAAACTGCAGCTATGTTTGCAAGAAATAAGTGTTTATTGTTTTTGTACCACTGAGGGTATCAGTGGGTGTTTGTTACTCAACATTGTTGAAAAATTTAACTAAATGATACAAGTGGTAACAAAAATCCACCCAGAAGGACTTAAACTTAGAGATCTACCCGCTCTATTACTAAATTTATTTTCCTATGGCCCATGATTATCCTTGCATCACTCTAAATTATGTGTTTATGAATCTCTTTATAAATGTGTTAAATACAGGCATGATTTACTAATGTAACAATAAGAATAGCACAGATGCAATATTTCTCTCTTACACTCCTCCTTCCATTTCTCTCTGCATGTTTGTGGTAGTCACATTGTCCTATCATTTTAACTCTTTTCAACAGTTCATAATATATTTCAATTTATTTATTTATGTATTTATTTTTTGAGACGGAGTCTCCTTATATCACCCAGGCTGGGGTGCAGTGCTGCGATCTGGGCTCACTACAAGCTCCGCTTCCCGGGTTCACACCATTCTCCTGCCTCAGCCTCCCAAGTAGGTGGGACCACAGGCGCCCGCCACCTCGACCCACCACCTCACCCCCGCCATCTCACCCGGATATATATATATATATATTTTTGTATTTTTTAGTAGAAACGGGGTTTCACCGTGTTAGCCAGGATGATCTCGATCTCTTGACCTCGTGATCCGCCCGCCTCAGCCTCCCAAAATGCTGGGATTACAGGCGTGAGCCACGGCGCCCGGCCAATATATTTCAATTTTTATATGTTACAGTTTTAACTTTAGACACTATCACTTAACTCCCTCCTATGATATGTAGTTGTTAATATCATAAACTTCCCTTCCCAAGTCTATTTCCCACTTCTACTTCACAAATACAGTTAATTCTATTTTACCTTTCATTTTATTAAAAATATTAATAACAGATGTCTTCAGTTTTCAAGATGGATTTTACTATAAAGTCAGTGATACTTGGAAATGATTTTAGATTCACCTGTTCTCAATTCAAGCATTCACAAACATGCCAAGTTTGGTTTGCATTACCTACCTGACATTCAAGCAAACAGGCTCAGAATCTACAGAAGAGTCAGAAAGGTCCAGGTGAATGGGAAAAGAAAATCCGAGGATGGCAAAGCAGAACTTCTCAAAATACTTGATGGGACCATATGGTATTATTGACATCTGGGGTCCCTTACGGGTTCCAAGAGGCATGGAACCTTGTACCTCCAGCTGGAAATATGCATGTTACCTAGCTTTGTGTAGTTGCCTTTGTGTGTTTGTGTGTGTGTATATGTTCATAATCTTTGTGATTTTCATCTTTAAATAAAAATGCTTTCATAGACAATAATAGCTTTCCTTTTGTCATTACCCTGCTAACAAATGCCTGCAGTGGTCATAATAAATTATATTTTTCCCTATAGAATGATAAAAATGAAAATAATTATATTATTATTACTATGTAAATGCTGTTCCTAGGCCCAATGTCATTATCCTGGTTATAAGCAAAAGAGGATATTCCTAGCTTTATGGATTAGGCTCTTTTATATTCTGTCAATTACGCAAAACCATATCACATTTTCATTTTCTTATTTGGCCCTGATTCTTCCGTGCACTTCTAAGTTTTGTTTCTGAGTTTTTATTTTTCTTAATTTTTTTTGTTCCTTGTTTTTATCTTGTTGTTAAAAAACATGCCCTGGTCACATCCCTAATTTATCTACATCATTAATTTCATTTACTGAAGCATACAATCCTTATTTTCACCAACATGTTTCTTCCTTTGGACACCTTACTTAGTGCTTCAAACTGGATCAGACATTTAAAAGAAAAGTCTTGCTTTAAGATTTTAATTATTCTTGGCATTTCATTTTCCCAAACTCTAATTCTGTATTAGTCTACTGTTTTCTAGATCTCATATTTACCTTTGTCTTGGCTTCTTCTTCCATTTGCTTATTTGCATAGTTTTTCAGAAAGAGAGAACAAGAAGAAAACCTGACGAATCTTCAATTCTCCAAATATATACATCTCTATGTGTAAATAGCATGTTTGTATACATATGTGCATGTGTTCCGTGTAGTTAAAATGAGATGATTAAAGTATAACTTCATGAATTACATCATTTATTGCCATAAAGGATATTTTTTTCACAGTACTCAAAAGGGGGAGAATAACGATACCAAATCTCAGAGAAAATATGCTGGATACATTAGGTACATTAATCAGTCACACAGTTAGTGAGCTCTAGTTTCATGTAGAGTTCAAATTATTAAAGTCCAGTTGCTAATTAGAACGAAAATAGGCGTCTGTGGGTGTGAAGTCTAAATACAAATTGAGTCACGTCTTTCCAGAATGGATTCTCAGATGAGACATCTTGACAAACACAGTGGAGATTCCAGGTCACAGGCAAGGTCCCTCCATGCTAGTGAGCAGCACCAGTGTTGGTGGGTGAGGCTTCAGAGAATAGCTCAAAGATTGGAAGACAGTAGACTTCCTGCAGCCTGAGCACTAGGTCTTCAAATAATCACTTGATAAAGATTAGCCCTGCCACAGCTTAAGCTCTTTCAAAATCTTGGGTTTATGTATGCTTTGCTGTCTAGTAGTTGAGGTAGTAACTCACCCATGTGGTCTAATAAGGTGTGATGTAACATTCTTCTAGGGAGAGAGATTATACTCCATGTTCTTATCACAGAAAAACAGATAACACTCACATAGTAGGTGTCTGGAATCATTTCAAAGGTACATAACTCTGTGTATGTGTGTGTGTATGTGTGTGAGTGCATGTACTAGAGAGAAAATTTATGTTTTGGAATTTTAAATTAAAAATGATTTATGAGATGGCTAATGCTAATCTGATTGTCATTCTTTTGTAGTAGACATTCTTTTGTAGATCTCTCATCTTTTAACAAAAATCTTAGTCCATTTTATTTATTTTTGAAAACTTTTAGAGTTTTCTATTTTATCCTCATTTTTATTTTTCTTAATTCATCCTGTACAATATACTTTTTGAATTTTAAAACTATGTCTTTATTTTAAGTTTTAATAATTTTAATGTTTTAAATAGTTTCAATATTAACCTCCTTTTCCCATGTTATCTGTTCGTATTGTTTTGATGCAGAACCGTTAGATAGGTGCATTTAGTTTTCTCTTACTTTTTCATACATTTTCTTGTTTCCTATATTCTAGACTTAAAACAACTCATCCAACCATTCTAGTTAGTGTTTTATATTACAAATGATATTTATTACTAATATCAGATAGTTATTATTCTACTCTGCTTATTTCTTCTAGATTATTCTTTTTAATGGATTTCATCTTTAAAATATATCTAGAGGCATTAATAGCTTTAGTAAATAGTCTCCTTAGTTATTTCTCTCTTTATTATTTTTTTCAATATAGTAAATTTCTTTTATGTTTCTGTTGATACTTGTTTGAGGATATGTATAATTAAAATTGAAACAATAGGCTGCTTCAAATCATAGCAAACAAGAGTTTCCTTTGCTGTTATATAGACTGGAGTCTTCCCCCAACAGCTTCTGAATTGGTAACTGGCTAGAAACCTAATGTCTGTTCATAGGCTATTTTCACTAATTTGTTTCACTTCAGGACTAAGTTAGGGCCAATGAAAAAGTGTTTTTTGCCCTCCAAAACTTTAAAACAGGGAGTTTTACTCTGGAACATTCACACTGAACTCCATGTAACCCGGAAATAGTTTGCTCAGTTTCCTAGGAGATTTTTACTTAGACATCAAAAGAAAGACTACAGTGCTGGGGAAAGGATGAGGTAAAATAAAGACAAAATGTTGCCAATACAGAACCCCAAATAATCACACAATCTGTTTCCTTTTTTCCTCTTCTCCCTGCATCTCCTCAATACAAGCTTCCCTAGAATCCTTTTGAAAAAAAATGACTTCAGTGTTTCCTGTCTAAATTATGGAAGGCAACTTTTTGCTATGTTTCATCCACCTTTGTACTCAAATCCACTGTTCATATTCCTAAAATTTGTTTAGAATGCTATTTTATTAGTAATACACTATTATTACAGATATATTAAATTTTATAATTATCTATATGGACTATATTTAAAAATAAATAAAATGCATATGATCAATTTAAGCATTTTGAGCTCAAATAATGTGTGGATAATGAAACTCTCATAATAATTTTGTATCCTACCTTCTCATCTTAGGGACTGAGGCAAAGGATCCTTTGTATATTTGGCTCCAATTAACATTCAGTTACCATCGCTATTTTTAATTGCTTTACTTTATTAATTTTGTGCCCTAAAAAAAAACCCTGTCTTCTTTTTAGTAGAATTTTTTTTTCAATAAACATTTATATACTGATTGTTTGGATTATTCTTTTGTTACATGTCACTTGCCAGATATTTTTATCTGAAACTACTAAAAACTTTTCTCTCTAAAATTCCAGCATACAGGTCACTCTTCTAAACTCCATTCTATTTACAGTAATAACGGGTATGTCAGGACATTGTTCCAAGGATGGTATGATGGTACATTCTTTTCTGACTTCAATAGTAATAGAGAGAAATGCATATATTCAAAATATTTAAGTATGAAATTAAAAGGACTGTAGATTGACACGATACATGTATTTTTTTCAGTTTGTAAAATTAAATAAATATAACTATGGTCACCGTTAGAGGGTCGTGACTGTAATTTGTCCAGGTTCTTGGTGTTTTGAACAAAGAGTTGGACAAAACAAAGAAAGAATTAAGCAACAAAAGAACCAAAGCAGGGATTTATTGAAAACAAGAGTACACTCCACAGTTTGGCAGCGGGCCCGAGCAGTAGCTCAATGACCCTGAAACAGAATCTTCTTGTGTCCAAATACCCCCAGAAGTTTCCCATTGGCCACTTCATACGCACCTTGTGTAACTGAAACGGTAACGCACAATTAGTCTGATTGGTTGCAGACGGCAACCATTCAGAGACTGGAGTGAAGTTACAAATTCACAAATGAAGACTGGACCCGTACTCAGTATGATTTGTTGAGGACAACCAATTTCCACCAACCAATTTCCCATCTGCCTTACAAAAAAGGTCAAAGGGAGTAGCCTCTGGTCTATTTATTACTTAGGTGTGTAAAGTTAGAGTTTTCCTTTCAGTTTAGTTCTAGGAAGTCAACGTGAAACAGCACTAGGTTCCCTGCCTTCAGATCTCATTCTCCTGCCTCACTATGACTTACTGAAGTACAGTACATGATTAGGAGATTTTGGAGAGAGATTGTAAAATCAGTTTCGACCTTTTGGAGTTTGAATTCCTTACAAACGTCTATGTAGATGAGTATATAGGAAGTTGTGCATGTGTATTGATAATCTGTGGCCTATGGAAAGTGACTGAAGTAAAATTAGGAAAGAGGCATCTAGGAATAAAGTGTAAAGAAAGAAGAAAAGACAAAGACAAGGAAGGCAATGGTCATTGCTATGACTTAGTCTTCATAGAACATATGAACTCAACAAAGGAGAGTATATTCGAGCATTTAGAGAAGTAAAGGAAAAAAAATAAGACATCAAATGTTTCGGAAGCTGCAGAAAGAGGGAGCCCTAAAATAGTCTGATGATCATGTCCTGTCCAAAAAAAGAAAAAAGAAAAAAGCCATAAGCAATTTGCTGAATGAACAAATCATTTTCAGCACTTACTGTATTCTACACATTTTTCTTGGGGCTGCAATTAAAAAAAAATACTCATGGCCTCAAGGACTTTAAAATGTACCATGAAAAAAATGGTCATTGCATAATTAAAGTACCAAAAAAGACAAGCATACCAAATGTACAAAATGAAAATACCAAACAAACAAACAAACATACTATGCTCTGAAAATGTATTGGCATTATTTCTGGAAAAGTAATGCTTAAGATGTGACTAAAATATGGTCAGTAAATGTTATTATAACAAGGTATACTTTCTCTAATGCCTGAGATTTGAGGAAAGGAAGACAGAAAGAGGAAAGGACCATTGGTTGGGAACCGGTAGAGAAAACCAGTTTTAATTTCTTCCATCTACAATTAGAAATAAATAAGGAAGAATTAGCACAAATTTCCAATATGCACAGCTGAAATGGCATTAGATGTGTTGGAGAGACAAGAGGAAAAATATACAATCAATTTTCATAAAACTGAAAGATATTGGATCATATGCACTTGTCACACTACTATGAGAATCAGTTGGATCACATTTTGGAGCTTTTCTGTAACATTAAAAATCATTTTTGGGCCGGGCGCGGTGGCTCAAGCCTGTAATCCCAGCACTTTGGGAGGCCGAGGCGGGCGGATCACGAGGTCAGGAGATCGAGACCATCCTGGCTAACACAATGAAACCCCGTCTCCACTAAAAATACAAAAAAATTAGCCGGGCGTGGTGGCGGCGCCTGTAGTCCCAGCTACTCGGGAGGCTGAGGCAGGAGAATGGCGGGAACCCGGGAGGCGGAGCTTGCAGTGAGCCGAGATCGCGCCACTGCACTCCAGCCTGGGCGACAGAGCGAGACTCCGCCTCAAAAAAAAAAAAAAAAAAAAAAAAAAAAATCATTTTTGGATCACAGTTTTCAATATTTGAGTGATGAGATTTAAACTCTCTTAGAGTTTGACGTGATACATAAATTGAAAAACCTTGGGGTAAATGAAGAAATGATTTGTTTTGAAATGTCTAAAACCCAATTTATAAAACTTTTATTTTTGCAAAAACAGCAAGAATGCTCAAATAACTGAAAAAGTCTCAATAACTCTTATAAATTAAGGAATATGCACCATCTTAAATAGATCACTTTCTCAGTAACAGCTCTTAAAATTAAGCACCTTACCAATATAACGTCCTTAGTGATCTCCACAGTTTTCTTAACCTTTCTGTAGTTTTCAGGGAAAAAATCAACTTGGCAAGTTACTAAAAGTCAAAAGGAAATCTAAAGCCTATTTTTAAGAACTGGAAAAGGCCAAAACACTTAGAATCCTGCAACATTGTATTTTTCGCACTATAGAAACTACCTTAAAATGGCAGTTTCAGAATAAATTCATTTTAAATTTGTCCTTACGTGGCAATTTACCTTTTCAGATCCTAAATAACCCCTTCTACATTAGTGTGTTCGAGATTTGAGATAAATAGATTACTCTGGAGTCACATAGTTTGTGATTGATTACCAGGGAGTTAGATATTACTAACACAGAGATGCATTCAGAACATCAGTAAGTAGTTTCAGACATTTTGTGTTTTGGCAATTTAGATAACAAATGCAATTTAAAAAAAAAAATTTACTAAGATTGAGAAAAAAATCATATATTATGATAGTAAAAAAGGAAAAAAGTAAATTTTATTGAGAAGCCAAAAGACTTTATTTGACATTTGTATAGGTATTTTAAAGCTAAAAATAAACTCAGAGACTAGGATTTAATTGAGACGCCATGGGGATTGCTTTAAAGGCATGGAGAGCAAAGAACGATGTGAGATTTTCAGAATTTGTTACCTCTTTTTCCAAAAGAAACAATTTTCTTTTTATTGATATTATATATCAGGTCCTGAGGGGAACTTTTTGTGTTATTTAAATCAGAAAGAAGCAATAGGAAATAAATTTAAGGGAAAAAAGAATGAGACAGAAAATAAAACAAAACAATGACACATCTATTCCAAATAGAATCCAACAACACACTATATAAAAGCAAAAACAAATATTCAAAGAGAATAGAAATTAAGCAGTATCTGAGGCTATCCCAAAAGTCTTGGTGGTTTTTGTTGTTATTGGTAGTATTGTTTTTTGTTGCTGTTATTTTTATCTCTACCATTCATTTGTATATGTCACTTTCCTTTTCAAGGATAGAGTCACAGATCCAAGGAAGTAGGAAAGGCTCATATATCGGAGTAAGTATCCCCTGCTAGTCACTTATATCTATGTGATGGACTAACAACCATTTGGACAAATACCTTTTATCTTGAGTTTTAACTTTTGAAATAGCTTTATTGAGAATAACTGATATACGACAAACTGAATATATTTAATATGTACAATTTGATCAGTTTGGAAATACACATCCGTAAAATGATCACCATAATTACGATAATCAACATATGGGCTACCTCCAGAACTTTCCTCTCACTCCTTTGAGTTTTGTTTTGTTTTGTTTTATTTTGTTTAGTGGTAAGAAGACTTAACATGAGATAACCTCTGTTGACGAATTTTGACGTATACAATAGTGACTTGTTAAATACAGCCACTATTTTGTACAGCAGACCTCTAGAAATTATTTATTTTGCATGACTGACATTGTAGAGCCATTGAATGAGATGTCACCTCACACTTGTTAGGATGATTACTATTAAAAAAAAAATGATAGCAAGTGCTGGTGAGGATGTGGATTAATTAAAAACCTTGTACACTGTTCCTAGGAATGTCAATTTGTGAAGCCACTGTGGAAAATAGAATAGAGGTTCCTCAAATTTAAAGATTGGCCAGGTGCAGTGGCAAATGCCTGTGATCCCAGTACTGTGGAAGGCTGAAGTGGAAGGAATGCTTTAGGCCAGGAGTTTGAGACCTGCCTGGACAAAACAGCAAAATCCTCCCTCTACAAAAATTTTAAAGTTAGCTGGGTGTGGTGGTGCACGCCTGTAGAGAGGCACCTTAGAAGGCGGAGGTGGGAGGATTGCTGGAGTAAGTTCAGGACTGCAGTGAATTATAAGAGCATCACTGCACTCCAGCCTGCATGGCAAAGCAAGTGTCAGCCTAAAACAAAACAAAACAAAACAAAACAAAAACAAAAGAGAGAGAGAGAGAGAGAGAGAGAGAGAGAGAAAATACAAATATAAAAACAACAGGTAACTTCTGGGCATATTTTTTAAATAATTGAAATGAGGATCTCAAGGAGATATCTGCATCCCCATGTTCCTCACAGGTCAAGTACCTTTTAGTTGTTATAAATTGGAAAGATAAATGACTATTGATTTCATTCAAGGGCAGTAACCCCCAAAAGGAATTCTTCTACGACTTCCACTCATTGATACTTAAAACCACTGAATTTTAAAATTCATAAGGAATGGACTATCTCAATTTAGTTCAAACATTTAAGTTCTAAATGTAAGGAATTTAAGATGAGTTAGAAGTAATAAGTATATTTATAATGAGATATAATATAAGCTAGAATTTACATGAGAGAGTTGTAAATTAAATATTAGAGTAGCATACAGGTGAATGAGTTTAATATCCAAATAGGAAAAAGGAAGATTAGAGAGTGCTTCATGCAGTAATCTTTTATAAGAACCAGTAAGTATGTTTGACCTTTGCCCCAGAGAGAGAGAGAGAGAGAGAGAGAGAGAGAGAGATTATCATTTTTATACTAGACCAAAAAGAAGCCTGCTCCTTAATCTGGAGGGGCACACTCTCTGTATATCCCAAGGCTGTTGGCTAAACAAATATCTTTGAAAATACAGTCTTGAACAAAGGCAGTCCTTACTTCTGCTCACAAGATGGGCAGAAATGTGAAGAGCTCACGGATAACTGTCTCACAATAGAGACAAGGCACCTCAGTAAGCCACATGAGAGATGATCTATCCCTGGAACTATGGAAAAATGAAAGGCAGAAGAGTGAGTCAAGCATTACGAAAATGGGTAAAAGGGAATGAATATGCGTTGTTTGGGAATGGGGGAAATGAATAGCTGAAGATTTCAATATGAATAAATGTATATCTGTTTCAAAGCATAAGATAACTATACCTGGGTAGACGCTATCTTGGCAATTACTTGCTAAGTAGAAAATGACCCAGAAAATTCACATGTAAATGATTCAACAAAACACTGTATTTGTAATCTCTATCAATTAAAATATGAACATTTTATTTGTTAACTGATATAGAAAATATTGGTTCATTTAAAGGTGATACTATCTTTGTTATTGATTCTTATGTATATTAGCTAGTTTTTCTTTTGGTTCATCTTTTGACAATCAGCCCATTAGAAGCTAAATATATGTTATTTCTTAAGAAAAAATAAGCGTTTCCAGAGCTAATGAGAAGCATTGCATTTAAGTAATAAATAACCTTAAATTTAGTATAAATTTATCATAAGAATTATTCATTTAGGATATTTGGAGATATTGCCAAAAGCCAATCATGCTTATACATATATATAACTATGAGAAAACTCACAATTTTTATTCATGTCATGTTGTATCTAAATGATAGGTATGTGATTTATCTTACCTGCTGCAGTTGACAATTTAGTCATCAGTAAAAAACAAAATTAAATCCATTACTTTGCATGTTAGCAATCTGACCTATGGAATCATGGAGCTGTTAAGCAACAGCAAGCTTTATTTGTGCTCCCAGAAAACCAAAACTGATGTCAAAGAAAAAAGATTAGTATTAAGAATGAAAATTTTGAGTGCCATCTGGGATTGATGATTAAAATCAATTTCAAAATACATAATAGCAAATGTATTAGTCCGTTCTCACATTGCTGTAAAGAAATGCCTGAAACTGGGTAATTTATATATTTAAAAAAAGAGCTTAATTGACTCACAGTTCCACAGGCTGTATAGGAAACATGGCAGCATTTGTTCAGCTTCTGGTGAGGCCTTAGTAAACTTACAATTACACAGAAGGCGAAAAGAGAACCAACACTTCACATGACTTAAACAGAAGGAAGGGAGTGGGGGGAGAGAACAGTGCTGAGGGGATGGTGCTAGGCCATTCATGAGAACTCCATCGCCACGATTCAATCATCTTCCATCAAGTCCGACCTCCAACATTGGCAATTGTATTTCAGCATGATATTTGGTTGGGGACACAGATCCAAACCATGTTAGCAAGTAAAAATCTCACTTAATTTTTAATGAATATTTGTAGAGTAAATTCATTATAAAGTAAATCCTAATGCAAGCAGTGATATAACAATTTTCATGCATTTTTTAGAATTTGGGCCTATGGATTTATAATCACACTTCCTAAAATTCAAAAATAAATTTAGGATATCAAGAAGAAAATGAGGTCTTAGATAGCCTTATCAAACATCTACTGATTCTAATTATTTTTTCTAATTCCATGATATTTTACTGCCTTATTTATTTCCCAGTTGGGGATAGAATCAATATTCTTATTCTTAGGTTCAGAAAAAAATAACTGACATGAATATGCCTGATGGATTCTTATCAGGTAAATTCAATATGTAGGGCAAAACAAAATGTCCTAGCGTGTAAGATAAAAGTAGTCATTTGATAGTACAGAAAGTTGTGCTTTAATATCCATCTAGGAAAAAGGAAGATTAGAGAGTGCTTCATGCAGTAATTTTAAATTCTACATTTCTGATACTTCCAGTATTATTATTTTTGGGTGGGTTTATAACATTATCCTTTTTCCTTGCTCAAAAATTTGATTTAGAAGGATAGAAAAAAATCTTAAGCCAGGAAGAGGAGTAAAACAGCACAATAAGGCAAGAAACAAAAGAAAACTACTTTGTACTTTCTTGCAAAAAGTTGGAGGACAACCTTAAAGTTGTCTGAGAAAGAATGGGTAGGCCACTTCCATTCCCCTCACTTTGTGACATGAACATTTTAAAATTTCAATTCTGAATAAATTTGAAAATTGAAAAAGGTTATGTAGAAAAGTTTTAGATGAAAATACTTTGTGGATACTGTTGCCTGAGAAATATCACAACTATTTGGATTTAGGGACAATTCTCTGAATCAAATTGTTACAAATCATTTAAAATAAGTAAAAAGCAAAGGTCTGATTGAGTCCACCAATAATTTGTGATTGAAAAAGCCTTCAACAATTCAAATAGAAAGAAAAATAAAGCAGGACAAAGATGATCCTAGTGGACAATTTTCCTAAACTCAGTTAAAAAAAATCTTTGGTACACTTTTTCATAGACACAGCTTCTCAGAAAATTGGGCTTCTTTATTAATTATTCCCTGTGACAAATAGGAAAGATTTAGCAGAGGCACTCTTTCCTGCACATCCCTCCTCATGAGCATCTGCCTATCAGTAGTATCCTCCAAGATTTTAAAATGTTTCTAGAAGGAAGGTGAGCAGCTGAAGACTTCTCCAACACTACTGTGTACCACTTCCCGGCCACAGTTGAACAAGAAGTAGTGAAGCAGGTTCACCCTGCACTGGTTGCCAGCTTGAGTCCAGTGAGACAGAACACCAATGCACAGAAGTTACATGAAGCAAGCTTATGACCTACAGAGTCAGGAAAGAGCAACAGAAGCCAAGGAGTCATTGTGTGCTGGTCCCCCAAGGGTCAGGAAGCTGCCCTGGCCAGTAGAGTCCCTCGTGCACATTCCCCACTTGTACCACAGATGAAAGTCTTCAGAAAGCAGCGTAACTTGAGTTTTATGCCTCAGGATTAATGTGGCACAGAGGCCCAAAGTGTTGAAGGACATCCTATTGTAAGGGGACTGGAAGAGAGCTTAGGCTGTTACAGTCAATTCCCTCTTATCTCAAGATATTGCATTTCCAACAAACTCTACAGCTATTCTTAAGAACTGCAAGCCAGAAGAGGTGAGGAGGAATGAGTTAGTTCAAGGCTACCCAGGGAACTATTCTGCAAAAGTGGCTCAAAAGATTACGAGAAGATGGCTTGAAGGGATGAGTGAGTAACTAATTATTTTCCTTTTAAGTTAGTGCACCATTTTAAGCAAACTGACTAATACTATTAAGAAATTAACAGTATGTTTGCTTTCATTCGAAATTCCCAAAGCCTTTGTTCTTTCTGACAACGTATTTAAGGCAATGAAAGTACTGGCAACTATTCAAATAAGCTTAAAAATATTTTGCAAAAGAAAGGCAATTTTTTATATGTTATATCTGCTGCTCTTGTATCATACAAATGGCCAGGACTAATGTCTGCCAGTGATGTATTTATGGAAATATGGGCATTACATTTGGCTGGGAAGAATTTCAAGTAGATAAACCAAAACAGAGCGATAAAAAAAAAGTATATCTAGTGTATGTGACATTCCTTTGGGAAACCATCTTTTCTTGGCCAAGCAAATTTATAAAATAAAAAATGAGGGTCTTATCATGTTAAAAGACATGAAATATACCTGTGAATGTTATAAAGAGAATATTTTGTTTGGCATTGGTTTATAAAATTATGTTTTGATGTGAAAATTATTCTGAAATTACGGAATAAGCACGTAGATTTTTTTTTCAAAGCACAAAAAAAAATAAAAATAAAAAATAAAAATAAAAAAAAAAACGAGTTCCTGGAAAGGAAGGGAAATATTGCCATCTGAATATATTTGCCTGAAAAAATAATTGTCTCCTTTTAAGAGCTGGCTCTGTCATTGGTGTTGAAAAAAGCACACAAAATTAATTCATATGGTTTAATTTTATTTTTTATACTTATGAGTTTTAGACTTACGTACTTTTTCTTTCTTAAGAATGAAGTCGCTTACATTTGCATTTAATACATGGTTAAGTTTATGCAATTGATATATTATTAATTTGTATTATTCATCAGTATTTTTGATTTTCAACTGGTTCAGCTGGTGCATATTAAGTGACAACTGCCAAAAATGTAAATTAGAAAATAATCACTTTTTCCAACACATTTCACTTAATCAATTTGGTGATGGGTTGATGTACTTTTGTTTTTGTTTAAGAGCTTGTGTTATAAAACAGTTGTCAGATAATTCAATTACATCCTGTGGTAACACAAAATTGGCCAAAGATTTATAACATCAAATTAAATTTAGAAATCTAAAACTTGTATATGGATAATTATTTTATGATTACATTATTGGCATATTATATAAAGCTCTTTATTTTCCAAATGATTATGAAAATAAAATGGCATTCTCAAATAGGTTTAAAATATAACCGAAAAAAATGAGAGAGCAGAATGTTATACTGGCTTTCAGTTTGTAATCCTAGAAGGAGAAAGCTGGACAGTGTAGGCCTATTGCCACGTGGCACACAAAAATCAGAGAACTATCATGACAGCATAGGGCACATTGGCTGTAAAAGGACATGAGTTAGCTCTACTGCACCTCCCTTAATTCTTGCTGTTCCATGAAAGGTATTCCCATGTTCCCCAAAGCACCATACAACAAAATATAATAAAACTCAGACTCAGCATCATGTGGGAGAGCCTCTGGAAAGTGGAAACTATCCTAGTTCCTTTGGGCTACTATCAAAAATGTCATACAACGGGTAGCTAATAAAGTAAATAAATTTATGTTTTCACAGTTCAGGAGCCTGAGAAGTTCAAGATTAGAATGCCAGCACATTTGGTGTCTCACATGTCTAAGGAGTTGAGTAAGCTCTCTGTGGTCTCATTCATAAGGAGACTAATCCCATTCATTAGGACTCTACGCTCATGACTTAATCACTTCTCAAAGGCTTTAGCTCCAAACACCATCACATAGGGAATTAGATTTCAATGTTGGAATTTGAGGAGGGACAAAAACATTTAGTCTGTAGCAGAGAGATGCCCAGTTTTAGAAGCTTTGCAGGGGTTGGGGGGTGGAGATTAGCTGCTAAATGGAGGGCATGTAGAATATAGCTGAAAGGCAAAGGTGTCTACAGCAATACAAGAAAGACACTGATCTCTGAACAAGTCAAACAAACAGACCATGGGTGCAACACTTGATACTTCACTAGCAGATGCCAACAAGCCATACCAAAGCCTGAAGAAGTCACTAGTTGGAAAGCCAAAGGACAAAGAGGAAAGAAGGTGATCCTTCATGTGTGCATCTCAGGTATTCTCTCCCCTTATGCATGCCCTGAGTCAACCAAATGTCTATTTAGGTAGTGAGAAAATCCCAGGAAGATGGATTTTTACCTAAAAGAGGCTACTTAAATTAGAAAAGACTGACACACTACTGTATTTTAATTAATACAAGAAGCCATAATTTTTAAGATGCAATCCAATTTTAGAGGTGTTAACGTGCTTAAAAATGTGATTTAATTAAGAATGAAGAAAAGAATAATACTGAGAAAAGGACTATTAATACATATACATAAAATTGTATTTGCCAACCTCTACCATACCTCTGAAACTGTTATTTGTGGCTGTCTCCCCTGAACTAGTCATTGTAAATCATCTTTGAATGGGGCCTTTTAACACAGGGAATAATAATCTATAGGTATAATTGCTTATTTAACCAGGAATGATTTCAGCAGTCCAAACAACATACTTGAAATAAGAAATCTTTTTAGAGTTCTCTACAACCTTTATTTTCTGAAATGCCCTATCTCCCTTACCTCATATATATCTGATGTCATAGACTACAATGAAATTCTATTATCCCACTTTGTTCTAACTGCTTAGAAAAGTGACTCTGTAAACTCTACTAGCAGTTTTGATATATCCATTAAGTGTATTTTAATTAACACCAGATAATTTCTCAAATACCGATTTGGATTTATTATACAGTATCAACATGAGTCTAGAATAGCAATATGTTTCAGGAAACAATTAGTTGATTCTTTATGAAGCTTCAACTTCGATATATGAATACATGCAATTAGAAGATTTTCTAGGTTTATATAGTTGGAATACTGACTAAGATCATTTCCAATTAATCCCTATTTTCCTTAGCTATATTTCTCTTATTTCAATTTTAAAATCGTTCATTCATTCTCCTTTTATAATTGCAATAATCAGGAGAACACCTGATGGTCTGAGGGTATTCAACTTTGCTCCCCAGGGGACTCTTTGTGCTCTATTTTGCAAATAGTTTGAAATTTGAATTTCCCCTCTATTATATCATGAAATACTCATCTATCTATCTATCTATCTATCTATCTATCTATCTATCTATCTATCTATCTATCTATCTAGATAAAAAGATATTTCTTAATATATACATATTCTTAGATTAACTTTAAATGATTGAGTTGTTCTCAGGATTACTAATACACTTAAATTGGTGATTTTCATGTGTACTTTTACTGCCTATTAGAAAGACACTTTTTAGATATTTGTGAGAGTATTTTTGTTTGTCAGAATGGCTGCAAGGACTTCTTACATTCAAGAACAGGTGACAAAGGATGCTAAGTGTACCACATATGCATAAGACTGTCTTACACAGATAAGCGCTTTGCCACTTCCTACAGGAAGCAGCTTACAGGATATTGTGCCAGGTATAAACCTTTTTAAAATTTATCACTAGGAATTAACTGTATTTCATGTTTGAACAGAAATATTTTTGCGTAATTTCACATAACACTAACCTGAAAATAAGTACTGAGGAAAGCTTATGAGAACAGTTTCATTGTGGTTCCTGTCAGAAATTTTACTAAGAGTTGTTTACTGGACTTGCCGTGCACATTATCTGTATAAGTCTATAACTGTTGATATTGTACAATCATGCCTGTGTATTTTTGTATGATAATAGACATTATTTTATTTTAATGGATCTACCTTCTAGACATTATATTGATTAATAAACTTTCCACTCATGTGTGGGATTAGTCAGTGATTGCTCCAATAATGCTGCATCAGAAATTAACCATAAATGCAGTAGCATAAAACCATCTCCATTAATTTCTTGCCTTTTTCAACTAATTTAATAGTTAGAGTTTTAGATTATTTGGGGTATATTTTTCTCCAATTAGAAGGTCGAACTCAGGTCTGCTCCACCAATCTCTCATTCTCTCCTGAACCAGAGATAATCTGAAGCACGTTCTTTTGGTTTGAATATAGAAGCACAAAATATATAGCTTAAATGAGTGAGCACAGTTCAAATTTTTGCTCACATGACATTTGTTAACATACTTGGCCAAAGCAAGTCACACGGTCAAGCCAAAAATCTAAAAATGGGAAAATACACCCCATTCATCATGAAGCTAAAGCAAGACATACGACCAATTCTAACATTAATGAGGTGGAAAAGTATATGTCTCCTATGGAGTCATGTTAAGGAGACAAAGTTAATGTTTGCTGTAAAATAACCTAAAATGATAGGCATTATATTGATTTTTATTAAATTAGGTATAGAATTGGATCATGGTATCTACGACTTTCATTGAACACAGTACGCTGCTTTAAAATAAGCTTTCCGGCCAGGCGTGGTGGCTCTCGCCTATAATGCCAGCACTTTGAGAGGCCAAAACAGGTGGATAACCTGAAGTCAGGAGTTTGAGACCACCTTGACCAACATGGTGAAACCCCATCTGTACTAAAAATACAAAAAATTAGCCGGAAGTGGTGGTGCATGCCTGTAATCCCAGCTACTCCACAGGCTGAGGCAGGAGAATTGCTTGAACCCAGGAGGCAGAGGTTACAGAGAGCCGAGATCATGCCATTGCACTCCAGCATGGGTAGCAAGAGCAAAACAATGTCTCAATAAATAAATAAATAAATAGGCTTTCTATTTAGAATGCACACGAAATATTCAAGTTGGACCATATCTTGAATTATAAAGTAATCTTAAGATTTTGAAAAAATTGAAATTAGGTAGATTATGCTCTCTGACCATGTAGTAGGCAGAAAACGGGCTCTGCAAAAATGTTCTCATCCTAATCCCCAAAACCTATTAATCGGTTATAGGCAATAGGAATATTGCAGATGTGACATAGTTAAGAATTTTGAGATGAGAATATTATTCTGGATTATCTAGATTGGCCCAGTGTAATCACAGGATCATTTTAAGAAAGCTACAGAAGGATTAGAGTCAGAGGAATTGTGACTAGAGAAACAGAAGTGTTTCAAAGTGTTGCCAATTCTACAAGAGGACCACGTCAAGCAATCGGAACGATTCTAAAAGCTTGGAAAGGCAAGCCCCTAGCAATCTTTAATCTACTTCCGTTTCTACAAATTTTCCATCTTGTACCATGTACTAGAACTTTAGCTCTTTTATGGCTAAATAATATTCCAATTTTATGTGTATGAAACATTTTATTTATACATTCATCATCTGTTGATAGACATTTGAGTTGTTTCTTTTTTTAAATTAATTTATTATTATAATACTTTAAGTTCTAGGGTACATGTGCATAACGTGCAGGTTTGTTACATATGTATACTTGCGCCATGTTGCTGTGCTGCACCCATCAACTCGTCAGCACCCATCAACTCGTCATTTACATCAGGTATAACTCCCAATGCAATCCCTCCTCCCTCCCCCCTCCCCATGATAGGCCCCGGTGTGTGATGTTCCCCTTCCTGAGTCCAGGTGATCTCATTGTTCAGTTCCCACCTATGAGTGAGAACATGCGGTGTTTGGTTTTCTGTTCTTGTGATAGTTTGCTAAGAATGATGGTTTCCAGCTGCATCCATGTCCCTACAAAGGACAAAAACTCATCCTTTTTGATGGCTGCATAGTATTCCATGGTGTATATGTGTCACATTTTCTTAATCCAATCTGTCACTGATGGACATTTGGGTTGATTCCAAGTCTTTGCTATTGTGAATAGTGCCGCAATAAACATACATGTGCATGTGTCTTTATAGCAGCATAATTTATAATCCTTTGGGTATATACCCAGTAATGGGATGGCTGGGTCATATGGTACATCTAGTTCTAGATCCTTGAGGAATCGCCATACTGTTTTCCATAATGGTTGAACTAGTTTACAATCCCACCAACAGTGTAAAACTGTTCCTATTTCTCCACATCCTCTCCAGCACCTGTTGTTTCCTGACTTTTTAATGATCGCCATTCTAAGTGGTGTGAGATGGTATCTCATTATGGTTTTGATTTGCATTTCTCTGATGGCCAGTGATGATGAGCATTTTTTCATGTGTCTGTTGGCTGTATGAATGTCTTCTTTTGAGAAATGTCTGTTCATATCCTTTGCCCACTTTTTGATGGGGTTGTTTGTTTTTTTCTTGTAAATTTGTTTGAGTTCTTTGTAGGTTCTGGATATTAGCCCTTGTCAGATGAGTAGATTGCAAAAATTTTCTCCCATTCTGTAGGTTGCCTGTTCACTCTGATGGTAGTTTCTTTTGCTGTGCAGAAGCTCTTTAGTTTAATGAGATCCCATTTGTCAATTTTGGCTTTTGCTGCCTTTGCTTTTGGTATTTTAGACATGAAGTCTTTGCCCATGCCTATGTCCTGAATGGTACTACCTAGGTTTTCCTCTAAGATTTTTATGGTATTAGGTCTAACATTTAAGTCTCTAATCCATCTTGAATTAATTTTCGTATAAGGAGTAAGGAAAGGATCCAATTTCAGCTTTCTACTTATGGCTAGCCAATTTTCCCAGCACCATTTATTAAATAGGGAATCCTTTCCCCATTTCTTGTTTCTCTCAGGTTTGTCAAAGATCAGATGGCTGTAGATGTGTGGTATTATTTCTGAGGACTCTGTTCTGTTCCATTGGTCTATATCTCTGTTTTGGTACCAGTACCATGCTGTTTTGGTTACTGTAGCCTTGTAGTATAGTTTGAAGTCAGGTAGCGTGATGTTGTTTCTAACTTTTGACTATTTTGAATAATGTTGCAATGAATATTGACATAAAATTATCTGAGTCTCTTTTTGATTATTTTGTTTTAATATTTTAAACTGTAATTCCTATGTCAGATGGGAATTCCATGTTTTAATTTCCTTTAAAGCAACTGCCAGGTTGCTTTACAAATTGACTGCAGAATTCTTATTCCCATTAGTAATGCAGAGGGTTTCATTTTCTCCATGTCTTTGCCAAAACTTTTATGTGTTTTTATTATAGACATTCTAGTAAGTGTGAAATGGTATCCCATCATGGTTTTGATTTGAATTACTACAAATGGCAAATGTTGTTAAACAGTTTTTCATTGGCTTATGGGTCATTTATATGGCTCCTTTGGAGAAATGTCTATTTAAGTCTGATGCTCATTTTTTATTTGGATTGGTTGTCTTTTTGTTGATGAGCTATATCACTTATGTTTTGGTTATTAAACTCTTATCAGCTACATGATTTGCAAATATTTTATCTCATTCTATAGGCTATTTTTCACTTAATCACATTCTTTAATGTATAAATATTTTAATTTTTATATAGTCAAATGCATCTATTTTTCTTTTGTTTCTTATGTTTTTGTTGTAATATTTAAGAATTTATTGCCAAATATGAGGTCAAGAAAATTTATCCCTATGTTTTTGTCTATGAATGAAATGGTTTTACCTCTCAAATTTAGGTGATTAATCCATTTAATTTTTTAAATGGTCTTATGTAGAGAGCCACCTTCATTATTTTGCATAATAATATTCAGTTGTCCTACTTCCATCACTTGAAGAAAGTATTGTTTTTCCATTGAATGTATTAGGCACCTGTGTTAAAAATTAATTGTCTCAAATGGATGAATTTATTTTTAGACTCTCAATTTGAGCAGTCAATGTGTCTATCCTTACATCAGTGACACACTGTTTTAATTACTGTAGCTTTTTAGTAATTTGTAAATTCTGAAAGTGTAAATTCTGCAAATTTTTCTTCATCTTCAGAGTTTGAATATGTGAGGCACCTTGAAATTCTATATAATATTGAGGATCGTTTCTACAAAATAATGCCACTTTAACTTTGATAAGGATAACTTGAATTGTAGGTCCACTTTGGGTAGTATTGCCATCTTAATAATGTTAAATCTTGTTATTATAAAAACAGAATATCTTCCCATTTATTTAGGCCTTTTGTAAATTTCTCACCTCTTTGATTAATTTTATTTCTAGATATTTCATTCCCTTAGATACTATTGTAAATGGAATTGTTTTCTTAATTCAAATTTCTGATAATTCATTGCTGTTGTATAGAAGCCAATCTGATATTTGTATGTTGATTTTGTGCCCTGTAACTTTACTGAATTTGCACATTAGCTTTGATGCTCCAAGAATCTTTGTGGATTTCTTGGGATTTTCTACCCATAGGATCATGTCAAATGGGAAAGTGAAAGTGAAGTATTAAAGTCCCCAGTAGATAGCTATTGTAGAGCTGTCTACTGCTTTCATACTGTCAGTGTTTGCTTTATATATTTGGTACTCTATGGGTTGGTGCATGTATGTTTATAAGAATTATACCTTCTTAATAAATCAAATATTTCATTAATATATAATGTTTTTAATATTTTATAAAAGTCTTTGTCTTAAATGTATTTTATTTGATATTATTATACTTATCTTTCTGTTAATTACTATTTCCATGGAATGTCATTTTTCAACCTTTCACTATCAATATATTTGTGTTTCTAAATCTAAATTAATCTTTTTTTATAGTTAGCTCTTTTTCTCAATATGTACTGCCAATGTTTTACTTTGGAATGGTAAATTTAAATAATTTACATTGAAAGTAAATATTGATTAGGAGGGACTTATGTCTGCCATTTTGCAATGTGTTTTCTGTATACTGCATATATTTTTATATCATTGCTTTCATTACTGTCTTTTAAAAAATTTTAGCTGATTTATGTATTAAACTATATTGATTTTCATCTAATTTTCTTTTGTGTACACTCTTTAGATTATTTTATTATTACCATGGTGATTATATTTAACATCCTACATGTATAATAATTTAAGTAGATATAATATAAAAATACATATAAAATCTCTGCTTCTTTACAGCTACATCTCCTCATCTTATTATTGACACTGATTATATCTTAATACATTTTGTGCCCAAATAGCATATAATTTTAATTGTATTTTATACATTTGTGCTTTAAATCATGTAGGGAATAAAAAAGAAATCACAAATCAACATTACAATAATACAGACATATATTTGACCAGGTGTGTATTTATCTTTATTGAGTTTTTTATTTTTTCATAAGGCTTCAGGTTACTAGCTGGTGTCCTATTGTTCAAACTGAAAGAATTCCTTTCCTATTTCCTGTAGGACAAGTCTAGTTGTAATGAGCTCCCTTCTCTTTTGTTTACCTAGGAATGTCAATAAATTCTTTGTAAATCATAAAATACAATTTTGCTTTTTATAGAATTATTGGTTGATTTATTTTTATTTTCCTTCAGTACTTTAAATACGTCATCCCATAGTCTTTTGCCTTCCATGGTTTCTGATGAGAAATTGGCTATTAATTTTATTGTACATTATGAGTTACTTCTTTTCTGCTGCTTTCAAGATTCTCTATGAGTTTTGACAATTTAATTATTTTTTTTTTTCTGGGTATGAGCCTCTTTGACTTTATCTTATTTATAATTTATTATTCTTTATAGATTTATAGATTCATATGTTTCATAAATGCCGGACTCACAGACCACTTAGGCTCTGTTTACTTTTCTTATTTTTCTTCTCCTCAAACTCAAAATTTCAACTGTCCTGTCTTCCAGTTTGCTGATTCTTTCTTCTGCATGCTCAAATTGGAAGTTTTAATTTCAGTTATTGTATTTTTAGCTTTAGAATTTCTGTTAGGTTTATTTTTATAATTTCTGTCTGTTTATTGATGTTCTTTCTTGTTTGATTACTGCATTATTTTTCTTTTTTTTTTTTTTTTTTTTTTGAGACAGAGTCTCGCTTAGTCGCCCAGGCTGGAGTGCAATTGCAAGCTCCGCCTCCCGGGTTCACGCCATTCTCCTGCCTCAGCCTCCCGAGTAGCTGGGACTACAGGCGCCCGCCGCCTCGCCCGGCTAATTTTTTGCATTTTTAGTAGAGACGGGGTTTCACCGTGTTAGCCAGGATGGTCTCGATCTCCTGACCTCGTGATCCGCCCGCCTCGGCCTCCCAAAGTGCTGGGATTACAGGCGTGAGCCACCGCGTTTTCTAATTACTTTTAGTTCCTGTCTTGTTTATGCTTTATCTCTTTAAACATACTTGAAATAGTTGTTTTAAAGTCTTTGTCAAGAAAATTTGAGGTCTGGGCTTCCTATAGAAGGTTTTAATACATTTATTTCTTATAATTTCACCATACTTTTCCTGGTGCTTGGTATACCTTGTGTTTCTTTGTTGAAAACTGGACCTTTGAATATTAAAAGGTGGCTACACTGAAAATGAGATTTTTTCCTTCTCAGAGTTTAGGTATTGGGAGGCTGCAGTGTTTCATTTTCTTAGTGATTTTTCCAAACTAGTTTTTCCAAAGACTGTATTTCTTGTTATGTGTGGTCATTGGAGTGTCTGTCTTCAGTTCACGTTGAGCTAGTGTTTTGGTAGACGTTTCTTCAAATGAAAGAAGCTAAAAAGAAACAAAAGGAAATAAAAGAAAAGAATACAATTACAAAAAAAAATTAAAAATAACAAAAAAAATATTCTTTTTGTTATTTTATATTATCTGTGTTCTGAGATACTTCTTCAACACTCAGTGAGGCCTGTATTGAGCATAGGAGCCAATCCAAGGTGAAAACTTACGGCATTCTGCAGTCTTTTCTGAGTATGCATCATGCTTTTGGCATAAATGTGACTTTCCAAATATCCCATATATCGGAGTGTTTTTTAATATTCTAATTTCTCCAGGAATCTCCCCAGGTTTTTCTTTCAAGTTGTAGGTGATTTAGTGTACACATTGATCCTACTATTTTTCAGTGGGCATCTGTGGGCTATAAGTTTCATTTCCAGCAAATTTGAGCAATGGTTTTTATTCCTGGCCTTAGTTCCAAGTTAGGAAAAACAAAGTTGACTACTTTGCATCAGTCTTTTAGCTAGACCCCAAACAAGTTATTACAGATATAATCTGTGAATAATATGTGAAGAAGGTCTGTTTTGCTTTCTCTAAAACCAAAGGTCAGGATTCTATACTGCAAACATGATCTGTAGCCATTACAAGACGGCTAGCATGGTTGGTTATAAATCTTTGACTATTGTCAAGAGTTCTGAGAAAGCTGTTTCTGATACTTTCTGCTTTTTAAAAATGTTTTCATGTGGGAAAGGAGTTTGTAGTTGCCTACTCCATCATCTTTTTCTGATGTTACTCCTCAACATAATTTTCATATTTTTTTAGCAAAAAATAGCAGCCTTATACATAATGACATTTTTGTGACAAGAAGATGAGCCTAACAACCTTTGATATTTAATATGATCATATTTTTCTTCATGTATACACCCCAATTATTTAAACCCTCTTATCTTGTCACATGCAAAATGTCTTTTTAAAAAATAGTAAAATATGCCACTTTAGAGTTCACAAACATATTGTGAACTTTTATAATATTTTTATATGTACTTATTATATCATTTGTCATTATGTTTTACTCAGAAAAAAACTGACAAATCCATAGTTATTGACTTTATGCTAAGTACTTATAATGGTTTTCTGATAATCATAGAAGTTAATTTTAAATATGTTATTTAGAACTTCTTTCATTGAATATGTTTTTTTTTTGTTTTTTTTTTTTTTTTTTTTTTTTTTTGAGACGGAGTCTCGCTCTGTCGCCCAGGCTGGAGTGCAGTGGCGCGATCTCGGCTCACTGCAAGCTCCGCCCCCTGGGTTCATGCCATTCTCCTGCCTCAGCCTCCCGTGTAGCTGGGACTACAGGCGCCCGCCACCACGCCGGGCTAATTTTTTGTATTTTTAGTAGAGACGAGGTTTCACCGTGGTCTCGATCTCCTGACCTTGTGATCCGCCCGCCTCGGCCTCCCAAAGTGCTGGGATTACAGGCGTGAGCCACCGCACCCGGCTCATTGAATATGTTAAGATTAGTTACATTAGATACATCTTTACTGAAGAAATATTGTTCATAAAATAATGATTTATTTTTATGTAATTTGGATATTTCCACATTTTTCTCATGTTAAAAATAAACTTTATTTTTAATATTATTTTTGAACCAAACAAGAGAAAAGAAATATGGTGAGTTATTTGACTGTAAACTACCTGGTTCTTTACCACATCAGTCTAAAAGTATCAAAGGGGCAGGTGTTGGAGCATCATTTCAATAGAAAAAAAAAAATAGAGCCTAAGCCCTTGTGGCAGATGTCAAGCATGCTGACAGCTGTTAAAAGAAAAATCATTTCCCTGATCCAGTGCAAGGAGACAGCCTGTAAGATTAAAGATGTATCTCTTCATCTATGTTTTTGGCAGATCGTTTCCACTGAATAGGGCCTGAAAGGTACTTCAGATGAGTAAAGGACTCCGGAATTTTCATCATCTCAACCACACAAAAGGTATAATGAAAAATCAGAAAGTAAAGAAATATAGAAAAATAAGAACAAAAACCTAAGCTGACCAATATTTTTGTGTGGTCTTAATCTCAAATATTACTAAGATAATATTTTTCTTGTTTAAAATACTCTAAGTACTCCAGTGGTAAAGAAATAAGACACCAAACAGTAAATGGCTCATACTAAGAACTTAATAAATAATTATTAAATGAATGAATCAAGTGAACTTGATAATACAAAAATATTTGTTTGTAATTCATGGATTACCTTAGTTTATCTTGTCATCTGAAATGTTACCTAGTAAAATGGCTTTTATCAAAAAGAAAAATATAGCAAATACTAGTGAAGATGCAGAAAAAGGAAATTCTTATGTGCTATATCATTGGAAATGTGAACTAGCACAGCTATTATAGAAAACAGTGTAAAAAATTCCTTGTAAAACTAAAACAAAAGCTACCACATGATCCAGTAGTCCCTTACCCGGTATATATCCAAAAGAAATAAAATCAGTATGTCGAAGAGGTGCTTGCACATCCTTTACTGCATCACTATTTATGACAGTTGATTTAGGTTGGAATCAACCTGAATGTCCATCTATAGATGGATAAAGAAAAGATTACACACACACACACACACACACACGAAGACACATACAACGTAATCATTTCATTCAGCCATTAAAAAAAGAATAAAATCCTGTCATTTGCCACAACATGGATAAAACTAGAGAACACTGTTAAATGAAATAAGTCAGACACAGAAAGATAAATACCACATGTTCTCACTCATATGTGGAGTCAGGAAAAGTTGATTTCACACAACTAAAGAATAGAGTAGGAATAATGATTACTAGAGGCTATAGAGACAAAAGGGGAGGGATGACTGAGAGAGAAGTTGGTCAATAGATCCAAAAGTTATAGTTAGACAGAACAAGTATTGGTGTTTTATTACACACTAGTGTTACTATAGCAAATAACAGTGTATTGTAAAATCCAAAATATAAGAGATTTTGAATGCCATAATCACAGAAAAATGATGAATGTTTAAATTGATGGATATAGTAGTTATCCTGATTTGATCATTATACTATGCATACATGCACTGAAACATCACATTTTACTCCATAAATATGTGCAATTATTATGTCAATTATAGAGTTCGAAATTAAATTTTCGAATGTTACTGTTAATTAGTATTAATTTTATTAAATTCTCAATATTTTAATAATTTAAGTTTAGTTACACAAATGATTTTGTGCATATTCACTAGTAAAATTTTTAATATTAGAGTAAGATTAAAGTTGAAAATGTCCTTTAATACTCAATTCAGGACTGTCCTTTCTCTCCTAGTTTATTATATTTGTTGTTCCATTTGTAAAAACAATTACATAACAAATATAGTAGGTAGTACAACAGAGTGTAATTATTTGTAAATTACAGTGTTTTAAAAAAGTAAGAGTATATCTTAGCAATGTTTTCATATTACTACACATAGAGCTACACAATTTGCATAGTATTCCATACTACGGATAAATTAGAGGTTAATTATTTGTTTCCCTACTGGTAGACATTTAGTATTTATAAGTCATTTTTACTATTGCAAATATTGCTACTATCAATGCTCTTGTATACATCTTGCATTTTCTGAGTGTTCCTTTAAATGTAGAAATTGACAAGTAGAATTATTGGGCAAACAAATACATATTTTAAATTTAAGTTGAAATTTGCCTCATTTTGTGTAAATGCTGTAATATATTTATTTTGTTATTTTTACTGTTATTAGTGTGTTCACTGAGAAGCTGTCCTTACCTCACATGTCTATTCAAAATAGATATATTTTCAGATAAGGTGTTAGAATATAAATAAAATATGTTCGTTCCAACATATCCTTCTTATGTTTTCTCTGACATAAATTCTCCATCTCAGGAAGAAGTATTATGAATTATACCTTGAAAACTTCTACAAATTTTCCTCCTATGTTAGTGTATGTTCTATGCTCTACTAAGCTGCATTATATATTTTGTTTAGGCTCCATTTAAAATTTCCAGCTTATTTAAAGGTGACTTAATCCCATGATAACATTCTCAGATGTCACCAAGTGTTCAAATCTTTACTTTCTAAATGTCAGACATAGTGCTTTGCATATGATCAATATATTCCAAATAAGTATAGATTTATAAATATTAATTACACCAAGGCCATCTTTATAAAACTCAAGTCAGTTTTCTGGATTAGTTTCTTTCTTTTTTTTTTTTTTTTAAATTATTATTATACTTTAAGTGTAGGGTACATGTGCATAACGTGCAGGTTTGTTACATATGTATACTTGTGCCATGTTGCTGTGCTGCACCCATCAACTCGTCATTTACATCAGGTATAACTCCCAATGCAATCCCTCCCCCCTATCTTCCTGAGTCCGAGTGATCTCATTGTTCAGTTCCCACCTATGAGTGAGAACATGCGGTGTTTGGTTTTCTGTTCTTGTGATATTGATAATCTTTGCTAAGAATGATGGATTCCAGCTGCATCCAAGTCCCTACAAAGGACTCAAACTCATGATGGATTTTTTATGGCTGCATTAGTATTCCATGGTGTATATGTGTCACATTTTCTTAATCCAATCTGTCACTGATGGACATTTGGGTTGATTCCAAGTCTTTGCTATTGTGAATAGTTAAACATACATGTGCATGTGTCTTTATAGCAGCATGATTTATAATCTTTGGGTATATACCCATAATGGGATGGCTGGGTCATATGGTACATCTAGTTCTAGATCCTTGAGGAATCGCCATACTGTTTTCCATAATGGTTGAACTAGTTTACAATCCCACCAACAGTGTAAAAGTGTTCTATTTCTCCACATCCTCTCCAGCACCTGTTGTTTCCTGACTTTTTAATGATCGCCATTCTAAGTGGTGTGAGATGGTATCTCATTGTGGTTTTGATTTGCATTTCTCTGATGGCCAGTGATGATGAGCATTTTTTTCATGTGTCTGTTGGCTGTATGAATGTCTTCTTTTGAGAAATGTCTGTTCATATTGTTTGCCCACTTTTTGATGGGGTATAGTTTTATTTTTTCTTGTAAATTTGTTTGAGTTCTTTGTAGGTTCTGGATATTTAGCCCTTTGTCAGATGAGTAGATTGCAAAAATTTTTCTCCCATTCTGTAGGTTGCCTGTTCACTCTGATGGTAGTTTCTTTTGTGCTGTGCAGAAGCTCTCAGTGAAATAAAAGAGGACACAAACAAATGGAAGAACATACCATGCTCATATAGGAAATAATATCGTGAAAATGGCCATATTGCCCAAGGTAATTTATAGATTCAATGCCATCCCCATCAAGCTACCAATGAGTTTCTTCACAGAATTGGAAAAAACTACTTTAAATTCATATGGAACCAAAAAAGAGCCCGCATCTCCAAGACAATCCTAAGTCAAAAGAACAAAGCTGGAGGCATCATGCTTGACTTCAAAACTATACTACAAGGCTACAGTAATCAAAACAGCATGGTACTGGTACCGAAACAGAGATATAGACCAATGGAACAGAACAGAGTCCTCAGAAATAATACCACACATCTACAGCCATTTGATCTTTGACAAACCTGAGAGAAAACAAGAAATGGGGAAAGGATTCCCTATTTAATAAATGGTGCTGGGAAAATTGGCTAGCCATAAGTAGAAAGCTGAAACTGGATCCTTTCCTTACTCCTTATACGAAAATTAATTCAAGATGGATTAGAGACTTAAATATTAGACCTAATACCATAAAAATCCTAGAGGAAAACCTAGGTAGTACCATTCAGGACAAGGCATGGGCAAAGACTTCATGTCTAAAACACCAAAAGCAATGGCAGCAAAAGCCAAAATTGACAAATGGGATCTCATTAAACTAAAGAGCTTCTGCACAGCAAAAGGATTAGTTTCTTTGTATTAGTTTTACTATATATGGACCTGAGATCTTTAAAAATAAAATACATATTCAGTAGAATTCAAATTGATCTGTTATTTTTGGCAAAACAATATTGAAAACATTTCAGAATATACACATTATTTTCATAAATAGTTTGTAGTAAAGATATGATGCAGTGTCATAATCATTAATGTCAAAAAGCTTTTTTTAGTGTCCAACTTCTTTTTCTGCAATTTAAACCTATTATTTCCTGTCTAAATGCGAGTAGGGACTTAGAAAACCACCTACTACCACATATGCTATATTTGAAAGTTACTAAATTCTCCCACCATTGTGTCTCTCAGTTCTGTTCTTTGGTTGTTTGTTTGTATATTTGTTTGAGAGAGTTTCACTCTTGTTGCCCAGGTTGGAGTGCAGTGGTGTGATCTAGGCTCGGGGCAACCCCCGCCTCCCAGGTGAATGTATTTTTCATAGAGACGGGGTTTCTCCATGTTGTTCAGACTGGTCTCGAACTCCTGACCTCAGGAGATCCACCCACCTCGGCCTCCCAAAGTGATGGGATTACAGGTGTGAACCACTATGCCAGCCTTAGTGTGTGTATATACACATACACACACACACCCATACACACACACACACTATATATATATATACACACACTAAATATATATATATTTATATAATATATATATATATACACACACACTACGTAAATCTTTCAGATTCCAATGTGACTTTTGAAAATTTTGCAAATCATATGTACACTATGTACAGCAAAGTAAATATAATATCTTTCAAAGGAAGCCTTTGAGAGTCGTATGCTGCTATTCTTAAATTCAACAATCATGTTTGCTTTGGTTTTAAGCATGATTACCACTATTAAGTTTTTACTTTGAAAAGGAAATGAAAATGCCCAAAACACAGTTGCTTCCTCCTCTTATAAGCACTGAGTATGATGACCAGTGACAGTCACTAGAAGAATTGTAAGGATATAAATATATTTTAAAAGTTGTATTTAAAATGTTATATTTAATAACACTAAAGTTATTGAAATGTTATATTAATATAAATATGCTTTAAAAGTTGTATTTAAAATGTTATATTAATGGAATAGATCTTTGTGCTTGCTTAAGCATTCGTTTTTGGATCACAAACGTTTATTTATTCATTGGCAATGGCAATATTCATCAATACTTTGATAACACCAGAGGAATGAGTATGTATCTCTTGAAGAAAAACGATATTGGACTTGGATTTTACATTTCAGTGTCCCTTTTTGAGTAAAGGCATTCCTTGACTGTGTCTTAAGTATTTTTCTCTGAATGTTTGTAACTTACACAACACCAAACAGTGCCTTATATTCCTTAGGTATGTGTTACAGGCTGACTTGCATCCCACCCAAATTTGTATGTCAAAGTCCTCACCTCCAGTGCCTAAGAATGAATGTGTCAGGATTTGAAGATAACATTTTAAAAAAAGAAATTATTACATTAAAATTAAGTCATTAGGGTGGGCCTATTCCAATAGAACTGGTGTCCATATAAAAAGAGATTTGCATATAGATACACATACAGGGTAGATCATGTGAAGACACAGGGAGAAGACAGCCATTTACAAGTCAAAGAGAAAAGCCTCAGAAGAAACTAAAACCTTGCCACCACCTTGATCTTTGGATTTATAGCCTCCAGAATTGTAAGCAAATATATGTCTGTGTTTAAGACACCATATCTGTGATAGTTATCATGACATCCCAACAAAAAACACAATATTCAATTTAAAAATTGTGAAATAAATGAAGCTCGCAACAGGTAAAGCAGAATGGTGTAGGGGAAGAATGATTTTATACTAAACGATCTTTTTAAAAATGTAGCTTAGTCTTACGATAATCAATTTGTAGTCAACACAATGTGTGGCCAGTTGTTTAAGCGAAAGACAGGGACAATTATTAAATTTTTAATAAGAATATAATATACTAGTTAGAAACTGATATTAATAATTACATAAGGAAAAGGATACAACATACATTTTCTCCCTCTATATTGAGAGAGATTGCCATTATTTAATTAAGATTATTATCATTATTTAGTATTATATAGTTTTCATGTACTCATTTTGTATAAGTATCAAACACACACAGTAAATAACAGATGCAAAACTTCTTAGGATGTGGCATACTTTTGTCAGAGAAAATTTTAAATAAAGTAATGAATAGTATGCCATTTTACAGTCAATTTGTTCCATATGTAGAATAAACTAAGATATGGGTAATTAATATGATAGACTGTGTGTGTTTGATACTTATACAAGATGAATACATGAAAAGTATATAATATTAAATAATGATAATCTTAATTAAATAATGACAATCTCAATATAGAGGGAGAAAATGTATGTTGTATCCTTTTCCTTATGTAATTATTAATATCAGTTTCTAACTAGAATATTATATTCTTATTAAAAATTTAATAATTTTCCCTGTCTTTCCCGTAAACAACTGGCCATACATTGTGTTGACTACAAATTGTTTTAATTCACAGACAATATTGCAGAAATTGAAAGATAATTTTAATACTTTCCCAGCACTACAAATTATTTACATCTATACACACATATTAACTCTCCCCTGTAGTATCTCTGGGTGAACCATCCTTGCTCCTAAGAAAACTCTTTTACCTGTTTGCCACAATCTATCTATCCTTTTCAACATGACACACACATGCTTTGGCAAGTTTCCCTTTTACATCTGTAATATCAGATTGTTTCTCTGTATGGGATCATTCCCATCATAGTACAAACACACAATAAATTCTCATCTTAGAAAAAAAAATCACATACCTATAAATAAAAATTATCCTCCCTTGACCCTGATATTCTTCCATGTCACTCCTAAATGTGTACAGAAAAGTTTTTACATGTAGAGCTTACATTTATTCAGCTCCCATTATCTCTTACACCGATTTTAATCAGGCTTTTATTCCTTCCAAGGAAGCAGTTCATTTCTTTATTGACTACCCACTTCAACTGGGCTTTTTTTTTTTTTTTTCTTAAACAAGCAAATTTTCAGCATTTCTTACTTGAAATAACACGTTGTGGACAATGAGATACAGCAATGAACTAAATAAAGCTAAACAGAATAAATCAGGTGTCCTTTTTCATTGGTATTATAACATGGAATGCATTTGAACCACAAAAAATAATGACATTGTGTCTTTTGCAGCAACATGTTCAGAACTAGAAGCCATTATGTAAAGTAAGGTAACTCAGCGAAACAGAAAGCCATCCCACATTTTCTCACTGATAAGTGGGAGCTAAATAATGGGTACACATGGATATACAGGATAGACTCACAGTCACTGGAGTCCCCAAAAGGTGGCAAGATGGGAGGGTGGTAAGGGTTGAAAAATTACCTTTTGGGTACAAGGTTTACTATTTGGGTATTGGGTACACCAAAAGCCTACACTTTACCACTCTGCAATATAGCTACGTAACAAACTGCACTTGTACCTCCTAATTCTATACAAATTTTAAAAATATTTAAAGAAATTAGATAGCAGGAAAAATTAGTTCTTTAGAACTTCCTACTCACAGTATATTCTGTGGATGACTAGCATTGGCATCATCTAGGAACATGTGAGAAACAGAAACCACCAGGCTCTATGACAAACCTGTAGAATCAGAATTTCCATTTTTACTGAGATCCCCAGGCAATTCAAATAAACATTAGAGTTTAATTTAAGAAGCATTGGAAAACTCTTAACAGAAGACACCTACTTGGAAAATATGTAATAGACCTCTAATATTTTGTAAATTCATATTTATGAATTATTTTAATCCATCATTTATTTATTAGTATCTTTGCTTGGTGTTATTTCTGTGGTTTGCATTATAAATTCCAGTTTATAATTTCATTTCTTGTTTATAGATTTCATTTAGTTGCGAGAAACAGAATAGCCAGTACCACAGATGTAAAATGTTATTGCCATTCTTCCAGCAGCTCAACAGCATCACTACTGATATTTATCTGATTATCTCAAAAATTCAGTAATGTTGCAGGATGGTTTTTGCCTTCAAGCTGGAAAAAAAAGAGAAGGGACATAACAAGCATGGTTTCTGTTTTCATCAGAAAAGTAGAAGCTTTCCCAAAAAGCTCTCCCAAAAAGCATTCTCATCACAAAACATATCATCTTATTTGTTGTGTGCCAAAAGTGGGTAATTTGGCTACAACTAGTGGCAACTAGTGGCAAGATAGACTAGAAAAGTAACTACATGGCTTTCTAGGTTATATACAAAAAGATTATAAGAGCAAATATGATTAGAAATGTCTCTGGGAATAGAAAAGAGCAGTGTCTGCCACAACATCATAGATATATTAACTATGTCTTTAAACTTTAAATAGACACTTATAATAATTATTTATCACTACTACTACCACCAGCATGTCCATCTCCACACTAAGTATCACCATTGTAGATTTTCTCTTAATGAAGAATCTCAGGACCTACTAACTTTACTACTACTCTCATACGGATCCAGTGGTTTAGGTCATTCCTAGGATTTAAGTCACACAATATGGGCACAAATAACATATAAAATATATATTCTTTATGTTAAAAGTAAAAAGAATGGAATATATTTGTGGTGAGCAGATACTCCTTTGCTGTCTTTGAAGAAGTATGCTCACATGTTTTGAGTTTCCTAAGAAGATATGTGCATGGCAAAAACTGAGGAAGTCTCCTGCCAATAGCCACATGAAGACTGAAGCATTCAGTCTGACAGCCTGGAAGCCTACCACCTGGGTTGCAGCTTTACAGAAGTCGCCATGCCATGCCTGGGCTCCTGACCCCCAGAACCAGTGAGATCATGAATGGGTATTGTTTTAAGCTGCATGTTTGTGTTAATTTCTTACACATTGATAGATAACTAGCAACAAATTCAGTTTTTAAATAATATATAATTTGGTATCTTTAATTTGCCCATAAATAATGATTGCTGAGACATTTTTATGAAAATATTTGGCGTGTATTTTAAAAATAGAACTCCATTGTTAACAAAATATCACTATCAGTGCTTACCATAGCTTTTCTGTACAGAATATGCACTTGTTGCTGCTAGTCTCTAGAAGCGACTTTTAATCATTTTTTAGTCATGCAAAAATGTATTTATTTTTGTTTTACCATAATTTAATTTAATTTATATTGCCTACTCCTATTTTCCAAAATAAAAGAAATGCAATCTTATTCAATTCAAATTTATCTCAGTTCTAGGTTTAGACATCTCTTTAAAAATCTCTTACATTAGACATTAAAAAGAGGAGATATATGTATTTGGTCATTATTTTTAAACAAAGACATCTATTGATAAAAACAATCATTTTTTAAAAAATTTTTAAACTTTTATTTTAGGTTCAGGGATACATGTACAGGTTTGTTATATAGTAAACTCAGGTCACAACAGTTAGTTGTACAAATTAATTCATAATGCAGATGTTAAGCCTCGTGCCCTGTAGTTATTTCTCCTGATCCTTTTCCTGCTCCCCTCCTCTACTCTTAAGTAGACTCCATTGTCTGTTGTTTACCTCCTTGGGTCTATGTGTTCTCATCATTTAGCTCCCATTTATAACTGAGAATAGGCAGTATTTGGTTTCTTGTTCCTGCATTAGTTTGCTAAAGCAAATGGCCTCCAGCTGCATCCATGTTCCTTCAAAGAACATGATCTTGTTCTTTTTAAGGGCTGCATAATATTCCATGTTGTATAGGTGTGAATTTTTTTTTTTTATCCAGTCTACCGTTGATGGGCATTTGGGTTGATTCCATGTCTTTGTTATTGTAAATAGTGTTGCAATTAACATATGCATGCATGAGTCTTTATGATGGAATGATTTATAATCCATTAGGCATATACCCAATAATGAGATTGCTGGGTCAAATGGTAGTTCTGTTTTTAGCTCTTTGAGGAATCACTGCACTGATTTCCACATGGCTGAACTAATTTACACTCCCACTGACAATATGTAAGTGTTCTTTTTTCTTCACAATCTCTCCAGCATCTGTTGCTTTTTGACTTTTTGATGATAGCCATTCTGACTGGTACAAGACGGTATCTCATTGTGGTTTTGATTTGCATTTCTCTAATCATCAGTAATGCTGAGTTAAAAAGCAACATATAAAAAGAAACTCACAAATTAGGACACTGAGTGTATGTGTGTTTGGGGCATGTGAAAAGCTTTTTCCAAAGAAAAGCCTGCCATATGGTTCCTTATTTGGATATGCATCATTCTCATGATGTGAATTTTAGTTCAAACTTAAAATTAATAGAAATTTAAAAATGTGGACTATATATCTGGTAGTCAGAGTAATTTTAAAAGTTGTAAATGTTTATCACACCACATAGACCAGAAAAAGTGAGCATTTCATAGAGACTTTTGTGCCCCTGTAGTTGTTTCACTGAATTTATGTTTATAGCAGATACTTCTATTTTTAATTGTTCAATTATTACTTTCAATTAGCAAGCCATTACAGTGAACCTGTTATTTCACTTTTTTCCTACTTAAGAGAGAGTTCATTTTTTTGTATCAGGATTCAGACTATCCAAACAGCAAATCCTACTCTGTTTTTTAATTCATCTATTCTGATTAATTAAATATTTAACATTATCACTATTTACATTTATCCAATAGAAAGAAAATCTTTTCAAAGTAAAGAAGTTTTGTGGCCTCAGGGAAGTGTGAACCATAATGACAGTGAGAATAAAAATTAAGAAAATGAACTCTGGCTTTGTTATATTGTATCTGTAATAAAAAGGCTATTCTCAGAAAGGAGAACCTAGGATTCTTACACATGGAATACATGGAAAATCATATAGCTCTTCTGGCTTTCCATGGTGTCATTATTTTGTTTAAATTATTATATACTAGGAATTCATTATGTACACCCATGCTAAAGAGCAATAATAATACATTTTTGAAACATAAGATTTGAATCATTAACGCTTTTGTATTATCCCTTGTATTTACATTGTAGAGTTAGCCATTCTCACCAAAGCTAAAAGTGTGATTCTTCTTTTGCCATCATCTTCCTTTATAATTGTAGCACTAAATATTTATCTTAAATAGAACTCAAAACTCTTAGAATTCCTTACCTGGTCTCTACTTAACCTTACTGTAAAAGTTTCTTTGAGAACAGTGGTCACAGCTATCATATTTATAATTGTATTTCTAAACTCACAAAGTGGGTGCTCAACAAAATATTTGATGAATAGCAGAATTCTCTTAGACCAGCAGGATTTTCATACTACATTGGCAATTTAATCATAAATTTTAATTCACAAATTGCTAATTTGGAACTTCAGTTAATTATGGCTTCAGGTGTCCAATTTAGCGCCTCAAGAGAGCTTACAAGCTTGCATGTCATTACACGATTAACACGTAACAATTTTATTCATGAATTTTGAAATTCACACATGCTTTGAACAAGCACAGCAGTATACTAAGGGAATGGGTTGGGAGCAGTTCAAATTATGAATAGCCATTTGGGGCAGCATTGTCAGTAGACAATATAAAAGCAATAATAAACTCACTAAATTTTAGTCTGCTTTATATTATCACCATGTGTTATCAATTATAAACAATGCCAGAGGTAAAATACTCTTCTTCAAAAGTACGTACCACTTCGACAGTCCCTGCCTTGGTTAAGTCCCTGAAGAAGAAATCACTAAATAAGGATTGCTACATAATTCATTTATAAAAATCTCATTTGCTTCGTATCCTTAAAGGGAAGTGTGAACTTCTCAATAAGTGACAAATATGCATAAAGTCATGAACACTTAATTTAGGAGACAATGACTAGAAAGGCATAAATTGAAAGGGTGAGAGTGTGCAATCAATAAACAGCCATTTGGAAATGAACTAATTCCAAATTGAAAAAGAAAGGAAAAGTCCAATAGTGTACTAAATGCTAATATAATTAAATTTTAATTTGGTTATACAGTATATGCAATATAATGGCTTGGGGACATTATTAGAATGTAAAAATTAAATCCCTTATACTTGTTCATAGTTTTCTGTTATTTATTTTTAATCACTTTTTTACTCTTGATGGTTAGTCAATGCTCTTTTTCCTTTAATTTGAAAAACATTTTATTAAAAACTAACATATGCTCATAGTAAGACAAAACCACAAATCATTTTACCACACATTGATACTCTTCTTAACATGTGGGTGAATACCCTTCAGACTTGATATATTTATGAATATGTTATAAAAGAATTCAACAAATGGTTACTATTTTACAAATTGTGTTTTAAAAAACTAACATTTTAATTTTCCATTATTGTTCTGTAGGCAATAAAATTCTACAACAATTACATTCAATCACTACATGATATTCTATTATAAATACAAACTTTATATATAAAAGTCTCATTGAAATATTATTTTGCTAGTATGGATAATAAATATTTGACAATAAGTATACTTATAGGCTAATTATTATACTCATTTCTATTGTTTATTTTTAGTAAAGACTCCTACTGGACTTCTCATAGCAAAGAGTATGGACAGAGCTATTTAGTATATGTCTTGTGATCACTTTACATGTAGGCACTAATTTTTTCAAGCTTCTGAAGGGATTATGATGATGTTTGATTCAGGAAGTGAAAAATAAATTTGTTTTAAAATGTTTATATAAAGCAATAAAATCAAAATTAATAATTGCCTTACAGGTAACATTGTCAACCTAATAACATGATTACATTTAATATTGCTAACATTTCTCCTTGCAAAAACAGTTTATAGCTTTTCTTACTTCATAAGAAATTCCAAGTAGGCTTCTGGTCAAAAAATAAAAGTCAGACAAGACTTTTATATATATTATCATCAGGAGGTTGTACCAATTTGTAAGTATTTTAAATAATTTGTTGATACATACAAACCAATGGAATAAATTTCAGTGATTCATTAGACCCAGACCTCTTCTCTCTTTCCTGACAGAAATTCTGCAGTTGACCTGCATACCAAGGAGTAATACTTTTTAAAGGTAATATACTGTTGATAAGGAAGCAACACATTCTTGTTCGGAGGGATGATGATACTTATCTATTTAGAATATTAACACTCACTGATTTAAGTGGGCTTTAAAAAATAATGTGCCAGTTCAGATAGTAAAGTTAATGAAGATATAAGGGGAATGGGAGAGAAAGTTTAGCCTGTCAAAATGTGACTCTCCATACAAATGTTTAAACACAGTAGTGTCTTTCATCCAATGTTGTACATCAGCATAAGAAAGGTATGACACCAACCCACAAGTAACTGGTTAATTTCTCTTACACTGAATGTCTCTGACTTGTCAATTATTTTCTTTCTTCTTCTATCGATGTCAGATCTGAGGAGCTATAAAAGAGACATCATGCCAGCAACTCTACTCCAGAATGGAGATATCCAGCGCCTAACCAGAAGCCAGGGAGTAGGGTGAATGAGATAGATAAAAGATCATCATCCCAGTCTGCAGCCCTCTGTACTGCTCGCTCTATGGAGTAGCTATTTTTTTTGTTGTTTCTTTACTTTTCCAATAAACTTGCTTTTGCTTAAAGAAAATAAAAATAAAGGAGATACGAGAACATCCAATAAAAGAAGGCAAAAGTTGTGTACATAGAGGGTACTAGGCTAAGGAAAGCAGGGCAATTAGCATTAAACCAACCCATACCTTCGTTCAACACTAAGAATGAAATCTAAATTTATTTCTCTGGCCTTGACTAAGCCTATGACATCAACCTGAGCTACTCTCCTGCTCACAGCATTGCAGACACATTGACTGTTTCATGTATCTTTGTCCTTATTGCTATACCTGAATTCTATCCCCCACCTTCCCCATGTAAAGAACACCGTTCTATTACTTCTTCTGTGAGTCATTTTTAAACAAAACTCAATATTTCTGTCTATTTTACTGTGTCCAATACATACTTTAGTCAAAGAATCTAGGTCAGGGTTTTTCAACTTTAGCATTATTGACATTTGGGTTTAGAAGAATTTTATTTTGAAGGACTGTTGATTGAGCAGCTTGGAGGAATCACTCACTGAAGATGGTTATCCACATCTCAAGACTCTGATCTCTAGCAGGCTAGTAGCATCCCGTCAAGTTTTGACAAGCAAATATACCTCCAGATTTTACCATGTTCCTCAATGAGGAAAGTCATCTCTGTGGTTGAAATTACTCATTTAGGCCTATTTTTATTGCATAGAAGCATATCATTTGCATAGAAGCATATCATTTCTTCTTTCAGCATTCTTTTTTTTTTTTTTTTTTTGAGACGGAGTCTCGCTGTGTCGCCCAGGCTGGAGTGCAGTGGCCGGATCTCAGCTCACTGCAAGCTCTGCCTCCCGGGTTTTTACGCCATTCTCCTGCCTCAGCCTCCCGAGTAGCCGGGACTACAGGCGCCCGCCACCTCGCCCGGCTAGTTTTTTTTGTATTTTAGTAGAGACGGGGTTTCACCGTGTTAGCCAGGATGGTCTCGAACTCCTGACCTCGTGATCCGCCCGTTTCAGTGCATTCTTTCTTCTTTCTTGAGAGAAAAAATCACAATGCCTGAGTCATCTCTTTATCCCCAAAGCGTATCCCAGTATAAGACTCCTGGAAAACACTTAGGAGAAGTTGTGTTTACTACAAGACAATAATATCAACTAAAAGTATACTTAAATCATTTTAATTCTTAAAAATCACTTTAGATATTGAAGGATCATATCTAAGATCCTCCCCAGGAATTGCCCTGACCAAAGGGAAATACCTTTCCCAAGGTTATTCCCTTTTCCTGGGAGCAGCTTGCATCCAGGGACTTGTTGATACAAAGGTACAAATGCCAAATCCCTGTGGCTCATTTGAGGTAATGCCTGAGAGTCAACTCCTTATTAGATTGGTTGGCATGGCTGGCATAAGTGCATCAGAGTTCACCCTCTTCCTCTGCCCCATCTTGTGTCTCTTACAACATTGTAGGTGTTGTTCTCAAGTGCACTCCGTAATGAGCATCCTTAAAATATCTATAGAAAATCCATCCTGCACAGAAGGTAGCCTCCTTACCTTGAAATCTTATAGAGTCAGATACCTTTTTGTCTCCTTGAGTATAAAAGGTGTTCAATTAAAACATTAGGAAACACTCCCATTGATTGTCATATCAATGGAAATATATAAAATACCCTTATTTATAACTTAAGGGTGATTAATAGGGAGACACATTTTCCCCTATTCACACAATAGTTTGAAGTCGTTATTTAGCAGCTTTAGAGTACAAAGTTTACTATTTTAACATACGTTTTTTCCCAGTGAAATAATAAGCACATTTTAGTAAAAAACAAAAAAGAAAAAAATTCTCAGCCAGGATTCTTAAGTTCAGTCAAAATCCCACAACATTAAGATATTTAAAGGAATAAATTAATTTAGTTTTTACAAATATCATTGACATTTGTACTAGAAAACTATTATATTTTAATTTTGATCACATGTCAGCCTCAATTATGTTTCTAGCATAACAATTTACTTCAGTAATATCTTCATTTCCTTTTCTAATTTTGGAGTCATTTTCCTGGTAGTTATAACGTTTTATAATGTCATTAAATTAACAATGCTTATACTAAAAATTTAAAATCTATCTTCTAAAATGAGAAAACACTTGATATCTCACCAATGCTAAGCCATATAGTTAACATTAGAAACTATCAGAGCAATAACAAAGTTAGAAAATCATATCGAGTTGGGAATCATTAAATGCAATGAAACTTTATAATTAAATATTTCAATTAAGTATTATACCAATTAATATTTACAATTCTTCAGAGAATACTCTCTCATGCAACTAAATGCAACAAGGGTAGGTATGACACAATCAACATAATAAGGGAATTAGGCATATTTTTTGATGCCAGAATTATATAAGGGATTGTATTATCATTTTTATGATGAGATATTCAACCAGTTTGTTTTGCTCCTATACTACTTCCACACAGTTATTTTAGCAAGAAACTGGCTCATTTTCAGACATTATGAGTTTCACCTGTCTTAATTATCATCACCTGCTACCAAAAAACTCAAAACAGAAGGATAAAATAAATTAAGAGTAAATTTTGTGGCAATATCCACCTGTAGAGTTAGAAATTGAATTTATATAGACAAGAGTTTATTTCTGTTTGAATTTTGGTTTTAATAATATCCACCTAAAAATCAGAGAAAAATACTACCAAATATGTTGAATTTCATTTGGGATTTTTTTTTAAAAAGGTTATATTATAGAAGCATGATTTTGGCACGTCACAGGTTCATCCTTCAAGGGAAGAGTATAGGGAAGCTTTTATTGGCAAAAGGGGGAAGTTCACATAACCTGCTGACAAACAGAGTTCAATGGTCCCAGAGTCTCGAAGCCTGAATTGTCATCAGTTTATTGGTGGAGATGTTGTTACTGGACAAATGTTATCTTCTGGAGCATCTTATCTGAATTGCTGAAGTCCTAAAGAATGTCTAGTCATAAACCTTGTCATAGAAATATGTGCGTAAGTGTGCACGTAACATGCAAGCCATGAAAAGCGGGAGAACATGAAGAGCATGAAGGGACTTCTTGTGGGGCCATTTTCAAGATATTTTTTTTCTTTCATCTCAAACAGGTAAGTATGAGGTTTTTTCTGTCATGTTCTCCCAGCCACAATTTGTCTGGGTTTGACTAGTGACTTCATCTTGATAGCTGCAACTTTCACATTTCCCCTTTTGGTCTAGATTTTTCCTCAAAAGCATCCTATTCATTCATGTTGTATTCACGTTGTGAGTGTCCCTTGGTGCCGGAATGAACGTGTCCTAGTTCATTGGTCTGGGTCCACATCAGGAAAGATAATGAATAGTTGAAAGTGAGTGTCAAGACCCTTTTAATCACTTTTGAGCAACAATGAATATAGAAAGAGAAGTTCTCTGTCTTAGTTAATCTAGATTGCATCATTAAGTTTGATTACTATTACATAGCACTATCATCTCAAAGCAGTGGGCCAAAATTATTTTTTCAGGAGTTGAATTTCTGAAGAGATTTAACAGGAAACAGGCAAAATTTTTAAAAGAAAAATATAAAGCAAACATAATAGCAATATTACAATTCCAGTTTGCATTATGGTTTTGAGACACGAACCTAGATTTACAGGCAACCAACTGAACAGATCAAATGACCGAGAGGAACTAGGTGAGACTTGTTATATTCAGATGACTTTTTCTTTTATTTTATATAACCGAGCCTCAACTTTCCCAGAGGAATTTATCCAGGTACAGCATGCAGCATTAGTACAGGCACCATTTTACTCAGCTAACAAATGATCAAGAGCAATCCAGTTATCTAAGATTACCCTTACAGCAGAAGCTAACAAATGCTGTTATATAGCAATATCCATTGCAGCAGAGTCTGCAAGAATTCCTAGGGTAGGAGATCAATTTCTTTCTTATTCATTAGTGGATACAACATACCATGATACAAAAGATCTGGCAAATCCAGAGACCCAGAGCTCACCACGTTACTCATGTTTGACCCTTCGATGTAGTGAGAGGGAGCTAATCCATTGGCTATTCCCATGATTGGTTTCAGATGTCAGTTGTCAATTATGTATCACAAATATGCTAACCCTCATTGGCCTTTAAATGTGTACACATTTGGGGGCACATGCTAAAATGTGTCACATACAAAAGTAAATATATCCAACAGGAGCTCAGACACTTCTTCCATCTGTGATTTTTCTGTATAAGGTAGAATTAAACCAGGGTCTAATTGTATTATTACTGTAAGCTATAATAACCCCTCATCCTTAAATCAGTTACAATAATTTTTCTACAGATGTTAGGGAGTCTGAATGAACAATTTAGAAGTAATGATTTATTGAAAATCCCCGAGGTCGGAATTAGGAGGCCACTAAAAAGGTAAGGCAAGGAAGAGGAGTTAAGGGTAAATAAGGAAGCTTAATCACACAGAACTGTTCAACAGTACAATTTTTTCAGGTGTTGGAGATGGGATGTTAGTGAAATCTGTTACAGGTTGAAGTTGAGGGTTATTAGAGTCAGAAACATGTTGAAGTTTCTGATGGCACATCCAAAAATTATTAAGAATTCCTTGTGGTGACAGACTGGAAAATGTCAGTAAGGGCATTTTCCTTTTAGGGAAGAGGGATATAAAATAAATGAGAATCAGAAATTAGAAAAAGATATACAGGCCTGGTCCAAACATCTTGGGAAAAGCCATCTATTCAGATGCTATCTGATTCAAATCCCAGGCATTTTTAATTTCAATTTGTTGACAGGAATGCAAGTCCACAAAGGAGATGTTTTGTTTAGATGAGATACATGTATCCAGGAATCAATTACTTTAAGTTTAGGGGCACAGGCGCTAGTCAACAGGTCCTCGTAGGAACCTTTCCAACCTTTCCATTGAGGCTGGAGTAAGTCCTTTTGGAAATGTTTCCATCAGACAAAACTTCCTGATTGTAAGTTATGGCATTTTAGGTCTCCTGGGGTTGCACTGTGGAAGGATTTTTCTGCCAGAGTATATTTTTTATCCATTGCCTTGATTATACTTTCACAATATTAAATAATTTCATGTTTTATTAATTTTGTGTCAAAATAAGTTTAGGCCAAATGCATGGGTTGTCCAGTAATTATCTGGAATGGTGAGAGATTATGTAATCCAAAGGAAATGTCTCTTAAATTCATAAGCTCTAAGGACTTTTGGTTATGTCAAGTGTGAGGTTTCCATAAGTGTTGTCAATTAAGTCTTTAGAGTACTACTAGTTCATGTACCTAGTCCAAAGGATTGGAGACAATAAGTTCATTGGAAGTGTTACAAGATTAACCAGATAGCACACACGTGTTTTATCACTTATTCAGTAAAATGAGTCACTGTGGAGCTCCAGGGGTATTCCCCAGGTAGGGATTCTCTTTTATAAAAGGACTTTAGTCACTGCTGAGATATTGGCTCATCTGCAGAAGAGTGCTTCAACTCAATGGGAGAACACACAGATCAAGACAGAAACATATTTGTATCCATGCGAGGAAGTAAGCTGTATGAAAATCCATTTGCCAACCTCAGATGGCTCATCTTGTAGATTAAAATGGTCAGGGGTTGTGTCACTGGCCTTCTAGGATTAAATATAGGACAGGTGGGGCAGGCTAAATAAGCATTTTTGGCCACTTTATTGATGTCGCCTCACCAGTATTATTGCATAAAATTGATAATCTTTTCTGTAGCCCAATAAGTTATATTATCTATGTTAGTTAATGAGGAACATTTCATGGAGTCTGACAGAACAGTTTTTTTTTGTTTTTTTTTTTAATCTTTCCGAAACCAGAATTCCTCTTTATCACTCAATCAACTGTCACTCTTTATTTAAATTTCTTTTTCAGCTTCTGATGATCAATTCTGTGCACCTTTAGTAATTGTTTTAGGATTGTCATCGGGAGGCTCTCTAGGAGAAACATGGCAGAGATTTGATTGCTAGGACCTATAAGGGCAGCATCTGTTGCTGCATTATCAGCAAGTTAATTTCTCTAGTTTCCAGAGTATCTAGGTTCAAGTGGCCTGGAATTTTGATAATGGCTAGAGCAGCAAGTAACTACATAGCATCTAATCATTATTTTACATAAGGGTCATTCTTCATATTGTCTCCATTGAAAGTGAGGAAAGTTATTTGAATCTACAAAATTCCAAAATCATGAACAATTCCAAAAGTTTACCTACTGCCTGTATAAACATTCACAGTTTTTCCTTATGCAAGGAGATAAACTCAAGCAAGGACAAATAGCTCTGCCTGCTGGGCTGAAGTGGCTAAAGCAAAAGAGCTGCTTCTGCAATCTCAAAGGAAGTAGTTTTTGTGTAGCCTGACAACACTTACCAGAATCATTCTTTAAATATGAGCTATGTGTAAACAAAGACGTGCAGTGTTGTCCAGTGTTGTCTAGTGAAGTTCCCTGTAGATTCTCCAATGAGTTGAAAGATCATCAGTCAGAGTTAAGCAGGCATGTGGTGTCTCATCTGAAAGAAAGGGCAGGAGAGTTGTAGAGTTAAGGCTATTGCAGCATTAGAAAAATAAATGAGATGCAGCTCTCAGGAAAAGCTCATTGGAAGTAAGTTTCCTGGAAGAAAACCGTTAAGTGTGATGTGAGAAAGAGGTTGAATAAGCTTCCCCAGCATAAGAAACAAATATAGTTGGGGGTATCCCATAACAATCTCTTCAGTTGCCTTGACTGATATGGCTGTAGCAGGAATTGCTCTTAGGTGGAGCAAAAATATTCATGCAGTGGAACCCAATTGTCAACTATAGCATCTTAGAGAACAGTATTGGCCTTCACACTTTTGGTTTAAGACCCCAAAAGTACTTTCTTTATTTTCATATACAAAAAGGGAAAAGGGATTTTATAATCAGGATTAACTAGAACTGGAATATTTATCAATTACTCATTTAACTAGTTTGCTTTTCAGATTCTGTCCAAATAACAAGGTCACATTTGGTAACTTTAAGTAAACCAAACAGGGACTGCACCAGAAGAGAAATGTTAGACATTCAATTATGACAGTAACCGGCAAGTCTAAGAAACCAACAAGTTGGCTTTTTTATTTTGATAAAGTGCAAAACTCTTTGAATCTGCTCCAGATCTAAATGTAATCAATTTTCTGAAACTAAATGGCCCAAATATTTCACCTGAGATTTTACTGGGTACAATTATTATTATGATTTTTAGTGACTTAATTACCTTTAACAGCCAATTGTTTTAATAGAAATACACTATACCTGTAAAGGAGAGCAAAGATGGAGGTTATCTACATATTGTAGTAAAGTGGAGCCTCAGGGAAACAAAACACATCCTCCATGTCTGCCCTTACTATTTGAGAGAAATAGGAAGGACTTTAAATACATCCCTAGGACATTAATATTGAAGTGTATTTCTGGTTTTCCCAGGTAAAAGCAAAAAGTTTTTGGGTGGGTTGATCTATTGAAGTACCGAAGAATGTACAGATCAATGACCATAAAATGCCAGCTCTCAAAGGGCATTGAGTTTAATAATGTATGGATATTTGGAGACATTAGATGTGTTGTAATAACAATATAGTTTATTGCTTGTAAGTGTTGAACAAACCTCCACCCATAGTTGATTGCTTTATTAAAATAGGTAAAATAAGGGTATTACAAGGACTAGTGCATAGAATAATAAGGCCCTGATTTTTATGTCTTTCTATAATAAGTTTAGTACTTTGAAATGCCATCTAGTTAAGTGAATGTTGTTTAATGTTAGGCAGGAGTTTTGATGGAGCAATCGGGATTTTAATAGGAGATGCACTATAAATATTTCCACTATTTATTGATAATTTTGCTCATAGGCAAGTATTTGATTCAGTAGTAAAAGTGTGGCATTATTTCTGTTTTCTGAAAAGGAAATGGCATAACAAATGTGGAAATCTGGGGAGTCAGGTGACTCCAAAATTGAGTCAACAGTTTGGTTGCTCAAATCCTAAAATTATTTTTCCCTCTCAGGAAAAGGAAAACCTACCATCATATTCTTTTTTTTCCAGAAAATTAAATCCCAAGAAGTGGATGAGGTGACAATTGACAAGAAAAACAAAGGGGGTGTCTTGAGGAGGGCCAAGGAAGAAAGGAATAGACTGTAAAACAAAAACAGTTAAAGACTCGTTGGAAATTCCCGCCATTTTTTTTTGTGCCAACTTTTAACTGAAATAAAAGGGGTAAATGTGCATTATGTGTAGGTTTGTTAAATAGGTAAATGTATGGCATGGAGGTTTGCTGCACAGCTTATCTCATCACCCAGGTATTAAATCCAACATCCAACAGCTATGCTTCCTGATGTTCTCCCTCCTCCCTCCCCACCCCCCCCAACATTTGACAGGCCCCAGTGTGTGTTGTTCTCCACAAAGTGTCCATGTGTTCTCACCGTTCAGCTCACATTTATAAGTGAGAATACATGGAATTTGGTTTTCTGATCCTGTGCTTGTTTGCTAAGGTTAATGGTCTCCAGCTCCATCAATGTCTCTGGCAAAAAAACATGATCTCATTTATTTTTACAGCTGCATAGTGTTCCATGTTGTATATGTACCGTATTTCTTTATCCATTCTATCACTGATGGGCATTTGGGTTGATTCCATCTCCTTAATCCACCGCTCTTATGAACGGTGTTGCAGTAAACATACATGTGCATGTGTCTTTATATATTCCTTTGGGTATATACCCAGTAATGGGATTGCTGGGTCAAATGGTATTTTTGCCTCTAGGTCTTTGAGGAATTGCCATACTGTCCTCCATAATAGTTGAATTAATTTATGCTCCCATCAACAATGTAAAGTGTTCCCTTTTCTCTACCACCTTACCAGCATCTGTTATTTTGTTTTTATTTTTTAATAATAACTCTTCTGAATGGTGTGAAATAGTATCTCATTGTGGTTTTGATTTGTATTTCTCTAATGATCAGTGATGTTGAGCTTTTTTTCATATGTTTGTTAGTAGCATTATTCTTCTTTTGAGAAGTGTCAGTTCATGTCCTTTGCCCACTTTTTAATGGTTTTTTTTTTTCTTGTAAATTTGTTTAAGTTCTCATACATGTTGGATATTAGACCTTTGTCTAATATTGCAAAATTTTACCCCATTCTGTAATTTGTCTCTTTACTCTGTTGATATTTTGTTGTTGTTGTTGTTTTGTTTTTTGCTTTGCAGAAGCTGTTTAGTTTCATTAGAGTTTTTTTGGTGTGCGGAAGCTTTTCAGTTTTTAGATCCAAATTGTCAATTTTTGCTGTTGTTGTAATTGCTTTTGGTGTCTTCATCATGAAAGCTGATTAGTTTCATTAGAGTTTTTTTTTTGGAAAGATGCTTAGTTTCATTAGAGTTTTTTTGGTGTGCGGAAGCTTTTCAGTTTTTAGATCCAAATTGTCAATTTTTGCTGTTGTTGTAATTGCTCTTGGTGTCTTCATCATGAAATCTTTGCCTGTGCCTATGGCATTGCCTAGGTTTTGTTCTAGAGTTTTTTATAGTTTTGGATTTATATTTAAGTCTTTAATTCATCTTGAGTTGATTTTTGTATATGGTGTAAGAAGGGAATCCAAGGGAACTTCCACAATTTTTATCTCTGTATTACTCCACAGCAGGAGCTAATTGAGAATGGTGGCATTAAAAACTGATAGTATTGCTCAGGTATCTGTAAGTGATGGATGAAGGAGGCAGATATGGGGGAAGGTTCCCAGAGAATCTCCAACTGGCCTGCACACTGGGAGGATGGGTAGGGCCATAGGAAATGTGTGCCCTTTGCAGGGAGAAAGAGCTTAGCCTCTCCTGTTCCCAGGTAGTAACCTGAGATTCAATCTGTGAGATGGGGGCCTATTAACTGGAACCCCTTTCACGTTGCTGAGAGTATTTTTCCTTTTTGCCCAATAAATTCTGTAATCCCCCTCCCTTTAAGTGTCAGTGTGCCTAACCTTTTCTGGTCCTGTGACAAGAACCCAATTTTTCCCACAACATAAGCAGAGGTATTCTTTCTGCAGAACTGCTTCTAACACTGGATTACATCTGCCTTAAAAAATACATCAGAGGAAAAATATTTCCAAACATGTTAAATTTATTAGTGAATAAAAATGTAGGATTACAATCTGGCATGAATGGCTGCGGCAAGCCACAGGTGCTTCTGCTGAGAGAAGGGTAAAGGGAAGCTTTAGTTAGCAAAAGGAAGAAATTAATGTAAGCTGCTTAGACAGAGCTCATTGGTTCCAGAGGCTCAAAGTCAGAGTTATAATAAATGTATTGGTGGAGATGGGTAATTTGTAAATTTCTTTGAGATTTGTGTTTGTTTGTTTGCTAAATCTCAGGCACATATACATGTAAATATGAGTTTATTTTCTTCATACTTTCTCAGTCCCAAATTGTCTGGGTCGACTAGTGACTTCATCCTGGTATGTGCAATTTTCACAATGAGTTATCCAGGAAAAAAAAAAATGAATGACAGAAGTGAAAATATTTAGACTTCCTAGAAAGAGGAAAGCTCTTAGACTTCCTCTTCTATCCAGAGAATAATATTTTGTACTAACCCTGACTTTGACCTTGTAACTCGTCACCTCACACACATTGACACGGCTGTGTTAACCACTTGAGGTGGTCATCATTCAGCACATTTCCGTCAGTGTAAGAAAATTCCAAGTAGACTCAAAGTGTTTGTTCTCCATAAGTAAATATAGATTTATCCTGGTCTCTCACATTCTCTGACACATTATCATTTTCTCTCACACTCACTTTTTATCTCGATCATACATATCCCATTTTGTTTTTCTCTAACACTCTTTCTCCCTCTTTCTCACTTGCTCTTACAACTCAACCTTTTCAATTCCTTTCTCATACACACTGCCTTTCACTGGCATGCTGACTCACTTCACATCTTTAAGTATTCTCTTCGCTCTTGCACACTTTCTGTTCTTGCTCAGACCTCCTTCTTTGTCTTCTTCCACTCACTTTCTCCTACTCAACTCTAGCATGCTCTTAACCTATTTCTGTCTGTTTTACTCATTTTGTATTTATCTTTCTTTCAGCTATTCTGACATTTTCACCTTCACACTTCTTTGTTCCTAAATCATTTCTTAAAGTCTCTTGCTTCCACTCTTACATCTTCTCTCTTTCACACCCTCAATTCCACACTTTCATACCTTCTCCTCTCACTCTCTCTCTCTCTCTCTTATACCCCTACTCTTTTTTAGGCAACAGAAAGAAGAGACTAATCTGGAATTACTTCCTCCTCCTGCGAAAACTCATCAGCTTTATCTTGGGTGTACAAGAAACTTGTTCTCTCTTAGCAAGGTGGTAACAAGAAGACTGTCCTTAGGGGAAGGAAAAAATATCTTAGGGCTCGAACATTGTAACTTAGTTTTACAGGTCAGCTTTAGGGCACAAGACACAGTCAAAATAACACTTGCTCCAGAGTATGTGGATAACCATGTCTTTAGCTGAAATGACTAATAGAATTCTTTTAATTCCATTATTACAGTATTCAGTATTATAGTATTCAGTCTCTGTGCCCATGAACTACTCTGCAAAATTTACTCAACAAGGTGAGTCATGAATTAAAGTCTAAAACATCTTCTCTTACATTTGAGAAACAACACATCACCAACAGTTGTCTCAGAGTATGCTAAAATTTGGAAGTCAAAACTGCCCCAATGTCCCTTAAAGCTGAGTATTCTCTAAAGAAACCATTGATACATCAAACATATAATGCCAACAAAGGCAATCCACACATTTACTTTCTTCTCAAACTTTGCCGACCTAGATTAGTATTATTCTCTTTGTTCTCATCAAACAGATTTCCAACATAACTTATTAGTAGGTGCTAGTTTCTTGTATGTATTATTATTAGTTGATCTGTTGATGACTGAGGGTTTGAATCCTGTATATATCACCTTAAACACATGATCAGTGCATATGGTTTTTCTATGATATCGATAATGATTAAACTTCAAATGTTATAATTTCACAAGAAAGTGATTAGAGAGTTATTTTTCTCTAAATCTTTGGATTTATCATTTGCTCAAGTCTTCTTTTTTCATATTTTATTTCAACCTGATGTAGATATTGAGAAACCTTTAATCTATTTTTAATATAAATATCAAACTCTTATTGTTTCCCTATATGATCTGTAATTCTTCCTCTTTTTTGTTTTTTCAATACCAAACTATTTTAATATTAATATTATTTTTAACCAAGAAATATAGAAATGCTGTGGAGTTTCTCAAGTATTTACAACAGTCTTTCAAAATCAGTGTGGCTAAGTAGACGTTCAAGACCTCCTTTACACTGTTGAAAAAAAATCTTAGGTTTGCTGTAACAGTAGTCATGTCATTTAAATTTAAAATAATTTAGATTTAAATTCTGACTAACTTTCCTACATTATTGCTGGGCACCTTTGACACATTGAACACATGCTAATTACAGCCATAAACAGAATACATAATTCCTTAAATCATATGTCCAGCTCTTTAATACCACTATGATCTTTTTTAGACTATCGTAATTTTTAGAAAAACTATACACTCAAATGCTTGGAAAATTTTTTATATATATATTTTTTAAATCTCAAAATATACTTAATCTGGAAGCTTTCCAAGATAGCTACAAGGACACCTTTTTTGTACTCTCGTAGCGCATTGCTCATAACTCTGGACAATTACAGCTATAATGTTTATACTAAAATAACAGAGTGCTTACTATTTGTTTAGCACAAAAAGAAGTGTCTTGTTTTATTTTAATGATAACATTATTTAATGGGTATAATTATTATATTTGGAACTGGTAGAGCTACGATTTAAATCTAGGTTTATCTGATATTTAAGAACGGTCCAGGCCGGGCGCGGTGGCTCAAGCTTGTAATCCCAGCACTTTGGGAGGCCGAGACGGGCGGATCACGAGGTCAGGAGATCAAGACCATCCTGGCTAACACGGTGAAACCCCGTCTCTACTAAAAAAAATACAAAAAACTAGCCGGGCAAGGTGGCGGGCGCCTGTAGTCCCAGCTACTCGGGAGGCTGAGGCAGGAGAATGGCGTAAACCCGGGAGGCGGAGCTTGCAGTGAGCTGAGATCCAGCCACTGCACTCCAGCCCGGGCGACAGAGCAAGACTCCGTCTCAAAAAAAAAAAAAAAAAAAAAAAAAGCTTTCATCATCTCAGCTTCTCACTAATCGTGTGTCATTCTAATTCTATGGCGATGTTCCTCTTTTCCAGCTCCTCTAATGGCCTGCCTTCACAACAATTAAGTTATGGAGTGAGATGATGAAAGCTTCCTCTTAGGGGAGATGGAATGAGAAGGTTTGGCCACAGTGTGGGGAAATGTTAAAAATAAGCAGAGCAGGTTTGATTTGATCCACTGAGGAAAGAAGGGGACCTCAAGTGCCCACTCCAGCCAGACATTGTTCTAGACACTCAGTACCCTCCCCATATGAGAGCCACATTTTCCTTGATCAATAAGAACAAGACAGAAATTCTGCTCCTGAGACTGATTTAATTAAATTCCTTTTACTTCACTCTAATTTTCCAGAGCAATTTTCCACCTCTACTTTTATTTCTAGTTCCCATTTTTCCTGTAATGCTAACAGAAACTTTCTTTATAGAACATTGTTGGTTATACCCACTGACCTTTTCCTTTTATTGTTTTCAACAGCAGTATAATATATTACGTTCATTTGTTTCTTAAAAAAGCGTGTCTTGGTATTAAAAGCATATCATATTCATTTGTAACCTAAAAAAAAAAAAAAAAAAAAAAAAAACGGTCCATTGTTCCTATGTATTTCACATAGACTATTATTTCCAAACATTGTCTCATTTCTGGCTTCCCTTAAACTAAACTAAAGTAAACCAAAATCCTACCGAGACGTCTTACCTATTATTGTTGACCACTAGTGTCTAGAGTACTGCCTGGCAGATAGCTCACATTGAAAAATTAATAAATGAATCAAAGCACAATATAATTGTTTTCAGTACTGCCAAAGAAAGTATTGAGTGTTCCATGCTGAGAGTTTATTCCAGAAAGGCACATTCACAGAAGCCTTCATTCCAAAATCAAAATGTGCACATTATCTTAGTGCACATTATCTTTATATCTAAGATATAAAATTCTACATTAATATACAAAATGAAAGGTATTCACTTAGGTTATCAATTTCTGACTATGAAAAATTTGTTATTTATATCATTACTTATTTCAGTTACTAAATTAGAAGATTATAGTAACAATGCATGTTTTGCAATGTAAAATTAAGGCCTTAACTATTCATGATCCTTGATATATTTCAAAGAAAAAATAAAAACAGTTTCAAAAGCCTGCATATATTCTAATGTGTGACATTTTCTTCTACTCAGTGAAGTTTCTCCTGAACTTTCAAATCTTCAAATGGAATTTTTTCCTGTGCTCAGCTATGGAGAAATTTGCGGTGTGGCATTATACAGCTGTCAAATTCCACCCATGGGAACTGATTTGGCAGTTTACACAAGCGAAGCTTCTACTGACTCTAGGGACAGTTACCATTTTTAGCATTTGTTGGGTATAAAGGGTAAGAATTTCTTCGAGAAAAACTTCTTAGAAATTACTTTACACACAAAAAAGATAAAATATACTGAATATTTAAAAGCTCAGAAAAGAATAAACTGAGCTTTTAAATTTTTTTTTAAAAAACAAAACCCAAAGTATAACTTCATTTTAATTGCAAAAATTCATAGAAATGGAAAAGGTATATTTTATATCTTATTTTCTAGACAAAAATAAATAATGATTGTCTTATAACATGTTCGAATATTTAAGATGTAGAGACAAAATAGGCAAAAAAAAAAAAATCAAACAAGCAAGAAGAACAAGAGTGTGATCAAACTCAATGAATTTAAAGCAAGTCATGAAACAAAACACAATCACTTTAAAAATGTATTCAGCAGAAAGGGTTAAAAAATAAAGGGCAAAAAGCCTGTAGCAAGATTTTAAAAGAGGAAACAATCTCTGTTCAAACTTATTACCAATCTTTACATTCGAAACAATTTAAATCAGGTTTAGCAAGCTAAAATTTGACAACTGGAGAAATACGTTTTCAAGATAAAAGCCTCCTAGGTAAGTCTCAATTCTGAAATGCAGAAGTCAAGCTCTTTCACACAACATTAGGAAGACAACACATTAAGGTAAACATGTACTGAGGGAAATTCATTGCTACAGGGTGAGAGTGTCAGAAATTTTCTCCTATTTCCTCTATCTTGTAGATTGTAGCAAATTGGGCTCCAAATTAAAACAGGGCACGTCATATCTAATGATATTAAACAATATGCTAAGAAGATTGCCGGCATGTTGGCAATGAGAATAGACTTTGCCAGTGCGTGTGTTCCTCTCTTGCATCACATAGGGGAAGAGTGGAAGGGCAGACAGCTGGCTTACATTCAACCAGCACCCCATTCAGTGAGATCTCTGGTCGAGATACTCCACCCACATCCCCGCAGCCAGTAGGCAGCCTCTCCTTTCAATAAAGTACACTGAAATTACCTGTAGCAATTAACAGTATCCTTGTAACTGGAACACAAATCCAAGAATTGTCAGACAATTAAGAAGAGTCAGGAAAAAATTCCATGTTGAAAATAAAATTGCATTGGGGCCTTTATTAAATGCTTTGCCAATTCCCTTTACTATGGATAAACTGGGCTCATACATTCCCAAGTCCAACTCCTGCTATCTCAACCTTGATCTCATCTTTCTGATATGTTCAGAGACCTTGCTCTCAAATGTATCTCTTTTCTCTAATAAATTATTACTGTTTTCCCTCAGTTACATTAGTCCTGTATACAAACATGCTATAATACATTTTATGGGAAAACAGAAGAAAACCTCCCTTGACCTTTTATCCCTCTAACGACCACACAAATGTTAAGCTCCAATATAGAGCCCAACCTCAAAGAAGCATGTTTGCTTCCTGTTCTCTGGACATCCAGTCCAATCAGGCTTTTACTTTAGCCATTTATCAAAGATCACCAACTGACTCTGCATTTCCAGACCCCAAAGTCAATTTAAACTTGGAGGCTGGGAACACTGTAGCCAGTAACTGACACTGGTCATCTGCCCATAACAGAAAGGGAAAGTAGTGACCTAAATTATGCTTTGTCCTATATGGTGCTTTCTGTGCAGCTTCCTGTTGGTGTTGGCAGTGGGGGAGTTGCTACAGCTCTTGCCATCTCCAAGGAAGAGATAATCCCTTTGTCAATTACTACAGCTAGAGTGCATAAGGAGAGAAAGTATTTCTGGGAGCAAGAAGTTCTTTGACATCCGTATGATACTGGGTTTACTATTCATCAAGCAGAAATATATTTGTATTTGATTACATCGTGTATGACAACAAGGATGTCATCTACAAAGATGTCATCACCAAACTGCAGCCGAGAACTCTTCAGAAAATGCCTAAGATGGCTACTCTGAAAATGAATATGATTATTTTGGAGAAGAGTAAATTTCAGTCTGCAAAGAAAATGACAAAAAGATAATACTTTAATAACATCAGTTTTAGACAATAAGTAATGGATGAAGCGATCAAAATCTAAATAAATCAAATGTTAAACTTCAATCTAGAAAAAAATTGAACTTAAAAATATCGTATTCACTGAAAGGAAAGAAGTTGCATAAAATGAGGACGAAAGTGGTAACACTGCATGCCCAGCATGATGGATCTCTCATCCAGATAAAGCAGAAAAATGACGTTACAGATGCTGCCTTAAAACCATGCAAGTATCATGAAAGGTTGAAAATATGAAATATTTATCAGGCTTCGTATTTACATTCCTACTAATAGCTGTGGGATTTTTTTCCGCTATGGATATAATAAAGTTTCTATTTAAGTAAATTTCTGGATTTTTTACTTAAAAATCTGTTTTTCTCATTTCAAAGTTTATTTCTACTTTTGCTTTTATGAATATTATTTTACTTTTATGCACATAATGGATATATGACCAGTGTAAATATGTCATGAACATAATAACAGTCCCTTTATCTTTTCTTCTGTGATTGACTTTCTTTTTTGTTTTTTTTTTTGAAACAGAATCTCGCTCTGTCGCCCAGGCTGGAGGCTGGAGTGCAGTGGCGTGATCTCCGCTCACTGCAAGCTCCACCGCCTCCCAGGTTCTCGCCATTCTCCTGCCTCAGCCTCCCTAGAAGCTGGGACTACAGACACCTGCCACCCGCTCAGCTAATTTTTTTTTTTTTTTTTTTTTTTTTTTTTTTTTTTGTATTTTTAGTAGAGACGGGCTTTCACCGTGTTTGCCAGGATGGTCTCGATCTCCTGACCTCGTGATCTGCCCGCATCGGCCTCCCGAAGTGCTGGGATTACAGGCGTGAGCCACCGCGCCCGGCCTGTGATTGACTTTCTAATGCTGAATGTTGCTAGACAATGTCCATTCAGGTGAATGATAAATGTAACCTAACCTATGGTACACATCCACAGTAGATGCTTTCGTTATATTCTACAATGTAGAATAATTTGCATGTATAGCTCTTGGGTGTTCCGTTTAAAAGGCACAGTACCTTGATCATCAATCAATCAAACTAAACAAGAACAACAAATCCTATTTACCTGTGCCCTAAATTGTCAGCTATTCTTTGAACCACATATTTGGTTTCAGAATATTCTGTAGTTGTTTGATGTGTTAATGATAATACAGCAGGGCTTATGCACCCAAAGCACTTTTCTTACCATTATCCTAGTAAATCATTCTTTTGATTGCTATTTATATGTGCAATCCAAAAATTAAAAGAAAAATCATGTTGTGGAATGAATGTTATAATATAATGAAGAATTTTCTTTTACCACTTTTAGAACACAAGATTTCTTTTCTGTGCCTTTAATTTTAGAGCTGTACTAACTGTCCATGTGTGGCATCATCTACCAGGAAACTTAACTGATTTTGCCAGATAGCTAGACATAATATCAAACATTAGGGACAGCAGACAAAACGTCTGCAAAAATAATAACTTTGGTTCTGGCCAATAAGGATACCAGTCATAGCTTAAAACTCAAAATATACGTTGCTAGCCAAAAATTAAAATTAAAAAAAAAAAAAACACTGACAAACGTCTGAAACAGAATATCGAGTGAGTAAAATATTTGTATTTCCATTTTATTCAGTAGTAATCCTTGTAGACTCTTCTGCTATCCTACCTTTTCCTCTCCCCTACCTACTCACCATCCTTTATCTTTACTAAACACTTATACATTTATTGCTCCATTAATAAGCATACCCTGTTTCTGTGTGTGGTTAGTTCTTTATTAGATGTACTAATTTTTATTTTGGGGCTAGTTTTTTACTTAATCTCAGATTGGTTTCTTGTCTGATATATAGCAAAATTAAAATCTGAATGTATTCATTTTTCCTTCATTATACTAAGTGTCTCTGCCGAGAAGTTACAAGTTTAAGAAGACAAACCACAAATGTTGCTGGAATTTGCATCTGAACACCTTAAAACCAAACTCCTTAATGATGACCGGAAGGCATGCTTGCATTAGTTTGGTAGCACAGAGTGGAATCCATTTTCTTCAAGTGATTACTAGGGCACCTCTTAATGCCCCACTATCTGATTTTGATGGTGAATAGACAACTTCAGAAGTTATAACCTGAGAATTGCATAGTTGGCAATGGGTTAACACCCCTCAGGAATGAGAGTTTGGTTTTCTTGCATGAAATAAGACACTCAGGCCAACGGAAGTACTAGCTGAGGATAATGAGAATCTAAAATAGAAATAAAAATAGAGGAAGAAAAAGTCAAGTATTAATTGTATCATCAAGATCAGCTGCAATGACAGATGCCATGATTTGTCCCACTAATTTTTTACCGATATTTTTCCCCAGGAAGAAAAGCCCATCAGAATTCTGTAGTTTCTGCTTTCAGAATTTTTTATAAAAATCTGTGTCTGAGCACTTAAAGACAACTGCCACTGATTTTGCGATATACTCTTTCAGTTTCCTTTTATAATTATCTAGATTTATTCCCCCATATACTGCAGTATTCCAGACTGACTGTCCTATACCATAAGACCTTTTCTGATATTTTCCTTAGCTGAAGGGAGATACCTAACTCTTGGCCATATCTCGTCCCGGGGGAAACCTCATCCAATGACTGTTTGATGTGGTGAATCAACACAGAAAATTATCCTGTTAGGACTAAATAACTTTTCTCTGGGTTTTAGTGTATTAGCAAACTACAAAGTTAAGAGTTTAAAATTTGAATGTGAGAAATCAGCTGATCACTCCAATTGAAATATTCAACATCTGTGGCTTGTAGGCTCCTTATAATATTTTACCTGAGAAGATTTCATACAAATAGTCAATGTAATGATATATAAATTTTAAAAATATAAATACATTTTAACTCCAGAACTATTAAGCTTCCCCCCGCTTCTCTCACAAGATTGCTTCACAATATCTAACTTCAAAAGAAAGAAATTCTAGAATAGAACTCTGTCCTGGCTAGTTGTCTTTTCTTTAACTAGTATAATATTAGTATTTATTATCTTTGTTGTATATGGAGTTATGGTTATGTTGGATTATTTTTTAAAAATCTTGTTTTTAAGTCTCACGACTTTAGTGGCATCATTAAAGTTTATTGGCAAGAAAAGCTGAAAAATAAATTATGTCAGATTAATTGAGCAAGTACAGTGCAGGGATAGTAAGGAATAATTTCATATATATTCACCTGTCAGCTGAGAAGGAAAAAAATTGAGCCCCCATGAAGGTGGCAAGCAACCCCACAGCAAGGCGAAGATAGCAAGTTCAGGTACTTGAATGCGATGCAAAGTTAAGTCAATCTATATGTGATATCCATTGATTTACCAATTTTTATTTTTCAGTAAAATTTTTTAAAGAAGTGAAAGGAGAATGTTTACAAGAACTAAGTTATTTGAGTATGCCACATTTTTTATTAGAATGTAGTCCAAGCTCAATATAAAGAATAATAACATATTAGAGATAACAGACAAAATGAACAATAGCTCAGTAAAATAAATATTAACTAAGGTCATCTAAAGCTACATCTCAAGACTTTTTATTTATTAGAGGTTTTCTGGAATTACATACATGAGATCTGGGCTATAAGCTTTTCTATGGGTGAAAATATAAAATATATCTTATAATAGAAGTTATTTTTATATTTTATTCTCTGTATTTCCCTATTACCCCAAATGATTTAAAATTCATTTGTTGTATTAATTTTAAATTGAAGTTGCATAAGAATGTGTGAAAATATTTTCTTTCTCAAATTACTTTAGTCATCATGCAGAGACATACAGAGCATGGTATTAGAAATAAATATATTAAAAGAATATAGCAATTGGCAAATGCCCTCATCACAGAACTGAAAAATATGTAGTTCACCACTTCATTCAAAACTCCCTTAAAATAGACGTATTTGTTTATAAAATTTTGAAGGTTTTAGTTGTGCCTAGTGATATGTATTTCAATAAACTGTAAAATAAATGTCCATGTAGGGTCATGATTATGTTTTTATATAATACAAAAATATAAAATGATTATATTTTTAAATGGAATTTAAAGGGTGCAGTAACCAGTTGTTGGTATGCACAAAATATATGAGGGATTTCTTAGTGTTCTCAAATATCTATTCATCCTTTCTTCCTGTCTTTCTTTCACTCTGATTTTTATCAGGGTGCATTGCCTTCAGCCAATGACATCATCTTTCAGCCTCCCTTGTAGCTATCTGTGTCCATGTGATTAAATTTGGGTCAATAGAACTAAACAAAAGCAAAGTGTGCAGTTTCTGAGTCACATTCTTAACCAAGAAAAATTAGTTGCCTGCACTCTCTTTTTCGCTTTCTTGATCTCTGAAAAACTGGCCATCACAGAAACAATTTCTTTAACTGAAAAGAAGATAGTTTCATTTTATTATGTTACTTTTATTAGGTTATTTTATTTTCATTTTTGTGATGAGCATCCATTATGCTTTTTGTCTGCCACACCTTTTTTTCTTTCTTTCTTTTTTTTTTTTTAACAATCTTGCTGTATTAGAGGAATTTGTAGCTTATGAATTTGAAGCCTCCTAGTCAGTGTTCTTTGCAGTCAAACACAGACATGTTACTTAGATTTCAAATGGGATTCACTCACATGACATTTAGATTTGCAAGAGAGCAGCTTGGAGCAGGAGCATCTGTATACCATCAAGGCAAGGTGACAGAAGTGTGGCCACCACAACGGTGCCTACCAGATCTCCAACTCTGGGGAGTATAATTAACCACAAGGCCCAACTGCTGTCCTCTGAGAGCCACCTGCACTGGGGCCATACTCCCACATGGCTGCTCAATGAGTGATGCAAGATACCCAGGAAGGGCCTATACCTGTCCTGACAACTGACTTCAGCTGGAAGACACCCTGATGGACCTTCCTGAATAATCCTTAGACTGCAAAGCAGCCAGCACACCTCCACCTACCCTAACTCCCTTTTTCTGAACTCAGAATTGGTTAGAGGTCTGATGGTTCTCCCTGCTATTCTAGCATGCTATCGTTTACTCTCACACAGATATTTTCCCTTAAAAATTATTGCATGCTTCGTTCTACACAGGTGTCTGCTTCTAGGAGGACCGGGATCAGTGCAAGAGGCATTCAGCTTTGAAGGAAGTCAATGGCTGCAAGTTAAGTCCCTAGCACCAGAGTAGAACAAGAAGGGAACAATAGACACTGGGGTCTACTTGAGAGTGGAAAGTGAGAGGAGAGAGAGGAGCAGAAAAGATAACTATTGGGTACTGGGCTTAATACCTGAGTGATGAAATAATTTGTAAAACAAAGCTTTGTGACATGAGTTCACCTAGGTAACAAACCTTTACATGTACCCCCGAACCTAAAACAAAAGTCAAGAAAAAAAAAAAAAGAAGAAGTTTCTGTAAATGTAGGGGAGAGCCAGACAGTGAGCTTTGACGCTATACTTCTAGAGAAAATTTCCCAGTCTACATGTGAGAACTTCCCTGATAAGGAAACATCTAACAAAGCCCTCACCAGGAACTGATACTAGGACCTTGACTTTTCTGCAACTCATGATGGAAATATATTAAAGATGGCAGATGTTCCTGTGAGTTTATATTAATAAGACTAACAGGTCAAGCCTGTAATCCCAGCACTTTGGGAGGCTGAGACGGGCGGATCACAAGGTCAGGAGATCAAGACCATCCTGGCTAACACGGTGAAACCCCGTCTCTACTAAAAAATACAAAAAAAAAAACTAGCCAGGCGAGGTGGCGGGCGCCTGTGGTCCCAGCTACTCCGGAGGCTGAGGCAGGAGAATGGCGTAAACCCGGGAGGCGGAGCTTGCAGTGAGCTGAGATCCGGCCACTGCACTCCAGCCTGGGCGACAGAGCCAGACTCAGTCTCAAAAAAAAAAAAAAAAAAAAAAAAAAAAAAGACTAATATAGGGAAGTGGATTATAAGAGTTTGAATTAATCTTTTCACGCAGAAAAGATTCCTATATTATAGAAACACATATATTTGATAAACAAGTATTATAAATTTACGTGTATTTCTTTAATTGTGTACATGATTTTCCTTTTGAAAATGAATGGATTCATAAAAGAATCGAAGCCACACATTTGTGTAAACTGGTGATTCCACAGATTTGTGAAAAATTCTAGTGGAAAAACCAAGTCCACTGCACTGACAAGTAAACAGTCTCAATACTTAAGGAGTGATCCCAAAACTAAAATTTGAAATGCTGTGGAAATGTTGATTTAGGGGATAACTTAGTCCAGGAGCTTGGCAATTGTCCTCAATGGGTTCTATTTTCCAGCCTATGCAACTCAAAGATTTATGCTTCAAAATATCCAAAGGTTCAAAAGTAATCATTCAGTTGGGATCATGGAACCAAACACAGTAGAAGGCATTTTGCAGTTTTCCCTTGTTTTACCTGTGGAAATATTTCTTCTAAGTTTAAATAATAATGTTGTCACATGGAGAACTTCGAATGGCATCAGTAAAAATCTGTGAACACTTATTTTTAGAAGGAAAGTGAATTATTTATAAGTTTCTTCTGACTTTCGAGTCAAGTCATGAATCATTGTGTATGCCAGATCTGTTCTGTTTCACTTCATGCCTCGTTCTTCCATAATCACTCCTACATAGAGTAGCTCTAGTAGAAGATGTGAATCTGTATCTGTGTATTAAATTACTGTTAAGCATATTTTATAAAAATTTTGCATGCCCAATTATCTAGATAGGATCAGAAACTTCTCACATTATAAATTATGATGAATGATTAACATCAGGCATAGTAGTATAGATTAATTTTTAAATGAACTGGAGAATTATTGTTAAAATATAGGGAACAAGAAAGTATAATAAAGATGTAGTGCAGTAAAAGTGGTTATCTCTAAGTAAGGACAATGGATATCTTACAACGAACAATTGATTATCTCTGAGTAAGGACAATGGATATTTAACAATGAACTCATTGCATCACTAAGTGCTATGTAGAAACGAAAAGAATGGCAGTTCCTGGATTTTTTTCTTTCTGTAACTGAGATGGTACTGAGAATATGTGCTTATTAAAATAAATCCTTTGTAGTGAAATATAGATTTTTATCTGTAAACTCAATAGCAATCTTGCAGAATTTCTATTAAAATTAAGTTATATACAGAATTTTTCTGTATATAGAGCATTGTACAGTTTATTCTCACAAGGATGTAGTATTTACTCTTGTTAACAGAATTTTCTTCACATGACATTATTCAATCTTCACGACTCTAAAGAAAAAAAGAAAACACGTGTTCCCCCATGTTTGCAAAATTTCATAGTAACTTGGCTCTATTATGTTTTCACTTTTTAGGGCTTATAATTAGGGTATCTGTGAATTATACAGGTTTGTCTAAATCATGGCTTCTACTGCAATGAATTCTCCATCTCACACTTAAGGGAGTTTGGTCACATATAATTGATTTACTTTAATGTTGCTCATTCTTTGGTCCTCCAGATCCATTGTCTACTCAGTCTCTGCTATTCTCTACTTTCCTTGGTGTCTTACATCACCCAGGTTTCCTTGCCTTCTGTCTTTTGGTTAAAGTTGGTCAAACAGAGGTACCAGCAGAAAAGTCAAGGGAAGGAAGAAACGTCAGGTCTCTTCTCAGCTTTCCTATCACAGAATGTACTTTTTGCAGTGATTGGATTATTTTACATTCAGCTATATTGCCTGGTAGGCAACGACTTCCATGACTATAGCTCATATTAGTTGCTGTTAAACCGCCCTCTGCCTTTGGACCTGTGGTCCTAGGGGTAATAAGGACTTTCCACTCTTAGTAGTCCCAGATCTTGTCATCCATTACTGGTTCTCATAAATTTGTTAACATTATTTTTGTAGTTCCTATGTGAAGTTATCCTCAACTAACATCTCTGAGTGTATCATATGTTTCCGCTTAGGAAACTGATTGATGCAATAATCTATACCTATCAATACTCTATCAGTTCAAAGACACAGAGACTCTTAAGGAGGAAGCCAGATTCCTTTGAGAATGAATTCTGCAATGCAAACACTAAATGTAGACTTTAATTCTTCCTTTTAGCCTAAGCTACTACAAAAGGGAATGCTGGCCATACATTAAACTTTCTCTTTACTCTAAAAAGTGAAATACTCATACCTTCTGTCTCTCAGAACTGATACTATCTTGTATTTCCTGGGAAACCAAAATGCTACTAACGTCTTTTAATTAGAGAGGGGCTAAAGGAATTTAGGTGACAGAGAGAGTCTTAATCTAAGTACTTAATCTCAGTCACAAAGGTTTTGTTGAGACTGCAGATATATACTGCTGTTGTTTCCTCAGTTTCAAAATGCAAAATGGTTTAATGGATTTAATGCTCTCTCTCTCTCTCTCTCTCTCTGTGTGTGTGTGTGTGTGTGTGTGTGTTTGTAATGAGAGGCACCTCACAAAACACAGTTAGGGCTAATTTGTAGGCCAGGCAAAGTAGAACTACCTCCCACCCTTTACTAAAATAATAACCAAAAGCCATATTCTATACCTGAGAAAATTGAAGATGTTAGTGCAAAAGCCGGAATATTGCTAGGATGATCATTCTTATCACATTTCTATTTAATTCTCCTACTTGACCACTGCCACAATCTGATGGGTCCGAGAGATTAGCTGTGGACTATTATAAACTAATACAGGTGATGACACTAATCACACCTGTTAATTCCAGATGTGATTTGTGATAATTATTGCAAATCAACACATCCCTTGTTTTTCAACTGATGAATTAGCAAAGGCTTTCAATTAATTCAAGAGCCAAGAATAGAAATCCTCCAAGTCCTGGCCTAGATGATAGTCTTGATTACAAGGAGACAAATGGAGACAAGTAAGACTATACTTAGAATTCAAGACACTTTCTGGGCTGCCTTTTGCTATTTTTGTTCCATTAAAGAACACAAAGAAAACTTCCCAACATACCAAGGGCTGGCTAAAAGTAAGGGGCATATGGAATGCTGCTAGAAGGACTCTGTGGTTATCATCTTAGGTTTTAAGACAAAGGACGGATGTGGGGATTGCAGCACTAATTATTTTTATTATCTCCTGCTTTTCCCTGCTTCTTTACTTGAAAACTACTGGGAATGATTGAATTAAAATCCTCCTTAAATGACACAAAGTATTATGAGATTTTTATATTTTATCTTGGTTGTTGAGCTGATTTGCTTTCTGTGTAAACAAAGGATAAGCATAGATTTTCTTGCACCCAAATTCTACCTGCTGTTAATCTCTGATCTTCTCTTTTTTTGGGGAGTTTCCCCTCTATGAACCTTATTATCCAGGCTTCGTTTTACCCTCTAGTATCTGGTTTGTTTTAACCAAGTGGAGGCACAAGGATGAAATTAAAGGGAGGAAGGAGGTAAAGCTAATAGTAACTCTCCACCTCCATTTCCTTCTACCTGGCCACTGCTTTTGTCTTGGCCTTCTCTTCTTTATATGGTTACATCTGTTACGGAGAAGACCTCCCTCAGTGCTAAAGCTCCTCTTACCATCCAAGACGAAGTGACAATGAGAGGAAATTTTGATTTAAAAAAGTTTGGATATTTCTTATCAGAGTGTGTTTGACCATCCCTTGTGGGTTCCCTTAGTTTTGACTATAACAGGTCAACTTTGCCAGAACACTGAATGATGCAACATTAAGTTGAAAACAGCATTTCATTTAGAGGCTATAATGTATGATGTTCAAGGACTCTTTGAGGAGATTCAGAAAAGGCAATGTAAAAAAATGTGACTCTAAAATGTGATTTTAGAGTGATACTGAAAAATATATAAAATGGTCTCTGTTCAACAAATGGAAGAAAATATAAAAATACATTTTCCTATAAAGTTTGCCAATATCATTTTCAATGTTAATTTAATTACTTTGGAAAAAATCTTCAACATGAAAATTTTAGGACATGTTTTAGGAAACAAATGAGTAAATTTAAAAAATTCATAATAAAACAAAACAAAAAAGCCTAATTTCTAGTAGGTGTAGTAGTCAAGACTCCCTACAAATATTTTAATTAGTTTTGATGATTCAATATTAATTCAATGTCTCTAAAGAATGTATAAGCCCTTCCTCATAAATGTACCAGAAAACAAATAAACCCTCTTGGCAATACTAAGCCTTACTGTGTAACAAGCTCACATTAAAAAGTAAATAATACAGACACGTAATTTTGTCCTTTATCTTCAACAAGCTCTGTTTTTTAAATTTAATCTTGGTGAATTCCATTTTGTAATTTTTCTGTGACCTAAGGGTAGCCAAATTAACTCGACAATTTTTTCTTCTCTGCAGAGTCTAGTGAATAATTATTATGAAACTTTTGTACACGTAATCACTCAAGTAGCTAGTTTAAAATACCACTTCCTGGGCTTCACCCCAAGAAAATCTGATGGAATGGATACTGAAATTTTGAAAATCTTCCTTTAAAGCCATGTAATTTCTTCCCACAAAAAAGTATTGTTATAGTCAGCAAATTAAATATTTAGGATAAAATGTAAAATTTCATACAAATTATAAGAATAAGTAAGAAGTAGATAAACAAAAGGTAAAAAGAAAAAAAAATCGGTCACAGACATTCAGTATATACAGATTTTGAGAGCTGGAGATTTATTCTCCTTCAATGATGTCCTGCATACACATAGCAGCACAGACTGTATTTATATAACCATTCCACAGATTGTCTACTTGGTTCCATAATTTCTATCATGGGAAGCATAATTACTGGTTTTAATAGATTCTAATGTATTATAATCTCTCCTACATAATCTGTTCCTAAAAATATCATTTTTCTGAAGTTTAGTGTTGACTTTTTGTTTTATTAAAATTTAACTTTGTAACTCTTAGACAAAAATAGCTATATTTGTAACAACACAATCATTGTTTTTATGACACATTTCCTTCACTGTTTAAAAAGCGCTTTTATGCACACGATCCCATTTGATACTAATATGTACTTGTTTATTAATCATCTCTGACACACAATCACATAATTATTATAAATAAATCTTATTGTTCCAGTGGCTAAGCAAGAGTGAAAAGTAAGACAAACAAATATAAAACTCTAAGGGAGACAGTAACAGATCAATTTTTAGTCATTTGCCTTTCCTAAGTTTATGAAAAAGATATATGATGTGTTTGTGTGTATATGTATATACACACACACACATTTGTATAATTTAATTCTTTCAATAGGAGTTGAAAGAATGCAGTTGCTGCCTACAGAGGAGAATTAACAAAATGATCAGAAAAAGTATCCTGAAAAATGTTGTTTATGTCTATAAGAATTGTTTATCCTTCCAATATTGGCAGAACACCTACAGTTTGGACAGTTTGGAGACTGCTTTTAATAATTGTATACACTTATAGGCTGTCAAAAAAAAGAGGAAAAATCAATCTCTTCAAAAGTTTTATAAAATAGTCACTTGCTTTTTGAAACAGAATACAAAACAACAAGAAAAAGTAGGCCTTACTTTCTAGCCAGGGCAATCAATGGCAATAAATGAAGCAAAACACAAAAATGTGATAATCTTCATTCTGCGAATAGAGAGAAGTTTGAGGAAGTAGGGATTGATTCAGGAGGGATAAATTAAGAAAATAATCATTGAGGTATAAAGTCTAAATTTAAAGATGCAGGTAGAAATTTAAGAAAGGAACCTAAGGTATATCCTTCAGGATGAAGTAAATTGTATGAACAAATAAAACCAAATAGAAAGTAAAAAGGAAATAAGGACACACTTTTAAAAAGAACAATGTTATACATAGTTACAAAGAGAGAATATACATTGCTTTTCATAAAAAATTTATTCAGTTTATGAGTTGCAAAGACAATAAAGTCTTATTTCAAGTGAACACTTAATATGTATATATCAGATTTACATCACAAAATTCCCCAAAACTTAGAGTGTTCAAACTATTATATATTATTCCCTATGATTTTACACATCGAGAACTCATTCATGGATCAGCTGGGTAGTTCCGCCTTATATGATTCATTCTCAGGCCATACATGGAGCTACATTCAACCTGAAACTTGACTGGAGCTGGTTGTCCAACAAGACCTCATTCATATGATTAGAAGTTGATGCCAGCTGTGAACTTTAATTTTCCTCTGCATCATCTCTTTTTCTCTAGTGGTATATAGGTGGTCTTCCAATGGAAGTGATGAAATCTCATAGAAACTAGACAAAAAACAGGTAAACTGTCACTTCTACCCATTTTAATGGTAAAAGTAAATTCAATACAGACATAAGAAAATTAGAAACCAACTCCTTTAAGCATAGTGGGGAGAGAAATCTTTAGTAGCTGCCTTTGGAGAATATTTACCATGGCACATTAGAAATAGTGTGTTATAGATCTACTAGATTTGGTAGATAATGGTTTTTTTTTCTAAAAGAAAATCTGAAATGATGCAAATCCTAAATTTGTTTAAAAATCCATCTGTAATTTCATAAACTAAAAATTGGCAGGCCAAAAAATTGAATGCTATAGATACACTACTGCCATATGACTTCAGTCAACTTCAGCTGGTAACATAAAATAGCAACCAAACTATGTAAATTATGTTGTAAACAGGTTGCTGTTTATGTGGATTGGAATTTCAGCCACAACTTTAGTAAATGTTTTACTGTTATTTTAATATTGTTCTTATAAGTTAAAATATTCTTTCCACTCTGTAGTAGCAATTCACTAATCTAATGCTGAAAATACCCCCCCAAATTTATAAATTTTAGAATGTCAGATGTGATAATATAGTATAAACAGGGTCAATTACTATTATATCAGAGAATATCAATGACAATGTAGACATTTTTAATAAAATGAAAAGTGTCAATAAATTTTAAAAAATCTTTTGCAGTAGTTTAGGATTTATAAACTATGGACACTCTACTTTTCCCACTTTTCCTTACATATTTTACTTTTATTTTTGTGGAAAATTTGATTTAAAATAGAGTAACCATGTTTCTATTGTACATGCATGTGAATATCCTGTACTATAACAGAAGGAAAAACTTAAAACCACCGTCTGGTCAGGCAATGTCAAATACAAGAATATTCCATTTTCGAATTTTTCTTACGATTGCATTATTATGTAAGATAAGTGTATTTAATGAATATGAAGTAGAGCCCTACATAAAAAGAATAAACCTCAGGAATAAATATGCAAATACATCAATAAATAAGTTTCACTTTTTGGGTGAACACACTAGGGATAAATGAGTTAGCAGTTCAGAAGCACACATATAAAAGAAGATTGAATTCAGTGATCATGCAAACATTGTGATATTGTGTGTTAAATTGATACACTGAACACAGACTACACACAACTTTTTACTTAAAACAATACAAAAGTAAGCAAAAATATCTAACCAGTCAAGGCGCAGTCTAAAAGAGTTCCTTAATATTATATGTATTACCACTTATATCTGGAAGCATAAAACTAGATTGTGAAATCACGCAATCTTAGAAACAAAGGTAAAAGATGTGAGAGGGAATAATAGGAGGAAGTAACATGCCTTCCTTTATGTTCATCATATGGAGATAAATCTGTTTTTATATGAAAAACCTGTTTTAGAATAAACTTGATCAGCATACTTGTAACAGATTATACAATAGTCAAATAAAGATTTCTCAGGCTATGCTAAAGAGATAAGACTTTGTCTTGAAGGTGGTGAGGAGACCTTAAAGGTTTTTACAAGAAAAGTGACAAAATTTAAAAGGTAATGGTGGCACTAAAAAAAATATATAGATAAAGTAGTTCCAGGATATTACAGTAAAAACTCATCATAAAAGTTACAGAGAAATAGAAAGGAATGAATGGAAGTGATAACAGAAGAGATGAAAAAGAATAAATTAATCTGAGATTTATATGGTAGGATTTTAAAAATCAAGGGTTTATTTAATTAGAAAAGACAGAATTAGAAGAGTCCAGTTTGTTACATTTAGATGAAGGTGTCATTAATCAAGATTCATAAAAAAGGAGAAAAAATATTACCAGGGGGATGAGTCCATTTTTGGAAATAGATAATATTTTGAATGGAGAAATAAGTTATCTTAATTTTCTTTTTAACAACAAAATAAAAACTTTTTATTCTAAATAAATATCAAAACATAAGATTAGAATCATTACATTTTATTTTAATGTTTATTGTGGGGAAATTAATTTATTCACATAACACATACTGAATAATGCATTATGTATTTTTATTGACTTATATTTCTACCATTATATAATTGGCATAATTTCAGCTGATTGAAAGAAGTTATTACTACTCTTTGACTTATTTCTACAACCTAGAGCAAATAAATTGCTAACTCTAACATATTTGTTTCTAAACGTAATACGAATTTTCTTTCTTCAGCAAATCACTGTCGTAGAAAAAATAAATGTACTCACTCATTTTGTTCTATAAGTGTTTCAACGAATATGTTCTCACTGATCTTATTTAAAATAAACTTACTACCATATAAAATACATAATTATTGTAGATAGTAAAAAATATCACAGGCTACCATAGAAAAGAAGTGATAAATTTGGGGAACCAATAAAATTTCTCAAAATGAAAATCGAGAGAAAAATAAAAAGTTTGATAAATAGCCAAAAGCATTCTTACACATTTTGCAGCTTGTCTTCAAGGACGTGTATAATCTATTGCCTGATTTTCTCATCACTAAAAACACAAAATTTACTACTGTAGTAATAAGCTTGTCATAAAATAGAATGAAAATCTACTATTCTATACTTTCTAAATGAGAATGTTCCTTAATTAAAATTTACTCTTGAAATTTTGAGGTTACATAAAAATTAATTTTGAGTTTTGACCATTTTTGTATGAATTATGTCTTATTAAATTTTTCTAAATTGCTAAATTTACACGTATATAAATAATTATGTGAATTTTTGCAGTAGCAAGCCTTCAAATTACATATTTAGAGTTTCAAGGGCATCTATTTTCAGATATATATTAGTTTCAACTTTTTAAATGTATACTTATTTTTCAAAGATAGATTATACTCTTATGGAACATTATTTTTTAAATAATTTGATATTTTAAACACTGCAATAGCTGCTGGATAGAACAGTAAACAAAGGAGCTATGGCTGCTACCTCCAGAGATTAATGTTTTAATAACAAAACTGCATGTTTCTATGTAAGTGTCTAGAAAGGAGACTCTATATGAAAATCCTCTCAGATGGAGTGATGCTGAAGCAAATATATGACAAATGAGATGGAGCACTAGAAGAAAAGAGAGGTGAGGTTTATTTTTATGCAAGAGAAAGATATACAAAAGCTTAGAGATAAGTAAGAACATGGTGAATTCAAAAAGAAAAAAGAACAGGGCATGGGCTCACATGCCTGTAGTCCCAGCTGTTAAGGAGGCTGAGGCAAGAGAATCATTTGAGCCCAGAGGCTGCAGTGAGCCATGATTGCCCCACTATACTCCAGTCTGTGACCTCAAATCTTAAAAAGTACATTAAAGAAAGAAAATGTGTTATTCCAAGTCTTTGCTATTGTGAATAGTGCTGCAATAAACATACGTGTGCATGTGTCTTTATAGCAGCATGATTTATAATCCTTTGGGTATATACCCAGTAATGGGATGGCTGGGTCATATGGTACATCTAGTTCTAGATCCTTGAGGAATCGCCATAATGTTTTCCATAATGGTTGAACAAGTTTACAATCCCACCAACAGTGTAAAACTGCTCCTATTTCTCCACATCCTCTCCAGCACCTGTTGTTTCCTGACTTTTTAATGATCGCCATTTTAACTGGTGTAAGATGGTATCTCATTGTGGTTTTGATTTGCATTTCTCTGATGGCCAGTGATGATGAGCATTTTTTCATGTGTCTGTTGGCTGTATGATTGTCTTCTTTTGAGAAATGTCTGTTCATATTGTTGGCCCACTTTTTCATGGGGCTGTTTGTTTTTTTCTTGTAAATTTGTTTGAGTTCTTTGTAGGTTCTAGATATTAGCCCATTGTCAGATGAGTAGATTGCAAAAATTTTCTCCCATTCTGTAGGTTGCCTGTTCACTCTGATGGTAGTTTCTTTTGCTGTGCAGAAGCTCTTTAGTTTAATGAGATCCCATTTGTTAATTTTGGCTTTTGCTGCCGTTGCTTTTGGTGTTTTAGACATGAAGTCTTTGCCCATGCCTATGTCCTGAATGATACTACCTAGGTTTTCCTCTAGGGTTTTTATGGTATTAGGTCTAACATTTAAGTCTCTAATCCATCTTGAATTAATTTTCGTATAAGGAGTAAGGAAAGGATCCAGTTTCAGCTTTCTATTTATGGCTAGCCAATTTTCCCAGCACCATTTATTAAATAGGGAATCCTTTCCCCATTTCTTGTTTCTCTCAGGTTTGTCAAAGATCAGATGGCTGTAGATGTGTGGTATTATTACTGAGGACTCGGTTCTGTTCCATTGGTCTATTTCTCTGTTTTGGTACCAGTACCATGCTGTTTTGGTTACTGTAGCCTTGTAGTATAGTTTGAAGTCAGGTAGCGTGATGCCTCCAGCTTTGTTCTTTTGACTTAGGATTGTCTTGGAGATGCGGGCTCTTTTTTGGTTCCATATGGACTTTAAAGCAGTTTTTTCCAATTCTGTGAAGAAACTCATTGGTAGCTTGATGGGGATGGCATTGAATCTATAAATAACCTTGGGCAGCATGACCATTTACATGATATTGATTCTTCCTATCCATGAGCATGGTATGTTCTTCCATTTGTTTGTGTCCTCTTTTATTTCACTGAGCAGTGGTTTGTAGTTCTCCTTGAAGAGGTCCTTTACATCCCTTGTACGTTGGATTCCTAGATACTTTATTCTCTTTGAAGCGATTGTGAATGGAAGTTCATTCATGATTTGGCTCTCTATTTGTCTGTTACTGGTGTATAAGAATGCTTGTGATTTTTGCACATTAATTTTGTATCCTGAGACTTTGCTGAAGTTGCTTATACCTGATGTAAATGACGAGTTGATGGGTGCTGACGAGTTGATGGGTGCAGCACACCAACATGGCACAAGTATACATATGTAACAAACCTGCACGTTATGCACATGTACCCTAGAACTTAAAGTATAATAATAATAATTTTAAAAAAATTAAAATAAAAAAAAAGAAAATGTTTTCTACATAGCTAGGGCTTGGAATGTAAGGGGAACAATATCAAAATAGAAGAAAAAACATGAACAGGAATTAGATATTAAACAGCCTCCTAAAACAAGTAAATGGACTTCATCTGTACAGTAAAAGCAATCAAAACTCATCAAAAAGTTCAAACAGGAAAAAACAATTTTACATTTGCATAAAAATCAGATAACTCTCGCTGCATGTAGAAGACAACCATAAACAAAAATAGGAATCCCAGAGTCTAATTCAAAGACCCTTTTGGTGGACAGAAATTGGAAAACTGTGGCAGAAACGGCACAGAGAAAAGTAAATAATTTAAATTAAGGATAAAATGTGAAAAATAAACAGAATCAATATAATATTTGTAGTATTCAAGGCTGAGATTTTTTTTTTATTCTGGATCTCTTCCTGTAAGAATACAAATAAACCACTTCTATCATGGATGATAGATTTATGTAACTTAAAATTTGCAAAAATCAACTTACTCTTGTGCCCATTCCCACTATAGAAAGAAAAACATTTCTCAAGAAAATCAATCTACCCAGAATTTTATCTAATATTAGAAAAAAATACTACTTTTATTAAAAATGTTTAATCACCAGGAATTACCAATAAAATATAAATCAGAGCTGACCTCTCAGCAGAAACAACACAAATAACAAGAGAGCATAATAATATCATCATGATACTCAAAGAAAAAAAAATAAACTGCTAAAAAGAATACTGTATTCATCCAAGATACCTTCAAAAATAAAAGCAAAATAAAGACTTTTCCAGATTAATAATAATGGAGAGAATTTGTTGCTAGTGGAATTGCCTTACATAAAATATTGAAGGATATTCTTCAGACTGAAAGTAAATGATCCCAGGTAGTAGTTAGAATCTACATTAATCAACAAAGAGTGCTGCTAAAGGTCATTTTGTAATTATAAAAGATGCTAAAATACTCTCTATTCTCCTTTCCTCTATTAATCTATCTAAACAATAATTGTATAGAAAAATATGTATATGTGCTATTGGACTTATAATATATACAAATGTAATTCACATGTAATATATTTGCCAATAGAAGAACAAAGGAGTTGGGTGGGAAGAACACTTTAATGAGCTAAAAGGTCATTACAGTTGGTAAAATAATTATAAAAATATATTGTTAGGCTTGTAACATTAATGAATAGGGTATGTATAACAATAATATTACAAAAATAGGCAAAGGGAATACAGCTATATTTTCATAACATTTTTCTGTTATTAATCTAGTATAAATCTAAAGCTCACAAGAATATCTTGAAATATATATTTAAAAACCCTAGAGCAAGCACTAGAAATATAAATATATAGTAAACTATAGTGAAGAAATCATTAATAAAATTAAAATGTTACATTAGAAAATATTCACTTAACACAAAATAAAGCAGTACAGGATCAACAGAGGAGCAAAAAAGACTTGAGACACAGAGCAAAGAAATAATAAAATGCAAAGAGAAATCCAACCATATTAATATTATTGTTACATTTGAATGGATTTAAAATTCCATTCAAAAGGCACAGATTTTCATACTGGATAATATCAATGACCTAACTACATGTTGTCTATAAATGACATGCTAAAGATTCAAGTACACAGCTAGACTGAAATAAAAAGAAGGAAAGCAAAGCATAGCAAGCTAGCAGTAAACATAGGAGGCTAAAGTGGCTTCACTAATATCATATGAAATAAACTTAACAACAAAAAGATAGCAGATATAAATAGGGGTATTTTATAATGATTAAAAAGGATCAATTCATCAGAAAACTATAACAACTATAAGCATACATGAACCAAATAACAGAGTACCAAAATGCACGCAGCCAGACAGATAGAAATAAAGGAGAAAATAGACAAGTAAAACAATAATACTTGGAGACCAAAACACTTCACTTCCAATAATGGATAGAATACTAGACAAAAGAAATAAAAGACCTATACAACACTATAAACTAACATTACCTAACAGATTTTAAAGAACACTTAACTTAGAATTAGAATGTATATTCTTTAAATAGTATGGGACATTTCCAGATAGACAATATGGTACTTTATAAAACAGCTTCATTAAATAATTTAAAAATACAAGTGTGTTCTCTGATTGGAATAAAAGAAAAATAGAAATTAATATAATAAAAAAATGGAAGAAACTCACAGGCATTTAAAAATTAAACAACACGTTCCTGAATAACTATTAGGTCAAAGAATAAAGAAAATGAGAAATCAAAAATGCTTTGAAATGAATTAAAAGTAAGAAAAATCATACCAAAATTATGGAACACGATTACAACAGAGCTTTAAGAAAACTGTATAGCAGTAAATAACTATATTAAGAAACAATAAATATCTTAACTTTCCACTATAAGACATTGACAATATAGCAAATTTTACCCAAAGCAAGGAAAAGAAATTAAAAAATAAAAGTTTGAGCAAAAATTGAAGTTGAAAAGCGAAAATAATCAATAAATCCAAAACTTGTTATTTTAAAAGATTAACAAAATTGACAAAACTCTAACTAAATTGACCAAGGATAAAAGAATATTTAGATTACTAGAATGGGAAATGAAAGAAGAGAGTACTACTGGTATTACAGAAAGGCAAAGAAGAATAAAATGAATGATATAAGAATTAAAATTGGGTACCAGACATGAAATGAGAAACTTCATAAGAAGACACAAACTACCAAAGCAGACTCAAGAAGAAATCAGCAATCAGAATAATACTATAACAATTGAAGTCATTTAGTTGGTAATCAACAAACTATCTACAACAAAAGACCCAGGTAAACATGGCTTTATCTCTGAATTCTAACAAATGTTTAAAAAATAATGCAGACCAACTTTTTACACAATCTTTAAAAAATAGAAAGAAAACAAAAAAGTTTATAATTCACTTTATAAATCCAGCATTACCCAGATACCAATACCAAACACATACAACATAAGAAAGGCCAATTAGAGACCAATGTCTGTTATGAATATGAATGCAAAAATTCTCAATAAAATCCTAGCAAACCAAATACAGAAACGAATAAAAATAATTATATACCACGACCAAGTAGAATTTATCTTAAAGAGGTTTTGTAATATTTGAAAAAATAATTAATACATTATTTTAACAGAATAAAAACAAAACTTACATAATTGTCTCAACAAATGCAGAAATAATACTTTTTAAAAATGAGCATTTTTTCATGATTAAAAAAATAAAAAAAACAAAAACCTCTTAGCTAACAAAGAGTGCAAGGAAATTCCCTCAAACTGATAAAAGTCATACATGGAAAGTTCTCACATGTTATCATATATAATGATAAAAGACAAAATGCTCCTTTCCTAAGATCGGGAGCAAAATAGGAATGTTTACTCTTGCCATTTATGTCCAACATTCAGCTGATAGTAAAAAAAAAAAAAAAAAAAAAAAAAAAAAAAAAGTGAAATAAAAGCCATCTAGATTTGACTTGAAGAAGTAAAACTATCACCATTTGCAGATAACACGATCTTGTATGCAGAAAAATCTAATTAACACATGAAAAACTATTAGAATTTATGAGTTCAGCAACATTTTACAAGATTAATACATAAAATTCAGTTGTATTTTATACACTTGCAGCGAGTAATCTGGAAATAAATTAGGAAAACATGCCTTTTGAAGTAGAATATAAAAGAATAAAGTACTTAGAAATAAAACTTAGCAAAAGAAGTGCAAAACTTATACCCTCAAACTATAAAACACTCTTTACATAGATTAAAGAAGATCTAAATAAATTGGAAAACATCCCATGTTCATGGATCAAAGCCTTAACATTGTTAACATGGCAGTATTTTGCAAGATAATCTATAGATACAAAAAAATCTCTATTTAAATATAACTACTTTGTAAAAATTGATAAGCTGATTCTAAAACTCAGCTTATGGTAATTATAAAGGATGCAAATTAGCCAAAACAACTCTGAAAAAGAAACAGGTAGAAGAATTCATACTTACCAATTTTATGACATAGTACAAAGCAGTGGTAACTGAGATTATGGTATGGCACAAGTATAAACATACAGATCTATCAAATAAAATTGTGTTTCTAAAAAGGCTCATACACCTAACATTTAAGACATGTGGCAAGACCATTCAACGAGAAAATAATAGTCTGTTAAACAAATACTCATGGGACCACTGGACTTGCAAAAGAATGAAGTGGGATTCCTATCTCACACTCTCTATAAAAAATGGACTCAAAATGGATCAAAGGTCTAAATAAGTGTAAAAAAATAAAAATTTGGAAGAAAATACAGGTGTTATTCTTTATGACAAGCAGAAAGAGGAGCCCGATAAATTAAACTTTAACAAAATAAAATTTTGTGCTTCAAAGAACATCAAGAAAACGAAAAGGCAGGTCATAGAATGGGAGAAAATATCTTTAAGTTATATATGTATTAAGGGATTTGTATCCATAATAAAGAACTCTTTAAAGCTTATTTACCTTTATTAGGTAAATAACGATGTTAAAAGTAAGCACAAGTTCTTAATAGCTATTTTTCCAAGGAAGATGTAAAAATGGCCAATAAGCACATGAAAAGATTCTTGCCATCTATAGTCATCAGGAAAATTAAAATCAAAACCACAACGAGTTGTCACTTTACACACATTACAATGACTAGAATCAACAAGGTAGAGAACAACTGTTGCCAAGGATGTGCAGAAATTGCAACTCTCGTGTACTTCTGGTGGTATTTGAAGATGGCGCAGATAGCTGCACCATCTTGATGAAACAGGGTGTCAGTTTCTTTCTCTTCAGTTGCTCTCATTATTCTTACTCTACTGACCATTCTCGAATTCGCCATAGCCCTTAATGAGGCTTATGTCTTTATACTACTAGTAAGCCTTTATCTGTATGATAATACAAAATGACCCACCAAACACATGCCTACCATATAGTCAAACCCAGCCCCTGACCACTAACAGGAGCTCTCTCAGCCCTCCTAATAACATCTGGCCTGGCCATGTGATTTAACTTTAACTCTATTACTCTTTTCACTCTAGGCCTACTAGCCAACACACTGATTATATACCAATAATGATGTGACATTATCCGAGAAACTACATTTCAAGGCCACCATACAACAATTGTCCAAAAAGGCCTCTGATATGGAATAATTCTGTTTATCTCAGAAATATTATTCTTTTCCAGTTTCTTCTGTGCATTCTACCACTGTAGTCTAACCCCAACTCCAGAGTTAGGGGGACATTGACCCCTAACAGGCATTAATTCCCCTTAACCCTTTAGAAGCATCCCTCCTGAATACATCTGTATTACTTGCCTCAGGTGTAAACTTCAGTGAAAACTTCAATTATCTGGGTTCACCACAGCCTGATAGAAGGTAGTCAAAAGCAGATAATTCAAGTACTATCCATCACAATTACTTTAGGTATTTACTTCACCCTCCTACAAATCTCAGAATGTTTTCAGGTCCCCTTTACTATCTCTGATGGAATCTACAGCTCAACATTCTTCATAGTCACAGACTTTCATGGACTTCACGTTATTATCAGATCAACACTTCTCACTATCTGCATCTTCCTCCAACTAAAATTCCACTTTACATCCAACCACCACTTTGGCTTTGAAGCCACCACCTGATATTGACACTTCATTGATGTAGCATGACTATTCTTATACATCTGTATCTACTCATGAAGATCCTACTTTTAGTATAAACAGTACCATTGACTTCCAATCAATTAGTTTTGATAACATCTGAAAGAGAGTAATTAACCTGACACTAGCCCTAGTATCCGATACTTTACTGGCCATATTACTACTAATAATTACATTTTGGCTCCCACAACTTAATATTTTTATAGAAAAATCCAGTCCCTACGAATGCGGATTTGACCCAATAACCTCAGTCCACATCCCCTTTTTTATAAAATTATTCCTAGTAGCCATCACATTTCTCCTCTTTGACTTGGAAATCACTCTACTACTACCCTGCCATGAGCCCTTCAAACAAATAACTTGACACTAATAATCAGCATAGGCCTTATACTAGTTACCATTTTAATCCTAGGCTGGACTTATGAATGAGCCCAAAAAAGATTAGATTGAGTTGAATTGGTAAATAGTTTAAGTCAAAATAAATGATTTCAACTCATTAGATTTTGATAGACCATATTTACCAAATGTCCTATATTTACATCAATATTATATTAGCATATACCATGTCACTGCTAGGAATATGAGCCTACTGATCCCACCTAATATCATCCCTATTATGCCTAGCAGCTATAATAGTATCAATATTTATCATAAAATACTCTTATAACTTTAAACATACATTTTGCTCTAGTATCCATAATATACATCATCCTCCTAGTATTGGCTGCCTGCAAAGCTGCAGTGGGCCTTGCCTTGCCAGTTTTAATCTCCAACACATAATGGCCTAGATTACATACAAAATCTAAATTTACGTCAATGCTAAAATTATTATTCCAACAATTATACTATTACAAATGACATGATTCTCTAAAAATTCTATAATTTGATTCCTAACCATAGCCTACTCATCAGCCTCATTATTCTACTATTTTTTAACCAATTCAACGATAACTCATCTAACTTCTCATTAATCTTCTCTTCTGAGCCAGAAGAGAAGCCCTTTACTCCCTATATATGGTAATCACAACACAATGAGGAACACTTGCATAAACAGTTAAACCTTAATTAACAGTATTAAACCTTCTCTTACATGAGAAAATACATTAATACTTATACATCTTGCACTTATCTTCCTATTATCCTTAAACCCTAAAATTATTATGGGGTTTGCATGCTGTAGCTATAGTTTAACTAAAACATTAGATTGTGGATCTAATAATAGAAGTCTGCAACTTCTTATCTACCAAGAAAGTGTGCAAGAACTGCTAACTCATGCCCCCTTGGGCATGAGTTACCTAGGGAAACAGGGTGTCAGTTTCCTAAATGAATAAACTTAGAGATACTGTATGACTCAGTATTTTTACTCTCTACATATGCACCCAACTGCAATGTAAATATATGTTCACATAGAAAGTTGTATATGAATGTTTGTACCAATGTTACTCATACTAGCCATATGTTAGAAACAACATGAATGACTACTAGAAAATGAATAGATTAACAAAGTTGGTACAGTTACCAAAAAACCCACATATTATGTAATTCCATTGATATGAAAGTCCTGAATATGAAAATACATAGAAACAGTAGATTAGGGGTTGTTTAAGGTTGAATGTGGGCACAAGAATTATGATATTGGAAGCAGGGTTGATAAAAGATACAAGGTTTCATCTGAGGTTATGAAAATATTTTAAAATTGACTGTGGTGACATTTGCACACATCTATGAATAATATATCAATATATATTCTTGATAATAAATCTCAGTAAACTAGAAGTAGAGAACTTCCTCAATCTGGTAAGGAAACTATGGAAAATTTTTACTAACGTGGTATTTAACGGCTGTATTCTAAGCACTTTCTCCTTACTATTAGATGGAAGGCATGCATATATACTTTCACCACTTATCTTTGATATTTTACTGGAGTATTAACCTAAAGAGTAATTAAAAAAATAATTTTAAATATATATGGAAAGACAAGAAAAGAAGAAATGAAACTGTCTGTATTTTCAAACGACATGATTTATATAAAAATGTAAAGCATTTTTAAAAAGTGTTAGATTTAATGTGATTTTTAAATAAAATTATGGTTGCAAGATCAATATAAACAGATAGAACTCTTTTTTCTTTTTTTTTTTTTTTTTTTTTTTTTTTTTTTTTTTTTTTTTTTTTTGAGACAGAGTCTCGCTCTGTCGCCCAGGCTGGAGTGCAGTGGCTCATCTCTGCTCACTGCAAGCTCCGCCTCCCGGGTTCATGCCATTCTCCTGCCTCTCAGCCTCCAGAGTAGCTGGGACTACAGGCGCCTGCCACCAGGCCCGGCTAATTTTTTGTATTTTTTTAGTAGAGACGGGGTTTCACCGTGTTAGCCAGTATGGTCTCCATCTCCTGACCTCATGATCCGCCCTCCTCGGCCTCCCAAAGTGCTGGGATTACAAGTGTGAGCCACTGGGCCCAGCCTGAAATATTAAATTGTTAAAATGTTGCTCTCTCTAAATTGATGCACAGATCCAATAAAATTTCAATAATAATTTCAGGGGATTCTAAAATTAGATACTGACAAATGGATTCTAAAATTTTTAAGGAGTAGAAAAAAAGCCCTATTATAGCCAAAACTATTTTTGAAAAGAAAAAGATTAATTTATACTACATGAATTGAAAACTTATTAAAAAAAAAAAACTACTGTAATGAAGACCGTGGTATTGTCATAAAGATAGAAAAACAGAACAATAGAATAGAATTTTAAAAATAGAATTAGAGACATGTATACATGTCATTTATAAAGACAGTGTTACAACAGTTCCTTAGAAAATGGAAAGACTTTTCCACAAATGGGACTGAAAACAAGTGTATGTTATTATAGGTAAAAAGAGCCTTATTGCTTTCAGAAATGGACTCAAATGGATGGAGTATGGATCTAACCCTAATGGTTAAACTATAAAAAAAACCTCTCAAAATACAAATGTCTTCATGACCAAGTAGGTATCTCAGTAAGCTCAGACTGCCATAACAAGACACCATAGACTGGGTAGCTTATAAACAACAGAAATTTATTTCTTACAAATCTGGAGACGGGAAACCCTAGATAAGGGCGCCAGCATAGTAGGGTTTGGATGACGGCCCTCTTCCAAGGTGCAGACTGCCATCTTCTCCGTGTTTCTTCACATGGTAGAAAGACAATGAGAGAGCTCTCTGAGGATCCTTTCATTAGGCCACTAATTCTATTCATGAGGGTTCCATCTTCATGATTTAATTACCTCCCAGAGAAACTGCTTCCTAATTCAGTCACATTGGGGGTTAAGGCATTTTTTTTTTTTTTTTTTTTTTTTTTTTTTTTTTTTTGGTGGTGGTGGTGGTTGTTGGTTTTGTTTTGTTTTTAGATGGAATCTTGCTCTGTCACCCAGGCTGGAGTGCAGTGGTAAGATCTTGGCTCACTGCAACCTCTGCCTCCCGGGTTTCTGCAATTCTCCTGCCTCAGCCTTCCTAGTAGCTGGGATTACAGGTGCGTGCCACCACACTGGGCTACTTTTTAAATTATTTTTAGTAGAGTCAGGGTTTGCCATGTTGGCCAGGCTGGTCTCGAACTCCTAACCTCAAGTGATCTGCCTGCCTCAGCCTCCCAAAGTGCTAGGATTACAGGCATGAGCCAAGAAGCCTGGCCTAAGTGTATGAGTTTTGAGGGGACACAAATAGTAAGAATTTATAAGATAGGACACATAAAGCAATAATCATAAGAAATATTGAATTAAACTTATTGAAATTAACTCTTCATTGAAGGACATTACTGAGAAAATTGATAAAAATATACATCTGGTAACTAGTATGAGGAATGTATAAAGAAATCCCGCACATAAATTTTAAAAAGGAAATAGATGTACAAAAAGCTTGACCTTTCACAAAGGAAAATACAAATAGTCCAACAATCAATTAAAAAGTCATTTTTATCATTGTTAGTCATCAGGAAAATGCAAATATAAAATTATAATAACATATTATACACTACTAGTAGAATGACTAAAATTAAAATGATTATAAATAAAAATATTAAGGATGTAGAATAACCATAATTCTTACACATTGCTGATCGAAAGGTTAAACTGTATAACCACTTTAGAGAATCTTTTGGCAGTTTATTTTAAAGTTAAGCTTGCACCTACTCTTTGAGTCAGCAATTCTACTTCTGGATCTCCAAGAAAAATAAATACCTATATAGACAAAATGACTTGTATAGAAATATTCATACATTAATACCTGGAAATAACCTAAATATCCATCAATAGGGCAAATGGATAAACAATATTTATTATATCCCGGCAATAGAATACTACTGAGTACTTAAAAAAATACTGATATACAACCACATGAATGAATCTCATAAACATTATGCTCATGACAAGATATGATTGTATCTTTATTCAGATCTAAAATGGAAAAAAAATAGTCTATGATAAAAACTGAACGAGAGTTGTGGTTGTTTCTGTTAGAGGACTTTACTATGAAGAAACTTAAAAAACATTTCCGAGAGAGACAAAAATGTGTGTGTGTGTGTGTGTGTGTGTGTATGTTGTGTATCCTAAGAAGATTAATTTTATTTGTCTAAATTCATTAAGTTGTATATTTTATATTTGCTTTTAAACATACACAAATTCACTGCAAAAATGTAATTTCAAATAACCAAAAATTAATAACAAAATTTAGGGTTGTTATGAAAATTAAATACATTATTACCTCTAAAGCTTTTGGTAGAACAAACAAAATGTAGTAAACTTGACAGATTTTAAATGAAGAGGAAAGATTAGAGTTACTTGCTTTTTAAAAATTTTCATTTAAACTTAGAATTCAGTGAAAAAAAATTATTTTCTCTGAAGGACAAGCAAATCAGCAAAAAACTATAATAAAGTAAAAACATCTAAAAATTCAAGTCAAATATACAGACAACATAAATCTCTTAGGCTATGTCTATTCTGTATTCCTCTCTGGAGTCCATTCTGTAGACAAAGCTAGTTATTTTAGAAATGCTAAATAAATTATTAATGCTTTATTTTTGTCAAATAACAGGCTTTATATATTTTACAATAAAGTATAATATAAATTCCAATTTAAGCTTTAATCAAATTCAAACACTGATGACCACTGCTTAACTATGTCTAAAAGTGATTTTTTTATAGAATTGAAGTCATCAATGTTGTTTTTTAAAAAAATAAATTTTCATAACTATATTTCAAAATAGATCTTTCTTGAAACCAATTATGTCTATTTTTTCAATATAGATCCCCTATATTTATTTATATATGTATTTTTTCAATACACAGATACCCTATAACAAGAACATATATTCAAAGGAGTATGTTATGTTTTCTTGGATGTTTAGCTTAAAACATATGGCCATACACTATGAAAAAAACATAGCTGCAAGCTGTAAAAGTACAAATATTTTAGATGTTTCAGTGCAAAAAATGACCAAAATAAAATTACTTTGTGTGATTGTTAAGATAAATGTAGTTAACCCTACACTATATCTTAATAAACAGAAAATAATAACTTGCTGGCCAATTTCATTTCATTTCAAACTTTACAAATTGCTATCTCTATATTGTAGAAAAGTACCTTTTCATTGTCATGACATACCATGCTTTATGTATGGAATTTAAGAAGCCATAACGAAGGGAACACACCTATTAAAAAAAAAATAAAAAATAAAATAAAATAAAATAAAACTTCCATAAAATGCCCTTACATGCTTAAGTTACATTACGAGACTAATCAGAAGTAATATTCTTGCATGAATTAACACACTTTATTACAATTTATAATAAAAATAATAAAATGTAAGGCAAAGGTTTAAAGAGATATGATTCACATAAAACTACAAGGCATAGAAAATAACATTTTCTAGGTTTGAAACAGAGTTTTGAACTTCATTAGTACGATTCAAAACATTTTATATCTAGCAGATTTTAAATAAGAAAAAGAAATACTGTTGCCATTTGCAATTAGCCATTACAGCCTCTTTAAAACAGAATTGTGTGACATGTGGAATATTCTCAGTAAATTTTCAACAGATTTTGAACATGTACTCAATTGTAAAGGTTTAAAAATTAACTAGAGAAAGGACAAATACTTCCAAAGTCACAGATAAAAATAATTCTGTAAATTTTCTTTAATTTCTTTAACAAAAACTGAAAACAAAAATTAATGTTAACTTTTAAGAGTTATGAAGACAAATATTAAATAATTGAGACAACTTACCTGCTTAAGACTACAAAATCAGTTAATTATAAATTTGCCAAAATTATTCCCTTAAATGAAGTGAGAAATTAATTATAGAAATCACTTTAGTAGCTGGAGGGAGATAAGTTGGTCAGATAAAAACTCTAACCTTCATGAAATGCCAATGTTTCTTTAGCTGACACCTCTGACCTAACATTATCTATTTTATTTCTCTTGTATTGTTCATTCCTCTATATCTCACTCTTTAAGACAGACTTTGGATAGTCTACAGGATCTAATCTCCAAATTATCTCTTGCAGGTAACAGCTGCTCTGGCAATCCAAACAGCTGTAGAAAGTGTAAACAATTGTCATCAAGCTGGGTTAATGAGAGTTTATAGCAATGTTCTAGAGAGTTAACAGCTGCAGTTTTGGGTGTCACAAGCTTTTCGAGTTTTCTAATGTCTCTTCATCACCAACCATTTTCTTGTCATTTGATCTCATTTATAAGATTTTTTTCTATGAATTCCTCTGAATTATAATATCTTTTAAAAACTCACTTAGATTTATAAAAGGACAGAATATTCTATATTTTCCAGTATTCTTCCCTTCTCCAAGATAAGATCTCCAAATATTATAATCAACAAGGTGTTATTTTTGAAATAGAAAATAATGAATAAAAGTGTGTCTCATCACACACACACAAACACACACACAACTTTTCTGTCCAATATCTATTTCTCATAAAAGCTCAGACACAGAGGCAATGGAAAACAGTGATAATTTCTTGCACATCTTTCCATACCACTTTTAAAGATTAAATATTTCCTCAACTGAAATATTAGAAGCTTTATAATCTCTCTTATTTTTAGACAGGGTCTGTTTCTCACTTAGGCAGGAGTGCAGTTGTGCTATAACAGCTCACTGGATCCTTGACCTCTGGAACTGGAGCAATTCTGCCACCCCCAGCCTCCTAATTAGCTGGGACTACAGGTGTGCACCACCAAGTCCAACTAATTTTTTTATTTTTATTTTTTATAGAAATAGCATCTCGCTATATTGTCCAGGCTGGACTCAAACTCCTAGGCTCAAGGAAGCTTCCTGCCACAGACTCCCAAAGTGTTGGGATTACAGGTGTGAGCCACCACTCCAGTCTTTATGTTCTTTTATACAGAAATTTACATGTCTGTTTTCCCACCTAAATTGCACTTGCATTTGCAATAAACTTAGCTAAATTTTAGCTGTTTCTTTAAATCTAATGTTACTATTATTTGATTTCTATTCAAAACCAGTAGAAATATAGCACCATTCTGATAATCTGTTTGCATTCATTTACCGTTGAACGAGTCACAATACGAGGTCCTCTGTTACTCAGGCATTTAGATTGCATATGTCTTGCATTATATTAATAGGTAGTCAGCATAAATGACTATCATATAGCATGACTTCGCAAACTAAAAGAAATAATCAGAGTCATACTGTACTTTAATAATTCTCTCTCTGGGGGCCTTTGCCCTTGTCACAGGTAAAGTACATTAGAGTAACGAAACTTAATGTCAAATGGTAGAGATCACTTTTCAGTAGGAAATGACACTTTGTTCTCTACAATAAAAGTTGTAAAGCAGACTCTTGGGTACCCAAAGATATATGGGGACCCAGTAGTCATTTACGTGTCTCATTTTGATGTTACAGAAACACTCACCTTCAGGTTTGATATTGAACATCATATTGACTCAAGTACTAGAGTACTAGTGCAAGTCAAAAGATTGAAATTCTATGAACAGTGAAATGAGGAATGTGGGAGGGTGAGAGAAAAATTGATGAGCAGTGCAGCAGAGAATTACAATATAATTTCCTATGGAAAAATTGAGCTTGAAGGGATAAAGAGCTTTGTAAAAGTAAATGGTGAAAAAGAATGTTGCTTCTGCACATAGACTTCTTCCAAAACTTTATTTCTGTTGGCTGGCAAAAACACTTATTTTGTGCTTTTGTTAAAAAAAAAAAATCTATATTAAATAAATATTTCTTTCATAATAAGAATATACTCAGACAATGACTTTTCTGTCATTCAATAACTAAGTGTGTATACACCAGGAAGAGCTCAGAGCATATATTAGATGAAAAACAAAGAAATACACAGTGTTTGATATCACAGGAGGAATTTAACAGATATATATGTATATATATATAATTTTTCAATGTTTGCCTGCAATTAGAACCTTAAATTTAGGGAAAGAGATACGTAATATGTAGTTGTAGTATATGAAAAATCACATTTAAAAGATGTAAAACTGAAAAGAATTTGGGGGTATGCCAGTGATTTAAGGTACAATAGATTTAATTTCATAATTGAAGCTTATTTTCTAGATTCACTTATGTAACTGAAATATCAGTTTACCTTTAATCCAAAATAGTAAATTGAGTTATTTGCATTATTAAATACCTGTTATTAAACATATCTTTAGCTTTTTATCATAAGAATCATCATCCACTGATTACAGATGAGGCTATTTTATAGTTGGCACAGAACAACATTCAGAAGCCTCTGCTTATAAGTGCTTTTGCATTTTAATAAGGAATAAAAGTAATTCAGACAATGGTAGATTCTGTCCTAGGCATTTGTCATTACATATTTCCAGTTATTATATCATTATACTGCATCATTCACCAGAGAACATTATTCTATATGCTAAACTGAGTGATGCACTAAAGTGACAAAATTTTAATCTCCACTAAAATTTTAAGACGTACAGCTATATTTGGCTGAGGAAGCTGTCACTGATTCATTTATAGATTTTTCCCCAGCTGCAATAAAGTTGTAGACATTCCTTCAAGCCTATCATACATTAAAAAGAACAGTGCTTCAATTAATTCAATTTCCAGGAGAAGGAGCTGGAAATAAAATTACTTGAACAGGATGTGGTTTAGTAAGTTAAGGAAACAATCACCTTTTAAAATTCAAAAATAGGAATAGGAACAGCTCCAGTCTCCAACTCCCAGTGCCAGCGACACAGAAGATCAGTGATTTCTGCATTTTCAACTGAGGTACTGGGTTAATCTCACTAGGGAGTGCCAGACAATTGGTGGTGGTTAGCACTGGTAAGCTGCTGCAGCCCGATCAGCGAGAGCTGAAGCAGGGCGAGGCATCCCCTCACCTGGGAAGCGCAAGGGGAAAGGGAATCCCTTTTCCTAGCAAGGGGAACTGAGACACACAACACCTGGAAAATCGGGTAACTCCCACCCCAATACTGAGCTTTAAACAAACAGGCACACCAGGAGATTATATCCCACACCTGGCCGTGAAGGTCCCACGCCCATGGAGCCTCCCTCATTGCTAGCACAGCAGTCTGCGATCTAACCACAAGGCAGCACCGAGGCTGGGGGAGGGGCGCCCACCATTGCTGAGACTTAAGTAGGTAAACAAAGCCACTGGGAAGTTCGAACTGGGTAGAGCTCACAGCAGCTCAAGGAAACCTGCCTGTCTCTGTAGACACCACCTCTGGGGACAGGGCGCAGTAAACAACAAAAGCAGCAGAAACCTCTGCAGACGCAAACGACTCTGTCTGACAGCTTTGAAGAGTGCAGTGGATCTCCCAACATGGAGGTTGAGATCTGAGAAGGGACAGACTCCCTGCTCAAGTGGGTCCCTGACCCCTGAGTAGCCTAACTGGGAGACATCCCCCACTAGGGGCAGTCTGACACCCCACACCTCACACGGTGGAGCACACCCCTGAGAGGAAGCCTCCAAAGCAAAATCTGACAGGTACACTCGCTGTTCACAATATTCTATCTTCTGCAGCCTCTGCTGCTGACACCCAGGCAAACAGGGTCTGGAGTGGACCTCAAGCAATCTCCAACACACCTACAGCTGAGGGTCCTGACTGTTAGAAGGAAAACTATCAAACAGGAAGGACACCTACACCAAAACCCCATCAGCACTTCAACATCATCATCAAAGACCAGAGGCAGATAAAACCACAAAGATGGGGAAAAAGCAAGGCAGAAAAGCTGGAAATTCAAAAAATAAGAGCACATCTCCCCTGGCAAAGGAGCGCAGCTCATTACCAGCAACGGATCAAAGCTGGACGGAGAATGACTTTGACGAGATGAGAGAAGAGGGCTTCAGTCCATCAAACTTCTCAGAGCTAAAGGAGGAATTATGTACCCAGCGCAAAGAAGCTAAAAATCTTGAAAAAAAAGTGGAAGAATTGATAGCTAGAGTAATTAATGAAGAGAAGGTCATAAACGAAATGAAAGAGATGAAAACCATGACACGAGAAACACGTGACAAATGCACAAGCTTCAGTAACCGACTCAATCAACTGGAAGAAAGAGTATCAACGATTGAGGATCAAAGGAACGAAATGAAGCGAGAAGAGAAACCAAAAGAAAAAAGAAGAAAAAGAAATGAACAAAGCCTGCAAGGAGTATGGGATTATGTAAAAAGACCAAATCTACGTCTGATTGGGGTGCCTGAAAGTGAGGGAGAAAATGGAACCAAGTTGGAAAACACTCTTCAGGATATCATCCAGGAGAACTTCCCCAACCTAGTAGGGCAGGCCAACATTCAAATCCAGGAAATACAGAGAACGCCACAAAGATACTCCTCGAGAAGAGCAACCCAAAGACACATAATTGCCAGATTCACCAAAGTTGAAATGAAGGAAAAAATCTTAAGGGCAGCCAGAGAGAAAGATCGGGTTACCCACAAAGGGAAGCCCATCAGACTAACAGCAGATCTCTTGGCAGAAACTCTCCAAGCCAGAAGAGAGGGGGGGCCAATATTCAACATTCTTAAAGAAAAGAATTTTCAACCCAGAATTTCATATCCAGCCAAACTAAATTTCATAAGTGAAGGAGAAATAAAATCCTTTACAGATAAGCAAATGCTTAGAGATTTTGTCACCACTAGGCCTGCCTTACAAGAGACCCTGAAGGAAGCACTCAACATGGAAAGGAACATCCGGTACCAGCCATTGCAAAAACATGCCAAAATGTAAAGACCAGTTAGGCTAGGAAGAAACTGCATCAACTAACGAGCAAAATAACCAGTTAATATCATAATGGCAGGATCAAGTTCACACATAACAATCTTAACCTTAAATGTAAATGGACTAAATGCTCCAATTAAAAGACACAGACTGGCAAACTGGATAAAGAGTCAAGATCCATCAGTCTACTGTATTCAGGAGACCCATCTCACACGCAGAGACATACATAGGCTCAAAATAAAGGGATGGAGGAAGATTTACCAAGCAAATGGAGAACAAAAAAAAAAAAGGGGGGTTTCAATACTAGTCTCTGATAAAACAGACTTTAAACCATCAAAGATCAAAAGAGACAAAGAAGGCCATTACATAATGGTAAAAGGATCAATTCAACAGGAAGAGCTAACTATCCTAAATATATATGCACACAATACAGGAGCACCCAGATTCATAAAGCAAGTCCTTAGAGACTGACAAAGAGACTTAGACTCCCATACAATAATAATGGGAGACTTTAACACTCCACTGTCAACATAAGACAGATCAACGAGACAGAAAATTAACAAGGATATCCAGGAATTGAACTCATCTCTGCAGCAAGCAGACCTAATAGACATCTATAGAACTCTCCACCGCAAATCAACAGAATATACATATTCCCACCACCACATGGCACTTATTCCAAAATTGACCACATAATTGGAAGTAAAGCACTCCTCAGCAAATGTACAAGAACAGAAATTATAACAAACTGTCTCTCAGACCACAGTACAATCAAACTAGAACTCAGGACTAAGAAACTCAATCAAAACCGCTCAACTACATGGAAACTGAACAACCTGCTCCTGAATGACTACTGGGTACATAACGAAATGAAGGCAGAAATAAAGATGTTCTTTGAAACCAATGAGAACAAAGATACAACATACCAGAATCTCTGGGACACATTTAAAGCAGTGTGTAGAGGGAAATTTTTTTTTTTTTTTTTTTTTTTTTTTTGAGACAGAGTCTCGCTCTGTCGCCCAGCCCAGGCTGGAGTGCAGTGGTGCCATCTCGGCTCACTGCAAGCTCCGCCTCCCGGGTTCACGCCATTCTCCTGCCTCAGTCTCCCGAGTAGCTGGGACTACAGGCGCCCACAACCGGGCCCGGCTAATTTTTTGTACTTTTTAGTAGAGACGGGGTTTCACCGTGGTCTCGATCTCCTGACCTTGTGATCCGCCCGCCTCGGCCTCCCAAAGTGCTGGGATTATAGGCGTGAGCCACCGCGCCCGGCCGAGGAAATTTATAGCACTAAATGCCCACAAGAGAAAGCAGGAAAGATCTAAAATTGACACTCTAACATCACAATTAAAAGAACTAGAGAAGCAAGAGCAAACACATTCAAAAGCCAGCAGAAGGCAAGAAATAACTAAGATCAGAGCAGAACTGAAGGAGATAGAGACACAAAAAACCCTCCAAAAAATCGATGAATCGAGGAGTTGGCTTTTTGAAAAGATCAACAAAATTGATAGACTGCTAACAAGACTAATAAAGAAGAAAAGAGAGAAGAATCAAATAGACGCAATTAAAAATGATAAAGGGATATCACCACCGACCCCACAGAAATACAAACTACCATCAGAGAATACTATAAACACCTCTACGCAAATAAACTGGAAAATCTAGAAGAAATGGATAATTTCCTGGACACTTACACTCTTCCAAGACTAAACCAGGAAGAAGTTGAATCCCTGAATAGACCAATAGCAGGCTCTGAAATTGAGGCAATAATTAATAGCCTACCAACCAAAAAAAGTCCAGGACCAGATGGATTCACAGCTGAATTCTACCAGAGGTACAAGGAGGAGCTGGTATCATTCCTTCTGAAACTATTCCAATCAATAGAAAAAGAGGGAATCCTCCCTAATTCATTTTATGAGACCAACATCATCCTGATACCAAAGCCTGGCAGAGACACAACAAAAAAAGAGAATTTGAGAGCAATATCCCTGATGAACATCGATGTAAAAATCCTCAATAAAATACTGGCAAACGGATTCAGCAGCACATCAAAAAGCTTATCCACCATGATCAAGTGGGCTTCATCCCTGGGAAGCAAGGCTGGTTCAACATTTGCAAATCAAAAAATATAATCCAGCATATAAACAGAACCAAAGACAAGAACCACATGATTATCTCAATAGATGCAGAAAGGGCTTTTGACAAAATTCAACAGCCCTTCATGTTAAAAATGCTCAAAAAATTCGGTATTGATGGAACGTACCTCAAAATAATAAGAGCTATTTATGACAAACCCACAGCCAATATCATACTGAATGGGCAAAAACTGGAAAAATTCCCTTTGAAAACTGGCACAAGACAGGGATGGCCTCTCTCACCACTCCTATTCAACCTAGTGTTGGAAGTTCTGGCTAGGGCAATCAGGCAAGAGAAAGAAATCAAGGGTAATCAGTTAGGAAAAGAAGAAGTCAAATTGTCCCTCTTTGCAGATGACATGATTGTATATTTAGAAAACCCCATTGTCTCAGCCCAAAATCTCCTTAAGCTGATAATAAACGTCAGCAAAGTCTCAGGATACAAAGTTAATGTGCAAAAATCACAAGCATTCTTATATACCAGTAACAGACAAACAGAGAGCCAAATCATGAATGAAATTCCATTCACAATTGCTTCAAAGAGAATAAAATACCTAGGAATCCAATTTACAAGGGATATAAAGGACCTCTTCAAGGAGAACTACAAACCACTGCCCAGTGAAATCAAAGAGGACACAAACAAATGGAAGAACATAACATGCTCATGGATAGGAAGAATCAATATCGTGAAAATGGCCATACTGCCCAAGGTTATTTATAGATTCAATGCCATCCCCATCAAGCTACCAATGAGTTTCTTCACAGAATTGGAAAAAACTACTTTAAAGTTCATATAGAACCAAAAAAGAACCCGCATCTCCAAGACAATCCTAAGTCAAAAGAACAAAGCTGGAGGCATCACGCTACCTGACTTCAAACTATACTACAAGGCTACAGTAACCAAAACAGCATGCTACTGGTACCAAAACAGAGATATAGACCAATGGAACAGAACCAAGTCCTCAGAAATAATACCACACATCTACAGCCATCTGATCTTTGACAAACCTGAGAGAAACAAGAAATGGGGAAAGGATTCCCTGTTTAATAAATGGTGCTGGGAAAATTGGCTAGCCATAAGTACAAAGCTGAAACTGGATCCTTTCCTTACTCCTTATACGAAAATTAATTCAAGACGGATTAGAGACTTAAATGTTAGACCTAATACCGTAAAAACCCTAGAGGAAAACCTAGGTAGCACCATTCAGGGCATAGGCATGGGCAAAGACTTCATGTCTAAAACACCAAAAGCAATGGCAGCAAAAGCTAAAATTGACAAATGGGATCTCATTAAACTAAAGAGCTTCTGCACAGCAAAAGAAACTACCATCAGAGTGAACAGGCAACCTACAGAATGGGAGAAAATTTTTGCAATCTACTCATCTGACAAAGGGCTAATATCCAGAACCTACAAAGAACTCAAACAAATTTACAAAAAACAAAACAAACCACCCCATCAAAATGTGGGCAAAGGATATGAACAGACATTTCTCAAAAGAAGACATTCATACAGCCAACAGACACATGAAAAAATGCTCATCATCACTGGCCATGAGAGAAATGCAAATCAAAACCACAATGAGATACCATCTCACACCAGTTGAATGGCAATCATTAAAAAGTCAGGAAACAACAGGTGCTGGAGAGGATGTGGAGAAATAAGAACACTTTTACAGTGTTGGTGGGATTGTAAACTAGTTCAACCATTATGGAAAACAGTATGGCAATTCCTCAAGGATCTAGAACGAGAAGTACCGTATGACCCAGCCATCCCATTACTGGGTATATACCCAAAGGATTATAAATCATGCTGCTATAACACACATGCACACGTAGGTTTATTGTGGCACTATTCACAATAGCAAAGACTTGGAATCAACCCAAATGTCCATCCGTGACAGACTGGATTAAGAAAATGTGGCACATATACACCATGGAATACTATGCAGCCATCAAAAAGGATGAGTTTGTGTCCTTTGTAGGGACATGGATGCAGCTGGAAACCATCATTCTTAGCAAAGTATCACAAGAACAGAAAACCAAACACCGCATGTTCTCACTCATAGGTGGGAACTGAACAATGAGATCACTTGGACTTGGGAAGGGGAACATCACACACCGGGGCCTATCATGGGGAGGGGGGCGAGGGGGGAGGGATTGCATTGGGAGTTATACCTGATGTAAATGACGAGTTGATGGGTGCTGACGAGTTGATGGGTGCAGCACAGCAACATGGCACAAGTATACATATGTAAGAAACCTGCACATTATGCACATGTACCCTAGAACTTAAAGTATATTAATAATAATAATAAAATAATAATAATAATGAATTAAATAAAAAATAAAAATAAAATTCAAAAATAAATTATTTTATTTAAAATAAAGAAATCTAATGATGCCATGTGTAGTGAAGTGTTGTATGGATTTAGAAGTCAAAATATCAAATGTCATATGCATGGGAATTAGAAAGTACTAGACCCAACGGTAATGGGGCTTTTAGAATTGTACAAAACCTAAGTCATCTCTATATTCATAATGACAAAAAAAAAAAAATGATACTTTTGTATACGCTTCCAAAGTTTTAATGCCATATCCACTCACTTCATAGTCATTGTTCTCCATAGTCGTTATCATGTGTATAATCTACTGCTTTTGAACCACTGAAGAACATTCATTTTCTAAATTAGATGCAGAGTTTACTGTGCTTAAAATCAGTTTAGAGAGACATATTCATTATTTTATGTAGGTATGTCTTAACTCAAAGGAGTACTATAGAGGTGAGGAAATAAGAAACTAATGTCAGCCAATTGAGTCTAGAAAAATCAGTAGCCAGAAACCTTTTACTGGAAGCTGATGGCTACATATATCAGTTGATATAAAAGGTAAAAGGATGAAAACATTTCAGAATGAGTGAGAACAGAAATAATTATTGTGCGTTGAGGATAAGCATGATATATTAAGGCAAAATTAAGACTACTGCCTTTGTGAAATAAATAATATGTGCTAAAGAACAGTGGGAAATGAGACGGGAGCATTAGAGCTTTGAATATGAGTAATATAAATAAATACCATATTTCCTATATGATGATCAAATACATTACAAAACAGTGTAAACACGTTTTTTTTATTTTTAATTTTTGTGGGTACATAGTAGATGAATATGTTTATGGGATACATTAGACGTTTTGATACAGACATAGAATGTGAAATAAGCACATCATGGAGAATAAAATATTCATCCCCTCAGGAATTTATCCTTGTGTTAACAACAATCCTATTATAATGTTTTAGTTATTATAAAATGTACAATTAAATTGGTTTTTGAGTATACTTATTGTGTTATGCTAGCAAATACTAGGTCTTACTCACTCTTTCTAGCTATATTTTTGTAGCCATAAACCATCCTCATTTTCCCCCACTCCCACTGCCATTCCCAGGCTCCGGTAAACATCATTCTATCTATCCTCATGAGTTCAATTGTTTTAATTTTTAGTACACACAAGTAAGTTAGGATATGCAAAACTTGTCATTCTGTGTCTGGCTTATTTTACTTAACATAATGACCCCCAATTCCATCCATGCTGTTGCAAATGATGGGATCTCATTCTGCTTTGTGGATGAATAGTACTCCATTGTCCATATGTACCACATTTTCTTTATCCTTTAATCTGCTGATGAACATTTAGGTTGCTTGCAAATCTTGGCTGTTGTGAATAGTGCAGCAAAACATAGAACATATATCTCCGCAATATACTAGTAGTTTCCTTTCTTTTGAGTACATAGTTAAAAATGAGATTAATGGATTATATGTTAGCTCTATTTTCAGTATTTTAATTTAATTTTTTGTTGTTGTTTAGCCAAAGTCATTTAATGTTTTTCTGTATTTTTTCTTTTTTTTAAATTATAATTATACTTTAATTTCTAGGGTACATGTGCATAACGTGCAGGTTTGTTACATATGTATACTTGTGCCATGTTGCTGTGCTGCCCATCAACTCGTCAGCACCCATCAACTCGTCATTTACATCAGGTATAACTCCCAATGCAATCCCTCCTCCCTCCCCCCTCCCCATGATAGGCCCCGGTGTGTGATGTTCCCCTTCCCGAGTCCAAGTGATCTCATTGTTCAGTTCCCAACTATGAGTGAGAATATGTGGTGTTTGGTTTTCTGTTCTTGTGATAGTTTGCTAAGGATGATGGTTTCCAGCTGCATCCATGTCCCTACAAAGGACACAAACTCATCCTTTTTTATGGCTGCGTAGTATTCCATGGTGTATATGTGCCACATTTTCTTAATCCAGTCTGTCATGGATGGACATTTGGGTTGATTCCAAGTCTTTTCTATTGTGAATACTGCCGCAATAAACATACGTGTGCATGTGTCTTTATAGCAGCATGATTTATAATCCTTTGGGTTTATACCCAGTAATGGGATGGCTGGGTCATATGGTACTTCTAGTTCTAGATCCTTGAGGAATCGCCATACTGTTTTCCATAATGGTTGAACTAGTTTACAATCCCACCAACACTGTAAAAGTGTTCCTATTTCTCCACATCCTCTCCAGCACCTGTTGTTTCCTGACTTTTTAATGATTGCGATTCTAACTGGTGTGAGATGGTATCTCATGGTGGTTTTGATTTGCATTTCTCTGATGGCCAGTGATGATGAGCACTTTTTCATATGTCTGTTGGCTGTATGAATGTCTTCTTTTGAGAAATGTCTGTTCATATCTTTTGCCCACTTTTTGATGGGGTTTTTTTTTTTGTTGTTGTTGTTGTTTTGTTTTGTTTTGTTTTGTTTTTTGTAAATTTGTTTGAGTTCTTTGTAGGTTCTGGATATTAGCCCTTTGTCAGATGAGTAGATTGCAAAAATTTTCTCCCATTCTGTAGGTTGCCTGTTCACTCTGATGGTAGTTTCTTTTGCTCTGCAGAAGCTTTTTAGTTTAATTAGATCCCATTTTTCAATTTTGGCTTTTAGCTTATCCACCATGATCAAGTGGGCTTCATCCCTGGGATGCAAGGCTGGTTCAACATTCGCAAATCAATAAACATAATCCAGCATATAAACAGAACCAAAGACAAGAACCACATGATTATCTCAATAGATGCAGAAAAGGCTTTTGACAAAATTCAACAGCCCTTCATGCTAAAAACGCTCAATAAATTCGGTATTGATGGAACGTACCTCAAAATCATAAGAGCTATTTATGACAAACCCACAGCCAATATCATACTGAATGGGCAAAAACTGGAAAAATTCTCTTTGAAAACTGGCACAAGACAGGGATGCCCTCTCTCACCACTCCTATTCAACATAGTGTTGGAAGTTCTGGCTAGGGCAATCAGGCAAGAGAAAGAAATCAAGGGTATTCAGTTAGGAAAAGAAGAAGTCAAATTGTCCCTGTTTGCAGATGACATGATTGTATATTTAGAAAACCCCATTGTCTCAGCCCAAAATCTCCTTAAGCTGATAAACAACCTCAGCAAAGTCTCAGGATACAAAGTTAATGTGCAAAAATCACAAGCATTCTTATACACCAGTAACAGACAAACAGACAGCCAAATCATGAATGAACTTCCATTCACAATTGCTTCAAAGAGAATAAAATACCTAGGAATCCAACTTACAAGGGATGTAAAGGACCTCTTCAAGGAGAACTACAAACCACTGCTCAGTGAAATCAAAGAGGACACAAACAAATGGAAGAACATAACATGCTCATGGATAGGAAGAATCAATATCGTGAAAATGGCCATACTGCCCAAGGTTATTTATAGATTCAATGCCATCCCCATCAAGCTACCAATGAGTTTCTTCACAGAATTGGAAAAAACTGCTTTAAAGTTCATATGGAACCAAAAAAGCCCGCATCTCCAAGATAATCCTAAGTCAAAAGAACAAAGCTGGAGGCATCACGCTACCTGACTTCAAACTATACTACAAGGCTACAGTAACCAAAACAGCATGCTACTGGTACTAAAACAGAGATATAGACCAATGGAACAGAACAGAGTCCTCAGAAATAATACCACACATCTACAGCCATCTGATCTTTGACAAACCTGAGAGAAACAAGAAATGGGGAAAGGATTCCCTATTTAATAAATGGTGCTGGGAAAATTGGCTAGCCATAAGTAGAAAGCTGAAACTGGATCCTTTCCTTACTCCTTATATGAAAATTAAATCAAGACGGATTAGAGACTTAAATGTTAGACCTAATACCGTATAAAAACCCTAAGGAAAACCTAGGTAGTACCATTCAGGGACATAGGCATGGGCAAAGACTTCATGTCTAATTAATTTTTTTTAAATTTTTCTTCAAATAGAGATTTTCTACATTTATTTTTTAGGAACTTCCAAACTGTTCTTCATGGTGGTTGTACTTATTTACATTCAGACTAGCACTCTATGAGGGTTACTTTTCCTCCACATCCTCCCAAATTTTGTTATTGCCTATCCTTTATATAAAAGTCAATTTAACTAGGGTGAGATAATATCTCATGGTAATTTTGATTTGCGTTTCTCTAATAATAACTGATTTTGAGAACTTTTTCATAAACCTGTTTTCCATTTGTATGTTTTCTTCTAACAATTGATTTTTCAGATCTTTTGCTCATTTTATTCAGATTATTAAATATTTCCTATGGAGTATTTGAGCTCCTTATACACACAAGTTATTAATCCCTTGTCAGATGGATAATTTTTAAATATTTTATTCCATTATGTGTGTTGTCTCTTCACTATGTTTATTATTTCCTTTGTTATTTTTCACTTTCAGTGTTTCCATTTGTGTATTTTTGCTTTGGTTGCTTGTACTTGTGGGGTATTACTCAAGAAATCTTTGTCTAGTCCAATGTTCTGGAGAGATTCCTCAAGGTTTTCTTTCAGTAGCTTAATAATTTGAGGTATTACGTTTAAGTCTGTCACCCTTTGGATTTTACTTTTGTATGTGGTGAGAGATAATGGTCTAGTTTCATTCTTCTGCTTATGGATATCCAGTTTACCCAGCATCATTTATTGAAGAGATTATCCTTTATCTAATGTACTATCTTGGCCTGTTAGTAAAAATGAGTTCACTGTAGATGTGTGGATTTATATCTGCGTTCTTTATTGTATTTTAAAAACAGTCTATGTGTCCTTTTTTTTTTTTTTTTTTTTTTTTTTTTTTTTTTTTTTTTTAATGCCAGAACCATGTTGTTTTGGTAGTTATACTTCTGTAGTATAATTTGAAGTCAGGACAAGTGATTCCTCCGGTTTTGTTCTTTTTGCTCCGGATAGATCTAACTATTCTGTGTCTTCATTTTTTTTTTAGTTCCATATCCATTTTAGGATTTATTTTTCTATTTCTGTGAAAACTGTCATTGGTATTTGAATACGGCTTGCACTGAATCTGTAGATTGCTTTGGGTAGTACGGACATTGTAACAATATTTATTCTCCCAATCACTAAACTTGGATTTATTTTTGTGTCTTCTTTAATTTATTGCACCAATGTTTTATTATTTGGTTTTTATTGTAGAGATCTTTCAGTTCTTTAGTTAATTTCTAGGAAATTTATTTTATTTGCACCAATTGTAATGGAATTATTTTGTTGATTTTTTTTCAAATTGTTCACTATTGAAATATAGAAACGTTACTGATTTTTAATGTTGATTTTGTATCCGGCAACTTTACTGAATTTATCAGTTTTTATATTTTTTGGTGGTGTTTTTAAGTTTATCTCCAACTATAAGATCATATTATCTGCAAATCAGGATAATTTTGTGTCTTCCTTGTCAAAATGGATGTCCTTTCTTTCTCTTGTCTGCTCTACTGAGCACTCCAGTATTACGTCGAATAACAGTGTGAAGGTGAGCATTCTTGTCATGTTCCAGAGCTAAGATAAAAGACTTTCAGTTTTTCCTCATTCAGCATAATACTAGCTATATGTCTGTCATATACAGCTTTTATTATGTTGAACTATGTTCTTTCTATAAACAGTTTTTTTCAGAATTTTTATCATGAAGGGATGTTGAATTTTATAAAATGCTTTTTAAACATCTATTGAAATGATCCTATGATTTTATTCCCTTATGTTGTTGATATGATATGTAATTTATTGGCTTGCTTATTTTGAACCATCTTTGCATCCCTAGAATGAATCCCACTTGGTCTTGATAAATGTATTGTTAATAAATCCCATTTTGTCATGATGAGTATATGTTTAATGTATTGTTGAGTTCTGCTAGTATTTCGGTGAGGATTTTTGCATCAATATTCATGACAGATATTGATCCGTAGTTTTCTCTTTTTGATGTGTCTTTGCTTTCATTATCAGGGTAATACTTACATTATAGAATAAGTTTGGAAGTATTCTCTCCACCTTTATTTTTTGGAACAGTTTGAGTAAGACTGGTATTAGCTCTTCTTTTATTTGGTAGCATTCAGCAGTGAAGCATCAGATCCTGCCTGGGCTTTTCTTTCCTGGGAGACTGTATTACAGCTTTGACCTCACTTATACCTCTAGTATATAAATTTAAAACAAAAGTGTTTAAAAATAATTGTAGCCACAATAATTTGTTAATGGATACAATATCTTAAAAGATTTAAATTGTGGCATCAGAAACATAAAATATTGAGTGGATTACTTAAGTTGGAAGAAATTTTTTAAATATAATCTGAATTAACCCATGATAAGCTTAAAATTAACTGTTTAAAATGTTTTAAGTATGCCTAATGGTAACTACAAAATAAAAAAATCTATACACTATGTTTATCATTAGTAGATACCTATACATTGAGTTTATCATTAGTAGATACACTAATAATGAAGAGAAAGAGATTAAATAACTATGGAAAATTATAAAAACTATGATGGAAGGCATCAAGGGAGGAAGAAAACAATAAAGGATCAGGAAGATAGCAAGTAAAGAAAAATAACAGAAATGAAAATAGTCTTTACCGATCAATAATTATTTTAAATGTAAATAAGTTGAGCTATTGAATTAAAAGACATAAAGTGACTGAATGGACAAAAAGTAAGACACAATTATATGTTGTGTATGAGAGGCTTGTTTTACTTTCAAGGCCACAACATAACTAAAAGTGAAAAAGTGGAAAAAATTATGCCTTGTTAATGCCAACCAAAAGAGAACAGTGGTAATTACATTCATGTGAGTATAAGTAGACTTTACATTTTAAAAGAAATGTAATAAAAGACAAAGAAGGGGATTATATAATGGTTAATGGGCCAATTAATCATGAGGTTATAACAATTATAAACATATAAACACTCAACATTGGAGCACCAACATACAGAAAATATTAACAGAACTGAAGAATGAAGTAGAAATAAAATAATAGTGACGGAATTCAACATCCCTATTTTTAAAAACAGTTAGGTCGCACAAAGAAAATCAATAAGGAAACAGCAGACTTATGCAACACTGTGGACCAAATGAACCTCACAGATATATGCATCTAACACCAATAGAATACATATATTTTCTCAAGTATACACGGAGCATTATCTAGGATATATTATATGCTAGGCCACAAAACAAATTCTATTATATTTAAGAAAACTGAAATCATATCAAGCTTCTTTTCTGATTACTGTTATTTAAAATTAAAAATCTACAACTGTTGGAAAAGTAAAAAGCTCAGGAATAGTTAGAAATTAAACAATATGTTTTTTAAATCTAATTGTTTAAAGAAGAAATCTCTTTCATTAAAAAAAATCAAAGATTTTTTTTTTAATTCTTGAGGCAAATAAAAATGGGGAAACACAACATATCAAACATGCTAAAACTTCGGGGTTGTAGCAGATGTGGTACTAAGAAAGGAGTTTATAGAAACAGTCAGCTACATGATGAAAAAATAATAAACTGAAATAGGCTAAATTTATACCACCAAGAACTAGCAAACAGAGAACAAACCAAGCACAGAGTTAGTAGAAGGAAGGAAAAAATACAGATTACAGCAGAAATAAAATAGAGACTTGTAAAATAACAAAATTAGACTAACAAAACTAAAACTTAGTGTTCTGAAAAATTAAAATTTTGACCAAACTTTAGCTAGGCTAAGAAGAAAGACTGGAATAATGAAAATGCAAAATGAAAGAGGACACATTACCACAAAGGATGATAGGAAACTTCTATGAACAACCACATGATAAAAAAATTGGACAACACAGAAGAAAGGAATAAATTCCTAGGAACATGCAGCCTACCAAGTCCAAATCAGGAATAAATAGAAAGTCTAAACAAGAAAAGTGAGTAAGGAGTTTGCAGCAGTAACCTAAAGTATCCCAACAAGAAAAATCCGAGGATCTGAGGCTTCACTGGTTAATTCTACCAGACATTGAGAGAATATGTGACAAGCCCACAACTAATATCATTCTCAATGATGAAAAGCTGAAATATGTTTCTATAAAATCAGGAAGAAGATGGGAATGTCCACTCTTACCACTTCTTTTCACTAACATACTGGAAGTCTTAGCCAGAGCAATTAGACATGAAAAATAAATAAATAAAACACATTCAAATTGGATGACATAATCATATATATAAAAATCCTAAAGGCTCCACCAAAAAAAAAAAAAAAAAAAAGGAAAGAAAGAAAAACTGTCAGAAGTAACAAGTTTAGTAACATTAGAGGATTAAAAAAATCAACTTATAAAAGTTGTTTCTACACCCAAAAAGAAACCAGACAAAAAACAAATTTTAAAAATCCCATTTACAATATAATAAAATACATATGAGTAAATTTAACCAAGGAGGTGAAATATCAGTACAATGAAAAGTGTAAATTTGATGAAAGAAATCAAAGAAGACACAAATTAATGGAAAGATATTGTATCACTACATTTACAACGCTATAAAGGAATACCTGAGACTGGGTAATTTATAAAGAAAAGAGATTTATTTGGCTTATGGTTCTGCAGGCTGTACAGGAAGCATAGTTTTGTAATCTGCTTTTGATGAGGGCCTCAGGGAGTGCACAACCATGATGGAAGGTGAAGAGAAGCCAGCATGTTACATGGTGGTAGAGGGAGTAAGAGAGAAAGCAGGGAGATGCCAGGCTCTTGAAACAACCAGCTCTCCTGTGAATTTATTACCACAGGGAGTCATTCATGAGGGATCTAGCTCCGTGAACTGAACTCTTCCCACTAGGCCCCACCTTCAACACTGGTGATCACATTTCAATGCGAGACTTGAAAGGGACAAATATCTAAACCATATCATATATCCTGTGTTCGTGGATCAAAAGAATTAATATTGTCAAAATACTCATATTACACAAAGTGATCTACTGGCTCAATGTAATCCCTATCAAAATCCTCAAATGGCATTTTTCACAGAAATAAAAAAAGTCAAAAATGTGCACAGAACTACAAAGGACCCCAAAAAATTAAAGCGATCTTGAGTAATAACAAATCTAAAGGGCTCACACTTCCAGATTTCAAATTATATCACAAAACTAATCAAAGTGGTATCGTACTGGCATAAAAACAGACAGACAAAACAATGGAAGAGAACAGACAGCCCAGAAAAGAAAAAAAAAAAAAAAAAAAAAAAAACCTCCATCACACTTACAGGGTCAACAAGTCTTCAATAAAATCACCAGAAATACGAAATGGGGAAAAAGTAGTCTCCTCAATAAATGTTCTTGGAAAATATGATATTCACAAGCAAAAGAGTAACATTGGCCCTTTTCTGAGATCAAACTTTAAAATCAACTTAAAATAGACTGGAATGTAAGACCACAAACTATAAAACTCTGGCCAGGTGTAGTGGCTCACTCCTGTAATCCCAGCACTTCGAGAGACTGAGGGAGGTGGATCACCTGAGGTCAGGACTTCAAGACCAGTCTGGCCAACATGGTGAAATCCTGTCTCTACTAATAACACACAAAAAATTAGCTGGGTGTCATGGCGCACGCCTGTAATCCCAGTTACTCTGGAGGCTGAGGCAGGAGAATCACTAGAACCTGGGAGGCTGGGGTTGCAGTGAGCCGAGATTGCATCATTGCACTCCAGCCTAGGTGACAAGAGAGAAACTTCGTCTCAAAAAAACATTTATTAAGTACCTATTATATATTACACATTGTACTAGGATTTGGAGATATAAGCATATTTGGAAAAGTAAAGGACACTCCTTCAAAGATTTGGTATTGTGGTAAGTGTTACAAAGGGGGAATTAGATCAAATTATCTTATAGGTTAGGCCTATGATCAGAGGACTGCATCCATACTTTTAAAATAACGACTTTGATTATTTTCTTCTAAGACTAAGCTATTATTTGCCAGTTTTACATGTCTTGATGTAAAGGGTGGCATATACAGAGTAACTGAAAATATGGGTGGCATATACAGAGTAATTGAAAAAATAACCAGTAAAGTATGAAATGTGCTGGTTTGACTTTTGGTTTTAATGCTTGAAATAAAAGAATATCCAGGAGGTGAGAAAAATAATTATATAATATAAATTTCATAAATCTCTAAAGCATGCATATGATTGTTTTATAGAACTGAGTTCATAATCATGAAGGTGCTCTGCATCATATGAATAGTTATTTTAAAAAAGTTACTATCCTCACATATATCTGAAAACTATTCAGCCTAACAATGTTAAGGTTTTAAAATTTACCAGCTTTTTAAATTCAGAGCAATTGCATATTTGTCTCACAAAGAGAAATGCTTGGCTTGCTAATTTCAAAAAAAAAAAAAATTCAGATGTGCCCTATCAACATCATAGAGGAATATTTCTACATAATAGTGAGTGTAACCATCTCAATTATGTTATTACAGAAATATTTAAAAAAAGAGGAGCCAAAATGTTAACTAACTTTAAAATGTGACTCACAAAGTTTGAATTTATTTAACCTGTTAATAGAACACAGTAGGATTTAATTACAATAGCCAATCTTTTTTTCCAAACATTTATTTTAGGTTCAGGGGTACATGTGCAGGTTTGTTACATGGGTAAATTGTGCATCAACAGCTTTAGTGTACAGATTATTTTGTCATCCAGGTAACAAGCATAGTAACCAATAGTTTGTCAATCTTCACCCTCTTCTCACCCTACACCCTAAAGCAGGGTCCAGAGTATGTTATTGCTTTGTGTTCATATGTACTCAATATTTAGCTCCCGCTTGTAAAAGAGAACAGGGAGTATTTGGTTTTCTGTTCTTGAATTAGTTCCCTTAGGATAATGACCTCCAGCTCCAACCATGTTGCTACAAAGAACAGGATCTCGTTTTCTCTGGCTGCATAGTAGAATAGCCTGTCTTACACAGCAAAACCTCTCAGGTATAAATAGGACTATCATTATCAAATTCGATCTATTGTTAATAATTTACTCCATTAGGAAAATAAATATATTAAAATGAACACTTTAAATATTATCTTTTTAATTAAAGCTTAATAGACACTCAACATTTTAAACACTCTCTATATCATCAACATTAAATCCAATTATAACACCACCTTACATTACAAAGTTTAAAAAGTGAAACAAAGCAAAACAAAGATTTAATAATATGTTTTTGCTTTAGTTATTTCTTCAACTAGCTTACCCAGGCCACTTATACTTATCTCAGCTCCTTCAATTCTCCTACTAACTTTTAATTCACAAGTTTATATTTATAGTTTATAATCCAGACAGTATTTTGGGCTGAAATGGAAACTTCTGGAATACTTATATTATTATTACTATTTGTTTAAATTATTATTGTTCTCATACAGCAGTAGTCCTGCTCCTAAAGGGCTTTTATATGTGTATTTTTCATATGCTCTTTCTTTTGCTGGAAAATCCCCTGAAGTGTGCTACTATTTTCATTAGCTTCAAATTCTGCTGGTGTGATATGTTAAACCAGGGGTCATTAAACTATAGCTTGATAACATGTTTTGGTACAGTCTATGAGCTAAAATGATTTTTATGTCTTGGAAAAGAATTTTAAAAATAACTATTTTGTGACATGTGAAAATTCTAGTCTCCATAAAATTTCATTGTAACATAACCAAATTGATTAACTATGTATTGTCTATTTCTTTGCTTAGCAAAGCAACAACAGCTGGGAGCTTAATACTAGTCTTTGCTCTACTATGGCATAGTTAGATCATTGTAAATACACTAAATGGCCTCCAAAATCTAAACTATTTACAATCTGATTCTTTACAAAGGAAGTTATCAAAAGAAAAAGCAAGCCATGATATTTAGAACTTATTCTATCCAGATGGAGATTTTTCAGCCTTCAACTTGTTACTATCTCTAGGTGAGGTTCTCCAGGTATCAGGGAACAGGAAAGACCACTTAAAATCTTGGGGGATCATATTCTATTTGAATCCTCCAGAGAACAACGGGGGAGCAAACACAACCTCTGTCACTGCAGAGTCAACCAATATATGTAGAGTATGCTCTCTCTTTAAAAAAAAATACTATATGTAATATATTATAAATTGAAATTATACCATATATGTTTATTATGAAGTCTGTTAAATCCACTTCAGTCTATCCTAATTTTCTTGTTTCAGGGGTCCCATTATTAATCCATAAAAGGGGTAAACATTTTTGTGTTCTCCCTCATTTGGAAATTAAGCAGAATCCAAGAACCTGTGCATACATCTAGGTCCTCACTGTTGCTTTGCTAACGTCTATTGCTTTGCTAAGCCAAGAAAGAGAGTAGACAAAAAAGGCAAGCACCACACAGGCAAACTCAATGTGTCAGTTTCTAAATTCTACCTTTGCAAACCACTGAGGATACACACACACACGCGTGCGCATGTGTGTGTGTGTGTGTGTGTGTATATATATATATAATTTGTCTTGTATCTGATCATCTTTCTGAACTCTCTTACTCTAGGTTTGATACATAGTCTCTGGACTATTCATAGCAAAAGGTCATGTACTAAGCCATTGGTGACAAGTTTGTTTTCAGTCTTAATTTTTCTCATATGTCGTATTATCTTGGCTAGAATAATCAGTGGAATTTTGAATATGTGCAGGGATAGCTGGAATCTTTATCGTATTTCTATATTTAATAAGAATGCTTTTAAATTAATTATCAAAATAGCAAATTTTAGTATTTTTTTCGAAACCTCCATACTGTTCTCCATAGTAGTTCTATTAACCATCAATATAAGTTAGACTTACACAAGTCCCACCAACAGTGTGTAAGAGTTCCCTTTTCTCTACATCCTCACCAGCATCCAGCAATCCCATGACTGGGTATTTATCCAAAAGAAAGGAAATAATTATATTATTAAAGAGGCATTTGCAGCCTCATGTTTATTGTAGCACTCTTCACAATAGCCAACATATGGAATGAACATGTAGATGACCAATAACAGGTGAATGAATGAGGAAAATGTGGTGCATATATACAGTGGCAACATAAATGGAACTGGAGGACACTATGTTGAGTGAAATAAGCCAGGAATAGAAAGTTAAATACTTTGTGCATGCTCTCATTCATTTAGTTTAGTGGAAACTAAAAAGTGTTGGTCTTACAGACTTAAAAGGTAGAGTAGAGCATACTAGAGGCGGGGAAAGGTAGGGGAAAGGGAGAGATTTTTAAAGAATAGAAAATTACAGACACATAAAAGGAATAAATTGAAGTCCTCTATACCACTGCAGGATGACTATTAACTATAGTCATCATGTAATTTCAAATAGGTAGAAGGAGGATGTTGAGTGCCCCCAATACAAATAAAAAATAAATTGTTATGATTATTGATATGCTATTACCTTGATGTTATCCCTATATAGTATACGTACTGAAACATCCCTATGTACTTTATGATTATGTACAAACATTATTTGTCAATTAAAAAAATAAAATTTAAAAAAATCAGAAAATAACTTCTAAACAGTTAAAAAATAAATTCTTTTTATTCTTAAAAAAATATCCAATATCCAGTTAGTGTTTAATCTCCCTGATTATCTCACATATTTTTACAGACAGTTTGTTTGCATTAAGATCAAAGTACATTCCGTTTTATGAACTTGGCTGATGTCTCCAAATCTAAAATTCTTCCCTTCTTCCTTCCTCATCTTTCTTATCACTTAGTACTAGAATTTCCAATAATTTGAATTTGACTGTTGTAATACTATGACATTAGTTAATATTCACCTTTGCCCTTGAATTGCTGTTAAACTGGTAGTTAGATCTACATGTCCTATCAGACTTAGTAATCTAAAAATAACTTATATGCAGTCCAGTGTATTATCTATTGCAATGTGTAAAGAGGTATATATGATCTCTAGTTGTCTTTATTTTTCTGATGTTGACATTGATCAGTGAACTTGCGTGTAGTCTATTTAACTCATACATCCTAAAGTTCCCTAGGAACTTTCACTCACTGCCAAAACTGAAAGTTATTGCCTAAATCCACCATTTCCTCAGGGGCTGCAAACTGATGATGCTCTGTAGTTATCATTTATTCAGTCTTTATTAGTTGAATTTCTTCTATAAAAAAAAGAACTTTCCCACATCAAATTGTTGTTTACTCTCAAATAAAGTTAAGGGAATAAAGAAAGATAAATGTTTGGTTATGTGTGCTCTTTCCCCTTCAGTGTTCAGAAAGAACAGATGCTGCCTCAGCAATGTTTGGTTATGAAAAATGAATTATTTTGTTAATGTCATTATGAACATACAGGGTTTTCATTGTAATATTTTATGCATTGCAATTATATTAAACATTTTAAGGTATATGTCAAGTCTATTTGAATGCTTTTTATTTTTGACCTGTTAAAATCCCTTAGACAAATTTTTAAATGTCAGTAGGCTTTTTATTTTTATTTTTTTTACTGTTTTAGAAACACTGTGAAAATTATAGTGATACTAAACCTTAAAGTCTGAAATAATATTTTTCTCAGTTTGGCACTTATTATTTTATTCCACCTATGATGCACATGTTTTAATGGGCAGTGTTTTTTTTCATCCTTATCTATACATAACCTATAAATTTTGGTTTTATGCAAATTTTTGTTTTTCATTTAAATTCCACATTTATAGTAATTTTTATGTTTTCCTTTCTACAATCTATGTTTTTGTGTTTGTTTTAACATGCTTGCTTTAATCTTAAAGAAGTGTAATTCTGCTTTACAGAATTTGAAATTTTGTGATTGATACCATGTGAATATTCATATAAATTGAAAATATGTATCATTATTAAATAATGCTTGCTAAAAGATTTATATCACTTTATAGAATTTTTATATAATCTATTTGTTAAATATTGCTACATCTACTATTTTGTTGTAAAATTTTTCTCCAACGCTTCATTTTCAATCTTCCTTCAAAAATTTTAGTTAGGTGTAAGCCTTCAAAACATTGTATAACTAAAGTGCGTTTTCTTACTCAATCCTAGAGTTTTTGTGATTAACTGATACCTTCAGAATTATTATTTTTCTATTTACATGATATCCATGGTTTGTGCATGAATGCACACGCACACACACACATGAACATATCTTTACATAATTTTTATGTTTACTACCTTGATCAATTTTTTACATTGATCCATTTGTTATATATCTTTTAATATTTGGAAAATAATGAATTTTGTATCTCTTCTTGATGTGTTCTGTTTTAATTGTTTACCACACTTAAGCTTTTTTAAAAAATTTAATTAGAAATTGATCGGTATCTCTGTTCTTTTATTCAAATAGTCAAGAAAAGTGGTATTTTTTAATTTTCCTATTTCTCCTTCTCTTTTCTCCTCATTTTATTTTAAAGTAACTGATATTTTGTTCTAAACTTTAAAAAAAAAAATCAAATGCTTTTGCACTCTCTTTGTTTATTTGGTTACCATATTGTTATTTCATTGTTTTCATTTTGCTTAAGAATATCTTTTATGAGTTATTTGGAAGATCATCTTAGACAAACAATGAATTATTCGATTTATAATTTCTTTCTTCAGTTTGTCTTTTCAGCTAAATCTTATTTTATCTAAATACACACTACTTTTTTCCATCAATTTAAATCCTAGAAATTTAACTGTTGCTTTGTGGGCAATTGTTTTCTTCTCTAACATTTTTAAATTTTTATTTTGTCCCTCACATTTCTGACATTTCATATGCAGTATAGTTTCTATCCTGCTCCTCATAAACAAAACCTCCAATTTGAAAGCCAAACAGATTTTAGCCATGGGTTCTTTCTATAATTTGATCCCACCTTGTTTCTGTCTTTAATCTTTAGGAAATTCAAATGCATAATTTTTCTATTGATGATAAACCTGTTGTTTTCCTGTTACAATATGACGTATGTATAGGTAAGAGAATATGTAGATAACAATTTGTTCAAGGAACTTGGAATAACAGAAAGAAGCAGACAGATTTACAAATTGTATCCTCCATTTGTGCCAGATTTTTAAAAACTAAATTGTTAAAACTCAATCTTTCGTTACCTTAAGATTAAAAAAAAAAAAGATTATACTGGTTGTTCATGAAATGTCTTTGTTTGATGATATTACAGTACTTTCTTATAATTTAATATTTTTATTTTTTGTTGCAATGTTTTTACTACTATAAATAATGCTCAGACAAAAATTTGCACATATGTAATCCTGAAATTAGGTTATATTATTAATAAAGGTTACATTTGGAGTATTTGAAATACTCAAACACATTTGGAGTATTTCTTAAATTTAATCATTTTTACCGATTATAGCCATATGCTGAAACTTATGTGAAGAGCATAGTTTTAAAATGATTTTCCCATGTTACCCATCAAGCTTGAGTGCAATTTTAGCTATTGTAATAAATGTCAAAATTATATACCTAATATCAGCATTTTGGGAGACTGAGGTTGGCGGATCACGAGGTCAGGATCTCAAGACCAGCCTGACCAACAAGGTGAAACCCTGTCTCTACTAAAAATACAAAAAATTAGCCAGGTATGGTGGTGCGTGCCTGTAATCCCAGCTACTCAGGAGGCTGAGGCAGGAGAATTGTTTGAACCCGGGAGGCAGAGGTTGCAGTGAGCTGAGATCAGGCCACTGCATTCCAGCCTGGATGACAAAGTGAGACTCCATCTCAAAAAAAAAAAAAAAATATATATATATATATATACACACACACACACACACACACACACACACACATACACATACACACACACACTTATCTGGGCTTATTTTACTACTGTACAATTCATTCCTAAAAAGAGAATAATTATGTTAAAAATTATTTATATTATTAAATAAGATACTATTTCTAAATTGCCTTCAAAAAATTTGTAGTAGTTTAAATTCCTATAACTATGAAGGGGAGAACCCATTTCATAGCAATCATTCCTTTAATATAAAAGTTGTTTAATATAGGTTTGTTCATAGATCAAAGCATGACAATTAATTCGTTTAACTTATAAACTTTAAACATTTTTGATACACAGTTTTGAACAAGATTATAATCACTGATTGTTAGTTTCCTAGCCCACCAGTGGAAGCGGTAACATTTGTCACATAATCAGGGGTTTTTTAGAATTAAAAGAGCTAGTGTATGTAAAGCATCAATCACAATAGCTGGGACAAAATAGGAGCTCAATAAATGCAAATTCCTTCCTTTTTCTCCCCGCTCCCCTTTCTGAAATCAAATTACTACGCTAGTACATGTGCACTTTATCTCATGTATGAAAATCCACACAAACACAAATACGCATCTAACAATGCATGCTTGGGAGAATAAGAACCACTTTTGCCTAACGTTTTGCAACATAATCTCTTTTCCCAGGTAAGCCACCCAATGCACATTAATTAAATTTGTGTTCTTTCTTTTATGTAGAGGCAGGAGTCTTGCCTTATTTCTCAGCTGATCTTGAATTCCTAGCCACAAGCTATCCTCCCACCTTGGTGTCCCAAACTTCTGGGACTAAAGGTATGAGTAACCACACGCAGCACACAATAGCTAATTCAATAATATTGCATTTATATTATATCTTTTATGGCTTGGATTTTTAAGGATAAAGAAAAAATCTTATTTTAAGTCAAATCTGTATTGTTTATGTTGTATTAATGTCAACCCAAAAGATAAAAACAACAACATTTTAATGTCTTATAAGTAGTTTCAAGAAAGAAGGACATTCATAATAAAAGATCACATTTATCGTGGTACATATACACCATGAAATACTACACAGCCATAAAAATCAGTAAGATCATATCCTTTGCAACAACATGGATAGAGCTAGGAGTCATTATCCTAAGTGAATTAATGCAAGAACAGAAAAACTAAATTCCATATGTTCTCACTTATAAGTAGGAGCTAAACATTGAGTACACATGGACACGTAGAAGAAAACAATAGACACCGGGAGCTACTTGAGAGTGGGAGGAGGGTAAGGAAGGATGTATGATCTATCAGGTACTATGTTGATTATCTGAGTGATAAAATAATAAACCAAATCTCCATCACATGAAATTTACCCATGCAGGTACAAACCTGCATTTGTACCCTCTTAAAATAAAAGTCGGAAAGAAAATATAAAAAGAGCACATTACTTAGAAAGGATAAAATTTATTTTTAAGTTTTCTTAAAAAGTAGATTTTCCTTAAACATTTCTACAGTCATTCCAAAATAGTTAATATCTTCCTATGGAAGTCAATTGAGTAATTTGATTAGTCAATCAGTTAGGAAAACAAATCCTATTATATGCTTGGCATAATGATTAATTTCTTCAATGACTATTTTTTATTTCATTTCTTGCCTCATTGCACATAATGATATCTTTTTCTAGAGGCCTTACACAATACTAGGGGAGTCTAGGATGAGTTAATTTTGTAGATTTTGACTCGAGGAGGAGGCAATCTGCCTACATTTTGGATCTGAAAATTACTCTATATTGTGATACCACAAACAACGTATAAGATTGATATATGGCATTTAGAATTACTACAGTTGATATCTGCAATTCATTCAAACCTTGAAAATCTAGTCATTCTGATGTACCTGAAAATGGGGGGAAAAAAAAAAAGCAAAGTAACATTAACATTGATGTTTATACTACATTGGTATCACCACCATATCCAAAACTAAGTGTGTTAGGGCTTTGGAGTACATTTATCTTTAGTCTTCCATTTTGCTCTCCTCATTAGGAAGACCTCAGGTGCCAATGAAGTCAATGTCCTGTGTAAAAACATCATGTGTGAAGTCAAAATGCCCAGGTCAGAGTGCCACAATTATTCTCTGTTCTACTGGAATTGGAGGTATGTTGGGAGGTCTAATGGGCCATCCTCAAATCTGGTATGACATTTGTCACTTGGACTCTAAAAAAACACAGAAAATCCCTTATAAATACAGCTTCCTACAAATGCAGGCATTAACCTTTGTCTACAAGGAGAATAAAAACAGTAACTTTGACAAAGTGAGAGAGAAGACACACAATTCTCTCTACCGCTCTTATCCCACCTACTTTTCTATTCACAATCATGCCTTTCTCTTTATTCTCTTTATTCTTCAGGGCACATGCTGCTCACAATCAGGTTAGCAGTTGCACATAAATTCTGGAAGAGGCCATTTTCACTAACAGCCAAACTCAGATTTCCGCTTTGGGCTTTTCTAGAACATTAAGCTAGAAACATAAATATGTCAATGATCTGAAATTCAGTAAAAACTAAATATGTTTTTGGAGTAAATCATGGATGAACATGTCTAGACTTCTGAAATCTCTCATTCTTTTTTTTTTTGGAATTCTGTTTATATTTGGGGAAGATGGGATGTTAAAAATGAATAATCTTATTTTTAAAAGTTCTACTGGATATTAATGATAAATATCAACATTGACAGATATAGCAGCATGGACCTGAACACTTTACCAGAGGTAGGAAGTCATCTAATAATGATATTTCATCACTAAAGTGATATCGCTAGCTTTGGTGTAGATATTAACTAAGGAGCCTGAAAATGTGTGTATGTATGTCACATTGTAGCCTAAAGAAATATTTTAGAGTAAACATGAGAGCTCTCTCTAAATTCTCTCAGGATGAGGAGGTTGGTAAAATATTTGTAAAACAGGAGACAAATATTTTGAAGTCTTATAAATAACTGGATGCTGAATTAAAGAGATCCCACTGGTTTTGCAGTATAATAATATTCTTACCCCATGGCAAAACAGCGAAGTTAGAAAAAAATACCAAAAGAGCAAGAAAACAATTTTATAATACTGTTTTTGTTTTCATTTATTTTCAAACATATCTGTTAGGGCAGTAGATATAAATGGATGTTAGTTTTAATCTAAGCCTTTGAGGAAGGTTGTGACCCTAATAAGAAATATAGCTCCAAAGGGTTTCAATGACCATGCACTAGAAGCAGCAAATACATTTCAGCTATCTGTACCATCAGGACAATGAAAGTCCAAATTAAACTCTTACTGGTAAAATTTGTGATGTTGACTGGAAATACTTTGGAGTCATTCCTATAAGGATGTAAAGAAGTCCTCAGGCTTTTTAAATCCAAAATGATACATATGGTGCTCCAGTTACATACTGCTAATGTATCAGCCTCATATATGACCTTCTCTGAATTATTGGAGTTGAAGGTCTGCAAACGTTTCCAAAACTCCTTAATTGGGTTTGTCCAAAAGAAAGTATGGTGTTTGGAAGATGAGACTATTCAATGATGTGCATATAGATGTAAGATATTCTTTTATCTTTCTTTTTTTTTTTTTGCTTCCCAATAGCATTTCAGTAAGTGGCTATGTTTGTAAGACCCTCTTTTGTGATTCCAACAACATGCAAAGAACAACTCTCAGCAGTTTGTTCAGCAGCGAATATACTCCAGGGCTCTGATACTACTTTCTCCGTTTTGGTTTACACCAGCCCTATTGATTACAGCCTCTGGTAACTGCTGTTTATAAGCACTTATGTCTGTGAATAACTCTTTTTTCAATTTTCCTTGCAGTCTCATTCTGTCTTCCTTTGGACTTCTACCATTTATAATATATACATAACCAATTTCTAATATAAAATTATTTCTGTTTAAAATAGAATCATGTTTCTGTTTTTCTGACTCTACCCTGATAGACTAGGATTGTATCCTTGATGTGCTTATCCAGCCATTGAGTCCAGAGGGTCCTTGATCAATTGACTCCAACTAGATATGTAGTTAAATCCTAACAGTAATAGTTGATTGCAGGTACCCTAAGTGAACTTTTGGAAGATAATATTGGCACCTGGGGTAGTTAACTTTATGGGTTACTTGGCTAGCCTATGGTGCGTAGTTTTGGGGTCAAACACTAGTCTGAATGGTGCTAAGATGATATTTTGCAGAAGTGATTAACATTTCCAATCATTTGACTTTAAGTAAAGCTACATCAATAATGTAGCTGGGCCTCACCCAATTAGTTGAAGTGCTTTAAGAGTAAAAACCGACATTTCCAAGATGAGAAGGAATTCTGGCTTAAGAAAGACAATAATACGCAAATATTGCCTGAGTTTCCAACCTGCTGGCTTCCCTACAGATTTTAATCTTACCAGCCCCCATAGTGCATGAGCCAAATTCTTCACGTTATGTCTTACATATACGTATATGGTGTCTTTGATGATGGAAACAAGGCTAGGGGGCATGGCAAGTTGTGACTGTAGGCAAGAATGGTATCACTGGAAGCTGTAGAGTGGGGCAAGAAACAGCTATAGCAGGATCCTGAAGATAAGATTAGACATTCTGAGTTTTTTCTTAGGAACAGTAGAAAATGATAGATGGTTTTTGAACCTAGAAATGCAAACATGGAATTTGTATTTTAAGGTATTCCTTCCAACATCTTGATGGAAAAAAATCAGGATAAAGAGATGCTGCAGAATACTGCAGAATAGAAAATAACAATGACTTGTCCTGGAGATGATTAATTTCTGAAAAGATACACATATGCGTGTATGCCTGTATACACATACACACGTGCACGCGCATACGCACCCACAAATACACACAGAAAGCTTGGAAATTTTAAGGAGAAGAGCACAAACAGACTTCTTCTGGAAATCATGAAACCTGAATTCTGGTCCTTACTTTGCATTTATTAGCTACATGTCTTTGCAGAAGTAACTTAAACCCATTTATGAAAAGAAAAACAAGAATTCGGTGAATTTTAAGACATCTTCTAGTTCTACCACTAAAGACAATTTAATTTTTGAAGGATTTATTATTAAGTCTGAAATTTTAAAAGGTCGACTAACCAAAGTTCTCCAGGGAAATCTGCCACTAATACAAATATTTTCATGGTAATGGAGAATAAAAGTATGTTCCATTCTGAGCAAGACTGAGCTTTAAGACATGTAGTGGTTTGCTAATTAATAGATCATAGAAAAGAGATTTGAAAGCATAAAAGTTTAAACACATAAAAAAACTATACACTTGGAATTTTTATGAAAGCTCTCACAAGTAAATATTAAATAAAATAAAAATTAAACCGATTTCAAAAAAATAAGAATGTAAATAACATTTTATATATAAATATGAAATGCATCCAAAATGTAATGATGTAAGGCAAAGTCAGAATAGACAGCTGTATACATTATGATTTGGGGATTATTTTAAAGGAAGAATTGCATTATATTGGTCTAATTGTTGCTCTCATACCCAGTAACTGAACTAGGAAAAAAGTAGAATATACATGCATTACAGGTGGGGTACCTGCAGAACTTTTTGGAGTTTATCCCTTATTGGCATTTCTCTTTTAACACATTTGCTGTCAAACAGCCTTAATTAAAGAAAGTCCACTTATCTGTAATTCTTATAAATAAAGTATATGTCTTTGATTTATTTTAGGATTCTATACATTTTCCAGTAACTGTCAAAGAATATTGCACACCCCTTTCAATCTAGAAAGTCACTGACAGTTAATCTTCTTTTACGATTTTATGTAGAATATTACTATTAGATAACTGATAAAAATATTCAGAAAGGTACATGGTGGTTCAGTGAACTTCTATTAATTTTAAATTTCACTACCCGAGAAAGAAAAAAAGTGACATTTGGCATTCAGGAGCTGACTTGGAAATCACAAATAATCAGTATATTCTCGTGTTTAGCATTTTAAAAATACAGAGAATTAGAAAATTAATATCAGAGAAGCAACAGTAACCAAGAGCAGGACTACCTCATAATCTTGTCTGAGCGCAAAGAAACACAAGAATATTGTCCAAACCACAAAAATCACTATACTAGCTAACGTGAATGGCTCCTGTTTATCATGACAACTTTAGCTTTTCTGACTTCTTGATCAAAATCTGGAAGTCTCTTTAGTTCTTGACAGTATACAATATGTAGCAAACCTCCATTTTTATAAATGCTCCTGAAAATTGCCTCACCAAAGCACAAGTTCAAGTTTTTCTTACTGAGAAACACTATGGTTCTCTATGATGTGCAGTCTCCCACTTTCCAATAATACAGTAAACTCAATTGTATCTGACTACATGTATGTTCCTAGTGGTTTCTGAGAGAAGTAAAGCTTCCATCAATACGTCACAGCCATAGCTCAAGAACAATAACAGCATGAATATCTACAATCTAAGTGTTTCTTCCTAAATGAGGCCACCATTCTCACAGTTGTATGGTCAACTTATACTGAATTTAGCATCAGTATTTGGGATTTATTTTGTTTTGTTTGTTTACAAAGAAATACAGTATTCTGTGACTTTGTTTCATCTGATCAGATCTCTACTGTTTATACTAAAGACTTTTTCTCTAGTATTCCAGTATCTGTTCCTATGGTTTGTTCACTTGTCTTTTGTCTTGGGTGTTTTTATTACTTCTTTGTTTTGTATTTTTTTAATCTATACTTGGAAAAGGTGAGAGAACAGATATAAAGATGATCAACTGTCTTAAAGCAGTCTTGGGATTGAGGAGTTCATAGATTCTCCTTAGAACAGACACCAGAAAATTTTGTCTTCTCTTCACCACTTGAAACCATATAAAATGCCTCTTTCTCAGTTTCATCTTTAAGTCTCTGAAAATTTAGTTCTGTTTATTTATTTATTTATTTATTTTTCTGCTCAGCTTCAGGTCTTTATTGGTCTTTAATTAAATTCTAGAGGCACAAGTTTGCATAAGCATTGTCCTTACCAACTATTATAGTTCTAATTTGCCTTCTTAATGTGTTTCTTCCAGACCAATGACCTCCTTTTCCACATATTCTTGAAATAATGTTAAATTATATAAATTGCAATTTTTGTTCAAATTGGCACAACTTCACCAGGACAATGTAAGCTTGAACTAGCCACTTGATGAAATTTTAAGGTGAACAGAAATTTTACTGAGAAGCTCTCACAATAAATAGGGAAGAACTCCTCTAAAGGAAATAAAAACATTTCGTTTAGCATAGGAGATGCTTCACTTGTTTCTACTTGAGAAATTAATAAGTATTGACTTACTAATCATATAGTCTGTTGCATTCTTCAAGTACCCAAGTTATTTCAACCACACATTATTTTTGTATATTCATGCAAAAATGTCTTTTACTACATTTAAACTATCTGCTTTCTCCTAACAGAAAAATCGTATTAGCTTTCTATAGTGATAGCCTCAGGTATGTAGGAAGTTGGCTCCATCTCACTTTTTTTTTTGTTTTCTTCACTTCTTGGTTTCTTTATTTTCACTTTAAAGTTTTTAAAGATTGATGAGAAAGAAATAATTGCAATGTTATATGTATACTCTAGGAGTATTTAAAATAGAAAAGGTATTCAAAATGCCTAAGAAAAAGAAGAGTTCATAAACTATTTGTTTCCTTTGGTGACTTTAAAAAGTACTTGCATAATAGCCTTCATTCATACTTACTGCAAAGAAAAGGTTCCAATACATAGTAAGAGTTCTATTGGGATGATTTATATAATCTTTAGAATTTAATTTATCATTTAAAAAATGTCAGCATAGTATTTGGTTTATACAAGATTAGAATTAAATATCTCACGATTTATGGTTAAGCTAACTGCATTTCCAGCATTATGTTTGTGAATTAAGAAAATAAATAGGTGTTGTTAATAGGTGTTTATATATACATATATATAAAATAAATAGTTGTATATATACATATATACACACACACAATAAATAGAATGATAATATCTGATATCTCTTTATAGAGTTCATTTTATACAAAATATCATGTTCACTGTTACATAATCTTTAGATGGCAAGACAATTTTTAAGTGGAAATAGAAGCAAAACATTGGTCACCAATCATAATTCATCTTATGTATTTGAATGGCTAAGGTTAAGAAAACATGGCTGGGCGGGGTGGCTCACACCTGTAATCCCAGCACTTCGGGAGGCCGAGGCTGGTGTATTACCTGAGATCAGGAGTTTGAGACCAGCTTGACCAACATGGTGAAATCCCATATCTACTAAAAAAATAAATAAATAAATAAATAAATAAATAAATAAATAGCCGGGCATGGTGGCGGGCACCTGTAATCTCAGCTACTTGAGAGGCTGAGGCAGGAGAATCACTTGAACCCAGGAAGCGGAGGATGCAGTGAGACGAGATTGTGCCACTGCGCTCAAGCCTGGGCGCGACAGAGTGAGACTCCCTCAAAAAAAAAAAAAAAAAAAAAGAAAAAAAGAAAGAGAGAAACCATGCGATGCGAATGCCTTTGCTAATATTATATGTACGCATGTACTATTTTTCATTTCAAATTTGTTAAAATATGTTATCATAAAGAAAAAATAGCTAAAGAGTTTTCAGTGCTTATTGATTTTTATTTGAAGGTTATTACTGGTATTTTTTTCCTCATGTCTGAAAAAATATTAATTCATTACAGTAGTCCCCATTACTGGAGGGGATACATTACCAGACACTGTATGACTGAATTATTGATAGTACCAAACTGTACATATACTATGTTTCTCTGTCATACACACCCATGATAAAGTTTAATTTATCAGCGATGTCAGTAAGAAATTTACAACAATAAGATAAAATAGAACAATTACAACAGTATACTGTAATAAAAGTTATGGCAAATGTGGTCTAGTTTTTTTTCTTTCTCTGTTTCTCAAGATAGCAATACTTTCAGATCATGGTTAACCACAGATAAGAAGACAGATAGGAAGGTTAACCACAGATAAGAACCACAGATAAGAATCGCTCGTTTAAAATTGATGATTAATATAATATACAACCAGAATAAGTATAATAATTATGGGAAGTATAAATATGTATAGAAGATAATGGCTAGATTTCCTTTTTATTAAAAACATTCTTATGGTTTATCAAAATAAACAACATAATAATACATATATTGTTTTATTTAATATAATGGCTAAATTATGAAAAATTAATAAGTTATCTTTTAATACTTTTGTTAAAATCTTTACATTTATTGTCTTTTTTAATGTTAATATTTTTTAAAAAAAATTTTGGGAGACAGGGTCTGGCTCTGTCATTTATACAAAATATCATGTTCACTGTTACATAATCTTTAGATGGCAAGACAATTTTTAAGTGGAAATAGAAGCAAAACATTGGTCAGCAATCGTAATTCATCTTATGTATTTGAATGGCTAAGGTTAAGAAAACATGGCTGGGCGGGGTGGCCCAATCTCAGCTCGCTGCAACCTCCACTCCCAGGCTCAAGCAATCCTCCCACCTCGGCCTCCCATGTATCTGGGACTACAGGCATGTGCCACCACACCTGGCTATATTTTTGTATTTTTAGTAGAGACAGGATTTTGCCATGTTGCCCAGGCAGATCTCAAACTCCTTAGCTCAGGCAATCCACCCACCTCAGCCTCCTGAAGAGCTTGGATTACAGACATAAGCCACTGTGCCCAGCCCATTTATTGCCTGTTTGTGCATTTTTATACGTTTATGCCTAAATACAGATATATATATGTGTATTAATAAATAACTTAATGCAGAGGTTTGGAGAAAGACAGCCAAATAGAAGGGTCCACTGATTGTCACCTCTGCAAGGAGACCAATTTAACAACCATCTACACGTAGACAAAAAGAACCTAATCAGAACCAACAATCAGGTAAGCACTCACAGTACCTGGTTTTAACTTCCTATTACTGAAAGAGGCACAGGCGGAGGGTAGGAGAGCCAATCTCAAATCACCAACACCACCCCTCTTCAGGCCCCTGGCAGCAGCCACATGGGAGAGGGAAGGCACGGGGATTGCGAGACATTGCATTGTTGCCCTGTCACAGTAGAAAGCAAAACCAGGCTGATGCTCACCCATGGAGGGAGTATTTAAACTAGCCCTAGCCAGAGGGGAATGACCCATCCGAACAATCAGAACCTGAGTTCTGGAAAGCCTCACAATTGTGGGCTAAAGTGCTCTGGGGCCTTAAATTTGCAAGGCAGTCTAGGAAATAAGGACTACAACTCCTGGGTGAGAACTAGTGCTGATATCCTTTAAGAGTCAGTGGTCTGGAGGCACATGACTTACTGAGAGACGCCACAGGGTAGTTAAAGGGAGTGCTTGCACTACCATTCCCCTAAACCCAGGGTACACAGCTCACAGTTTCAAAAAAGACTCCTCCCTTCCACTTGAGAAGAGAGGGAAAAGTGAAGAGGACTTTGTCCTACCCCTTGGATACTAGCTCAGCCACAGCACGTTAGGCCACCAGTCAGAGTTGTGAAACCCCCCCTTCCAGAACCTAGTTCCTAGACATCATTTCTAGACACACGGTGGTACAGAAGAGAACTCACTGCCTTGAAGGAAAGGACCCAGTCCTGGCAGGACCCAACACCTGCTTTCCCACCACCCTAGGCTCTGGATAACCAGCAGTGATACACGGATAGTTTGCAAAGGGCCTTCAGTGAGACGCTTGAGACTTGCTGGCTTCGAGTGAGACTCAGCCCGTTCCCAGCTTTAGTGGGCATGGGGAAAGACTCCCACTGCTTGAGGAAAGTGAATAGAAAAGTAACAGGAACTTCACCTTGCATCTGAGGTGCCAGAGCTAAACCACAGGGGGATAGAGCACGAAGTGGTGGCTCTTGGGATCCCTGATTTCAGGCCTTGGCTCCTGGATGACATTCCTGGACCTATCCTGGGCCAAAGGGAGCCAAGTGCCTTGAAAGGTGAGTCCCAGATCAGGAAGCACTCAGAACTTGACTGAAGAAATCTTGGGTCTTAAGGGAACATCAGCAGTACTTCCTATTGGCTTCTGGTGGTGGTGGCCACAGAGGGAGGATCCTCTGCCTGTGGAAAGGGGAGGCAGGAATGAGGACTATGTCTCATGGTTTGAGTGCTAGCTCAGCGACAATACAATAGAACACCAGGTAGAATGCTAAGGCTTTTGACTCCAGTCCCTGGATCCTAGCTAGCACCTCTGAACCTGCCTGGGACCAGGGAGAACCCACTGCACTCTGAAGGGAAGGACAAAAGCCTAGCTGGTTTCACCATTTGTCGATTATATAGCCCCAGGGCCTTGAGGGAATATAGATGGTAGCCAGGTAGTAGTTACAGCGGGCCTTGGGTGAGACCAAGTGTTCTGCCAGCTTCAGGGCTGACTTACCAGAGTCCCAGTAGTAGTGACCACAGGAGTGCTTGCGTCACCCCACCTCCAGCTCCAGGTGGCTCACAACAGACAGAGATATTTTGTCTAGAAGAAAGTATGGGAAGAAAACAAGAGTCTCCACCTGGTAATCCAGAGAATTCTACCAGATCTTGTCTAAGTACCTCTATGACTCTGCAAGAACCACAGTACTACTGGGCTTGGGGTACCCATTAAAGCAGAAACAGCTTAGATCACAACATCCAAGTTATTTCAAATAGCTGGAAAGCCTTCCCAAGAAGGACAGCTATAAATAAACTCAGGCAGTCAAAACAATAAATACCAAACTCTTCAATGTCCAGACACCAAAGAATATCTACTAGCATCAACACTATCCAAGAAAACATGACCTCACCAAGTGAACTGGGCACTAGGGACCAATCTATACAAACAGATATATGTAACCTTTCACAGAGAAAATTCAAAACATTGAGGAAACTCAAAAAAATTCAAGATAATACAGAGAAGCAATTCAGAATTCTATCAGATAAATTTAACAGAAAGATTAAAATAATTAGAAAGAAGTAACCACAATTCTGTACCTTAAAATGCTATTCACTTATGGATGAATGCATCAGAGTTCTTTAAGCAAATGAAATGAAATAAAATAAAAATAAAGTAAAATAAAATAAAATAATTAGTGAGCTTGAAGACAGGCTATTTGTAAATACATAGTCAGAGGAGACAAAAAAAGAGTAAGGCAATAAAGCACGTCTACAAGAGCTATAAAATAATCTCAAAAGGGAAATTCTAGGCATTGTTGGCTTTAAAGAGAAGGCAGAGAAAGAGATGGGGTAGAAAGACGGTTTATTCAAAGAGATAATAATAGAGAACTTTCCTAATCTAGAGAAAGACATCAATATCCAAGTACAAGAGGGTTATAGAACACCAAGCAGATTCAACTCAAAGAAAAAACCTCAAGACATTTAATAATCAAACTCTCAAAGCTCAAGGCTAAAGAAATAATTGTAAAAACAGCAAGAGAAAAGAAACAAATAAAATACACTGGAGCTCCAACATGTCTGACAGCAGACTTTTCAGTGGAAGTTTCACAGGCCAGGAGAGAGTGGCATATTTAAAGTGCTGAAGGGAAAATAACTGTTACCCTGGAGTAGTGTATCTGGTGGAAATGTTCTTCAAATATGAAGGAGAAATAAAGACTTTCCCAGACAAACAAAAGCTGAGAGATTTCATCAATACCAGAATTTTCCTGCAAGAAATGCCGAAGGCAGTAATTCACTCAGCACATTAATGAGCAATAAATATTCATCAGAAGGCAAAAAACTTACTGATAATAGTAGGTACACAGAAAAACACAGACTATTTTACCACTGTAACTGTGGTGTGTAGTCTTATCCTAATTATAAAGACTAAATGATGAACCAGTCAAAAATAGTAACTACAACTTTGCAAGACACAGTACAATAAGAAATAAAGAGAAACAACAAAAAACTTAAAAACTGGGAAAACAAGGTTAAGGTGAGTATCTATTACATTTCTTCTGCTTGTTTTCTTGACTTTGTGTGGACAAATAATGTTATGTTGTTATCAGGTTAAAATAATGGGTTACAAGGGTTACTTGAAAGCCTCATGGTAATCTCAAACCGAAAAACATTCACTGGATACAAAAAAAATTAAAAAGCAAGGAACTAAATTATAGCACCAGAGAAAATTACCTTCACCAATGGAAGACAAGAGGGAAAGAAAGAAGGAATTGAAAACCAAAAAGCAACCAGAAAACAAATAGCAAAATAGAAAAAATCCTTACTTATTGATAATTGCATTAAATGTTCAATAACTAAACTCTCCACTCAAAAGATATAAACTGGTTGAATGGATTGAAAATAAGACCTATTGATCTATTGCCTACAATAAATGTATTTCAACTATAAAAACATACATAGAATAAAAATAATGGGATGGGAAAAGATATCTCATGCTAATGGAAACTAAAACAGAGCAGAATTCATTGTACATATGTCAGACAAATTATATTTTAAGACAAAAACTGTAAGAAAAGACGGTCATTATTTAATGATAAAGGAGTCGATTCAGCAAGAGGATATAACAGTGTTAAATATATGTGCACACAACATGGGAGAATTCAGACATATAAAGAAAATATTATTAGAGCTAAAGAGAAAAATAGGTTCCAATACAGTATTAGCTGGAGACTTCAATAGCCCACTTTCAGCACTGGACAGATCTTTCAGGCAGAAAATCAACAACAAAAAAATCAGACTTAACCTACACTACAGACCTACACTATCTACCTCCTCTTTAAAGCCAACAATGCCTAGAATTTTCCTTTTGAGATTATTTTATAGCTCTTGTAGATGTGCTTTATTGTCTTATTCTTTTTTTGTCTCCTCTATGTATTTACAAATAGCCTGTCTTAAAGCTCACTGATCTATAGTGTGGATTAATATGGATCTAATAGATATTTATAGACCTTTTCATCCAAGAGCTGCAGAATACACATTTTATTCATTCAAGAGCTGCAGAATAGACATTAAACAATATCCCCCTGAATGACCACTATATCAATGAAGAAATTAAAAAGAAACAAAAATATTTTGAAACAAATGATAATAGAAACACAACATATTAAAACTTACGGGATACAGCAAAAGCAGTACTAACAAGGAAAGTTATAGGTGTAAGTGTCTACATCAAAAAAGTGAAAAAACTTCAAATAAACAATTGTATAATGCATCTTAAAGAAATAGGAAAACAAGAGCAAAACAGACTCAAAATTAGTACAAGAAATTATAAAAATCAGAGCAGAAATAAGTAAAGTTGAAAGGAAAAAAGCAATACTAAAGATCAATGAAACAAAAAGTGTTTTTTTTTTTTTTTGAAAATATAAGAAAATTGACAAACCTTTAGCCAGACTAGGAAAAAAAGAGAGATCTAAATAAATATAATCAGAAATGATAAAGGAGACAGTACAACTGATACTACAGAAATTCAAAGAATCATTAGTGGCTACTATGAGCAACTAGATACAAATAAATTGGAAAATCTAGAAGAAATGAACAAATTCCTAGATGGATACAATCTATAGAGATTGATCCAGGAAGAAATCCAAAACCTGAACAGACTACTAACAATTAAGGAGAAATGAGATCAAAGCCATGATAAAAAGTTTCCCAGTAACATAAAGTCCAGGACATGATGTCCCACTGCTGAATTCCCCCAAACATTTAAAGAAGAACTAATACCAATCCTACTTAAACTATTCTGAAAAATAGAGGAAGGAGTACTTCCAAACTCATTCTATGTGGCCAGTACCACCATAATACCAAAACCAAAGACATATTAAAAACTACAGGCCAATATCTTTGAAAAATATTGATGGTCATTGACAAAATACTAGCAAACCGAATTCAACAATACATTAGAAGGATCATTCATCATGGCCAAGTACGATGTATCCCTGGGATATAAACATGGTTCAACATACACAAATCAATTAATTTGACACATCATTACAATATAATGAAAGATAAAATCCATATGTTTGTTTCAATTGATGCTGAAAAAGCATTTAATAGAATTCACTAACCCGTCTTTATAAAATCCTTCAATAAACTGGAGATAGAAGGGCCGTACCTCAAAATAAGAAAAGCCATATACAACAGAACCACAGCTAGTATTATATTGGATAGGGAAAAATTGAAGGCCTTTCCTCCAAGATCTGGAACACAATAACAATGCCCACTTTCACCATTGTTATTCAACATAGTACTGGAAGAACCAGATGGAACTATCAGACAAGAGAAAGATACAAATGGCATTCAAATTGGAAAAGAAGTCAAATTATCCTTGTTTGGAGATGATATGATTTTATATTTGGAAAACCTTAAGACTCCAAAAGAAAACTATTATAACTGATAAAAAAAAAAATCAGTAAAGTTGCAGCATACAAAATAAACATACAAAAACCAGTAGCATTTTTCTATTCTAACAGTGAACAATGTGAAAAAGAAACAAAAAGTAATACCATTTACAATAGCTACACAAAATGAATTATTTAAAGGAGTGAAAGATCTCTGTAATGAAAATTCTAAGACATTGATGAAAGAAATTAAAAAGGAGACCAAAAAATTAAAATATATCCCATGTCCATGGAGTGGAATATCAATATTGTTAAAATGTACATACTACCCAAAGCAATCTACAGATTCAATGCAATCCCAATCAATATACTAATGACATTCTTCAAAGAAACAAGAAAAAAAATTCTAAAATATATATGGAAGCACAAAAGACCCAGAATAGTCAAAGCGTTCCCAAATAAAAACAACAAAACTAGGGGAATCACATTACCTGACTTCAAGTTATACTACAGAATTATAATATCCAAACAGTATGGTACTGGCATAAAAATAGACACATAGTCCAGTGAAACAGAAAAAAAGGAACCAACAAACTAATCCACAGACCTACAGTGAACTCATTTTCACAAAAGGTGCCAAGAAAATACACTGGAGAAAAGATGATCTTTTCAATAAATGATTCTGGGAAAACTAGATATCCATATGCAGAAAAATGAAATGACTCCTATTTCTAGTCATATAAAAAAATCAAATTAAGATGAATTAAAGACTTAAATCCAATACCTCAAATCATGAAACTACTTAAACATTGGTGAAAATATCCCAGACATTGGTTGGTCTGTTCAAAAATTTATTGAGTAATACTCCACAAGCACAGGCAACCAAAGCAAAAATAGACAAATGATTACATCAAGTTAAAAAGCTTCTGCACAGCAAAGGATACAATCGGAAAAAGTAAAGAGACAACCCACAAAATGGGAGAAAATATTTGCAAGCTACCCCTCTGACAAGGGATTAATAACCAGAATATAAAGGGAGCTCAAATATCTCTAACATCTAACAATCCAGTCAAAGAATGGGCAAGAGATATGAATAGCCAGTTCTCAAAAGAAGACATACAAATGGCAAAAGACATATGAAAAGGTCCTCAACTTCATTGATCATCAGAGAAATGCAAATCAAGACTACAATGAAATATCTTCTAAGCACAGTTAAAATATTTTCTATACAAAAGATAGGAAATAAGAAATACTGGGCAGCATGTGGAGAAAAATGAACCTCCTTGTACACTGTTGGTGGTAATGTAAAACAGTAAAACCACTATGGAGAACAGTTTGGAGTTTCCTCAAAACACTAAAAATTGAGCTACCAAATAATGCAACAATCCCACTATGGGGTATACACCCAAAAGAAAGGACATCAGTACACTGAAGATATATCTGCACTCCTATGTTTGTTGCAGCACGTTTATAATAGCTAAAATTTGGAAGCAACCTAAGTTTCCATTAGCAGATGAATGGATAGAGAAAATGTGATACATATGCACAATGGAGTAAATTCAGTCATAAAAAATAATGAGATCCAGTCATTTGCAACAACACGGATGGAACTGCGGATCATTATGTTAAGTGAAATAAGCCGTATCAAGAAAGACAAACATCCTGTGTTCTCATTTATTTGTGGGATCTAAAAATCAAAGCAATTGAACTCATTGACATAGTGGGGGATGGTTACTAGAGGCTGGGTAAAGTAGTGGGGGCCTGGAAAGCAGAGAGTTAAAATTGGTTAATTGGCACGAAAAAAAGAAAGAATAATTCCTAATATTTGATAACACATCAGGGGAACCATAGTAGTAACTGTACATTTTTTTAAAAAGTTAGAGAAAGCAATTGGATTGTTTGCAACTCAATGGATACATGCTTGAGTGGATGGATACCCCATTCTTCATGATACACCTTATTTCATATTGCATGTCGGAATCAAAACAGCTTTTGTATCCAGAAATATATATGTACTATATACCCATGAAAATTAAAAATTTAATAAAATTCAAAATAAAATAACTAGAAACTCCACTATCCTTATCACCACAAAGCTCAGGAAGTGTAAAGGTAAATAATGGAATTCCACCATTATAAATATCAAGGATCTTAGTAAGTCTAACCCTTACATGCCCCGAATTATTGCCTGTATCCTTGATGCTGCTAAGATAATATGCCTAGGCCCCACATGTAATCTCCTGAGTTAGTAACAGGCTGTTCCAAGCATTTGGAAGTTTTGAAATTTTACTCTATTACTGGTTAGTGTGACTAAATATGGCAAGAGACCCATATAAAATCTTCAGCTTTACTACAAACACAATCAAATTGTGTATTCAAAATTATCACCTGAAAGGCTCCTTGCATGATTTGAAACAGGAAAATTTGGTCTTCTGGAAAACGTATCAAGAAAATATGTTATTGATACAATGAAAAAAAACCCTACCCATTATTGTTAATAACTGACACAAAACCACACAATGCTTGTATTTTTTTCCAACTAAAAATACAAATGTAAGATTTTCCTGACTACTGTCTAAGTCTATAAGGAAATGTCAAATTTAGGATTTTTAGAAATTCACCAAGAAAACACTTTAGAAGTAGACTTTCACCATAGATAACAAAGCAAGTTAAAGACTGCAACAGTGGACAGATTCTGAGAAAGATGAGAAAACAACATTATCTGATTCATCAGTATCCTCTTTCTTCTTTTTATTTGATCAGTGGTAATCTTACATATTATATTTTGACATGATCTTTTAATTAACAAAGCATTTTCTCAGTATGTTCATTCTTACCATAATGTTGTTACTTCTAAACACTAAGATTTTTTCCCATTGCCCTCAATTTAACCAATTGATAGGTCGCTCATCTTTTACCTAACCCTCCCGGCCAAAAACCGAAAAGCCATTTCATAAACCATTTATTTTATTTTATCTTATTTTTTTTTTGAGACAGAATTTCACCACTCAGGGCAACCTCCGCCTCTTAGTTTCAAATGATTCTCCTGCCTCAGTCTCCCAAGTAGCTGAGATCACAGGTATCCACCACCACGCCCGGCTAATTTTGTATTTTTAGTAGAGATGGAGTTTTATCATGTTGATCAAGCTGGTCTCAAACTCCTGACCTCAAGTTATCCACACACCTCAGCCTCCCAAAATGCTGGGATTACAGGTGTGAGCCACCTCACCCAGTTCATAAAGTATTTTAGAAGATAAAAATTTTTTAAAGTTCTCTAAAGTTTTTAATCACAAAATTATGCTAAAATTCAGTCTTGTTACATATGGAATTTTCACCCATATCAACAAAATATTTGTATGGAAGAATTACAGCTCTACCGGAAAAATTTAGCTCACCCAGAATGGGAAGTAATGTCGAGTTTATCTTTCGTTCAAGAGTTAGCCTCTATTATTTAGAGACATTCCAGTCTGCTTTACAGAGACTGATTGCCTCCATTCAAAGAATATGCCCTTTGAATATTCTTTTTTTTTAAATTTATTTATTATTATTATACTTTAAGTTGTAGGGTACATGTGCATAACGTGCAGGTTTGTTACATATGTATACTTGTGCCATGTTGCTGTGCTGCACCCATCAACTCGTCATCAACTTCATTTACATCAGGTATAACTCCCAATGCAATCCCTCCCCTCTCCCCCCTCCCCCATGATAGGCCCTGGTGTGTGATGTTCCCCTTCCTGAGTCCGAGTGATCTCATTGTTCAGTTCCCACCTATGAGTGAGAACACGCGGTGTTTGGTTTTCTGTTCTTGTGATAGTTTGCTAAGAATGATGGTTTCCAGCTGCATCCATGTCCCTACAAAGGACACAAACTCATCCTTTTTTATGGCTGCATAGTATTCCATGGTGTATATGTGCCACATTTTCTTAATCCAATCTGTCACTGATGGACATTTGGGTTGATTCCAAGTCTTTGCTATTGTGAATAGTGCTGCAATAAACATATGTGTGCATGTGTCTTTATAGCAGCATAATTTATAATCCTTTGGGTATATACCCAGTAATGGGATGGCTGGGTCATACGGTACATCTAGTTCTAGATCCTTGAGGAATCGCCATACTGTTTTCCATAATGGTTGAACTAGTTTACAATCCCACCAACAGTGTAAAAGTGTTCCTATTTCTCCACATCCTCTCCAGCACCTGTTGTTTCCTGACTTTTTAATGATCGCCATTCTAACTGGTGTGAGATGGTATCTCAAAGGATCAATAACTAATTCACTTCTGATAAGGGATCAATAACTAATTCACTTCTGATAAGATAAATTCCCAATAGCTACTATGTCCTTATTAGGACACACTTTCTGCTCTGGAACCCAAATGAACCAGTTTAAACTTGAATTTATTAGCCAGAATTGTCATGGATAAAGCACAGCCTTTTATTTTGCTTACCCTAGAAGGAAATAATGCTATAGCAAACACTTCTCATTGCAGGTGTATAAAAGCTGCAGATCACATAGAACAGCAGTTGTCTTTTGCTGGAGGCATTTAGCAGGCATTCAACAGGCATTTAACAGGAAAGACAATAGAAATGTTAAGGGTGTGACTGACATACTTAATTGCTAAAACAAACTTGTTTGTATCTTGGTTTATAAAAGTGTAACATGCCCACTGCGTCAAACCTGATAAATTAAAATTCCTTAATCCTACTATAATTCTAAAAAAAAAACATTTAATATGCCCAGCTGTATCTGTACAGAACCTGCCATTATCTAGCAACATCTGCTTCTAGAAAAGTCCAAAAGACGACCTAAATAAAAGGAATTTTTACATTACCCATTCTTTCAATAAATTACATAAAACATATATACATACATAAATGCATAGCACATACTATGATTTTTTAAGAAAACAACTATAGCATTTGTAGAAAGCTGTTCATCAAAATGGGACTCCGTTTCACAACAGATTAGTTATACCCTCAGTCAACTGCTGAAGGCTCACATACGGCATTGTCAAACAGCTTATGTTTAAAATATTAAAATTGTTTTCAAAATAAATACACTACAAATAAATAAACATACAAATAAATATGGTTTGGATCTGTATCCCCACCAAATCTCATGTCGAATTGTAAACTCTGATGTTGCAGGTTGGACTGGTGGAAGGTGGTTGGATCTTGGGGAGAAATTTCTCATGAACCATTTAGCACCATCTCTCCTGACACTGTAGTTGTGATCCAGGTTTCCGTGAAACCTGGTAGTTTAAAAGTGTTTGGGATCTCTCCCCCCCACCTTGCTCCTACTAGCGCCATGTGAGATGTCTTGCTCTCACGTTGTCTTCCACCATGATTGGAAGCTTCCTGAGATCTCCCCAGCAGCAGAAGCCATTATATTTTCTGTATACCCTGCAGAACCATGCGCCAATGAAAACTTTTCTTCTTTGTGGTGCAGTCTTGCTCTGTCACCCAGGCTGAGTGCAGTGGTGCTATGGCAGCTCACTGCCTCATCCCTAATAGCTGGGATTACAGGTGTGCACCACCACGCCAGGCTTATTTTTTTTTAGTAGAAACGGGATTTTACCATGTTGGCCATGCTGGTCTTCAACTGACCTCAAACCATCCGCCCACCTCTGCCTCCCAAAGTGCTGGGATTACAGGCATGAGTTACCGCGTCTGGCACTCCTCTATTTTTAAATTACTCATTTCAGGTATTTGTAACAATGCAAGAACGGACTAACACATAAAATACCCCTAAAAATACAGCTATTTAATAGCAAAACAAAGGTATATTAAACCATGTCTGAAATTATTACTGAACAGAAGTAAAAATCGTATCTTTGTGTGTCTATTATGTGCAAGATGTTACTAAATATCTGGAAATTAGTTGAAGATAACGGTAAAAAGTATTTAACAGATAAAAATGATCCAAATTTCTTTTTGTAAAAATTTCCTATTACAGAAATAAAATGCTTTTGTCAACAGTCCTCTGAATTCACACTGAAAATACGTTTTTCTTTGTGTATTAGTAAATGTAAAATATATTACTAAATGAGATAGAGAAGTGAGATCGCATTAACAAACGTAAGAAATCTTCAGAAGCAAATATTTTGGTCCAAGTGCTTTAGAGCAGACAAAAACTCTCATAACATCTCAGCAGACATAAGTCTGTCGGAATTCTTTTCTTGGATTTATTAAGCTGCTACAGATGGATAAATAGCAACATGTATTTGCTAAAATCATTCTTCACAGCCTTTAATCTCCACAGTGAGGATGTGATATAAACCGTTGGATATTCTTGAAAACAAGTCATTTTCATTCATTTAGAAAACAGATCCTTAAAAACATGATAAAGGAGAAACCCGGAACACTAGTAAAATCCTCGACACAATTTCTAATTTAAATGTAGAAAAGCATATTTGGCTTCCCTTCTTGGAAATGAGATAGACACACTTTTTCCTATTCCTTCCATTAAGTACAGTTAGTAACTTTGTACATTACCCATGAAGCAAACATAAGAAAACAAAGGTAAAGTGAAAAAGACAGGCTGATGACCTCAGGCCACAAAGAGCAACTAGGTGGTGAGCCCCAAGGGCTTTCCTTTGCCTTCTTATACTTCAAACACGGAAACAGACACAGATAAACATAAGACCCAAATAAACCATGGTCTCACTAGCTTTTAAAGCCAGGAAAAAAGAGAGCCTACCAAAAAATAAACCTTTTAGCCAATAAACACTATTTATCCAAACACACACACACACACACACACACACACACACACACACGGTGCCACTGTAGCTCCACCTCTCCACATGTCAGTAAAGGCCAATTGGTGCTTCCAGACTTTCTCACTCTCCAAGCTGTAACCAGGCTTCCCCAAATCATCTCCACAGTGATATCAAAAAATCATAGAGGAACTTAGGACCTTCACCCCCGCTAGGTGATAAGCTCTCTCTTTCCCCTCTGCATTATCATTGGAGACCACTGGTGAGCCTGGACTTGCACAACATCAGCAGTAACGTGGTGCTGCGTCCTCTCTTCCTTCGAGATTCAGAAAAGGCACAGTGGAGTGTAATGGCATTCACCACCACTCAGTCTGTGTGTCCAGAATTGCTGGGTTCTTGGTTTCACTGACTTCAAGAATGAAGCCACAGACCCTCTCGGTGAATGTCACACTTCTGAAAGATGGTGTGTCCCGAATTTCTTCCTTCTGCCACGTTAGTGGTCTGGCTGGTTCCAGTGGTGAAACTTCAGACCTTCCCTGTGAGTGTCACAAGTCATAAACCAGTGTGGACCAAAACAGCCAACATCAGCAAAAATTTACAGCAAAAAACAAAAGAACACACCACACAAGCTGAAACATAACCCAAACAGATTGGGGCAGGCTAGCTCAGGTAGCTGCTTTTATTCCCTTATCTGGCCCCACGTACATCCTGCTGATTGGGCCACTTTACAGAGAGCTGATTGGTCTATTTTACAGAGAGTTGATTGGTCCATTTTACAGAGAGCTGATTGGTCCATTTTGACTGAGTGCTGATTGGTGTATTTACAAACCCTTAGCTAGACACAGAGTGCTGATTGGTGCGTTTACGATCCCTTAGCTACACACAAAAGTTCCCCAAGTCCCCACCAGACTCATAGCCCAGCTGGCTTCACCTCCTGGATCCTGCTGTGGGGCTCAGGTGGAGCTGCCTGCCACTTCCGAGCCAAGCCTACACTCTTTAGTCCTTGGGCGATCTGTGGGACCGGGTGCCTTGGAGCAGCGGGCGGCATCCCTAGGGGAGGCTGGGGCCCGCAGAAGCCCACAACGTGGGGGCGGGGCTCGGACATGGCGGGCTGTAGGTCCTGAGCCCTGCCCTGCTGGGCGATCTGTGGGACCGGGTGCCTTGGAGCAGCGGGTGGCGTCCCTAGGGGAGGCTGGGGCCCGCAGAAGCCCACAACGTGGGGGCGGGGCTCGGACATGGCGGGCTGTAGGTCCTGAGCCCTGCCCTGCTGGGAGGCAGCTGAGGCCAGGTAAGAACTCGCTGCAGGTGCTGGCTCGAGTGCTAAGCCCCTCACTGCCCAGGGGTGCCTGCCTGCCTGCCGATCAGTGCGTGGGCCGCAGAGCCCGTTGCCAGCGCCGGCTCCCGCCGGAACTCGCACTGGCCTGTGAGTTAGCGCTGCAGCCCGGATACCCGCCGGCATCTCTCCCTCCACACCTCCTGGCAAGCAGAGGGAGGCGGCTGCGGCCTGGGCCAGCCCAAAGAGGGGCTCCCACAGTGCAGTGTCGGGTTTAAGGGTTCCTCAAGCTCTGCCAGAGTGGATACAGAGGAGCGAGGGCCACTAGCACGTTGCCACCTCTCATCTTCATGGTATCACCTCACCTCTTGCTCTGGTTATGTCTGAGAAATGGTCATAATCAGAAGAGAAATCTAAGGAGATGAAATGTAATATGGTGTCCTCGATAAAATGCTGGAACAGACACAAAACATTATAATGTTATCTATATAAATTATGGGCTGTAGTTACTAGTAACTGTCAATATTGGTTCATAATTATAATGTACACACCAAAGTAATATATTAATGATTGGGGAAACTGAGTGCAGAGTAGATGTTAAATCTCTGTACTGGCTTCTCAATTTTTCTGTAAACCTAAAATTGTTCTAAAAAATAACATCTATAAAACACAAGTGCACATGCATATTGATAAAAATACAATCACCTTAAAGTGAAAAGGGAAAATTCTGAGAAGATATTTGTAATACACACATTTAACATAGGTCCCATATGAAAACATATGAAGAAGTCTTACAAACCAATAAGAAACAGAGAAATTATGTAGTGTTATGCCCAGACCGTTTATTCCCCGAAGAAGACCACCAGAGTCCAGAGTCAAAGCTAAGCAGCGAGGATCTTTATTACAGGTTCGAACCTGGAACTCTCCCTCGCTCGTGAAACGAGATGGGCAGGAGAGCTCTCCCACTGAGCCCCGAACGTGTTATATAGTCTAAGAAAAGTGGGCATAGAATTATTATACAAGTCAGATGTATGATTGGCTAGTGTTTGAACAAGGCGATTTGGCTAACTATGATTGGTTCCCGCCATTCCTGATATTTCGGTTCAACCCTTGAGGTGGGAGAGCAGTTTTACACAAAGGCAGTTAATTATATTGCGTCAGGTTGCACAACCGGTTTATGGCAGCATGAGTGTATCTTACTTAAACACGTCTTGTGACCCGGCCTCAGAAAGAAAAACAGGTACTTACAGAACTTACGAAATCTCTGGTATGTGCAGAGATTAGAGAGCAGAGCAAAGGGTTTAGCAATAGGGTGTAGCGGGGGAGCGGGTACGCATTTTTGTGTCTTTGTGTCCTTTCATTTCCCCCTCTCATAAGTAACTGGACGTCCAATCTTGGATTTCCAGAGTCTTACAATGTAGTCTCACCTTCTGGGTGCAGGAGAGGCTGGTGATGGCTACAGAGGACCATTAGTTGGATGGTATCAAATCTTTCTCTAACAAATTGTAAAATTTTATTTACCACACAGGGGCCTATAGTGAATAGAAGCAGTAGAGACATTAGGGGGCCTAAAAGGGGTGCCAGAAGGGAAAACATTGAAGAGTTCCACCAATTGTTAGCTGCTGTAGTGAATTGTTGCTTTTTCATTTCTAAGCTTAGTTTATGTAGGCGTTGGACTCTTTCCTCAACTAACCCTGACTCATTTATATAGAAACAGCATTCTTCTTTGAGGAACATACAGGTACCTCCTTTCTCAGCCGTGAGTAAGTCTAAGGCTCTGCGGTTTTGAAGAGTGACCTGTGCTAGGGAAGTGAGCTGCCGCTGAAGGGAGGCTAGGGATTAGGCGGAGTCTTCCATAGCAACAGAGAATTGTTGTAACAGCTTGTCGTTTTCTATCATGGAGTGTTGTAGGGCCCCTCCTGCTAACTCCGCTGTGACGACAGAGGTGGTTAAGGATATTCCGGCAATTAGTGGTAGAAAAACTGCTCATCTATGTCGTGCAGTTTCAGTTGGGGCAGTCCCTGCCCAGCCTATGAATTCTGCCGGGGTTAGCAGGGTCAGTCGGGGAACTAGTGTAACAGGGATACACAACTGTCCGTCAGATATACTTTTGGACAGAGTTTTTAACAGAGTCATATTACACCAGAAGAACACACCAGGGGGAGCATATATGGGGCTATTAGGGTATGTAGCCGATTGATTGCAGAGGCTGTTGCTAAATGCCGAATAACAGTAGGGATATTTCTCTTGGTATGGGTCACGATACAGGGCCACATCGGGTATTGTGACTGTTGATGAATTAAAATCTGTCGTATAGTTTGTGGGAGGGGAGGATAGGGGAACAGCGGTTAATGGTGGTCTTCCTAGGGTTGCACTCATAAAGCAAGAGGACAGGTTGCCTAAACCGGTGAGGTTGGCGAACGCTAGCCCTTCCTGTCATAGGGTTAGCCAGGAGAAGGGCTGCAAGTCTTGTGATAGCTTGGTTTCTTGTCTGTGGATTTGTGTATGGATTAAGGGTTGAATCTGGACTAGACTCCGCCACAGGTACAGGTGGCTACTAGGCCAACTACTTCTGGAATCGTAGTAGACTGCCCCATGTTGGGGCGATGTCCACCGGGAGTGCTCTGGATCTGTTATTATCCAAGTGTATATGTTGGGAGTCCCTGTTGGGTAGCGAGTCTTGAGGAGGTTAGACTTTCTCGGGTAGTCGTCCCATACCCTGGCTGAGTGCATTTTACAATAGTGGTATGGGCAGCCTGCACTCTGGTGCCACCAATAATTTTTACAATTATATTCAGTCTGATCATATTCAAACCAGATCATGGGTATCCCCGGTTGGGCAATCTGGAACTTAGTGAAATTGAGGTAAATTGGAGTATTGCACCCAGAGAGGGGGCAATCTGCACTAGCTAGCAGTTTACCCGCCTGGGGGGTTTCCCCGGGGTGAGTTTTGTTCTCATAGAGCCAGAACCTCCAGACATAGGGATTAGACGGCGCAGTAGTGAGGAGAGTCAGATGCATAAGGCATAAAAGCATAGGTAAGCTAGACATGGTTACTGCTATGGGGATGACGGCGCAGGGTTAGCTTTAAGGGATTGCTCTTCGCTTTGTCTACAGTCCATGTAACAGGTGCTCCAGACGGCCCGAGAAGGTCGGATGTTGGGTCCACTGGTTGACGTGTGTGTAGTGGATCCACGAAGCGATGCCTTCTACCTTGAGAGCGGTGGGAGTAGTCAGGAGTACTTGCAGTGGTCCTTTCCACCTGGGTTGAAGAGTTTCTTGCCGGTGACACTTGACTAGGACCCAGTCTCCCAGCTGGAACGGATGGGGCGTCGGCGGAGGTCCTGCTTTGTACAGTTCTCGTAGTCTGGGCCAAATTTCCTGGTGAATTTTCTGTAAGGCTTGTAAGGAGAACAAGAGCTCAGAGACATTTTCAGTTTCAGGTTTGAGTAAGTCATCTTTTAGACTGGGGACCAGGGGTGGGGATCTGCCATACATGATTTCATATGGTGTGAGGCCCAGTCTGTAAGGGGTATTTCGGGCCCAGAACAGAGCGTAGGGGAGAAGTACTACCCAATTAGCGCCAGTCTCCATGGTCAATTTAGTTAAGGTCTCTTTTAGAGTCTGATTCATCCTTTCTACCTGTCCTGAGGTTTGGGGCCTATAAGCACAATGTAATTTCCAATTTGCCCCAAGAATGGAAGCCAAATCCTGACTTACCTTAGCAATGAAGGCTGGTCCATTGTCTGACCCTATCTGGACGGGAAAGCCATACCTGGGGAGGATTTCTTCCAAAATTTTCTTTGCTACAACCTGAGCAGTTTCTCTCTTAGTTGGGAACGCTTCTGTCCATACTGAAAAAGTATCTACAAAGACAAGTAAGTACTGATACCCATATTTTCCAGGCTTTATTTCAGTAAAGTCTATTTCCCAATAGACGCCCGGCCTAGTTCCTCTACACCTAATTCCTGCGGCGGTCTGGGTTTGGGGGCAAGCGTTGTTCAGTTGGCAGGCTTTGCAATTTGTTGTGACATCGCTGGCCAGTTCAGCTATGCGCCTGATTCTGAACTTGGCGTGCCTGATTAAGTCTATCATTCGCTGGGCACCCAGGTGGGTTGTCCGGTGGATATGTTCCAACACCTGCCGTCCTAATTTTTCTGGTAGGATGGTTTGGTCATTTATATCAGTCCACCACCCATTTTTAACCTGTTTTAGGGGAAGCGTGTCCATCCATTCGTGATCCTGTTCGGTATAGTCGGGAAAACATGGCAAATTTCGCGGGCCAGGATCAGGGAGCTAGAGCATGAGGAGCTGACTGGGAGCTTTTGCTATGCTGCTTGCGGTTTGGTCGGCTAAGGAGTTGCCTCGAGCAATTGGTGTAGTTGGTTTCTGATGCCCAGGGCAATGTACGATAGCCAATTTCTTTGGTTTCCACAAAGCAGTTAATAGAGCTAGGATCTCTTGCTTGTTCTTTATTTCTTTGCCTTCAGCTGTTAATAGTCCCCTCTCTCTGTAGATGGCCCCATGTATGTGTGCAGTAGCGAAAGCATAGCGGCTATCCGTGTATACTGTTAGTTTTTTCTCTGCCCCTAGGGTGAGGGCCTGTGTGAGTGCTATCAGTTCGGCTCTTTGGGCCGATGTCCCTGGAGGCAAGGGTTCCGCCCAGATTACCTCAGTCTCTGACGTTACAGCCGCTCCTGCATACCACTGGCCTTGGTGGACGTAGCTGCTGCCATCAGTGAACCAGATGAGTTCTGTGTCGGGGAGCGGACGATCTTGCAGGTCCTCCCGCGCCCCATGCACCTGAGCCAGTATCTCAGTGCACTCATGGGACAGGGCGTCCAAGTCTGGATTTGACAGCAGTGAAGCAGGGTTTAAAGAGGTTGGGGGCAGAAAAGTTATTCTGAGGGGGTTTAACAGCAGTCCTTGATAGTGGGTGAGCCGGGCGTTACTCATCCATCGATCCGGTGGCTGCCGGAGGACACCTTCAATGGCATGCAGGGTTATAACATGCAACTCTTGCCCCATGATAAGTTTATCAGTGTCTCGGACCATTAGGGCGGTTGCCGCGATTATCCGGAGGCAGGGTGGCCAGCCAGCAGCCACTGAATCTAATTTTTTTGACAAATAGGCAACTGGCCTCTGCCAGGGGCCTAGGTACTGTGTTAACACGGCCTTTTGCAACACCCTTACTTTCATCCACGTATAAGTGGAAGGGCTTGGAGACATCAGGGAGCCCCAGCGTGGGGGCTGATAACAAGGCAGTTTTGATTTGTTGAAAGGCCAGCTCAGCCTCTTCCGTCCAATTGAAGGGCTGCCGTTCCTTTGTTGCTTGGTATAGGGGCTTGGCTAACTCAGCGAATCCGGGTATCCATAACCTACAGAACCCTGCCGACCCCAGGAATTCTCTCACTTGTCGTGTCGACTGGGGTCTAGGGATGCGTAGGACTGTTTCCTTTCGGGCTTTGGTTAGTCAGCATTGCCCCCCTTTTAATAGGTACCCTAGATAAGTTACCTCCTACTTGCAGATCTGAGCCTTTGTTGCTGAGGCTCAGTAGCCTAGCTCCCCCAGAGTCTTCAAGAGGTCCTCAGTCCCTTGAACACAAGTTTCCGGGGACCTGACCGCTATTAAGAGATCATCAACATATTGCAAAAGAGTTATTTCAGGGTGTTGCCGCCGGTACTCACCCAGATCTTCATGAAGGGCTTCATCGAACAGGGTTGGCGAGTTCTTGAACCCTTGTGGCAGCCTGGTCCATGTTAGCTGACCGTTGATGCCCCTCTCAGGATCTGTCCATTGAAATGCAAAGAGTTCTTGACTTTTAGGAGCCAGAGGAAGGCTGAAGAAAGCATCTTTTAGATCAAGAATGGTATACCACTGTTTTTCGGGATGTAAGGCACTCAGAAGGGTGTATGGATTGGGCACAGTGGGATGTATGTCCAGGACCCTTTTATTAACTTCTCTTAAATCCTGTACTGGCCTGTAGTCCGTACTGTTGGGTTTACGTACAGGTAACAGTGGAGTATTCCAGGATGAGTGGCAAGCCCGTAGGACTCCTTGGTCTAGGAGTTGGCGGATATGGGGCGTAATTCCTTCTCTTGCCTCCAGGGGCATAGGATATTGCCGAACCCTAACTGGGTCCGTCCCTGGCTTAACTTCCACAAATATGGCAGGTCGATGTTTAGCTAGCCCCAAGCCCCCAGTTTCTGCCCACGCTTCAGGGAAACGCTGGAGCCAAGAGTCAATTTCCTGATCGGGGGGCTTTTGCTCTTGATGGAGTCTGTACTCATCTTCTAAGGTGACAGTCAGGATAGATATTGGCCTGTTTTGGGAATCAGTTATCTTGGGCCCTTCTGGCTCAAAGTGGATTTGGGCCCCCATTTTTGTCAGCAAGTCCCTCCCTAGTAGAGGGCAGGGGCTCTCTGGGATGACTAGGAAGGAACGGGAGACTTTTCCTGTTCCTAAGTCTACAGTCCTCTGGGTTGTCCAGGGGTATTTTTTGATGCCTGTGGCCCCGTGCACCCAGGATGTTTTCTTAGACATTTTTCCAATTGGTTTGGTTAGGACTGAGCGTTCCGCCCCAGTATCGACCAAGAAGCGAACTGGGGACCCCTCCACTTGCAAAGTTACCCTGGATTCGGGGAGGGGGTCCGAATCCCATCCTCCCTAGTCAGAGTCCTGGGTAACGAGTACAGAGGTAGGGTTAGCTGGTCTCCGTTTCTTTGGGCAGTCTTTAATCCAGTGACCACATTCCTTGCAATAAGCACACTGATCTTTTTCTAATCCTTGCCTAGAGCCTTGCTTTTTCTGCTTTCTGCTTTGGCCATTCCCTGCCTGGGGGAAAGCTGCTACTAAGACTTTGGTCATTTCTTTGGTTGCCTTGAACTGTTTTTCTTCTGGAGTATCCCTATTATTATAAACTCGCTGAGCCATCTGAAGGAGGTCCTGAATCTGCTTTCCCTCTAAACCCTCTAATTTCTGGAGCTTTCTTTTTATATCTGGTGCTGCCTGGTTTACAAAGGACATTACTACCGCTGCCTGATTTTCCGGTGCTTCTGGGTCCATAGGGGTAAACTGTCTGAAGGCTTCCATTAATCTCTCTAAATACACAGCGGGGTTTTCTGTCTTACCTTGTAACACAGAATATACTTTAGCCAAATTGGTGGGCTTGCGAGCTGCAGCCCGGAGACCTGCCATTAGAGTCTGGTGATAAATGAGCAGTCGTCCCCTACCTTCTGCCATGTTGTAGTCCCATCTGGGCTGGGTCAAAGGAAATGTTGTGTTAATGAGGTCAGGATTTGCAGTTGGCTGGCCGTCATCTCCTGGAACCAGCTTTCTGGCCTCAACTTGGATTCTTTCCCGCTCCTTTATTGTGAACAGGATTCGGAGGAGCTGTTGACAGTCATCCCAGGTCGGCTGGTGAGTAAACATGACACTGTCTAACAACGAGGTTAGATCTTTGGGATTATCTGAGAACCAAGCATTTTGGGACTTCCAATTGTATAAATCACTGGTGGAAAAAGGCCAATACATGAGACGGGAGAGCCCGGTATCATCGAGTGATCCTATTTCTCTGAGAGGCAGGGCTACAGTGGAGTCAGGGAGTCGGGAAGCTTGGTCCCACTGTACGCGGCCTCGTGTTCGGCTGGCTGGCCCCCCCGGGTTACTTTCGCTCTCGGCTGCTTCCGCTTCTCAGTTTCCCTCTACGGAAGCACCACCCTGGGGGACTGGGTCCTGCGGGATAAGGTGCAGATATGGTGGGGGAAGTGTGGGTTCTAAAGTTAGGGGGTCCTGGCTGTCTGGCAGCACAGGGGACGAGGGAGCAGAGGGAGTCCTTTGTCTTGTAGGTTGCATTACTAGGACCTTGCAGGGCTCAGGGATGAATGGAGTTATCCAGGGTGGTGGGTTTTCCACAAGATCCTGCCACACTAGAATATAAGGAATTTGATCAGGATGTCCTGACTGCCCTGGCAGGAAAATCTTAGTTTTTACCTTAGTAATAATAGAGAGACAGAAAGTTCCTTCGGAGGGCCACCCTACACCGAAAGAGGGCCACTCCGAATGGCAGAAAGTAACTAGCTTTCCTTTTTTTAGTTCTACGCTTAAGTTACGCCCCCGAGCCTTCACATCTTTGAAATTGGTAACAAGGAGTGAGAGCGGCGTGCTCTGGTTGTTGCCTATCTTTGGACTGCTCCTACAAAGAGAAGGAGGGACGAAAATGAGTGTGAAGCAGAGGGGAGTATCCGACAGGTCCGGTCCTGGAAGGGGAAGAAAAGGTTTTATGTTTCGTTTTGGACTTACACTTAACACTTACCAATAACGGACAGACAGTGATAAACGATGAGTCTTTGCGAGTGCGTGTCGGACTTCCGACCTGAGTCAGACGGGGCAACAAAGGATGGAGGCCCCCAGATGGGCACTGGGGGACGTCTCACACCAGTCTCAAGTGGCTGTCTTTTAGCGCATCCGCCAAGACCGTGCCACTTACAGAACAGACCAATACAGATTACAGATTACGGATTTCGTGAAATTTCAGGGAGACAGACAGAGATAAAGACAGAGACAGTGACAAAGCCGGCTTACCTACAGATTAAGATCCATTGACTTGGGGGGCTGGTGGGCTTGGGGGAAATCCCGGACTAGCCCTCATTTGTTATGCCCAGACCGTTTATTCCCCGAAGAAGACCACCAGAGTCCAGAGTCAAAGCTAAGCAGCGAGGATCTTTATTACAGGTTCGAACCTGGAACTCTCCCTCGCTCGTGAAACGAGATGGGCAGGAGAGCTCTCCCACTGAGCCCCGAACGTGTTATATAGTCTAAGAAAAGTGGGCATAGAATTATTATACAAATCAGATGTATGATTGGCTAGTGTTTGAACAAGGCGATTTGGCTAACTATGATTGGTTCCCGCCATTCCTGATATTTCGGTTCAACCCTTGAGGCGGGAGAGCAGTTTTACGCAAAGGCAGTTAATTATATTGCATCAGGTTGCACAACCGGTTTATGGCAGCATGAGTGTATCTTACTTAAACACGTCTTGTGACCCGGCCTCAGAAAGAAAAACAGGTACTTACAGAACTTACGAAATCTCTGGTACGTGCAGAGATTAGAGAGAAGAACAAAGGGTTTAGCAATAGGGTGTAGCGGGGGAGCGGGTACACATTTTTGTGTCTTTGTGTCCTTTCAGTAGTTTATTACATGGTCGAGACATATGTCCAAACACTTTTTGAAAATAAGAATAACCAAATGGCAATAAACACAGGAAATAGTATTTAACCTTATTTATGACCAGTAAATGCAAAATAAATCCACAATATGATATTAAGACACTCCAACAAAGATGACAATGATACAGAAGAAACAAAGTGTTGGAAAAGGGATGTAACAACTAGTACTTTCATACACTGCTAGTGCAATGATTAAGTTGTATAAATATTTCGAAAAACAGTTTTACATTGTATACTACAGCTGAACAAATGAATATCCCGAGACCTCATACATCTACTCCAACAGAAATGTAAATGTGTGTTGACTGGTGAGGTGGCTTATGCCTGTCGGCCTAGCACTTTGGGAGGCCGAGGCTGTCAGATTGCTTGAGGCCAGGAGTTAGAGACCAGCCCAGGGAACATTGTGAAACCCCATTTCTGCAAAAAATACAAAAATTAGTCAGGGGTTGTTGTGTGTGCCTGTAGTTCCCATCTACCTAGGAGACTGAGTTGGGAGGATGGCTTTAGCCCAAGAGTTTGAGGTTTCAGTGAACCAAGATCACAGCCTCTGGACTCCAGCTTGGGTGACAGAGTGAGACCTTACCTCAAAAAAAGAAAAAAAAAAGGAAGAAAGAAATATAAATGTGTGTATGTATGTATGTATATGTGTATACATATGTATACATACTTATGCATGTATATATGATATACATATATTGACATACACGAATGTGTTCATAGTAGCATAGTGTTATTACCAAACAGGAAACTACCCAAATAGCCATTAAAAGTGTATCTTATAAATTATGCCACAATCACACAGAAGAGTACTAAACTGTAATGAGAATGTCTACAGTTATACATGATAATGGTAATGAATTACACAAACATAAACTTGAACAAAAGAAGCCTAATGCGTAATAATATAAATTTCAAAAGAATGGGTTTTGCCTGTAGGGCTCAGACTATAAAGAAGCTTGGGCAAATGAGATTCCTGAAGCATTGCTAACTTCCTGAAGCATTGCTAACTTTCTGTTTCTTGATCATGGTTCCAGAGCTTGCTCTGTGGACATTCATGTAGCTACGCATCTATATGTTCATGTTTCTATATGCATATTATAGCTAAGTAAACTTTTAGAAACTTTTAGAAAAATAAAATGAGTTAGTTCCATATATACTCACACAAACTTCCATAATACATTATGAAAGGAAAAAGTACGTTGTGATATAGTATATTACATGATAAACTATACAGAAGGTAAAATAATACTTTGCTATTGTGTTAGCATTCTTTTAATGATCACACATTGTTGTCATTAAAAATACTTTTTAGTTAATCTTTTTTTTTAACTTATCTGTGCTCACATATGTCTACTTTATTATTGCAATATTATATACGTCTGTAAAGATTTTTGAGGAGGAACCAGAATTACAAGTAAATAATGCATGCATTTTGAAAGAGGAAAACATTCCAGAGAATGCTTACTTTCTACTCAATCAAGCATCTTATCCTGGTGTTATTATATCTAAAATACACTTTTGAGACTTTGACAACTACTGCTTTTTTTGCATTATTCTTTTGGCCAAGTCAAAATGGCTGACAGATTCCTTCCTAGAGATACCCTCCTTTCCTGTCTTACATATATGCTTTCTCCCACTTATTTGGGGAAACAATTCCTTCCTTCATCACTTCTACATCCACCTGTTTATATTCCTTCAGTTTAAACTGAAACTCCTTCAGTTTAAAAATTATGAATAACATCCTCTCTGATTGTACTCTTTTCTTATGTAGTATGGGGAATAATAATAATTTTCATTGAAGATATCTTCCAAATAAAGAATAGACAGCCACCTCAAGTTTTAACAGTAATTCTTGACTGGAAATGTGATCTTCTCAAGGGAATATATTTGTTGACTGTTGTGATAATTTAATTCAGATAATAGAATTATTGTATTCTTTATGAGTATTTTAATTTTCACTCTTAAAAATGATTTTATGTACTTTTTAAAAAAATTTCATTTTTTGTGGCTTTATTTGGTCTATTTATTAGTTTTTTTTTTTTTTCTTTTTCTTGTTTTGGCTTGTTTTGTGAAAGCTAAACTGGAATTTCCTGTATTTGACTCAGAGCTTTATGCGTTGAGTTTTTATAACCACTGTGAATTCATTATAATTTTCTTCTGAGTTTTCTACTTGAATAAAAACATACTGTTCCCCATATTCCTTGGATTTTTCCACTGTTTCCTAAGCCTAAAATAGCCTTCTAACATATTTTTTTCTGCCTAATGAAATTCTGCAAGTTTCAATTCAAAGGTCATTTCTCCATTAAATTTTGATCCTTCAATCAAAATTGATGACTTCTAGAATGAGGGAACTCTAGATGCTCCCCCATAGCATTCTGTCAACTGCTTTTATACAATAGACTGTCAGTCATTTGAAAGTCTCCTGTATGTTCTACCTTAACCCTACCCCCATTCACCACATACATATATACATATATGTACATACACATTTACATATCCACACATATACTATGATATTATCATAATGCTTGGTATGTCATAACATTCACTATGTATTTTTTATTGTGTTTCAGTTGTTCAGATCATCTCATGTACTAAAAATTAAGTACATAAAAAATAATGCTGAGCAAAATTTTTCTTGATATATCTATCAAGATCAAATGTTTTTCATAGCATTTCCAGAACAGCATGAAATAAGAAATCATTAAGAATTTAAATTAATTTGTATTGATTAAAATAGTCTTTTGAAAGCCACAATTAGATATCTACAATTTTCTTCTGACCCAACTCTATTATTGCTTATTGCAATATTTATTGTTATGTAGGAAATCGTTAAGAAAAACTTGAGTATTTCCGAATTCATCATTTTTATCAGACTTCAATTGATGTATAAAATAATAGTGCACAAAAGTATTAATTCAATATGAATCTGATTGTTATATTATTCATGATATTACTTACTGCATAATTAGAAAAAATCAGTTATAAGTTCTCAATGAAATTCAATGCCACTTTTATCTTTAAATTAACCCAATTTTTATTTAGCACAATACCAACTAATAATTATTTTAAATGAATATTGTAATTTAATAGATAAGAGAATATCAAATAACTTCCCTGGAGTAGTAAGTCTAAAAGAAGGCTCATCTGGCTTTCTTTTAAACTTTTGTAAGTGACTGTATACATAAAGTGATTTAACAAATAATTTAAAGGTATAGCAAATTAAAAGCAAGCTTTTCTTACGTACATGCATTATTTGGCAGTTTGAGTAATTTTTATGTATAGCAACACTTTCTATCCAGTCTTCTATGTAATGTTGTCAATAGTAATGAAAATATATCGTAAAACAAAACAAATAAATAAAATATAAAAAAATCAAACCCATGGATAGAAAATAGCACATTTTAACAAGAATAACTTTTAGAAAGTAGCAAATAAACCAAGCATGACTTTGGAAAACTCAAAGAATGCAAATGTCCCCTAGGCATAGTATTTAGTGCCTGAGTATGATTATTTCAGTAGCAGCAAACTTAGGAATCTCTAAGCATTAAAAAAAAAAAAAAAAGAAAGAAAGAAAAAAAAAAAGAAAATCTGCTTTCATGTGTGTTTGTTTTTTATTTGTTTGTGAAGTTTTGGGGAAAAAAAAATTACAATCTTATTGCCAACCAGATATATATATAGAGAGAGCTAGGTATTTGAATAAATCAAGACAGATTTTGTATATTGATTATGTGCCAGAATTACTGTATCATCTGATTTCTTAAGGAAAGTAACTTTCTGTATTTTAGCATTTGTTGCCTCAAAATTAATAACTGTACAAAAATTGTACTTTGCTTTTTAAGTAAACCATCACTGACCAATACATGGCAAAATAAATTGAGAATACAAAAGAAAGAATGAATGATATTCCCCCCCGAGTAGAAATTTTTTTTTTTTTTGCAATATGACTAATGATCTGTGTAGAAGAAAAAAGATTTACCTTTTCATCCAAATGGAAATTTTAATGACTTATAACTGCAATTACAAGACTAGTGTATGACACTTTTATATTCTGGGGTCACCATACCAAATGTTAAATAAATAAAACTTCCTGAACATTCATTAAATGCAGATTTTCTTTTGCCTGAGTTAGTGAGCTCCTTCTGATTTCTAGTAAACTATTTTTCTTCAGTTTCACAAGTTTATTCAATGTATCATTTTCAAGCAAATTCAACTCCATTGGAATAGAGTATCTTCTCTTTTATCAAAATGCTTCTTTAAAAGTTTTCCATGTTTTCAGATTTTGGGGGGGACAGAAAATTAAATTATCTCACTAATAAATGATAATGTTTATACTTGTATAATAGATATCTATCTAAACTGAAATATTATATTAAGTGGAGATTTCTGTATCTTAACCATTAGAAATGACTAATGATGGAAATTTAGTGAGAGAATGAAGATGAAAAGGTTTGGTAGAGTGCGTATTCAAACCTAGGCTTAACTAATATAGCTAGGCAAATGACTTGCCTTGTCACTCCAAGGAAGTTATTTGAGTGTTTCCTTATCTATTAAACTGTAATAGTCATTTAAACATAATTGTTATTTGGTATTATACTAAAGAAAAATTGAGTTTATTTAAATGTAAAAGTGCCAGTGAAAAATCTCAGATTTAGATTTGAAGTGAAATAATTTAGTTGAAGATAAAGACTTGTAAATATATGTATTTTTTCTTTTTGGCCTTTGCATCTTTTGTGATCAATGCTCTGGTAAACTGAGTTAATTTCTGTTTTGCACTTTGCATTTTATGTGTAAATAATAACAGCTGATGCCCAGACTAATTCACATGAGGGTATTTGACCTATTCACAAATAATACAACAGCATTTCAGTACACATAAAACACTCTCCCACTGCATTTATAAAATAATATAGAAAAGCTGAGATTGCATGACAAACACATACATACAGGCACACCTCAGCTCCACATCACCGCAGAAAGCCAAGATTATAAAGCAAGTTACAAAAATTATTTGTTTTCTCAGTACATATAAAAGTTATGTTTATACTGTACTGTAATCCATTAAGTATACAGTAGCATTATGTCTAATAAAAGTTCATACCTTAATTAAATAATAATTTTGTTGCTAAAAAATGCTAATGATCATCTGGACCTTCAGTAAAACACAGTATTTATTTTGGTGGGGGCATCTTGCCTTAATGTTGATGACTGGTTTTTTGACTGATTAAGGTAGTGGTTACTGAAGACTGTGGTGGCTGTGGCAGTTTCTTAAAATAAGACATTAGTGACGTTTGCTCCATTGAGTGACTTTTTTTTCACAAAAAGTTTTCTGTAATATGTAAAGCTCTTTGATAGCATTTTACTCACAGTAGAACTTCTTTCTAAATTGTAGTAAGCCCTCTGAAACCCTGGCACTTCTTGATTAATTAAGTTTATGCAATATTCTAAATCATTTCCACAATGTATGCAGCCTCTTCACCAGGAATAGATTCCATTTCAAGAAACTGCTCTATTTGTTATATTTCTTAAGCTATGAGAAACCACTCTTTATCTATTTAATCATGATATTGCAGCAATTCGGTCACATATTCAGGCTCCACTTCTAATTTGAGTTCTCTTGCTATTTTTAGCACACCTACAGTTACTTCCTCCATTGAATTCTTGAACCACTCAGTCATCCAGGAGGGCTAATATTAATTTCTTTCAAATTCTTGTTATGTTGATGTTATCTTCCAGGAATCACAGTTTTTGTAATGGCATCTAGAATGATAAATCCTTCCAGGTTTTCTATTTACTTCACTCAGATCCATCATCAGGATTACTATCTATGGCAGCTATAGCCTTACAAAATGTATTTCTTAAAAAATAAGACTTAAAAGTTAACATGACTCCCTGATCCATGGACAGAAGAATAGATGCTGTGTTATCAGGCATGAAAACAAATTAATTACCTCGTACTTCTTTATCAATATTCTTCAGTCACCAGGTACATTCCCAGTGAACAGTAATATTTTAAGAGAAATATTTTTGTCCGAGTAGTAGGTCTCAATAGTGGGTTTAAAATATTCGATAAACAATGCTGTAAACAGAGGTGCTGTCATCCAGGCTTTGTTCTTCCATTTGTAGAGTACAGAGAGAACAGACACTTTTATACTCTTGGGTCACCATACCAAATATGAAATGAATAAGATAATTAGTGTAATTCTTAAGCATGCTAGAATTTTTAAATACTAAATGAGCATTGGCTTCAACTCAAAGTCACCAGGTCCTTTAAACCCTAAAAAGAGAGTCAGCCTGAACTTTGATGCTTTGAAGCGAGGCATTGATTTCATCTCTAGAGCTCTGAAAGTTCTAAATGGCGTCTAATATAAAGCAGTTTAATCTACATTGAAAATCTGAGATTTTTTTAGTGTAGTAGCTGCCTTCATCCATTATCTTAGCTAGATCCTCTGCATAACTTGTTACAGCTTCTCCTTCAGTACCTGCTGCTTCATCTTGCACTTTTATGTAATGTAGGTATATAGCTGCTTTGCTTCAGTCTCATGAACCAACCTTTGTTAGATCCAAACGTTTCTTCTGCAGCTTCCTCCCTTTCTCTGCCTTCATAGAAGTGCTGAGAGTTAGAACCCTGCTCTAGATTCATCTTTGGCGGAAGGCAATGTTTTGGGTAGTTTGATCTTTTATACAGAACACTCAAATTTTCTCCATATCAGTAATTTCAGTGGTTTGCTTCCTTATCATTCGTGTGTTCACCGGAGTAGCACTTTTAATTTCCTCTAAGAACTTTTCCTTTGTATTCACAATTGGCTAATTGTTTGGTGTAAGAGGCTTACCTTTTGGGCTATCTCAGCTTTCAACATGTGTTCCTCATTAAGTTTAATATTTCAAACTTTTGAATTAAAGTGAGAGACACACAAGTCTTCTTTTCACATGGACACTTTGAGGGCATTGTTGGTTTATTAATTGGCTTAATTTTAACATTGTTGTGTCTCAGGGAGTACAGAGGCCCAAGAAGAGCACGCGAGACTGAGAAATGCTTGTTGGTAGAGCAATCAGAGCACATACATTTGCATTAAGTTTGTCCTCTTATATGAGCACACTTCTTGCAGCTCCAAAACAATTATAATAGTAATGTCACAAATCACTGATCACAGATCATAATAACAGATATAATAATAATTTAAACATTTGAAATATTGCAAAACCCACCAAAACATGACAGAGACACAAAGTGAGCACGTGCTGTTGGAAAAATAGAAACAACAGAATTGGTTGACACAATTTTATTACAAACCTCCATGTTGTATAAAGTGCAATAGCTGTGAAATGCAATAAAGCAAAGCACAATAAAACAAGATGCATCTGTATTTTAAAACAATGTTTCAGAAAACAGTATGGAAATTCTATAAAATGGTATACACATCTTCATGCCTGTGACAAAACAGCTCATGTACCGCATAAATACATCTACTACGTACCCACAAAATATTAAAAATTAATAAAATTAAAAATCTATAAACATTTAAACCATAATGGAGGGCAAAAATTTGCAGTAGTTTTAAACATTAAAGAAAAGTGTTATATGAGTCTAAAAATAAAATTCAAACTGTGATGGAACTATATTCACACATGTATTACAAAAAAGACAATTTTTCTATTATTTTTTCATTATTTATGCTTTTTATAAAAGAATATGAAAACATTGAAACAGTTTTGTAATATTTAATATTTCAATCCTATTTATATTCTCTATAGCTCTTAATGATATTATTCAACTACTATTAGCTATGAGAATTTAAATAATCCTTTAGAGGTAGCTTAGGTAACAGAAACTATCTATAATAAACTCGGTGGCTCAAGCCTGTAATCCCAGCACTTTGGGAGGCCGAATACAAGGTACTGGATTTCTCTACTAAAAATTAAAAACTTTAAGGAGGATGGCTAGTGGTGCACTAAGAATAAAATAATTATAGATTATACATTATCTACTAAATTTGTTATAAAAATGTTATATGCCTTTATCTGTCATTTGCCACTGGCTCTTCTTTTGTCATAATAATTCAAGGAAATGTACCTCTAAGTCTGTATAATCTAAGCACAGTACTTTATTTACATAAAATAGTTATCACAAAACTATAAACTAAAATGTATATTTTAATGTGAAAAATGAAAAATTGGCTTCCAAATTTTCTAAGTAAAAAAATGTGTATTTTACCTTACTGAAAAATGAATTTGCTTTAACGTGCTTATAAAACTAAAACAATAGTGAGAGAGAGAGAAAGAGAGAGAGAGAGGGATGAAAAATAAAAACCAAAATCATAATAAAAAAAATTCTGCCGGTTGTTTACATTTCATTATACTAACTATAAAATTGAGAAGTGTATGAGCATGACCACCAAAATAAAAATATCAAACTTTGTTATCATTCCCAATATGTCCCTGTGCAGTTTTATAGACACCCCTATCTCCTGGTAGCTACAGATCTGTTTTATGACCTTATTTTATTGCCTTTTCTAGAAGTTTTAGAAATGAAATCACACTATATGTAGCCTTTCAAATATAGCTGCTTTCATCTAACATAAGACATTTGATAGTAACTGACGTTATTGCATGCATTAGTAGCTTTTCATTCCATTATATGAATACAATTATTTGCTTATCCATTTATCAACTAAAGGACTTTTGAGTAGTTTATAGTTTTGTAAATTTTAAATAAAGCCATTAAAAACACTTGCATAAAGTTTTTTTTTATGTTTTCATATCACTTGCATACATTCCTAAAAATAAAATTGCTAAATGGTATGTGAATGTTTATCTTTATAAGAAACTTCCAAACTGTTTTAAAATGTTGCTCTACCTTTATGATAAATAATTACTCTTTATAATAAGCAGTACTTGGTATTGTCATTACTTCTATTCTGTTTTTTGTATTACTATTTTAATGAGGTCTTTAGTGGTAACTCCTACTGGTTTTAATTTGAATCCATAAGTCTTGTATGCTATAGTGTCTCTTCATATAATTCTGCCATCTTTTAATGGGATTGCTGTTAATTTTCAGTCATATTATTTTATGTTCAGGATAAAAGTTCTGGTTGAGATTTTAATTTTGTAATCATTTTTCTCATTTTCTCACTTGTATTAATAGTACATTTAATTAATGGAAGCCCTTAAATCTGATTAATTCAATTTGTCATTTTCTAATTTGATGGAATGTTCTTTTGGTTATACCTGAGGAATTTTTGTCTTGCCTATGGAAAAACATCAGTTTTCTTATTTATTTATTTATTTGCTTTCTAAAAGTTTTATAGTATCATATTTTACATTTAGGTCAGTAATATATGTTCAGTTAATTTTTGTAAATGATGACGTGCAAAATGAGGTTACTTTTGTATATGTATATTAAACTGATTTATTACAATTTGTGGAAAAGACTGTCTTCTTCACTGAATTACATTTGAATATTTGTCGAAAATCAATTTCAACTTGTTGAAAAATCATACACTTGTAAGTTTAATGCTGTACTCTTAATTCTGTTTCTTTAATGCCATAGTTTCATCACTATAGTTTTAGAACAAATCTTTGCATTGTGTCATCTGAGTCAAATAACTTTGCTCTTTTCTAACCACCTTTTGTTACTATGTTTTATTTGTCTATCAAGATAAATTTTAGTGTCAGCTTATCAATTTCTATAAAATAACTACTAGAATTTTGATTGAAATTGCAATGAATCTGTTAGTCTTTCGAAGACAGTTAACATTTTGAGTGTCTCAAACCATGAACTTGGGATCACCCTTCATTTATTTAGATCTTGGACTTTTTCATCAGGTTTTAAAAATTTTAGTTTACACAATCTGCATTTATTTTATTATTATTGTTGTTGTTATTTACAACCAAGTGTTGTGGCTCATGCCTGTAATCCCAACACTTTGGGAGGCCGAGGTGAGTGGACTGCTTGAGCTCAGGAGTTGAAGAAAAGTGGGGAACACAGGGAAACTCCATCTCTAACTAAAAAGGCAAAAAGTAGCTGTGCATGATGGCACACACCTGTGGTACCAGCTACTAGGGAGGCTGAGATGGGAGGGTCCCTTGAGCTCAGGTGGCACAGGTTTCAGTGAGCCAAGATCAAGCCACTGCACAGCAGTCTGGGTGACAGAGTGAGACCCCATCTCAAAATAAATAAATAAATAATCAAATTTAAAACTTAAAAATTAAAAACATAAATAAAAGACCCTGGCAGCTTGCTTGCGTCTCTCAATATGTGATATTCCTGCTGTCCTTCTTCCATGCGTCAAAGCTTCCTGAGACTTCATCAGAAGTCAAGCAGGTAAAAATGCCACGCTTGAAAAACCTGCAGGATATGGCCATATAAACCTCTTTTCTTTATAAAATATCCAGTCTCAGGAATTCCTTTATAGTAACGCAAAGCAGACTAACACAGGTATAAACAGTGCAGCTAGATTGGAAGCTAGAAAAATGCAACTGCTTCATTTCTTTTCCTGTGATTTTTTTTTTTAATGGACATATAAAGACTTTTTTTAAAAAAACTTTCTTTTAAATCCAGGGATATATGTGCATGTTTGTTATATAGGTAAATTATGTTATGGGGTTTGGTGTACAGATTATTTGCTACCCAGGTAATAACCGTAGTATCCGATGGGTAGATTTTAGATCCTCACCCTCCTCCTATTATTAATTTTGATGCAACAATAAATGTTCCTTTTTGGTAAATTTTATTTCCAATTGGTCACAGATGATATTTAGAAACGTGATGAACTTTCAAATATTGACTTTGTATGTTTTCACCTTGCTAAATCATTTATTAGTTCTGATATCCTTGGTTATTTAGAACTCTCTGTGTAGCAATCACGTTGTCTGCAAATAGTTACAGCTTACTTCTTTTTTTTTTCTCATTTTGTACTAGCTCGACTTTTGGCATAATGCAGAATAAGAGTGGTGAGAAAGGCTATCCTTCCTTGTTTCTGATAGTAGAGGATAAATATTTAGACTTTCAGCCTGGCTAAATACAGGATTTTGTATACACCTTTATTTGGTAAAGGAATTTCCCCTATCGTCCTAGTATTTTGAATGTAGTTATTATAAATAAGTTGAATTTTATAAAATGTTTTGCTGCTTCTGTTGAGATGATAATGAGTCTTCATCTTTAATTTGTCGATGTTGTGAATTGCATTGACTGAATTTGAATGCTGAACCATTCCTAAGATAATGATATTCCTAGGATAACTTCCATTTGCATTATATTTTGTATGAATAATTTCCATTTGCATTATATTTTGGACACATGATTATACTCAAAATCTAGTATATGTTGTATGTTTGAGAATTTATGCTCACGGGGTACATTGGTTTGTAATTATAGTTTCTTGAATTGTCTTTACTTTGTTGTCAAATCAGATTAATTGCTTGTTCCATAGAATGAGTTTGGAAGTTTTGTCACTTCTATACTATGGAAGAGTTAGTGTACGATCAGTATAATTTTTTCATTAAATGTTTGGTAGTGTTTGTAGTTTCCAATTTTCCTTATTTAAATATTTTAACTACAAATTGTATTTAATTTCTGAAACTTGTATGAAGTATTTATGTTTTCTGTTTCTTCTTGATGTATTTTGGAAGTTTTTGTCTTTCAACAATGCCACCATTTTATCTAGGTGGTCAAGTATATAGTGTATTGCTATACAACTGTTTGTAGAGTAGCGATCTTTTAGTAACTTTTAAAATATCCGTACCAAATTTGATTTCTGATACTTGTATATTGTATCTTCTCTCTTCCCACTGCCTCTTCCCTCAACAAACCTTGGTCCGTCTGGCTAGTACTTTATCACATTTATTGATCTTTTCAAAGAACCAACTTTTGGTTCCATTTTTTCATGGTTATTTTTCCATTCTTCATTTTATTGCTTGCTGCTCTTATCTTTCGTTTGATTCTCCTGCTTTCTGTTTAATTTATGCTTCGTTTTTTACCATGCTAATGTATAAAGTTAGATAACTGACTTGAGACTTTCTTCTTGCTTCTTGCATTGCTATAAATTGCAATGTGAGCACCTCTTTAGCTGTTTCTTACAAATTGTGTTCTTACTTTCACTCCATCCAAATATTCTCTAATTTTTCTATGATTACCTGTTTAACCAGTGGGTTATTGCAGCATACAACTGTAATTGTGTTTTTGTGTATTTGTCATTTTAATTGTATAATTTATGCTTAATATTATAATGTATGCTTAATATAATTTATGCTCAATTTTAAAACTCATTTGTTAGGTGTACATACATTTAAATTTGTTATTTTTTGTGAATTGTATCCTTTATTTATATGTAATATCTTACTTTATCTCTGGCATTATTACTTCTAAATATCCTTCATCTAATACTAACACAACCACTCCAAGTTTCTCTTGATTCATGGTTGCATGTTTTATTCATCTGCAGCCTTTTACTTTTAACTTATCTATGCTGTTCTATTTAAAGTTCATTTTTAAAAATATATAATTGTTTGATTTTGCTTGTCGATATATTCTTATACCCTCTGTTCTTTATTTGGTGTACTTAGGCTGTTTATATACAACTAGAGGCACATTGTACTACAACCCGCTATCTATGTAGTTATTTCTTTATTTTTTTTTTTTTTTTTTTTTTTTTTTTTTTTTTTTTTTTTGAGACGGAGTCTCGCTGTGTCTCCCAGGCTGGAGTGCAGTGTTTCGGCTCACTGCAAGCTCCGCCTCCCGGGTTCACGCCATAGCCTCCCAAGTAGCTGGGACTACAGAGCCCGGCAGTTTTTTGTATTTTTAGTACGGGGTACCATGTTAGCCAGGATAGTCTCGATCTCCTGACCTATCCACCCGCCTATGTATTACAGTTGAGCCACCGCGCCCGGCCAGTTATTTCTTTATTTATCCCGTTTGTTTTTGTTTCTTTTTTCAGTCATTTTGGGAGTAACAGATTTTTTTTCTCAGTCCATATTATATGTATTGTTGGTTAATTTTTATACTTCTTAAAATATTAAATACATAGTATATATTTTTAACTAATGGCAATCTTATTTAAAATAGTGTCTCATTTTGTATTTAGTTTAAGGATCTGAAAATTGTATATTCTCAATTGCCCCACTATCTTCTGTGCAATTTTTGTTATGATTTTACTTTTACAAAGTCATAAAAACAAAATTAATTGCTATTATTTATCCTTTAATCATTTTTTTTTTAATTTAAAATAAAGTCAGGCTTGGTGGCACACACCCATAGTTTCAGTTACTGGGGAGACTGAGGTGGGAGAATAGCCTGGGACTACGAATTCAGCGCTGTAGCATGCCATGATCCCACCTGTATATAGCCACTGCACTGTAGGCTGTGCAATAAACATAGCAAGACCCTGTCTCTAAAGTAAATAGATAAATAAGTAAATAAATAAAACTTTAAAAAAGAAACACTTCATATTTACCTTAATTGATGACACTTTTAGTGCTCTTAGTTTCTTCGTATAGATGCAAGGTTTTTTTTTTTGTTTTTGTTTTTTGTATCATATTCCTTTTGCCTGAAGTAGTTGCTTTAATATATCTTGTAAGTAGTCAGCTGTCTTCTCACAGCTTTTGTATCTCTGAGAAAATCATTACCTATCCTTCATTTTTGAAAATGTAGTTAATGAGTACAGGATTCTTCGTTAATCATTTTTTTTCTATTGAATGTATTCAGGAATATCAGTTTTGCCTTGTGGATCATACAGTTTCTGATGATAAATCAGTATTTCTCATTTTGATCCTCCTCTGTATGTAATGAATTTGTTTTTCTTGATTCTTCAAGATTTTCAACTTCTCATTAATTGTTAGCTCTTTGAATACTATGAGCTAAGAGTATTTGTTTCTTGGTTTGTTTTACCCTTTTTTTTTTTTTTTGGCTTCTCTCTCTTTTTTTTCTTTTTCTTTTTCTTTTTTTTTTATTATACTTTAAGTTCTAGGGGACATGTGCACCACGTGCAGGTTTGTTACATATGTATACATGTGCCATGTAGGTGTACTGCACCCATTAACTCGTCATTTACATTAGGTATATCTCCTAATGCTATCCCTCCCCTTTCCCCCCTCCCCACAATAGGCTCCGGTGTGTGATGTTCCCCTTACTGTATCCTAGTGATCTCATTGTTCAATTCCCACCTATGAGTGAGAACATGCGGTATTTGGTTTTCTGTTCTGGCAATAGTCTGCTGAGAATGATGATTTCCACCTGCATCCATGTCCCTACAAAGGACACAAACTCATCCTTTTTTGTGACAGCATAGTATTCCATGGTGTATGTGTGCCACATTTTCTTAATCCAGTCTGTCACGGATGGACATTTGGGTTGATTCCAAGTCTTTGCTATTGTGAATAGTGCCGCAATAAACATACGTGTGCATGTGTCTTTATAGCAGCATGACTTATAATCCTTTGGGTATATACCCAGTAATGGGATGGCTGGGTCATATGGTACTTCTAGTTCTAGATCCTTGAGGAATCGCCACACTGTTTTCCACAATGGTTGAACTAGTTTACAGTCCCACCAACAGTGTAAAGTGTTCCTATTTCTCCACATCCTCTCCAGCACCTGTTGTTTCCTGATTTTTTTAATAATTGTCATTCTAACTGGTGTGAGATGGTATCTCATTGTGGTTTTGATTTGCATTTCTCTGATGGCCAGTGATGATGAGCACTTTTTCATGTTTTTGTTGGCTGTCTTCTTTTGAGAAGTGTCTGTTCATATCCTTTGCCCACTTTTTGATGGGGTTGTTTGTTTTTTTCTTGTAAATTTGATTGGGTTCTTTCTGGGTTCTGGATATTAACCCTTTGTCAGATGAGTAGATTGCAAAAAATTTCTCCATTCTGTAGGTTGCCTGTTCACTCTAATGGTAGTTTCTTTTGCTGTGCAGAAGCTCTTTAGTTTAATTAGATCCCATTTGTCAATTTTGGCTTTTGTTGCCGTTGCTTTTGGTGTTTTAGACATGAAGTCTTTGCCCATGCCTATGTCCTGAATGGTATTACCCAGGTTTTCTTCTATGGTTTTTATGGTTTTGGGTCTAACATTTAAGTCTCTGATCCATCTTGAATTAATGTTCCTATAAGGAGTAAGGAAAGGATCCAGTTTCAGCTTTCTACTTATGGCTAGCCAATTTTCCCAGCACCATTTATTAAATAGGGAATCCTTTCCCCGTTTCTTGTTTTTGTCAGGTTTGTCAAAGATCAGATGGCTGTAGATGTGTGGTATTATTTCTGAGGGCTCTGTTCTGTTCCATTGTTCTATATCTCTGTTTTGGTACCAGTACCATGCTGTTTTGGTTACTGTGGCCTTGTAGCATAGTTTGAAGACAGGTAGCATGATGCCTCCAGCTTTGTTTTTTTGGCTTAGGTTTGTCCTGGCAATGCAGGGTCTTTTTTGGTTCCATATGGACTTTAAAGCAGTTTTTTTTCCAATTCTGTGAAGAAAGTCATTGGTAGCTTGATGGGGATGGCATTGAATCTATAAATTACTTTGGGCAGCATGGCCATTTTCACAATATTGATTCTTCCTATCCAGGAGCATATCCATTTTAATGTTATCTGAGCTTGTTGGATCTTTGTTTGGGTGGCTTTTATTAATTTGTATAATTGCCAAACATTATATCTTCATATTTATTCTTTTTATCTTCTCAAGTTTCAAATTTAGTTACACCATTTAAAATGCATTTTCCACAGCTCTGTTTCTTTTTCTCACTTTTAATTTCATTTCAGTTGTGTATTTTCCTTTGGTCTATCCATCAGTGTCCCTATTTCCTCAATAGTGTTGATTTGAGAGTCAATTCAAAAGCACTGTTCATCCTTTTCACTGTGTTTACATTTATGTCATATTCATGTCCTTCTTATCCTCAAGTCTCAGCTGATAGTAGTCATTTCTTTATGCATATTGTTCATCTTCTCCACTGTAACATTTAACACAAAAATTATATCTATATTGAATCCCCAGTTTAATAATGCCAACACCTGGCTCATTTCTGAATCTGATTCTTTTGATTACTCTGTTTCTTGATAGAGTGTGGTTTCATTCTTGATTCTCTACAGTTTAATTATTATTGGATGACTGTCAGATTTCTTTTTTTTTTTTTGATGGCAGAAATTATAGTATATATTATCTATTTCTGAAAATAGATGTTCATTTTTTTTTTTCTAGTGTGGGATTTTTATTCAAGGAAACCTGATCTAGGTTGGGGATTTTTTTGTTGCTGCAGTTACTCTTAGTGAACAACTGGCTTTAAATTTCTCTACTGTTACCTGGTGGTTAGATTAGAGCAGATTTTCTTTTGGGTTTTCCTCAATGTTTTCTCCACGCTCAGTTTAGTATTCTCTTTACACCTATGATTACAAAATTGTCTCTCTGCTTGCTCCTCTCCCCTCCTCCAGCAGTCAATTGCATTTTTTCTTTGTTTCATTTATCTTAAATCATACTAATCTTTTCCTGGGCATGCTGTTCTGTTGTTATTGTTCAGCCTGTTTTGTCTTGTGGGTAAGACTTGCTCATTCATCTTCTTGCCCCTCTTCCCGTCAGTAGGTGGTTCTTAATTATCTAAGACTTTCTCCTGACTGCAATAAGTCTATACCTGTGTTCTGTAGGTGAAGAGGTTTGACACCCTTCCCACTGTGGCGTAAGGCCTGTTTTTTCATACGGGAGGCAGAGGAAAAGGGGCCTGTGTGAGGCTTCATGCTAACTCCACAGCAGTTACTGTTGTTCTCCCTGAGGCTTGAACCACAAAGGAAGATTTTGCTCATCTCTGACATTGAGCCTCACCTTTCTGGCATGTTCCTAGACATATTTTTAGAGAAAAGCCTGAGTAGGTGTATGAACACCCCTTTGGTATGCAGCTAGTAAAATGTCCCACTCTCATACTAATCCAAATAAACACTGTCTTCAGCGATTGGCTAGAAATTTTAGCTGAATTCTTCTAACTGGTTTTGTTGGTATCTGGCATAAATAACTGGTACATACCTTCTTGTGGTTGAAATAAACTAAAAGTTATCTGTTTCCACCTTGTCATTTAGTAAATGAGGGTTCTGAAGTTTACGATGATACATTGATGTAATTCTAAAATATAGGTCTAGTTATTGTTACCTAAGTCCAATATTCTTTCCATTTTTTTCCATGTTAGACTCTGTACCTCACTGGATTATTGGGTAATCATCCTTATGCAATTATTCCATTCTTTTGCACATTAAATCAATCTAAATGACTTTTCCTCTCTTTATCTATCATCAGTTTGTTTTTTGATAAACATTGAGAGGGCAGAGGGGACGCTTTTCTTTGGTCCCCACAAAACCAATAGTGATAAAAGAGTATTGTCAGTTACTGGGAGTGAGGATTGGAGTGAAACATGAATGAACTTTTATTAACTATGTAGGATACATAAGTGCAACTTTTAATGTATTTCTTTAACGTTAAAAAAAAAACTAAATTAATTCCATAGTCATACTTTGTATAAATGAAATGAACTGGTCCTCAGAAATGTTTGGCAATTTGCCCTAGTTACTACATGGAGTGAATGAGTAAACCAAAATTCATACCTGCTTCAAGCATCTTGTACTTTTCCACAAGCCTAAAATGTCTGAGATAAGCAAAATAAAAATGTAGAATAGAAAGAAAAACAGATGAGATTTAGAATATTGCTCTCTGTCACTGGGCTACAAGAAAAATGATGATATAAGGATACACTTTTAGATACTGACAGGTTGAGGGTTTTTTTCATTCTCTTTTCACCCATTTGAAGTATAACAGTAAAAAGCAGGTTATCATCACTCTTTTTTAGCTTCATGATGTACTTTATAAAGCAAACTTACTGAAAAATGACTTCAACAAATAGGGAATCACTTACATTTTTATGTGTTAATTTCTTGTGGCTACAAAATAATTTTGATTGGCCATTTGGAGGCTTTGGAGACCTTTGTCTAGCACCAATTGAATTTTTAAGAAATTCAATTCTTCTTTCCTTCATACATAGTCATAGAAAAAGAAGAAACTACTTACAAAAGGGATTTAAAAAAACATATCTGAGAATAATAGATTTCTTTTTCTTGTGATCTTTTGAATAAATGAGCTTTGCTACCCTCCTCCCTTTCATGTAAAAAAGGTGAAGTACTGTGTCGCTAATCATTTCATGGACTGTGACGACTGACATTATTTAATTATCTTATTAATCAGTGTAAATGTCACCTGTTAAAATATTCATACACTGAATCTATGTCATCCATTAGTCCAATTAATTAAATACTTGAAGTTATTTATTGATTCATAAAATAAAGGGGTACAGTTCATATACTTCTATAAAATTTACTGAATTAAAATTTTGTATATGAGCTATATTTATCTTCCCTTCACTTTTTCACCTTCAAATCAGAATATTTCAAATTTTTTGATGTTTCTATTCCCTTTATTTTACCTTACTAGTCATCATTGTAAAAACTGCAATCAATTTTTACTTTTTTTTTTTTTTTTGAGACAGAGTTTTGCTCTTGTTGCCCAGGCTAGAGTGCAATAGCACCATCCCGGCTCACTGCCACTTCCGCCACCTGGGTTCAAGTGATTCTCCTGCCTCAGCCTCCCGAGTAACTGGGATTACAGGCTCCCACCACCACGTCCAGCAAATTTTTGTATTTTTTCTTCTATTTTTAGTAGGGATTTCACCATGTTGGCCAGGCTGGTTTGGAGCTCCTGATCTCAGGTGATCCACCCGCCTCAGCCTCCCAAAGTGCCATATTACAGGCAGGAGACACCGCTTTTACTTTTGAAGTTAAACAAAATGGGAGCAGCTTAGAAAAAAGAAAAGAAAAGAAAAAAAGAAAAAGTCTTGCGTTTATAGGACTTACTTTTTAATGAAGAAAGATAAACTGTACATTATAAAGGGAGCAAACAAGTAGATTATACAGTATGTTAGAAATTAATAAGTGATATGGGAAAATAGAGATCAGGATGAGGAGGAAAATAATTTAAATAATTTAAATGAAATGGTCAGGAAAGACCTCATTACGAAATAGGAAAGGGACCAAAATCTTCTTTTGCCTTCACAGATTTCCACAGAATCGAACTCCTTTCAGGTTTCAAACACTCGTCAATATCTCCTGAATCTGTGCTGAACAGAATTTCTTCCATACTTTCAGGCTTTTAGAAAGGATATATAGAGGTTCAACTGTAGGATGCTTGTTTTAAGATTGGCCAAAATCCACAAGGCAAAGAATTGTAATCTCTTGCAAGTGAACTAATGAAAGAGGGAAAAATATGGAGAGAAAACACAAAGTAATATTTCAGGTAATAATTGGAATTCAAAGTTTTTTACTCACAAGAGCTAATAAATTTAAGAAGTAAACACAGTGATAGTTATCATTGACACAATTATTCATTAATGCGGAAGAAATCTGTAGGCTTTAGTATGTCATTTTATATAGTAAGTATTGGGCCAACAATAAATTGTCAATTATTCTGATTTTATATACTTTTCAATTTCAAATGATCAAGAAGAAATAGTGTACATTAATATCCTTTGAACCACTCCAAAGATTCAATTTTAAAGTTGTTGTCTCTGCAAACTACTGTCCTGCTCTAAATAATAGGCAGACGGTTTAAATAATTTGAACTTTAGCTTCTTTAAAATAGTTATAAACTACTTTCTCATATTTTATCTGACACTGAAAATAATGTAATTTACAAAGTCATAGTTTATTTTCAGAACACACCCTCTCACAGTACAATTTTAAAACTTCTTTCAAATGTACAAAACAAATGCATTTTTATTTGTAAAATAATATATCAAATACAACATCATATAATTTCATCCAAACCCTTGTATTCAAATAAGCAAATGTCTTTACTATGAGAATTTGTTACCTATTTTCTCCTTAAATTCATCCAGGGAACAGTTTTATTTTTAAGAAATTAAGAGAGAAATAATGATGTATTAGCTCTATTTTTATATTGATAATATTTTCAATTATTTGTAAAACTTTGAATTGCAAGAATCCATATTATATCATTTTAATAGTTACATAGCTAAAACTAATAGAATTTTATATTTCCAGAATATGGATAAAATACAAATTTTGACTGTTTTAAGTTTTTCAAGCAGTCCATCTTTACTAAAATAGAACAACTTCATTTAAAAATATTTATTTATATATCATCAGTATAATAAAACTTCTTCCGAAGTATGCTACAGCTATATTAACAAGTTAGACATCAATTGTATCTTTTATTTTTTGTGAGGAGGGACAGTGTGTGAGTACTAAAAATCTGCTTTAGACTTCTTGTTTTTCTATATTTCTTGCTGAGTATGCTAAGAATACAAGGCTGTGACCACTTTTCACCTCTGCCATTTTGTAGGGTGTGTGGGCAGCAACCTTGAGGGATGACGTATTACCGGACAAAGAGTACATTTGCTTACTGCTTGATATGAAAGGAGTAGATCCTCTAGGTGAGTGTTTTTCCTCAGCTGTGAAGGAAACCCATTGCAAATGCAATATCCACCCAGACCGCTTCACGTGGCCTTTGTGAGACTTGGGAACAAAGAGAGCTGACGGAAATATGTTCATGATGACTATAGATGCTTTGTGTTCTGTAATCAATAAAATCCCTTGACTCTAACTCAAGAGTCTCTTGTCTTCTGCCAGCATATGTAACAACTGCAAGTTAACATATTAAGTTGTAAGTAGGATCAAACTAAATCCCAGATCCAACAAAGAGCAATATATTAGATTGGTGCAAAAGTAATCTTCATTACAAAAATCCGCAATAACTTAAATAACTAAGTTATTAGAAAAAATTAGATAGAAAACATAGTCCCTTTCGAAAATTCATTCATTCATATAACACATATATTCACAAATACAAATACACTCAGGAGATGCCAGAATTCTGTCTAACATAAAAGTGTCTCTTTAATTTAGAATTCCATAAAGTGTTTTATTTTTCAGATGCATTATATCATGTTTTTATATAAAAAGAATAAGTCACAGTTTTAGAAATCTGTTTTCTTGTATAAAATAGCCTTCAAAAAATTCAGTAATTCCACAGCATCTGAGAAATCATTCTGTAGAAAAAAAGCAATGCTTGGCACTATGAGCTTATGATAATTTACATGGTCAATCTAATGTAAATTCTTAGTCAATATATATATATTTTTAAATGACAGTGTCTTACTTCCTAGGCAGAAAAAAGAAAATGAAGTTCAGTTCTTTATTTCAAAATAATTACAATGAATAGTTGTCAAAAGAAATAAAAATAATCACTTTGGTCTGCTGTTTGATATATCTGAGATAAGGTAGGCCTTTAGGTAAAAAAAAGGAAAATTAATTTCATTTTTGCAAAAGGTATCTTAAAACACTTAATTTTTTTCTTAATCCTTTATTACATTCTTTCTGAGATGCACTGAGCTGTTTCAAATGGAAGACAGCACACAGACACAGCTTGCTTAAATTCCAGCTTTTTCATGCAGCTGAATTGATTTTGGTTTTTATCACAAGAACCCATAATGCTAGCCACCATAGACTGGCTTTTATGTTTTTACAGTCACTATGGTATTTTCATTTTCTGTAATAATGACAAATATGGCAAAACCCACTTTTAGCACTTTATGGGACAGGGGGAACTGTTACAAAAATAGGAAAGAATAAAAAGAAATAAGAATATTGCCTAACCACTTCAGTAGCCTGGTAATAATAACATGTGTTAAAACTACAACTCATATTTTTAATAAGCAAAAGTATAAACTCTCAAATTGTAAAACTACCACAAGAGTAAGCAGGCATCATCTAGCAGGGATATTTATACTTTTATGCCCTGGTACTGCAGCTAGAGGATAACTGAGTAACAAAAGTCAACAATAGAAGAAAATGCTCTTGCTCAATAGAGTAAATAATTGAGTAACAATTGAGTAACGAAGTTAACTATAGAAGAAAATACTCTTGCTCAAAAAAAAATAATCAGCTGGACAACATTCAGGCAGAAAATGTTCATACTGCCCATATAAATTGCAAGAGGCCTATGAAATCATACTGCACCTGTCATTTAGAACTTATCACTTAGCATGTTTTACTGGAATTTTCTCTGCTAAATGATAGAGGCAGAAATAAATTCTGAGTACACAGCTAGGTCATTAACAGTAAGTAGCAAAAGCAGAAATGATAAGTTGATATAGAACTTAGATGAGAACCAGAAGCATTTAAAATAAATCAGATAGCCTGGAATTCCAGTTATAATGAACAGTTTATATGTTGACATTTTAATACCAGAGACAAAAATGCCCAATAACCAAATCACTTCTGTTATTTCCATCAAAGTATGAAAGAGTATGTATGGGGTCTGAATGTTTACATAAGTAACTGGTGAGAAGTGGGACCAGGAGAGAAATGGTAGGGCTGGTAGTAAATAGTGAGTGAGAAAAAAAGAAGGGCTATGGTAATAATGACCCAACCTCCTTTTGGAATGCCATGTTAGATTCTTAACCAGCTAATATTTTCTTAAACTCATGACAAGCTCTTCATATCTTTGGTGAATTTCTGAAGGCATCGGAAAGCAGAGGTAACTTTCTAGAGTGACTTTATATTTGAGACGAATTATATTTGTTACAACTCAAGCGTATCTCAAGATATACCTAGAGCAATATAAATGCAATTAATAAAGTATGTATAATACATATACAAATTATAAGTATTTATGACTACACTTGCCAGCTAAATAATTTCTGCAACTGTTTCATCATTTAGAATACACTGTGGTGTGGGTTGCTCTTACTACAGTTGTAAATTTAAAAATATATTGTTTTAGGCTGGGCACAGTGGCTCACGCATGTAATCCCAGCACTTTGGGAGGCTGAGGCAGACGGATCACGAGGTCAGGAGATTGAGACCATCCTGGCAAACATGGTGAAACCCCATCTCTACTAAAAATACAAAAAATTAGCTGGGCGTGGTGGTGGCTGCCTGTAGTCCCAGCTACTCAGGAGGCTGAGGCAGGAGAATAGCTTGAACCCAGGAGGCAGAATTTGCAGTGAGCCAAGATCACGCCACTGCACTCCAGCCTGGACGACAGAGCGAGACTCCATCTCAAAAAAGAAAAAAATTGCTTTGGTGTATGTTAAAAATACATATAGACTCACTGACTCTGTGATAACACTGTTGCTATTACATAGAAGATTCAATAAGTATTTGTAAAATGAATGTTGAGAAATGGATCTGCATAGAATGATAAAATGTATGGAGAACTATTGTGAGAGAGCATTTGCAAAACTAGAAAATAAAGACCTAGTTGTGGGACACACAAGTCCATGTGGTTATCAATACCTTAGTATGGAAAGCATATGAAAATTCTCCAAGGAGCTTTTTGCTTTATGTGATAGTAACTGATTTTATTTCCACATCTTAGATGTTTTTTAACAAATTGTGCTAGCTTCCATTGCTTCATTCATTTTGTACTAAGTTCTTTTCACTGAAGCGTCGTTGACTTGTTAATAGAACTCTTACTGGAATTTTAGGAATTAACTTTGTTGAAGTTTGGTAAAATTTCAGATGGACAGTATAGTGTTAGTAGTTAACTTAAAAACATCAGTTTTGAAGCTACAGTGTCTGGATTCAAATGCCTTTCTGTTTTTTTCCTAAGTATATGAATATGCATTTTAAAATAGCAGCTACCATGTAGGATTATATTGAGGATTATATAAGTTAATAAATGCAAACATTTGGCAGATTCTAAAAAATCAGCAAAGGTAAAAGTTACTTATAATTGCCATTATTTAATAATGTTATAAGAGGGTATATTGACTTAAGTTCAGTACAAAATATTTTCATACCTAACATTTGTTGAGCAATAGGTATTAAGCATATGCTTTAATAGTTGCTTTCCATTTAGTTAATCTCAGCATATTCATTATATAATAAAAAAAGACACCAAATTACTATGAACTTAATTGTGCAGCCAAAATCTAGGAACTTCTCATGAATTTTATAATTCTACAGTAATTGAAGCCCTCCAATATCCCAGAGGAAAGAATCTTTGATATTATCAAATAGAGGTAGCTGAGCACTTGAGCTCTCCTAAGGTCCGTGATAACATTCTAACCATGTCAACAGTTTTCCAAATTGCCTGACCAGACATCATATGGCTACCAATGTTCTACCTGAATAAACGAACTAATACAATGAGTCTTGGGTAATGGCAGCTTTCTAATAATTGTAAATTCCAATATTTAACAATAAACACAACTTTTGAATAAGATCCACAGCTCTCCACTCATGGCCATGACAATTGTCCATAAAATTGCACAGCATTATATTTTCCCTTTCAGCTTACCTAAGCAGCTAGTTACTTCCTGAGTTTCCAAGCATTATCCCTCCAATAATTTTTCCTTGTTTGGGACTCTTCAGTCTTCAAATATTGACTCACAAACTTATGAAGTTGAACATCAGCACTTGTCATAGACTGAAGAAATACCTCCCAAAAATATCCATTTCCTAATCCTTAGAACATTTGACTGGTACCTTATATGGTAAAGGGGACTTTGCAGATAAGATGAAATTAATGATTTTGAAATGGAGATATTGCCTGAGTGGGCCTGATGTAATCATCATGGTCCTTATAAGAAATAGGTTGAATATCAGAAAGAAGAAAAGATACTGTGATAATAAACAGATTTGAGTCATATAACCAGAAGCCAAGGATTGCTGGTAGCCTCAAGAATCTGTAAGAAGCAAGGAACTCTTCATGATAAAATCTTAATTCTAACTCCGTGAGATACACACTGGACAATTGATCTACAGAACAGTAAGAGAGTAAGTTTGTGTGTTGTAAACCACTAAATTTGTAGTAATTTTTCATGCAAGCAATTGAAAACAAATACAATATTTTTCTTTATATATATTTGAAGAGAGCAAATGGAGTAAATTTAAGAAGGAAAATCAAGTGCCTCAAATGTTTGTGAGGTTAAACTCGTGTTTCTAACCTATGAACTTTAGGAAGAGCTTCCAAATGTAAATTTCAGTTCTCAAAGAAGGCTTTGTCTAAAACGTAAGTGATTTTCATAATTTTTCACATTCTGTAGTCCTGTAGTCCTACATTCTATAACGCATTATGAAGATGCACTAGAATAAAATCTTTTTATCTTTGAATATCTTTACAGAGGCAATTATAGTTGCTAATATAGAATCACATAATTATGAATGACTATCAAAATCTTTCAAATTGACATAGTAGGTACTGTAGTAGCTCAATATCCTGCAGACATTTTGTACAGAAGAGATTTCTGCAGGGAGTAAAGGCAGTATTGCTATGTGTATGCTGTAAATACCTTAAAAACCACAATGTACTCAGCTTATGTAAGGATCTTTTTAAATTTCAGGATTAACTTCCCATCTGAAACAGAAACATTTATCAAACATGAAAAGTGAGTATAAATTGTGTGAAGTATCATGCAAAATTTAGGAATTGAGCATGTATGTGTGCAGGTATAATCTTTTAGAAAAATAAGTATTTGTAATATTTTGGTAAATAATATTAAATACTACCAAACAAATTAATTGTCTCAGTACATAGAATATGGGGCTTAACACGACATTAAAGTATGGTTCAAACATTTTCTTGTTTCTTTATAACTTTTAGAGAGGAAGAATCTTTCCAACACAGAACTTGTTAATAATGTAGTTTCAGATGTGAAACTGAATAGAGAATCAACCTTTTTACCTTAGAAGGAACTACTACTGCAAGATATGTCAGTTTTAAGTTGAAACATAAAATATGTCATGGTTTGGGTCATCTTAATAGTATTAACATTTATTGTGGAATAAAAGTACTAAGCATAGTTGTACATATTTGTTCCAGTCATGCATCTTTATCTACCTTTACATTAAAATAGGTTTTTCTTCCTCATTTCCCCTAAAGTGTAATTTTATGGTAAGCAGTATCATAAATCAAATGAAGGTTAGATTCTAAGTGAATAAGGAATCATTACTAAGATGGGTTAGAAGAAGGAAACCATAGGTGAATGTCTGACTAATCTCTCAAAAGACCTAGGGTCTAGGCTTTGATTCGTTACTTTAGCACTATGTCATCTTGGGTTAATCAAGTTTGTTGTACAGATGCTACTGTCTCTACTCATAAGTATATTTAATAATAACTACATTAGGTCAAAAGATACATCAACTGATGTATATTAAAAGATATTTTAACAGTTCACTTACTGTATCAAATGTATTCAAAGTTAAATAAATCCATTTGAAATCCCCATCAAAAGAATGTTCATTCTGAGCCATATTATAAACCATGATTATTTGTATTCCTTCACTTCTCACCATATATATTTTCCTATAGTACTTCTTTCTTCTCAGTGGTAGCACTGTAGGATTTACTGATTACATCAGGCATTGAATGTGTCAAATATTACAAATTTAAATAAAAATGTGCTCATGTAGCAATTAGTTACATATGTGTAACACATTGTTTCAAAGTTGCCAGCTTAATACATCCATTTATTATCTCACAGTTTCTATAAGTCAGAAGTATAGAGGCATAGTTTAGCTGTGTTGCCTTCTCTGATCCTACTGTAATCAAGGTGTCAGTTGGAGCTGCAGTTCTCATCTGAGGCTCAAAGTACTCTGTGGATGTTGGCAGAATTTATTTTCTGATGTTACAAAACCAAGGTTCTCAGCTCATGAAGTCATCTCACTCTATATGCAGTTCACAAACGTTTGTTTGCTTTCCTCAAGGTCACTAGTCTAATGTCTCTTATGCTTAGTCTTCATTTAAAAGACTTCACCTGGTTATGGGAGGCACACCAAGAATTATACCTCTTTTGATTAACTTAATGTCAACTGATTAGTGCCTTTAATTACATCTGAAAAATGCCTTTACCTTTGCCACGTAATCTAATCATGAAAATAATATTCATCATATTACCAGATCCCACCTACACTCAAGGATATTGCATTATACAGTGAAGGTACACCAGCCATGTATACATGGCTCTTGGGAGCTGTCTTAGAATCCTGGCTACCACAGTTATGCAAATGCAATAAATTTCAAGTAAAAATTTCTAACTTTTCTCTGCAACCACTTCCCAAATCACTTCCATTTCCAACAATATTGTCTTTTGGAACCCACAATCCCAATATAGAAATTCTGGAGTTGCAACTGCTATCACCCTGATGATAACTTTCCTCCAACAAGTCAGGGTTTCTCAACCTTCTTTTTTCATTATCACCACCCTGTGGAGTATTTTTAGTCATTTATTTTCCCTAATCGCTCCTATATAAAATGTTAATACTATAATACATAGTTAAGTACAGAATGTACAGGGTTCTCCCTGAAGTAAGAAAATATAGATAAACCTCCATATCACCATATATAAAACTTTAATATTATATATGTACATGTATATCTATAAATAGGCATATCTGCACTTTATACATAAAAAGAGTAAACTTTTTTTTCTATTTACGAACTAATTTGTACTCCTGTCATCTTTTTTTTATTTCTTATTTTTTGCAGGTTTATAGAAGGTGTATACATTTATGACATGAGATATTTTGATACAAGCATACAATGTGTAATAATTATGTTAAGTGAAATGGAGTATGTATCACCTGAAGAATTTATCCTTTCTTTGTTAAAAAGAATCCAAATATAATATTTTAGCTATTTTAAAATGTTCTATAAATTACTGTTGCCTATACCGGTCCTGCTATGCTATCAACTACTAGATCTTATTCATTCTATGTAAGTATATTTTTGTACTCATTAACCATCTCCCGTTACCACCCCCCCACTACCATTCCAAGGAACTGGTAATCAATGTTTTACACCCTATCTCCATGAGTCTCATTGTTTTAATTGTCAGCTTTCATAAGTAAGTGAGAACATGCAAAGTTTGTCTTTCTCTGACTGGTTTATTTCACTTAATGTCCTCTAGTTCCATCTATATTATTGCAAATGACAGGACCTCATTGTTTTTTAGGGCTGAATAACACTTCATTGTGTATATTGTGAATAGTGCTGCAATAAATATGAGAGTGCAGACAGATATATTTTCTATGTACTGATTTTCTTTATTTTAGATGTGTAGCTAGCAGCAGGCCTGCCTGATCATATGGTGGCTCTAATTTTAGTCTCTCGAGGAAATCTCCAAACTGTTCCCTATAGTGATTGCACTGATTTACATTCCCACTAACAGTGTATGAGGGTTCCCTTTTCTTCAGCCCTCGGTAGCATGTTAATATCTTTTAGATACAAGCTATCTTAACTGGGGTAAGGTTATATGTGATGAGAGTTTTGATTTACTTGTGTCTGATGATCATTGATATCGAGCACCTTTTCATATACCTATTTACTATATCTACATCTTCTGAGAAATGTCCACTTAGATATGCCCATTCTTTAGTAGGATTTTTTTTTTTCTTCTGAAGAGTTGTTTGAGCTTCTCATATATACTGGTCATTAATTCTTTGTCAGATGAATAGCTTGCAAATATTTCCTCTCATCCTGTGGGTTTTCACTTCATTTTGTTGAAGATTTCTTTATTGTGGAGAAGCGTTTTAACTTGATGTGATCCCATGTATCTATTTCTGTTTTGGTTTCCTGTACTTGTTCTCAACAAATTGCTAAAGAAATCTTGACCCAGTCAGATTTCTTGGAGAGTTTCCCCAATGGTTTTTCTTCTGGTAGTTTCCTAGTTTGAGGTCTTAGATTTGTTGTTTGTCTATTTGGATTTGATTTTGTATATGGTAAGAGAGAGAAGTGTAGTTTCATTCTTCTGCATATTTGATATCTAGTTTTGCCAGCACCATTTACTGAATAAACTGTCCTTTCTTCAATGTATGGTCTTGGCATCTTTGTGGAAAATAAGTTCTCTGTAGATTAATGGATTTATTTCTGGGTTCTCTACTATTTTCTATTAGGCTGTGTGTCTGTTTTTATACCAGTCGGATAATGGCTTGATTACTATAGCTTTGTGGAATAATTCTAAGTCAGGCAATGTGATTTTTTTCTAGTTTTGTTCTTTTTGCTCAGAATAGCTTTGCCTATTCTGCATTTTTTTGTGGTTTCATATAAAGTTGAAGATTTTTTTCTCTATTTCATCAATGTTTTATAGTTTTTATTACAGAGATCTTTAATACCTTCTGTATCTTAATTCCTAGGTATGTTAATTTATTTGTAACTATTGAAAATGGGATAATTTTATTGATTTTTTTCTCAGAATCTTAGCTGTTGGTATATTGAAATGTAACTAGTTTTTGAATATTAACTTTGTATCTTCCAACTTTACTGAATTTGTATATCAGTTCCAATAGTTTTTAGTGGAGTCTTCAGGTTTCTTCCAAATACAAAATCATATCATCCACAAACAGGAAAATTTGACTTCTTCCTTTCCAATTTGGATAACCTTCATTTCTTTTCCTTTGGTGATTGCTCTAGCTAGGAGTTCTGTGCTATGTTGAATAACAGTGGTGAAAGTAGACATCCTTGTTGTGTTTCAGATCTTAAATAAAAGACTTTCAGTTTTCCCTATTGATTATGATAGTAAATGTTAGTCGGTCTTATATAACTTTTATTGCATTGAGGTGTGTTCCTTCTATATCAGTTTTTTTTTTTTAGAGATTTTATTATTAAGTCATGTTGAATTGTATCAAAATCTCAACATCAATGGAAATGATCATATGGATTTTGTCTTTCATTCTGTGGATATGATTTATCACATGGAATGATTTGCTTATGTTGAACCACCTTTGCCTCTCTGGAATAAAGATAAAATTTACTTGGTCATGATGAATACTTATTAATGTGTTGTTGAATACCATTAGCTACTATTTTGTTGAGAATTTTGCATCAATTTTTATAGAAATATTTGTCTGCAATTTTCTTGTTTTGACATGTATTTTTCTGGTTTTGGTATCAGGGTAATACTGGCCTCATAAAATGAGTTTGGAAGTATTCCCCCATCCTCTATTTTTTGGAATAGTTTGAACAGAATTAGTAACAGTGCTTTTTTAAATATTTGATTAAATTCAGCAGTGCAACCATTGGCTCCTGGGCTTTTTTTGGTGAGACATTTTATTACAGGTTTAATCTTGCTACTTGTCATTGGTCTCTTCAGGTTATGAATTTTTTTCATGGTTTAATCTTGTAGGTTGTGTATTTCTAAGAATTAATCAATTTTTTCTACTTTGTCCAATGAATTGGCAAATAGTTTCTCACATATACTCTAATGATCCTTTGCATTTGTATGTTATTGGTTGTGATCTCTACTTTATCATCTTTGATCTTATTTATGTGAGTCTTCTCTCTTTTTTCTTTTCTTAGTGTGGCTAACTGTTTGTCAAATTTGTTTATCTTTTCAATAACCCAATGGTATTATTCTGTTTTCACACTGCTATAAAGATACTATCTGAGACTGGGTGATTTATAAAGGAAAGAGGTTTAATTGACTTACAGTTCCACATGGCTGGGGAGGCCTCAGCAAACTTACAGTTGTAATAGAAAGTGAATGGAAGCAAGTACCTTCTTCACAAGGTGGCAGGAGAAAGAGTGAGCATAGGAGGAAGAACCCCTTATAAAGCCATCAAATCTTGTGAGAACTCACTGGTTATCAGGAGAACAACATGGAGGAAGCACATGCTAAGCCCACTAAACTGTTCCACAACCCAAACACATCCCACCAGGTCCCTCCCTTGACACAAGAGAATTACAATTCAAGATGAGATTTGGGTGGGAACACAGAGCCAAACCATATCATTCTGTCCCTAGTGTCTCCCAAATATCATGCCCTTCGTATATTTAAAAACCAATTATGCATTCCCAAAAATCTTAACTCTTTCCAGCATTAACCAAAAGTCCAAGTCCAAAATCACATCTGTAAAAAGGCAAGTCCCTTCTGCCTAGGAGTCTGTAATATCAAAAACAAATCAGTTCTTTTCAAGATGCTAACATTTGGGTACAAGCATTGGGTAAATACACCCATTCCAAGTAGGAAAAATTGGCTGAACAAAGATGCTACAGGCACCATACAAGTCCAAAACCCAGCAGGGCAGCCAGTAAATCTTAAAGCTCCAACATGATCTCCTTTTATCCAATATCTTACAACCAGGGCATGCTGATCCAAGGCATGAGCTCCCAAGGTGTGGGGAAGCTCCTCCATGGGCTGCTGGTGAGTAGCTGTGGCTTTTCCAGGTGCATGGTACAAGTTGTTGGTGGATATACCATTCTGGGTTCTGGAGGATGGTGACCTTCTTCTCACAGCTCCACTAGGCAGTGCCACAGTGGTATTTCCAACCCCACATTTCCCTTCGGCATTGCCCTAGCAGACATTCTCCATGAGGGCTCCACCCCTGCAGTTTACTTCTGCCTAGACATCCAGGCATTTCTACACATTCTCTGAAATCTAGGTGGAGGTTCCCAAACCTCAGTTTTTGATTTCTGTACACACAGTCCCAACACCACATGTAAGCCACTAAGGCTTGGGGCTTGTAATTTCTGAAGCAATGGCCTGAGCTGTACCTTGGCCCCTTTTAGCCATGACTGGAGCTGAAGCAACTGGGACACAGGGCACCAAGTCCCAAGGCTGCACACAGCAGGGCCCTGGATCTAGGGCCCTGGATCTAGCCAATGAAACCATTATTTCCTCAAAGGCCTCTGGGCCTGTGATGGAAGGGGCTGCCTCCAAGATCTCTTGCCATGCCAACTAACATACAGCTCCTCCTTACTTATGTAAATATGTTCAGTCAGCTTGAATTTCTCCCTAAAATATGAATTTATCTTTTCTATTGAATGGTCAAGCTGCAAATTATCGAAACTTTTATGCTTTACTTCCCTCCTAAACATAAGTTCCAATTTCACATTATGTCTCTCAAGTTCAAAGTTCCACAAATCTCTGAGGCAGGGACAAAATGCAGCCAGACTTTTTGGTAAAGGTAAAGCATAGCAAGAGTGACCTTTGCTCCAGTCCCCAATAACTTTCTTATCTCTATCTGAGACCAACTCAGCCTGGACTTCATTGTCCATATCACTATCTGCATTTTGGTCAAAAGCATTCAACAAGTTTCCAGGAAGTTCCAAACTTTCCCACATCTTTCTGTCTTCTTCTGAGCCCTCCAAACTGTTTTGATGTCTGCTTGTTACCCAATTCTAAGGTTGCTTCCACATTTTCTGGTTATCTTTATAGCAGTGCCCCACTCTTCATGGTATCAATTTACTGTGTTAGTTCATTTTCACACTACTATCAAGATACTACATGAGAACGGGTAATTTATAAAGGAAAGTAGTTTAATTGACTCACAGTTCCACATGACTGGGAAAACTTCAGGAAACTTACAATCATGGCAGAAGTCAAAGGGGAAGCAAGCACTTTCTTTGCCAGGCAGCAAAAGAGAGAACAAGTGAAGTGGGAAGAGTCCTTTATAAAACCATTTGATCTCATGAGAACTCACTCACTATCAAAAGAAAAGCATGGAGAAAACTGCCCCTATGATCCAATCACCTCTCACCAGGTTCATTCCTTGACACATGGGGATTATATTTTGAGAAGAGATTTGAGTGTGGGCCCAGAGCCAAACCATATCACCAACTTTTTGTTTTGTTGATCTTTTTCATTATTTTTTTTGTTTTAATTTTATTTATTTGTTCTCAGATTTTTACTACTTCTTTGCTTCTACTATTTTGGGTATTGTTTGCACTTGCTTTTCTAGCCCTTTAAGATGTATCATTAGGTTGTTTATTCGAAGTTTTTCTACTTTTCTTGAGGTAGGCAATCATAACTATAAACTTTTCTGTTAGTACTGATTTTGCTGTATCTCATAAGTTTTTATATGTTATGTTTTCATTATTATTAGTTTCTTTTTTGGGGAATTTTCTTCTTAAACTCTTCATGACCCACCAGTAATTTGGTAATTTGGAAATTAAACATGACCCACTGTTTAATTTCCATGCATAAAAATTATGGAAATTCCATATATGGAAACTATACATATGTGTATAATATACAATTCCTTTTATTTACTTCTAGTTTTATTCTATTACAGTCAGAGAAGATATATGCTATACTTTCAATTTTTTTGAATTTTTAACACTTGGTATGTTGTCTCACATATCATCTATTCTTGAGCATGATCCATAGGCTGAGGAAATAAATGTCTATTCTGCAGTCATTGAATGAAACATTTTGTAAATACCTATTAGGTACATTTAATCTAAAGTGCAGATAAAATGTCAAATTTCTTTGCCTTATTAGGACCTATCCTAGCTCTAATAATAATTCCTTTATATATTGGGTACTCCAGTGATGAGTACATATGTATTTAAAATTATTATATCCTCTTGATGAATTTACCCTTCATCATTATATAAAGACTATCTTTGTCATCTTGTATAAAATTTGTGTTGATGTCTTATATACACATACACTCTTTCTCTTTTTGGATTTCCATTTGCATGAAATATCATTTTCCATTCCTTTATTTTCAATGTATGTATGTTTTTATATATATAATGTTTTTCTTATAAGCAACATATCATTAGGTCTTTTTTTAAAAGTGTATTAATCGACTTTGTTTCTTTTGGTTGGAGAATTTAGTGTATTTAAATTCAATGTTATTACTGATAAATGGAGCCTTCTTATTTCCGCCATTTTGTTATTACTTTTCTGATTACTTTGTTGTCTTCTCTTGCTTCTTTCCTTTCTGCCTTTTTTGTAGTGAAGATGATTTTCTCTGGTGGTGTTTTAATTTCTTGCTTTTCATTTTTTTTGTAAAGTGGTCTCTCATTCTTTAATTTGACATTACCATAAGGCTTGTAAATAATATTTATGACCCACTATTTTAAACTAATGACAACTTAACACTTGTTACATAAACAAACTAACAAACAGGGAAAAATCTGATTAAAACTCTATACTTTAACTTCTTTCCCTCACTTCTTATTTTTTATTTTATTTTAAATTCAGTTATACATGTGCATTTTTTCTTGTTTCTGTTTGTAGGTTATTATACTCTCTGTGTCTTGAAAAGTTGTTGTAGTTATTATTTTTTATTGGTTCATCATTTAGTCTTTCTACTCCTGATGTGAGCAGTTCACACGACAATTAAAGTGTTATTATTTTTAAGGTGTACTTATTGTTACCAATGATATTGCTCCTTCAGATGATTTCTTAGTCCTTTTCTTTCAGATTGAAAAGATTCCTTTATCATTTGCTGTTAGGCAGGTCTGGAATTAACGAAATCCCTCAGCTTTTCCTTGTCTGGGAAAGTCTGTATTTCTCTTTTATGTTTGGAAGATATTTTCAATAGATATACTATTCTAGGGCAAGAATTTTTTTTTTCCCTCAACATTAAAAATTTTATGCCACTCTCTCCTGGCCTGTAAGATTTCTACTGAAAAGCCAGCAGCCTGACATATTGAAGCTGTGTTGTATGTTGTTTTTATGTTGTTGCTATTGGTGGTGGTGGTGGTGTTTTTCTTTTGCTGCTTTTAAGATCCTATCTTTATCCTTGACCTCTGGAAGATTGATGATTAAATGTCTTGAAGTAGCCTTCTTTCTTTTAAATCTGTAAGGTATTTTATACCCTACTTGTATTTCATATTGATATATGTCTCTAGGTTTGGGAATTTCTCTGTTATTATTACTTTGAATAAATTTTCTGCCCCCAATCTCTCCCTCTGCCTCCTTTCTAAGGACAATAGCTGTTAGATTTTCTCCTTTGAGGATAATTTATAAATCCTATTGACATGTTTTATTCTTTTGCATTCTTTTTGTCTGTTGTCTCCTATGACTGTGTATTTTCTGTAGCCTATTTTTAAACTCACTAATTCCTAGGCTTGTTTGAATTCATTTCTGGAGTCTGTATTTTTTTCCACTTGTCTGTATGTCTCTTTTTGCACCAGTATAATATGGTTTTGATTACCATAATTTTGTAATATTATTTTAAATCACAAAATGTGATGTTTCCAACATTTTTTTTCTCAGAATTGTTTTGGCAATTTGGGTTTCTTTATGGTTCCTTATGAATTTTAGTATTTTTTTCTATTTTTGTGATGAATGCTATTTACATTTTGATAAGGGCTATATTGAATCTGTAGATTGTTTGGGTAACATAGATATTTTAACAATATTAATTCCTTCAATCCATGAAAATATAACATTTTTCCATTTATTTTTGTCTTTCTCAATTTATCAAACTTCCTTGACAAAAACTACCAAGGGTTTCAATATAGAAAGTTACTAAAGATAATAAAGGCCATTTATAGTAAAAACACTGCTAGTATTATAATCAATGGAGAAAAAAATGAAAGCTTTCCACTAAGATTTGGTACAAGGCAAAGATGCCCACTCTGGCCACATCTATTGAACATAGTACCAGAAATATTAGCAAGAGCAATCAGACAAGAAAAATAAATAGCTAAAATAAATCCAAATTGGAAATGAAAATGTATAATTATCTTTATTTGCAAATGTCATGATGCTATATGTAACAAAACCCAAAAATTCTGTTTAAGAAATTGTGAATTAGTATTCATATACAGTAAAATTGAATAACACAAAATCTACAAAACTCAGTAGCATTTTTATACACAAATACTGACCTAATTGAATAATCATGAAACAATTCCATTTATGAGACTATTAAATCAATAAAATACCTAGCTATAAATTTAGCCAATTAGTTGAAAGATCTATACAATGAAACTTATAAAACCTTATGTTCTTTCTTTTAGGAGGGATTCTTCTAGGTTTTGGATAGAAAATGATGAATAACCTTGATATATTTAGAATCTTGTACAATACTTCTAAAAACTTAGTGTATATATATATGGATCTTCTTGAAATCTTATTAAAACACAGATTCCTGCACACATCAGAGCTTCTATTTCTGTAAGTGTGCAAATGAGGCCCAAGATTCCATATTTCTAACAAGTGTCCAGAGCTGATGTGGCTGTTGTGCACACCACAATTTTATGAGAATTTATTGATACTGTTGCATAAGTCATTTTTTGTAGGAAGTTTATATTCTGCTGAATACATTCTAGGCATATTTCTTCCTTCTACTCAGATTCCTCATATGTCCCATTATTTCTACTACTTCTCCTTTCTTTACGATTGTTTCTAGAATGTTTGCTTTTACATACCCAAATCCTGGGATGGCTTGAAATAAAACCGTATCTTTCCTCAACAGGAATTCCCTTTCTCTGACAGCTTTTAAAATACCTTAATTTCCTTAATGTGCTTATTACCAAAAAGAAAAGGCAGTATGCTTATGTAAAAATGTTGGAAAATAAATCATGCAAGATTCATTTATATGGAAAGTGATATAATTTGGTTCTGTGCCTCCACAGAGTAAGTCTATTAAATCTCTTTCCTTTATAAATTACCCAGTCTCAGGTTGTATCTTTATAGCAGTGTGAGAACAAACTAATACAGTAAATTGACACAGCAGAGAGTGCGGTACTGCTAAAAGAGAACCTGAAAATGTGGAAGCAACTTTGGAACTGGGTAACAGGCAGAAGTTGGAACAGTTTGGAGGGCTCCAAAGAAGACAGGAAGATGTGGGAAAGTATGGAACTATCTAGAGACCTGTCGAATGATTTTAGCCAGAATGCTGATAATGATTTGGACAATGAAGTCCAGGCTGAGGTGGTCTCAGATGGAGATGAAGAGCTTGTTGGGATCTGGAGCAAAGGTCACTCTTTCTTGCTTTAACAAAGAGGCTAGCAGCATTTTGCCCCTGCCCTAGATATCTGCAGATACTTGAACTTGAGAGAGATGATTTAAGGTATCTGGCAGAAGAAATTTATAAGCAGCAAAGTAGTTAAGATGTAATCTGGCTGTTTCTAAAAGTGTAAGCTCATATGCATGAAGAAAGAGATGTTCTTAAATTGGAACTTATATTTAAAAAGAAACCAGAGCATAAAAGTTAAAAAAATTTGCAATCTGACCATGAGGTAGAAAAGAAAAAATCAATTTTCCAGGGAGAAATTCAATCTGGCTGCAGAAATTTGCATAACTAATGAGGAATTGAATGTTAATTGCCAAGACAATGGGGAAAATGTCTCTGGGGCATTTTAGAGATCCTCACAGCAGCCCCTTCCATCACAGGTCCAGAGACCTAGAACTGAAAAATGAATTCATGGGCCAGGCCCAGGGCCCTGCTGGTTTGTGCAGTTTTGGAATATGGCATCTTGCATCCCAGCTGCTACACTATAGCTATGGCTAAAAGGGGTCAAGATACAGCTTGGGCAGTGGCTTCAGAGGGTGCAAACCCCAAACCCTGGCGGCTTCCATGAAATGTTGGGCCTGCAGGTACACAAGAGGCAAGAATTGAGGTTTGGGAACCTCCACCTAGATTTCAGAGGATGTATGGAAACTCCTGGATGTCCAGGCAGATGTCTGCTTCAGGGGCAGACTCTTCATGGAGAACCTCTTCTAGGGCAGCACAGAAGGGAAATGTGGGATTTGAACCCCCACACAGTTCCCAATGGGATACTGCCTTGTAGAACTGTAAGAGGATCACTGTACTCCAGACCCCAGGATGGTAGATCCACTTATAGCTTGCACCTGGAATAGGCACAGGCACTCAATGTAAGCCAGTGAAAGCCACCCTGGGGGCTGTACCCTGTAGAGCCATAGGGGTGGAGCTGCCCAAGGCCCTCAGAGCCCTCCTTGTATTGGTGTGCCGTGGATGTGAGACATGGGGTCAAAGGAGATTATTTTGACACATTAAGATGTAATGACTGCCTTGCTGGATTTCAGACTTGCATGGGGCCTGTAGCTTCTTTGGTTTGTTCAGTTGCTCCCATTTGGAGCAGGAGTATTTACCCAATGCCTGTACCCCATTATATCTTGGAAGTACTAACCTTTAACTTTTTTTTTTTTTTTTGTACAGGCTCATAGGCTGAAGGGACTTGCCTTGTCTCAGATAAGACTTTGGACTTGGACTTTTGAGTTAATGCTAAAATGAGTTAAGATTTTGAGGGGCGTGCCTGTTGGGATGGCATGATTGATTTTGCAATGTGAGACAGACATGAGATTTGGGAGGGGCCAGGAGTGGAGTGATATGGTATGCATGTCAAATTGTAATACCCACGTGTCAGAGGAGGGATCTGGTGACAGGTAATTTGATCATGGGGATGGATTCCCCCTATGCTGTTCTCATGATAGTGAGTCAGTTCTCCTGATATCTGATGGCTTAAAAGTATGGCACTTCCCCCTTCACTCTCCCTTTCCTGCCATCATGTGAGACATGTCTTGCTTCCCTTTTAGCTTCCTCCATGATTGTAAGTTTCCTGAGGCCTCCCAGCCATGAAGAACCATGAGGTATTTCTTTATTAACACCTCAGTCTCAGGGAGTTCTTTAGCAGTGTGAAAACGGACTTATACAGAGAGCAAAATTTAGTCAGAACAAGAATCCATCATTTGCATTCATTTATGTGAATAGCAGCAACTTTTTCTTGTGAATACCTAATTGAGTACTGTAAGTAAGCAAAACTTGTATCCAAAATAACCTGACTTACTAATATATTTAATTATTTTCATGACATAAAGTTTACACATGGATACAAGGTATTATGTTTGTAATGATAGAGCTAGGCCAGTATTTTTTTCCTCCCTAATCAATGTGTTAGTTCCCTACAATCTTTAAATAACATCAATTCAATGAGTTTTCTAATAATGTGCATAATTTAATATTTCTCTCTTATTCATGCATTAGAGAGGGACACATTCATGCATAATACATTTATATGCCTGGGCTTCTTTCTCCTAGTCGTCTTTGATAGAACACATCTCATTTTTTTTCAGAGCATGTATTGTATCTGTTTGTGTCTATGAAAGAGGTATGGGGATGACTACAGTACACTGAAAGGCATGAACCTAATCTTTTTTGATATAATATGCAGGGACCAGAGTGGAAAAAGAAAGCAAAAGGAGAACAGTTTTTAAATGAAGCCTTGTATTTTGTTCACAAAGTAGCAGATCTCCATTCATTCAGTAAATCAGAATTAAATTTGTGATCGATTCACTTCGTTATGTAATTTTTAAATGTCTAATGGCCCTTGCTTACCACATATTAATTATAAGTATACTTTTATGGATTAAGGGTCATAATACCGGTAGAATACATTTCTTTACAGATATTCCTGTTGATACAAGTATTTACGAATCATTCAAAACCTATGGTCAATTGTCATTAATGAGTGAATAATTAAATGCATAATTAATGGATTTTCATGATAGGTGACAGCGAGTAAACAATACAAAATGATAATTATGCCTCTTGCCTCTCTACTGAATAGATTACATGATGCATTTTAACTACCATAATAAACAGCGATCAGGTATTTTTTAAACGAATTTATACCACAGTTTAGATTTAAGAAAAGAGAAATTAATCATGTAATGAAATTGGCACTGAATAGGTTCATGTAATACCCAAATATTTAAAATATTTTTTTTTCTTGTTGAAGACTGAACACACACACAAACACACAATAACTTGAAATTATCAAGGTTTACGTTTTTTTCTTTTAGTCCAAAGTCCCTTAATCTAAAGCTAACTGTTACTATTGTTTGAGTTTCATGTATCTCTAAGAAAATCAAAGCATTGACAAAGTCTTCAGCACTGACTTCAAACCTTCAAAAGCCCCATATGAATATATTTAGAAATAATAACCCATTGTACAATTCTTCATTACACTTTTATTTTACCTACCATAAAAGACATCAAAATTATTCATCCTTTATGTAGATAAAAATGGGAACTACTAATCCATTAAATGCAGCTTCAAATTTAATGCAGCAGTATACAGGTGAGCAGATATTTCAACTTCAACTAAATGCATTAGGTCTTTCTAATGCTAGGCCTCTCTTTTATCTCATTTGGCGATGTATTCAAAAAATTAGCACCAAAAGCAGATGTTTAGCTTCTCATAGGATGTGCTATAACAGAGTGTGATTTATTAAATAATGACCACAGTACTACCTTATATTGAATAAAAGACTTGGAAGCCAATCCCTTTCTTTAGAAGGGAATGAGGTAGGGTTTACCTCTAGGTACCTGAGAGATCAGTTCTCAGTGTTTGCTTCCAAAACTCCCTCCCATACAGAACCAAATCAAGATTCTGTATGTCTTCAAAAACTAACATAGCCTCAAGCCATATTTTCAATAAATGTAATCTCCTGAATTATGCGCAATAGACTTGACATTATTTTTAACATCATCTGAATCATAGTTCCCAACTCATAAAAACCAAGAACAAATGTACGTACTTTTAATTGACATTTCAGAGTGTTCAATACATGATTGGAAAATAAAAAAACATGAACAATAGTAGCAAAAGGAATGGGAAATAGTAGAACATACATAAGAAGTTTAGTAAGCACAGTAAATATGTTCGATTCAATTCATTATAATAAAATAATTGCAGGAATGCTTTGATTTAGTATTATTATATTATTTTCTGTAAATGTTTTTGTAATCTCCTGGATGGTTTGAATAACCAAGCCAAGGATAATTATATGCAAATGATTAAGAGGTCAGTGGCAGATAAACTTGGAAAATACAATAAAATCAAACACATTTTAAAAGTGAAGATAAAACAATATATAATTTATTTCTAAGGGGTTTTTGGAGTGTCAAATTATGCATGAATATAAAAAAGTTATCTATATGTCAGTGAGATGAAAACATTAAAAGTCTCCCAAACATGTAGAAATATTTAATTGGTTCTAAAGAATTATTTTTTTATACTATTCACATTTCTAGATGTGATTCAAGAAAGTAACTAAAATGTTGAGTCAGATCTAGAGCTATATAGAGAAGTAAAATAAAAATCAGTCACTAAACAAATAAAGTATATTATTTCTCCTTTTCCCAGGAGAAAAAAAAAATAGCCTCACCTGGGGAGAGGCCTAACTACTCAAAAGAAACTTTACATAACACAATATCCACAAGAGAACTAGTGCAGATGCTTCATGAAGCCTGCGAGAGTTACAAAGGACACTGAGACATAAATATATGAGCAGGTAGAAGATAGTCATGAATATGAAAACAGGAGAAGGTGAATGGAAGAATGCCTTTCTTTATGTACCTCCAGTTATAATTTAATAAAAGTCCAGTGCAAGATATTTTTTAGATAAAAGTAGTTAAAAACACAACTTAAGATTTTTTAAAAATAACTACTTAGGTATGGAGGAGAAGGATTTGTGAGAGGCCATTGCTAGTGCATAACTTCAGATTTTATTTTATGGTCATTAGAATATAAAATTTGTAAATACAGGAGGAGACACTGAAGCCAATAGCAAGATGTAATGTTTAATTTAGAACTTTTATATTATGCAGCTTTACTCTAACTGTAAGCTGTTTTCCAGGAATTGTTTTATTTCTTCACATACAAAGTCTTTGTATTTGTTGTAATATTTGACAATTTTTCAAAAACAAAGAAGCACTGGTGCACCACTAAGTGGCTAAAGATAAAATGGTTTAACTTATCTTTTTAAGTAGGTAAATGAATAATATCAAAACATACTTCAAATGATAAAAAGGATTAGTTTTAAAAAATACAAAAGGACATCCAGAAAATCTGACTAGTAGATTCATTTATAATACATGCCTTAGTTAATTGATGAATATGTTTATGTAACATGAAGGACCATGAATTACACAAAGAAAATGGGCATTTCCAAATGTTCTAAATTCTGTTAACATTTCCAATATACTTTATTTTTATTTCTTACCCTGATTCCTCAGGCCATGTAAAGTGACAAAGTGACTGTCTGAAAATATTATCCATCTAATTTCTACACATCACACCATAGTGGAAATCATCCATTCTATGATCAGTAGCAGGTTATATGAAATGCTGGTGCCTGAGTTTCTGCTAGCTCCCAAGTGAGAGCTACAAAGTACCCCAACTCAGAGACTTCCAGAAGAGCTGCTGAGATATCTGTTCCAAACATTATAGAGGACAGTGCAGATGTGATGGCTGCCAGCTACAAAGAAACTCAGCCACATGTTGCGCTAGTGTAGGACTAATCAAAATCTCAGGGAGGTTTGCATGAGGCTCTGACAGTGGTGAGGCAGCAGCAGTAGTCTCTCAGTCACCAAAACCCCAAAACGAGAGGCAATTTGAAAGAGTGGAGGAGAAATGTCTGTTCATATCCTTTGCCCACTTTTTGATGGGGTTGTTTGTTTTTTTCTTGTAAATTTGTTTGAGTTCTTTGTAGGTTCTGGATATTAGCCCTTTGTCAGATGAGTAGATTGCAAAAATTTTCTCCCATTCTGTAGGTTGCCTGTTCACTCTGATGGTAGTTTCTTTTGCTGTGCAGAAGCTCTTTAGTTTAATGAGATCCCATTTGTCAATTTTGGCTTTTGCTGCCGTTGCTTTTGGTGTTTTAGACATGAAGTCTTTGCCCATGCCTATGTCCTGAATGGTACTACCTAGGTTTTCCTCTAGGATTTTTATGGTATTAGGTCTAACATTTAAGTCTCTAATCCATCTTGAATTAATTTTCGTATAAGGAGTAAGGAAAGGATCCAGTTTCAGCTTTCTACTTATGGCTAGCCAATTTTCCCAGCACCATTTATTCAATAGGGAATCCTTTCCCCATTTCTTGTTTCTCTCAGGTTTGTCAAAGATCACATGGCTGTAGATGTGTGGTATTATTTCTGAGGACTCTGTTCTGTTCCATTGGTCTATATCTCTGTTTTGGTACCAGTACCATGCTGTTTTGGTTACTGTAGCCTTGTAACATAGTTTGAAGTCAGGTAGCGTGATGCCTCCAGCTTTGTTCTTTTGACTTAGGATTGTCTTGGAGATGCGGGCTCTTTTTTGGTTCCATATGAACTTTAAAGCAGTTTTTTCCAATTCTGTGAAGAAACTCATTGGTAGCTTGATGGGGATGGCATTGAATCTATAAATTACCTTGGGCAGTATGGCCATTTTCACGATATTGATTCTTCCTATCCATGAGCATGGTATGTTCTTCCATTTGTTTGTGTCCTCTTCTATTTCACTGAGCAGTGGTTTGTAGTTCTCCTTGAAGAGGTCCTTTACATCCCTTGTAAGTTGGATTCCTAGGTATTTTATTCTCTTTGAAGCAATTGTGAATGGAAGTTCATTCCTGATTTGGCTCTCTGTTTGTCTGTTACTGGTGTATAAGAATGCTTGTGATTTTTGCACATTAATTTTGTATCCTGAGACTTTGCTGAAGATGCTTATCAGCTTAAGGAGATTTTGGGCTGAGACAATGGGGTTTTCTAAATATACAATCATGTCATCTGCAAACAGGGACAATTTGACTTCTTCTTTTCCTAACTGAATACCCTTGATTTCTTTCTCTTGCCTAATTGCCCTAGCCAGAACTTCCAACATTCATACAGCCAACAGACACATGAAAAAATGCTCATCATCACTGGCCATCAGAGAAATGCAAATCAAAACCACAATGAGATACCATCTCACACCAGTTAGAATGGCGATCATTAAAAAGTCAGGAAACAACAGGTGCTGGAGAGGATGTGGAGAAGTAGGAACACTTTTACACTGTTGGTGGGATTGTAAACTAGTTCAACCATTATGGAAAACAGTATGGCGATTCCTCAAGGATCTAGAACTAGATGTACCATATGACCCAGCCATCCCATTACTGGGTATATACCCAAAGGATTATAAATTATGCTGCTATAAAGACACATGCACACGTATGTTTATTGCGGCACTATTCACAATAGCAAAGACTTGGAATCAACCCAAATGTCCATCAGTGACAGATTGGATTAAGAAAATGTGGCACATATACACCATGGAATACTATGCAGCCATAAAAAAGGATGAGTTTGTGTCCTTTGTAGGGACATGGATGCAGCTGGAAACCATCATTCTTAGCAAACTATCACAAGAACAGAAAACCAAACACCGCATGTTCTCACTCATAGGTGGGAACTGAACAATGAGATCACTTGGACTCAGGAAGGGGAACATCACACACCGGGGCCTATCATGGGGAGGGGAGAGGGGGGAGGGATTGCATTGGGAGTTATACCTGATGTAAATGACGAGTTGATGGGTGCAGCACACCAACATGGCACTAGTATACATATGTAACAAACCTGCACGCTATGCACATGTACCCTACAACTTAAAGTATAATAATAATAAATAAATTAAAAAAAAAAAAAAGAAAGAAAGAGTGGAGGAAACTTTCAGCAATCAATGTTCCCAAAACATATAGATCTTTGAAAGAAATGTAGGTTTGCTACCAAAGTAAAACTCTAGTTAGTAAGACGAGCAGCAGAGGAAAGAAGGCCAGATTGTTGGAGCTCAGAAAATTCCTTCAAGAATACATGTGCTTCAAGTTAGGGGACTGATAAAATCAAATGGACCAGCAGAGCTCACAGAGGTATAGAAGAAAAGCACAACCAAACAGATGATACAATGCAAAAACCCAGAATGGGCTTGTCTGTTCTGTCTAGCAAATATTACAAAAGTCAATTTCTGGACTTTTTAACAGGATAAACAAGTCAGCGAAAAGAACAAGAACAAGAACAAGGTCAGGGAACATATCACTTCTCTTTTCCTGGGAGGTGCTTTAAACATTTCGGAACACGATAGATTTTGGAGCTAACATTTCCCTTCATTTATTTTTATATCTTGCTTATGCTTGTTTTTTTACTGCTAAGCTGTAAAATTGTTTAAATGTTCTAAGTGATCAATTGCATAGACATGTTGCTTGGCTATTGGCATTGCAATCTCTGCTTTTGGCTACTATGAAAGTTGAAATTCATGATATCAAATGATCTATACTCATAAATTCTTTTAAAATTGCACAATTCTAATAATGACTCATCCCGGAAGGAAAAAAGGTAATAAGTATTGTTATGGGTTGAATTGTGTCTCACCCAAATTTATATTTTGAAGTCCTAAACCCCAGTGACTCAGAATGTAACTCTATCTGGAGATGGGATTTTTACAGAAGTAGTAAAGTTGAAATGAGATCATCAGGGTGGGCCCGAATCTAATATAATCTATGTCCCTTTAAAGGGGAGAAATTTGGGCATATTAATAGATACAAACATAGAAAGAACATCATGTGAAGATGAATTTGTGGTGCTTCCATAAGCCAAGGGATGCCAAAGATTACCAGCAACCACAAGTAGCTAGACAATAGGCTGAAACAGATGCTTTCTCACAGCCTTCAGAAGGAACCAACCCTGCCAGTACCTGAATGTTTATCTTCCAGCCTTCACAATTGTGAGGCAACACATTTCTGTTAAATTTAAGTGACCACTTGTACTTCAGTACACCAGCCCTAGCAGACAAATATAGATCTTCACACATAAAGTGTATTATAGGAAGATTCTATATGACTATATGCAATTCTGTTTCCAGTTTTCAGAGCGCTGCCTGTCCAGTAAAAATCCTGTTGTGGACTACGAAGTTTAAACATGAGAGTAGCCACCACAGTTCCCTTGCAATTGGACAACAAAATAGTATTACTACTATGTCTGGCTTTTGGCAAGCAGCCATGTGTATTGGTAATCCTTTATTTCTTATATTACTCTGTAATGAAAACTGAAACTAATTTTCCTTCATCCAACAAGCGATATTATATAACTCTACTATCCTGAACTCATCAGTAATATATCATCAAAATAATGGACAAACTCAAGAACAATGTGAAGTGCTCATGGATAGTCAGGCAGTCTTGTAAAGTAATGTCTTTATTTGAGAAAAGAGTGGTATTTTTTCCTAATATAAGCATACGAAGAAACAAATGTAAATACTTTAGAGGCTCCCACAAAATTCAGCATATTTTGGTTTTAGAAAATTTTAGTTCTGAATAATTTCCTTTGTATTTTCTTCTATGATCCATGAATTAATTAACAGTCTGTTGCTTAATTATTTGGAGATTTTCTAGATATCTCGTTGTTTTAGTTTACAAAATTCCATTGATTGTGGTAAAGAAACATACTCTGCATGACTTCAATAAGTTGAAATTTGATAAAAAAGTTCAATGGCCCAGCATATGATGTATCTTGGAAAATGTTCCAGGTGAATTTGAAAAAAAAAATTGTATAATTTGAATATCAGGTGGAGGACTCTGTAATGTCAGTTGGGTTAAATAGTTTAATAGTGTTCATCTTTCTACCAAAATATCTGAAGTTTCTATTTCTCTTAATTTTAATCATTGGTGCTTTGTATATTTTGAAACTCTGTTATTAAATCCATACACATTTAGGCTTCTTATTCCTTTTTGATGTATTGATCATTTTATAAGCATGATAGATTTCTATTATTTATAGTTTTTAGAAGTTTGAGCAAAGTATGACTAGGTGTGGTTTCCTTTGTATTTAATCTATTTTGTGTTTTGTGAGATTCCTGAATCTGTGGATTGTTTCTGAGCAGTTACAACTGGCCTGTTACTGCACCATAATAGAGGAGAAATCAAATTATTGAAAGAAAAGTCATGACTCAACCATTCTCATTCTGCAGTAGGTCCTTGCAAAACTAAGTGGACAAGATTCAGATAGTTCTACTGTTAAATCGAAATAATAGTCCCAATTAAAGAAAAACATGCACCCAAGACCATACACCAATAACTGCTTCCAGTTAGACATGGGAAAGCCTTTTCTATAGTAACAACAATGATTAAAAAGGACTTAGTGGGGCATTGCTCATAATACTTGGCGCCTAAATTGATAGCATACTTGACTCCAAAACAGCCCACCTCTGGACTGTGATAAAGCAAATAGAATGTCATAGCTATCCATCATAATGATGATAAATTGCTGCTATCTCAATCTATTAAGTATATTTTTTCTTATAGTATTCATAATTATAGTGTAAGATTTCTTGATGTGGGCACTGTTGATACTTTGGAGCAAATAATTGTTTCATTCAGGGACTATTATGGGCATTGTAGAATGTTTAGTACCATCCCTGGCCTCTACTTATGAGGTGCCAATAACATCTGAGCCACTGACTGATACTGGCCTTTGGCCTGTTAGGAACTGGACTGCACAGCAGGAGGTGGGTGGCCTGTGAATGAGCATTACCACCTGAGCTCTGCCTTCTGTCAATTCAGTGGCAGCACTAGATTGTCATAGGAGCACAAACTCTATTGGAAACTGTGCACTTCAGGGATCTAGGTTGCATAGTCCTTATGAGAATCTAACTAATGTGTGATAATCTGAGGTTTAATAGTTCATCTCAAAACCCTCCTCCACCCTGTCCATGGAAAAATTTTCTTCCACAAAACTTGTCCCTGGTTCCAATAAGGTTAGGGACTGCTGCTATAGGGCAAACCTCCTTGAAACTTACTACTTTCTAAGTTTTGTTTCTGGAGGTGTTGGGAGATACCTGTTTAATCACTCATCTGGGTAAGATTATTGGTCCACCCAAGTAGATATGGTACAGTACTTGGCTTCTTTCCTTTGGATACACATGGAAAAATATATTCATGAATTTGTTCTTCATATTATACCTGCAAATTCCTATATGAAGTAATATGGCTAGAGAAAAAATATTAGACTTAGCCAGTAAAGCATGTTACCCGTCATGTCCTCCATAGATTACTAAAGCCATGTTGTAACCCATCATGATAACCACCAAAAGGACTGAAATGACTAACATAATATTTTTCCGACTTATGTAATTGCCAACTCTACCAACCTTCCCCATATTCACCTCTATAGGACCATTGGTCACATTTTAGTTAGCTATTTAAAGATACCTATGAACATACATGCTTAGCTAATTTTTTATGCACCCAAGAGTGGAAGGAAACAGATATTGTGAAAGCAAATAGAAAGTACTAAAGTAAACTTTTTAGTGTCTCTGTTTTAACTTCAGTAGATAGATAGCTAATATTGCTCAGAGAGTGGACACTAAGATAAACATCAACAAAAATGTAAGCTTTGCCTTAGGTGATTCTACAGCCACCATACTCTGCCTTTAGATGTTATGCATGGTGAAAAAAATGATAATAATTGGATTTACATGGAACACAGTATTAAAGAAAAGGAAAAGGGGCAGTCTTGCTCATGCATGAGAAGCCATGACATCCAATCCTGAGAAACAAATTAGGAAAGCAGAGAAAGGTAGGCAATAGTTCTCTAGTTTTCTTAGAGATGGGAACAAGAAGCTCCAATCAACTTTCTATGGTTTTCTCAGGTGGAAGCTCATCAATTTACTTTTTTGCAATGTTGTCTATGTCCCTTCTCATCTGATCCACCTGCATGAGATCTTGATTCTCACATTCCAGGAAATGTTTCAAATACTTCTGTGACCTGAATGACGCAGAATTGAAGGGGAGACATGTAATAATCCTGTAAAAACTGAGGTTCACACTAAGGAGAGATGGTTCTGGATTGTCCTGGAGGCTCATTTTGTCTCTTCTTTTGGTAGACTAGTAAAGAGTGAACTAGCAGATCAGAGTTGGCCCCATGGAAGAACAGAATGATATCAGCCACAGAACATGGGACTCGCCACCTTCTATCAGTCCACCTTTTTAAGCCAGAGAACTATTTTTACATGTTTGCATAACTGCCTCTATCTTTTGATTTAAATCGTTATATATTACATAAATCATGTGTAATGGACTAGGAACTTCTCTACCGAGAAATTGGTCATAGTAGATGCAGTCCATCTATATTAACCTGCCTTTGAGCTCAGGAATAACTGTTTGAGAATGTGATATTCTTTTATATAAACTTCATGTATGTTTTCCCCAACAAAGCTTATTTTATATATTTACAACATGTGTGATTAGTGTTACCTGTCTATAACCCCTTCACACAATAGTTTTATCCTACAATATCCTGCAATGCTCATAATTATTATCACATAATATATTTTAAAAATATTTATTATGCTACCACTATTTTATGTATTTAATGCGTTGAAACTCTCTAAAATGTCATTAATACAATCAATGGAACTTTAAAATTTCTTCTAAATACATGTATGATAAGGAAAAATCTATTTCATGATATTTCAATTAACTCTCAAAATACTCATAAACCTTAATACTGTCATTATTATTAAAAGCTTTTAGCTTTGGAGAAAAAGTAAGATTGATTTTGTAATACATCATTGATAAGATCCTGCGCAATAAAAAACTTACAAAAATTAAATTTCATCAAAATGTGAGTTTAAATTCAAATTCTGAAAAAAATTATGTATAATATTTTTGATGTAAAAAATTATTTAAAATGTAAAAAAATGCTAGTTACAAAAATAATTAGGGATATAATTTTTTAATGTAATAAAAATTTTTTAATGTAATACAAATATTATACCCCAAATTATTTTTGTAACTAGCATAATTTAGCATATGTTGTTTTCAAACAGTTTTAAACATCTTTTTAAAATATGCAGTGTCTTGGTAATGGAATATAATGAATTTCAATGAAATTTCTATATATGTATTATCATAGTGAAAGTCAGAGAGTGTAATTAAAATGCAATAAACGATGACATGGACAAAAAGCCTTATTCAAAAGGATACATATTATATGATTTCATGTATATAAAGTTTTAGAAAGGGCAAAAATATCAGAACAGTGGCTGCCACTGGAAGGTTGGAATTGGAATTGATTAGAAAGAAATATCAATTTGCTTTATAAGATAATGGTAATATTTTATATGTGAATAGAGGACTTGGTTATATAGGTTAAAAATCATTTATTAAAAGTTAGATAACATACACTTAATATTTCTGGATTTTACATTATTCGAAAAGAAGAAAAAGAAATGTTGAGTTCTAATTAATAACACGAATGCTTTACTATTTAGAGGAACATTTGCTGATGTGTGCAGTTTACCTTAAAATGCATCCAAAAATAACATGAATTGATAGATGGGCATATTAATGATAGAATCTAGATGGTGAGTATATAGATGTTGACTTAAAAATTCCTTTGAGTTTGCTATATTTGTGAGAGTTTTTATTATAAAAATGTTATGAATTAAATATAATACACTTTTAGAAGTATAATTAAATTATAACAAAGTAATATAAATGTGAAGATAATATAAAAATAACAATGTAATGAAATAAGACAAGTAACATATAAATTAGAATGTTAGCTAAGTACAAAACATATTGACAATTAAAAATAATATGCAACAATAAAAAATCCCCAGTTGGACCATATAAGTCAAGAGAATATTGTTAATGCCTTACAGGATGAGTACATAGGGTGTAATTGTTATGAACAATATGGAAAATGTTATAATAATGAGAAAAACTGAGGTGAAAAGAGCTAAGATTTGCATTATATATAAATTTTTCTTATACAAAACTTTCTTCAAAGGTAATATATAGGAAGGCAATTTTGTAAAGCATTGTGTAGAATACTACTAATGTAACAAAAATTATAAATGTGAAATATAAAAAGACATAGAATAAATATAAAATTAACTTTCTAAAAGCCAGATTTACCCCTTATCCAATTTTCTTTGAAAGATCATGATATCCTTTTTATGGAAAGTATTCAAAAGATTCTTGAAAAAATTCAACAATATAATGAAATGGCTATTTCAACACAAAACATAATGTGGAACAAGATACATTCTCAAGATTCCAACTCTGAAGACTTCTCATTGCAATTCATGGTTATTCCTTTCTCTAAAATGACAATGTTGTATTGTTTAGCAGTTACACTTTCTGTTTAACAAAATAATCACAATATCTCATATAAATATATTTTTTACAAATCCCTTCACATTCAGCTTTTTTATCCCTACAATAAACTAAAGTAACCAACTTTTTTTTTTTAATTTATTTATTATTATTGTACTTTAAGTTGTAGGGTACATGTGCGTAACGTGCAGGTTTGTTACATATGTATACTTGTGCCATGTTGGTGTGCTGCACCCATCAACTCATCATTTACATCAGATATAACTCCCAATGCAATCCCTCCCCTCTCCCCACTCCCCGTGATAGGCCCCTGTGTGTGATGTTCCCCTTCCTGAGTCCAAGTGATCTTATTGTTCAGTTCCCACCTATGAGTGAGAACATGCGGTGTTTGGTTTTCTGTTCTTGTGATAGTTTGCTAAGAATGATGGTTTCCAGCTGCATCCATGTCCCTACAAAGGACACAAACTCATCCTTTTTGATGGCTGCATAGTATTCCATGGTGTATATGTGCCACATTTTCTTAATCCAATCTGTCACTGATGGACATTTGGGTTGATTCCAAGTCTTTGCTATTGTGAATAGTGCTGCAATAAACATACGTGTGCATGTGTCTTTATAGCAGCATAATTTATAATCCTTTGGGTATATACCCAGTAATGGGATGGCTGGGTCATATGGTACATCTAGTTCTAGATCCTTGAGGAATCGCCATACTGTTTTCCATAATGGTTGAACTAGTTTACAATCCCACCAACAGTGTAAAAGTGTTCTTATTTCTCCACATCCTCTCCAGCACCTGTTGTTTCCAGACTTTTTAATGATCGCCATTCTAACTGGTGTGAGATGGTATCTCATTGTGGTTTTGATTTGCATTTCTCTGATGGCCAGTGATGATGAGCATTTTTTCATGTGTCTGTTGGCTGTATGAATGTCTTCTTTTGAGAAATGTCTGTTCATATCCTTTGCCCACTTTTTGATGGGGTGGTTTGTTTTTTTCTTGTAAATTTGTTTGTGTTCTTTGTAGGATCTGGATATTAGCCCTTTGTCAGATGAGTAGATTGCAAAAATTTTCTCCCATTCTGTAGGTTGCCTGTTCACTCTAATGGTAGTTTCTTTTGCTGTGCAGAAGCTCTTTAGTTTAATGAGATCCCATTTGTCAATTTTGGCTTTTGCTGCCGTTGCTTTTGGTGTTTTAGACATGAAGTCTTTGCCCATGCCTATGTCCTGAATGGTACTACCTAGGTTTTCCTCTAGGATTTTTATGGTATTAGGTCTAACATTTAAGTCTCTAATCCATCTTGAATTAATTTTCGTATAAGGAGTAAGGAAAGGATCCAGTTTCAGCTTTCTACTTATGGCTAGCCAATTTTCCCAGCACCATTTATTAAATAGGGAATCCTTTCCCCATTTCTTGTTTCTCTCAGGTTTGTCAAAGATCACATGGCTGTAGATGTGTGGTATTATTTCTGAGGACTCTGTTCTGTTCCATTGGTCTATATCTCTGTTTTGGTACCAGTACCATGCTGTTTTGGTTACTGTAGCCTTGTAACATAGTTTGAAGTCAGGTAGCGTGATGCCTCCAGCTTTGTTCTTTTGACTTAGGATTGTCTTGGAGATGCGGGCTCTTTTTTGGTTCCATATGAACTTTAAAGCAGTTTTTTCCAATTCTGTGAAGAAACTCATTGGTAGCTTGATGGGGATGGCATTGAATCTATAAATAACCTTGGGCAGTATGGCCATTTTCACGATATTGATTCTTCCTATCCATGAGCATGGTATGTTCTTCCATTTGTTTGTGTCCTCTTTTATTTCACTGAGCAGTGGTTTGTAGTTCTCCTTGAAGAGGTCCTTTACATCCCTTGTAAGTTGGATTCCTAGGTATTTTATTCTCTTTGAAGCAATTGTGAATGGAAGTTCATTCCTGATTTGGCTCTCTGTTTGTCTGTTACTGGTGTATAAGAATGCTTGTGATTTTTGCACATTAATTTTGTATCCTGAGACTTTGCTGAAGTTGCTTATCAGCTTAAGGAGATTTTGGGCTGAGACAATGGGGTTTTCTAAATATACAATCATGTCATCTGCAAACAGGGACAATTTGACTTCTTCTTTTCCTAACTGAATACCCTTGATTTCTTTCTCTTGCCTAATTGCCCTAGCCAGAACTTCCAACACTATGTTGAATAGGAGTGGTGAGAGAGGGCATCCCTGTCTTGTGCCAGTTTTCAAAGGGAATTTTTCCAGTTTTTGCCCATTCAGTATGATATTGGCTGTGGGTTTGTCATAAATAGCTCTTATTATTTTGAGGTACGTTCCATCAATACCAAATTTATTGAGCGTTTTTAGCATGAAGGGCTGTTGAATTTTGTCAAAAGCCTTTTCTGCATCTATTGAGATAATCATGTGGTTCTTGTCTTTGGTTCTGTTTATATGCTGGATTATGTTTATTGATTTGCGAATGTTGAACCAGCCTTGCTTCCCAGGGATGAAGCCCACTTGATCATGGTGGATAAGCTTTTTGATGTGTTGCTGAATCCGGTTTGCCAGTATTTTATTGAGGATTTTTGTATCGATGTTCATCAGGGATATTGGTCTAAAATTCTCTTTTTTTGTTGTGTCTCTTCCAGGCTTTGGTATCAGGATGATGTTGGCCTCATAAAATGAGTTAGGGAGGATACCCTCTTTTTCTGTTGATTGGAATAGTTTCAGAAGGAATGGTACCAACTCCTCCTTCTACCTCTGGTAGAATTCAGCTGTGAATCCATCTGGTCCTGGACTTTTTTTGGTTGGTAGGCTATTAATTATTGCCTCAATTTCAGAGCCTTCTATTGGTCTATTCAGGGATTCAACTTCTTCCTGGTTTAGTCTTGGACGAGTGTAAGTGTCCAGGAAATTATCCATTTCTTCTAGATTTTCCAGTTTATTTGCGTAGAGGTGTTTATAGTATTCTGATGGTAGTTTGTATTTCTGTGGGGTCGGTGGTGATATCCCCTTTATCATTTTTAATTGCGTCGATTTGATTCTTCTCTCTTTTCTTCTTTATTAGTCTTGCTAGGGGTCTGTCAATTTTGTTGATCTTTTCAAAAAACCAACTCCTGGATTCATTGATTTTTTGGAGAGTTTTTTGTGTCTCTATCTCCTTCAGTTCTGCTCTGATCTTAGTTATTTCTAGCCTTCTGCTAGCTTTCGAATGTGTTTGCTCTTGCTTCTCTAGTTCTTTTAATTGTGATGTTAGAGTGTCAATTTTAGATCTTTCCTGCTTTCTCTTGTGGGCATTTAGTGCTATAATTTCCCTCTACACACTGCTTTAAATGTGTCCCAGAGATTCTGGTATGTTGTATCTTTGTTCTCATTGGTTTCAAAGAACATCTTTATTTCTACCTTCATTTTGTTATATACCCAGTAGTCATTCGGGAGCAGGTTGTTCAGTTTCCATGTAGTTGAGCGGTTTTGATTAATTTTCTTAGTCCTGAGTTCTAGTTTGATTGCACTGTGGTCTGAGAGACAGTTTATTATAATTTCTGTTATTTTATATTTGCTGAGCAGTGCTTTACTTCCTGCTATGTAGTCAGTTTTGGAATAAGTGCGATATGGTGCTGAGAAGAATGTATATTCTGTTGATTTGGGGTGGAGAGTTCTATAGATGTCTATTTGGTCTGCTTGCTGCAGCGATGAGTTCAATTCCTGGATATCCTTGTTAACTTTCTGTCTCGTTGATCTGTCTAATGTTGACAGTGGAGTGTTGAAGTCTCCCATTATTATTGTATGGGAGTCTAAGTCTCTTTGTCAGTCTCTAAGGACTTGCTTTATGAATCTGGGTGCTCCTGTATTGGGTGCATATATATTTAGGATAGTTAGCTCTTCCTGTTGAATTGATCCCTTTACCATTATGTAATGGCCGTCTTTGTCTCTTTTGATCTTTGATGCTTTAAAGTCTGTTTTATCAGAGACTAGTATTGCAACCCCCCTTTTTTTTTGTTCTCCATTTGCTTGGTAAATCTTCCTCCATCCCTTTATTTTGAGCCTATGTATGTCTCTGCGTGTGAGATGGGTCTCCTGAATACAGCAGACTGATGGGTCTTGACTCTTTATCCAGTTTGCCAGTCTGTGTCTTTTAATTGGAGCATTTAGTCCATTTACATTTAAGGTTAAGATTGTTATGTGTGAACTTGATCCTGCCATTATGATATTAACTGGTTATTTTGCTCGTTAGTTGATGCAGTTTCTTCCTAGCCTCGATGGTCTTTACATTTTGGCATGTTTTTGCAATGGCTGGTACCGGTTGTTCCTTTCCATGTTGAGTGCTTCCTTCAGGGTCTCTTGTAAGGCAGGCCTAGTGGTGACAAAATCTCTAAGCGTTTGCTTATCTGTAAAGGATTTTATTTCTCCTTCACTTATGAAACTTAATTTGGCTGGATATGAAATTCTGGGTTGAAAATTCTTTTCTTTAAGAATGTTGAATATTGGCCCCCACTCTCTTCTGGCTTGTAGAGTTTCTGCCGAGAGATCTGCTGTTAGTCTGATGGGCTTCCCTGTGTGGGTAACCCGACCTTTCTCTCTGGCTGCCCTTAAGATTTTTTCCTTCATTTCAACTTTGGTGAATCTGGCAATTATGTGTCTTGGAGTTGCGCTTCTCGAGGAGTATCTTTGTGGCGTTCTCTGTATTTCCTGGATTTGAATGTTGGCCTGCCCTACTAGGTTGGGGAAGTTCTCCTGGATGATATCCTGAAGAGTGTTTTCCAACTTGCTTCCATTTTCCCCCTCACTTTCAGGCACCCCAATCAGGCGTAGATTTGGTCTTTTTACATAATCCCATACTTCTTGCAGGCTTTGTTCATTTCTTTTTCTTCTTTTTTCTTTTGGTTTCTCTTCTCGCTTCATTTCATTCATTTGATCCTCAATCGCAGATACTCTTTCTTCCAGTTGATCGAGTCGGTTACTGAAGCTTGTGCATTTGTCACGTATTTCTCGTGTCATGGTTTTCATCTCTTTCATTTCGTTTATGACCTTCTCTGCATTAATTACTCTAGCCATCAATTCTTCCACTTTTTTTTCAAGATTTTTAGTTTCTTTGCGCTGGGTATGTAATTCCTCCTTTAGCTCTGAGAAATTTGATGGACTGAAGCCTTCTTCTCTCATCTCGTCAAAGTCATTCTCCGTCCAGCTTTGATCCGTTGCTGGCGATGAGCTGCGCTCCTTTGCCGGGGGAGATGCGCTCTTATTTTTTGAATTTCCAGCTTTTCTGCCCTGCTTTTTCCCCATCTTTGTGGTTTTATCTGCCTCTGGTCTTTGATGATGGTGATGTACTGATGGGGTTTTGGTGTAGGTGTCCTTCCTGTTTGATAGTTTTCCTTCTAACAGTCAGGACCCTCAGCTGTAGGTCTGTTGGAGATTGCTTGAGGTCCACTCCAGACCCTGTTTGCCTGGGTATCAGCAGCAGAGGTTGCAGAAGATAGAATATTGCTGAACAGCGAGTGTACCTGTCTGATTCTTTCTTTGGAGGCTTCCTCTCAGGGGTGTACTCCACCCTGTGAGGTGTGGGGTGTCAGACTGCCCCTAGTGGGGGATGTTTCCCAGTTAGGCTACTCAGGGGTCAGGGACCCACTTGAGCAGGGAGTCTGTCCCTTCTCAGATCTCAACTTCCGTGTTGGGAGATCCACTGCTCTCTTCAAAGCTGTCAGACAGAGTCGTTTGCGTCTGCAGAGGTTTTGGCTACGTTTGTTATTGCCCTGTCCCCAGAGGTGGAGTCTACAGAGACAGGCAGGTTTCCTTGAGCTGCTGTGAGCTCCACCCAGTTCCAGCTTCCCAGCAGCTTTGTTTACCTACTTAAGCCTCAGCAATGGTGGGCGCCCCTCCCCCAGCCTCGCTGCTGCCTTGCTGGTAGATCACAGACTGCTGTGCTAGCAATGAGGGAGGCTCCGTGGGTGTGGGACCCTCCCGGCCAGGTGTGGGATATGATCTCCTGGTGTGCCTGTTTGCTTAAAGCGCAGTATTGGGGTGGGAGTTACCCGATTTTCCAGGTGTTGTGTGTCTCAGTTCCCCTGGCTAGGAAAAGGGATTCCCTTCCCCCTTGCGCTTCCCAGGTGAGGCGATGCCTCGCCCTCCTTCAGCTCTCGCTGGTCGGGCTGCAGCAGCTGACCAGCACCAATCGTCCGGCACTCCCCAGTGAGATGAACCCAGTACCTCAGTTGAAAATGCAGAAATCACCGGTCTTCTGTGTTGCTCGCACTGGGAGTTGGAGACTGGAGCTGTTCCTATTCGGCCATCTTGCTCCGCCCTAAGTAACCAACTTTTAATGCCTTAATTTCAGTCTGTGTCCAAAGTATTTACTTGGGGCCACAGAGTATATACTTACCTAATTTTTAATATTGAGAATAAAACTCTCTATCAATATATTTGTCTTCTTTTATAGGCTGTTTTCCTTCTAGTTCTTTATAAATTAAATGATCTTTATTCAACTCTGATTTCTTTACACATGTTGATCTTTTTATGTATAAAAATACTGAATCACAAGAACACACATTTTGATAAACAGCAATCAGTTATCACTTGGGAACTATTAAAATCTGACTAATGAGGCTTATTCATTGAGATTATCTTTTAATAATTTTGATTTTAGGGACCAAATTATATTTTAAACATTCATTCTGGGTAATTATAAAATTTGAGAAATATTACTTTAAATAAGTGTTCCAAAAGAAATTCTTCCCAGTTTTCTTATCCATTAGTTCTTACAAATGCTTGTAGTGATAGCCTCATTGGCTTGGTAATATATAATTTTCAATACCTTAATTTAGAAAACATTGGCAATTAAATAACTTTTATATTATGGTTTCATTTGTTGAAATGATTGGAAGTAGATCAAATAGAAGTTATCATCTCCCCAAAATTTATAGACTACAGACATTAACACCCTGCATTTTCTTAAGTCAAACAGTCTCAAAATTCTTAAATAATACTGGAGTTAAATAGGTGTTTGTGCCAGGGGTGACTAGGAAAGAAACTAGAATTTAGTAAGCAATGATGACAGAGGTTTGGCATAACATTAACTTGGATAATCACTCCAGCTAAAAGATATATAAACTCCGGGTAGAAAAAATAAGTCATTAGATGAAAAAGATACTTGCACACATGTTTATAGTAGTACAATGTCCAACTGCAAAATTGTGGAACCAACACAAATGCCCATCAATCAACAAGTGGATAAAGAAGCTGCTGTATACACATACGATGTAATACTTCTCAGTCATAAAAAGGAATGAATTAATGGCATTCGCAGCAACCTGGATGAGACTGGAGACTATTACTCTAAGTGAAGTAACTCAGGAATGGAAAACCAAACATCAGATGTTCTCACTGATAAGTGGGAGCTAAGCTACGAGGATGCAAACGCATAAGAATGATACAATGGACTTTGGGGACTTGGGGGGAAGGATAGGAGGGGGCAAGGGATAAAAGACTACAAATAAGGTGCAATGCAGTGTGTACTGCTCTGGTGATGGGTGCACCAAAATCTCACAAATTACCACTAAAGAATTTACACATGTAACCAACACCATCTGTGCCCCAATAACCTATGGAAAAATAAAAAACGAAGATACCTTTACTAATCACTGCCAAAATATCGAAAATTCTGATATTATACCTGTTGATATGTATTTGATTTAGTATTTTAAAACTATCTTCAAAATATATCAAAACAAGAATTCCAATGCATCATATGTAGTTACAACTACATACGGTTAGATTTCCTCAAGAACAAGCATAGGAAGAGGTTAGGAGAATCAAGAAAGGGGACCAAATTTTGTGGCTGGAGTCAGTCCAAAAGAGAGTTTTACTACAAAAATATCATGGAAGACAAATCATGAAACTAAATATTTGGTCATGATCCAAGAGCCAAAAGTAGGAAAAAACCAAAATGGATAATTTGGGAGTTGAGGAGTCAAACAAAGGATCAAGTAAGGTTAATTGGGCAAAGTATCAAGAACCATAGTAGAACAGGTGTGCATTAAATCACAGTCAGGTCTAGAAAAAATTTGAAGAAATCAGTTTATCTAACATAATATATCTTTTTGTCTTTTCCCCACTCCCCTGAAACCCTAAAATCTTTTCATTGCTGTAATTCTCTCCACTTTAGGGAAGAATAATTTTATGGTCTCAAAAGTTTCTTTGAGATTTCTGGAAAAATAACGGTTTTGTTGTATCTTGAGTTCAGTAGGTCATTGGACACAATTTTGCATGTTATCTTTGTGAAAATAGTTGGGTAATAAAAATTTGACAATAAATAGATTCAATTAGAACTAACTATGTAACTTTTTGAAAGTTTATTATTCCAATCAGGTCAATCTAATTGGAAGATGCTATGTTGGAATTAGCCAACAAATGGAATGAAAGAATTAATATAGCCAATATCTTTATTTAATAGAAAACTAATATGAAATGAGAAATAAAATTATGAATATAAACTGAAATATAATATCTTTCATCTAATATGAAATGAGTTGACCAATTTTACAATTTATTAGCCATGTTGGAAAAAAGTTATTTTAGTTATTATCTCACCATAGGACAACTATATTCACATGACCTCAAAGTAGGCAATCTGAATCATTCTCTTTGGATGAGACTTACCATAACTGTGTGTGTGAGTAGCACAATTTAATGAGTTTGCTAAAATATTGTACTAACTGCTGAAATAAAAGAGGTGATATAGAATGGTGAAAAAATTATAAACTCTGTCATATAAATAAAGATTGTTGGAATTAGATATCTTTAGCAAACAGAAAAGAAGACCTGGAGGGTGAGACGAGGACATCATCAGTCTTAATATTTTCCTACTGTTTAAGTTCATTGCTATTCAATGCAACAATAACCACTTCTTTAATTATTTGACAACACATGCAGTCTTTCTGTTCAAGTTGTCTGAAAATCATTGATCCTAACATCAAAGTGTAGATGGTTTTTAAGGGCTGTCATGTGAAAGAAGAAGAAGAATTCTCATTTTATGCTGGAGGGCAAAAGTAGAATAAATGGTTAGATGAACCAATGAGGTAAATTTTAACTTATATATTAAATTAATATCACACAATTTAGCCCATTATCTGTAATATTTAACCAAAGGTTACCTACATAACTACTTTCAATCACACAATATAAAGTGGATTTTTGTTTATGTAGAAGTAGTTTCACTAATATCCATTAGTGCCCACCTAATATCTCACTAATGGATATCCATTAGTGAGATATTAGTTTCACTAATATCCATTAGTGCTCATTTCAAATCTTAAGGTTGTAATATTTTAATTTTTAAGAAAAAAACAATTTGTCAAAGTTTTTTTTCTACATTAAAATATCCCATTAATTATATAATTACTTTAACCAACTTTTTATCAAATCTGAGATGCAGATTAAACAGAAAGTAAACATCAATCAATTGATATCCATCGATTTCTATTTCCTTATGTTTTGTTTAATCTGTATATCATTCAGTGGTCAGTTACCGTTAAAATTGATATTATTACTCTGAGTTATCAATACTTGTTTCATAGCATTCACTGGCTCAAATTGCTCTATTAAATTCGAGACGATAAAAGAAACTTCACACCTTCAAAATATCTTGTAATTCTGGAATTCTTATCACCAGCATTATTTTAAATAAAGTACTTCTTAAACAATAATGATAAAGTGCCTATTTGATCCAGAAAGAGAAGTACATAAACTCATTATTCATTAATTAATTCATCATCTAACAGGAATTAGTGCCTGGAGGAAGTTAAATCTGAGGAGTCTAAAGTAGAACGCACTATCTCATACAGCAGATTCAGGCATGGCAATGATGTTGGGGCTGTCAAACTGGCTAGGCTATTGTTAAAGATACAGATCAAGAAGAGAAAATTCAGGTAAACTTAGTTTTTTCTACAATTTTGCTCCAGACATGCCTGTAAACAATTTTTTAGTAATTTTTTTCTATAGTAATAACACTTAACATGAGATCTACCCTCTTACTGAATTTTAAGTGTACCATACAGTATTGTTAACCACATGCACAATTTTGTAGAAAACATCTCTAAAATAAAGAGATTAATATTGTGTAACGAAAACTTTACACCCATTGAACATAAATTCCTTCTGATATGGTTTGGATGTTTGTCCCCTCTCCAGATCTCATATTGAAATGTGACTTTTAGTGTTGAAGATGAGTTTAATGGGAGGTGTTTAGGCCTAGTGGGAGGGTGAGTTCCCTAATAAATGGTTTAGTGTCCTCTCTGTGGTAGTTAATGAGTTCCTGCTCTGTTGGTTCACAAGAGAATTGGTTGTTTAAAAAGCCTGGAACCTCTTCCCCCAGACCCCATACTCCCTCCCTCTTATCCTTGTTTTGCTTTGTGACATGCCTGCTCCTGCTTTAACTTCCACCCCTAATAAAAGCTTCCTGAGGCCTCACCAGAAGGCAAGCAGATGCCAGCGCTATGCCTCCTGTCCAACCTGCAGAACCACGATCCAATTAAACCTCTTTTGTTTATGAATTACCTAATCTCAAGTATTTCTTTATAGCAGTGTAAAAATGGACTAACACAGAAAGTTGGTACAAAGGAGGGGTGCATTGCTATAAAGGTACCTGAAGATGTAGAAGAGGTTTTGGAACTGGGTAACAGGAAGATGTTGGAAGACTTTGGAAGACTCAGAAGAAACAGGAAAGCTTGGAACTTCTTAGATACTGGTAAGATGGTTGTGACAAAAATGCTGATAGAAGTATGGACAGTGAAGTTCATGCTGATGAAGTGTAATAGTTCATTCTCTCATTTCTAAGAAGAAATACCTGAGACTGAGTAACTTGTAAGGAAAAGAAGTGTAATTGTCTCATGGTTCACAGGATGTACAAAAAGCATAGTGGTTGCTGCTTCTGTGGAGGCCTCAAGGAGGCTTCCTTTCATGGCAGAAGGCAAAAGTGTGAGGAGGTGTCTCACAGGGTGGGAGCAGGAGTAACAGAGACATAACCCATGAGGTGTCACACACTTGTAAACTACCAGATTTTGCAAGAATTCACTCACTCTCATGAGGACAACATCAAGGGGATGGTGTTAAACCACTCATGAGAAATTCACCCTATGATCCAGTAACTTTCCACCAGGCCCCACTTCCAACACTGAAGATTACAAATTAACATGAAATGTGAGTGAAACATCCAAACCATGTCACTCCACCCCTGTCCCCCAAAATCTCATGTCCTTCTCACATTGCAAGATGCAATTATACCTTCTCAATAGTCCTCTAAAGACTTAACTCATTTTGGCATTAACTCAAAGTCCCAAAATCCCAAAGGAATACATCTGGAGATGAATTCCTTCTGCCTATGAGACCATCCAATGAAAACAAGTTATTTACTTCCAATATACAACCAGGGTACCAGCATTGGGTAAATATTATCATTATAAAAGAGAGAAATGAGCCAAAAGAAAGGGGCAACAGGCCCCAGGCAAGTTCAATACCCAGCAGGGCAGTTATTAAATCTTAGAGCTCCAAAACAATCTCATGTGATTCCATGTTCCACACCCAGGGCACACTGCTGTAAGTGGTGGGCTCCCAACGCCTCGGGCAGATCCATCCCTGTGAGTTTGCAGCATTCAGTCTCTAAGGCTTCTCTCACATGCTTGTATTGAGTGCCTGTGGCTTTTCCAAGTTCAGGGTGCAAGCTGTTGTTGGATCTACCATTCTGAGATCTAGATAATGGTGCCCTTCTTCTCACAGTTTCACTAGGCAATGTCCCTGTAGGGAATCTGTATGGGAGCTCCAACTCCATATATCACCTCTGCACTAACCTAGTAGAGGTTTCCCTCGAGGGCTCTGCCCCTGTAACTGGCTTCTACCTGGACATCCAGGCTTTTTCATACATCCTCTAAAATCTAGGTGGAGGCTCGCAAGCCTCAACTCTTGTACACCGTATTTCTGCAATTTTAAAACCACATGGAGTTGCCAAGGCTTAGGGCTTGTACCCTCTGAAATAGTGGCTTGAGCTGTACCTGAGTCCCTTTGAGTCACTGCTGGAACTGGAGTAGTCAGGTTGCAGGGAGCAGTGTCCCAAGGCTGCACAAGGTAGCTGGGCCCTGCATCTGACCTGGGAAATCATTCTGCCCTCCTAGGCCTCCGTGTCTGTAATGGGAGGAGCTGGGTCTTAGGTCTCTGAATAGGCCTTTTTCCCATTGTCTTGGCTATGGGTATTCACCTTTTTTTTTTAGTTATTCAAATTTCTGCAGCCTGCTTGAATTCCTGCTCTGAAAATGGGCTTTTCTTTTCTTTCACATTGCCAGGCTACAAGCTTTCCAAACATTTATGCTCTGCTTCTTTTTTTAACATAAGTTGCAACTTATTATTTGCTCCTGCATCTGAGCATAGGTTATTAGAAATAGCCTTAGAACTTCTTAAATACTTTGCTGCTTTGAAATGTTTTTACTCTTTGGAAGATCTACCATTCTGGAGTCTGGAGTGCAGTGTCCCCCTTCTCACAGGTGTTCCCCATATCCCACCTGCTCCAGCTACAGCCACGGCTCGAAGGGCCCCAGGTACAGCTGGGGACACAAGCTGTAAGCCTTGGTGGCTTCCACATGGTGCTAACTCTGCGGTCACACAGAATACAAACATGAAAAAGGCTGGCAGCTTCCCCCTAGATTTCAAAGGATGCACTAGAAAACCTGTGTGCACAGGTAGCAGCTTGGTGCAAGGGCAGAGCCCCAAAGAGAGACTCTACTAGGGTAGTGCTGAGGGGAAATGTGGGGATGGACCCCACACACAAAGCCCTTCCCAAGGCATTGCCTAGTAGAGCTGTGAGAAGTGGACTGCTGCTCTCTAGATCTGAGGATAGTAGATCCACTGGAATCTACTTACACCTTGTACCTGAAAACGCCACAGGCACTAAATTCCAACCCTTGAGAGCACCATGGGGGTGTACCCTGCAAAGACATGGGGAGGGGATACAAGAGGCTTTGGGGATCCACTAATTTCACTAGTGTGCCCTGGGTGCAGGAAATGGAGTCAAGGAAGATGATTTTGGAGCTTTAAAATGTTAATGTCTTCCCTGTTGCGTTTCAGACTTGTTTGGGGCCTGTAGTCCCTTTCTTTTAGTTGATTTCTTGCTTTTTAAATGGCGATATTTACACAATGCCTGTACCACCATTATATCTTGGAAGTAAATTATTTATTTATTTATTTATTTATTTCCAGGCTTATAGGTTGAAGAAACTTGTCTTGAGTCACAAAGACGTATTTGGATTTTTGAGTTGATAGTGGAAGGAGTGAAAACTTTAAGGGACTAGTGGAAAGGGATAATTGGATTTTGCAATGTAAGAAGCATATGAGATTTGGAGAGTCCAAGAAAGAATGATGTGATTTGGATGTTCGTCACCTTATGTTGAAACATGACCTCCAATGTTGGAGCTGGACCTAGTGTGGGGAGTTTTGGTCAAGGAGCAGATAGCTCAAGAACAGCTTGGTGCCTGCCTCATGGTAATGAGTAAGTTCTTGCTCTGTTGCTTCACATGAGAGCTTGTTGTTCAAAGAGCCTGGGACCTCCCTCCTCATTTCTTGCTCCCTGTCTCCCTCTCTTGCTATGTGACATGTCTGCTCCTGCTTTACCTTCTACCATGAGTAAAAAATCCATGAGGCCTTAACAGAAACTGAGCAGACATTGCTGCCATGCCTCCTCCATAGCCTGTAGAACAGTGACACGATTAAACCTCTTATCTTTATAAATTATTCAGTCTCAGGTATTCCTTCATAGCAATGTGAAACCAAACTAACACACCTCCATTTCCCTCTCCTCCTGGTCCTTAGCTACCATCATTCTACCTTCTATTTCTATAAATTTGACTATTTTAGATATAATGTATGAGTGTAATCATGCATTATTTATTCTAGAATACTGTCCTCCATGTTCATACATGTTGTTACATATGGCAGGATGTTTTTATTTTTTAAATCTTAATAATACACCATTTATGTATATACCACATTTTGTTTATTCATTCATCCGCTGATGGACATTTAGTTGTTTCCATATCTTGGTTACTATGACTGATTCAATGAACAGGGCATGTATCTCTTTGAAATCAACTGACTTTAGTATTTTGGGATATTCCCAGAGTAGGGATTCTTAGATCTTATGGTAATTCTGTTTTTAACTTTGAGGAAGCTCCATACTGTTTTCGCGAGTGCTGCAAGATTTTACATTCCTATCAATGGTGTACAAGCTCCAATTTCTCCACATATTTGCTAGTATATTTTTGTGTGTTTTGAAATAAACTCATGTACATTCAGTCAACTGATCTTTTAAAAGGGTGAATACACAAAAGGAAAATGATAGTCTTTTCAACAAACGGTTTTTGGAAAACTGGATATCCACTTGCAAAAATGAAATTGGATCCTTATGCCATACACAAAAATAAACTCAAAATGCATTAAATATTTAATAATTATGCCTGAAACTATAAAACTCCTTAAGGAACACTCTAGGGAAAAGCTTAATTGTTCTAGGCAATTATTTATTGGATATGACATCAAAAGCACAAGCAACAAAGGGAGAAATATATAAGTGGGACTGCATTAAACTGAAGCGTTTCTGCATAGCAAACAATCAATATAGGGAAAAGGCCACCTAAAGAATAGGAAAAGGCCGGGCGCGGTGGCTCACGCCTGTAATCCCAGCACTTTGGGAGGCCGAGGCGGGCGGATCACAAGGTCAGGAGATGGAGACCACGGTGAAACCCCGTCTCTACTAAAAATACAAAAAATTAGCCGGGCGCGGTTGTGGGCGCCTGTAGTCCCATCTACTCAGGAGGCTGAGGCAGGAGAATGGCGTGAACCCGGGAGGCGGAGCTTTCAGTGAGCCGAAATCGCGCCACTGCACTCCAGCCTGGGCGACAGAGCGAGACTCCGTCTCAAAAAAAAAAAAAAAAAAAAAAAAAAAAAAAAAAAAAAAAGGAAAAAAAGATTTGCACACTATGGATCTTTTTTTGAGACGGAATCTCGCTCCGTCACCCGGGCTGAAATGCAATGGTGCGATCTTGGCTCACCGCAAACTCTACCTCCTGGCTTCACGCCACTCTCCTGGCTCAGCCTCCTGAGTAGCTGGGACTACAGGCAAACACCACCATGCCTCACTAATTTTATTTTTTTGTATTTTCTTTTTTTTTTAGCGGCTGCCCAAAGTGCTGGGATTACAGGTGTGAGTCAACACAGCCGGCCTCACTGTGGATCTTTTAAGGGTTCAATAAAAATATATATAAATTACTCCTACAACTCAATTGCAATATAAGACCCCAATTTTAAAACTAGGCAAGGGCTTTGAATAGACATTTCTTGAAAGTAGAAATACAAATGGCCAAAAAGTGCCAGACAACATACTCAATATCAGTAATTATCAGAGAAATAAAAATAATAACCATGAGATATCATCTTTCAGAAAGACTTTGTAATTTTTTTTATTCAATTACTGCTTTTTTAGTTACTGTTATGTAATGAAAAATATTTGGTTACTTCCTTTTTTTTCTAGTATTTTTTCCCTGTGATCATTGCTGTTATACTCTGTTTAATTGGCAAGCTCAACACTGGATAAGTATTAACATTTTGTCCATGTCACAATGAATTTGAAGTCCCTTAGAACAAAAGGAGTACAGCATAGTATTGAAAAACATAAAATCTAGAACTAGAATGCTTGTTAGTCAATCTTTGCTAAATACACTTTTCTTAGTCAAACTTTGCTAGAAGCTGACTAAAAGATAGTTTGAGAGTAGAGTTTCTGAATATGTTGTCAATTGAGGGAGCTCAACATGCGCTTTTAAAATAAAAGTAAAACATATGTTTTAATATCACTGGACAAGTGATTCTCATGACAAAAGGTATTCTTGGCATTTACATAAAACTATATATGAGTAAAAAGAAGCAACACAATACTTCACCCAGGGTTTTATTTTCAAATGGGTTAAAAATAATTGCTAATCTGTACTATGCATTTTATACTAGGTGCTATTTGAAAAATTTTACATATTTCAATATAACATATATAATGTAACAAGATAGACATAATATAACAAAAGAAAAATATCATTAGCTTATGGTTAAAGAGAGACTCACATGGTAAGTGGAGGAAACAGGATACAAAACCATGTAGACTGTCTTAATAAACCTTGTCCCTCATCACAAACTACACAAAACAATACAACTGCTTTTTGGGACATGGGCCTCTGAAAACTACTCCAGAGTCAGCTTTGCATATCAATCCCTTAAAATACTCCATGAATGAAAGGTTCTGTGGTCAAGCATATTTGGGATCCTTCAGATTTTATTTCCCACAGAACCTTGGAATCTCAAAGAAACCAGCATATGAACGGGACTCTGAAAAATCCTTAAATAAAGGAATACCTTTGTATGGGCTTATATCCACATTTTCCAAATGTTGGTCTACAGAACCCCTGGAATAGTAACTATCAACCTTCCAGAAAATTTGCTACGATTTCCATGAATGCACATGGGGGTATTCTTATCTATAAAGTGCTGAGAAAATATTCTGGTGTCAAGTTAAAATGTTTCCCACATAACACTGAATAGGCAGAAGAATGTGTAACCTATAAAAATATAATTTGAATAACTTTGATGTTCTTCAAAAATTTATCCTCATTCCAAACCTGAGAAGAAAATATTCGTTTGCCTTTTTATCAGCGAGGCAATAATCTCAAGAAAATTAACTGACACACCATGATTCCACAGGCTGTATACCTGCTCATTCCTCCTATAACTGTAAGGGGCAGTCTATCAATCATAGTATCATTATGCTTCTTATTTATCAAATATGAAGGATTTTTTTCTTTTTTAACCAGAACTCTGTTTTATAGAAGTGTTGACATTTTAAAGTTGCTCTAGTTCACTCTCATTTGTTGCATCAATGCCAGTTTCTCCAATTAGTCTGACAACACATGTACTCTTAGTAGTCAAGTTGTCTTAGAATCATTGATCCCAAGACCAACAGATAAGTACTGCTGATCTTCAAACCAGTGATCAGCATGGCTTTCCTAATTATAGTTGCCCTCTTTCCTTTTCATCTGTATGACACAAACATTATTAACAGACTCGAATCATCTACCTAGAAGCTGTTGTCATTACTCATTAGAATTTCACATGCAAAAGGGTAAACAAGTCTACTGGTTTCCATCTTTAGGCTAAAAAGTCTTAGGAATAATTTATTTTGTAATTTGGCTGAATTTAAAATTGATTCTTCCACTGTACTTGTTAGTTCACAGTGTACTTTTATTAAAAAGAAAATTAAAATTATTTACTAGTTTAATCATTTTATATGTTTACTAAATATATTTTCATTTCTTATCTATATAGCATAATACAGTCACTTAGAAATTATGATAATTTGACAATTAAATTAATCTGCAATGGGTTTGTACTACTGCTGAATACATTATTGCAATACAATTTTCTGTAGTTCCAAGTAATTGAAGATTGAACAAATGTGTACTAAGTATAGTATTTTTGGTCTGTTATTTGCCCAGAGTTAGTTATTTAATTATACACAGCATTAGATTACTAGGTAGGTTAAAACTCAAACTCCATGAGAAGAATTCTCAAGAATGAGATAATTAAAGCCTATATGGTCTCAGATATTTAGAGTTCTTTATTTATATAGATTACCAGCACATTATTATAATATTTCTCTCTCTTGTTGCCTGACTTTTGATATTTTTAGTGCTTCTTCACACCACTAATAAAGGATGAACAAAGACATATTAAACTTAGATTAGTCTAGTTGTTAGTCATTGGACCTGAGTCAGGAAAGTTCTATTGGAAACCCATAGCATACAAATTACAGCAATTTTCTTTTTGTAATGTCTTGGTCAGAGGAAAGCTCAATTTTTAAACCATACTTTAATTTCATGAATTATGTTTTTTATGAATTTTAACTAGTTATATTCCTTCTATTTCAGTGTATGTTAACTATTATTAATTTTTATTTCTATAACTATGTTTTAAAAATTTTATCTCCCAGAAAGAATTCCAGACTATGGAATTTAAAATATATTAAGTTCCATATAAATATGGGGTAGGACTAGCGCTCCTTTTTTATGCCCTATACTATTTTCTGTGAATATATTGCTAAACATTTTTATAACTTAAATCCACACTGGAATCTAAATAAAATAGTTAACATTTCTCACTCACATATTGAAAGTGTTTCTAGAAATACTATAAAATACTTAATTTAAAAACTCTAATTTAAATTACTTAATTATTTACATACTCTAATTTAAAATACTTAATTATTCACATGGACCTTCTTCACTCTGGTTTACAAAAGCTTGGATAAGACATCTAGGAAATACACGGGAAGATATTTATTCCATTGGCATACGCCCCTACCCTCCACTCTTGCTTGATCAAAGCCTCTTCATGCGTTGTCCCCACAACCAGAATAATCAACCTCTATGCCTTACAAGACTTCAGAGCTACATCTTGTCCATTCAATCAAACATGAAGGACTTTATTTCTACATGTATTCAAATATTATAGAATAGGGCTCAATAAAATAAGCAATTTCCTAATATAAGTGCAAGGAACAGTGCATATATTTCTTAGTCATGTAATTAAATAATTGCCACCTGACTAAGAGCAACTGTGGTAAAAACTACCCTTTGTGTAGCCAGATACCATACAAGAGATAAGGTTTGAGAAAACCCTATTTCAGTTGAGCACAGGCTCAGCAGTTACCTAACTATATACTAGACACTAAGTGTATAAGGTATCATCTTGCAGCCACTTCAACTTTTATTTTCAGAAATAATTCTTCCTTTACTCACATAAACAGTAAATAAACTCAAGAAAAAATGTCAAGGCACATATATTTAAAAATGATAAGTTTGGATAGAATTCACCTTTATGAAACATTCTAAACACATTAAAAATAATCAAATAGGCCGGGCGCGGTGGCTCACGCCTGTAATCCCAGCACTTTGGGAGGCCGAGACGGGCGGATCACGAGGTCAGGAGATCGAGACCATCCTGGCTAACACGGTGAAACCCCGTCTCTACTAAAAATACAAAAAACTAGCCGGGCGCGGTGGCGGGCGCCTGTAGTCCCAGCTACTCCGGAGGCTGAGGCAGGAGAATGGCGTAAACCCGGGAGGCGGAGCTTGCAGTGAGCTGAGATCCGGCCACTGCACTCCAGCCTGGGTGACAGAGCAAGACTCCGTCTCAAAAAAAAAAAAAAAAAAAAAAAAAAAAAAAAAAAAAAAAATCAAATAAACACATATACGATTAGTCTACGGATGAAAAATAACTCCCTTCTATCTCAGAATTTCCTGTATCTATATCTATAAAATCTATGCCGGCAGAAACTACATAGTAGACCACTACCTCTCTTTTCTGACCTAAATTGAAAAGAAGGTAGTATTTTTTTCTATTACTCAAGAATAAGAGATATTAAGAAAACTTAGTTTAGGACCCTGTTTCTATAAGTAAATTTACAGAAGTGTAATAATAAGGAAAGGTTTAATGAAGCAGTCTGCAGGTAGGATTTTGTTGTTTGCTTTTAAGAGAAAGAAGACTTAAAATTATTTTGGAAATAAACACTTCAAATATAATTGCAATGTTTTATCTCTAAAGTTGCACCCTACAAACATTGTAATGTTAATTAATATTCACTCAATGGTAAACACTTAATTAAACCAGATGTCACTGCCAGGTGCCTTAGTGGAAGATACATGCCCTCTGAAGCACAAAGTAGTTGTTTTGTATTTTTGTTTGCGCCAAAATATATAAAATGTAAGATTCCATATAAAAATCTAGATTTTCCACTTTTCTTGATAAATGAGAGTATTTGGCAATGGCAATATCGAGCTTGCATTGCCATAGGCCGTCATCTGTTTGAACTGACTGCTATGTCCCCTTAGCTGAATCACATACACTCTCTACTCACAATCCTTCCCCCATGTCTTGGTGTATTTTGTTCATTACAAGATCCAACTAATTTGAATTTCCTATATTTGCTCTATTTTACCAGAACATATTTTCGTGACAAATATGTATACATTACTTAAATCACAGTTCTTGTTTTTACCATATTGCAATAGAGCTCCAATTCATAGAAATAGATCAATAGTTTAAGTGGTTTACTGAAAAATAAACTCCGAAGAATTTTTAAAGCAAAAGTTTTGTTAAGCAAGAACTTCTGGGAATTTTTTTTAACAAGAATTTGGTAAGCAAGTAAGGTCAATTAATGCTGAAAAGAATGGTATTGCCTTTGATGAATTTGTGTAAAGAAAGTTAATGAAGGTAACAGTAGTTAATAACTGTATGGTGAGTCTTAAATCCCATGTACTCCTCAGGTTGAACATTGACATGAGAAAACCTGATTTACAGTTTTAAAGTTAAATGTTCCCTAAATTAATAGACTTCACCACAGTATTCAGGAAATTGGGCATCTTGATATGATAGGTTTTAAGTGATTTTGCTTAATTAGAATTTTCTGTACTTTACAAAATTTTATAAGTACATGTTTATTATATGAAATAAACATTTTAAAATTGCATCATTATATACCACATGTTGGAACATGTGTATAGTTACCTAACATGTTGTATAGTTACCTAACCAAATACTATCATCTATAAAGGCAGTAGTTCTTGCTTCATATTTGATTTTTGAAATTAGGTAAGATTAAAGCTAGATAATATTATTTATAATAATGTAACTAACTTGACCTCTTGTTTTTTTTATTAGTAAAAGTCAATAGCTAAATAGGATTTTTTGAAACAGTATCTAAAAATCTTGCCACCAAGATCAGAAACATTGAAAGACAGTTGAGATCATGATTTATTTGTCTGTTCTGCTGCCTTTATAATTTTATTTAATGAGATAATAACATAAATATATCTTTGTTAATAGTGTAATTCAACATAAACCCTCTTTGTCATTATTGAATCATCATTTGCAAAAGAAAATGGTAGATTTTCTTTCATCAAGTGATTGGATTTAACTTACAATTTTATCATAAAACAATAATTTTATTATTTACAAATAACTTAATTGCACTTATGCTCAGTGTGAATAACTAGAAAAAACTCTCTAATGCTTACATGAGAAAACAAATATATGTCATGATTATATTTCTCTTTGAATATTACCTTTTAAATATGCTTAAATTAACATGCTATCAAGTTTATTATTATATAAGCATATATAATAACTTTAAAAATGAAGGCTTTAAACTATAAACTGTATCCAAAATATTGAGAAAAAGTATGATAAATAATGCAAAGTCCTCTGTCTAAAATATAGTAATATAATTTTGTGAGGTAAACCAATACTAAATACAAAGAGACACTCTTCTTCACAACAGAAAATTGGTTGTGCAGACTGAACAATGACATTTCCTGCCTTTCTAGTGATAATTGTTTGCATTAATGTGGCAGCATAAAAGGTAGAAATCTAGGTGCTGCCAGATTTCTACAGGTGCTACAACCCTGCCAAAATAACAGAGTTGTAGAGCAGATCAGATTCTGTCTCTCCATCATTGATCTCCACTTGTTCCTTTCTCTGGTATCCATATTTGTGAGAACTATCTTGCTTTTCTGCTTTTCCCTTAATTGTTCTTACTATGATTAGCCATAAGTTTTAATTTAATAATAGCCAGTGTTAACCCTTGAATAAAAATTTTCTACTTAAATTTTATTTTTAGACCTATTTAGATTCTTGAAAAACGATTGAGCTTAACAAAGATGAGAACAACAAAAAACTTTGTTCCTTTGAGTGGATTGTTTACTGATACTTACTATATTAGAAATCTTAACATAAAGTTTAAACTGTATTTATTAATTCACTTTAAGAGTATATGTAAACATTAATAACATTATTAAAAATAACTATTTTAGAAAAAATTAGAAGAGTTGCAATGTTTTATGTTTCCAGAAATATTTTTAATATTTGACTTCATAAATGACAACTGGATTCTCATATTTACTTCTATGCTCCATCAATTGCAATCTCATATGTCATGCACTCCCTGGAGAACACCACTATATATTCATGAAAAAAACAGTGAAAAGATTAAACAACATCCAAGTGGCCTTTTGAAAATAGTTTGACCTTGGAAACCTCCTGAAAGAGTCTTGGAGACCGCTATGGGTATCCACACACCACTCTTGATAACCACTGGCCTAGATGTTTTGACTTTACACCTTTCAAAGGATCAAAGTATATGTTTTAAGCTGTAACTATACAAATTAGGCTCCCTTGAAGTTTCAACTACAGAAAATACATTCATCCTTATTCATAATGTAACATGAAGAGTGGAAGGAAAGAAAGTTCTCCAATTCCTTCAATATTCACTAGCATCATTTTTACTATCGTCAAAATTACATGAACTCAGCTACCAGTTACAGTAATGTAAACAGAACACATGAACTAATTGACAAGTAAATAATAGGCACTACTAATAGTTGGTCATGACAAGTAAGGTCCTAAGCACTCTAAAACTATCAGCTCATTAAATAATGTAATATTGTTAGAGATAAAGAATGCTAACAATGACAGAGCTGAGATTTGAACCTCATATCAGCCTGAGTCCAAACCTTGCCATCCATTTAGGGGAGCTCTTTCTACACTTTAGTCATACTCCATACAGAATTGCCTAATGTCTGTATGATAACAGCAATAACATAATTAATAGCTATTCGCTTAGTGTAACATACACTAACAAGTCACAGTCTCATAAAAGTAAGAAATATAATCGTATTACAATTTTTTCTATAGGCATACAACTAAACCAACCCTTTAGAAGATTTTGCATGCAGGATTTCAGGTCCGTGATGAACTGGTGAAAACAGTAAGGGCTTAAGTGCACAATAATTAGACAAACTGGCAAGTAATTGCAAGAACCAGGAGAACAAAAGCATCAAAGTTCTCTACAGATAAAAATGTCACGGAAATAAAAAAAATTCAGGAGATGAGGTCAGGAAAAAAAAAAAAAAACTGGCTTATAATCCAAAATCAGTTGAAGACACAATGTCTTTTTGCTTTAAATGAAATTACTTAAGTCATCTATCCACATTGCATAGAAGATCAAACCCTCCTGTGAGACTACAAACAATTCCTGGAAATCTATATTATATATAATCATTCCTTTAAAACTGTGCTGAAGATGAACTCAGAGAATGCGTGGGACCCAGAGTGAGCTCCCTCTCTGGAGCAACACCATCACATGTTCTCCAGGCATCTCCCTATACTAGCATGAGGGCCTGTGAGTTTTTAGGTGCTTTCCTATGGGTAGGGTTGCAGGGCCAGAGGGAGAATGTTAACTGTTGGGATTCTCTCTCATTTAACCTTTCCTTGCACTGGGAGTCCTCTCCCGGATCCCAGCCGATCTGGTCCCAGCTAGCTGCTTCTCCTCCCTCTTCTTTTGTGACTCTGGAGTTTCCTATCATTTCTCCATCAAATTACAGTGTTCTATCGTGGATGCTTCATTCAAGGTGTGGCTACCTGCTTGCTATATCGGTTCTTCTTTGTTGATGCAGTGAATATCTGATGCCTCTCAGCCATCCTGAAGCTACTACCCATCTCACTCTATTAAGATCATTAGGCCGGGCACGGTGGCTCATGCCAGTAATCCCAGCACTTTGGGAAGCGGAGGCGGGTGGAACACGGGGTCAAGAGATTGAGACCATCCTGCCTAACACGGTAAAAACCCCGTCTCTACTAAAAATACAAAAAAAAAAAAATTAGCCGGGTGTGGTGGCGGGCGCCTGTAGTCCCAGCTACTCGGGAGGTTGAGGCAGGAGAATGGCGTGAACCTGGGAGGTGGGGCTTGCAATGAGCCGAGATTGCACCACTGCACTCCAGCCTGGGTGACAGAGCGAGACTCCGTCAAAAAAAAAAAAAAAAAAAAAAAAAAAAAATCTATTAGGTCCATTTGGTCTAGAGTGCAGGTGAAGTCTGAGGTTTATTCATTGATTTTCTGTCTGAATAATTTGTCCAAAGCTGAAAGTGGAGTGTTGAAGTCTCTGGTTATTATTGTACTGGGGTCTATCACTCTCTTTAGATATAATAATATTTGCTTTTTATATATGGGTGTCCCAGTATTGTCTGCATGTATATTTGCAATTGTTATATCCTCTTGTTGAACTGACAACTTTTTAAAGCATAAAATAAACTTTTTGTCCCATTTTATAGTTTTTGTCTTGAAATCCAACTTGTCTGATATAATTATAGCTGCCCCTGCTCTTTTTATCTTTCATGTTTGAAGGATGTTTTCATTGAACACACTTTTCAGAATGAAAAGTTTTTATTTCCTTCATCATTATAAGTATGTCGTATCACTCTCTTCTGACCTATAAGGTTTGCACTGAGAAATATGCTTTTAGATGTATTGGAGTTCCATTGTATGTTATTTCTTTTTATCTTGCTGCTTTTAGGATTCTTTCCTTGTCCTTGACCTTTGGGAGGTTGATTATTTTGTGTCTTGATGTGGTCTTATTTGAATTAAATCTGCTTGGTGTTTTATAACCTTCATATACATAAATATTGATGTTTCTCTAGGTTTGGGAGGCTCTTTGTTATTATCTCTTTGGATAAATTTTCTACCCTGATCTCTCTCTCTCTCTGCTTCCTCTTTAAGGTAACAACTCTTAGATTTGACTTTTTAAGGCCATTTTTTAGATCTTGTAGGCATACTTCAGACTTTTTTATTATTTTCTTTTGTCTCCTCTGACTGCATATTTTTTGGTAGCCTGTTTCAATCTCTCTAATTCTTTATTCTGCTTGATTTTGCTACTGAGAAACTCTGATGCATTCTTCAGTATATCAATTGTGTTTTTCAGCTCCAGAATGTCTGCTTGATATTTTAAAATTATTTCACCTCTTTGTTACATTTATCTGATAAGCCTGAATTTCTCATCTGTGTTATCTTGAATTTTGTTGAGTTTCCTCAAAATAGCTACTTTGATTTCACTGTCCAAAAGGTCAAATATCTCTGTCTCTGTAGGATTTGTTTCTGGTGACTTTTTTAGTTTGTTTGGTGAGGTCATGTTTTCCTGGATGATCTTAATGATTGTGGATGTTTATGGGTGCCTGGACTTTAAAGAGTTAGGTATTTATTGTAGGCTTCACAGTCTGGTCATGTTTGTACCCATCCTTCTTGGGAAGGCTTTCCAGGTATTCAAAGGGAATTGAGTTATATGATCTAAGTCTTTGGTCATTGCAGCCATATCTGTGTTAGGGGGGCCCAAGCCCAGTAATGCTATAATTCTTGTAGACTTATAGAGATATTCTCCTGGTGGTCTTGTGTAAGATCTGGAATAATTTTCTTAATTAGCAGGCAGAGACCCTTGTTTTCTTCCCTTACTTTCCCCCAAAGAAATGGAGTTATTTCTTTGTTCTGTGCTGCCTAGAGCTGGGGAAGCAGGGACACTACACCAACTTTCCTGTGGCCACCATCACTGGGGCTGTGCTGAGTTGGACCCAAAGCCAGCACAATACTGGATCTCATCAAAGGCCCATAGTGACCACTGACTCACTACCGCCTATGTTCATTTAATGCCCAAGGGCTCTATAATCAGGTTGCAAATACAGCCAGGCTTTTGTTCTTCCGTTCAGGTGGCAAGTTCCCTCTGGTGTCAGGCAGGACCAGGGATGCCATCTGGGAACCAGGGCCTAGACTTGGGATATTTAGGAATCTACCTGGTGCTCTATTCTATTGTGACTGAGTTGGCTCCCCAGTCACGAGACAAAGTTCTTTCTACTAATCCTTCCCATTTCCTCAAGCAGACGCATCACTCTCTGCAGCCCCTACTGACCCAGGCCCACAGTGACTACTTCCTTGCTACTACTGATGTTCACCCAAGGCCTAAGGGCTCTTCGGTCAGTTTGTGATGAACACTTCCCATCTTGATTCTCTCTTCTCAGTGTAATAAGCTGCCCTCTGGCCCAGAGCATGTACAGAAATGCCATCCAGGAGTCAAAGCCCACAATCACAGATGCCAGGAATGTGCTTCCTGCCCTGTCTCACTGTGGCCAAGCTCATGCCCAAGCTTCAAGACAGCGTCCCCTTCACTCTTCCCTCTTCTTTCCTCAAGTATAAGGGGTCTCTCCACTTAGTCACTGCAGCTGGGAATGTGTTGGGTCACACCAAAATCCAGCATGGCTCTGAGTCTCACCCAAGACACATAGTTAAGTACTGCCTGGCTACCACTGCTTATTTTTGAAAGCCCAAGGGCTCTTTAGTGAGCAGGTGAGAAATTCTACCAAGACACAGTCCTTCCCTTTAGGGCAACAGGTTCCCTTCTAGCCCAGAGTGTGTACCGAAATATACAGGAGCTAGAGTCTAGAACATGGGCTTTAGGACTCTGCCTGATGCCCTATCCTACTGTGGGCTGTACTGGTATCTAAGTTGCAAGACAAAGTCCTCTCTCCTCCTCCCTTTCCCCTTCTTAAGTGGAAGGAAGTAGTCTCTCCTGGAGCTGCATGCTGTGCTCCCTGGAGTTGGCTGAGGAATGGCACAAGCACTCATCTGGCTGCACCAGCTGGTGTCTTACTATATCACGTGTACTCCAAATCACTGGCTCTGAGACCAGCACAGTACCAGGGCTTACCCAGAAATTGCAGTCTTTGTGGCAGTAGACAACCTTTTTCATTTATTTAGGACACTAGATCACTTTAGCCCACAGTGGAAGGGCTTTCTGGAACTCAAGTTCTGACCACTGAGATGGGCAATTCTCTTCTGGCTAGAGTTGGTCTAAATGCTCCCTCTGTGGATGCTGGCTGAGTTCTTCTTGAGTTTGCTTTCTGCTGTGACAGCGCCACACTAAGTTCCAAGACAAAGTTCCACAACCACCGCACTCTTCCTTTTCCAAGCTAACATATTATCTGTCCATGCCATGTGGCTACTCCTGGCCAAATTGCTTTAGGATTGTAATGTAGGCAATTCAAGACTGTCTCCCCTACCCTCTTCAGTGCCTTTTCCTTAATACAATGTTAAAACCAGGTAAGGTGATTGCTCTCTTGAATTTTGGTTCTTATGAAAGTATTTTTTGTGTGGATAGTTGTTCAATCTGGTGTCACTGAGGGAGTGGGAGGACAATTGCTGGAGCCTTCTACTCAACCATCTTACTCCAAATGCCTAATTATTTGTTTTTAACTTAAAAAATTCCCTGATGAATGTTCTATTTTCTAGAAAATTCTATGACAGAAAATAAGAAATAAAATTTGACAAAACCACTATATTTTCTTAGCACTGATAAAGAAAAATTAATAAAACTACTTAATTGAAGTTTTCTAATGCCTCCCACTCCAAGCCTTTATCAACCCTAAACCTACCTTTTTTGTTATTTGTATTCTCACGGCACTTTGCCTCACTTTTCTGTGTTGGATTTATTTTCTGGCTTGTAATAAAATATTTAAGTATTAAAAAGGATATATCTTCTCTCACAAAGATACCTGGAGTGGCAGAACTGGCCTCCCCTGCATGCCTTAGGTAGGTCTATGCACAAAGCAGACACTGAATCTATTTGCAACAAAAGAATTAGAACCCTCATTTTAAAAACAGCTTCTACAAAACTCCTGGAATGCAGTGTCTAAGCAAGAGGCATCATATTGTCCTCTGACAAATACTTTGTTGAACAGACAGGAAAAGATAAACAAATTTTTATGTATATGTGTTTAGCTGTTTTGAGGTGAAGTTTTGGTTCCATTTGCAACTTTACCATATTGTATATAATGAAAAATAGACTTTATAACAGATAATAGATTTGCTATCCTGCTTGTGTTGTATGTAAGTGTGATCATCTGCACTTTAAATATAAGATCAAAAAATGTTTAAATGTAATATCCTTTACCTTAGGACATTTTTAACTATAGAAAATGAAATCTGATTTTAAAATATAAGTTCACAGGAAGAAACATTTTATACATAAGCAATAAAATTGTTTGAGTCTTGGTTATAAATACATTAGTTAATAACCTAATAGATGTGAATCATTATAACTAACATATAAAAGAAATATAAAAGTAAATGATTATATGTCATTGAGATTTTTCGAGCATAGTCTGTTCATTTTTTGAGTTATAATACTTATATATTAAGTATCTTTTAAGAAATAAGCTATATATTTTAATTAGAAACAAGTCATTTTAACATGTGCATATTGATGTATCAATAGCTTGTTCTCTATGTCTATTTTATTCACACCATCCAAAAAAGCTGTGTACTTAGAGATAATGTTCTAATTAACGAAAATGAAGCTAACATATTTAACTCTGAATCCGGATGCAAAGTGTTGTGGCAACCAGCATAAGAGAGCGTGTATTTAGTGTGTGTAGAAGTTGGTTAGAAATATACACTCATTGCAAATGAAAATAAGATGAAAATCTAGAAAGATAAAGCTTGAAAGCTTGACTAGGTTTTTCTTACATGTAAACTTGATAATAAAAAAAGATTGAATATTTCTGTTTTGTTCTAGTTACATAAGCAATCATAATGATATATCCCATGTGTTTATTGATTTATTTGTCAGAAGTAATACTCCTACATGCAAGAGATTTACTGTAAATTATTAACATTTTATTTTATTGAAGTACACTTTATATCATTAGCTTATTAAAAATAATTATTGTCTTTCTCATTCATGATTGATAATATATAACACTATGACATGAATAAAAAAGAACCTGTCAAATCATTTCTCACCTTAACATTGTAAATAAGTTAATCAATTGATAAATAAGAAATAAAAGGAATATGCTTAAAAACATTTCTCATTTTAGTGAAACTTTCAATGATAGTTTCTGAAGCAATTTCAAATGGCATATATTATCTTACATATTAATGGAAATATGATTAGTTGTTTTATGAGTACATCAAGAATATGACTCTGAAAATATGACACCTTTTAAAATATAAGTATAATGATTCTCCTATTTCTTTTTTTATAATTACTCATTTATTTAATTATATTTTAAGTTCTGGGAAACTTGTGCAGAACGTGCAGGTTTGTTACATAGGTATACATGTGCCATGGTGGCTTGTGGCACCCATCAACCCGTCATCTGCATCTCCATTAGGAATTTCTCCTAATGCTATCCCTCCCCTTGCTCCCTACCCGCCAACAGGGCCTGGTGTGTGATGTTCCCCTCCCTGTGCCCATAAGTTCCCATTGTTCAATTCCCATTCATGAGTGAGTATTCTCCTATATCTATGCTTATTTCTACTTTACTATATGGTAAATAATATTTTATACTTTCTATATTTTATCTTATGTAATATGTTTCAACTTGTAGAATTATTTCTTATGTTATTTGTATAGGAATATACAAGAAATATTTGAAGTTATACTGATGTTGAATAATGTGCAATCAAAACATTGTATCTTTTTTTCTCCTCAAATGTATCTAACATTGAAAAAGCTATATTTCAGATTTTTATATGTCTATATATGCACATAATTACACTATGATATTTATTTATTTTCAGGTAAATGTTATGACATTTTCATCCTTTTATATTATTTAAAAAATTCAAATGTTCAAATAATGTTCAAATTGATAGAGCTATTTTTTTCTCTTTACATATTTAAAGGGTAATATTGTCTTTCTAAGCCTCCTCCAAGGTAGGGATAATACATTACTAGCCCTGTGAAAGATATAGTATACTAACAAATAATAATTAAGTGATTATTCCAAAATGATCTACCTAATTAATAGCAAAGACAAAAACTTATCTCCTGATTTCTAAGTTCGGCATGTTGGAACTCATCATTCACTTCTTCCTGGCATATACACAAAATTTATTTCCGAAATGGTATAGCCAGAAGAAAACATAAATGATTTCTTTAAACAATAAAAATATTGCATTATGTGAAAATTTTAAATAAAGAAATACTATAGTTAATTTTTAAATGAAACTCTAAGCATGCTATTAAAATGGTTAATAGTTTTGTGTTCCTTTTGTATCTCATTTATTAAATATTGAGAAAATAAAATTATGAAAACAGAGTTAACATATTTTCACTAACAACAACAGACACCAGATAACAGATACCTTTAGAATCCTTAGACCAATCAAATCACACAAAATCTAGTAGTCTAAATTTTATGCTCAGCTAAACTATCATTCAAGTGAAAGTGGGAAATAAGAAATTGGTGGAGAATGATGTCAAAGTATATAAGCCAATAAAACAAAAAAAAAAAACCAATTACTTTTACAATAGTACCAAGTGAAAATGTATATCCAAGAACCCACAAATATAAGTGGATAGAGAGAAAACACTGCTTTGTGATCCACAAGGTATCAGAATCTGTTTGAGAAAAGTGGACGGAAGCAAAGGCCATCTGATCAATGTGAAAACAGGAACACCAATAAATAAACAACAAGTACATTTTGGAAATTTTATAGGGGAAAACAATGGGTCAACAGCACGTAGAGAATAGAAGAACTACAGTACTCCCATTTGTGAGATTCATGGCAAATACTGAAAAGGCTTGAGAAAGCTGGGGTCCTATAAATTCTTTAAGAAACAAGAATTTCTAACCAGGACAAAACCTCACAGTGAGGAAACATTATTGAGAGCTAAGACCAGATTGGCACCACAGGGAAAATAGAGGAAAGGAAAAGAGATGAGACATCTAAAAGAAGAGAAGGGGACTTAGAGGAAATTCTCACAAGAATAAGACCATATTTTTTTATATTGCTTATGAAAGTAAGAGAAGAGCAAGATCTAGAACTATTAAGGCAGAAGAACTGTCCCAAAACATCTCTCCAACTTAGAATTCGGGTAAAAAATTTCACATAAATATCAGCAATGGAAACATGTGACTGCAAAAGTTAAAATTTTGACTCAATATTTCAAAATAAATGAAAAGGTATTGATAAAATGAAATAATCATATAAAATTAATTACTAAAATTATGCGTAATAGTATCACAGGATTCTAAATATATTTTAAAAGAAGTCTTCTCCTTTAGAGATACAGACATAAATATTATGCATGATAAATGGTTGTATGTTTATAAAATGAAGCTAAATGATAGAGAAATGTGTGCTCATTATGCTCTTATGTCTTAAGTTTTATATACATTTGAAATTTCTTAAAAGGAAAAACAAATGGGTTAAATGTGAAATAAGAAAACTTTCCAGGTCATAAAAATAACAGATAAACAAAACAAAGACAAATTTATGAGGAGTGCTAAAATATTAAAAAGCATTCTGAAATAATTGCAGTAAATATATGTGAACATATGTGAATATTTCACATGAAATGGAAATAAGATGTAAAGTTATTTAATGGGGATAATTGATAGGAGTTAAACCCAACGAGGTATTAGAACACAGCATCTAAAAATAAGAATAAATTAATTTTCACACCATTCCTATTTACCAAAATAGAAAAGCACACACTTTTCAAATATAATAAATATTTACCTATACTTTATTTAGGTGATAAAAAATGGTTTATAGTATTTAGCGTCCTGCATGATTTAAGCTTATTACATTATGGCCAATTTATGAGAGGATAATTTTCCAGGGACATTTTGTGCATTGATTGAATGTAAAAGGACTTTAAGCATCTCTTCAGAAGTCTGTAAGCTGGTATGTGTGCTCTTGGTAAAGGAAAGAATAGAAGAAAAGGAGTAGTCAATTTGTGAGTAGGGATAGCCCATGGAAGTCATAATCTTCCCTGGAAATTCAATAAAGAAAGTAACACTATATTTACAAAACAGTTCTTCTTGGTTTCTGATGTCAGATAGAGTGATTCTTAGCTCATAACTTTTGAGTAATGTGATGTAGGCCAACTATCTCTACCTGTATTTATTTATTTATTTATTTATTTAGCGACGGAGTCTCGCTATGTCGCCCAGGCTGGAGTGGAGTGGCGCAATCTTGGCTCACTGCAAGCTCCGCCTCCCGGGTTCAGGCTGTTCTCCTGCCTCAGCCTCCAAACTAGGTGGGACTACAGGTGCCTGCCACAACGCCCGGCTAATTTTTTGTACCTTTTAGTAGAGACGGGGTTTCACTGTGTTAGCCAGGATGGTCTCGATCCCCTGACCTCGTGATCCGCCCGCCTCGACCTCCCAAAGTGCTGGGATTACAGGCCTGAGCCACCGCACCCTGCCAAATACCTCTACCTTTCTAAGGTTGAGTTGTCTCATCCTTGAAGTGAAGACAAGAGTAGAACCAGTCTTAGAGAGGTCTTCATGTCCAGATGCATATATAGCATTTAGTACAGTGTCTGCAAATTAAGAGTATGCAAAAAGTGTTAGCTATGGTCATAAATTAGAAATAATACACAAATCTCTGATATAGAACAAAATGTGTATACAAATTCTAATTTTAAAAAATCCCCTTAAACAATTAAATTCTATCTAATGATTTAATTTGTCTGTGGATTAGAGAAATAAATAAGATTTATTTTAGTAGCAAATCTTTTTCAGATAAACAAAGGAGATTTGGACATGAAAGTTATTCTTCCACTTATGAGTGGCTCCCTTATGTTGCTTTACATTCCGTAATAGTAAAATAAATTTATCCTACATTAATATAAAATGCACAGAAAATTGAGAGATAAGGTATATAAAAACTGGATAGTGATTCTGAATATTTTCAAAATAATTTTTAATGCAAAATATTTTTTGTGAACCCCTGGGTAATTAAATTATGTCTATTATTCATGAGGACAAGTATCAGACACAATTAACACAATATTTTTTAATGAAGACATTATATTAGTTACAGTAGGAACTACTCATTGCAAAAACAGTCAGTACAAAATCTGTGAAGCAGGATTGGTTAAGACAATGATTGTTGCATGGAGGAACGCCTAGATCCAATCTCTATTGGTAGTCCACATGACACTATAATTAAAATGCGGGGTTTTTGATGGAAACTTTCAAAAGTGAAGGATATTCATCTTTCATTATAAAATGAACTCATCTCCAAAGGAGAACTATTGAATATCCCACACTCTTAAACTTCTTCCCTTTGGGACATCATCTGAACACATAAGTTAGTGATTTGTGAGAAATAAATTTTAAGGCTATTCAATTCATTTTATGATATTTTATTATAGGCAAGAGTTAATCAGGAGTTAATTTTGGGTTCTTTTGTGGCAGAAGAATTCTTGCATTACTGTTTCTTGCTGACAACTTGCTCATTTTAATATGCACCCTGAATGACAGCCATCTTTTCTGTCATTTATTATGTCAGTGGCAGTGTCATTTATTCTTTGTCCTTATATCAGCCAATTACGTTTTGATTTGTCTTTCTTTTAGTAAATAGAAAATTTTTAGAAAACATGAATGATTTCATTTAATATGGAAATGTTGTTACTTAGAAATTTTCCTTTTGCTTGATTATAATGTCATTGGCAATATCCACCAGGTCCCTTCTGACTCAAATCATTAACCAACACAAGGTGTCTCATTACTATGTTCAAAGATTTTTTTAGAGCTTTAAAATTCTAAATTCTATTTGCATATCAAATTTTATGCACTCTTATTTTATGCTTTAGACTTTGTTTTTTTCTATTCTTTATAATCTTGTTATCTCTTAACTAACATCATATGTATTCTTTCTTTACCCAGAGAACGAACATATCACCTAGTGAATTTATTTTAACATTAAGAAATTTCTTTATGATGCTCATTTAAAATTAGCATATTCTATTTATACATATTCTATAATAAAATGTCAATAGCTTTCCTTTTTAAGACTGTGTGTGTGTGGATGTGCAGGCATACACACACACACACACACGTACACACTTCTTACTTGCTGAGAGCCAGTGCCTTATTAATTCATGAAGCAAAAAATGCTTTCAGAATGTTTTTAAAGCGGGGACTGAATAGTAGAGTTTGTAGTGCCCTATGATTATTTCATTGATGGTAAGTGTCTTGGACGAAAAACAGAAAGGAGTGCTTTCAACAGCAACAGAAAGAAAAACATTCTCCATGTAGATAAAATCAAGTATTTAGAACGTCCAGGTTTTTAGGGGACAAATAAACTTTTCACAGGAGCGCCACATGAAGATAGTAAGACTTCAGGGGGGGAAAAAAAAGCAAAACTCTTCAAAATAGAAAGTGAGCCTCAGCAAATGCTCCCGTTCTCCAAACATGTCGTGGACAATTAATCAAAACTGTTCATCTGAAACAAGCAAGTAGGTTGGGATGCACAGGTATCTCTGAGGTGGACCACTAAGCAGAAGATCCTTTTATTTTTCTTTCTTTGAGATGGAGTTACCCTCTTGTTGTCCAGGCTGGAGTACAATGACGTGATCTCAGCTTACCACAACCTTCGTCTCCCGGGTTCAAGTGATTCTCCTGCCTCAGCCTCCCAAGTGGCTGGGATTACATAGGCATGTGCCACCAGGCCCGGCTAGTTTTGTATTTTGTTTAGTAGAGACGGGGTTTCTCCATGTTGGCCAGGCTGGTCTTGAACTCCTGACCTCAGGTGATCCACTCGCCCCGGCCTACCAAAGTGCTGGGATTACAGGCCTGAGCCACTGTGCCCAGCCAAGATCGTTTTTTTATAGTTGCAAAAGACACAGGACTTTTGCATAGCCTAAGGTGCTAGGAATTACTACTGCTGCTGCTGCTACAAGTACTAATATTACTGCTACAACTAGTTAGAACTTACATACTCTTAATATTCACCAGGAACTGTTTTAATGACTTTTATTTAGCATTCTTCATATAACGTTTTTAATTTTCACAATGGCCTTATATGGTATGGTTATATAAATATTAACTTGTCCTAGATTGATACCTTGCAAGTTGACTTATTACAAAACTCCATGAAAACTGGCTATTACTAACTGTTGGAGATATTCAATCCTGGAAGAGTTCTGAGGATTCAAATCAGGCTATTCTTCTACCATGTTATGTAAGTTTGCAAGGGCAAATTTTGAGCCCACATCCCTGATTATACCAGGAAAAAAGCTTGTGATCATGTGGAGCATCTGGAACTCTCATTCATTGCTAGTATGAATGTAAAATACTACAGTGATCTCAGAAGATAGTTTGGCAACTTTCTACAAAACTAAACATACTCTTATCATATGACACAGATGTCTTACTCTTTGATACCTACCCGAAAAAGGTGAAAACTTATGTCTACACAAATCTGCATGTGATTATTTATAACAGCTTTATTTATAATTACCAAAACTTGAAGACAACCAATGTGTCCTTCAGTAGGTGTGGTGTATCTAGGCAATGGAATATTATTTAGCACTAAAATGAAATGAGCTATCAAACCATAAAAAGACATGGAGGAATACAAAATGTGTATTATTAGGTGAAAGTGGTCTACCTATAGAGGCTATATGTCATCCAATTCCAAATATATGGCATTCTCAAAAAGGTAATTCTATGGATACAGTAAATGGATCCACAGTTGCTAAGGGTTAGAGGGAGGAAGGAATAAATAAGCAGAACACAAAGGATTTTTAATATGACACTATTATACTAGATAAATACATATTATATTTGTCTAAACTCATAGAAAGTACAACACCAAGAGTGGGTACAAACTGTGGATTTTGAGTGATAATGGTGTGTCAATGTAGGTTAATCAATTTTAACAAATGTACTATATGGGGGAGAATGTTGATAACAGGGGAAACTATGAATATGTAGGTGCAAGGGATACATAGAAAATATCTATACCTTCCATGGCATAGTATCTTTTGTGGCATTTATTTTTCTTTCAGTGCTTTGAGAATATCAGCCCACTTTCTCTTGCCTATAAATTTTCAGTGGAATAGTACACTGTTAGTAAGATGGAGACCCTTTACAGGTGACTAGATCCTTCTCTTTTGTTGTTTTTAGAATTATCTGTTTGTCATTGACTTTAGACAATCTGATTACAATCTGCAGTGTACAAGACCTTTTGGTATTACATCTGTCTGGAGATCACTGGACCTCTTGTATCTAGATGTCTAAATTTCTTGCTAGACTTCAAAAGTTTTCATCTGTTATTTCATTCAATAGATTTTTTCAAGCACTTACATTTTATCTTCACCTTTGCCAACCAATAATTCCTATATTTGATTGCTTTATGGTGTCCCATTTATCACAAAAGCTTTGTTAATTCTTTTTACACTTTTTTCTTTATTTTTATTTGACTAGGTTCTTCAAAATACTGTCCTCAGGATGTGAAATTCTTCCTCTGTTTTGTGTAGTCTGTTGTCGAAGCTTTCAAGTGTACTTTGTATTTCATTCAAGGAATTCTTTATTATAGAGTATCTGTTTGATTTTTGTTTTGTTTTGTTTTGTTTTGTTTTTGTTTTTGTTTTTGTTTTTGAGACAGAGTCTCACTCTCTTGCCTGGGCTGGAGCACAGTGGCGTGATCTCAGCTCACTGCAACCTCCACTTCCTGGGTTCAAGTGATTCTCCTGCCTGAGTCTCCCGAGTAGCTGTGATTACAGGCACCTGTCACTACACGTGGCTAATATTTTCTATTTTTAGTACAGATGGGGTTTCACTATGTTGGCCAGGCTGGTCTCAAACTCCTGACCTCGTGATTTGTCCGCCTTGGCCTCCCAAAGTGCTGGGATTACAGGCATAAGCCACCACGCCTGGCCCTGTTTGATTTTTTACGATATCTATTTGGAAAGTTTCTTCTTAATATCGTGAATTGTTTTTACCTTCTGCATTTTTGTTTCAGACTTCTCTTGCATTTCACTGAATTTCTGTAGTCCGTAACTTTGAATTATTTTTCTGGGGTTTGGGGGCTTTTCTTTTTGTTGGAATCTGTTAGTGCGAAATTATTGTTTTCCTATGGAGGTGTCATGTTTCCTTGCTTTTTCATATTTCCTGTGTCCTCACATTGATATCTACACATCTGTTGTAACAATGACCTTTTCAATTTTTTTTAAATTTGCTTTCATAGGGAAAACCTGTGACTTCTTTAGCAGTTTAGGCTGTGTTTATTGGTGAAGGCTATGATGAAGTTTTGCTTAGGATGGGGGTGGTGGAGGGCCGGACATTCTTTGGGATGGAGTTGTGGCAGTGTTGGGCTGAATGTGGTAGTTTTGGGGGCTTGGGTGATGTATCCTGGAATTGCTGTTAGTGGGACTATTCATGGGCCTCCAGGTAGTTTGCTGAGGTGCCAGTAGTGGCAGCAGTGACCTACATGCATAAGCTCAGGTTCCTGGGCAGCTGCCAAAACATGGGTAATGGCAGTAGTAGTAGCACGAAAACTCTCTGGATACTGAGTAGTATGTACTGGAATTGAAGGTGGCTTTGATGTGGGGTTGGCACCCACGGCACCAGACATGCAGCCAGCTGCAGTGTCTGCTGCTGTCATGATATGTAGAGGGATGGGAGGTGGGTCCACGCTATGCATGAGTCTGAGCATGGAGGCCAATATGCTGGTGGGCACAGAGTGACTGCCTCTAATTTTAGATAGCCGGCTCTCAGTCTCACTGCTCTGGGTGCCTCATGTCATCCCTGTTGCAGGGATATACACAGAAGGGCAAGGATGTCACTCTGTTTTTACAGGCCTACAGACAAAGTTAGTGCCACTGATAGGGAAGGGGTTGTTTCTCACAGCCCCAGACAGGGAGCTCTCAGGCGATGGAAAGCACACATTTTGGATTTCTTGGTCTCACAGGCTGCCTTTTTGGTGTGCTACACCATTCTTACTGTGCTACTGTTGCACTTTGGGTGGACACTGGAGAATGCCAGTAAGGATTCCTGGGATGTGGAAGTATGAGGTCTGTGGTTTCCAGGATTGGATGCAGGAAATCATTGTCTTTTCTTGGACTCAGAGAACTAAGGCTGCAGGAAAAATTGGGATGCTGAAATATTTCTGGAGACTTGGAAGTCCAATATTGAAGTGCCAATATCTGGTGAGTGTCTTCTTGCTGTGTCATCACATGGTGAGAGGGAAGGAGAGTGAAAAATCATGTAACTTTCAGAAAAAAAAAGACTACTCCTTAATCATTTACATAAGAATACTGACTAGACATCAAAACTCCTAAAAATCCCAGAAATTACCAATGATTTAAAGACTTCTGAGATTTAGGAAATTCAAGATGATTCTTCTAACTCTGAAATATGGTTTAATGTTATGTTTTAATTACCACTTAAATAAAATATTTTATAAATATGTTGGCCGGGCGCGGTGGCTCAAGCCTGTAATCCCAGCACTTTGGGAGGCCGAGACGGGTGGATCACGAGGTGAGGAGATCAAGACCATCCTGGCTAACACGGTGAAACCCCGTCTCTACTAAAAAAATACAAAAAACTAGCCGGGCGAGGTGGCGGGTGCCTGTAGTCCCAGCTACTTGGGAGGCTGAGGCAGGAGAATGGCGTGAAGCTGGGAGGCGGAGCTTGCAGTGAGCTGAGATCTGGCCACTGCACTCCAGCCTGGGCGACAGAGGGAGACTCCGTCTCAAAAAAATAAAATAAAATACAATAAAATAAAATAAAATAAATAAATATGTTAACAACCAATAACAGTGTATGCTGTTTATTGGCTTAAATTTTGCTCAATCGCCATGTGATTAGATTTCATGTTAAAGCAGGAAATAGAACAGTCATGAAAAAAATGTAGTTTCCGTAAAGTACGGATACACAAATGTACAACACACACTCAACAGCTGAAAAAAATAATAGTAAATTCACTTAAGTAAAATAATTTTAGGTATTAATGATCTTATTTACTTTTCATACTTTTATACGTGAGGCCAATAACAGTAATACTTCTTCTATTTTCCTAGTACATAATAACTCAATAAGAATTTATTTTCTTTAAGCCACTAAACTTTGAAACCTCAGTTAGGTTAGACTTCACTTTTACTAATATGAGTGGTATGCACACACTTAGAAGAAAATATGTTTAAATGTGTTACTAACCTTTCACGTATCCATACAACATCTCATGAAGTAACTTCATAGATGGTGGGGTAAAGTTACAACAAAAACTGTCAATTTATTTCGCGAAAGAAAGATTATATGTTAAGCCTTAATTAGCAAGTAGCAAATAATTTGCTCAAGTAAATGTAAATTCTTGCCACTTATTCTAGTATACAGATTGGGAGGATAATTTTCTTCCCATAGACAACTGGTTCTCTACTACAGATTCAATTATAAATGTTTAAAAAATGCTATCTAAATTGGATAATTTTCCTTTTTAATCACATACATTAATTAATATCATGTCATAAAAGCATGCTTATTTGTAGCATCTATAGATCTAAAATATGTTTACATACTCTGACATGATAATTAAGACTATAATTGTAATGGAACGGTGTGGCAGACAGATTAATGGCTCCACAAAGACATTCATGTACTAACTCCTGGAACCTGTGAATGTTACAAAAAGGACTTTCCAAATGTGATTAAAGTTTTGAGATGGAGGGGTTGTCTAGGTGGGCCATACATACAATAATCTGTCCCCTTATATATAGAAAGAAGTGGAGATTTGACACATAGAAATGGGGAAGGCAATGTGACAACAGAGGCATAATTAGAGTGGTGCAACCACAAATCAAGGTATGCCAAAAGACCAGAAGGTCAGAGAGGCAAGAAGTGAGTTCTCTACAGAACCTCCGAAAAGAGTCTGGCTCTACTGACACCATGATCTCAGCAAAGTGAAACTGATTTTGAAATTTTTGCCTCTAGAACTGTAACGTAAGAGATACCAAAATGATGGTAATTTAAAGTAACATTGGGTAAGTACTATTACTCAAGTACTACAATTAAGCCATTATGAATAGGAAATTGCTAGCTATGACTGAATGCAGAGTTGGAGAAGTTTTAAATGAATAGAAATAAATAAGGCATGACCATATTATTGACAAGATAAAGAGAAGACACATCTAGAAAAAGACCTGAAGTGTATATATATATAAAGAAAAAAGTTTCCAAATAGAAAGAATATATCACATTATAAAAGGCAAAAAAGAAATAAAAGACAGGATAAATTGATTGTAATAAAACTTGTCTATAAAGCTAGAAGCTAAAAGTTGAAGAAATAAATATAGACCTTATTTTAAGTCAATGGTTTTAAAGCTCTTTGCACATTAGAATAACCCCAGGGTCTCCAAAAACAGTAGCAATGAGTCAAAACTCTCAGCAAACATATAAGAATCTCTGGTAAATCAGTGAATGATACTATTAAGAATTTCTACAGATGATTCTAATTTTAATGTGTCATCCAATTTTAAAGCAACATCCCACAGACTATTTGAGAAAAAGAATTGCAAGCCAATAATTCCATACTCAGCTAAAGGACATTTTCTGCCAGGGTAAAATAAAGATATTTGGGGAATTACAAGATTTCAGAGAATATATCACGTAGTACTACATTTGGGGAAAAAAGTGCATGAGAAAAGATTGTAACTAAACAATAATTTAGAACCCACTTCCTTACAGGGAAAAATAATGTGCTGGAGATTTCGGTGAGAAATGAGTCTTGCCTAGATATAATCATATGTGAGGGGAAAATGATTAAAAGTAAGAATGTAAAATATAACTGATAAATAATTCAAGATAAAAGAAACAGAGAGAAGAAAATATTCAATTAAAAAATTAAAAACTATAAACAAGTAATCAAAACTAGGAACTTATGCTAAGAGGAATGAAGAAGTAAAATTATTTTTAGCTTTTTATCTCATTGAACGTAAGATCAAGGAGTTTGGTAAAGAAGATAAAATAACTTAGCTAGAAATCATGTTTAATATTTTGATACATTTCAGAAAACAGTAAATAACCACTTACAGAATGAAAAATTTTGGAAGAACAACCAATTAGGTGAAAAAAAATAAAAAAGAAATAAAAATCAATTCGAGTAAGGTAGACACAAATTTAAATAAATCGTTAAAAAAACAAATAAAAAAAAATAAACCCAACAAAAGCTAGGGGAATAAAACCAAAATATGCTAGTTAGTATTTGACACATTGACAGGCTGCTGGTACACACAAGTGAGTAAGTACCATTGCCACTGCCTCAATGAAGTGTTTTTGCTGGCACCACCAACCAGAGGGTTGTGGCTAGTGGACTACGAATACCTCAGTCCCTTCAACACAGCAGGTTTCTAATCTTAAGGGGGCAGAGGACAAAGCTAAGGGCCCAGTACCAAACCCCGATAATTAAGCACACAACCCAGGAATACTGAGCAGAGGCTTGGCCCTCTAAAATCTTCCAGAAATGAAACCAGTTGACTGAATCCACTTTATACAACAGTCAAATATACAAGGGCAACAAAGAAGATAAAAGCAGAAAACCACACTCAAGGGACAGCAAATTCAAAGACTGAAGGAACATTAGATCGTGCAGATGAGAAAGAATCAGTGCAAGAACTCTGGCAACTCAAAAAGCCAATAGTGCCTTCTTACCTCCAAATGACTTCACTAGTTCCCTAGCAATGGTTCTCAACTAGGCTGAAAGAGTTGAAATAACAAAAATATAATTCAGTATATGAACAGGAAGAAAGATCATTGATAATAAGGTGAAAGTAAAAATCTAATCTAAGGAATGTAAGGCATACTATAAAATAACACAGGAACTGAAAGAAAAAGAAAAGTCAATTTTAAGAAATAACTAAACTGCTGTGACAGAGCTAAAAAACTCACTGTAGAATTTCACAATACACTCACATGTATTAACATAGAATTGACCAAGCTAAAGAAAGAATCTCAGAGACTGGTTGACCAAAAAACTCAGTCAGAAAAAAAAATAAAGAAAAATAAAACATTGAGAAATATGGGATTATGTAAAGAGACCAACTCTATGATACATTGGCATCACTGAAAGAAAGGGAGAGAAAGAAAGGAACTTAGAAAACATTTGAAGATTTTTTCCAGTTTTTGCCCATTCAGTATGATATTGGCTGTGGATTTGTCATAAATAGCTCTTATTATTTTGAAGTACGTTCCATCAATACCGAATTTATTGAGCGTTTTTAGCATGAATGGCTGTTGAATTTTGTCAAAAGCCTTTTCTGCATCTATTGAGATAATCATGTGGTTCTTGTCTTTGGTTCTGTTTATATGGTGGAAAAATTCCCCTTGAAAACTGGCACAAGACAGGGATGCCCTCTCTCACCACTCCTATTCAACATAGTGTTGGAAGTTCTGGCTAGAGCAATCAGGCAAGAGAAAGAAACCAAGGGTATTCAGTTAGGAAAAGAAGAAGTCAAATTGTCCCTCTTTGCAGATGACATGATTGTATATTTAGAAAACCCCATTGTCTCAGCCCAAAATCTCCTTAAGCTGATAAGCAACTTCAGCAAAGTCTCAGGATACAAAATTACTGTGCAAAGATCACAAGCATTCGTATACACCAGTACCAGACAAACAGAGAGCCAAATCATGAATGAACTTCCATTCACAATTGCTTCAAAGAGAATAAAATATCTAGGAATCCAACTGACAAGGGATGTAAAGGACCTCTTCAAGGAGAACTACAAACCACTGCTCAGTGAAATAAAAGAGGACACAAACAAATGGAAGAACATACCATGCTCATGGATAGGAAGAATCAATATCGTGAAAATGGCCATACTGCCCAAGGTTATTTATAGATTCAATGCCATCCCCATCAAGCTACCAATGAGTTTCTTCACAGAATTGGAAAAAACTGCTTTAAAGTTCATATGGAACCAAAAAAGAGCCCGCATCTCCAAGACAATCCTAAGTCAAAAGAACAAAGCTGGAGGCATCACGCTACCTGACTTCAAACTATACTACAAGGCTACAGTAACCAAAACAGCATGGTACTGGTACCAAACCAGAGATATAGACCAATGGAACAGAACAGAGCCCTCAGAAATAATACCACACATCTACAGCCATCTGATCTTTGACAAACCTGAGAGAAACAAGAAATGGGGAAAGGATTCCCTATTTAATAAATGGTGCTGGGAGAATTGGCTAGCCATAAGTAGAAAGCTGAAACTGGGTCCTTTCCTTACTCCTTATACGAAAATTAATTCACGATGGATTAGAGACTTAAATGTTAGACCTAATACCATAAAAACCCTAGAGGAAAACCTAGGTAGTACCATTCAGGACATAGGCATAGGCAAAGACTTCATGTCTAAAACACCAAAAGCAATGGCAGCAAAAGCCAAAATTGACAAATGGGATCTCATTAAACTAAAGAGCTTCTGCACAGCAAAAGAAACTACCATCAGAGTGAACAGGCAACCTACGGAATGGGAGAAAATTTTTGCAATCTACTCATCTGACAAAGGGCTAATATCCAGAACCTACAAAGAACTCAAACAAATTTACAAGAAAAAAACAAACCACCCCATCAAAAAGTGGGCAAAGGATATGAACAGACATTTCTCAAAAGAAGACATTCATACAGCCAACAGACACATGAAAAAATGCTCATCATCACTGGCCATCAGAGAAATGCAAATCAAAACCACAATGAGATACCATCTCACACCAGTTAGAATGGCGATCATTAAAAAGTCAGGAAACAACAGGTGCTGGAGAGGATGTGGAGAAATAGGAACACTTTTACACTGTTGGTGGGATTGTAAACTAGTTCAACCATTATGGAAAACAGTATGGCGATTCCTCAAGGATCTAGAACTAGATGTACCATATGACCCAGCCATCCCATTACTGAGTATATACCCAAAGGATTATAAATCTTGCTGCTATAAAGACACATGCACACGTATGTTTATTGCGGCACTATTCACAGTAGCAAAGACTTGGAATCAACCCAAATGTCCATCAGTGACAGATTGGATTAAGAAAATGTGGCACATATACACCATGGAATACTATGCAGCCATAAAAAAGGATGAGTTTGTGTCGTTTGTAGGGACATGGATGCAGCTGGAAACCATCATTCTTAGCAAACTATCACAAGAACAGAAAACCAAACACCGCATGTTCTCACTCATAGGTGGGAACTGAACAATGAGATCACTTGGACTCGGGAAGGGGAACATCACACACCGGGGCCTATCATGGGGAGGGGGGAGGGGGGAGGGATTGCATTGGGAGTTATACCTGATGTAAATGACGAGTTGATGGGTGCTGACGAGTTGATGGGTGCAGCACAGCAACATGGCACAAGTATACATATGTAAGAAACCGGCACGTTATGCACATGTACCCTAGAACTTAAAGTATAATAATAATAATAAAAAGAAAATATTTGAAGATATTATAGATAAAAATTTCCCCAAACATACTAGAGAGGCCAACATTCAATTTAGGAAACACAGAGAACCTCTGCAAGATAATATACAAGATGACCATCGCCAAGACACTTAGTCCTCAGATTTTTCCAAGGATTGCATGAAAGAAAAAATGTTAAAGGAGCTGGAGAGAAGGAACAGGTCATTCATAAAGGGAACCCTATCAGTCTAACAGTGAATTTTTCAGCAGAAACTCTACAAGCAAAAAGAGACAGAGACCTATATCTAGCATTCTGAAAGAAAAGAAATTCCAACCAAGGATTTCATATTCAGCCAAACTAAATTTCTAAGTGATGGAGAAATAAGATTCTTTTTAGACAAACAAGTTCTAAGGTAATTTATTACTAACAGACATACTTCACACGAGGTCCTTAAATAAGTGCTAAATATGGAAAAGAATGACTATTACCAGCAACTAAAAATAAAAGTAAATAAATACGGACATACACTATTGGTATAATAAAGCAATGACACAAACAAGTCTGCATAGTAACCAACTAACAACATGATGACAAAAACAAATTCACACGTATCAATATTAACCTTAAATGTAAATGAGCTAAATGAGTCAATTAAAAGGCATACACTAGCGAGTTGGATAAAGAAGTAAGACTCAGTAAGTATGCCTAGGAAAAATGAATAAATTTCTGGAAACATACAACCTCTGAAGATTGAACCAGAAAGAAACTGAATCCTTGAATAGAACAAAGATGAATTCCAAAATATAATCAGTAATAAAAAGCCTACCAAGCAGAAAAAGCCCAGCACGAGATAAATTCACACCAAATTCTACAGTACAAATATAGAAGAGCTGGTACCATTCCTCCTGAAACAATTCCAAAAAAATGAGAAGGAAAGATTTCTCTCTAACTCATTCTATGAGGCCAGCACCATTCCTACAGAATGGGAGAAAATAGTTATAAACTGTGTATCTGCTAAAGGTCTGATATCCAGAGTCTACAAGGAACTTAAAGAAGTTAACAAGAAAAAATAAGTAACCCCACTAAAACATGGGCAAAGGATGTGAACAAATGCTTTTCAAAATAAGATATGTCCAAGAAGCATATGAAAAAATGCTCAAATCACTCATCATCAGACCAATTCAAATCAAAACCACAATGAGATTCTATCTTACAGCAGTCAGAATGGCTATTATCAAAAAGCCAAAAATAACAGATGTTGGAAAGATTGTGGAGAAAGGGAAATACTTATATACTGCTGGTGGCAATGTAAATTAGTTTATCCATTTTTAAAAACAGTTTGGTGATTTCTCAAAGAACTGAAAAAAATTTTTCTATTTGCCACATTGTTGTCTAGATTAGCAGTTTCATTTGTTGGTTGTTTATTTGCCTTCTGAAAAATTAGTTTCAACAGCCAAGTAAATAATTTATCAATTCTTACACTGTTTATAGATGTAAACTTCTACCATTGGTATATTACCTTTGATTTTGTCAAAAATACTTATAAAAGATTAAAGTAATGATGCAAGTATATTCTGACAGAAAAGAGCCTTATCTCTTAATTTAATCATGAAATTCCTTGTTCCATAATCAAATTCATTTTTATGTACACAAAGTTACAACAAGAGCTTTAAAGATGAATCCCCATTGTCAGTCCCACAACATTATTCCCAGTGTTTTGTATCATGAAACCAACAATCCAGCAAATAAAATTCCCAATGCTATTTTTCTTCCTCTTTTTATCATTATTTTCTGCTGTGAATCTTTATATGTTTCTCTCAACTATGTTTGCTACTTAAGTCATTCTAATGCATATTGAGTGTTTCTATTTATTACAAATATACTTTTCAGATATATATTATCCACGCCTCTTGTATTTTTTTAAAACAACTTTCATTTTTGAGTAGCCTATAGGTAATATTTTCTTCATTGTAATATAAAGCATTAATAGGCAACACTGATGCAACTTCCTTTTCCTTCTTTCCTTCTTTTCTTCCCCCCTGCCCAACTGCCTTCTTTTCCTCCATCCGTCCTTTACCTCCATTTGCACTTCCTCCTTTATTTCCTTTCTTCTTTTCTTCTTTCCTTTCCTCATTCCCTCTGACCCCCCTTCTCTATCTTCCTTTATCTTTCCTTTCTTCCATTTTTGATTTTTTCCTACTCTTTATTATATTTCTCTTCCTTTTCTCTTTATTCCTCCTTCTCTGGCTCCTTTTTCTATTTCATGATTGTCCACTTTTCCTGAGGGTATTTACAAGAATATAATAAAGACAATTGATTAAGCTTTTTGATGAGAAAAGCAAAATGGGAAAATTAAATGGTTGTATAGTTTAGAGTACTGTACTAAAAAAACTTAACACACCAAACTATTCTAATATTAGTAGCTTCCTACTATAGACAATAATCCTCTACATTATACTGTATAGTTAAGTCATTTGGTGAGGCTACCTAGTGCTCGCGAATGATATGTCAATTTCAACAACTACAAAATAAACTCATCTTCTCATACAAACATAGTTGTTTTTATAAACCATTTTAATTTATTTCTCAAGAACCCATGCTATAATTTTTGCTTTTGTTTCAATTGTTTAATTAGACAAGGAGCATAAAAAGGAGTCATTATAGGTTTGTTTTCACCATGGATCTCATCCAGAGTTATTACTCAAAATAATGAAAGACCATATCATGATCTGTCTCACAAATAATGAGTACTGTGTGCCCATGAGGCTTGGAGTATCTGTAATTAACACTTTTAAAATTTATATTTGTTCACAAATTTTAATGTATGTGCATAAAATATATGTAGAGTTTCCAGAATAATTAAAAGCAAGCAGCAATGTATCCACCACTCATTTCAAAGAGTAAAGTATTACCATTACTACAGAAGTTCCACAAATGATATTTTCCAAACATAAAGGCCTACATTTCCCAGAGGAAATATTCTGCTGATTTCAATAGTAACCATATTTTTAATTTTAAATGTACATTCATAAGCTATGTATGCATACTCTTGTTTTCAGTTCTCATGTAAATGTAATCATATTTCATATATTTTCATTAAATGTTATTTGAGTTTCATACATGTTGCCTAGAGCTGTATTTAATTCATTAATTTCTGTATACTCTACCATAATCTATTTATCAACGTTACCGTTTGTTGACAGTTTAAGTCCCATTTTGGCAATTACAACAGAAGTGTATGAACAACCTTGTACATAACTCCTGACACACATATGCAAACATTTCTCAAATGTGTGTACTTAAGAGTAAATCACTGATCTTTAGAGTTAGTTTCTGTGTGTTTATTTTTGGTTTTGTTTTTGAGAAGGAGTTTCGTTCTTGTTGCCCAGGCTGGAGTGCAATGGCACGATCTCGGCTCAACGCAACCTCCACACTTCTCCTGTCTCAGCCTCCCGAGTAGCTGGGATTACAGGCATGGGCCACCATGCTCGGCTAATTTTGTACTTTTAGTAGAGATGGGGTTTCGCCATATTGGTCAGGCTGGTTTCAAACTCCTGACCTCAGATGATCTACCTGCCTCGGCCTCCCAAAGTGCTGGAATTACAGGCGTGAGCCACTTCGCCCAACAAGTTTATGTATCTTTTTTCTTTGGCGAGTGGACGGAGTTTCCCTTTTGCTGCCCAGGCTACAGTGCAGTGGCGTGATCTCGGCTCACTGCAACATCCGTCCCCAGGGTTCAAGTGAGTCTCCTGCCTCAGCCTCCCAAGTAGCTGGGATTGTAGGTTCCCGCCACAATGGCTGGCTAATTTTTGTATTTTTAGTAGAAATGAGGTTTCGTCATGTTAGCCAGGCTATTCTCGAACTCCTGACCTCAGGTGATCCACAACCTTGGCCTCCCAAAGTGCTAGGATTACAGGCGTGAGCCGCCACACCTGGCCTAAGGTTTATGTAACTTTAATTTTACTGGACAATGTTAAATATTTTTTCAAAGTTCTTGGACAGTTACATTCACAGGCAATGTGCATATTTGTCCCCTACTCCACACCTATGCTTAGGATTTTAAGAATCAAATATTGTTGGACAATATATAGGGAGTGTCTATCTTACTGTGGTTTTAATGTACATTTATCTTAGGACAAACACACTTTCCAGATCTTTTGAGGAAGTCTGGATTTCCTCGTTGTGATGTAATATCCCTACTAAATTATTTTGCCAATGGTGGAGTGGTATTTTTATTATTTCCTATTTATTTTTAAGAACTTATATTTTGCGGCTTACATTTTATTCTCATTATGGTGTCATTTGATGAACAGAAGTTTATTTTTAAATGTCAAATTTGTGACTCTCTTTTAATGTTTATGCGTTTAATATTGTGTTTAATATATTCTTTCCCACGTTGAAATAAAAATATTGATATTTTTACTAAGATTGAATAATATTTCTTTCACATTTCTTAACCTACCTATATTTTTTATTAGTAGTTGTTTATGTTATTCTACATAGCTGTTTGATTTTCCCAGCACTCTTATTTAAAAAAACAGACAGAAAACAAAACCTTTAATGCGCTGATCCAAGAAATTATCTCCCTTATACATTAAGATAACCTCTATGTTTGCGAGACTTCCTCTTTTATATTCTGTCAATTGATCTCTATCTTGATTTATGCAAAGCAAGCTTCACGTTATTTTCTCTTATCATCTTCAGAGTTTTGGTAATTCTTCACTTGTACTTCTTATCAGATCTTATCTCTCTTTCTCCCTCTCTTTCTCTCTCACTTCCCCCCCACCCCTGACACACACCCCCTTTGTGGTACTTTGATTTAAATTACACTGAAAGATAAATTCAAAATATTGGATCTTTGTATTATGTTCAATTTTTACAACCTTTAAATATAAATATGAAATGTAACACAATTTATTTAGTTTATTTAATGTCTCTCAAACGTTTACAATTTTTTATAGAGTTTCTTACATTACTTTTTGGATTTATTACTATTTATCTTGGAGTTTTATGCTGTTTCTTATTGGTTCCTGGAATGTATAGATAAAAAAGAATCATATTAGTAATAAAATAATAATTAGCAGCTTTGTCAAACTCCCTTATTATGATAATTTATATGTAGCTTATTTTGAAATATATATATATTATATATAGTATATGTAATATATATATGTGAAATCACCTGGTAATAAAGGCTTTCTTTCATACTGTTGATCCTGACATTGTTTATTACTCTTCCTCTTAACCTGTGCAATTAGAATATAGATAAAAAAGAATCATATTAGTAATAAAATTATAATTAGAAGCTTTGTCAAACTCCCTTATTATGACAATTTATATGTAGCTTATTTTGAAATATATATATTATATATAGTATATGTAATATATATATATGTGAAATCACCCGGTAATAAAGGCTTTCTTTCATACTGTTGATCCTGACATTGTTTATTACTCTTCCTCTTATCCTGTGCAGTTAGAACTACTAAGTGATACATAGCAGTTGTATTAGTAGGCATTAGTGTCTTGTCCTTGTCAAAAGGTAAGCTTCCAACCCACTAATACATATACTTGCTTTTGTAGATATTTTTATTAGATAAACACATTTCTCCACGTTAATACTTGGAGACATTTTAATCAAGAAAGGGTTGTGACTTACTATATATTTTTGTATCTATTTGAATAAATATTTACTTTTTCCACCCCTGATTCATATATGTGCTGCTTTATATCAACTGATTTTTTTTTTTTTTTAATTACACCAAATCATGAACCCTGGGACATACCCTACTAGGTAATAATGTATCTTCTTCTTCATATAGTACTGGGACTGATTTGGTAAGTATTAGTTTAGAATTTTTGCACCTTTGCTGATGACTAAAATTGGCCTATAATTTTGTTTTCTCAGGCTTACCATACTGTTGGTATCAAAATGTTTTTAGCTGCTAGGAAGGCTTCTCTTATTATTATTTTATTTAAGTATTTGTATTACATTGCTAGTATTTTCCCTTGAATGTTTGACTGAATTCATTTGGTAAGCCACTCATTTCTGTAATTTATTATTGAGACGCATTTTTATTAATGTGATATAATTTGGTAATTTTGACAAGACACATTTTATGTGAATATAAATTTTCATATTCATTTCATCTCCATATTATCTTTTTAATATTTATGAATCTGTAGCGATTTTCTGTTTTCAGTCCTCGAATTAGTTATCCGGGCTTTCTCTATTTTTCTTTTTCATCAGTCTCTTCAGAGGTTTATCTATTTTAATAATATTTACAACAGTTTTTGGACCATGTTGATCTCCTTTATTGTTTGATATTTCTCTCACATACTAATTTCTGTTCATACTGTGCTCTTTCCTTCTCTTCAAGTTTATTATGATGACTTTTATGTATTTTCATTTGATAGACGTTAAGGTTTTAAATTTTTGCCATTTTTTTCCTAATGTATGTATTTGAGGCTGGTTAATCTATCTGATAATTTTTCAAACAAATCACAATTGAAGATATATATTATTGGGCTGGACGCGGTGACTCATGCCTGTAATCCCAGTATTTTGGGAGGCCAAGGCAGTTGGATCACCTTATGTGAGGAGTTCGAGACCAGCCTGACCAAGATGGTGAAACCCTGTATCTACTAAAAATATAAAAATTAGCTGGGCATGGTGGCAGGTGCCTGTAATCCCAGCTACTCGGGAGGCTGAGGCAGGAGAATTGCTTGGACCCGGGAGGAGGAGCTTTCAGTGAGCCAAGATCGTGTCATTGTACTCCAGCCTGGGCAACAGAGTGAGACTTTGTCTAAATAAATAAATAAATAAATAAATAAATAAATAAATGGTATATTATTTACCGTAGACTCAGTTAAAATTTTAGCAATGTTCAAGATTATTTCTACTTTGCCCATGTATATTTTTGACCACTGACTTTCAGAAAATAGTAGGACTTTTATAAGTCTCCATACATTTGTCTAGCATTTATTAAAATCAATGTAGATCAACGACAAAAGTAAAATCGGAATCTTATCATTCTAAAGTAGAGTTTGGAACTTCTCTTTAAAAGTTAATACACTCTTTTACTAACTTCTCACGGCATGCAGTTGCAACTGGGCAGCTTGGACTCAGCCTACTGATTGAGTCCTAGGAGAAAATGATGCTACTCAGCTACAAATATGAACTGGCTAGACAAAGCTGCACCTAAATTTACAACATGTTGTATTGCCAATTTATTTCAGCCCTAATATCAACAAGGGATGTGTATTAGTCTGGTCTCATGCTGCTAATGAAAACATACTCAAGACTGGGTCATTTATTTTTTAAAAAGAGGTATAATGGACTCACAGATTCACATGGCTAGAGAGGCCTCACAATCATGGCAGAAGGCAGAGGAGGAGCAAAGGCAGGTCTTACCTGGCCGCAGGCAAGAGAGTGCATGTAGGGATACTACACTTTATAAAATCATCTGGTCTTGTGAGACTTATTCACTGTCACAAGAACAGCATGTGAAAAACCTGCCCATGATTCAACTACCTCCCACTGGGTCCCTCCCATGACATGTGGGAATTATGGGACCAGCAATTCAAGAGGAGATTTGGTTGAGGACACAGCCAAACAATATAAGGAGGTGTTTGTGGTTCTCTAATTCTATATCTTTTTTTTTTTTAATTTATTTATTATTATTATACTTTAAGCTGTAGGGTACATGTGCATAACGTACAGGTTTGTTACATATGTATACTTGTGCCATGTTGGTGTGCTGCACCCATCAACTCGTCATTTACATCAGGTATAACTCCCAGTGCAATCCCTCCCCCCTCCCCCCTCCCCATGATAGGCCCCGGTGTGTGATGTTCCCCTTCCTGAGTCCAAGTGATCTCATTGTTCAGTTCCCACCTATGAGTGAGAACATGCGGTGTTTGGTTTTCTGTTCTTGTGATAGTTTGCTAAGAATGATGGTTTCCAGCTGCATCCATGTCCCTACAAACGACAAACTCATCCTTTTTTATGGCTGCATAGTATTCCATGGTGTATATGTGCCACATTTTCTTAATCCAATCTGTCACTGATGGACATTTGGGTTGATTCCAAGTCTTTGCTATTGTGAATAGTGCTGCAATAAACATACGTGTGCATGTGTCTTTATAGCAGCATAATTTATAATCCTTTGGGTATATACCCAGTAATGGGATGGCTGGGTCATATGGTACATCTAGTTCTAGATCCTTGAGGAATCGCCATACTGTTTTCCATAATGGTTGAACTAGTTTACAATCCCACCAACAGTGTAAAAGTGTTCCTATTTCTCCACATCCTCTCCAGCACCTGTTGTTTCCTGACTTTTTAATGATCGCCATTCTAACTGGTGTGAGATGGTATCTCATTGTGGTTTTGATTTGCATTTCTCTGATGGCCAGTGATGATGAGCATTTTTTCATGTGTCTGTTGGCTGTATGAATGTCTTCTTTTGAGAAATGTCTGTTCATATCCTTTGCCCACTTTTTGATGGGGTGGTTTGTTTTTTTCTTGTAAATTTGTTTGAGTTCTTTGTAGGTTCTGGATATTAGCCCTTTGTCAGATGAGTAGATTGCAAAAATTGTCTCCCATTCTGTAGGTTGCCTGTTCACTCTGATGCTAGTTTCTTTTGCTGTGCAGAAGCTCTTTAGTTTAATGAGATCCCATTTGTCAATTTTGGCTTTTGCTGCCGTTGCTTTTGGTGTTTTAGACATGAAGTCTTTGCCTATGCCTATGTCCTGAATGGTACTACCTAGGTTTTCCTCTAGGATTTTTATGGTATTAGGTCTAACATTTAAGTCTCTAATCCATCGTGAATTAATTTTCATATAAGGAGTAAGGAAAGGATCCACTTTCAGCTTTCTACTTATGGCTAGCCAATTTTTCCAGCACCATTTATTAAATAGGGAATCCTTTCCCCATTTCTTGTTTCTCTCAGGTTTGTCAAAGATCAGATGGCTGTAGATGTGTGGTATTATTTCTGAGGACTCTGTTCTGTTCCATTGGTCTATATCTCTGTTTTGGTACCAGTACCATGCTGTTTTGGTTACTGTAGCCTTGTAGTATAGTTTGAAGTCAGGTAGCGTGACGCTTTGTTCTTTTGACTTAGGATTGTCTTAGAATTGGAAAAAACTGCTTTAAAGGTCATATGGAACCAAAAAAGAGCCCGCATCTCTAATTCTATATCTTAAAAGCTCTACCACTCAATGGTCAAATTTTCTTTCCTGGGATCTAATTTATAGACCACTAGATTGCTCTATATTAATCCTGAGTGGGCAACAGGGAACCCATGTACTTGACACTGCTACTCTTCTAGGATTTTTCACTAATAACCATTGTTCCATAAGGTCTGGTGCATGATCTGCCTGGTTGTCCATCATTGGTTCCCAGATACTGTGTTTTTTTTGTTTTTTGTCTTTGTTTTATTTTGTTTTCTGTCTCAAATACTGATTTTCTCATATTAATATATCTAAATCAAAATTTTAATACAAATGGTTTGTTACTTAATATTTTACTCTCATTAATTTAGATATAGATCTTGTGAATAGCATAGTAAAGATTGTTTGTATTTTGATTGAATAATTTAATTGATTTACAAGTAACGAATAAAGAAAGCACTGTGCTTCAAGACACATGCTCTCCCTTCTGTGTCCAAGATGACCAATTATTCCCCAATATCAATTCTTCCTTTTTTAAGAACAGAAACCTTGACACCATCTTGGCTCCCCATCTACAAAATATATTTCCTATTCATCTTTACCTCCACATGTGGCCATGTGATTGTTTCAGCCAACATTTGCTGATGAAGGGTGATATAGACAACTTTTGATGTATTGCTTCAAAACACCTCAGTTCTATATTTGCCCCTTTTTTAAGAAGCTTCTTCTGTAATCTTAGAAGCACAGTGGGAGCCAGCCAAATGGTAAAAATGAGATTAAAGTTATTATCTTTACATCCAGTACTATTTCAGTAAACTCCTTCCATCAGTGAAGAGAAATGATGATGCAAGGAACACAGAAAACAAAAACCAGAAGTCCATTGTTATTGAGGGGGAAAAAAAAAGAACTAGGTAAAAATAAACAAAGTGTCAAAGTGAGACCCTTGATTGTGCTTGTTAGTATTTAGAATTTTATTTCAACAAACTGATAGTCTTCTACTTTTTAAAAGTAGTTTATCACCAGTGTTTGACCTTTAAAAGAACTTTGAACCCCAAATACACCTATAGAAAATAATGGGATACAACATTGTACAACTCCAATGTTCAAACTGATTGCCTCCAGAGAAGGTAATTACAAGAAACACTCTCCAGAGATTGAGGTTTGGGCCACAGAGAACAATGAGCAAGAAGCGAGAATTGGCATTGTCACTTGGGCATATCTTTTTTCAGTGTTTAGGAAAGAAAATTTTTATAATTACTGTAATTTGTTCATTATCATGAACTAGTAATTGATTTATATTTCATGTAGTCCCATTTTAAAAAGAAGATTTTAACTATGGTAATTGTTTGCTAATTCACCATGTTACATTTTGTATTAAGAACACATCGTTATTTTTTTATGTAGACCATTTCCCATAAACCAAAAGTCCTGAATTTGAGTAAAATAAAGTGAATCATTAGGGCATACCATTGTCATTATCTCATTTTAAGAATGAGTAAGAGAAAAAAAGTGAGACAATGAGATGGTACAGTCAATATTGAAGCAACAATATTCAGAAAACAAGTACTTCTAGACCTACAAAAAATTAAACAGCAGTATAATAATCTTCAACACCCACTGACAGCATTACACTTACCATTGAAGCAGAAAACTAGCAAATAAATTTTGTTCTTAAATTTGACACTTGACCAACTGGACCTAATAGATATCTACAGACTACTCCACGCATCAGCCACAGAATATACATTCTTCTCATCTCCACATGCAATATACCGTAACATCAACCATATGCTTGGCCATAAAGCAAGTCTTAATAATTTTTTAATCAAAATTTTACCAACCATACACTCAAACCATAGTGGAATAAAAATAGAAGTGAATACCAAGAAGGTCTCTCAAAATCACACAGTTGTATAAAAATTATATGGAAATTAAACCTGCTCCTACGTGACTTTCGGGTAATATGCAAAATCAAGGCAGAAATCTGAAAAATACTTCAGATAAATGAAAACAGAAGCACAACATCACAACATACCAAAATCTCTCAGATGAAGCAAAAGCAGTGATAAGATTGCTCTGAATGCCCATATCAAGAAGAAAGTTCTCAAATTAACATTCTAACATTACACCTACAGGAACCAGAAAAACTGGAAAAAAAACCCAAAAAAAAACCCCAAAGCTAGCAGAATAAAAGAAATAACTAAAATCAGAGCATAACTCAATGAAATTGAGACTCAAAATTCCATACAAAGGATCAGTGAAACTAAAAATCAGTTATTGGAAGGGATAAAGAAGACTGACAGACAACTAGATTAACAAAGAAAAAAAAAACAGAGAAAATCAAAATAAGCACAATCAGAAATAACAAAGTTGACATTACAACTGATTCCACAGAAATACAAAATATCCCCAGAGACCATAAGAACACCTCTATGCATACAAACTAAAAAACTTAGACGAAATAAATAAATTTGTAAAAATATACAACCTCCAAAAAATGAATTAGGAAGAAATTGAAACCCAAAAGAGATGAACATTGAGTTATAAAATTGCATCAGTCATAAAAAACCTACCCACTATAAAAGTCAGATGGATTCATAGCCAAATTTGACCAAATGTACAGAGAAGAGCTGGTACTAATAATACTGAAACTATTCCAAAAAATTGAGGAAGAAGGACTTCTCAGCTCATTCTACCAAGTCAGCATCACCCTGATACCAAAACCTGACAAAAACACAATGAAAACATAAAACTATAGGCCAATATTCCTAATGAACATAGATGCAAAAATCCTCAATAAAATACTAGCAAATTGAATCCAGCAGCACATCAAAAATTAATTCATCACAATCAAGTAGGCTTTATTTCTGGGATGCAAGGTTGGTTAAACGTACGCAAATCTGTAAATGTGATTCACCACATAAACAGAATTAAAACTAAAAAACATATGATTACCTCCATAGACCCAAATAAAGCTTTTGATAAAATCCAAAATCCCTTCAAGATAAAAAATCTCGAGCAACTACACATTGAAAAAAACACACCTCAAGAGACAACTATTACAAACATACAGTCAACATCATATGAAATGGGCAAAAGCTGGAAGCATTCTCATTAAGAACAGTAGCACAACAACAATGCCCACTCTCACCACTCCTATTCATCATAGTACCAGAAGTCTTATCCAGACAGTAAGGCAAAGGAAGAAAATAAAAGGCATCCAAATAGAAAAATAAAATGTCAAACTATCCCTCTTCACTGATGATATAATCCCATACCTAGAAAACCCTAAAAACTCCACCAAAATGCTCCCAGACCGAACAAAAGACTTCAATAAAGTTTCAGGATACAAAATCAATGTATAAAAATCAGTAGCATTTTTATACCCCAATAACATTTAAGCTGAGAGCCAAATCAAGAATACAGTCCCATTCACATTTGCCAGTAAAATCCTAGGAATATAGCTAACCAGTGAGGTGAAAGATCTCAGTAATGAGAATTACAAGACACTGCTCAAAAATATCAGAGATGACACAAACAAATGGAAAAACAATACATGTTCATGGATAGGAAAAGTCAATATCGTTGAAACAGCCATACTGCCCAAAGCAATTTACAGATTAAATGCTATGCATATTAGACTATAAATGGCATTCTTCCCAGAGCTAGGAAAAATTATTTTAAAATTCGTATGGACTGGGCACAGTGACTCAAACCTGTAATCCCAGCACTTTGGGAGGCTGAGGTGAGTGGATCACTTGAGGCCAGGAGTTTCAGACTAGCCTGGCAACCATGGCAAACCCCCGTTTCTACTAAAAATATAAAAATTAGCCTGATGTGGTGGTGTGTGCCTATAATTCCACCTACTTGGGAGGCTGAGGCATAAGAATCTCTTGAACCCGGGAGGTGGAGGTTGCAGTGAGGTGAGATTGTGCCACTTCACTCCATAGTAGGTGACAGAGGCTCTGTCTAAAAATAAATAAATAAAATGAATTATATGGAACCAAAAGAGATCCTAAAGAGCCAAAGCAATCCTAAACAAAAAAGAACAAACTTGGAAGCATCATATTTCCCTACCTCAAACTATACTAAAAGGCCACGATAACCAAGACAACACGGTCTGGTATAAAAACAGACGTGTAGACCAAAGAAACAGAATAGAGAGCCTAGAATTAAAGCAGTAAACCTGCAACCATCTAATCATCAACAACATCAACAAAAATAAGCAATGGTAAAAACGCAAGGATATTTTGAGGTATAGGGGTTTGCATGGTTGACCTTGATCTCAGGGCAGTGGAAATTATTTGGAATACCTATGATGCAGAAAGGGAGAAGAGGAAATAAAAGGATAGTGCACTAAAGGTAGTCAATTTATCAACCTGTCAGCAGCAATCTTCCAGAAAGCCTCCATTGAGAAAGCAGACAACAAACTAATGACTAAAATTAAGTTTCTACATGATTAGCTATCATTTACTCACATTATCTTTCCAAGTCTATCATGGTGGCCTTGCTCTATACATTGCATACGGCAGGGCTCAATCAGAAAAATGCAATCGTCATGCAGGAAGCAGAGCAAGAGATTATTTTAAAAACGTGGATTAGGCCTTAAGCAATTGTGGGACCTGATGGAGAAGTCTATGCCAGACTGTTGTCTCTGCTTCTGGTGTTGAGACTGAAGTTGTTGTAGGCCAGTGGGAAAGGAGAAAGAAAAAAATAATAAGCAATGGGAAAAAGATACCCTATTTAATAAATGGCTCTGGGATACTTTGGCTAGCCATTAATAGGAGAATGACACTGGATTCCTACGTTTTACTGTATACAAAAATTAACTCAAGATAGATTTAAGATTTAAATGTAAGATATCAAATGATAAAAATTCTAGAAGAAAACCTAGGAAAAACCTTTCTGGACACTGACCTTGGCTAACGTACCACTAAGTGCTCAAAAGCAATTGAAATTGACAAGTGAGAACTAATTAAATGAACAAACTTCTGCACAGCAAAAGAAACTCTCAACAGAGTAAACAAACCACAGAATTGGAGAAAATATTTACAAACAATGCTTCCAACAAAAGTCTAATATCCAAAATATATAAGGAACTTAACAACTCAACAGGAAAAAAACAAATAACTCCATTAAAAGTGGGCAAATGATATGAACAGATATTTCTTAAGATACACAAGTGGCCAATGAAAATAGAGAAAATGGTCAAATCGGTAATCATCAGAGAAATGTAAATCAAAATCACAATGAGACACCTTCTCAAACCAGTCAGAATGGCTTTTACTAAAAAGACTAAAATGACAGATGTTGACAAAGCTGCAGAGCAATGGGAACTCTTATACACTCTTGGGGAAATATAAACTTGTTTAGCCACTTTGGGAAGCAGTTTGGAGATTTATCAAAGACCTAAAACATAGAACTACTATTCAACTCAGCAATTTGGAACTCTGTTACAGCATCCTGAGCTTGTATTATACCTAGCATGGAGTTTAGTAGCTAAATATGACTGTTGCAACAAATTCAAAACATATATTCCATTATCATAAGCTTTGTCCTAAGCAATCCACTCTCTGCCAATCAAATTTTCTTCTGTAAGATGTGATTACAAAAATGGTAGACTAGTTTCTTTCTCCTTAATATTTTTAAATATAAATTTCCTTGTTTCCTTGTCATCAATACAACAACAGCTGGGCATTGGCCTAAATCTTTTGTATGAACTACTTTATTTTATTTCCATAAAGACCCCATTATGAAAATACCATTTTGTCCCATTTTGCAGTTAAATAAAATGTGTAAAACATTTTTTCAAGATCTACAGGTAAAGCTAGTAAGTGTAGAGTCAGAATCCACCCAAGGAGGTCTGACTCCAAAGTTTACATTCTGAATCAATATACTGTGATATGCTAGGATACATTACTCCTTTTCTACATGTTAGATTGGAAGGAAAAGTAAATGTATTTAGCTACCAATTTAGAAATAAAGACATTATTTTCCACTTGGGTAAAAGTATAATGACCTACTAAAGTTGTTCTATCCAAATTGGTCTGTTGAATTTTTTATCAGTAGAAGTGAATTTTTAGCTATATTCATTTATAGTTCCTTGTCACAGCATTTTCTTGAAAAGATTGCTAAAAAAAAAAGACAAAATGGAGATAACAATAACAAAAATCAATGAATTTTATATACTATTTCAGCAACTAGAGAAACTGGGGAATTAAATGAACAGTTAATATGTATAGTGAGTTGCCTAACACAAGCAATGGATAACCATCTGTCAAAAATACTATAAGAAGAATTCCATTACACGGTGCTAAAATAGATGACATAAATCTAGGGATCTGTCGTCATTCTTAGTCCTTACACTTTGCAATGTTTGTTTGTGTAGGATCAAATGCTTTGAAATTGAAGAAAAAGAGGATAAATAAGGAAGTTTCTGTTGGTGGATTGAATATACTTGTGAGTGTATGAATAAAAATATATCTGATATAAAATTATACACTTAGATATGTGTGTATAAAAATATATACTACATTTATCAATACATATGCTGTATTTACCTATATACTCATATGTGTATGGGTGTATAATATATATACTACATATATATGGGTAATATTACATATGTAATATATATTTGTATGTAATATTACCAAATTATATGTAAGATGTATTTATGTATACATGGCATATATACATTTATATATATGAGTATATATAAAACTGTACATATACACCTACGTGTCATTGTATATATATACATGTAAGAAACAGGCTTGAGTTGCAGGTTTCTATGATGATGGCTACCATCCAGGAATGTATAACTTAAGAAATATTAACAAGTATGTGAGAGCAGTAGATTAAACATCTAGGTTTTTGTGAGAACTGAGATTCTACTTATAATTGCAAACTTGAGAGATACTCAGTATAAAATATTAAACTGAGCAAAATGTTCTGTATCATTTGAAATAGAAAATTTAAAGTACTTATTAATCTCTGTGTTCTGCATGGAAACGTTTTCTCTCGGGAGCAAAGGTAATCAAGAATTGCATTTCATCTAAAATGTGGAATGTTTCATAACTGAGAAATTTTAATTCAAAGTGATCTGGAATATATATATGGAGATCTTCACAAAGAAGACTGAAAAAAGAACACCCTTCTTCATGGTACTCTTCTACCATCTAATCCAATGGGGAACCTCAGAGTGAAAGCAACACCTGTTAATATAAGTTTACAATTATTGATGGCGGCCGTGGCCCATCTGAAGTGGCCACTGTGAAGACACTGACTGCGTTCGGGGAGGTGCAGCTTGGGCTGTGTACTTCATGGAGCTGGAGGGAACTGGGAGCAGGCAGGAGCCCTGCCTCCTTCTGAGTTGGTGGGGAAGGAGCCAGGTAGAGCTGCAGTCACCCAGCTGTAGCTGCAGACCCAGGCATCCTTGCACTCTTTGGGGCCCAGGAAGCCCCCAAGCAGACTCAGGCTCAGAAGTGCCTGCTCTGGCTGCCTGTCCTCTCCCCATACCCAGTGCCTACTCTGGGTTGGAAGAAAGTTGTGGCCAAGCCTGGGCACTGTCACAAACTGGCCACATGTGCATGCAATCAGGCTGGCACTGACACACCAGCCCTCTGCCAACTTGGCCTCCTCTGAACTTTGCTTTGGGCACCAATGAATATGGTAGGAAATGGGAGGGGGGCTGAGAGCATATTGGTGAATGCCTGCAGGTGCCCCTTAGTAGGAACAGTCTGGGTACCATGGATGACATGATTGATGGTGGCAGGAGGCAGACAGGCTCTTGAGTGGAAAAGGGTTGGTCCCCACCATAGCCCCACCTTTAAGCCAGGGATGGCCTGAAGCCTGGGAGCTGGGCTGTCAGTTCCCGGTGGAGTCTGTAGCCCAGAGTGAGAATTTATGGTGCTTTGTTTGGGTCCACCCATGGCTGCCCATGGAACAATCAGCACACCCTTTCTCCCTTCTGAGCCCATAAAATCCTCAGACCCAGCCAGAATCACAGAGATTCAGGACTACTAGCTCTGGGAAGCAGCTACCCAATTTAGGTGTCCCTCCACTAGTCAGTACAACCTGACTGCAGAAAGGAGCTACCCACTCTGCGTATACTGTCCACTGACAGCTGAACACTCATTGAGATGACCTGCCTAAAGAAAGAAGCTACTCAGTCTAGTTCTCCTATCCAATGACAGCTGGATACTTTCTGGATACTTCCCATGGATAGGAGCTACCCACTCCAGGTCTCCTTTCTGCTGAGGGCTGCACTCATCAGGACTACCTGCCTGCAGAAAGGAGCTACCCACTCTGGTTTCCTCTCTGCTGAGGGCTGGACACTCACTGGGGCAACCTTCCTACAGATAGGAGCTACACATTCTGGGTCTTCTATTTGCTGAGGGCTGTACTTCTCAGGACTATCTACCCATTCTGGATCTCCTCTCTGCTGAGAGTTGGACACTCACTGAAATAACCTACTTGTGGAAAGGAGACCCTTTGGATTTCCCAACAGCTGTTCTTTCACTCAATGAAGCTCCTCTCCACCTTGCCCACCCTCCAGTTGTTCATGTACCTCATTCTTCCTGGATGCAGGACAAGAACTAGGGACCTGCCAAACGATTGGACTGAAAGAGACATAACACAAACAGCTGAAATGTCCGGGTCCCCACTCGCCATGTTAAAGGTCATGAAAAGGATATAACAGTTGCAGCCCTTTGGGGAGCCCATACCTAAGGACTCCCTGAGTCAGAGCTGTGACACCCTCTTTAGGACTCTGTGGTATCTGGCCTGTCCAAGATTCTATGCCACCATCATGTTCTGCTCATCCAGACATGGGTGCCCACAGTGGAAGCCACTTGCACTGCATCCAATCTAGGTGCAGGCTTGCACAGAGCCAGCACCTGTGCCAGCACCTGGAGCTGCATACTCTGCCAAAGCAGCCGATCCCCATGCTTAGTTACTTATGCACCCCTCTCTGGCTCACCCTTGGCAGGTGTGTGATCTGGGCTGGTAGCATGAGAAGAGTGCAGCCTGCCAGGCTAAGTTAGAGGAATGAGACTAGCAGGCCTGAGCAAAACTTGGGCAAAGGCTCCATCACCACAGAGGTTTCCATTTAGAAAAGAAACACCCTGAGTATCCCGAGACATTATTAACTATTAAACCCCCAAATAGTTTAACCACCAGAAGCAATTTTATCTATTAGTATATGTAGAGTGAGATAAATGCAAAGAATTTTGTATTATCAAACATGAATTGATATTATTCACAGTTATTCGTTACAATTCTAATAAAGTATTTCTAAAAGTAGCAAATGGAAACTGAAAGAAGATTCAATAAATAATTTATCTTTTAAAAAAATATCAAATGTATTGACAAATAACTCATGAGTGAGATGATATCTTATGTTTTCAGTTTGCATTTTCCTGATGATTACTGATGTTGAGCATTTTTTCATACACCTGTTGGCCATTTCTTGGCCATTTGTAGTCTTCTTTTGTGAAATATCTACTCAGATCACCTGCCCATTTAAAAATTGGATTATTTGTGTCTTTTTGCTATTGAGCTGTTTGGATTTCTTATGTATTCTGGTTATTAATTCCTTTCAGATCAATAGTTTGCAAATATTTTCTCTCATTCTGTGGGTTGTTTCTCTACTTTGTTGATTTCATGAGGGCTGTGAGTAGAATAGCGGTTACCAGAAGCTGGGAAGACACTTGGGGTGGCAGGCAGATGAAGAGAAGGTAGTTACTGGATACAAAACTATAGTTGGAAATAAGTTCTAGTATTTGATAGCACAGCAGGGTGACTATCATTAGCAATATTTTCTCATATATTTCAAAATAGCTAGAAGAGAAGATTTGGAATGATCCCAACAGAAAAAAAAGTGATAAACTTTTAAGTTAATGGATATCTCAATTACATTAATTTGATCATTACACATTGTGTGCATTTCACCAAATAGCACATGTACCTCATAAGTTTGTACAACTATTAGGTATCGTAGAAAATAAACAAAAAATAGCATACAACCAGAAAGGAGGTTATCAATGTTAAAGCAGTTTCTTTTATTATTTAGGAGTAATATAAGACTACTTATTAAAATTCAGACTTTTCCAAGGCAATTATGCATGCTACAATATTAAAGAAACGTATATAATTTTTGGAGAAGTTGCACATCTATAAAACAATGTCTAGTAATTAAATCAAAGTAATTGGGATATATATTAAGGATGCTTTGTAATAAGAACTTTAAAATACAAATAGAAAAAGGAAGTGAAAGTACATATACTTTCCACATAAACAAACACATATTAAAGTACAGTAAATACAAATTACACACAAACAGTAATTGGTAAAAAATAACAAGTTCAAATATAAAAATAAAATTATACTTTTGCTTCTGGTTACGATGGAGTAGCTTGAACCAATCCAACTCTCCTACTGAAAATAATTGCAAGAACGAGATTTAAAACATTTAAATCCACTTTTAAAAAATAAGAGAACTCTGGAGAAGCTAGGACTAGCAGAGACAGGAATTGAGCCAGAGAGTTCCCAGATAAATTAGCTGATATTCTACAGCCACTTTTTCAAATCTCTGTGTAGGACGAAAAGCTATGAATCAGAGCTTCCTATATAGGACAAGAGCCTTTGAATCAGAGCTTCATGGAGGGAGAGTAAGACTGCTCAAGAAGAAAAGCATCGAGTTGCTTTGGTGGCCTCTTGTTTCAGGACGACAAAATTAGAGACTTTGAAGAATGTGTGCTCAATAAGAAGATTGAGAAGAACTGAGCCTGCCACACATGGCTCATTTTCAACATGTCTTTTGTTAAATTCTCAAAATTCATGGACAGAAGTTTAAAAACTTAAATAACCACACACGTGCGCGCGTGCACACACACACACACACACACAAACACCAAAAGTATAGTCCATGACAAAGAAAAAGAAGAGTAAAAGAAAAATGAGAGAAAAAAATCAAGTGGAATGAGCAAAATATTGGATCAGTAACACATTACAAAGTACAATTGTACAAGAAATATAAAAGCTGAAAAATTTATGAAACCTGTTACATCGACATGGGTGGAAATCAGTCGATACCACTTGAAAAAAAATCTCCAGGTGATTCTATACCATTGTAAGTTTATGAAACTACTGTACAAAAGCAATGGCTATCAGATTTTAGTGGCTTCAGAGTCACTTGGAGAAATAGTTAAAACACAGCTTTCTGGGGGGATGAAGCTTAAGAATTTATATTTCTAAATTGCTTTTGGCAGTATGATCATTTTCACAATAATATTTAGTGTACATATCCATGAGCATGAAATATGTTTGCATCTGTTAGTGTCTTTTATAATTTTTTTCAGTAGTGGTTTGTAGTTTTCCTTATAGAGGTCTTTCACCACCTTGGTTAGGTATATTCCTACATCTTATTTTATTTTATTTTATTTTATTTTATTTTATATTTTGCAGCTCTTGTAAAAGGGGTTAAGTTCTTGATTTTACTCTCAGCTTGGTTGCTGTTGCTGTATAGCAGTGCTACTGACTTGTGTACATTGATTTTGTATCCCGAAACTTGACTAAATTCGTTTATATGTTCTAGGAGCTTTTTGGGTGAATCCTTAGGGTTTTCTAGGTATATAATTATATAATCAGTGCAGAGCAACAGTTTGATTTCTTCTTTACCAATTTGGGCACCCTTCATTTCTTTCTCTCGTCGGATTACTCTGGCTAGGAATTCCAGTACAATGTTGAATAGAAGCGGTGAAAGTGGACATCCTTGTCTTGCTCCAGTTCTCAGGGCGAATGCTTTCAACTTTTCCCAATTCCGTGTGATGTTGGCTATGGGATTGTCATAGATGTCTTTTATTACCTTGAGGTATATCCTTTCTTTGCCTATTTTGCGGAGGGTTTCAATAATAAAAAGATGCTGGATTTTGTCAAATTATTTTTCTGTGTCTATTGAGATGACCATGTAAGTGTTGTTTTTAATTCTGTTTATGTGGTGTATCACATTAATTGACTTGTGTATGTTAAACCATCCCTGCATCCCTGGTATGAGTCCCCCTTGATCATATTGGATTATCTTTTAGATGTGTTGTTGGATTTGGTTAGCTAGTATTTTGTTGAAGATTTTTGCATCTATGTTCATTGGGGATATTGGTACCATCATCATTCCTCACAGAACTAGAAAAAAAATTATAAAATTCATATGGAACCAAAAAAGAGCCAAAGCAAGACTAAGAACAACAACAACAAAAATCTGGAGGTATCACATTACCTGACTTCAAACTATAAGATTATAGTAACCAAAACAGCATGGTACTGTCATAAAAGTAGGCACATTGGCCAATGGAACATAATAGATACCATGGAAATAAATCCAAATACTTAAGCTAACTGATTTTTGACAAAGCAAACAAAAACATAGAGTGGGGAAAGGATACCCTATTTAACAAATGGTGTTGGGATAATTGTCAAGCCACATGTAGAAGAACGAAACTTGATCCTCATCTTTTACCTTATACAAAAATAAACTTAAGATTCATCAAAGACTTAAATCTAAGATTTGAAACAATAAAAATTTTACAAGACAACATCAGAAAAACCCTTCTAGACATTGGCTTAGGCAATGGCTTCATGACGAATAACTCAAATACTAATGCATCAGAAAGAAAGATAAATAGATGACACTTAATTAAACTAAAAAACTTCTGCACAGCAAAATAATAATAATAATCAGTAAACAGACGATGCACAGAGTCGGGGAGACTCTTCACCAATATTCATCTAAGAAAGAACTAATAACCAGTACCTGCAAGGAACTCAAAAAAATCAGCAAAGAATAAAACAACAATAACAATCCCACCAAAAAGTGAGCTGAGGACATGAATAGACTAGTCTCAAAAAAAGATATAGAAACGGCCAACAAACATATGACAAAAATGCTCAACACCACTAATTATCAGGAAAATGCAAATCAGAACCACAATGTAATACCACTGTATTAGTCCATTCTTATGCTGCTATAAATAACTGCCCAAGACTGGGTAATTTATAAAGGAAAGAGGATTAATTGACTCACAGTTCCACAGGGCCTGGGAAGTCTCAGAAAACATATAACCATGGCAGAAGAGAAAGCAAAAACATCCTTATTCACATGGTGACAGGACAGAGAAGAATTAGAACTGAGCAAAGGAGGAAGCCCCTTATAAAACTATCAGATCTGGTGGGAACTTACTATCAGGAGAATAGCATGGGAGAAACCACCCCATGATTCAATTACCACCCACTGGGCCCCCTCCCATATAACATATGGGGATTACAATTCAAGATGAGATTTAGGTGGACACACAGCCAAATCATACCAACCACCTTACTTCTCCAATAATGGTCATAATTAAAAAATCAAAAATGGATGTTGGCATGGATATAGTGAAAAGGGAACCCTATTACACTGGTGGTGGAAATGCAAACTAGTACAACCACTATGGAAAACCATGGAGATTTCTTGAAGAACTAAAAGTAGATCTATAATTTGATAAAGAAAACCCACTATTGAGTATCTACGCAGAGGAAAAGAAGTCAATACACAAAAAAGACATTTGCACATGCGTGTTTATAGCAGCACAATTCACAATTGCAAAAATATGGAACCAGGCCAAATGCCCAACAAGCAATGAGTGGATAAAGAAAATGTGACATGTATATCACAAAATTTTATATATATATATATATATATATATATGAGATATGCGTGTATATATATACACACGTGTGTGTGTGTATATATATATGTATACACACACACACACAAACACCATGGAATACTACTCAGCCATAAAAAGGAACAGAATAATGGCATTTGCAACAAACTGGATGGAATTGGAGACCATTATTCTAAGTGAAATAACTCAGGAATGGAAAACCAAACATCGTATGTTCTCACTTATAATTGGGAGCTAAGCCATGAAGATGCAAAGGCATAAAAATGATACAATGGACTTTGAGGACTTGGAGGAAAGGGTTGGAGGGAGCTGAGGGATACAAGATACACATTGGGTACAGTGTACACTACTTGGGTGATGGGTGCACCAAAATCTCAGAAATCATGAATAAAAGTTTCATGGATAAGGTGACTTATTTGTGTAATCAAATATAATCTGTTCCCCCAAAATCTATTGAAATAAAAAAAAAAGCAAAAACATATATATATATATATTTCTAGTAAGTTCCCAGGTGACACCAATGGTGATAATCCAAAGACCAGATGTTGAAAACCACTGTATTCAAGACATTCTTAGAAAATTAAAATGATTCATGTAGTTAGAGTAAATTATATGTGACATTTTTGTATGTTTGTTCTATTGTATTCTATAGTGGCACATTTTAGAGTTGTATATGTATTGTTACTGTGACAACAAATTTTAATATTCTAGTGCTGTTTCAAGTTTAATTGAGAAGGATATGGAGAATGCTCAGTCTGTATATGTTTATAAAGAATAAGTCAAGTTCATTTAAGCTTCATGCCTATTTTTTACTTGCTTATCTTTTAACATTGTCACTTATACTTAAATTTGGAAAGTATTGTATGTATTGCTGTAGTATTAGAGATAAATTCTATAATATAGAATCTTTACCTAGCAATCTTAACCACCTCTTGAGAAGTACAAGGCCCTATATTATTGAACAAGCCTCTAGGCAGCTAAGTATAATTATTGGACATAGCTGCCTCCTTCTTTCTCTCTGGTCAGTGCTTCCTTAACTTTTTTTCTCCAAATGGTTCGTTTATTTAGTTAATTTGAGTTAAACCTGTGTCACAGATCCTGTGTTTGGAGAAGTGCAGAAATCTTGTTTGATCTAGCTTCTCTTGTAATAATCAGGAAACTGGCACATTTTAATCTCTAAATTAATACTTTATTAAATAAATAAATTATACTAAAATTCTTGTCTCGATTCCACAATTTTCTATTTAATAAAAATAATGGAATAACTTATATTTAAGCTTAAAATGTGTTTAATGGTGATAACCAAATTGACATTTTATTCATGAGATTTTAGTTGACTATAAGCTTGAAGAGTTACCTTATATTTTAATCACTTGAAAAATAATAACTACAAAATGATTAAGTGATTATTTGCTGACCTGCATGTATAGAAGTGCAGTGCTATAGATATGGAAACTGTAAATTCTACCCTTCAGCTTATATCTGATATATTGAATTTATATCTGAGTACTAGATTTCAAGAGGCTGATAGACATACCACGGAAAGAAAAACAAACCTTGATGGAGAGGTGAACAGAATAAGGAATCTTTTCTAATCATTTGGACAATATTTTATAGTAAACAATTTAACTGATCCCCCTTTAACATAAGACAGATTTAGAGCAAAATGAGAAGCTGTAAGAAGTTAACACAACATATTTTCTTAATAGTGTTTTCTAAAACTGAGATCGAATCTTTAATGAACCTCTGAATTGGTTGCCATTGTCACAAATGAAAGGAAATAGAATCACAAGCCAAGGATTTATTGAAGTCATCATTCTACCAAATGAATGGCAGAAATAAACAACTTTTAAAAGACACTATCACCCTAGCTCTAGTCTAAATTTTGTTCATGAGACAGAGATTCTACAATATAGAGGTCTTCTGCCAAAGAAAAAAACCGTAAACTGTTTTAGAAACCCCAAAATAACAGTGACATCAGACTCACAGGCAACATAAACTCAATCTTAGAACACAAATTAAAGCATTGTTTTTAAAACAAATATTACTTACTGTTTCACCACTATAGCAAATTTTCAAGTAAAGGCATGATATAGATTTTTATATGAAATCAGACTTGTTGAAATGTTCTTATTTGAAAGGTACTCTCTGGAAAAGATCACCTGAAAGCCATTCCTCTAATGTTAAAACTAGCCATTTAGGAAAAGCAAAAAAACCCTAACTCCTTTGTACAACAAAACAATTAGATGAATAAAATATTTGTATGTTAAAAAAATAAAAACATAAGCACAAAAGTGACAACAAAATATATAAGTGAATATTTTTTCAACTCTAATCATAGGGAATTAATGCTTTAATTTGAAATAATAATACTCAGAATCCCCAAAGATAAAAATTGATATATTTAACTACATAAACTTTTCAACTACTATTGCTAAAATCTAAGTAAAACAAAATAAATCAAGTCTAAAGAAGAAATAAAACTGAAAAATGTTATTAATTGATGACTAAGAATGTATTTTCTTACTATAGAAAGAACTCCAAAAAGTAGAAAAAATATTCAGATGTAGTGAAACACTAATAGACAAGAAACACATGATGAATTTATACCTAATTGTTAATAGGAATAAAATTGATATTGAGTCTAGGATGTGTGCTATAAGAAAGAAAACTTGCTTTTAACATGTTTCTGTATTATTTAGCTCTGAACCAACAAATTTTATTATAGTATCCAAATTAATAAAAATAAGTCTTAAACATACCGCAAACTATTATATAGAAATATTTATAGTGGGATGCAAGTTGATAAAAATATATCTGTATTGGCTAATGTGTTTAAAATATATGGGCAATTATATGCAACAATGATGACAGTGGTTACCTCTGCCAGATACAGCAAAAGTTTTGAAAGGAGTATTTTTAGTTGTCATTCTGTAAGCTTTATTCTTTAAAAATAAACACTTATTTATTTTAAAGTAAGAATAATATACAAAATATGTATTAATGATTGCATATAACCTAAAGCAATATAACATAAGGCATATTAATTATTTACCACTGAAAACTTTCATCAAAGTAACTACAATCACCCTTTCACTATCAAAAATAAATACATGAGTTATTGGCATAAATATTCAAATTCAAAATATGGGATTTGTGGTGCAATTGATCCATGCCTAAGAATGTCATTTTCTTCCTCCCTCTTAGAGGCAAAGTAAATAAGATAAATTTGGGTTAGACCATAAAAAATTGATTGACCATATTAACTTCACTAAGTAGCTATTAAAAGTCTACTGAATGTTATGCTAGGAAGAACATTAATATCAAATGTAATTCCTTGTACCCGTAAGGTCTTGTACATTTTTTCCCACAAATTGAAAATAATAGCCAATCACAGAGGAAAATCATAGTGTAAAAACAAAATAAATATTTGTACATGGAAATACCTGTGCTCCTTCTAAATTCTAGTGAGATGTATACTTTCTTAGCTAATACCCTTATCCTGTGATGCTGACATTGCCTTTCTTTCTCAATATCTGGACACTGTTCAAGTTCTTATAGTTTCTCAGTTTTTGTGGACACTGTTCAAGATCTTATAGTTTCTCAGTTCTGAATGGGTATGAGGAACTGTTAACTTGTTTGTTTTGCTCATAGTAACTGTTTAAATTAAAATCTACTACATGAATTCATTAAGTTAAATAACTGCAATTTAATTTTGCTACTACAGAATTGGGACAAAGTATTTTAGAAAAATCAAATACATAGATTTATAAACTACTTCTATTTAAAAAAGCCCATGACATTTTAAAATAAGTTACTTGTACATATATGTATATAAAATTCACACAATGAATAGAATATTACTAAAATATTTTTCAAATACACTCATCCTGTTTTTGAATAATTATGCTTATCATATATAAATTACATATAAATATAAGGTAAAATTATAATTTATAAAGTTTATAACTATAAATGAATTATATATAATTTACATATTTCTAATGATTTTCTTAAGTTAATTGATAACCTCTACACATTATTTCTTGATATAGTGCACACACACTACTAAATTGACACATGGATGGTATCATCTTTTTAAATACTTGAAGAATAGTTCCTTTAAATGCAAATAACACCTGTCTTCTAAAACTTTTAAGACCAAAATAATCTATTAAACATAAACCACATTATGGTAACGCCGCCATCTGCTGGATAGGTTTATAAAATTTTTGATGCTTGGTAATAAGTATAACCATTTTTAAAGTTTTAAATTGCAAGAAATCATTAATCTACATTTATTGATTATCCACATATCTAGAGTTTCCTCTCAATAAATAAAATAAAATTCATATAAAAATTAGATACATTAATTTTTTTTAGGTTTGGTAAAATTTTTATTATTAGCTATAAACAATCAGATTTAATGAAACAATATATCTATCTGCTCATAAAAAGTATAAGTGATTATTTGAATTGTAGACAAAATATCGCTACTCACAGAAGGCCTAATGGAATAAAAATAGTAACTAAAATGCCAAAAATAATTTTCGGTGTTTGACACCCGGAAAATGAAACATTTTGCCTGATTTTTGATAGTGTTACATGCTGAGACATGACATGTATGGCATTTTCATAGACACAAAGCCTTGCTTTTTAGCTCAAACACATCTCGTACTTTCTTTAACTTTTCCTTCAACCTTTAAGTTCAGGGATAAATGGTCAGTATGTGTGGTTTTGTTACATAAGTTAATATGTGTTTTGATGATTTGAGGCACAGATCATCCCACCTTCTAGGTAATAAGCTCAGCATCCACTAGTTATTTTTCCTGATGCTCTGCCCCAAACCCCACTCCAACAGGTCCTGTATGTGTTGGTTTTCCCCACCGTGTGTCCATGTATTCTCACCATTCAGCTCCCACTTATAAGTGAGAATATGCAGTGTTTGGTTTTCTGTTCCTGCATTAGTTTGCTGGAGGATGGTTTCCAACTCCATCTATGCCCCTGCAAAGGACATGATCTTGTTCTTTTTTATGGCTGCATAGTATTCCATGGTGTATATGTACCACATTTTCTTTATCCAGTCTATCATTGATGGGCATGTAGGTTGATTCCATGTCTTTGCTATTGTGAATAGTACTGCAATAAACATACTCATGCATGTATCTTTATAATAGAATGATTTATATTCCTTTGGATATATACGCAGTAATGGGATTGTTAAGTCAAATGGTATTTCTGCCTCTGGGTCTTTGGGGAATAGCCACATTGTCTTCCAAAATGGTTGAACTAATTAACACAGGTACATTAATGTTTATGAGACAAGGAGATTCTACAATGGAGAGGTCTTTTGCCAAAGAAGAAAGCCTAAACAGTTTTAGAAACCCTAAGACACTAGTGACAATTTGACTCACAAGCAACATAAACATGGTGTTCAACTTTTTTTATCCCAACAGACACCAAATTTATGACCAACATAAAAATAAATAAATAAATAAATAAATAAAATAAAAATATTGAGTAAAATCACATTGCCACTTAAAACTTGACTCTCTTAACCAGACTTGTCACCAGAGATTTGACTAAATGCAATTAAAAGTGAAACAAACACTTGACCTAGAAGGAAGACATATTATTTTTCTGGCTTTGAAAATAGAATGCTCTACAGTTAAAAAGACAGCTATTTTGGTACCAATACTATGCTGTTTTGGTTACTGTAGCCTTGTAGTATAGTTTGAAGTCAGGTAGCGTGATGCCTCCGGCTTTGTTCTTTTGGCTTAGGATTGTCTTGGCAATGCGGGCTCTTTTTTGGTGCCATATGAACTTTAAAGTAGTTTTTTTCCAGTTCTGTGAAGAAAGTCATTGGTAGCTTAATGGGGATGTCATGGAATCTATAAATTACCTTGGGCAGTATGGTCATTTTTACAATATTGATTATTCCTCTCCATGATTATGGAATGTTCTTCCATTTGTTTGTGTCCTCTTTTATTCATTGAGCAGTGGTTTGGTAGTTCTCCTTGAAGACATCCTTCACATCCCTTGTAAGTTGGATTCCTAGGTATTATATTCTATTTGAAGCAACTGTGAATGGGAGTCCACTAATGATTTGTTTCTCTGTTTGTCTATTATTGGTGTATAAGAATGCTTGTGATTTTTGCACATTGATTTTGTATCCTAAGACTTTGCTGAAGTTGCTTACCGGCTTAAGGAGATTTGGGGCTGAGATGATGGGATTTTCTAAATATACAATCATGTCATCTGCAAACAGGGACAATTTGACTTCCTGTTTTCTTACTGGTACCAAAACAGAGATAAAGACCAATGGAACAGAACAGAGCCCTCAGAAATAATACCACACATCTACAACCATCTGATCTTTGACAAACCTGAGAGAAACAAGAAATGGGGAAAGGATTCCCTATTTAATAAATGGTGCTGGGAAAATTGGCTAGCCATAAGTAGAAAGCTGAAACTGGGTCCTTTCCTTACTCCTTATACGAAAATTAATTCAAGATGGATTAGAGACTTAAATGTTAGACCTAATACCATAAAAACCCTAGAGGAAAACCTAGGTAGTACCATTCAGGACATAGGCATGGGCAAAGACTTCATGTCTAAAACACCAAAAGCAACGGCAGCAAAAGCCAAAATTGACAAATTGGATCTCATTAAACTAAAGAGCTTCTGCACAGCAAAAGAAACTACCATCAGAGTGAACAGGCAACCTACAGAATGGGAGAAAATTTTTGCAATCTACTCATTTGACAAAGGGCTAATATCCAGAACCTACAAAGAACTCAAACAAATTTACAAGAAAAAAACAAAAAGCCCCATCAAAAAGTGGGCAAAAGATATGAACAGACATTTCTCAAAAGAAGACATTTATGCAGCCAACAGACACATGAAAAAAATGCTCATCATCACTGGCCATCAGAGAAATGCAAATCAAAACCACAATGAGATACCATCTCACACCAGTTAGAATGGCAATCATTAAAAAGTCAGGAAACAGGTGCTGGAGAAGATGTGGAGAAATAGGAACACTTTTACACTGTTGGTGGGATTGTAAACTAGTTGAACCATTGTGGAAGACAGTGTTGTGATTTCTCAAGGATCAGGATCTCTATGAGAATGTGCTACTCAAATGCCCCTAAAAATTAGATTTTTTCTCTTTTCATTCCTTTACTCACGTTAGTGCATGATTATCAAAGTAAAATTTTAAAACATGAAAATTATTCAAATTATGTGAGTCCCATTTCTCTATGTAGGATACAATTAACTAAATTCAATTCAACAACTATGCAGCATTTAACACAAACATTATTCATTCAATGACTATTCGCTGATCAACAACAATGTGCCTGAGTATGTGTTAAACAGAAAAAAGAAAAAAAGAAAAAAAAAAGGAAAAGGACAAGTAGTGTCCCTGTCATTTTATTTCTATCGGCGGATCTTAAAAATCAGCAAGCATGCCTCAAAATTACTTGCTAAAACGCAAATGCTTGGGACCCACACCCAGAGCTTAGTTTTCAGGTTTCAGTAGGTCTGCGAGTAGTACACTTATGCTGAAGCTGCTGGCCTGGGGACACACTTAGATAACCACCGAGTGAGACAAATATGTGTATTCCAAATGAACTTTTGTCCATGTAACACAGTAGAAACTTTGCTCACTTTCCTTTCACTTTTATATCTGCATCGCCTGTTATCATACCAAATGAAATTGTTCACTTGCTGAAGTGATAAAAGAAGCATGAGCATTCTTTCTGGGAGGGAGTGTTCAGCATTTCCTTAGTGCATCATCTGCAACTATTTAAAATTATTAAGAATGCTATCTACAGGCTATATATTGTCAGATGTAGTATGCGTGCGTTTCTGTGTCTCTGTGTTTATTTCTGGCAAATATACACATGCTAAAAGTAGTTATTTCTTGTAAACCCTTTTGAAGTATAACATACACATCAAAAGATGTCAAAATCACATGTACACTGCTTGATAAAGTTTCATAAAGTATGCACACACATTGTAACTATTTTCCAGATCAAGAATTAGGACATTACTAGCACCCCCAGAAAATCACTTGTAACCCTTTCCATCGTATCTCCTCTAAGGATAACCATGATCCTTACTTATAACATATCAATGAATTGGATCTACTTTTATATGTAAATAAGTAGAAAGAAAAATAATCATATTGATGTAATTTGCATGGCTGCCGCTTTATTGATTTATTGTTTTTGTTGGTTTTGCTGCTGTTTCTCTCAACATTATCTCTGTGATGTGTTGGTGGTAGTTTTATTTTGTATTGTTTCTTATGTTGTATTTTGTGAATACACCACAGTACATTCTATTGCTCATGAACAGTTGAGTACTTTCCAATGTTTTGCAAATGCTATTATGGAAATAATTATTTGTAATTTTTGGTGCACATTTGTATGGATTTTGCATAGGTATATGCATAAAAATTCAATTGCTAGATAATAGGTAATGTGCATGTTCAGCTTTGGTAGCAGTAAATGCTACCAAACAATTTTCAAGAGAGATTTTAGTAATTTACACTCTCATCAGCAGTGCATCAGGATTCTGGCTGCTTCATATCCTTGCCAAGATGTATTGTTAGTTCATTTGTATTGTTTTGCTTTGTTTATTTTTTATTTTTTGCTTCAGGCATTCTGGTTGGTTTATATAAAGTTTAGCATATTTCACATGTGTTTTGCAATGTTCACAGTAAATATCCTCTTTTCTCTCATTTATTTATACAATGGATTTTTTGTAATACAAAAAAACTCTACTCACCCCATTGTTTGCTTTTTTTCTAATTTCATCTCGTGAAATAGAAATGCATTTATTTGGATGAAATATAAATTTCAATGTGTTATACATTGTTACTATGGGTTATTTATTTTTTCCTTTTGTCTTATTATTGTTTGGGAATTTGTTGAGAAAGTGTTGCCTAATCCAAGATTATGAAGCTATTTAGCTAGTTTTTTCTAGAAGATTATTTAACTTTACATTTAGATCCATAATCCATTTATAGTTTTTTGGGCTTATGCCTAAGTATAGCCACTATTCTGATTCTAGCCTATTATAAGAATCTGCAAATGTCCCAGTGAGAAAAAGCTTAAAATTGTCAGCTTCTATCTCTGCTTTAAAAAAATGTTAGACTCATTTGTTCTCCTTCTTCCAGTAGGACGTTAATATCTTTAAATTAGTGATTTGGGATTTAGATACAAGTTTTCTAATTGTTCCTGGTAGAAGAGTTTGTCAACTGCAATTGTTTGTTCTGGCCTACAAATTTCTTCAACTTCCATGGAAACCTCAGTCCCACAGGCTGTTACTTTTTAAAAATAAATGCCCTATACTTACTAAAAATATTTAAAAATTGAATAAAAAATATTTCTATCTGTGAGAATGATATTTACATCATTCAGTATTAAGATAAAGATAGTGAAACTTTAATATTTCTGAGTCATCTCATTTTTATCACAGGTTAAGCTAGCAACAAACTGCTCTGATAATTTTTTTTGCAAATAGTAAACAAAGATTTATAAATGATATTAGCAATATACAAACTAATTCAAATTATAAATCTCACAGGGACATATCTGAATTTTCTGTGCTATCTTAGAAAATATTTGCCATTGTTAAGATGATCATTTTTCTGGGGATAATTTTTAAAAGCCTCAAGAGACAAAACTATTGCTTTATAATGGTTAAGAAAAACCTTATAATTTTCATCTTAATGTCTTCTCTGTGTTGATTTAATGTAACTGACTAAAAATTAGGACAAGAAGACATCACATTTTAAAGCTAGGTATATGAATACAAAAGTAAAAATAAAAATGTTCCAGTACCCTTGTTCACCTATGATGCCAATTTCATAAGTTTTGGAATAGGTGTCAGTGTATATTTTAAATTATAATATTGTGTTTTAACTAATTTCTATGATATGTAATAAAAATATATTTTCATAATATGTAATAAAATATTGGTTTTAGTATATGGTACTGATGGATACCTAGGCTTTTGTATTTAAGTTGAATAAATGTTGATATAAATACTCTTTTTTCCTAAAGAATTGTTAGAGTATAGCTCTTTATTAGGCTCATGATACTTTAAAAATCTGTTTTATTAGAAAGAGGAGTTACTGAATTTTTCCTGTTATAAAGTTTTATGGCACGTTTTTAAAGTGAAAATGTATCATTATTGAACTATAGTAGAAAGAAACACTTTATAAGTTAAATTACCTGTGACTCAGTATTACTTTTTTTTTCCTCTCCAAATTAGTGTTTGGCCAGCATTTAAAAACAATTATTCTACTACAAAAGCAGCAACTAAAATTTTGCTCTGTATTTTTATTTTTTAAAAAGGAACTTTGTATAAACATGGAAAGACTCCTAAATTCTTTAAAGTCATTACACTGATGGTTAAAGGTTTAATATTAGTTTTATGTCCTCATTTACTTATAGTTTTCTCTCCAAAATTTAGGAGAACTGCTTTAATTTGGGTGTTTTTATATTTAATAATTTGCTTTTAAATTTCCTTAAGCACTAATATTAATTTAAGAGGAAATTAGAAATAAATTCTGAAAGGCATACTGATTTTTAAAAATTATTTATTATAAAGATTTGTAATGTAAAGTTATTGCACCATTTTATACAAAATGAGGCCAAGTCCATATTTCTAGGATCCATTGTATCTGAAAAATTATGAGAGATAAACTTATTCAATTCTCCTCTATTTTATAATAGGTACTGCAAAATAAGGTACATAATTTTCTATAATCCTTACCATTCAGATATTTATTATTTTCCTCCAATAGATTAATCTTGTTCTACAAAAAAATTAAATAATTCAATACTTTTTGATTATTAAAAGAGTAGCCACTGTGCAGAGTAAAGTGACAGATATTATATCTCTCAGGATGATAAAAATTTACACTTTGAGAATAGAAATGAACCACAAATGTTTAAATGTGAACTTCAGCATACTAAGTTTTAAAATGTTTAAGGTACGCACAATGAATTACTAAATCATCTTTGTTTCTTATGCAAAAAAGCTGTAAGTGGGAATATTTTTTGGAAGTGTTTATATGTTAATGTGTAGTGTAAATATACGCATATATGGTAGAACTTTATCCCATTATGGAAGTGATATAGTTCCCCAGTTTTCTTTACTGTTGTTTAAAGAAAACGCTTAAATAGTCATAACCATGAGGTATATGTAATAAATTCATAGCTTAATCTGGCATCATCAAATATGAAAGAAACCTGAAAAACCTTGCTTTCACAGTAAAGAAAAGCAGTGGTGTGACTGAATGCTCATTTTATTTACTACTTCATGTTACATATGAGGTGTTAGTTTATAAAATTCTGTTTTTTCTGGAACATTCTTCTGGAACTCATTCTGCATCTCTCTTCCTTATTTTGACTAAAAGATAGTACTGAATTTAAAGGTCTAAATTGCCTATTTGATGAGTTTCCTAAAATATATGTTTGGTTTTGGCTTTAATTATTTTCTACTAAATATATTTCTTTTATTTTCCTTTAAGCTCCATTTAAATTACATTCAAATTAGAAAAGTCCAATATTAAAGATTTTAGTACTCTTTGAAAATATTTAGGTAGAAATACACAGCTATATGGTCTTGTGGGTGAGAGGATAATGATGTACCCTACTGTGTTCAAACTACTTCCTGTGAAATGTTTAATAACCAAATAAAGTGGCTTAAAATTTGTAAAAATTTAAACCTACTTTATATTAACAAAATAATAAATAAGTATGGAAGATTTATATGAGGAATTAGAAAAATGAGTAACAATCAAACCAGAAGCTTGAGAAATAAGATACAATTAAATTGCTTGGTCACTTTTTTGTTCCATAATTATTCGTGAAGATAGTTTCTATGTGACTTGCAAATTCTTGTGTTTCAATGGGATATCATACATACATGTAATTAAAAAAACAGAAAAGCTGGAATCATATATCATGTATATCTATGCATATGTATATATGATAGTTCACTGAAACTATGTATGTGTGCATATGTGTATGTATGTGTATTGTGTATATATGTGACACATATGTGTGTATATATGTGACATAGTGCTTCTTTGCACATCATTTTAGGGAAAAGTATGGCTTTCTCCAGTTTAGATTTGGTTGACACTTTTTGTTTTAGGCTTGATTTTAACTATTTATGGTAAAATCAATGTTTTTCCCTCTTTTTATCTGAGCTAGTAGAAGGCACAGGTTAGTGGCATCTACTAAATGTCAAGTATCCTTAAACTCTCTATTATCCTATTATTTTGAACACAAGACACAAAACATAAAAGTAAGGGAGAAGCGTAAACAACTGCTGTGACCCTGCTGGCGACTTCCTCTGCTTTGACTCGACTTTGCTTAGTGAAGGAAGGATTTCATTACAGATTGTGGAACAGTCCTGATTTGTGCTTGTTTACTGTAAAAAGATCTGAAATTGGAGGATACTTTTTATGATCACCATACTTACGGACAAAATCTGTGTGCAGAAACTTTCTCAAATTCTTAGTAAATGAATAGAGTCAGTGTATTCTTTCTGTCATTTGTAGTCATTGTTTTTCCAATGGCAAATGAAATCCATTAGGGGGTTGTGAAATCAAGTTAGCAGACCACAACTAGATATTATTATTAATAATAATTTTAAGAAATAGAATTAGAAAAGCTAGAATCAGATATTTGGACTATTTGCTTTCAACTGTTGGACAGATAGAGTAAGCATCTTATCCTTATCTAACTGGATGTCTACTGTTACTTTTTCTTATACTTTAGACCCTAGATTGAATATATGTTTAAAGTTTGGTATTCAGTGTCACCAATGTAGAATAAGAGGAAATTACATTACAAAGCGTTGGGAATAAAAGACAGTGGAGACTGTAATAAGCAAAATTTATCTAAGATAAGTTTCCTAACATATATCTTTATCTGGTATCTAAGTCCTTCTTCATAAATTACCCTAGGCCAAAGAGTTTAGACTTGAACAAGATTACACACATTCCTGGACATTCTATATCCAATGACTGGTTAATAAATGGGTATTAACTTCCACTGACCTTGTCCTAGTTGCCACAACTTTGAAGGTGCACTTCAGCTCCTTTTAAAATCAATTGAACCCTTCATTGGAAATACATCCCAATTCAATTGCCCTACACTCAATTCTTACTCAGAAACACTTCCCAATTAAGAGTCTTTTACTGAGATCTCTGAGTCTGCTTCCCGGACAACTATAATAAAATCGTTATTTTTCTTTCCATGATTAGCAGCAAAAATGGGCCTTAGAATGAAAAGAATAAGTAGGAAATATAACATATAAAGTTCATCTCTATGATACCAGTTTGATATCTAGTCAAACTTTTTTTCATTTATTAGTCAGATTTTTAATGATGACTTCCTATGTGCCAAGCGCCTCATTAGACTTCGGGTAATATGATAACTAATGTCACATTAAACTCAGGTCCACACACCTGCCCTGCAATTACAGTATATTTTCTTGATCTACTCATTTCTCCACAGTTTTAGACTGCTTACATTGTCTCCACTGTCATCAAATTCCCATTTCCTTCCTTCTTCTTCATTCTTGGCTTATATATGCATTTCCCATTTCATTGAAAAAATAAAAGCAATTTTAAAAAACGCTTCACATTTCCTCCATGGCACATATTTAAACCCATAAAGATACCTATCTTTCCTCCTATTGCTACAAGTGGACTCATAGGACTCCTACCTCAGGCGCATATCTTCATTTCTGCATTGAATCTCATTGTCCCTCATCTTATTGAAGTTCTTACTCTGGATATCTCCCTCAGTCCTATATCATAACCTTTATTATTATTATTATTATTATTATTATTATTATTATTATACTTCAAGTTCTAGGGTACATATGCATAACGTGCAGGTTTGTTACGTATGTATACTTGTGCCATGTTGGTGTGCTGCACCCATCAACTCGTTAGCACCCATCAACTAGTCATTTACATCAGGTATAACTCCCAATGCCATCCCTCCCCACAACCCTCACCCCATAATAGGCCCTGGTGTGTGATGTTCCCCTTCCCGAGTCCAAGTGATCTCATTGTTCAATTCCCACCTATGAGTGAGAACATGCAGTGTTTGGTTTTCTGTTCTTGCAATAGTTTGCTGAGAATGATGATTTCCAGCTGCATCCATGTCCCTACAAAGGACACAAACTCATCCTTTTTTATGGCTGCAGAGTATTCCATGGTGTATATGTGCCACATTTTCTTAATCCAGTCTGTCACTGATGGACATTTGGGTTGATTCCAAGTCTTTGCTCTTGTGAATAGTGCCGCAGTAAACATACGTGTGCATGTGTCTTTATAGCAGCATGATTTACAATCCTCTGGGTATATACCCAGTAATGGGATGGCTGGGTCATATGGTATTTCTAGTTCTAGATCCTTGAGGAATTGCCATACTGTTTTCCACAATGGTTGAACCAGTTTACAATCCCACCAACTTTTTTTTAAATTTACCTTACCATCAGCATACAAATATGATGTCATTTCTGCCACTAAAAGGAAATTCCACTTGCCCTAACAGTACATTACCAGTCTTTCTCCAAATACTTTCATACCATTTTCTCTCAAACTCATTCCAGCCAAGACTTTATCCCACCAATTATTTAAAATCAGTCTTCTAAAGGTAATCAAATTACGCATGTTGCTAATTCCATTATTCAGTTCCCAGTCACTGTGGAGCTATCATTGGTATCTGCCTATTTTTCACTCCCTTCTACTAAAAATAAAATAAAGTAAAAATTATCTTAGATCCCAGGACACCATACCCTCTGATACATTGCCTTATCTTTTTCTTTTTCTTTCTTTCTTTTTTTTTTTTTTTTTTTTTTTTTTTGGAGTCTCACCCACTGTGTCACCAGGCTGGGGTGCAATGGCATGATCTCAGTTCACTGCAACCTCTGCCTCCCAGGTTCAAGTGATTCTTCTGACTCAGCCCTCCAAGTAGCTGGGACTAGAGATATGTGCCACCTTGCCCAGTTAATTTTTGTATTTTTAGTAGAGACGGAGTTTCATCATATTGGCCAGGATGGTCTTGATCTCTTGACTTCATGATCTGCCCATCTTTGTCTCCCAAAGAATTTTCTTCTACCAAGAAGAAAGAGAAAAGGTATTGGAAAGCTCCTATTTATTACCTTTTAAACTTTAGAGGCTCTTAGTAGAAAGTTAAACTCAAGTTTAGTAATTTGGTGTGGAGTTTAAATGAAAGAGTTTTATTTTTTCATATGTAGGTGGTATTGACTAATGATTCCCAAAAGACCACCAAAAAAATGTTGGTAAAGGAGAGCTAAATGTATTAGACCTATCATAGTAAGAGAGAGCATTAAAAACAATCTTAAAGCATCACAGTATGAAAAGAAATCAGGGAATGATATCTAGAAAGTTTTAGATTCTGAACTCAGGTGGCCTAATGCAGGTTTTACTAGGCAGTACACTGATTAAGACTGGGTAAATTTCATGACATAATAATTTAAGATTGGGGAATACAACAGAGCAAAGCTCTTAAATGGAATATTAATAAGTAAACTTGTTTAGTTTGCTGTTTATGTTAGTAATATTTTGTTCTTATATGAGAATATTTATCTATATATAGGTATAGAGCAATTTTCTGATGCAAAGAGTGAATTTATTGGCCTATAGCATAGTAGTCCTAGAGAAAAGTTTTTTAGAACAAATGGTTAAATCATAATGACATACATGATCAAGATTTTATTTTTGAATATTAGGCTATGTGGAAGCATGCTGTTTAAATTATCAGAAGCCTGTATATTTTATGAGGCATCATACCACATTTTGCCAATCTACTCTTAAACATGAATACGTTTATTTGAATTTTATTAATATTTTTAGAACATACTAAGTATACATTTGACATGATTTTAAATTAGAAGTTAGCAAACTATGTCCAAGAACCATATTCTCTCCTGTGCATACATTTTTAATGAAGCACAGCCACACTCAATCATTTACATATTTTCTATGGCTGCTTTTGTGCTACTAGAGACCAGAGTAGTTGCAACAGAGACCTTATGACCTGCATGCCAACATTATTTACTGTTTGGTTCTTTAGAGTAAAAGTTAACCAACTCCTCTTTCAAATGTTTATATACATGTATACAATTTTAGTTTGCAAGGCAGAGAGTTTACTATGAAAATATTTGTAATTAAAATTAAAATAACGTATTTTACATAAAAAGTAAGATTTTTATAAGTCTATCCATTTTGAACATTATCATGCAATAAGTACTATCTTGCACAAAACATAGAGGATGTGTCATTTACTAAGGATATTGCATTTAAACATGTTAGAATATTGATTTTTTATCTTATTGCATTATACTACACATAAATATAAAACTCATAACATTTAAACATAAATTTTTGTTAATGTTTTAAGACTAAACAAAAAGTGGAATAAAAAGGCAATTTTTAAGATTTCTATAAATGCATGAGTGAGATAAAGAATCATGTAATTTAACTGTATAGAATTAAGAGAAAACAATTCTAACATTTGTTTACAATAAAAGGACTTTTCTGTGAGAGGAGGCCAATTTTCAGTCAAAGTGTTAAAATTTACTTTTATTTGAATGTTAGTTAAGAGCAGTTTTTCTATAAAGGTCTTTTATAAGACATATGTATTTTTTAAATTGAGTTTCTATTTCCTAAGTAAATCTCTTTCCAGGAGATCTAATGAAGCCACTAAGGCTAAGACCCCAAAAAGATGTCAAACCAGCTGAGCAAATGTAAACTTTCAGTAAGAACAGATCTCATGCATATTTCATATATAGAAGAAAACTATGTGAAGTAATCACTTGCCCTTTCCCTGATATTTCAGGCAGTAGAAAATAAAAAGGGGAAGCATAAAAGAAAGCCTCCAAACAGTCCTTTGAAAGGACATCTGGTAAGGCTCTAAGATTGCTGCGGTTGTTGAATCTTCTTTACATATTTATAAGCTGAATGTTTCTCAGGATGTTACAAGTCACAAGAATCCACGTTTTTATTATTCATATAGTCAGTCTTTGGGGCCTAAACATTTCATACCTTGTAAAATAGATGAATTTAAAAACATACGCAAAAAACCCATGGCATCTTCAAAAACAAGTTGTAAAGAGTTCCATGGCAAATTGTGATTGCTGCCAATCCTGGTACATATGTACGTCCAAACACAAATAGAATTATCAAAAATATATGCAGGAATAAAAAAAAACATAAATGTCAGACGTATTAAGGATCTTTTTTGTACTCCAGGTACACATCAAAATCTAATTTCAGATTAGACAAAATCTAATTTAATTTCTTAAGAAGACAATCAATTTTGAATGAAATGGGTCATTTATAAGGACAAAAGCTTAATTTATCTTTTAGCTACCATGCCAATGAGAGCCCTTAAAAATAGACCTGTAACTCAGGCTATAAGAAATTTGAACAATTTGTAACCTCTTTAGTTTTTCATTTGCTCATCCTGAAAGTGAAAACCCATGAATTGGTCCTTTTCTGTCTAAAAGTTGAAATGGAACTAAACAGTTGCAGAAAAACCATCTTCTACACATTCACTTTGGTGTTGGAGGAAAGAGAAAACTTTTGAGGTATAAATGAAAGGTAGCAAATACTAAGAGGACAACTAGACTGAGCTTGACGGCCTTGCTGTAAGAAACATTTCGGCGTATGTTAAGGGTAAAGTAGCTGAATAGTAGAAAGAACTACTGGTATTTCTTACAACACATCCAAGGCTTTTATCACATTAACTGCAAGGTCAGTCAATGACATTATCCATTCTTGAAAACTGCAAAGTTTGTCAGGAAGGTGAGGTTACCTGATTTTGTAACATTTATTTTCAGATATACCATTGCATTACTTTTCTATTGCTACTACAAATTAACAACATGTAGTGGCTTCAGACAACACAAATGTATTATCTGAAATTTCTGGAAGTAAGAAGCCTAAAAGAGGTTGGCAAGGCTGCATTCCTCTCAATGCTTTGGGAATGAATCAATTTTCTCACCTCTTCTGGCTTCCGGAGGCCACCAATTTCTTTGGCTTCTGTGCTTGCATTACTCCAACCTCTATCACATCTCCTTTATCACATCTCCTACCATCCCTCTTATAAGGACCAGCATTATTACATTTAGCCCACCTGGATAATCCACGATAATCTCTCCATCTCAAGTCCCTAATTTAATCACATCTGTAATGTCCCTTTAGATATGTAAAGTAAAATATTTATAGTTTTCAGTGATAACCACATGATATCTTTGTACGGGCATTATTCTACCTAACATAAATATTATTTACTTATTCTCCTCTTCACTCCCCTTCGCTAACCACTTACTTATTTCCAATATATTTACTACAAGTGTTGTGATCCTGTATACAGTAAATTTCAGCAGGGTAGTGCTCTTTACTTCCTGTTGTCATCCAATGAGTTCCAAAGACCAGGAACTATGCCACATATATAATAGCATTTGCGTCTGTTAGGGTACAGTGCCTTATCTGAACTCCCCCAAATCTTAGTGGTTCAAGACAACAAAAGTTTATTTTTCATTTTTTTCCATCAGTCCTGTGCATAGCAATGTGGGACCCTGCTCTGCATGATGACTTTTAGCCTCAGCAACAGAAACTCTTGAGCTCCTCCCTTCCTGAAGTAAATAGTAGACTCCTGGATAATTGTGAAGGATATTTTCATAGCTTCAGCATAAAGTGGCATTTTTCACTTTTATATTTGATTGATCAGAACTAGCCACATGATCCCGAATGATTGTAAGAAAGCTTTAAATTGTGTTCTCCTACTAGCCCAGAAAGGCAAGAATAACTCGATGTTTTGAGTATTCTATAAATATTTATTGACTATTATATAGGAAACAGTAAAAAGAATACAACTATGCAATGAAAAGCTCTTCCTTCCTAAACAGACACATTCCAAACATTGAAATCAATATCCTGTCTCTCAAACTGAAACTGCAGGGAGCTTGAGAACATAAGACAATACTTGTTTTTTATATTACAAGTTTTACCTTAAAAAGGCACTGAGTTTTTTAGTACTGCTCCACAATTTATTGATACCTGATTCAGTATAAAAATGTGGCTCTTTTAAAATTCAAATCCCCAGGATATGCATTATATTTAGTCAAGTCGTTGCATGAGTATTTAGTTTAATAAGCACATTGGGTGAAAAGCAAAAGCTCAGCAATTGATTACTCAATATGGGAAATAAATTTTCAATCCAGATAATTTAGAACTCAGAGTTTAAAAATGATACATAAATTTTATTTAGAATGCGTTTTAGTCCATTTAAATTCACCAGAGATGCAATTTCATTTATGTACTTGACTTGTTTATTTAGATGTTGACATCTCATCATTAAATTCTACTAATATTTATGTATTTATTTAAAGATTTTCATTCTCTCAATAGTCTTCAATAAATACTTATAAAAACCATAGTCACTTTTCTTCTCCCTTTATGTTGCAAGTGTCCATTTACCACTTTTAGAATTTGAGAGCTGAAAGAACTTTTGAGTTTATATAAAGCGTGTATATCTGTCCTAGAAAGTATTGAGTGTTCAATGAGTACCACTACCAGCACTGCCAAAATAAACTTCAAATGTATATCTAGGAATCATAAAACAAGGATGAGAATCCAAATGAATGATTTTCACATCTAGCTCTTTTCAGTAGGGCAGAACTATTTTCTACTTATTTCAGTAAAATGACTAAAATAGATATCTATGTATTTGTTATTGTTGTTCTAGCACCTCATCCTCTGATTCCCTAATAAAATTTGAAAGTGAATTTTATCTGTACATAATTTGCTTAAATCCTCCATCTTCTATAAATACATTTCCCTTTTTTTTCTAGAATAATTAAAGCTCTTCTCTATTTCTCAGTTCCAAACTACTTTCTACACTCTTTTATTTTCACTATATATATTCTAAATCAAATTTTCTTGGGGCATCATCTCCCATCTTTCAATCTTTCATCTCCTTTGGGACATCTCCTCCCATTATAAGGTTGTCATGCAAAGAGAAAATGATCATTGATGTGAGTAGGCTGAGATGGATTTTAGCATGTATTCTGTTTTAGAAAAGAGAGAACACTAGCTCTCAATTTAAAATGAGAAGATAAACATTTGACATGATACCCAATTTGGCTATGGAACAGACTGTCAGCCTAGATAGAATTCTTGTTATATTTCCACAAGCTGAAAGCAATGACTATTTATGTCAATTTAATCTATGCCACTTTTTGAGCTATAAATTTAAATGTGTACACATATATAATTATGACTGAGAAAACACATTAACAGAAAAGTTAAACAAATGAACACATATGGCTTACAAGGTGATCTTATCTAAATGTAATAGCACAAAATAATTAGAATATATATGCTTATATATGCATATATTTACAAATATCAAATTTTTAATAAACATAATAAAGATGTGTGGCAGAAATGACTTGAATTATGTATTTGTGAATCCTCTTTTCAAAATGAATTATTAGAGAAATAAAGTGGAAAAACTTATTATTAACTCACTTTTCAACCAGTTTGGCATCCAGGTTAATGAGAGAATCCAGTGGTACTTCTCTGAATCCATATAACAGACATAATTTATTTCAATTATAATACTTATGTTTTGAATTGATTCAATTAAGAGACTCTTCATTAATACAATTATTACTAACCTTTGTTTTTTTGAGATGGAGTTTCACTCTTGTCGCCTGGGCTGGCGTGTAATGGCGCCATCTTGGCTCACAGTAAACTCTGCCTTCAGGGTTCAAGCAATTCTCCTGCCTCAGTCTCCTAGTAGCCAGAACTACAGGTGCATGCCACCATGCCTGGCTAATTTTAGTATTTTTAATAGAGACGGGGTTTTACCATGTTGACCAGGTTGGTCTCAAACTCCAGACCTCAGGTGATCCGCCCATGTCAGCCTCCCAAAGTGCTGAAATTACAGGCATGAACCACCGCACCTGGCCAATATCTAACTATCTTCAACAGCTAACCATGCTATTCTAGAAATTCTTCTTCCTCAAAAGGCCAAAATCATTATCAAATAATAAATAAGGCCTGAAATCTATGCTCTTAACCATTTTTTAAAAAAGTATATATTGTAGCATTCTTTTAAATAATAGATAAAAGCAATGAAATGTGATAAATTGATTACCTTATTTGCAATATATGTTAGTATGCATAAACTTGGCCAACTATTAGATATTCCTTTACGTGGATCATTAATTATCCCTTAGTAATTCTAGAGAGAAGATGAATTTTCTTTACTTTAGATTATATAAGGAAAGCTTTCTTTGATAAGATTGAATCGGTGCTTCCACAAATTCATTTTAAGACTTTATAAACCTCTTTTTCTTCTTCTCACAAACACTTCTCTGTAAGTTCATTAAATCTTCACCAAAGCTGTATTTCATCAACCTTAGATTTTATTTGACCTCAATTGTCCTGAAAGCCAGGATTCTCTGAAAACAGATGTTTTTTTTCACAATGAGCTTTTGTTGTAAAGTAATTGCTATCAATTTCTATAAAATCTACATGTTCAATATTTTAGTTATAACAAAATAACTTAAATTATTTTAAAAATGCATCTAGGGCAGCCAGGCACAGTGGCTTATGCCTGTAATCCCAGTACTTTGGGAGGCTGAGGTGGGTGGATCACCTGAGGTCAGGAGTTCAAGACTAGCCTGGCCAACATAACGAAAACCCATCTCTACTAAAAATACAAAAAGTTACCTGGGCATGGTGGCAAGCACCTTTAATCCCACCTACTCTGGAGGCTGAAGCAAGAGAATCACTTGAACCTGGGGAGGCAGATGTTGCAGTGTGCCGAGATCCTGCTGTTGCACTAAAGCCTGGGCAACAAGAGTGAAACTCTGTCCCAAAAAGGAAAAAGAAAAAGAAAAAGAAAAAAATTAGTGCGGTGTGGTCGCATGTGTCTCTATTCCCATGTACTCAGGAGGCGGAGACAGGAGAATTGCTTGAACCCGGAAGGCGAATGTGGCAGTGAGCTGAGATTGCACCACTGCAATTCAGCCTGGGCTACAGAGAAAGACTCCCATTCAAAAAAAAAAAAAAAAAAAGTATCTATCATCTCTTTGCTCCTCTATTTATTGCTACACGAGTTTAAATATCCAAAATGCAAGTGCTAAGAAAATCAGATACCTTATTATGCAACTTTATTTACAAGTAACCCCTTATAGTTCAGTTATAGAGGGTGGATAGTTTCAGATTTTCATGTAATCTATAATCTGGAATCTCCAGAGTAACCTGAATTTATCATTTGTCATTGAATATGATCCATTGAGAAATGCAGGATGAGTTGAAATTTGTAATGAAATAATACTTGATATTCTTGGTAAGTCAGTGTCACAAAACCATATATTAACCTTCATTACTAACCAGAGTGATACATTGTGCTCACTTCCCCCATTCATGCACCATTTTTAGTGTTGCACAAGTTAATGAGCACTTTCAATTCTGTCTCATCAATAAAATCACTCTACATATTCGCAGGAGATAAAGATCATCTAAATCTTCAGGCCAAAATTCATAGTTGTACAGTATTTCTGAAATATAATTCATGTTTCTTTATGTATGCATTCTTTCTGCTCTTATGTAGAAACCTGTGATTAATACTTTACTAAAATTTCTCCTGACACTCTTTCCACAGGGTGGATCCTGGCTACTAAATGTTATTTCATGTTCTTGACCCCAGGTGAACAGAGAAAAGCAGAGTTATATATCAAGAAATCACTATACCTTACTGAACTGAAAAGACTGTATATTTATTTTTCTCTCATTCTGTAAGAAGTATTGATATGCTTACTGTGGCAGTGATAGCTTAAAAATTGGGTTGGGCATATCTGGCAGCACCTAGGTTGGGTTATGAACCCGTGATTCTTCAGTCTCTCCAAAGTACGTGTAGTTACTTTTCTTTTTTGTGAATGTCATTGAAGAAAACTATAATTTTATAGTGTATTCCACCTTTTGAAATGAAATGCAGGACACATACAGGGATAATTTTATAAATAGTTGAATTGATACTCAGTGAAGAATTCAGAACAGCAGCATATTGGGTACTAATCAGTAAATACTCAAATTTTCTTCTCTTCACATTCTGAAGAAGTATTTACTGGAAAAGTGTTTTAAGTATAAATAGGTTATCTGTCTATTTATCTAGCCTTGAATCAAACTGTACAGTCAGAAGGTGACACATTTGATACACAATTTTGTCTGCTTGAAATTGTCTTTAACTGCAGTCGTATTTTTAGCAAAATATACTGAAAAGCAGATCTTAACCCTGATTCCATGAAGATATCTCATATACATAAACATCTAATTTTTTCATGTTCGCTGAGTGGAGTGAAACCCAAATTCGGTTTGAGAAAAAAAAAATCATAGAGGAGCAATTTCATAAAATGTGAAAAACTTTAAGGAAAACTAATATATGTTGAAAACTGACTATGTGCTATATATTCTGTCAAGGTATTTTCATATGTTATTTATTTTGTTTGTTCATTTTTTGATTGAAGATATAAGCTCAGAAAAATTATGTAAATGTTTCAAGGTCACATGATATTTGAATCAAATCTTGAACTGTGACATAAAACTCCATCCATCTTACCCCAGGGACAAATCTGTCACCTATCTTTTATATTACACTAGCTCTCATGTTGAGAATGTGTTTTTACAAACTAAATTTCTACACAGGCACTATCCTAGTGAATGAAATTAAAATATTCTCTTAATTTGTTTTCCTTCTGTTTCATCATCATTACCAATTAGTATTCTAAGTGAAGAGAGAGGCAAGAGGAAGAAATGACATGTGACTCTTCACAAATCTGAGGAAGCTCCAGCTCAGTTATCAGATATTCCACATGGGAAATTAACTCCTAAATGATTACCTGGGGGAAAAAAAAAAAAAAAAAAAAGGCTCAGAAAATAATTGTTCCAGAATAGTGGCTTAATAATTTCTTTAATTTTAATTTATTTATCAATTTTATTTCTACCAAGTCCACATCATAGGCCCTAGAGAAATAACATATAGTCTCACACACAGACTTGCACACGCACGCACGCACACACACACACAATATTAGGCCAAGATCAATTTGGTTGACATAAATGTTACCTAAACATAATTATCCTTATAACAATAGGTAATAGTTATTGAAGACCCACTTACTATGTGCCAACTGTTCATGTATTGGCTCCTGGCCTTCACAATAACTCAGATAATAATGGTGGGACAGTAGTAGTAGAAGCACAGACAAGAAAGCAGTGCCTTGCCAGCTTAGAACACAGGAGGAATAGTAAAACCAACTAAAATATGGTTGGTATATTATTGTCACTACATATTTGCAATTCTACATCATATCAAGGAGAAAATATTTCTCCCTGCAGAATAAAACTTTCCACTGCCACCCAACTCATCTTGAATATGCTTCATCTTAAAAATAAAGACATTTGCATTTAGAATGTTTCATAACCCATATAAAATACCTACATGATAAATAAACACAATTTTTGATGCCCCCCAAAAACTTTATATTAAAATATAATTGTAATATTTATGCATCATGGAGGAATTCTCCAAATGTTTGTATGTCTCTCAAGAATTTTACTATGTTTTACAAGTTATTTCCAGAGGTTTTGCTTTTTTCCATTTAAAATATTTCTACTTCTTAACCATTCTCTGTCATTTTTTATGATCTGAAGTTTTTGTAATTATCAGAAGGGATGTTTAGTGGTATCATCTCAACAACTTAAAAATTTTAAAAATTAACTTAGATACACTCATGCAAATGAATGTTGGCCAGAAAGCCATGAGTCTGTTGAGAAAACTCAAGAAAGATAATTCTCAATTCCAAAAGAGATAAACAAATATATTTTGTGCAAAGTATATGCACAAATTTATCCTTTTCTTCCAGATATTTTTGTGTCTGTGTATGCATAGAACTGCCGTAGCTAACTTATAACCATGAGAGAGTCATCCTGAGGGGAAAATACCACTCATGTATTCATTCTTTCCTTCAATAATAACCATTACCTGCCAACCATTCTCTCCATACTGGAGATGCTAAAAACAAAAAGCTATGACTTTTGAGATCTTACATTAAAAACAGAGAGTGTGGTTAATAATTTAAAAAATGATTAAGAAGAAAATTAAATATGTTTTATTTAATTTAGAGACTAAAGAAAAAGAAAATATTGGGAAAAAGAAAATGTTGGTGGGAGTAGGAATTTTGATTTCAGGAATAGTGGCTGCTAGTGAGCTTACACAAAAGGCAGCATCTAAAACAAATGTGCAAGTTTGTTATGGGACTGAAAGGAAGAGCATTCTAGAAAGAAAAAAAACGATCAACTGTGAGCCTTGGCATAGGATGTGCTGCAATGTTCAACTGAGAAGAAAGAGCTAAACATGCTTAAAATTGGACGACATAGATACTAACCATTTTAAGGATGATGCCTATACCTTCATTAAAATGTAAACCTGGTTAAGAGGTTTGATCTCAAGATACAGATGTTCTTGCTTGTTTTTAACGTGGTCACTGAGTGGTTTTTGTTGAGTATAGTATCTGGATTTTAGAAGATTTGTATTTGTATTTAAAACCTCATCATTATGTGAACTAATGTAGATAGGTAAGAAGTACAATTACTGAGTACTGGGGATCCCTCAAAATGTTTAGGTCATTGAGATGAGAAACATCTTTTACAATTTACTTAGAAAGAGTAGTCAGAGAATTAGGAAGAGGACAAGGAAAGTGTGGTGTCCTGGAAGCCAAAAGTGGGAAAAGTTTCAAGGAAGATACTGAGACAACCAAGCATAAAGGGATCACCAAAGAACCTCCAACCAGCCTGTGCACTGGTAGGAGTGTGTGCTGGGGTGGAGCCTCAGGAAGTTTGTACTATTTGCAGTGGCGGGGAGCCCGATGACTCCTGTTCCAGAGGGGTAACTGGGAATCAATCTGTGAGGCAGGAAGCATACTACCAGAACTCTCGCTTTGCTGAAAGTTCTTGTTTCCCTCTTTTACCCCCGCTTTTCACCCAATAAACCCTGTCCTCCTCATTCTTCAAAGTGTCTGCAAGCCTAATCTTTCATGTTTGTGTGACAAGAACTCAGTTTTTAGCTGAACTAAGGAGAAAGTCCAACAATACTATGATTATCAGTGTCATATGTGGCTGATAGATCAAGTAAATTAGAATTGAACATTGATCTTTGGATTTAACAGTGTGTAGGACATTGATGAAATAATAATAAGAGCATATTGATGGAGTGTTGAGTGAGAGAATTAGATCAGTGAATTCACTAAGCGAGTTTAAAAATAAATTGGAAGAAAGTATTTCAAGGTGTTACCATAAAAGGAAGGAGGAAAATTATATGGCTGTTGGAAAGACAAAAAGAGTCAAGAAGATGCTTTCTTGTTTGTTTGCTTGTTTTACGATGAGATAAATAAAAGCACATTTGTGTTCTGGTGAGAATTAGACAAATAAATGGGAATAACAATTCAGTACCTAATAATTAATAGAGTGATGACTTTAGATGATTGAAAGGATACAATCTAGGGAGAATGAGTGTATTACTGAACTAGAAAAAAATACAGTGTAAGTCACACGTGGCGTTAAAGGGGACTCAATTCCAATTAGTGATCATCAATTTGATTAGTAGCATGTCAGAATTGTTGAGTCATTTTTTCAGTCAGGATGAGCTATAGGTTTCAAATATGGTAGAGATAGAATCCAAAGCAGTGAGTAAGCCAAAAGAAATATTTTGAGATAGCTAAGAGTGCCTGCAAAGGAGTGATTACAATGTTTGATCACAGAACATAAACTGTACATGGAAAGATGTGAGGACATTAAGTATAGTATAGCCAGTGAAAAGGTTATTAGGCAATGATATGTAATTTCTGGCAAGGTAAAGAGGCTATTTAAATAAGGTAATAGAGGAGTACACAAGAAAAATGGTAAAATCAGAGATGGAGATATATGAAAATGAGGCTATGGAGTTATTGGAAAAGGGATGTGTAACGGTCATTAGTGAAATAGTTGTAAAACAACAATGAAAATAATGTAAAATAATCTGTGATTAGATATAACAAAATGCTTATATATTCATGGTAGGTGAACTGAAGGAAACTACAAGTCTAAAAATTGAAGAAATTAAAACTAAATGCCCACTATTGTGAGGTAAATAGCAAGAACTCAAATTAAGACAAAAGATTCTTTTCTTGAAAAATCAGCTTTCCATTTTTTTAATTTAACTTTTATTTTGAGTTCAGGGGTACATGTGCAGCTTTGTTTCATAGGTAAATGTGTCATGGAGGTTTGTTGCACAGATTATTCCATCATCCAGGTATTAAGCCTGGTGCCCATTAGTTATTTTTCCGGATCCTCTCCCACATCACACCCTCCACCCTCAGTTAAGCCCCATTGTCTGTTATTTCCCTCTATGTATCCATGTATTCTCATCATTTAGCTCCCACTTAGAAGTGAGAATACGCAATATTTGTTTTTCTATTCCTGACTTCTTGGCTGCATGTATGTCTTCTTTTGAAAAGTGTCTGTTCATGTCCCTTGCCCACTTTTTAATGAAATTGTTTGCTGTATTTTCTTGTTAATTTCCTTAAGTTCCTTATAGATGCTGGATATTAGACCTTGGTCAGATGCAATGTTTACAAAAATTTTCTCTCATTTTGTAGGTTTATTAAGAATAATGGCCTCCGGCTCCACCCTTGTTCCTGAAAAGGGCATGATCTCATTCTTTTTTTATGGCTACATATTTTTCCATGGTGTTTATATTCCACATTTTCTTCATCCAGTCTATCACTGATGTGAATTTAGGTTGATTCGATTTCTTTGATATTGTGAATAATACTTCAATAAACATGCATTAATGTGTCTTTCATACTAGAAACATTTATATTTTGCAGGTGTATACCCAGTAATGGGATTGCTGGTTCAAACAGCAGTTATGTTTTTTGCTTTTTGAGGAATAACCACACTGCTTTTGATGATAGTTGAGTTAATTTATACTACCACTAATAGTGTATAAGCATTTCTTTTTCTCTGCAGTCTCCCCAACATCTGTTATTTATTGGCTTTTTAGTAATAGCTACTCTGACTGGTGGGAGATTACAGCTCATTGCGGTTTTGATTTGCATTTATCTAATGATCAGTAATGTTGAGCTTTTTTTCATATAATTGTTGGCTGCATGTATATCTTCTTTTGAAAAGTGTCTGTTCATGTCCCTTGCCCACTTTTTAATGAAGTCATTTGGTTTATTTTCTTGTTAATTTGCTTAGGTTCCTTATAGATGCTGGATATTAGACCTTGGTCAGATGCAATATTTACAAAATTTTCTCTCAAATTGTAGAATGTCCATTCATTCTGTTGATAGTTTCCTTCTCTGTACAGAATCTCTTTAGTTTAATTAGATTACTTTTGTCATTTTTTGATTTTGTTCCAATCGCTTTTGGTGTCTTTGTCTATTCCTATGAAATCTTTGCCCATTCCAATGCCCGGAATTGTATTGCCTAGGTTGTCTTCCAAAGTTTTCATACTTTTGGGCTTTATATTTAAGTCTTTCATTCATCTTCAATAAACTTTTGTATATGATGTAAAGAAGAGATCCAATTTCAATATTCTACATTTGGCTAGCCAGTTATTCCAGTACCAATTATTAAATAGGGAATTCTTTTCCCATTGCTTGTTTTTGTCAGTTTTGTCAAAAATCAGATAGTCATAGATTTGTGGCTTAATTTCTGGGTTCTCAGCCAAAAATGACAAGAGGGATATTACCACTGGCAACACATGTATTAGTTCGTTCTTATGCTGCTAATAAAGACATACCTGAGACTGGACAATTTATAAAGGAAAGAGGTTTAATTAACTCACAGATCAGCATGTCTTGGGAGGCCTCATGAAACTTACAATCATGGTGGAAAGGGAAGCAGATATGTTCTTCTTTACATGGTGGCAGAAAAGAGAATGAGAGTTGAGCAAAGGGGGAATCCCCTTATAAAACTATCAGATCTTGTGAGAACGTATTCACTATCATAAGAATACTATGGGGGAAACCACCCCATGATTCAATTACCTCCTACCAGGTCCCTCCCATGACATATGGAGATTATGGGAATAAAAATTGAAGATGAGATTTAGGTAAGGACACAGTCAAATCATATTATTCCACCCCTGGCACTACCCAAATCCAATGTCTTCACATTTAAAAACACAATCATGCCCTTCCAATAGTCCCCCAAAATCCTAAGTTATGCCAGCATTAACTCAAAAGTCCAAGTCCAACATCTCATCTGATACAAGGCAAGCCTCTTCTGCCTATGAGTCTGTAAAATCAAAAGCAAGTTAGTTATTTCCTAGATACAGTGTGGTGCAGACATTGGGTAAATACAACGATTCCAAATGGGCGAAATTTGCCAAAATGAACAAGGTACAGTCCCCATGCAAGTTTGAAATCCAGTGGGGCAGTCAAATCTTAAAGCTTTGAAATGGTCTATTTTGACTCTATTTTTCACATCCAGAGCATTCAGATGCAAGAGGTGTGCTCCCAGCATCTTGGGCAGCTCAGCCCCTGTGGTTTTGCAGTGTACAGCATGCCTCCTTCCTGATTCATGGGCTGCAATAAAATGTCTGCAGCTTTTCCAGGTGCATGGTGGAAACTGTCAGTGGATCTATTATTCTGGGTGTGGAGATTGGTGGCCCTCTTCTCACAGCTCCACTAGGCAGTGAGCCAGTGGGGACTCTGTTGTGGGGTTCCCATTGCACAATTCCCTTTTTCACTGACCTAGCAGAGGTTCTCCCTAAGGGGTCCACCCCTGTAGAAAACTTCTGCCTGGACATCCAAGCATTTCCATACATCCTCTGAAATCTAGTCAGAGGTAACCAAACCTTAATTATTGACTTCTGTGCACCCACAGGCCCAACACTACATGGAAGCTGCCAAGGCTTGGACTTGCACCTTCTGAAACAATGGCCTGAGGTGTTTTTCTGTTTTGTTTTGTTGTGTTTTGTTTTGTTTTGCCACAGCTGGAGCATGTGGGATGTAGGGCACCAAGTCCTGAGATGACAAATAGCAGGGGGGGCCCTGGATTTGGTCCATGGAACTATTTTTCCCTTTTAGGCCTCTTGGATTATGATGGGAAAAGTTGCTGTGAAGGTCTCTGACATGCCCTGGAGATATTTTTCTCATTGTCTTGGTGATTAACTTTCAGCTCCTTGTTACTTATGCAAATTTCTGCAGCCAGCTTGAATTTATCCTGAGAACATGTTTTTTTTTTGTTTTTGTTTTTGTTTTTGTTTTTATTTCCAGCACATTATCAGGCTGCAAAATTTTCAAACTTTTGTGCTGTGCTTCCTCTTGAATGCCTCGCTGCTTGACCAGATAGCCCAACAACAACTTTGTATGAAGTTCCAAACTTTTCCACATTTGCCTGTCTTCTACTGAGTCCTCTAAACTGTTCCAACCTCTACCTGTTAACCAGTTCCAAATTTCTTCCACATTTACAGATATTGTTATAGCAGTAACCCACTCTCTGTGTTACCAATGTACTGTACCAGTCAGTTCTCATGCTGCTAATAAAGATGAACCAGAGACTGGGTAACATAGAAAAGAAAGAGATTAAACTGACTCACAGTTCAGCATGGATAGGGTGGCCTCGGGAAATGTACAATCATTGTGGAAGGGGAAGTAAACATGTCTTTCTTCACATGACAGCAGTAGAGAGAAGAATAAGGGTAGAGAAAAGTGAGAAGCTCCTTATAAAGCCATCAGAACTCATGAGAACTTACTCACTATCCCAAGAATAGCATACTGGAAACCACTCCTATGATTGAATTACTTCCCACCAGATTCCTCCCAGGACATCTGGGGATGATGGGAACTACAATTCAAGATGAGATTTGGGTGGGGACATGGCCAAATCATATCACCACATAAATAAAAACAACCATCAAAGAATATTTTGAATACAACTATGCATATAAACTAGAAAATCTAGAAGAAATGTATAAACTTCTGAGCACATACACCCTCCTAAAACTGAACCAGGAAGAAGTTGGATCCCTGAACAGACAAATAACTAGCTCTGAAATGAGGCAGTAATAAGTAGCCTATCAACCAACAAAACCCCAGGACTAGATGGATTCACAGCTGAATTCTATCAAATGTATAAAGAAGAGTGAGTAACATTCCTACTGAAACTATTCCCAAAAACTGAAGAGTAGTGACTCCTCCCTAACTTATTCTGTGAGGCCAGAATCATCCTGATACCAAAACCTGGCAGAGACACAACAGAGAAAGGAAATTTCAAGCAAGTATCCTTGATGAACATTGATGCAAAAATCCTAAACAAAATACTGACAAACAAAATTCAACAGCACATCCAAAAGCTTATCCAAGACAATCAAGTAGGCTTTATCCCTGGAGTGCAAGTTTGGTTCAACATAAACAAATCAATAAATGTGATTCATCACATAAGCAGAACTAAAGACAAAAACCACATGATAATCTCAACAGATGTAGAAAGACTTTTGGTAAAATTCAACATCCTTCATGTTAAAAACTCTCAGAAAATAGGTATTAAAGGAACATACCCCAAAATAGTAAGAGGAACTATGACAAACTCTACAGCAAACATCATAATACATGGGCAAAAGCTGGAAGCATTCCTATTGAGAACAGGCACAAGACAAAGATGCCCTCTCTCACCACATCTATTCAACTTTGTACTGAAAGTCCTGGGCATTGAAATGAGGCAAGAGAAGGAAATAAAGGGCATCCAAATAGAAAGATAGAAAGTCAACCTATCTCTGTTTTCAGTTGTCATTATCCTGTATCTAAAAAAAACCCACGGTCCCAGCCCAAAAGTTCCTTAAGCTGATAAACAACTTCAGCAATGTCTCAGACTACAAAATCAATGAGCAAACATCACTAATATTCATAGACACTAACAACAGTCAAGCCAAATCCAAATCAGGGATGCAATTCCATTCACAATTGCCACAAAAAGAATTTTAAAAATACCTACGAATATAGCTAACAGGGAAAATTAAAGATCTCTACAAGCAGAACTGCAAAACACTGCTAAAAGAAATCAAAGATGACAAAAACAAGTGAAATAAACGTTCCATGGATAGGAAGAATAATGACATTAAAATGGCCTCAATGCCCAAAGTAATTTATAGACTTGATGCTATTCCCATGAAACCATCATTGACATTCTTCACAGAGTTATAAAAATAAAACTATTTTAAAATTCATATGGAATCAAAAAAGAGCCTGAATAGCCAAGGTAATTCTATGTGAAAAGAACAAAGCTAGAGTCATTAAGCTACTGAACTTCAAACTATAGTACATGACTACAGCAACCAATACAGCATGGTTCTGACACAAAAACAATTACGTAGATCAATGAAACAAGCCTTTAATAATAAAGATATTTTATGTACAGTGAGCTGATATGCCTATGTAACATTATATATGTGAAAAGGTATGTACATTAGAGTTCATGTTTATTATAAAATTATGCAACTTCCTCACCCAAAACAAGAAAAGAACATATAAGAAATCAGAACAAAAAAAGCACTAGAGATGACATTAACAATTTTATAAACATCATTTCATTAAGCATTGTATTCATATGTGTGTATAGGTATTTATTATTTTTGCAAAATCTATATATAATGTAATGTGTACACATGTATTAATTAACTGAATATGAAGATTACTGTAGCCTTTCATTATAACTTTAGCAAGAGAATAAAAATTCAGGTCAACATCATTTCAAATTGTACAGAAAATTATGAAAAATTATGAGATCAGAATAATATGTGAAATCAAAATATCATAAATATGTAAGTCCATATGGACTACAGATAAATCTGTATTTTCTTTATTCAACATTTCCCTAATTCACATTTTTCTTGGTTCTGAAGCTTCACATTCTTACTTATAATTCACCATAATTTTATGTGATAATAATATACTTCCTCAAATTTTTTTTGTATGGATGTTACATGATGAGATAAAAATACACAAAAGCACAGCAAAAAGTATACTGAATTAGTTTGCAAGGTGTTTTACATATTTTGGCCCTCATTTTTTTTTTTTTTTTTTTTTTTTTCTCTAAAATGAAAAGAAGAGAATTGTGTTACCCATAACAGTCAAGAAGCAATTGGTGATCATTTGTCTTCAATGTATGGTTTAGGAAATTAAATGTACCCCAAAAAAGCCCCACCACCAAAAGGCAAGAAAAATATTAATGTTGTAATTTGGAAAGAATTATTACATGTGTTACTGAAGGACTCTGGAAGTCCGGAAATCACTTATGTATTTTCTAGAGTAGACATACCTCAGGGATAATATGGGTTCAATTCCAGACCACCACAATGAAGCAAATATCACAAAACAATAATTCACATAGTTTTCTTGGCCTCCTGGTAAATATAAAAGTTATATTTACAGTATATTGTAGTCTATTTAATAAGTATTCAGTAGGATTATGTCTAAAAAATGTATACATGCTTTTAAAAAAATGTTATTTTTAAAACTTAGTAATAATATGAGCCTTCAGCGAGTTAAAATCCTTTTCTGGGTGTAGGGTTTTGCCTCAATGTTGATGGCTGGCTGACTGATCAGAGGGCTGGTTGCTAAATGTTGGGGTACCTTGGTAGGGCAATTTCTTAAAGTAAGGTAACGATGATGTTTGCAGCATCAATTCACTCACAAAAGATTTTCTGTTGCATGTGAAGTTGTTTGATAGTATTTTACCCACCGTAGAACTTCTTTCCAAATTAGAGTCAGTTATCTGAAACCTTGACACTGTTGTATCAACTGAGTTTATGTAATACTGTAAAGTTTTGTTGTCAACAATGTTTACAGCATCTTCACCAGAAAAGTTTCTATCTAAACAAATAAATGAACAAAACAAACAAATGAAAACACTTTGCTCATTAATAAGAAGCAACTCTTCCTATGTTCAACTTTTAACATGAAATTTCAATGATTCAGTCACATCTTCAGACTCCACTTTTAAATCTAATTCCCTAGTTATTTCTACCTTATCTGCAATCACTGTCTCCACTGAAGTATTGAATTCCTTAAAGTTATCTATGAGAGTTGGGATCAACTTCTTCCAAAATCCTGTTCGTAATGATATTTTGATCTCCTTTGATGAATCACAAACAGGTGCATTTTCAATAAGGAGTAACATTTTGAAATAAATCTTTATTTTTTGAGAATATGTTCTCAACAGGGGGCTTAAACCATTCAGTAAATCATCCTGTAAAGAAATGAGTTATCATTCAGGTTTTGTTATTTTATAGAACATAGGTAGAGTAGACATAGCATAATTATTAAGAACTGCAAGATTTTCAAAATGGTAAATGAGCATTGGCTTCAACTTAAATTCACCAGTTGCATTATCCTTTAGCTAGAAAGTCAACCTGTCCTTTGAAGCTTTGAAGATAAGCATTGATTTCTCTGGTATAACTCTAAAAATCCTAGATGGCATCTTCTTCCAATATGAAGCTAATTTTCTACATTGAAACCCTGTTGTGTAGTGTAGTCACCTTCATAAATCATCTTAGCTAGATCTTCCGAATAACTCCCTTCCACTTCTGCATCAGTCCTTGCTGCTTCACCTTGCACTTTTATGTCATGGGGATGCCTTCTGTTCTTCAATCTCATGAACCAAACTCTGCTAGCTTCAAACTTTTCTTCTGCAGTTTCTTCCCCTCTCACCCATCTTAGAATTAGAGAAAGATAGAGCCTTGCTTTGGATTAGGCTTTGATTCATTACCAGTGAAATCTCAGAAGTACTAGAAAGATTTTCTTGCTTTCAAATTTCGTAGTTTACCTTCTGATTGCTATTATTCTTACTTTTCTGTCCAAATGACAATTTGGGCTTTGTCCCTTAAACTTAAATATTACCAAGATTCAGTCCAGATTTCTATTTTGCATATCTGTTTTGCGTGATTAAGTTTTGTCTGGTTTGATCTTCTATCTAGACCACTCAAACTTTCTCCATACTAACAATAATTCTTTTTTCTTGCCTTATCATGTGTGTATTCATTGGAGTAGCACTTTTAATTTCCTTCAGAAACTTTTCCTTCACATTCACAACTTGGCTAACTGGTGGAACCGACCTATATTTTAATGTATCTTGGCTTTTGACACGTCTCCCCACTAAGCTCAATCATTTCTAGCTTCTGATTTAAAATGAGATACTTGTGATGCTTTCTTTCACTTGAACATTTAGAAGCCATTGTAGGATAGTTAATTGGCCTAATTTCAAAACTGTTATGTCTTAGGGAAAAGGGAAGCCTGAGGAGAGGTAGAGAGATGGGAGAATTGCTGGTCAGTGGAGTAGTCAGAACACACACATTTATAAATTAAATTTGCTGTCTTATGTGAGCATGGTTTGAAGTGTTCCCAAACAATTACAATATTAATATCAAAGACCACTGATCAAAGGTCACATAACAGACATAATAATAACAATAAACCTTGACATATGGTGATAATTACCAAGATGTGAAAAAGGGACATGAAATGAGCACATGCTGTTGATAAAATGGTGCCCATATATTTGCTCAACACAGGATTGCCACTAATATTGGATTTATAAAAAGCACAGTATCTGCAACATAGAGCTAAGCAAAGCATAACAAAACAAGGCTGCCAGTAATGAGGAATAGAACTATGAAAGAATATTTTTCCAGTGAACACAGAAGATCAAGCGTAAGGGTCAGTTAAAATAATGGTAAATATTGAAATGAGGCCTAGGATAAACAAAAAATGGAAGTCAATAAGAGTCTTTCGTATGGGTTTTCAGAAGAACTGTAGTAATATTTGCCTATATAAAGAATGCAGAAGTAAAGGTAATACTTAAATTCACATTGGGTAAAAGATAAAAAATTCAATTTTAGACATTTTGAAATTAGGTGATGATGGGATGTGTAACATAAAGTCATAAAAATAGCCGGCCGTGGTGGCTCACGCCTGTAATCCCAGCACTTTGGGAGGCTGAGGCGGGCGGATCACAAGGTCAGGAGATCGAGACCTTCCTGGCTAACACGGTGAAACCCCGTCTCTACTAAAAATACAAAAAATTAGCCGGGTGTGGTGGCGGGCACCTGTGGTCCCAGCTACTCGGGAGGCTGAGGCAGGAGAATGGCGTGGGCCCGGGAGGCAGAGCTTGCAGTGAGCCAAGATCGCGCCACTGCACTCCAGCCTGGGTGACAGAGCGAGACTCCGTCTCAAAAAAAAAAAAAAAAAAAAAAAAAAAAAGTCATAAAAATAGGGTGTAAATATGAAGCTGAAATGTGAGTACAGGTTTTGATTATTTAGACTGTCAAGAATCTTACTTAGAGATGCAATTTTAAGCCTTTATAGAAGATAAAGTTTCTGAAACACCACACGTTCATACAGAGGGAAAAAAGAAATCTGTAAATGAAGTCTTGTTGAATGCTCAAGTTTAGGGGACAAAACCAAAACAGTTACTGAGGGAGGAAACTAAGAATAACAATCAGAAGCCAAGAGAAGAAACTTGAAAACAAGAAAATCTTTCAAGTACTTCTCAGATTGCAGTGGTAATATGCCCTGGGAAAAATGAATTGATTTGGCTATTTGCTTATAAATATTGAGTTAAAAAGAAGATATATATCATGGAAGTATCAGAAGCCCATGCAATCTAAAATTATGTAAATTTTCTTTAATGATTTTCCAGGTCTCTCCAAATGTGTTATGGTAAGTGAAAACAAATTTGGATACCCTTTTGACAATCCTCACAGCTTCTAGCAAATGCCAGAATAAGTACCCCTCCCAGTGGGTTCTTAAATGAATGATTGACCTCAGTGAAGCCTTTTATATATAATTATTTTGGACAGTCACTGCAATAAAGGGGTGTACTTGGGTGCTTGGGTACTTTGATGTGATTTTCCAAAAAGATACATTGTTACGTTGTCACCTGCTATATTAAAAAAGGATTACTAAAATGGGCATAACATCTGCTTCTAGATTTGTCATATTGAATGGAATATACGGAAAAATATTTTATCTACAGCAAAATCTACTATTGAGGGGGAATGTAAACAGGTTATCAAAATTATTTTTGTGATGGCAGATTGAGATTTCCAAAACTGTATTAACTAAATCTATTAACATTTGGGCCTATTTCAATGTCTCAAATATGTCCCGGTTCTTTCCAGTTCGATTACTCAGGCTCACCAACAATGCTCTTCCTCAGATCTCCATAGGTTCACTTCCTATTATTTAGCTCTCAGTTCCAGTGTCACCTCTTGAGAGAAACCTTCCCTCGAACATTGACCAATACCATCCCTCCTACAGCTGCTTTGCATTCTATTAGCTGGTTTTATGTACTTCATAACATTTATTAATATCTGAAATTATTTCAGACAATTGCCAGTCACTACATTTATAATGTAAGCTCTGTGAGGACACAGAGTTCACTGCCATTTTTGCAACACTTAGAACAATGCCTAGGATATAGTAGGTGTTCACCAAAGTTAGGTGTTTATCAAAGTTAAAGATTACTTCTTCAAAGGCAGGGAAAAAGTAAATAATAAAAGAAGACCCATATCCACCAAGGCTGAAGAGTAAATTCAGTCATTTTTCTTTTATAACAAAATTATCTGATTTTTAAATAGTATGATAAAACTGTTAATACTTGAACCAACAAAGAAGGTATTCATTTACTGTTTAGCCAACAATTGCAAAAGTTATTTGTTTTTCCAGAAAAATCTTCCAGAGATCTATTTTTGTCAACAATAAAATAATTTTTCTTACAGAAAAGCATAGGAAAATACTTCACTATCAATTCTTCCTCTAGTGTTTTACTCAGCACCCATTAGCTTCATTGTTTCCATGTACAGAGTGAAAAAAGAAAATCTTGACTCCAACCATTTTTTGTTGCCAATTATCCTCTCTCCAGAATTGTAAAAATAATTATTTTCTTATATTTATATAGAGATTTCCAATTATTCAAGTGCTAATAAAGAAAAGTATAGGCTATTCTAGGACTTTAATGAGAAAACTAAGACGAAAAGAAAAATGAGTTATGTGACAACAAAAAAGAAATATAACATTTAAAGGAATTCTGAACTGTTTTGGTTGAAGAATGTGTCTTCAAATGCTAGTGTAATCCTCAAGAAATTAAACAGAGAAAACAATCAAGAATAAAAATTCAAAAAATGTCTTTTTACAATTTCAAGCTTAAAATTACATTTAAAAGTTTATCAACAAAAGTCATCAAACTCATGAGATGATGGGCAAAAACACATTTTTAAGAGAAAGATATTTATTATGGAACACTTACTGGTGAATTAGGATAGTCATTGAGTTTTCAATTATAACTTTACAATTTAGCCCCTGAAGCTTTTTGCTTATTAGAACTGTAATTAAACTAATATCAGAACTCAAAGTATATTTTTATAATATTTAATTATAACAAAAAACAGATACATATTTTCCAAGAAAATGTTTGAATGCACAATTATAGCTGCTTAAAAGGAATACTTTATTATGAAATCCAGATTAATATTTTAACAAATATTCATTTTATTTAAAGATATAGTTAATATTGAACTGGCATTTTTAATGATATTTGTGTTTGCTGCTTTCCATATTGGTTCATCCGGAAATTGAATTTTATTTGCTAATTATTGTGTTAATTTGTTTTTATAGTTAATTATAGCAGCAATGTTATAAAATGATACATTCATATTAGATCAAATTGACACATCTGCCTAACAAATTTAATAACATGTGAGAGACACCACACTGACTCTGATATCATTACAAAATAATGTATCAACTTTTAAATTCAGTAATCTGTAGTTCAGGGTTGTGTTAGAAGGTAATATATGCTACAGAAACCATAACTTATATCTGAAAAGCTGAGGTAAAATCCAGTGATAGTATTACTTGGAAGAAATAATCTATGTCTCATTGGATTAAAACACCAGTCCAAAAGCAGAGTCATTATGATGAAGGGAGTTGAGATCTAGCACATCTAAATGTTTACAATATTTCTGAATTGTGCTAAAATGTGAGATATGAGTAAGACATGCCTTAGTTCAGCTAATCTTTTTACTGCAAATGTTGATACTTCAAAGTAGTTTTCTAATTTCAGATATTAAGGGTGAATTAGTCAGATTTCCACTTATGGATATGATGGAGTACCTGTTAGTAAACAAATGGCTTTGGAGAACAATTAGAACAGAAGAGCTAGATAATATTTCAAAGAATCAATTTCTTTAAGGATATTACCTGTCTCCCAAGCCAGCCGTATCTTGAGGGGCCAAGATCGCAGAATATCAAGAGTTAATATTATATGCATCACTTTTGATCTTTATTGTAACCCACTATAAGCCTTAGATACACCTCACAAATTTTGTATTACATTTTTATTAACATTTTGGATTGAAATATTCTCTATTTTTCCTTGAGATTAATTTTAACCCATAGGTTATTAAAAAGTATGCTATTTAATTTTTAGATAATTGAAATGTTTCTAAATATTTTTACTTACACATGTGTATATATATATACACACACATAAATATATATACACACACACGTAAATACATAAATGTGTGTGTGTGTGTTTGTGTGTGTGTGTGTATAATTGGTTTGGTTTCCAATAGGTAGAAATGATTTTACGTTCAAATTCAATGCCCTTCTGATCTGAGATCATACTCTGTATGAGTTAAATCACTTTAAATATATCATCTTATTTTTGTTTTATGATAAGCATTTTGTATTTCATCGTGAATACATCATGTGAATTTGAAAATAATATGTATTCTGCAACTGTGGGTTGAAGTGCTCTAAAATACCTATTAGACCAAAATGGTTGATAGCATTATTCAGATCATCTGACAACCACTTTTTCTTTCTCTAGTTGTTTTATCAATTACTGAGAGATGCATTCCAACTTAATAGTTGTAATTTTTGTCTCTGTAGTATTGATAAATCTAACATTTATGTAATAAACTTGAATATTATGGGTTAAGGGAAGGAATATAAAGGAGAGACAAAGAAATAGCCAAGTTGGCAAATACAAATATTTTGGATTAATAATGATTTTGCATTAATCTCTAGAAGTGGAAGAAATGCCAGAAGCCTACAGAGATAACTTATACTGTGTAAAATGCCTAGAGGTCACAATCCTTTCAACTAAAAATAAACATATTTTATATAAAAGAAAAAATAATGGGAATTCAGGAAATTTTTTAAAATTAAATTTTAGGAGACATTTGAAAAGACAACAATTTATAGAGCTTTGGTATTGCACTGTTTTACTTTTTGGAGGGAGAAAATGTGTTAAAGGAAATAAAGATGTTCATTACTTAATTCTGTGTATTACTTCAGTGTTTTGGAGAACCCCTCTTTGACATTCATGTTGCTCTTGAATTATGACAAATTTGACTACATGATAAATTTTATATTTTGCTTTGTAGGAAATCAAATATTTTAAGGTGTTCTTGTCCTTTGACCATAACATTTCCAAGGGCTTGGAGAGACCAGAATATAACTGTTTTTTTGTGAGTATACACCTAAGATTTCTTTTGAAAAATCTCATTGGTCAAAGTGTTAGTTATATAATAGAATGAATTTAAAGAGAATTTGAAAAATTGAGTATGTATAGCAATTGAAGTGATCCTGCAGTATTATTGCTGGGTTGAAGACCAAACTGGTAAATGAGAGTAGAACTTTAGATGGGCCACTGGGCTTTTTCAATTTGTGGAAATTAGAATAAAGTTTCGTGCCTATTTAGCTGTTCTATTTAATTATGACCCCATGACAACACATTCTGTTTTAGGAAACTGCTACTTTCTGTTGGCCTTTCTTATACCTGGAGCAAACACTTTACAGAAATGTTCCTTATCCTCTCGGTGAGAGAAGTTTGTTCCATAAGCTCCTATGTATTCTTAATTAGAAATTTCACTTGTAAGACTCCAATAAGCTGTTACATATGATACCCATACATCATAATGACTCTTAGTGCTATCCTTGGTAATATTTTAAAAATTAATATTTTTCTACTTCTGCTTTCTGTATAAGGTGTTTGGCTTAGCAACAAATAATCTGTCTTATGAAGCCTAGAGCCTAGATCCTAAATGAGGATCTATTGATTATTACAATTGTGGAAGTTTTATGTGTGAAAACACATAGGTACAAACATATCAATGAAGTTTTCTAATTAATAATCACAAATGACAAAATTTGCAGACCTAAAACTATCAAAATTATATAACCACTAAGAAGAAGTAAGTTATTTCAGTAAGCACATCAATTGATTGCAATAACGAGAATAATGGTATTAATATTGATGAGGTTTCCTGAGTCAAACTGTGATGCTGTGTGCCATCACTATTCCCAGGTGCATTTTATTTTCAATAAAAAAATTACACAAACATACAATTTATAAAATTAGATGAGCTACACTGACAATGAACTCTCCCATGTTGAAGACCTTGTCTAGGAGGTGAATTTTATGTAATCAATATCATCTGCATTTCATCACTAGCAGGCTTTGTAACAGGTTTTAAGTGTCTTGATGCATGATGTAAGTCAGAAGTTCATAAGCTAGGAACAAAAAAAAAAAAAGAAAGAAAGAAAAAGAAAACAGAAGAACTCAAAGTCATTCCTAGCTCTTTTGCAGGGAATTCTGGAAACAAAAATATGTGCTCTTTTCAATTTTTGTTTGTTTGTTTGTTTTTGTTTTTGTTTTTTTTTTAAACACATTTTTGGGCCTGATTATTCTAACTGCTAAAAGGCATAGCATTTTCAGAGTTACCTTCGAATTTAAAATTAATAGTGGCTATTTTTATAATAGTAAGCTTCCCACCTACACTTTTGTAACAGTAATATGCACATCTGAAACAGCAAAGCACAACTGATATACGTGTTCACAATGAGAACCTGCTCAGGGAGAGTATTGACTGATCTCACCACAGTCACCGGCAGCATATCTTATAGTAGGATCGATAATATTTTGCCCTGAAATCCTTCTCAGATGTTTATTCAAACAGTGATTTCTCCAGAATTGGGAAACATCTGGAAAACATGACATATAAGGAATATCACAGTTCCTGAAATATAATTCAGTATAAGCAGATCGTGTTATTCTGTGTGTCTCTGGGGAGTCAAACTTAGATTATAGGTTAGAAATTAGTGTGAAGCAGATCCAGTTCTAAATTAACAGAACTCACTGGTAGTTAGGCTAGTCAAAAATTTAGAAAGAAGATATCCACAATAATTACTGCAGAAAAGAAGCTCTGCATTGGCTAGAGCATGCTGACATTGCTAATGCATAGATGGGATTTAAAACCTGAACTTTAAGATTAAAGATTGAGATCTGACATTTGTTTTTATTCTTTTTTATTTTTCCATAAGTTATTGGGGTACAGGTGGTATTTGGTTACATAAGTTCTTTAGTGGTGATTTGTGAGATTTTGGTGCACCAATCACCTGAGCAGTATACACTGCACTTATCTGTATTCTTCTCTCCCTTGGCCCTCTCCCACTCTTCCTCCCAAGTCCCCAAAGACCACTGCATCATTCTTATGCCTTTGTGTCCTCATAGCTTAGCTCCCACATATCAGTGAGAACATGTGATATTTCAATTTCCATTCCTGAGTTACTTCATTTAGAATAATAGTGTCCAATCTCATCCGGGTCACTGCAAATGCTGTTAATTCATTCCTTTTTATGACTGCGTAGTATTCCATTGCATGGATATGCAACAGTTTCTTTATCTACTCCTTGATTGATGGGCATTTAGGTTGGTTCCACGATTTTGTAATTGTGAGCTGTGCTTCTCTAAACATGTGTGTGCAAGTATCTTTTTCGAATAATAACATTTTTCCTCTGGGTAGATACCCAGTAGTGGGATTGCTGGATCAAATCATAGTTCTACTTTTAGATCTTTAAGGAATCTCCACCCTGTTTTCCATAGTGGTTGTACTAGTTTACATTTCCACCAGCAGTGTGGAAGTGTTCCCTGTTCCCTGTTCACCGCTTCCTTGCCAGCATCTACTGTTTTTTGAATTTTTGATTATGGGTATTCCTTCATGGTGAGGTGGTCTTGCATTGTGCTTTTGATTTGCATTTCCCTGATCATTAGTGATGCTGATCATTTTTTTTCATATGTTTCTTGGCCATTTGAAAATCTTCTTTTGAGAACTGTCTACTCATGTCCTTAGCCCACTTTTTGATGGGATTGTTTGGTTTTTTTTCTTACTGATTTGTTTGAGCTCGTTGTAGAGATTCTGGATATTGATCCTTTGTTAGATGTATACATTGTGAAGAGTTTCTCCCACTCTGTCGGTTGTCTGTTCACTGACTGTTACTTTTGCTATGAAAAACTTCTTTAGTTTAATTAGGCCCCAGCTATTTATCTTTGTTTCTATTGAATTTGCTTTTGGGTTCTTGGCCAAAAAATCCTTGCCTAAGCCAATTTCTAGAAGGGTTTTTCCGATGTTATCTTCCAGAATTTTTATAGTTTCAGGTCTCTCACCTTATAGAAAAGTCAAATCAAGATAGATTAAAATCTGTCATTTGTTAATTGTTTGATCTTTAGGAAATTTTTCTTACCTACACTTTCTATTATCACCCTGGACCACTGTTCTTGGATCCAGTGTGAGTCCATCATGCCTTACATTGTCCAGATCTCCCTCACAAACAATGGCTCTGCACAACATGCCACACCCCTGCGGCACATCCAAATTCAATGACCATATGATATTTTATGCACTAACATTTCTTTGATGCCATCAAAGACACATCAATGAGAAAGGAGACTTTAAACATCACCGACTTTTAGGAATACCAATACTCCCTGTAACTTTTCAATGTCGGTGGACCCATGGATGAATTAAGCCCTCTACCACTGGAGTGGTGCTATTTAGACAAGTGGTCCTTTGTTGAGGTGACATATATTTTCCACCCCATGTGTTCCTTTGCAGAGTGTCATGGGCCACAGAAAGTTTGCCTCTAGAAGAGGCCTTTCAGGAGTTTTGAGATGCCAGGCGTTCCTGTATAATGACATCTCTGGATGGATGAGACCATCCCACTTACCCATCAGATGTCCCAAATGTCCATCTTCCTTGGGGGCCTATCAGAAAGCTGGTTCCATTTTTTATATACATCCTCATACCAGGGATAGTGTCTGTACCTTAGAGATCATTATGTCAAACTTGTCGCTAACCATAACATAACTACGACTAAAGCCACAGCCAGTTCAATACAGCAACAGGATTCACTAAATTCCCAGATGAAATTGGTCCTGGACAACTGCATTGCCGTTGACTACCTTCTGGGTGAATAAGAAGAGGTGTTGTAATTAACACATTCTGCTCTGTCATCAGTAACAGCCAGCATACGGAGACTAGCGTGTAGAAATTGAATTAACAAGAACATTGGCTCTTGTTAGTTTCACCGTACTTACCATTAGAGTTAATACTTGACCCTGTCAACTAGCTGAATCTGGGCACGTAAGGATGAAGGTTGTAGACTCTTCTCCAAGCAGTCTTGATTATCATTCTAGAGTGGGCTGCCTCCTGGACCTTATCAGTGCTGCTTCAATTGACAGGATCTCCATGAGTTCTTATAGGTATCACAGATAATACGAGTAGTACTGGGGCAAAGGAACACAGCTATGGCTAATCATCTCATGGTTGACAAGTCTATGTAAGGGATGTATAAGGTCTACTTTTGCAGGACACATGAGAGTCAGGGGTAAACTGTGAGGGAAAGATTCAAGTGCAGCCTAATGTGTCCTTTATGTTCCCAAGAAGAACCATGTGCTCAGTACAAGACATTCTGACAAGCTCACAAATCTCATTGTACGCAAAGAGCTAAGAGCACTACCAGTATGTCCCTGTTCCCTCTGTATCCGACACACGTAAACTTCTCTTGAAACTGTTTAGCTATGCATGTGTCAGAGCCCCTACTAGAGCACTAAGTTGGATGGGTGTAGCCACACTATTCCATGATAGCTGCTCTATGAATACACCAGCCATGGGGGACCCGCACACTATAAAGGACTGGGTCTTGTGCATTCACTCTCTGCTCTTGCTGTATGTAAATGTTGAGCCTGGTGTAAGTGTTGTTTGCTCTCAGCAAGCTTGAATCATGAACTAGTTTATTTCCTGGATGGTATACTATCTGTCTTTTGATCTTGGCATCACTTGTGTTATACTCTATCTTGTGGCACAGCTTGACCACATACTGAAACAGTATTCCTATGTGGAAATAGCCATCACAGGGTTACTGTCTAGGAAAATTGACCTAAAGCAGTTATCAAAATCCCTTATAGGAAACCAATTCGAAAACGAGATTTTGGAACTGGGGATCTGTCAGCTGGATTAAAATGTCAACTACTTCTCCAGGGTCAAGTAAAGTACTTATAGCCACTCATTGGTTGAGGTCATACAACTGCTAAAATTTCACTGGTAGTTCTTTGGAATGGGGGTAAAAGTGGAAGGAAATGTAGCCTGGGAACTGTGTGACTGAAAAACAAATCCATTGACTCAGAGTAGCTCATACACTAATAGTAATGTATAGCCAACATGTCCCAGCATCAGTTTGTACAGAATATATGAAATTATAATTGGAATGTTTAAGGTCAAGCAAGATGTAATAAGAAATTTGATTAGCAATTATTTATTAATATAGGAGCATTACCCTGTGACATAGGAAGGTCCCAAGTACAGGATTCTAATCAGTGGCTAGTTGGGCATTTGGAAACTTATAGGAAGTAACAACCCCAGACTGTGAAGAGAAAATGTTGGAACTGACATAACAAATGGTGGATGAAGGGATCAAAAGCCTATATGGAATATGTTCAGCTTGATATATTACATAAGACAGAAAACCCTGTCCTAAAGGAAGGCCTGTGGGACATTGTATTTAGCAAAGTGATAAGAAATGCACTACTGAGATGAGCATCAGAATTGTTGAGAATTTCAGTGATGGGAATTTTTTGTAGACTAGAGTTGATGGTAGCCCCGGGTAGGAAGTACTAGTACAGAATTGGACTTCCTGAAAGCAAGGAAGATAAAACAACTAAAAATAATATAGACCAGGTGGCAGTGCTTAATTTTGAAATGTAATGAGCTAAAGGTTTAAGTGACTGTTAGGGGGCCTGGCTAACAGAGAGCTATGATGATAGGTATAGATACTTTTTTTTTTTTTTTTTTTTTTTTTTTTTTGAGACGGAGTCTCGCTCTGTAGCCCAGGCTAGAGTGCAGTGGCCAGATCTCAGCTCACTGCAAGCTCCACCTCCCGGGTTCACGCCATTCTCCGGCCTCAGCCTCCCGAGTAGCTGGGACTATAGGCGCCCGCCACCTCGCCCGGCTAGTTTTTTGTATTTCTTAGTAGAGACGGGGTTTCACCGTGTTAGCCAGGATGGTCGCGATCTCCTGACCTCGTGATCCACCCGTCTCGGCCTCCCAAAGTGCTGGGATTACAGGCTTGAGCCACCGCGCCCGGCCAGATACTTCTAAAAATAAGATTGAGGGACTGATAACAAGGGTATTCCTCAATCTGTAGAACCAAAGAAATCAAGAACAGATTTTTAGGTGACTGCAATGTAAAGATACATTGTCCAGTTTCTGATTGAAAGAGTTCTCACAGCTGAACTCATTAAGTGAAAAATAGAAAATGGATCCTAGTGTTGCAGTGAGAAAGAGACCCTCAGAATACTATGATAAAGTAATACCGCAATGATTTACCTAGTTATTTCCCAATGTGACGTGTGACCATTTATAAAGGGGACTCAATACACAAAAATGGGGAACACACAAACACTTTTAGGACAGTGGAACAGATGGTCAAATTTCACACTGATACCCAGGAACTCAAAGTTCCATCATGACTTGCTGTTCAAATTGGGGGTGTTGGCTGGGTGCCGTGGCTCACACCTGTAATCTCAGCAATTTGGGAGGTGGAGGTGGGAGGATCACTTGAGGCCAGGAGTTCAAGACTAGACTGGGCAACATAGCAAGAACTCATCTCAAGAAAAAATCAAAAAATTAGCCAGGCGTGGTAGTGTGCATCCGTAGTTTCAGCTACTCGGCAGGCCTAAGCAGAAAGATCACTTGAGCCCAGGAGGTTGAGGCTGCAGTGAGCCATGATCTCACTGCTGCACTCCAACCTGGGTGACAGAGCAACACCTTCCCTCAAAAATAAAGAAAAACAAATTAGAGGTGTTTAGGAATCATATAATAAATGGAATCTGGCTCACAGTGGGTCTGCTGCTTCCACAGATGGAGATGGTTATATTTCTGGCCCTTGAATATATTAATACAAACAGAGTTAGCATATTGGTAGTCGGCAGAACTCATACTTTGGCTTATTGACTTATAAATTAAATAAAAGATATAATAGCAAAGCAGGCCAAGCAAAGGTCTATGAAACTGCCTCCGGGCCGGGCGCGGTGGCTCAAGCCTGTAATCCCAGCACTTTGGGAGGCCGAGACGGGCGGATCATGAGGTCAGGAGATCGAGACCATCCTGGCTAACACCGTGAAACCCCGTCTCTACTAAAAACACAAAAAACTAGCCGGGCGAGGTGGCGGGCGCCTGTAGTCCCAGCTACTCCGGAGGCTGAGGCAGGAGAATGGCGTAAACCCGGGAGGCGGAGCTTGCAGTGAGCTGAGATCCGGCCACTGCACTCCAGCCCGGGCTACAGAGCAAGACTCCGTCTCAAAAAAAAAAAAAAAAAAAAAAAAAAAGAAACTGCCTCCTTATTTTAGCTAAGATATTAAATAAAAAATACTGCATATAGGGCAGACAGTAGAGATTAATGCCTGCATAAAAACCGAGAATGGAAGAGTGGTGGTTCCCAATATTCCCCTGCTGTCTCCTCAAATGAAACCTAATGAACAACAGTAGACAATTCATCTCAACCAAGTAAGAATTTTAACTCTAACGTTGTGTCTGATGTAGCATATTCACAGAGAAGGTTAATACAGCCTCATATATATGGTATGCAGCAGCTATTGATTAAGCAACTACATTCCTCTCATCCTCTCTCTAAGAAAAATCAAAAGCAACTTGCATCTATGTGGAAAGGATAACAGCACACATATGCTTTCCCAAAGGCTATGTCAATTATCCTCCTCTCCACTGTTAATAACATTAATTCAATCAGTGAATGATAAAAAAAAAATAGCAAGTATGATAGAGGCCATGTTCACAGTTGATGCCACAGAATTTGGGAAGCAAATCCCACAAAGGTTCAAGATTGGTCTACGAGAGAGTTATATTTGAGCAAACACTGGGAGGAAGTGAAAGAGTTGGTCATGCACCCACCTCAGAAATGGCAGAAGGAGCAGCCAGTGTGAAGCCCTGATGGGAGGATACGCTGTGTCATGGAACACCAGAAGGCAAGTGTGGCTCGAACTATGTGACCAAGGGTAAAAATGGAAGATGATATCCGAGAACAAATAAATCATTCCAATTATTTTGGATTAGAATTTGTATAGAAGAATGCATTAATTCTTATTATTACTAATTTTTATGACTAATTTTCAATATTCTTGGCTCCTGTTTTTCTAAAATAAAAGTACCTTAGTTTGTATACTTTTTCTTCAAATTATTACTTCATTCATTTACCATCTATTCATTTGTGAGATCTATTGACCACTTGCTATTTAACTGAGTGACTGGAATATCAATAAACAAAACGAACTAAGATCGCTGCCCAGTGTAAATTACATTTTAGTGGGGCCTGGGAGGTGAGGGCAAAAATGTAATAAATAAGTAAACAATACAGAATGTTGAAAATTAGTCATAAAAAATATAAAATACACAAGGATACAGATAAAATTCATGCAAAATTTGTATAGAAGAATGAGGTAATCCGAACTGCATGATTGTTTTTAGAAAGTTCATTTTCACATCAATTTCTTGAAAACATGGAAATTTATGTATTTCATTTTTTTGGTTTTCCATTGAGAGATTTTACCATTAAGAAATATTTTTATTTTCCTTTTGCTTTTGCTCTTTTGTTACCACTTTTTAAATTTCAGGAATTAGGTATAAGAACCACAGTACTTCCATTTTCTTTCATTTTCTCACTGGGAAATCAACATCAGTTAACACACACACACACGTGCACGCACACACACATCTTATAATCAATTTTTGGTTTTATCCAAATTTTATTCTATTTTGTTGAGATGCATTACAACACCTGATTTTGGAACTGTGTCATTTTCTATTGTTAGGGAGCAATAAGTTTAGTCTTCATATGTTTTTAGTTTTCATTTCAGAGAAGGATCCAAGTCCTTCCTTCGCAAGGTCGAACTTGAAAAAAAAAATCATCCCAAAGTATAGTTCTTGCTTCTAAGTAACAAAATATGTAAAAACTACTTTTCTATAAAAACAACCACAAAACTTTCAGATATTGATTCTTCAAGAACTAACTCATTATGTATTCAAGATACTTATGAAATATGTGCTGTTACCTCAATTTATAAGACATCTGAAGATAAAAATTAAGTCAATGTTATACATTTATCTGTCTGAGAAAAGATCTGAAACTGGTTATTGTAATTCCAAAGACAGTGCTTTTTTGTGCTGTATGCTGAATTTCTCTATATTTTCAGTGTTGGATATTCTCAGTCCTGAGCTGATCTAGACTTTTCTCTGAACCCTCATGAATATCTAGTGGAGGTCCCTACATTCATGACAACACTGAGTACCTCCAAGTCTTACCTTTGTTCAAATGAATAATTAAGATCAGGAAGAGAAGTTGATACAACTACAAAAATAACACATTAGAACTCACAAATTTGCTAAAAATATACTTATGCTGAAAATATTACTTGAGATTTGTTTCTAGTCCTGGTGTTACTTATACTTGAAATACTAGGAAATAGTATAGTGCTTAAAGTGGAGCTCAGGACAATTACTATAATTATTCATTGAATTACTCTTTCTTAGTAAAATATATAATGTCAGGAAAATAGCTACCATTTATTCAGTACTTTGTACTAGGCACTGTTCTCATTGCTTGCCTTACATTAACTAACTTACTCTTCAAAAATAGCATGAGATAGGTACTATTATTAGGCTTGTTTTTAGACAAGAAAATTATAGTATAGGTATGTTAAGTGACTTTTTTAAGTTCAACAGTTGGTGAAGACTGGAGACAAAATTCTAACCTAGACAGTCTGACCTTAAAATGATAAAATAGTAGTGACTCAGTTTATCTCTGATTTTTTCTTAATAGGTCACAAAGTGAAGGATAAATCAGAAATAAACATATATAACTTTAATTAGCAAGAAAACAGACACATTTAGAAAACTGGGTATTAATACTTGAAAATAATTTTACAAGCTAAATTTAGTTATAGATATACCTTCAATAAATTATTTTAATTCTGAAAACTAAGTCAATTACTGATGTTTCTACAGATTGCAAAACAAAAATTAAACCAAACTTGACATTGCCAATAATCTCCAATAAAATAATTTAATGTCACAATGAAATGGATGAAAATGAACTAGCCACAAATTTAAAAAATAATATTCTAAATGTGTGAATTTTAAAGAACTTCTGATCTGCACACTTGTACATTTTCTTTAAAATGGTTAATCAGTTTTATTCATTTTGGTCTTTTGAAAATGAGAAAAAAAGGCTACTAGAAAAAAAGTTGCTATTGTATGACTACAAATTTGTATAACATGTTTGGAGAAAACACCATTATTATAATAATAATAAAATTACATATTTTCTTATATATGCTAGATTTTATCTCACTTTTTAAAATGTCTTAGTAAATTTATGTGATTTTTTGACATTGTTATGAAAAAGAGCAACAAAACAAAGGAAGTGCTTTTTTTTGACACCGTATTACACTAACCCCGTGTAAAATGTATCCATACATACATCATTAAAAAAAAAGAGAGAAGTTACAACAAAACACCAACTCACCTTTTTTTTTTTTTTTTAAGGTATACCGAATTGCCTTATTGCCTTCTCCATAAATTTTGTTGTTGTTGTTGTTGTTGCTGCTTTTTAATTTTTTGAGATGAAGTGTCGCTCTGTCGCCAAGCTGGAGTGCAGTGGCGCAATCTCGACTCACTGCAATCTCTGCCTCCTGCCTTCAAGTGATTTTCCTGCCTCAGCCTTCCGAGTAGCTGGGACTACAGGCACGCGCCCCCATGCCCAGCTAATTTTTGTATTTTTAGAAGAGACGGGATTTTACCATGTTGGCCAGGATGATCTTGATCTCTTGACCTCATGATCTGCCCACCTCGGCCTCCCAAAGTGCTGGGACTACAGGCGTGAGCCACTGCACCCAGCACACCATAAGTTTTAGTTTTTCGATGGGTATTTTTGATTATCCACTATCTTGTTACTTTTAAATAACTATATTTACAAAGATGAGAAAGTCAACCTAGGCATTTCATAAAATATAAAGGTGGGCCGGGCGCGGTGGCTCACGCCTGTAATCCCAGCACTTTGGGAGGCCGAGGCGGGCGGATCACAAGGTCAGGAGATCGAGACCACGGTGAAACCCCGTCTCTACTAAAAATACAAAAAAATTAGCCGGGCGCGGTTGTGGGCGCCTGTAGTCCCAGCTACTCAGGAGGCTGAGGCAGGAGAATGGCGTAAACCCAGGAGGCGGAGCTTGCAGTGAGCCGAGATCGCGCCACTGCACTCCAGCCTGGGCGACAGAGCGAGACTCAGTCTCAAAAAAAAAAAAAAAAAAAAAAAAAAAATTAAATATAAAGGTGCTATTATTATTATTAAATAATCCATTTATTGAGAAATAGAATGTACAAATGAATGATGGCTAGATTACATATACAAATAGAACTCTATACAACAATCTACAGGAATCAGCCCAGGAAACCAAGCCATTATCTGTTGCATCCAGCCCAGAAGCTAGCCTGCTATCAATAAGCCAGACTTGTAGAAATTCATATTGCGACTTCTAGCAGTAAATCCAAGAAGCCAAACAGTACCCTTAGTAACAATTGGCACAAAAAGGCCAAAACCTGATTGATAACAGACAGCTTCCTTAATTTTTGTCTTAGCTTCAAACTTAGGATCAACCAGAGAAAGTCAAATATGCACCCCTAGCCAAGCATGTAGAATGCCTCACTTCTAATTAGCCCACGTGCAGCTTCCCTACACCAAACCTCCAATCAGGGCATACTTAAAATCTTCCCTTTCTTTCACTCTATAATTTTCCCACCTCTCTGTTTGCCTTTGTATCTCTGTCAAAATGCAAGTGATGATGGCTGGTGCCCTTACTAGAGCAAGCTCTGAATGAATACCCTCTGCTTGTTCTCATTTGATTGATCTTTGCTTATTTTCACATAATATATCCAAATGTATATAATATTATACATCCTGTTGAACAACAACAACAAAACCTTGTTATTGTATTGGACCATTTAAGAGAAATAATATTGTGTAAGAACAGATCTAGCCAGTTCCCAATTAATATAGTGCAGGAGAAAGGAAATAAACAAATGAACAAATTTTACTTAAAGCTTAGTAAGCAAGAATAATGTTGATGTAAAAATTTCTTTTACTTTCAAAGAGGAAGTACTTTAAATAATGAATAAAAATAATTCTAGTCTATATTGAGTACTTTTATGTTAAGTAAGGTTTCAAGTTCTTTGTATCTTTTATAATCCTTACAGTAACACTATAAGATAAACATTTTTATGTATCTGTAAGGTGAGGTTCAGATACATTTAATTTTTTCAATGTCACATGCTAGAATATGTAACAAGAAGTGAGAAAATAATAAGAATTCTGTTTGACCTTTAAACTTTTGCCATTAACTACTCTCTTACAGTGCTACAATTGAGTACAACTATGTGCCATCTACTCAGAGGTCAGTGACTTGCTCAAAGCCAACAACAAGCAAGATATGAAGCCAAAATCCAACGTTAGTTATACTAGAACTAAAATCTATGCTCTTTTCACTGTATTACACTACCTCCCAGCAAGTGAAAATATTTACTCATTACTGGCATGTTGTTTTTTTTTTTAATCTGGTATATAGAGAATTGTATGTTTGTGGTCATTAAAAATTCCTAGTAAGAATAACCACATTAAAATGGTGGAGAAAATATTCTAATTCAGAGTTTCTCAAAGCATATCCTCAGGTCAACATTATGGGCATTATCTGGGATTTTTTTGGTAAAAAATGTCTTTGGCACTAAAATCTGTTGAATAAGAAAATTTGGTGGTGAAGCAGTGATCTGTGTTTCGATAAGGTGATTCCAATGTATACTAAAGCAAAATTACTGGCCTAATATTTGAACACCAAGAGAAGAAACTTGAATTAATTACAGTATCTTAAGTTCTGATTATTGTCATTCACTATTTCATCTTTTTTTTTTTTTTTTTTTTTTTTTTTTTTTTTTTCCCTGAGACGGGTCTCATTCTGCTCCACAGCTTGGAGTGCAGTTTCATGATCTCAGCTCACTGCAGCCTCCGTTTCCCAGGTTATAGCAATCCTCCTACCTCCTGACTAGCTGGAACTATAGGCACACACCACCAAGTTTGGCTATTGTTTTATTTTTTAATGTTTTTGTGCAGATGAGGTCTCAGTATAATATTGCCCTGGCTGGCACTATTTGTTCTTTAACATTAATTTTATAGTCATACATTTGTTTAAAATGATATCTTGTGTTACAGATTCCTTCTTTCGTCTATTCGTTTATTAAGCAAATGTTAATTGAATGCCACTTAGTTATAGTCTTTGCATCCCAAAAGTTTACAGAAAAAGGGTGGAACACATAAATGAATAGCACATTAAAATAAGACATGCTTAGTTCTACATAAAATGTTTAAAGTGCATTATGGTTGCTTATATCATTACTCTCTTTCTTTGAAAACTTTGATTGAGCTTCACTACCTATTAATTAAACTCTGAAATCCTTCCTGAGATAACCAAAGTCCTATTGCATTCTTCTAACATTCTATGTAAGCTCCAGCCCTAGTCACTCTCTTTATATACATTCAGAAAATCCTTTTCTCTTCTTTAATCTTTCTCTCAGAAGTGTTCTCCTACATACTCCCTGCTGATTTAATCTCTACTCATCAAAACTAATCCACGATAAATTCAGAACATCACGTTTGACCTCCACTTTTCATCCTCCACATCATTTTCTGGTCTTTTATTTTGTCACTTCTCCTTTATACTTTCTATTCTATGACCTCGATCATTATTATCATTTTTGTTTGTTTGTTTGTTTGTTTGTTTTTTGAGACGGAGTCTTGCTCTGTCGCCAAGCTGAAGTGCATTGGCATCATACCAGCTCACTGCAACCTCCACCTCCTGGGTTCAAGCAATTCCCCTGCCTCAGCCCCCTGAATAGCTAGGACTACAGGCGCATGCCACCAAGCCCAGCTAAATTTTTTTATATTTTGGTAGAGAGGGGGTTTCACCATGTTGGCCAGGATGATCTCGATTTCCTGACCTCGTGATCTGCCCAACTCCACCTCCCAAAGTTCTGAGATTACAGATGTGAACCACTATGCCCAGCCAATCGTTATTATGTTTTTAAATTTCAGGATGTTTATTCACATTATGTCCGTAGCCAAGAATAACATCTGTCCTTACATAACTTAACAGCATAACCAAGTTGAAAGACACAATGCAAATCACCTTTTCCATGGAGTCTCCTTATCAGAAAAGGATCCTCCACAAAAAGTTACCCCAGCAATGTGGCTACTAATATGCATATATAATACACATATAATACATATGTAAAATCGATCATATATTAGGTTTAAACTTTGTGGCTTTATGTACAGAACTCAGCTTTACTAAATAGTAATTTCCTGGAAGACTAAGAGTTGTATATATTTAAATTTTTTATATCAACTAGTATCATTTCTTACATATAGATAAGTTATAAAAACATTTAATAATTACTTATGTTACCTTTTTGAAAAAGTTACATTTTTCTTTTTACTCCTTTGACAATAATAATATTGCTTCTAATTACAAAAAAAGAATATGTGTAGTTGTAGATATATGAATAGAGAAATTAATAAAAATTAAACAATTCTACCAACAAAATAACAATACTTAATATTTTGATGTATATTGCTTCAGTTTTTTTATGCTTCTATATGTGTAAGCCTATGTACTACCCAAACTATTTTCACATCAACTTTGGTGCTGAATTTTTTAACACATCAGTAAGTACCTTTGGTAACAAAATTATTGTGTACTTTATTACATTTTTATCTTACAGAGATTTTTTATCATTTGCATGCAGAGTACACTGAAAAAAAATGATGCCTTTTGTATTTTGTATATGCGTTATTGTGAAAAGAAGAGTTACTTTAAAATATTAAGACTTGATTGAAGCAGGGAACAATGGCACATGCCTGTAATCCCAGTGCTTTGAGAGGCTTACTCAGGAGAATCAATGAGGCCAGGAGGTGGAGACTAGTGTGGGCAACATGGTGAGACCCCATATCTACAGAAAATTTAAAAATTAGCGAGGTGTGGTGTTGCAAGCCTGTAGTCCTAGCTACTCAGAAGACTGAGGTGAGAGGTTGAACCCAGGAGTTTGAGGTTACAGTGATCACCACTGCACTCCAGCCTGGATGACAGACCAAGACCTTGTCCTTTACCAAAAAAAAAAAAAAAAAAAAAAAAAAAAAAAAAAAAAAAGACTTGATTGAAGTAATTTATTGTCAAAGACTTTGAAAAAATAGATGAAAGTCGAGTTTATTTTTAGAGAAGAGCATCACCAGTTTCACCAGTCCTTTAGGACTTTTTGAAGATATAGTTTATATACCGTAGAATGTATGCATTTAAATTTTTTCCTAGTATATTTACAGTGTTATGCAACCATCATTACAATCTAAGAACATTGTTATCATCAACAAAAGGGAAAAAAATGTCACTTTCTATCCCCTTCCAACAATGCTTGGCCTCCACCTTCTGTCTCTATGTATTTTCTTATTCTGAATAGTCTATATAAATGAAATATTATCATATGTGTTCCTTTGTGACTAGCTCTTTATGAGCATAATATTTGTAACGTTCATCCATGTTAGAGCATGTATCAGTACTTCATTCTTTCTAGGCCTGAACAAAATTCCATCTCATGGATATACCACATTTCGCTTAACCATTAACCAGCTTATGGACATTTGGTTTTGTTTCACTTTTTTGCTATTACGAATAATACTGCTATGAACATTTATGTACAAATTTTCATGCAGACATATGTTTTCATTTCTTTTGGGTGAAATTACTAGATTATGTTCTAACGCTACACTAAACATTGTCAGGAATTGCCAAACCATTTTCTAAAGGAGCTGCATTAAGGGTTCAAATTTCTCCACAACTCACAATACTTTTTGGTGTTTTTCATTATAGACATCCTAATATGTCGAATGGGGTTTTGATTTGCATTTCCCTTGTGGCTAATGATGTTGAACATAGCTTCATATGCAGTTTAGACACTTGAATGTCTTCTTAGGAAAAATATCCATTTAGAATATTTGCCCAATTTTTAATTGGCATATTCATCTTTTTGTTATTCAGTTATATGAGTTTTAAAAATATTTTCTAAATACAAGTTTATTTTCAGGTACATAACTTGTAAATACTTGTCTTTTTATTTTCTTGACATTGGTGGCAACACAAAAGATTTTAAATTTGATGAAGTCTAATTTATCTATTCTATTCTCTTGTTTGTATGTGTGGTGTCATATGTAAGTAGGATTTGCCTAACACGGGTTCATATAGATTTACTCCTAGATTTTTTCCCTAAAAACTGTATAGGTTTAACTCTTACAAAAAATGTTGATGCATTTTGAGTTAATTTGTGCGGATGGTATAACGAAGTGGTCCAAGCTTATTATTTTGCATGTGGACATTCCAGCACCAGTTATTTCAGCGTCCTTTGTTGTAAAAACTGTGCTTCCTTCAGTGAATTCTCTTGCCACTCTTGTTGAAAAGGAGTTCATCATAAGTATAAAGATTTATTTGTGTACTTTTAATTCTCTTCCACTGAATTGTATGTCTGTGCTTACACCAGCACCACAAGGTATTGGTTACTGTATCTTTGTAGCATTAAATTTGGAAGAGTGAGTCCTCCAAATTTGTTCTTTTTCAATATTGTTTTGGCTATTTGGTTAGCTGCTTTTCTTTCCTGTGCCTGTATCATATCTATCTATCTATCTATCTATCTATCTATCTATCTATCTATCTATCTAGTTTCTTATTTTTGTGCTGAAAAATGACAATTTTAGATTCAAATTTTTACAATTCTATGTAAGTGGTCCTACTCCCACTCCAGAGCTACTTGTTATTGTTATTTGCTTCAATATACATTTTTAAAAATTGTTATGTTTATGTATGTGTTTGTTTGGCTATATTATTTCACCAAAGTCTAGTTCACTACACTAGTCAGTTTTCAGAGGGCACGAACATGGACATGCATTCAGTCACCATAATTCCCTACCCCTAGAAAAGACAATGGTTTTAACTACATTTTTTCTAGTGCTTTTTACTCTACTTTTCTCAGTAACCTCTGGCAAAACTTCCCCTTGATGTGACATCCAGTATCCATTAATTATGACTTGATCTCAGTATCGTTTTGACAAGTCCCTGGGTAATAACATACTCTACATATGATCCGAGCAACTTGGGACTTCTTGGCAATGATAGTCATTGAGGCTGGACCTTGCGACTTGCTGTATCACCAGTGGGGCTTTTCTTAGCTGTCTTTTCCCCTAGTTTGTGCTGTTAAACTTTTATCTGATGATGGTTTTGCATGTTGCTGTCATGTAGCTGCCAGTCTCTTCTTAATTGTTTACCACTATAATCTCCATTGCTTTCTTTTTCTGTTTTTGTTTTTGTTTTTATCCATAAACACTCAAGCTTGAACTTCCTAGCACTCTGTTTCAAATAAAGTCAGGTCCCTTAGAGATGAAACTCTTTTCTCACAGCCTGCCTCTCTCATGGGTAGAGTCACTGAGCCACTGAGATGCAGTGGTGTCCATGGACAGTGGCTTCCATTTCTCAGAGTAACACCCTGCCTCAAAAGCAGGACTCAAGGTAGGAGCAGTAGTGTGTAGTCTTCTCAGTTTTTCTTCTTCAGTTTCAAGTCTCTGCCGTATGAGTGAGCTGGGTTAGGGATTTTGGTGACCCTGTATTCTCAGCCAGCCTTACTTGAGTAGAACTTCTTCCCTGTGAGCAGGAACTGGATGGATGATGAGAGCTACGTATCTCTTAGCATTTCTTGCCTGGTGTGAAATTTCTGCAATGTGGAACTGGTGAAGATAAGGAATGCTGGTAGCCTGCATCTTCTGGAGAGATGCTATAGCCCTGAACTGGGAGCTGGAGGAAGATAATTCAGTGTTTTGTGCTGCAACAGCCTGTGGTAGACCTTCTGTCATACTGAGCTTAGCAGATGGGAGAGGGGAAAAGAGGTTGCCACACATCCTCATTGTTCTTACCATGATTTAGTACATTTTCTTGAATAAATGTTTCTGTATTACTTATGCGCTTAGGACAACTTACAGAGATTTTAAATGAATGCTTTATTTTATGATATTCGTCACTTAGGGTTGTTTCTATGGAAGAAGGTTTTGCTGAGCTCCTTGTTTGCTCAGCCACCATCCATAAGTGCTTCTACAGGACCAAGTTTTTAAAAAATATATTTAAACTTTCTCAGCTATCTTGAGCCCTTTACAGATATTAGTACATTAAACCCTTGTGACTGAACTAGTAATATACTTATTTCACAGAGAAGAAAATGGAGGCTTGCCCAAGGGCACATAACTGGTAAGTGTAAATACTATGTAAATCCAGTTTTGTCTCGATCCAAAGCTCATATTTTTCATCACTGGGTTGATATACAGAGAAAAGAGTGACGTCCTGAAGATTAGGACCTGGTCAGCCTTCAAACACTGACCTCAGGAGAGAGATTTCAGGAGATAAAATATTGGGTAATTGGGGAATTGTATAACTAGGTAAAAAGAGAATAAAGTAATGATTGGTAAGTACCAAGAAAATTCAACTCAATTTTACAATTTCACTAGAGCTGGCTATTCATAAAAATTGCTTTAGGCTTACTGAAGTGGAAGAAAAAATACGCAAAGGCATGTAATGGATTATATAACAATTTTCAGATTCAGCAAAGCACTTGAAATTGCTAACCAGATTGAATATCACTATGGGTATGTAGTAATCTGCACAGGAGGAGCCCTTAAGGCTGCCAAAACTTTTCACTGGTAACACAGCACTTAAACTCATTAGCCAATTACTGCTATTTCATCATCTTCCATTAAAAGATAAAAAGTGATTTAGGGGAAAAGAATCAAGTAAACCACAAACACTTAAGAAGGATTAATTTGCAGATTAGGATATGTATTCTTTAGTATTAGGAACAAAATAACATATAAACATTTTAATTCTGGTTCTCATCCGCTTGCCACACTAACTCTAATGACAGTTGAAACCTGATGCTTGATCCTGACATAAAGAGCATTTTTATTCACATATTAGGTTCAATAGTGACTCATATTTTATGTCATGTGATTACTTCTTGATTCCTTTTAAACCAAATATTACAATAGGGCTATCTTTTATTATCTCTCTCAGAATACTTTCTTAAACTACCATAGGGTCCTATTCCTTTTGCCAGGGCCTAGAATCACCTATACAAAATGGAAGCATACAAAAATTAGTCAGGCATGGTGGCAGGTGCCTGGAATCCCAGATTCTCAGGAGGCTGAGGCATGAGAATAGCTTGAACCCGGGAGGCGGAGGTTGCAGCGAGTTGAGATAGCACCACTGCACTCCAGCCTGGGCAAAACAGAGTGAGACTCCATCTAAAAAAAAAAAATGCAAGCAGTAATGTCTCCTAAAATACAATTGATAAAGCATGCAGAAAGAAAACCAATGTGTTAGGAATTTTTTAGTTTGTTTTTGCATGATTACTATATCTATCACATTGAATAAGATTCTAGCAAGACTAATGCAGAATGAAAAATATTTAAGCACATGACTTACCCTCAAGAAAATTCTAGTCTAGAGTACAATTCTAAAATGATACTCTGATTCACAATAATACCACATAAAGGATAATAACAACCATTATTGACTTTGTCAAGCTACTGTACTTTGGACATTATTTCTAACCCTCAATTTAATCAGGTGGATACAATGATATTCTGTTTTTGCAGATATAAAATTGAGTTAACACAAGTAGTGAGCAGTAGAACCAAGCCTCACAGTTCTATCTACAAAATCTACTCCTATGTATCTCTGTCCATGTCTTTGGTTTATGGTAGTAGCAGACATATAGACATATGGGCTATTGTAAAGTGGGTTACAGAGTTCTTAGTTCTATTCCTCCTAGTACATCCATACCGTGATATTAAATTAAGCATCCTTTAATAAGAAGCAGTTAAAATTGGGAAAATATGACTTTTAAGTACTACAAACAAGAAAAAAAAGAAATTGTACTAACTACTCTATCTACCTCAACTCCTCCCCATAGGAGGGTATATCTTATCACAGGGCCAAATATTACGGGGCAGCTGATCAGCTGCCTAGGATCCCATACTAATATCCTTCTCAAAGCCAGGGAACCAGAGGTAGTTCTAAGGATGTCCACTTAGGATGGATGTATACTGCAGAGCCACTTTTGAACAAGGTTCCGATTGTTTAAGGGGCTCCACTCAACTGATTGCTGTCCTTAGAACAAACTGAAGTCTCATTTCCCTAATACAGTGTCAGAAATTACAGACTTTTATTGACTCTACTAAATTAGGTGACTTAACAAGATACATTTGATAAATTAAACTTTGTTGTCTATTTTGATCTTGTTTAACAGTACAACATTGATTTAAAATAAATTTCACAGCAACGTATTCACTAATTAAAAGTTGGCATACCCCCAATGTTACTGTGTTTAGAGATAGGGCCTTTAAGGAGATGTTAATAATTAATTTTAAATTAGGTCATACAGTGGACCCTGATCCTATAGAAGTGGTGTCGTTCTAAGGAGGAGAAGATACCAGATCTCTCTTTCCATGCATAGAGAGAAAAGGCCATATGAGGATGTAGCAAGAAGGAAGCTTACAAACCAAATAGAAAGGCCTTACTAGAAACCAACCCTGTTAGCACCTTAATCTTGGACTTCCAGGCTCTAAAACTGAATACATATAGATTTGTGTTATTTAAGCCACCTAGTCTATGGTATTTTGCTATGACAGCCCCTGCTGACTAATACATTAAGAGCAGATTTAAGCTTATGGAAATGTATTGTTGTTGTTGCTAGTGCATATTAAAATAATAGTACTACCACTAATGATGATATTCTCCATTTAAGTATCTTTAGACACAGGGCTCAATAACAAACTTTATTTTTGAAAATGCTTCAACTTCTTCTTACCTTCCAGTGCAAACTCTAATTTGAATTTACAACCTCTACATGAAAAATACTGCATGTATTTTCCAAGGGTGGGAAAAAGTGTTTACAGACCTTCTGTTTATTTTGTCTTTGTGTTTGTTGGGTGTCAATGAAATAGCAATAAAAATATTGATTACTGGAAGCAAACTATTCTAAAATGAATAGAGAAGAGAGACTAATGGGATTATTCAGAGGATGTTGATTATTCACAGCAAGCTTCATATAAATGGTTGGTATTTGGCTAACTCTGTCAAAATATGAGGAAGGGGTAATTAGAACAATTGATTCAGATTCTCATAAGGCAAAATTCTTACCTAAGGAAAATAAAAAGAGTTAGCTTTACCCATTAGATATTTTAATGTAAACACAAATAAAATAACTGATAGAATAAAAATATATATTTCCACAAATGTAAAAGCCTTACAATTACAATTTTAATTTTATTTTATATTGTAATAATGAAAAATGAAATTTAGACCATTAGTATGAAAACCATTAGGTAGAGACAATCTATTAGGTTGGTGCAAAAGTAGTTGCTTTTTCTGGCCTGAAACGTAATGGCAAAAACCACATTTACTTTGGCACCAACCTTATAGAGCCATCAGACACAGTGCAAAGTGACATTTAAAATTTTTAATTTAATTTTTTATTATATTTTTAGTTCTAGGGTACCTGTGCACAACATGCAGGTTTGTTACATAGGTATACATGTGCCATGTTGGTTTGCTGCACCCATCAACTCGCCATTTACATTAGGTATTTCTCCTAATGCTATTCCTCCCCCAGGCCCCCACCCTCCTACAGGCCCAGGTGTGTGATGTTCCCAGCCCTGTGTCCAAGTGATCTCATTGTTCAACTCCCACCTATGAGTGAGTACCTGCGGTGTTTGGTTTTCTGTCCTTGTGATAGTTTGTTGAGAATGATGGTTTCCAGCTGCATCCATGTCCCTGCAAAGGACATGAACTCATCCTTTTTTAAGGCTGCATAGTCTTCCATGATGTATATGTGCCACATTTTCTTAATCCAGTCTATCATTGATGGACATTTGGGTTGGTTCCAAGTCTCTGCTATTGTGAATAGTGCTGCGATAAACATATGTGTGCATGTGCTTTTATAGTAGCATGATTTATAATCCTTTGGGTATATACCCAATAATGGGATCACTGGGTCAAATGGTATTTCTAGTTCTAGATCCTTAAGGAATTACCACACTGTCTTCCACAATTGTTGAACTAATTTACACTCCCACCAACAGTGTAAAGCATTCCTATTTCTCCACATCCTCTCCAGCATCTGTTGTTTCCTGACTTTTTAATGATTGCCATTCTAACTGGCGTGAGATGGTAGCTCACAGTGGTTTTGATTTGCATTTCTCTGATGACCAGTGATGATGAGCATTTATTCATGTGTCTGTTGGCTGAATAAATGTCTAATTTTGAGAAGTGTCTGTTCATATCCTTTGCCAACTTATTTATGAGGTTGTTGGTTCTTTCTTGTAAATTTGTTTAAGTTCTTTGTAGATTCTGGATGTTAGCCCTTTGTCCGATGGGTAGATTGCAAACATTTTCTTTCATTCTGTAGGTTGCCTGTTCACTCTGATGATAGTTTCCTTTGCAGTGCAGAAGCTCTTTGGTTAATTAGATCCCATTTGTCAATTTTGGCTTTTGTTGCCATTGCTTTTGGTGTTGTGGTCATGAAGTCTTTGCCCATGCCAATGTCCTGAATGATATTGCCTAGGTTTTCTTCTAGAGTTTTTATGCTTTTAGGTCTTACATTTAACTCTTTAATCCATCTTGAGTTATTTTTTGTACAAGGTCTAAGGAAGGTATCCAGTTTCAGTTTTCTACATATGGCTAGCCAGTTTTCCCAACACCATTTATTAAATAGGGAATCCTTTCCCCATTTCTTGTTTTTGTCAGTTTTGTCAAAGATCAGATGGTTGTACACGTGTGGTATTATTTCTGAGGCCTCTGTTCTGATCTATTGGTCTATATATCTGTTTTGGTACCTATCGGGGGAACCCCACACCTGATATTCAACGTGGGTTCTTTTCTGTTTCCTAGGTGCCTCGGCTGGTTTGAGAAATAAAGGGAAAGAACACAAGAGAGAGAAATTTAAAGCTGGGTGTCCAGGGGAGACATCATGTCAGCAGGATCTGTGATGCTCCCTGAGACGTAAAACCAGCAAGTTTTTATTAGTAATTGTCAAAACGGGAGGGAGTGCACGAATAGGGTGTGGGTCACAGAGATCACATACTTCACAAGGTAATAAAATATCACAAGGCAAATGGTGGCAGGGCAAGATCATAGGACCACCGGATGAGGAGAAATTAAAATTGCAAATGAAGTTTCAGGTACACATTGTTGTTGATAACATCTTATCAGGAAACAGGGTTTGAGAGCAGACAACCTGTCTGACCAAAATTTGTTAGGCAGGAATTTCCTCATCCTAATAAGCCTGGGAGTGCTACAGGAGACCAGGGCTTATTTCATCCCTTCCGCTTCAACTGTAAAAGACAGCACGCCTTGAGGGGGCCATTCATAGGCCTACCCTCAAGGCGCATTCTCTTTCTCAGGGATGTTCCTTGCTGAGAAAAAAAATTCCACTATATTTCTCCTATTTGCTTTTGAAAGAGGAGAAATATGGTTCTGTTCCATCTGGCTCATCCATGGCCAGAAGTCTTATCTCTGGCATTCCCTGAACATTGCTGTCATCCTGTTCTTTTTTTCAAGATACCCAGATTTCATATTGTTCAAGCACACATGCTCTACCAACAATTTGTTCAGTTGACACAATCATCACAGGGTCCTGAGGCGACATTCATCCTCCTCAGCTTACGAAGATGACAGGATTAAGAGATTAAAATAAAGACAGGCATAGGAAATCACAAAGGTATTGATTGGGGAAGTGATAAGTGTCCATGAAATCTTCACAATTTTTGTTCAGAGATTGCAGTAAATACAGGCATAGGAAATTACAAAAGTATTAATTTGGGGAACTAGTAAATGTCCATGAAATCTTCACAATTTATGTTCTTCTGCCGTGGCTTCAGCCTGTCCCTCCATTCGGGGTCCCTGACTTCCCAGGTACCAGTCCCATGCTGTTTTGGTTACTGTAGCCTTGTAGTATAGTTTGAAGTCAGGTAGCATGCTGCCTCCAGCTTTGTTCTTTTTGCTTAGGATTGTCTTAGCTATGTGGGCTCTTTTTTGGTTCCATATGAACTTTACAGTAGTTTTGTCCAATTATGTGAAGAAAGTCATTGGTAGCTTGATGGGATGGCATTGAATCTATAAATTACCTTGGGCAGTATGGCCATTTTCATGATATTGATTCTTCCTATCTATGAGTATGGAAAGTTCTTCCATTTGTTTGTGTCCTCTTTTATTTCGCTGAGGAGTGGTTTATAGTTCTCCTTGAAGAGGTCCTTTACATCCCTTGTAAGTTGAATCCCTAGGTATTTTATTCTCTTTGTAGCAATTGTGAATGGGAGTTCACTCATGATTTGGCTCTCTGTTTGTCTGTTATTGGTGTACAAGAAAGCTTGTGATTTTTGCACATTGACTTTGTATCCTAAGACTTTGCTTAAGTTGCTTATCAGCTTAAGGAGATTTGGGACTGAAACAATGAGGTTTTCTAAATATACAATCATGTCAACTGCAAACAGGGACAATTTGACTTCCTCTTTTCCTAATTGAATATACTTTATTTCTTTCTTTTGCCTGATTGCTCTCGCCAGAACTTCCAATACTATCTTGAATAGGAGTGGAGAGAGAGGGCATCCTTGGCTTGTGCTGGTTTTCAAATGGAATGCTACCAGTTTTTGCCCATTCAGTGTGATATTGGCTGTGGGTTTGTCATAAATAGCTCTTATTATTTTGAGATGTGTTCCATCAATACTTAATTGATTGAGAGTTTTTAGCATGAAGCACTGTTGAATTTTGTCAAAGGCCTTTTCTGCATCTATTGAGATAATCGTGTGATTTTTGTCATTGGTTGTGTTTATGTGATGGATTACGTTTATTGATTTGCATATGTTGAATCCATTTTGCCTCCCAGGGATGAAGCCGATTTGATCATGGTGGAAGGTTTTTGATGTGCTGCTGAATTCGGTTTGCCAGTATATTATTGAGGACTTTAGCATTGATGATCATCAGGGATATTGATCTAAAATTCTCTTTTTTTGTTGTGTCTCTGCCAGGCATTAGTATCAGGATGATGCTGACCCCATAACATGAGTTAGGGAGAATTCCCTATTTTTCTATTGATTGGAATAGTTTCAGAAGGAATGGTACCAGCTTCTCCTTGTACCTCTGGTAGAATTTGGCTGTGAATCCACCTGGTTCTGGACTTTTTTTGGTTGGTAGGCTATTAATTATTGCCTCAATTTCATAACCTGTTATTGGTCTCTTCAGAGATTCAGCTTCTTCCTAGTTAATCTTGGGATGGTGTATGTGTCCAGGAATTTATCCATTTCTTCTAGATTTTCTAGTGTATTTGCATAGAGGTGTTTATAGTATTCTTTGATGGTAGTTTGTATTTCTGCGGGATCAGTGGTGATATCCCCTTTATCATTTTTTGTTGTGTTTATTTGATTCTTCTCTCTTTTCTTCTTTATTACTCTTGCTAGCAGTCTACATATTTTGTTGATCTTTTAAAAAAAAAAAGTTCCTGGTTTCACTGATATTTTTGAAGGGTTTTTTGTGTCTCTCTCTCTCCTTCAGTTCTGCTCTGATCTTAGTTATTTCTTGCCTTCTGCTAGCTTTTGAATTTGTTGGCTCTTGCTTCTCCAGTTCTTTTAATTATGATGTTAGGGTGTCAATTTTAAATCTTTCTTGCTTTCTCTTATAGGCATTTAGTGCTATAAATTTCCCTCTACACACTGCTTTAAATGTGTTCCAGAGATTCTGGTACCTTGTGTCTTTTTTCTCATTGGTTTCAAAGAACATCTTTATTTCTGGCTTCATTTCGTTATTTACCCAGTAGTCAATCAGGAGTAGGTGGTCCAGTTTCCATGTAGTTGTGCAGTTTTGAGTGAGTTTTTTAATCCTGCGTTCTAATTTGATTGCACTGTGGTCTGAGAGACAGTTTGTTGTGATTTCTGTTCTTTTACATTTACTGCAGAGTGTTTTACTTCCAATTATGTGGTTAATTTTAGAATAAGTGCGATGTGGTGCTGAGAAGAATGTATATTCTGTTGATGTGGGGTGGAGAGTTCTATAGATGTCTATTAGGTCTGCTTGTTGCAGCGATGAGTTCAATTCCTGGATATCCTTGTTAACTTTCTGTCTCGTTGATCTGCCTAGTATTGACAGTGGGGTGTTAAAGTCTCCCATTTTTACTGTGTGGGAGTTTAAGGCTCTTTGTAGGTCTCTAAAGACTTGCTTTATGAATCTGGGTGCCCCTGTATTGGGTGCATATATATTTAGGATAGTTATCTCTTCTTGTTGAATTGATCCCTTTACCATTATGTAATGGCCTTCTTTGTCTCTTTTGATCTTTGTTGGCTTAAAGTCTGTTGTATCAGAGACTAGGATTGCAACCCTTGCTTTTCTTTTGTTTTGTTTTCCATTTGCTTGGTAGATCTTCCTCCATCCCTTTATTTTGAGCTTAGTGTGTCTCTGCACATGAGATGGGTCTCCTGAATACAGCACACTGATGAGTCTTGACTCTTTATACACCTTGCCAGTCTGTGTCTTTTAATTGGGGCATTTAGCCATTTACAATTAAGTTTAATGTTGTTATGTGTGAATTTGATCCTGTCATTATGATGTTAACTGGTTATTTTGCCCATTAATTGATGTAGTTTCTTCATAATATCATGGTTTTTACAATTTGGCATTCCTTCCAGTGACTGGTGCCAGCTGTTCCTTTCCATGTTTAGTGTTTCCTTCAGGAGCTCTTGTAAGGCAGACCTGGTGGTGACAAAATCTCTCAGCATTTGCTTGTTTGTAAAGGATTTTATTTCTCTTTCTCTTATGAAGTTTGGTTTTACTGGATATGAAATTCTGGGTTGAAAATTCTTTTCTTTAAGAAAATTGAATATTGGCCTCCACTCTCTTCTGTCTTGTAGGGTTTCTGCTGAGAGATCCGGTGTTAGTCTGATGGGTTATCCTTTGTATGGGTAACCTGACCTTTCTCTATGGTTGCCCTTAACATTTTTGCCTTCATTTCAACCTTGGTGAATCTGACAATTATGTGTTTTGGGGTTGCTCTTCTCGAGGAGTATCTTTGTGGTGTTCTCTGTATTTCCTGAATTTGACTGTTGGCTTGCCATGCTAGGTTGTGGAAGTTCTCCTGGATAATATCCTGAAGATTGTTTTCTAACTTGGTTCCATTCTCCCCATCACTTTCAGGTGCACCAATCAAACGTAGATTTGGTCTTTTCACATAGTCCTATATTTCTTGGAGACTTTGTTCATTTCTTTTTCCTCTGTTTTCTCTAATCTTGTCTTCTTGCTTTATTACATTAATTTGATCTTCAATCACTGATATCCTTTTTTCCATTTGATTGAATCGGCTATTGAAGCTTGGAAGCTTGTGCATGCATCACAAAGTTCTCATGCTGTGGTTTTTCAGCTCCATCAGGTCATTTATGGTCTTCTCTACACTGTTTATTCTAGATAGCTATTCATCTAATCTTTTCTCAAGGGTTTTAACTTCCTTGTGATGGGTTAGAATATGCTCCTTTAGCTCAGAGATGTTTGTTATTACTGACCTTCTGAAGTCTACTTCTGTCAACTCATCAAAGTCATCTCTGTCCAGTTTTGTTCCATTGCTGGCAAGGAGCTGTAATCCTTTGGAGGATAAGAGGTACTCTGTTTTTTGGGTTTTTTTTTAATTTTCAGCTTTTCTGCTCTGGTTTCTCCCCATCTTTGTGGTTTTGTCTAAATTTGGTCTTTGATGTTGGTGACCTAGAGATGGGGTTTTGGTGTGGATATCCTTTTTGTTGTTGTTGATGTGATTCCTTTCTGTTTGCTAGTTTTCTTTCTAACAGTCAGGCCCCTCCACTGCAGGTCTGTTAGAGTTTGCCAGAGGTCTACTCCAGACCCTGTTTGCCTGGGTATCACCAGCAGTGCCTGCAGAACAGTAAATATTGCAGAACAGCAAATATTGCTGCCTGATCCTTCCTTTGGAAGTTTTGTCCTAGAGGGGCACCTGCCTGTATGAGGTGTCTGTCAACCCCTACTGGGAGGTGTCTCCCAGTCAGGCTACACAGGGGTCAGGAACCCACTTGAGGAGGCCGTCTGTCTGTTCTCATAGCTTGAATGCTGTGTTGGGAGAAGCACGACTCTCTTCAGAGTTGTCAGACTGGGATGTTTAAGTCTGCAGAAGTTGTTTGCTGCCTTTTGTTCAGCTATGCTCTGCCCACAGAGGTGGAGTCTATAGAGGCATTAGGCCTTACTGAGCTGCAGTGGGCTCCACCCAGTTCGAGCTTCCCGGACACTTTGTTTACCTACTCAAACCTCAGCAATGGCTGATGCCCCTTCCCCCGCCAGGCTGCAGCCTCACAGATGGATCTCAGACTGCTGAGCTAGCAGTGAGCAATGCTCTGTGGCCATGGGACCTGCTGGGCCAGGCATGAGAGGGAATCTTCTGGTCTGCTGGTTGCTAAGTCTGTCGAAAAGCATAGTATTTGGGTGGCAGTGTCCCCATTTTCCAAGTATAGTCTGTCATGGCTTCCCTTGGCTAGGAAAGGGAAATCCCCTGACCCCTTGTGCTTCCCAGGTGAAGTGATGCCCCACCCTGCTTTGACTCACTCTCTGTAGGCTGCATCTGCTGTCCAACCAGTCCTAATGAGATGAACCAGCTACTTCAGTTGGAAATGCAGAAATCACCTGTCTTCTGTGTAGATCTCGCTGGGAGCTGCAGACCAGAACTGTTCCTATTCAGCCATCTTGGAAGTGACCATCAGTGCAATGTGTTTAAAACAGCCATCTAGGATTTAGAATATTTAATTGAAAAAAAAAAAAAAAAAAAAAAAACACCACCACCACCACCAACGACGAAAAAACCTAGTTGAGCTTAGATAAGCTACACTTTCTCAAGGCTCTCTTTGACAGTCATATTTTAAGGAGAAATTCGTGTATGTGTAATGCAATATTTGAGATTTCCTTTTGAAAAAGTCTTCATACTTTTGAGGAATTATATTTAGAACTAAGTTATAATTGTTTCATGATGGAGAGAGATGCATTCTCTTTTTCTGCATCCTTCATGTTGAATTGTGATCAGAACAAAAAAAATCTACATTGGAATGTGAAGCTAGCCAACATAAAATAATGTGGAAATATGTGTGCTAATACTATAATAAATGAACTCTTAGAGAAGTTCACCTACTGCTGGTGGCTGGCATCCTGTGAGAGTACACCCCCACTGACTTTCAAGAGATGTGTGGTTGAAGTTCCCAGAAGAAAAAGAAAATAAAAGAAAAACCTATGGGAACTGAGAGTATATCACTCAGGAAAAAGTTCAATAAGGAAGTATTTCCATAGAGATTACAGTGATTACTGGTGGAGCAAACATTCGCCTCAGAGTTGAAAGGTTAGTTGTCTTCAAATTAGATGATGAAGCCACTGGTACTATTATTAAGTTTGCCAACAATGGAATGTCTCATAGCTTAGAAAATAAAATAAAATCAGAAGTGATGTTAATTATTTGAACTGGATAAAGCAATATAAGCAATGACAAAATTAGTAGGGCTAGTTTTGCAATTATGATTAGAAGTTGAGCAATTAATTTATATAAAGTGGAATGCAACTGACATTGTTTAAGTGTAACTATACAGAAACATGGATCAGAACTTAGGTAGGAAAATGCAATACTAATTATTATATAGAAAATAGTGTGAAGAACCCTTGATTATTCTTTTTAATATGAATTAACCAATCTAATAAAATGGTCATCATTTTTAGTTATTGTAATTTTAGCTTAAAAATAGAGAGACATGGATTTTTTATAAAAAAAACAAATTTCCCTTTCTCTCAGTCCTCAGAGTAGGAATAATACAGTGAACATGTATAATTTAAAAAAAAATAAATATACAAAAATGAGAAAATGTATAAATGATACCTTGTAACATAGAGAGGAAAACTATAAGTATTTGCTCTGTTTCAGTAAATATTTATTCAAAAAATTGATTGTTCCTGGGTATGGGTGACTCACACCTCGAATCCTAGCACTGCAGTAGGCTGTGCAAGATTGTTTGAGACCAGGAATTTGAGACCAGTCTGGGCAACATAGCAAGACTTTGTCTCTAAAAAACATAACAACAACAAAATCAAAAAACAAAAGATGAATTGTAACAAAGACAACAGGAATTTCTGTCTATAATGTGGAAACAGTGGAAGAACAAAACAACCTTTAGGCTGCTTTTGTACACACCACATAATGGCATCTTTCAGGTATTAAGTTATGAGAGTTAATAGCACTATTTTAATGTTTTAAATGTCTCCTATATTTCCATTATCCTCAATATAACTGTTCATGATTGCTTAATTCTTAATTATTTTTTCTTTCTTATTTTCATTTTCTTTTTTTTCAGATGCAGAATGACCCTGTTTTATTCTAAAAAGACTTGATAGGTTGAAGAAACAGCATTGAGCTTGCATCACATGTTATTGGAAACTGAAAACATTTAATAATTTGCATCTCTAAAATAGTCAGCAAAACTCTAAATAAGGTCACCCCAGGTAAAACATGTCAAAAAAGTGTATATAATTTGCTGAATAGCAATACTTTTAGATATATCTAGTAGTCTCTATCTGACAATATGTGCTGCAACAGCTACAGGATGGAAACTGCTTTTGTATCCAATTTAAAAGCAGGAATGTTCTCCTTTTTACCCTAGAGCTTAAAGGCCATTTATAGAAGTAGGCCAATATGAAGTATTGCCACAATAAACTGTTGTTTTACTTCCTTTTTGTCGCAAAAATTAGGGAAAAAACTGCAATGCTCTTGAGTCATAAAATATGTTAGCAATAAAACAAATGTAAGTTATCAAGTTTATTTAATTTCTACTGTTACAGTCATTACTCAGGCATCTCTTTACAGACTTTCATATAATTGAAAATAATCTATTTTGAAAAATTATCGAAGTTAGAATAACACTTTTTTTTCCAAAACGCTATAATGGACAAAATCATCCTTTATAAAACAAATATAAGAAATTTATTTTACATGTTTTATGCAGAAAATAGGATTTGAAAATTTATTTCAAAACTATTAATCTCAATGACCATGCTGTTACAACATACTTGGGTCTCTCATTTAAAATAATTATTTTTATTTGACATAATCAGATTATTTTATATGGGGCAAATCCATGTTAAGTAATATACTGAAACAAAATTCTAATTACATATTTCCCCATTCAGAATGCAAAGTAGTTCAAACACCAAAAAAACTAAAACATACTTATTGTTATTTTTCCTAATAAGAATGTTTTTCCTATTTTAAATTCTAATATTTGTAATAAAGTATATTATAAATAAGCATAAAGTTTTGTAAGTGGTCTGAGTTACAAAAATTATAATTATTGGAAATGACAATAAAAAGTAGATAAAGACTATAATAGTATCTATTTTATAAATTGTTTAAATATTATTAAAATACTATTCAAATGGTTTCACAATAAGAAAGTTAATATTCTATGCATTTGATTCTAATTAGCAAATAAACCAATTTTTATAAGTTGTCAACAAAAATATCCAGAGTATATGAAAAATTTATATTTCATATCACCTGAGGTACTTTAAAATATGATCTATATCAACATTAATCGCACTTTGTATTGACTTTAGTTTGAAAATGTATTCCATCAGAAATTACTTCTGATTTTTTTCTGGAAGATTTAATAATACAACAGAAGTTCTCAAGTCTATCAACTGGGATCACAATGGAGAACACACACTCGACAGCTCACAACTCTCAACAGATATGAAGAATTATCCAGTGCAACAGGATAATACTTCACTGGATTACAAGGAGGGTCATGTTTAGAGTAACCTCTGGCTTTCACTGAGTTCTCAAGTCTATTATAAAAGTGAGGTCAGAGTATCCACACTCAAAATAAGATTTAGCTTTTCACAATGAGCCAAGAGAGAACCTGTGTTGTATAAATAAATCACACATCTCTCAGGCTTTATCATTTCATAATTCAAAGGTGCCTGGGACACCTACCATTCTTAACCTCTCTGCCACTAATTGTTTTGAATACTACAGGGCTAACTTTCTTATGCCCTTTATTCCTGTTTAAGTCATCCCTCATAAGAATTCACATTCTTGTTCTACATTGTCTGTTTCAGTGGCTCTCAATGTTATATTTTTAATTTCAAGATAACTTTACACTCTTAATTTTATGAATTGGTCTCTATTTATTACTGGAATGCTTCTATAAACACAAAATTTTCTTCATCTATTATTTAGTTACCCCAATGCACAATTCATGAAAGAAAAATAGAATGCATGTTTATTTCCCTATATTTACCAGTGGCCAGGATGATTAGTTGATTTTCTTTGTTTTCTCCAAAGCAGGGGTGGGGAAAATAGATTTTCTTTTTAAATATATTTCAAACTCATGTTTTTTATATATCTTATGTACTGCAATTTATTGCTCTTAGAATTCCTTTGGATTGCTCAAGATGCCCCACATCTGGCCAATGAGAAACTCTATAAATGAGCTTTTAGCACTCTGATTGTGATGCTAGTAGTCATCAATTACTCTTATGCTTTCCACATTGTAATCAGCCACTTCTCTATGAAGATCTGATTACATTCAATGAGAAGTGTCATTCAAAGAGTACATTCTGGATACCAAGGAAACTCTTACTGATTATTCATAATTTCCAGACATTTTCATTGGCCGGAACTCAGAAAGACAAATGTACATATGTGTGTTTTGTATGTATGTGATGACTGAATTTTAAAATTTTGTTTTGCTTGGATTTTTACTGAAATGTACATATATACAGAATACTGTATGTTTCATAAATGTAGATAAATTTTCACAAACTAAGCACATTCATGAGTCTAAATCCAGATTCCTAAACTGAACTTTATCTTTCTCCTATAAGCTCCCTGGTGCTCTCTGTCAATATCTACTTATAGATAACTTTTTTCATATTTCCATCTATTATAAGCTGTATGAATGCATACAGTATTTACTACTTGTCTTCTAGCTTCATCCTTACATTATATTTACAATATTAAATCAATTATGTTGTTTTTTGTTCAGATATAATATATATGATGAATTTTTATTCATTCTAGCAGTTATTAACAGAGAATTATATTTAGCTAGCTATACATTGGCTATGTACATAAATATGTTTATAATAATATACTATTATATAATATAAATATAATTTAGTACAATATAATTATAGTATTCTGTAGTATATTTATATTTGTATATTATATATTTATTAAATATATTATTGTACAGTCATGCTCTTATAATGATATTTTGGTCAACAACAGACCACATATATGATGATGGTCCCATAAGATTATAATGGAGCTAAAAAATTTTTATTTGCTAGTGATGCTGTAGCTGGCATAATGTCACAGCACAATTCATTATTCACATTTTTGTAGTGACTCTATTGAAAATAACCCTACTGTTCTGCAAGTTGTGTAAAAGTGTATAGTAATGTCCTAGGCCATCACATTCACTCAGCACTCACTCACTGACTCACCCAGAGCAACTTCTAGGCCCGCAAGCTTTTTTCATGATAAGTACTCTACACAGGTGTAGCCCTTTTTCTCATTTATGCCATGTTTTAACTGTACCTTTTCTAGGTTTAGATAACCAAACACCATTGTGTCACAGTTGCCTCAGTATTTAGTACAGTAATATGGTGTCCAAATTTGTGTACTAGAAGCAACAGGCTACAGTATGTAACTTGAGTGTGTAGTAGATGAGGAAATTGTCTAAGGATGTGTTTCTCAGAAAATATTCCTGTAATTAAGCAAATAATTACCATTTTAACTCCTAATATTTTGCACCTTTTATTGCAAAAGACACTGAAAAATGAACAGATTGTCCAGGGAGCTGATAAACCATCCACAATTCTAGTATCCACAGCTATCTGGTATTGTTGAGTATTGGAACATCCTGCTTAATAAGCAATTCAATGAAGTTTCTGGCACAACCTCTGTCAGCTACTTGGATCCACACACTCAGTGAGGAAGCATAATGACCAAATTCACCCAGTCCTACAAGGAGATTATCTCCTCTTTTATGCTTTCTAGGTAATGGTCAGGATGAAAGGGCTGAAAATTATATATACGAAAATTTGGAATTATTCCCTGGCTCTTACTGGGCATGTTTCTTTCTTCTGCCTAACAACATCTCTAGGCCAGCTTGATTGGTACAACCTCAAAGTGGCAGCCCAGCCAAAAGGGACTTAGGGAGTTATATTAGTTTCTAATTGCTGCTGTAACAAATTACCATAATCATATGGGTTAATTTTTTAGAAAGTATTACCTCGTAGATCTGGATTTCAGAAGTCTGAATGGGTCTTGCAGGTTAAAATCAAGGTATTGGCAAAGGTGTGCTCCTTTGTGGAGGTTCTAAAGGAAAATCTATTTATTCACCTTTTCCAGTTTCTACAGGCACCTACATTCATTCTATGCCTTGTGATCCCTTTCCCCATCTTCAAAGTCAGCAGTATAGCATCTTCAATTCTGTCTCTGTCACTAACTTTTCTGTCTCCCCCTTCACTTGTAGGACTTTTGTGATTACATGAGACCCACCCAGAATAAACTCTTCATCTCAAAATCTTTAATCACATCTCTGCCAAGTCCCTTTTCCCCTTTTGCCCTAGAATGTAGACGTCTTGAGGTAAGCTGGAATGTGGGGTATTATGCTGCCTACCATAGCAATTAAAACGATTCTGATTTAGCCAAGTGAAATGTCTTGTTAGACTTACATTGTCCTAGATCAGACATCAGAAAATGTTTTCTGTAAAGTGTCCAAAAGAATTAGAAATATCCAAAAAATGAATGTGCATTATAAACATATATAATATGTAATTTACAATACAAATAAAAATGAGATTGCATTTATGCATTAAAATGGAAAACTATAAATACATAAATGTATATATTTAATAGTTTGGTTTTTATATTTGTCACTCTCATTCTTGATCAGTATGTCGATCATTACAATATTTATGACTGACAATATAGCTATTATTTTCATATTTTTAAAATAATTATCTTGTAGCCAATTAATTATCATAGAATGCTCATAGATAAAATAAAACAGAAAATATTAATTATCTAATATAATTTCTAAAAGGATGATATAATATAGATTTTCATCATGAACACAATTTTTTATGTGTTCATCAAAATAAGACATTTTAGACAATGTTAACCATCATGTTCTATGTGGTAGAAGCAAAAGTGATTTTAATTATTTTTCTATATCTATGCATATGTAATTTTTTCTATAAGAATTATTAAAATAAGAATAATTCATGTCACTTAAAAGTCATATTCTTTCTCATGGCTCATTGTGTTACTCATTTACTAAAATTAAAGTTAGCATATTTACATGGGAAATATATATTGCATAGGGACCAGTATTTTTAAATAAGTGATTTAACACAAAGGCATTTACCTGGAATTCAATTAAACCAATATATGTAAACAGGTGTTATTTGGGCCCTTATTTTTACTTTATTTTCTTACCCTTCTGAATAAACTTTCAATGACTTTAAATGGAACTTGGGTCTCAGGAGTCATCACTAAATATTTAATACAGCTTACTTGGCTCATAAGGAGCAAACAGGCTAAAATTTCAGAGAAAGGGAAGAAACTGATGAATGACAAAGGACTTGCAACCTTGTCCATAGCATGACTGAGGTTGGGGAAATCAGATAACTTAGCTGCTGTAATATTTAACAACATAGCATTACAGGAAGAGATATAAACTGAGGTAAAAGCATTCCTTGAAATATGTCCCATTTGTACCCATTTTGTTTTCCATTTCTGCTATCTAGTTAGTCCAAAACAGTATAAATTATTTCCTCACTGCTATCTGGTTGTACTGTAACACCCCATAATATGTTCTATACAGCAGCCACAGTAATATTTTTAAAACCTAAATAGTTTTATATCTGTCTCCCAACCCTGTCTCAGTTTAACATTGTTCTTATGGTTTCCCATTAAATGTAGAAGAGTTTTGTATTCTTTTAAAAATATTTTAAAGCATGTTTTCTTATTTTTTTTATTGTCACAGCATACTTGTGACTTCTCTCAGCAAAATATTATTGTTATTACTACTTTCAACTTAAAGAATTGGAGTGAAGGAAGGCTTCATAAGTTGCTCAAGGTCACACAAAAATTCTAGAACACAGCAAGACTACGAAGAACATTGTTACGGTTCTTCAATCTGACTTCCAATGAACTGAATCTCAGCTCCTCTAACTAAAATCCAAACTGTCAGTGCACCTTCTGTAAACCCAAACTGAAAATAATCTGAAAAGTTTTATACTCTTTATCATGGCCCCAAATATTCTTTGTCAATGTTTCTTGATATTGCTTATACAATCGAATTCTCTAGAGTATTTAAAAAACAATGATACTCAGGCCCCATGTTCAAATATTTGTACTTAATTTATTTGAAATCAGACTCAGGTATTAACATTTAAAAAAATAGCACTCCAGGAAATTTTTTTTTTTTTTTTTTTTTTTTTTAAAGACAGAGTCTCACTCTGTTGCCCAGGCTGGAGTGCAAGTGGCATGATCTCGGCTCACTGCAACCTCCGCCTCCTGGGTTCAAGTGATTCTCCTGAGTAGCTGAGATTACAGGTGCCCACCACGATGCCCAGCTAATCTTTGTATTTTTAGTGGAAACGGGGTTTTGCCATGTTGGCCACGCTGGCCTTGAATTCCTAACTTCAGGTAATCTGCCCAGCTCAGTCTCCCAAAGTGCTGGGATTACAGGCATCAGCACACTCCAGGTAATTCTAATGTTCACCATGATGAAGAAGCTCTGCCCTTGTTGGGAAGATCAGACCCAACACCAGGCTGTGGGGGCTATGAAGTCCGGCCGAGTCAAAGGAATGAGAAAAGACAAGGAAGAAAGTGGGACCAGGGGGCCAGCGCTAGTATAGAGGCTGTCAAGGTCCCAAACTCTGGGAGCCCATGCTATTTATTGGTGATCAAAGAAACAGGTGATGAGGATGTGGGGGTTGAAACGAAGCAGTGTATCAAGCAAATGAGCTACAGCTGTGAGGGTTTAGCATTTTCTTTGAAACATATGACTACTTGAGATAATGGGAGTGCTAGAAACAAGGAGTCAGAAAGTCTAGACACATCCCAGAGGCTGCGAGTGGTGGTAGACCCTCAACCCCAGACATGTTCTAAGCCCTGCCTCAGCTTCTTTCCCAACACTCAGCTTTTCTCCCAACGTGTCCTCCATAATTTCTACTCACTACATCTTCAGTCTCATCTACTGTTGATTGCTTTCTTGCTCACTTGACTTCCATAGCCATGGCTTTCTCTCTGTGGCTTATGCCTGCCTTAGGGCATTGGTACTTTCCGTTCCTTCTGACTGGAATGCTCCTCACTAAGATTTTCACAGGGCTTCTTGACAATTAGTTATTAGCTTAAATATCACGTTTCAAAAAATGAGTGCCATTAGCTCCAATAAATATCAGCTCTGCCTTTTCCCAACCTGTGATGCCAGTCATTTTCTATTATACTGTGGGGTAGTTTTTAAAAAATAATAACATAAGAACAGGGAACTCATCCACCATGTTTACTTCTATAGTCATAGCTCCTTTGGCAATGCCCCACACATAAAAAGTTTTTAGACAATCCTTATTTAAAAGGTGAATTACAAAGTGAACCAAAAATGATAGAATTTAGGGAAAAAAAAGATCTCATGTAAGATAATTTATGTGGAAAATTCATTGAAGTATTAATAGTACTCCATATAATACATGTGGAATATATATATAAATATATACGTATATAAATATATATATGTGTATAAATATATATATGAGTGAGTCTCTCTCTGTTACCCAGGCTGAAGTGCAGTGGCATGATCTCTGCTCACTGCAACCTCCAACTCCCAAGTTTAAGAGATTCTCCTGCCTCAGCCTCCCGAGTAGCTGGGATTACAGGCTTGCACCACCATGCTTAGCTAATTTTTGTATTTTTAGTAGAGACAGGGTTTTACCATGTTGGACAGAATGGTCTCGATCTCCTGACCTTGTGATTCACCTGCTTCGGCCTCCCAAAGTGCTGGGATTACAGGTGTGAATCACCATGCTCGGCCCATGTGGGAAATTTTATTCCCAAACGTGGTAGTAACAAAAAGTCCCTTCTACCATATTTGTGTACAATGTGTCCTTGCCACTCCCACATCAAAAGCTAGGGTCTTTTTCTCAGATCACTAATTCTTGTTCAGCTCTGTGATTGCCATTCTAGGTCAAGTGTTATCCCTTAGATGGGCTTGAAAGTTTCTATTTTCTGCCTCTTGGAAGCTAATACCATATTAGAAGTGAGAATGCCCTGATATTGCCAGTCTATGAGAAATATTTACTGAGAAATGCCCAAAGAGTGAAATGGTAAATGGAAAGGAGAAGGGAGGTAGAAGACCACCAAGGTTTATGACATATGACAGAGGAAGGCAATTAGGAGATCCTCTGGCCCCAGTTGCCACAGCTGATGACATGTAGAATGTTGTGATCCCACCCAGCTGAGTCCTTCCCAAATTCCTACCCTACAAAATCAGGAACAATATAAATGGTTGTTTTAAGCTGCTAAGTTTTGTGAGGGAGAGTTTTATGACAGTTTTGTTACACAACAACTGATTAAAAAAACACTAACTAAAATTTAATGGCCCCAGGCACCAAGCTAAATCTTTTACGCAGATTACATCATTTGTTCTTTTCAACCTAATAAGGGTTAAGTACTATGATTTCCCCTTTTTATGCCAGAGGGAAAGATTCAGGGTTTAAACTAGGGAAGTATGACTCTATATCTTGCTTTTAACTTTGTCATTTGCAAAACAACCGGACATGAAACATGGGCAAGAAAATGTCTAGTAATGGTGGCAAATGTGTTTGGATGATTTATTTGACATGTATCCGCAATCTCAATAAATACTGAAACCACACATACAGCTAATGTATTTCCACTGTTCTTCAAACAAGCAAAAGGAAAAAGATGGGAAAGAGTAAGGGAAAGCAAGTAAGGGATGGAAAATAAGGGGTAAATGGCTTATATTCTCCATCTTACAAAACAACAGAGATTTATTAGGGGCACTTACACCATTGTCTGAAGAATGAAGAAAAGTATATTTTGATTACTTTTTTTTTTTTTTTTGAGACAGAGTCTCACCCTTTCACCCCGGCTGGAGTGGAATGGCGCGATCTCAGCTCACTGCAACCTCTGCCTCCTCAGTTCAAGCAATTATCCTGCCTCAGCCTACCAAGTAGCTGGAACTACAGGCATATGCCACCACGCCCAGGCAATCTTTGTATTTTTAGTAGAGATGGGATTTCACCATGTTGACTAGGATGGCCTCTGTCTCTTGACCTCATAATCTGCCCAGCTCGGCCTCCCAAAGTGCTGGGATTACAGACATGAGCCACCGCATCCAGCCTTGACTACATTTTTATAGGAAGATAGCTACGTTTTCTTTGAACAGGAGATATTATTATTTGTTTTTCTACTGTTTTCAACAGATCTTACCAAATAGAGATCTGCTTCAGTATGTGTTTAAACTAGTCTGAAAATCCCTTTCTGAACCTCAAACTCTGTAAATTCTTAAAACACAAAAGTTACATTCTAGCAGACCTCTACTGAGTAACATTTTAGTGTGGAAGGTTGTTAATAACAACAATAAGAGTAAAATTTAAGTGGAATTGATAGCAAGCATTCTAATAACTCTGAAAAGATACCGTGAATGTCACTCATTCCTGCACTCTTAATTTTCTAAGCAATAGTCTCTTTACTTGCTATAATTTTATTTGTGTAAATAACATAGCACTAGTATAATTTGGTTTATTGATAGCATTTAAATGTGAAGATATGTTTACATTGAACTAGCAAGAAGACACTTAATATATTAGTTTTTAGGCTAGCCATTCAACAGCTGAATTATAGAATTGAAATTTTGATGAGTCTGTGTTATCTTTAAACTGCCATCAATTGGTGTGTTGGTAGTGGTGGCAGTATTTGTGGACTAAAAGGCAGAAAGATAATACAAATACAAACAGCAAAGTATGAGAGGCTTAAAAATCCTCAAAGTCTTTTTGTTCTGTGACAATTTAAGGCAAAGTCACAAAATTTAATTTTGTATCAATTATAAATATTTATGTATTTCATACCTTAAGTATAAAATCCCTCTTAGACAGATGTAAAACCACACATATTTATAGTAATGCATTTTGGGTAATGTCAAAGAAAAATTGTATTGTGAAAAGTTTAACAGATAAAGATTTTATTCAAGACTATTTCAACAGAGGAAAAAGAAATCTCTCAACTCCACTGAAACAAAGACCTAAAGAGCTGTGTTGGGAAGAATCTCTGGCCTCCTGTGTGTGCTGATTGACCTTCCCCTGAGGAAAAATAAACTCCCTTCATATTTTTATGACAGGCTGTATTTTTACAATTTAGAGCAAGGTAACTAACAACGTTAGGCTCTCACTGTCCCACAGAGACAGGGAGACAAGAGTGCTATCTGCCTTGATGATTGTATTTCAAAAGGAAGGCTCCAAGGTCCTTCGGAAAGATGCTTCTAGGTCATAAAACTAGCAAGAGACTTTTAAGGAGATTTATGCACATTTCAACAAAAGAAGCTGATAAAGAATTAGCAATTAGGAGTTTTCCAAACTGCGTGTTTTAGTCTAGGAAAAGGGATGGTTAAACGACTGTAGTCATGAAGGAAACTGTCTGCATTTCAGTCATGTTGAGGGAAACATTGTGGTCATCTTGGTTAGTAATGTAATTAACTATAATCTTTGTAGCAAAGAAAACTAAAGTGTCCATTGTTCTCTTTTATGTGATAAAATATCTGCATGTGTTTGTGTGCTGTATGTTTTAAATGAGGAAAATATAAGGAGAAGATTTCATTGAACTGAAGAGTTTGCAGCTGTAACCAGACTGGCTTGATTTTAATCAAAGACCATCTGTATCTAGAATACAACCCCATTAAAAACTTAGCTGCTGTTAAAATATTACAGATACTCTGAAAGTTTTGAATCCTTTAAGAGCAATTAAATTCCATATTTGTTGCTCAGTGAACGGATGGATCAGCGTACAGAAAATTTAAAGTTTTCTTTTACATAGTTTAAAGTATATGTTATACCAATGTTTAATGACTATGATTTTCTTTTCAAATTTTTTTTTTCTGCAAAAAGAAATACTTAATGCAATGGAGTTTTTAGAACCTCTCCTGCTTCACTCTGTATACTTTTAACTCTGAATAAAGCATTTCTACTTAATAATTAAATAGGTCTGCTATCTTCAAATCCCATGAGAGATAAAGGGAGAAGACATTAGTCTCTACTAAACCCTTTACAAGACCTGTAAACAGTATTTATTAAATTAATTGTGTTCTCGGTTCTATCTACTTGTTGATAGATATACTAAGAAACAAAGACTTGTGGAAAAAAAGAGCAGAAAGATATGTGTCTGAAATTTTTTTTAAAAAATAGAGTATTAAAAAAACTACATATATGTATGTGTGTGTGTATACACACACACACACACACACACATATATACACACACACACATATATATACACACACACACACATATATATATATACACACACACTTTAACTTTTGGGATTCATGTGCAGAACATGCAGGTAACAAACTTATGTGCCATGGTCGTTTCCTGCCCCCATCAACCCATCATCCACATTAGGTGTTTCTCCCAATGCTATCCCTCCCCTATCCCCAAAACCCTGACAGGCCCCAGGGTGTGATGTTCCCCTCCCTTTGTCCATGTGTTGTCATTGTTCAACTCCCACTTATGAGTGAGAACATGTGGTGTTTGGTGTTCCGTTCTTGTGTTAGTTTGCTGAGAATGATGGTTTCCAGCTTCATCCATGTCCCTGTAAAGTACATGAACTCACCCGTTTTCATGTCTGCATAGTATTCCATGGTGTATATGTGCCACATTTTCTTTATCCAGTCTATCATTGATGGGCATTTGAGTTGGTTCCAAGTCTTTGCTATTGTGAACAGTGCTTAAATAAACATACATGTGCATGTGTCTTTATAGTAGAATGATTTATAATCCTTTGGGTATACATACAGTAATGGGATCGCTGGGCCACACTGTCTTCCACAATGGTTGAACTAGTTTACACTCCCACCAACAGTGTAAAAGCATTCCTATTTCTCCACATCCTCTCCAGCATCTGTTGTTTCCTGACTTTTTAATGATTGCCATTCTAACTGGCATGAGATGGTATCTCACTGTGGTTTTGATTTGCATTTCTCTAATGACCAGTGATGATGAGCTTTTCTTCATATGTTTTTTGGCCACATAAATGTCTTCTTTTGAGAAGTGTTTGTTCATATCCTTCACCCATTAAAATACTGTATCCAGCATATCTATTATTCAGGAATGAAAGAGAGATAAAGACATTTGTAACTGAGAACAACAACGAAAGCAGTATCAGAGGGAGAAAATGCTAAAGTGAGTTTTTTAACCAAAAAGAAAAACACATTCTTGTGTAACAAGAAAACATCTGAAACTATGTATCTCACTAATAACATTACACACTATATGCATATATCAAAATATCACATGTACCCTACATATATGTACAGTTATTATGTATATAAAAAAGAAAGTCTTGCTGGTAAAAATAGTGTATGGGAAAAATCAGAATACTCTCACATTGTAATTGTGTCTTGCAATCTATTTACATATTTAGCCTGAAGTCTAAAACATAGAATTATTAAAGATAATAGTTACAAAACTTAAAAATATATAAGTTATATACCCATCTCTACTAAAAAATACAAAAAACTAGCCGGGCGAGGTGGCAGGTGCCTGTAGTCCCAGCTACTCGGGAGGCTGAGGCAGGAGAATGGCATAAACCCGGGAGGCGGAGCTTGCAGTGAGCTGAGATCCGGCCACCGCACTCCAGCCCGGGCGACAGAGAGAGACTCCGTCTCAAAAAAAAAAAAAAATATATATATATATATATACACACATACACATATATATATATATGTAAGTAATATAAAAAGATGCAAACGAAAGATTCCAAAAGCCAAAATATGTATCATGGGGAAGGGTAACAATTACAGTGTCATGTAATTTCTGTTGCTTTTTGTAATTCTTTGTCATCAAAGTTAAGTTATTATCAGTTTAAAAAACCTCCTATAATTATAAGACGACTTTGTAAGCCTCATGGCAACCACAAATCAAAAGGTTATAGTAGATATACCAAAAACGAAAGAGCAAGGAATCAAACTATAATACCACAGAAAATACCCTAACCATAAAGGAATACATTAAGAGAGGAATAAAGCAAAAAAGGATCTACAAAAACAATAACAAAGTAACAACATGACAATAATGAGTCCTTATCAATAATAATCTTCTATGTAGATGAATACAGTTATTCAATTAAAAAACAGAGTGGGTGAATAGATTAAAAAGCAACATGACCCAACTCTATGCTGCCTACAAGGAACTCAATAAGGTCTTTTATAAAGACATACATAAACTGAAAATAAGAGAACGGAAAAAGATACTCCAAGCAAATAAAAACAACAACAAAAAAAAAGAATAGCTATACTTTTTATATCAGATAAAATAGAATTTAAGTCAAAAACAGAAAAAAAGGCAAATAACATCATTATACAATGGTAAAGGAATCAATACAACAAGAGGATATAAAATTATAAGTATATATGCATTTAATGTCAGAGCATCTAAATATATAAAGCATACATGAATACAATTAGAGAGAAAAATAGACTACAATTGTAGTAATAACATCAGAGGATATTAAAATTCCAGTTTTAGCATTGGACAGTTCATCCAGACAGAAAATCAACAAAGAAACAATTGCACTCTAGAACAAATTGTCCTAAGCGACCTGATATGTTTAGGCTTTGTGTCCCCTGACAAATCTCATTTTGAATTATAATTCCCATAATCCCCACATGTAAACAAAAAACACGTGGAGGTAATTGAATCATCGGTGTCCTGTCCCTCATGCTGTTGTTGTGATAGAAAGTTTTAGGGGATCTGGTGGTTTCACAAGCACTTCTTCAGCACTTCTCCTTCCTGCCACCTTATGAAGAAGGTGCCTTGTTTCCCCTTTGCCTTCCACCATGATTGTAAATTTCCTGAGGCCTCTCCAGTCATGCTGAACTATGAGTCAACTAAAACTCTTTCCTTTACAAATTAACCAGTCTTGGACAGTTCTTTATAGCAGTATGAAAGTGGACTAATACAAACCTGGGCAGGACATTTCACCAGACACCTACAGGATACATATTCTTTTCAACAGCATATGGGATGTTCTCCAGAATAGACCACACATGGGGCCATAAAACAAGTCTTAACAAATATGAAAACAATCATATCAAATATCTTTTCTGAAACCAATTGATTAAAACTAGAAATCAATAACAGAGGGAAATTTGGAAATTGTACAAATACATGAAAATTAAACAGCATGCTCCTAGACAACCAATAGGTCAATGAAGAAATTTTAAAGAAAATGTAAAAAATTCTTGGGATAAGTGAAAATAGAAACAAAACATACTAAAACCTAAGCGATAGAGAAAAAGTAGTTCCAAGAAGAAAGATTATAGCAATAAATGCCAAAGAAATTAGAAATCTCAAATAAACAATGTAGTATTACACTTCAAGGAACTAGAAAAATAAGAACATACTAAAGCCAAAATTAGTAAAATACAAGAAACAATAAAGATTGTAACAGAAATAAGCAAAATAGAAATTTAAAAAATATTATAAAATAACAAATCAAAGAGCTGCTTTTTTGAAAAGATAAAATTGACAATCATTTAGCTAATCTAAGAACAGAGAGGAGATTCAAATAAGTAAAGTTAGTGCTGAAAAAATAGACATTACAACTGATACCACAGAAATACAACAGATCATAAGAGACTATTATGAACAACTGTATGCAAACAAATTGGAAAACCTAGAAGAAACTGATAAATGTCTAGGTACATAAAACTTACCAAGATTCAATCACAAAAAAATAGAAAACCTGAACACATCAATAATGAATAATGCAATTGAATCAATAACAACAGTCTTCCAGCAAAGAAAAGCCCAGAGTCTAATGGCTTCACTGCTGAATTCTACAAAACTATTTCAAGAGGAACTAATAAGAATTCTTCTCAAACAATTTCAAAAAAATTAAAGAGGCAGAAAGACTTCTAAACTCATTTTGCAGATTACCCCCTGATACTGGAACCAGGTATGTTCACATAAAAAAAAAAAAAAAAAAATCGGTCAGTCGTGGTGGCTGACTTTTGTAATCCTCCTAGCACTTTAGCAGGCCATGACTGGAGGATCACTTGTAGTCAGGAGTTTGAGACCAACCTGAGCAACATGTCAAAATCTCATCTCCACAGAAAATACAAAAATTAGCCAAGCATGGTTGCTGCGTCTATAGTCCCAGCTGTTTGGAGAGCTTAGGCAGGAGAATCTCTTGAGCTCAGGAGGTCAAGGCTGCAGTGAGCTGTTGTTCATGCCAATGCACTACAGTCTGGGTAACAAAGCAATACCATGTTTCAAAAAAAAAAAAAAAGAAAAGAAAAGAAAAGAAAAAGAAAAATACAGGCCAATATCTTCATTCATCCCTGATGAATGTAGATGCAAAAATTCTCAGCAGAATACTAACAAACTGAATTTAACAAGACATTTGTAAAAAAAACATTCATGATGATGAAGTGGAGTTTACCTGAGGGATGTAAGGATGATTAAACATATGCCAATCAATAAACATAAAACATCATAGCAGAATCAAGGACAAAAATCATATGATAATTCCAATAGATGAATAAAAAATATTTCATAACAATCTACATCTCTTTTATGATAAAAATTCTGAATAAATTACTTACAAAAGAGACATACAACATACAACACAAGGCCATCTATAACAAACCTGCTGCAAAGATTAAAATAAATGGGAAAATATTGAAAGCTTTTCCTCTAAAATCTGGAACAAGACAAGGATGCCCACTATTACCACTTTTATTCAAACATATTACCAGAAGTCCTAGCTAGAGCAATTAAGCAAAAGATACAATAAAGGACATCCAGATTAGAAAGGAGAAAGTCAGATTGCCCCTGTTTTCAGAGGATTTAATCATAAATATGGGAATATCTAAAGACTCCACCAAAAAACTGTCAGAACTAATAAATCAAATTAGCAAAATTGCAGGATACAAAATCAACATAAAAAGGTAACATTCGTATATACCAGTAGCAAACTATCTAAAAAAGAAAGCATTCCCATTTACTATAGCTACAAAAACTAAGCAACCAATCAACTAACTAACTAAATAAATAAATAAATACCTAGGAATAAATTTAACAAAAGAGATGAAAGATCTCTACAATTAAAATTAGAATAAAAAATTGATAAAATATGCTGAAAAGGACACAAATAAAAGACATAACAATGACCAAGAGGTATATAGAAAAAAATCAACATTGCTAATCATCAGAGAAATGCAAATCAAAATCACAATACCACCTCATCTCAGTTAGAATGACTGTTATCAAAAACATAAAAAATAAATGCTGCTAAGGATGTGGAGAAGAACCCATGTACACTGTTGGGGGGAATGTAAATTACTAGTGTCACTATAAAAAACAGTATGGAAGTCCTAAAATAATTAAAAATAAAACTACTATATGATCCCTCTATCCTACTACCGGGTGTATATCCAAAAGAAATGGAATCAGTATGTCAAAGAGATAACCGTATGCTTGTGTTTATTGCATCAATATTCAAAAATAGTGATTAGATGGAATCAACCAAAAATCTATCAACATATGAATAAATAAAGAAAATGAAGTATGTATACACAATGGAATACTGGTCAGCTCTAAACGGAATGAAATCCTGTCATTTGCAGCAGCATCAATGAACCTGGAGTACATTCTGTTAAGTGAAATAAGCCGGTCACATAAAAACAAACACCAAATGATCTCTCTCATACATGGAATATAGCAAAGATTGATTAACAAAAGTAGAGAGTAGAATAGTGGTTACCAGAGGCTGTGGAGAGCAGGGGTAAGAGGGGATAGGGACAGGTAGATTAACAGGTACAAAGTTATAGTTAGATCAGAAGAATAAGTTTTCATGTTTTATTACACAGTAGCATGACTATAGCTAATTAAATCTATTTTATATTTCAAGATAAATAGAAAAGATAATTTGAATATTATGAATGTTATGATGACCAAGAGATGATAAATATTTGAGGTGATGTATATGCTAATTACTCAGATTTGATCATTGTACAATGTAGACATGTACACATGTATAATATCACATTGTACCCCATAAGGGTGTACAGTTATTCAGTGTCAAATATAAATAAAACACAAGAGTTGGTATAGTTTTAATCTTCTTAAACTTAGTGAGACTTGTTTGATGACCTACAAATACCTCCTTGTGAAAGTGTTCCATCTGTGCTTGAAAAAATTGTGCATTCTGCTGCTGTTGGTTGAAATGTTCTGTATATGTCTCTATTAGGGCCATTGTTCTACGGTGTTGTTCAAGTCCACTGTTTCCTTATTTATCTTCTGTCTAGATATTCTATCAATTGTTGAAAATAGGGTATTAAGTCCCCTATTGCTATTGTATTGAAATATTCTACTAAAAGTCCTGGCCAAAATAATTAGAAAAAGAAGACAAAGATATCCAATGACAAAAAGAAGAATTTAAATTAACAATGCTTGCAGATGACATGATCTGACAGAAAACCTTAAAGAGCCTACGTAAAAGCTGCTAGAATTAACAGAAAAATTATAAGTTTGCAGGATGCAAAATCAACATAAAAAGTCAGTTGGGTTTGTGTACGCTAACAACACACTTTTAGAAAAGATGTTTATAAAAATCCTGTTTATAATAGCATCAAAAAGAACAACATATTTAGGACTAAACTAAGGAGGCAAAATAAGGCCATGGGGCAGTGCCTCACACCTCTAATCCCAGCACTTAAGGAGGCCGAGAGGGTCAGATTGCCTGAGGTCAGGAGTTCAAGACCAGCCTGGCCAACGTGGTGAAACCCTGTCTCTACTAAAAATACAAAAATTAGTTGGGTGCAGTGGCGCACGTCTCTAATTCCAGCTACTTGGGAGGCTGAGGCAAGAGAATCACTTGAACCTGGGAGGCAGAGGTTGCAGTGAGCCAAGATCAGGCCCTTGTACTCCAGCCTGTACGAGAGAGTGAGACTCCATCTCAAAAAAACAAGAAGGTAAAATACTTTGCATTGAAAACTACAAATCATTGATGAAAGAAATTAAAGAAGACAAATGAATTGGAAGACATCCTGTATTTATGTTTTAAAAGACTTAATATTATTAATTGCTTTCACTACCCAACATGATCCACAGATTCAGTGTTACTTCCATCAAAGTCACAAGGGCAGACTTTTTTAAATGTAAATAGGGACAATCATTCTAAAATTCATAAGGAGCCCCAGAAGACCTGAAGGGTAATAATAATGCCTTTTGTATAAGTCACATTGAAAAGAGAATAAATTTATTACAATATTATTGCTAAATTCTGAAAATCTTTGTAATGTCTTTGTAATTAGTACAAGGTCAGTTTTAAGAGCTGAATGTGAAGTTTAGTCTTACTTGTTTAGTTACATTGTTCTTATTTGATTTAAGCAGTATCTTCCAACTTTATCACTCCCTTATTCAGCAAACTTAACTCAAATTGGTTGTTTACTTTCCAAAAATTGAGTCCACCTTCAAATGATAAATATTCTCCATGACAGACAGTATGTAAGAGAATGTGCTATATCCTTGAAAACAAAAGACCCAGAAATATTTTCAGCAATGTCAGCATACTTACTAGACATACGTGGTCTTATTAACTATTCTGTCTACTATGTGTGGGCTTGATTACTTTATAGATAAAATGTAGACATCCTTCCAATCACTATATAGAAAAGAAATCTTCTCAGCCTTTATTTACATTGAAGATTAACATTTAAAGATTTTTAGCTTTGTACATCTCTTAAAATTGACAAGAAGTACTATATATTTTTCTAGGCAACTTGCACATTTTAAAAACATAGCAATATGTTATTTGAATAAGAACACAGTAAATTATATTCATTTTGAGTCTGAGGTGATAGTTTTGCTTTTTGTTTGTTTTCTTCTTTATATATTAATCTTTCTATCAATTATCAGGAAATTGTTGAAGATCAGATGGTTGTAGTGTGTGGTGTTATTTCTGGGCTCTCTATTCCATTGCATTGGGCCATGTCTGTTTTTGTACCAGTACCATGCCGTTTGGGTTACTGTAGCCCTGTAGGGCAGTTTGAAGTGGGGTAACATGATGCCTCCAGCTTTGTTCTTCCTGCTTAGTATTGCTTTGATTATCTGGGCTCTTTTTGATTCAATACAAAGTTTTAAATAGTTTCTTCTAGTTCTATGAAGAATGTCATTAGTAGTTCACAGAAATAGCATTGAATCTATAAATTGCTTTGTACTATGGTCATTTTAATGGCATGGATTTTTCCTATCCATGAGCAAAAATGTTTTTTTTTTTTTTATTTGTTTATTTCATCTCAATTTCTCTGAGCAGTGTTTTGTAGTTCTCCTTGTAGAGATCTTTCACTTCCCTGGTTAGCTGTATTCCTAGGTATTTTATTATTTTTGTGGCAATTGTGAATGGCACTGCGTTCCTAATTTGGCTCTTGGCTTGACTATTGGTGTATAGAAGTGCTTGTGATTTTTGTACATTGATTTTGTATCTGAGACTTTGCCGAAGGTGTTTGCCAGCTTAAGAAGACTTTCGGCTGAGACTATGGAGTTTTCTAGATATGGAATAATGTCCATTGCAAACAGGGATAGTTTGACTTCCTCTCTTCCTTTTTCGATGCCCTTTACTTCTTTCTCTGGCCTGATTTCTCTGGTCAGAAATTCCAAAATCATGTTGAATAGGAGTGGTGAGAGATGGCATCATTGTCTTATGCTGTATTTCAAGGGGAATGCTTCTAGCTTTTTCCCATTCATTATTATGTTGGCTGTGGGTTTTTTATAGATGGCTCTTATTATTTTGACATATATTCATTCAATACCTAGTTTATTGAGAGTTTTTAACATGATGGGATGTTGAAATTTGTTGAAAGCCTTTGCTGCATCTACTGAGCAAAACTAAGAACATCTATAGCAAAACTAAGAGAAAAATCACAAATATAATTTCATTCTTTGATTGCTCAAAGAAATCAGAGATGACACCAAAAAATGAAAAGACATTCTATGTTCATAGATAGGATGAATAAATATTGTTAAAATGGCCATACTGTTTAAAGAAATTTAAAGATTCAATATTTATATAAACTACTAATGATGTTCTTCACAGAACTGGGAAAAAAAAAAAAAAAAAAAAAACTATGCAAAAATTTATATGAAACAAACAAACAAAAAAGCCTGGATAGCCAAAACAATCCTAAGCAAGAAGAACAAGATGGAGGCATAATTTTACTTGACTTCAAACTATACTACAAGGCTACAGTAACGAGAACAGCATGGTACTGGTATAAAAACAGACACATAGATGAATGGAACTGAATAGAAAGCCCAGAAATAAGGCTGCACACCTACAACAATCTGATCTTCAACAAAACTGACAAAAATGAGGAATGAAGACAGAACTCCCTATTCAATAAATGGTGCTAAGATAATTGGGTAGCCATATGCAGAAGATTGACACTGGACTCTTTCCTTACACCATACACAATAATCAACTCAAGATGGAATAAAGACTGCAACACGAAACCCAAAATTTTGAAAACCCTGGAAGACAAACTAGGCAATACCATTCTGGACATTGGAACAGGCAAAGATTTCATGATGAAGATACTAAAAGCAATTGCAACAAAAACAAAAATTGACAAATGTTACCTAATTAAACTAAAGAGCTTCTGCATAACAACAACAACAACAACAACAAAACTATCAGTAGAGCACACAGACAACCTACAGAATGGGAGAAAATATTTGTAAACCAGGTATCTATCAAAGCTGTAATATCCGGAATCTATAAGGAACTTAACAAATTTATAAGAAAAAAATAAATAAATAAAAAGTGAGAAAAGGACAAGCTGTCTGTTCTTGTTGCTTTAGAGATCTATGCCCCTGAGACAAGCATAGGGTAAAATGATTGATATATGTGTTTCCAAACTTTTTTGACATTGTGTTATCGTTTAGAGATTTGAATATGTATACTAATAAATGTATGTGCATTTATGTGAGAATTATATGCATGTACTACTGGATTAAACTATGTCTATTTTAAATAATACAAAAATGAAAACTTTCCAAGGAAGAAAAAATATTAAATATTGAAATGTTTATTAATAGCACAAAAACTATATTTTTTCTCAGAGAAACTTAGTTTTTAGTGAAATCAGTGTGAACTGCTGTGTTTGGTTTAACATTTTGTGATGCAGAGATACAAAGTTCTAATCTTAAATTTGTTTAGTTTGATACCCATTGTGAGAATTGAAAAAAAGTATCTAACAAACATACTCAGTTGTAAATCAAATGTGGTAACCATTTGATATTCTTAATAAAATATACTTTTTCTCAGCTTTGTCTGTCAACATTGCCAAGACTTGTAACTTTTATACCACTGCCCACCCATCTCAAAATAAAAAATGTGTCTCACTGAAAAAAGCATGAATATCAAGATAGCTTAATATTGCTGACTTAGCATTGAGGAAAGAAATTAGAAATCCCTGGAAATGCCAGAGATTCTAATCTTCATTAGTGATTGGAATTTGCCTGGGGATTACTATGGCAAATTTACAATGTCTAGACTAGCAATGCTTATAAAGGAACTGTTTTATAACTACTAAACAAACATAAAATATGTACATTTCACATGAAAGAAGTACTTTATGAGTACAAATAAACTATTTCAGACTTATCTTTGGCACTGTTGTATTAATTAGAAAGAATAACTATCACATTAAACTATTAAGTATTTTGCAGTGGATTCCATATGAGAAAAATGTCATCCGCTAACAGTGTTACATACAAAACAGGATTGCAGGTCTATTTGAAACACTCATATACAATTAAAAGGTGGGACCACAGAAACGAAACCCAGACACTCACTGTGATGATTAATATTGATTATCGATTTGATTGAAGGATGCAAAGTATTATTCTTAGGTGTGTCTGTGAGGGTGTTGCCAAAGGAGATTAATATTTGAGACAGTGGGCTGGGAAAGGCAGACCCATCCACAATCTGGGTGGGCAACATCTAATCAGCTGCCAGTGTGGCCAGAATAAAAGCAGGCAGAAGATTGTAAATAGGCTAGACTGGTTTAGTCTCGGCTACATCTTTCTCCCATGCTGGATGCTTCCTGCACTTGAACATTGGACTCCAGGTTCTTCAGCTTTGGGACTGGGACTGGCTTTCTTACTCATTAGCTTGCAGATGGCCTATTGTGGGACTTTACTTTGTGATCGTGGGAGTCAATACTCTTTAATGAACTCCCCTTTATATATACATCTATCCTTTTAGTCCTGTTCCTCTAGAGAACCCTGACTAATACATTCACATTCCATAAATACAAATTACAATTGCAATTTCTTTTCCGGTAAAAATATTATTATCCCATTATTGGATTAATAGGGCTGTCCTATTGGACTGGGTTAGATATATCATGTGCCTAGAGCTAATCTTTATTCCTAGGGGAAAGAGATGCACGGATTTGTTAGGGCTGTAATGTAGACTCCATTTACTTGATTAGGCCATCCATACAGATTGAGAGTGTGAAAAGATGGCTTGCTAAATGGGGCAACTGCAGAAAGAATGAATAATGTGTGCTAAGAAGAAAACAACAAATACAACAGAGTACTAAAGGAAACACTGAAGGAAGTCCCTTTAATGCCTTTACTAACTTTTTTCGTATAAATAGTCCTCTCATTCAGTTAATGTGCAGTCTCTTTAGAAAAAAAAAAATACTGTCTCCCAAATAGCTTTGCTATTTTTCTGCTTTTATTCCATGATGGTGTCTGTGGGAAGTTGTATGCAAGCTTATGCAGGCAAAAGAGAATTGGCAGTCCTTGGTTATTTATTTAATGCTCTGATCTCTTAACAGTTTATATGCCTGCTTTCATCTCTTCTTTTCCATGTCAGGATCCCTTTACTGTTCCATACCATCAATATGCGTCATCCACAAGGAAGGAAACCTTATGGTCTCAAGAAGTGAGGCAGAAGTATTTTTGCTATCACACTACAGGGAGAAATCTATGCTGTGATTCTAGGAATAATACTAACAATGTAGTAACTAACACTTATAAAATATTATGTGTCAGACATAGTTCTAAACACTTTTTAATTAAGCCATGTTATTAAATTAAGCACCATATTAAATCATAACGTCATGCTCCTTTCATTCATTCTGTAAAAATTACTAGAATATTCTTCCACAAATGTGTTCTTCAGGCCAACTAGGATGAAGCTCCTGTAATCAGAAAGGTCCAAGTGAAAGTCACATTAATAATATCATCAGAGTTTGTTCTTTTTTTCTCCCTCTCTGTAGACATATAACCAAATAGCTGTTTGAGTTTTCAAGTACTCACAGAGACTTTACTAACAAATATTGAAGAAAGTAAGACCATGCAAATCAGCTCTACTTTGTTTAGCTTTCTTCTCAGAAGTAAAATATGTCATTTCAAATGGAAGAAAATAAGAGAGAAATCTGAAAGAACAGGTAGAAAAAAGTGGAAAAAAGGCAGGAACAATACAACAGTAATAATATACTGAAATCTATTATGAAGAAATAAAATCGTGGATCAATGTTGTTCTACTTTCCCTTCCTCAGCATGATCTCCCAAATATGCAGTGTAAACTCTACTGCTCTCTTGACAGTCTTGAGTGTTGTCTTGACCCAGCACAAAGGTATAGGAGGGGATTTTAAAGAGAAAGAGCCAAGAAGAGAAGAAACGGGTTGCTGGCCTAGAGTATATAAGATGAAAACCCAGTTTAATGGATTTTTCTGTTATTATGCAATGTACAAGACATATGAAGTCTGTGTATAAATTTAACTGGTTTGCAGGTACTACTGTGAGACAGTATAACATTACAAAAAGATAAAGCAAAAGAAACCAAAAGTCTTGGCTTCTGGTTCTATCTACTAGCAGATCTTTGATCTTGAGGCATGTCTATTTCCTCGATCTTTATTTTCCATTCAAGGTTTCTCAAATGTAAATATTAATTATAATCTCAGAATCTTTTTAAAATTTTTTTTGTGTATTACATTAGACCTATGAAATGAAAATGTCTAGAAAATGTACATTTTACAGAAACTTCCTCATGTAATTTCAATGATGAGCCAGTTCGGATACCTCCTCTAGTAATTTCAGTGATGAGCCAGTTTGGGAGATCATGCTGAGTAAGGGAAAGTAGAACAAAATAGAGCCATAATTTTATTTCTTCACTAACAGATTTAGATATACCATTATACCTAATGCCAGATGATGTTAGAATTCTATTTCAGTTCAAATGTTCAATTTCTTCTTCAAAAACTGTAATTCATATGCCATATAATTCTCCATTTAAATGTGTATAATTTAGTGGATTTTAATACATTTACAAAATTATGCCGTCCTTACCAGTATCTAATTCCAAAATGTTTTCATCACCCCAAACAAAAACCCTCTATTCATTAACATTTTTTCTTTCTCCCAAGCCCTTGACATCACAAATCTACTTTGTGGCTGGTGTTTGCCTATTCTGGATATTTCCCACAAATAGGATGTTATAGTATGTATTATTTTGTTACTGGTTTTTTATACTTAGCTTATTTTCATTAATTGATGCTGTAGCATGTATCAGCACTTCATGCATTTCTATGACTCAGCAATATTCCCTTGTATGGTACACCACATTTTATCTATTCTAACTCAAACGGATATTTGGATTGTTTCTACTTTTGGATTGTTATGAATGATGCCAGTATCAGCACATTCACGTAATATGCTTTTTGAACATATTATTTTTAATTCTTATGTTTTACATGGGGTTATTGTATGATTCATCACTATCAATTACTAGGATATATCTAAATATACATATTTAGGATATACCTAAATTACTAGGATGTATCTAGTAATTGATGGATCATACAATAACCACATGGTTAGCCCTTAAAAAAATGCCAAATTGTTTTTATGCAATAGCTATGGAATTTTACAGTCCCATCTGTAATGTGTGAGAATTCTAGTTTCTCCACAACTGTACTAATACCTGTTATTTTCCTTAAAATAATTATTATAGCCATGCTATTGTGTGTGAAATAGTGTTTCATTTTGGTATTAATTTGCAATTTTCTTAATGACAAATAAAGTTGAACATCTTTTTATGTGTTTATTGGCCACTTGCATGTCTAATTTAGAGAAATATCTATTTAGGTCCTTTGCCTATTTGTAATGATGTCAATTGCATATTTATTGCTGAGCTCTAAGAATATATTTTGTGGATACAAAAGTCTTATAATACAGAAATATATAATGTGTAAATATTCTCTCCCTTTCTGTGAATTGTCTTTTCAGCCTTTATAATGTCCTTTAATGCAAAAAGCTTTTTTTAATTTTAATAAAGTCCAGTTAATTTATTTTATTAGCAAAAATAAAAATATTTTTAAAAAATTTCTATTGCTTGTGTTTTTGGTGTCATATCAAAGAAATCATTGCTTACTATAAGGTAAAGAAGACTTAGCCCTGATTTAAAGAACTTTATAGTTTTAGTTGCTACATTTAGATTATTTTACCTATTTTGACATAATTTTGTATATAGTGTAAAGTAGTAGTTCAATAGTTCAAATTCTTTCTTTTGTTTGTGAATATCCTCTTGTCACATTAACATTTTTTGAAAAACAATTATATTTTCCTCATTGAATTGTCTTACATTCATGTTGAAAATGAATTTGCCATAGATGTTCAGGTTTACTTCTCGATTCTCTATTCTAGTGCATTGACCTATAAGCATATCCTCTTGTCAGTATTATACTGTACTGATTACTGTGACTTTCCCAAAAGTTTTGAAATAAGAAAGCATAAATCCTCCAACTTTTTTTTTTTTTCAAAATTGTCTTGAATATTCTGGGATGCTTCCATTTTCATATGTATTTTCAGTTTGCCTATTTCTGTAGATTGCATTTAATCTGAAGGTCATTTTGTGAAATATTGCCATTTTAACCATAATAAATATGTCAATCCATTTGCATGGGATGAATTTGCATTTATTAAAGTTTGTTACAATTTCTTTCAACAGTATTTTGTAGTTTTTAGTGTCTTGTACTACTTTCGATGAATTTATTTATCAATATTTTATTCTTTTGAAAGCCATTATTAATGTATGCTATTGTCAATGCCATTTTTGGATTGCTCATTGCTAATGTGTAGACACACAATTAGTTTATTAATATCAATTCTGTATCCTGTAAACTTTCTGAACTCATTTATTGCTCTAATATTCTCTAGGTGGATTCCTTAAGGCATTTTTTGTACATAAGAACATTACAATTACTTAATATTAATATTGAAAGTAGTGACAAAACCCACAATTACTTCTGCACCAACCTAATACCAGCTTAACTTCAATAGATGGAGTACAGAATCTTTGTTTCTATACAGTTCTGCCCCCCTTTATGCTATTATTTTCACAAATTACATCATTATATATTAGGTAACAACATATATTTATAAATATTGCTTTATGGGATTGTCTTTTAAATCAGATTAGATTTGAAAAAAAGGAGTTGCAAACATAGAAAATATATTTATACTGCCTTTTAAATTTACCTATGCAGTGAGTTTAACAAATCCTCTTTCATTCTTCACGTGGAATTGAATTACTTTCTAGTGTCCTTTCATTTTAGCCTGAAGGATTCTCTTTACTATTTCACATAGGGCAAGTCTGCTAGCAATAAAATTTCTCAATTTTTGTTTCCCTGAGAGCATAGTATCTTAATTTCTTTTTTCACTTTCTAAAGGTTTTGTTTGCCAGATAGATATAATTTTTTGAGTTTAATTTTTTTAGCACTTTGTCATTCTGTTACCTTTGGAAGAAATAGCTATTTTTTTTTTTATCACTTGTATGGAATTACTCACTTTTCTCTTGCTGCTTTCAAGATACTCTACTTGTCTTTGCCTTTTAACAGTTTGATTATAATGCATCTAGGTGTAGATCACTTTGAATTTGTCCTACTTGAAGTTCATTGTAATTGTTGTACTTAATTTTTCATCAAACTTACGAGGTTTTTGGCATTATTTCTCCAAGTACTTTTTTTCCTCTTTCTCTTTGTACTTTTTTTCTGGGACTTCTATTCTGTGTATGCTGATGGTCTCTGAGGTTCTGCTTATTTTTTCCTCATTCTTTTTTCTTTCTGTTTTTAGACTAGGTAATTCCAATTGACCTATCATCAAGTTTGGTCATTTTTTTTTTAATTATTATTATACTTTAAGTTCTAGGGTACATGTGCATAACGTGCAGGTTTGTTACATATGTATACTTGTGCCATGTTGGTGTGCTGCACCAATCAACTCGTCAGGACCCATCAACTCGTCATTTACATCAGGTATAACTCCCAATGCAATCCCTCCCCCCTCCCCCCTCCCTATGATAGGCCCCGGTGTGTGATGTTCCCCTTCCTGAGTCCAAGTGATCTCATTGTTCAGTTCCCACCTATGAGTGAGAACATGCGGTGTTTGGTTTTCTGTTCTTGTGATAGTTTGCTAAGAATGATGGTTTCCAGCTGCATCCATGTCCCTACAAAGGACACAAACTCATCCTTTTTGATGGCTGCATAGTATTCCATGCAGCCACATTTTCTTAATCCAGTCTGTCACTGATGGACATTTGGGTTGATTCCAAGTCTTTGCTATTGTGAATAGTGCCGCAATAAACATATGTGTGCATGTGTCTTTATAGCAGCATGATTTATAATCCTTTGGGTATATACCCAGTAATGGGATGGCTGGGTCATATGGTACATCTAGTTCTAGATCTTTGAGGAATCACCATACTGTTTTCCATAATGGTTGAACTAGTTTACAATCCCACCAACAGTGTAAAAGTGTTCCTATTTCTCCACATCCTCTCCAGCACCTGTTGTTTCCTGACTTTTTAATGATTGCCATTCTAACTGGTGTGAGATGGTATCACATTGTAGTTTTGATTTGCATTTCTCTGATGGCCAGTGATGATGAGCATTTTTTCATGTGTCTGTTGGCTGTATGAATGTCTTCTTTTGAGAAATGTCTGTTCATATCCTTTGCCCACTTTTTGATGGGGTTGTTTGTTTTTTTCTTGTAAATTTGTTTGAGTTCTTTGTAGGTTCTGGATATTAGCCCTTTGTCAGATGAGTAGATTGCAAAAATTTTCTCCCATTCTGTAGGTTGCCTGTTCACTCTGATGGTAGTTTCTTTTGCTGTGCAGAAGCTCTTTAGTTTAATTAGATACCATTTGTCAATTTTGGCTTTTGCTGCCGTTGCTTTTGGTGTTTTAGACATGAAGTCTTTGCCCATGCCTATGTTCTGAATGGTACTACCTAGGTTTTCTTCTAGGATTTTTATGGTATTAGGTCTAACATTTAAGTCTCTAATCCATCTTGAATTAATTTTCATATAAGCAAGGAAAGGATCCAGTTTCAGCTTTCTACTTATGGCTAGCCAATTTTCCCAGCACCGTTTATTAAATAGGGAATCCTTTCCCCATTTCTTGTTTCTCTCAGGTTTGTCAAAGATCAGATGGCTGTAGATGTGTGGTATTATTTCTGAGGACTCTGTTCTGTTCCATTGGTCTATATCTCTGTTTTGGTACCAGTACCATGCTGTTTTGGTTACTGTAGCCTTGTAGTATAGTTTGAAATCAGGTAGCGTGATGCCTCAAGCTTTGTTCTTTTGACTTAGGATTGTCTTGGAGATGCGGGCTCTTTTTGGTTCCATAGGAACTTTAAAGCAGTTTTTTCCAATTCTGTGAAGAAACTCATTGGTAGCTTGATGGGGATGGCATTGAATCTATAAATAACCTCGGGCAGTATGGCCATTTTCATGATATTGATTCTTCCTATCCATGAGCATGGTATGTTCTTCCATTTGTTTGTGTCCTCTTTTATTTCACTGAGCTGTGGTTTGTAGTTCTCCTTGAAGAGGTCCTTTACATCCCTTGTAAGTTGGATTCCTAGATATTTTATTCTCTTTGAAGCGATTGTGAATGGAAGTTCATTCATGATTTGGCTCTCTGTTTGTCTGTTACTGGTGTATAAGAATGCTTGTGATTTTTGCACATTAATTTTGTATCCTGAGACTTTGCTGAAGTTGCTTATCAGCTTAAGGAGATTTTGGGCTGAGACAATGGGATTTTCTAAATATACAATCAAGTCATCTGCAAAGAGGGACAATTTGACTTCTTCTTTTCCTAACTGAATACCCTTGATTTCTTTCTCTTGCCTGATTGCCCTAGCCAGAACTTCCAACACTAGGTTGAATAGGAGTGGTGAGAGAGGGCATCCCTGTCTTATGCCAGTTTTCAAAGGGAATTTTTCCAGTTTTTGCCCATGCAGTATGATAGTGGCTGTGGGTGTGTCATAAATAGCTCTTATTATTTTATGGTACGTTCCATCAATATCGAATTTATTGAGCGTTTTTAGCATGAAGGGCTGTTGAATTTTGTCAAAAGCCTTTTCTGCCTCTGTTGAGAGAATCACGTGGTTCTTGTCTTTGGTTCTGTTTATATGCTGGATTATGTTTATTGATTTGCGAATGTTGAACCGGCCTTGCATCCCAGGGATGAAGCCCCCTTGATCATGGTGGATAAGCTTTTTGATGTGCTGCTGGATTCGGTTTGCCAGTATTTTATTGAGGATTTTTGCATCGATGTTCATCAGGGATATTGCTCTCAAATTCTCTTTTTTTGTTGTGTCTCTGCCAGACTTTGGTATCAGGATGATGTTGGCCTCATAAAATGAGTTAGGGAGGATTCCCTCTTTTTCTATTGATTGGAATAGTTTCAGAAGGAATGGTACCAGCTCCTCCTTATACCTCTGGTAGAATTCAGCTGTGAATCCATCTGGTCCTGGACTTTTTTTGGTTGGTAGGCTATTAATTATTGCCTCAATTTCAGAGCCTGCTATTGGTCTATTCAGGGATTCAGCTTCTTCCTGGTTTAGTCTTGGAAGAGTGTAAGTGTCCAGGAAATTATCCATTTCTTCTAGATTTTCTAGTTTATTTGCGTAGAGGTGTTTATAGTATCTCTGATGGTAGTTGTATTTCTGTGGGGTCAGTGGTGATATCCCCTTTATCATTTTTTATTGCGTCGATTTGATTCTTCTCTCTTTTCTTCTTTATTAGTCTTGCTAGTGGTCTGTCAATTTTGTTGATCTTTTCAAAAAACCAACTCCTGGATTCATTGATTTTTTGGAGAGTTTTTTGTGTCTCTATCTCCTTCAGTTCTGCTCTGATCTTAGTTATTTCTTGCCTTGTGCTAGCTTTCGAATGTGTTTGCTCTTGCTTCTCTAGTTCTTTTAATTGTGATGTTAGAGTGTCAATTTTAGATCTTTCCTGCTTTCTCTTGTGGGCATTTAGTGCTATAAATTTCCCTCTACACACTGCTTTAAAAGTGTCCCAGAGATTCTGGCATGTTGTATCTTTGTTCTCATTGGTTTCAAAGAACATCTTTATTTCTGCCTTCATTTCGTGATGTACCCAGTAGTCATTCAGGAGCAGGCTGTTCAGTTTCCATGTAGTTGAGCGGTTTTGATTGAGTTTCTTAGTCCTGAGTTCTAGTTTGATTGCACTGTAGTCTGAGAGACAGTTTGTTATAATTTCTGTTCTTGTACATTTGCTGAGGAGTGCTTTACTTCCAATTATGTGGTCAATTTTGGAATAAGTGTGATGTGGTGCTGAGAAGAATGTATAAGTTTGGTCATTCTTTCGTTACCTGTTCAAATCTTTTGTTGTGTACCTCCAGTAAATTTCCCATTTCAAATCTTTGCTTTGTAAAAACACAATCTCTTTTTGGTTCATTCCTCTTTTTGTTATTCTGTATTTGGTGAGAGATCATTCTTGGGTTTTTCTTTACTCCCTTATATACGATTTCCTTTAATTCTTATATGATATGAAAAATAGCTGAAGTAAATGTTTGCCCATTAAGTCTGACATCTGAGCTTCTTTGGGAACTGTTTCTATGGATCACTTTTTCTATTGGTTATTTGGTAACAGTTTCTATTAGTTACATTTTCTATTGGATATTTGCAAACAGTTTCTGTTACTGTTTCCCTTTGTGTATATGTTAAACAAACTGTTTCCAGTTTCTTAACATGTATCATATTTTGTGAAAAATCAGTCAGATTCTCTTCCCAAATCAGGGTTTGTTGTTAGTGCTGCTTTTACAGTAATTTTTTTAGTGACTTTTCTGAACTAATTCTGGAAAATCTGTATTGTCAAATGTGGCCACTAATTCTCTGCTTGATTAGTTATAACCTAACAGTTGAAGAGAATTTCTTAAATATCTGTAACTAAGAAATCTTTCAGTCTATAGAGAAAGGTCTTTGTGTGTGTTAGGGCATGTTTTCAACACTTAGTCATTAAATTTGTCACTCTGTCTTAACCTTCATTTCCTGTTTATTCAGAGCCTCAAGATTAGTGAGAAGTGAGAATTTGGAGCCTCACTATATACTTTCTGAGAATGTGTACAACCATCAGCAAGCATTGTGGTCTTCTAGAAGCCAAGGAATATGTCTCAGCCTTTCAAATTCCTTATGGACATATAATTTCCAAGCTTTTCCTCTTAAACTTTTGTTACTCTCTTCTTGGACTCAACTACTAGCCATTTGTTTTCCAGGAAGTCATGACGTTTAATCATTTGCCAGTAAATAGTTTTGGCAACGTATCCTGAAAAGAGGCTTTGAGCACTGAATGAGGCTTGAGTAAGATAAAATAGTCTTTCAAGTCAAGTATTTTAAGGAACCACCAGACAAGTCAAATGACAATTCTTCAATAACGAAGCTTTGGAAAAACTCCTATTTTGTTCTCCTCCCTTTCATATAGATGTAAACTGTCATATTTCAAAGCCACCACTGAGCTACAGAAAGAAGACTAGGAGTAGAATAACAGCATGTTAAAAAGTTAACTGTTATTGCTAAGATCCAGCCACTTTTCTTGAATAAGTGCTCAACAGGTTACTGCTAGCATTTGATTAATATCAATTTTGAAGAAATTGACTTCTTCAAGTCTTTTGAAGAAGTTGAATATATTTTACCAGTTTTATCATTGCTTTTTCCAAAGGGGTAAATTTTCAGAGGTCCATACTCTTCCATTTTTCTGATTGTAATTCATGATTTGTGTGGGACTAGTGGTTTTGTAAAAAAAAAAAAAAAAAAGCAAAAAAACAACTTTAAATATATAATTTTAAAATAAAAAGTATATTAAAAACATATATTTTGAAAAATATGTAATATATTTTAATATACAATATACATTAAATACACACATGATACATATCAAAATATATATAAAGATACATAATATATGAAACAGAAAAATATACAGCATAAGCGATTGATAATGGCAATTTTATATATGCAAATAAAATCCAAACTGATACACAAAAATGGTTTTTAGTTAAATATTCCAAAAGATGTTTAAATATTTTCTTTAAGCAGAAAAAATTAATGTAAGTTTTATGAGCATATTTTTTATGAAAGAAAAAGTTTCTTCTAAGTTTGTCATGCTTCAAAAATACTAATTTTGCATTGCTATAATCTTGCTGGTAACAATCGGAAAACAGCCAGGTAAAATATTCCAATAATTTGGTAGAACTTCCATTGATTTCTCAATTTCTTTTATAGTAATAATGACTTACTATAGAGGTAAATAAAATGAGATAGATTCCTTACCTAAACACTTATATTTCTTTGATATTGACCTTGTAGAAGAATAGCAGTAAAGACAAACAGAATATTATAAAAATAAACTAAAAATGAGATATTGATGCATTTCAGAACATTCACAGAATTTTTTTAAAACAGGTCTTTCCCTTTCTGACTACACTAGTTCAAAAAGGTACTCAATAATTTTTGATTGCTCAAATCTATAGGCCTTTAGTAATTTTCTACATAATTTGAATTTTACTAAGGTGAGCTATATCCAAGTTTTCAAAGTAAATAATGCTAGCTTTGGTAAATTACATTGATCTTACTTTATAAATGCATGTAAGATGTACTTTATTTTTATTTTGTCCTAACTAGGCTGTGGCTGTTCATATTTTCTAAACCATCCTAACCAAACATTAATTCTGTAATCATTTCAGTGGTTCTTAATTCAAATTAAAGATGGTTTATTTAAGGAGATTTTGGATAAAATGTTATAATTTATGCCAGTATTATTCTTAGGTTTGATGGTTTTATCTTTTACATTTAAGCTTCTATTTTCTTTTGACTTAATTTTTATATAAAGTGCGAGGTTTAGGTCAGGTTTTTTTTTTTTTTTCTTCTGTGCTTGTCTAATTGTTCTACCTCCATTTGTTGAAAAAACTGTCCTTTATTTATTGAATTTCTCTGTACTGTGCCCAAAATCTATTAAGCACACTTGTGTGGGCTATTTTGGGGTTCTGAATCTTCTCCACTGATAAGTATCTATTCCTTTGCCAATACAAACCTATCTTGAATATTATAGTTATATAATAAGCCTTTATATCAGGTTAATTCGGTTCACTTTATACTACTTCAAAATCTTTTAACTATTGCTGGTCCCTTGGTTTTACATATAAATTTTTGCATAATCTTGGTTATGTCTTCAATACATCTTGCAAGATTTTGATGGAAACTGAATCAATTTGGAGAAAATTGGCATCTTTACTATGTTGTTTTACAATCAATTAACACAGTGTGTTTTATATTTATTTGATTCTTTGACTGATTTCATCATTTAGTCCTTGGTGTTATTATGGATCTGCTTGTGGTTATTATAGTTATGTGCTTTTGCCATCTGCTCACAGAGGGTCCCAAGTATTATTCTTCCCAAAGAAATAATCTGAAGAGTTCAAAAAGACCCTGCAATACAAACATATTTCAAATAGGAACATATTTATTTAATAAAAACTATCTGAATGATTTTCCTATAGCAATGTAGAGTTTATTTTAGAAATCTTCAGAACAGATATTTAAATATAAAGAGAAGGCTAGGAAAAAGCAATATTACATGATATTTATTATACACAAAAATGGAAAAAATAAAGAAGTAGATATGCATTTGCTTTCATAAAATATGCAATGCTAGTTGAAAACTCAAAAAAATATATGAAGAAGGAAGGAGGCAGTGTAAAGGGAACAAGGGATAAGAATAAAAAATAGCATTCTTGGAATATATCTTATTTTGTAGATATGACTTTGAAGCTATTTTATATCTTATATAATTAAATATAAACAAATTAAATTCAATATCTGGTTCATAACAGAGAACATAACAGATACCTCTTTGGAGTAATGGAAATAAAAAAGAAAGATATTAAATATAAACTTAGAATATATACTTATATAATCAGGAATAAGATTTGCCGTTTAGAATTTTAAAAAAAGGGATTCTGAAATATTGCATTAGTCTGAATGAATAAAAATAAACTTAAAATGTATGATTTTAGTCATATTTTTGCTTTAAGGAAAAGGTCAGGTAAAGATAACAGATAAAAGCTATATACCAGAGAGAAGGAAAGGATTTAACAGAGAAAACAATGAAGCAATGAAAATGTATGTGAGTATAATACTCAACAGTACATTTAAGGAACGACAGGCTCCAAGGCCCCTTCTTTTTACTTTGTGCTGTGTTCTATGACTTAAACTTGCTTTTCTTGAGAGGGCAAATCATGACAGAATGTTGTCAGGACCTCCTTTGATGCTTCCTAAGAAGAGTCATTAGGCACATTTTGATCTAACAACTTAAACTGCCAATCACTTGACTATAAAGCAGTGAAGAAAAATCATCAAAATAACGTTAGAATGTTTACACTTATTTTATACTAACAGATGGGTCTCTGAAATCTTCAGACTGAATTACTGTCTTTCCCTTCTCCACACTCGCTTATCGTTTCAGTTTCTGTCCTCTGGGAAAGAGATGCCAAGACAGTTAATAGTGCCAGAAATTTACTGGGGAATAACGTATGTGAAAGATACAAGGGGAGGGGATTAGTAGTAGAGGGAAAACATCCAGACCACGATGCAGATTTGATACCTGTGAAAGGAGATGAAGAAAGAGGGAAGATTGGGTAGAAAAACTCCTGGTTGTGTTGTAGTTCTAAGAAAGCGTGGGCTAATCCAAAGGCAAGATCTGGTAGATATCTTGCTTAACCGAGGAGTTCCTTTCAAGACAGAGGCCACAGAAACTGGCCTCTGACTGGCAAAATGAGATAGAGCTGCTGTTACACAACTGGAACAGGAAAAGCATGTGGGGAGCTTAAGTGACTCACATGGGTGACTATTGGTATTCCCATCCCAGTTGACACTGTCAGTGGATAAATGCTACAACCCTGGCTTGAGAAGGGTATGTGTGCAAGGGATTCAGATTCCTCAGAAATGAGCAATAATATCACATCATAAATAAAGGTTTGTTCATAACAGATTCCTTAGGAATGAGGAATGAATCACCAAGACATAAAGAGAGAATAAAGAGGGTTTAAGAATGGATAGTGGAAGGTGGAAAGGGTGAGTACAAATCATAGTCCTAAGAGCAATGGGGCCATTTTGGGTATCACCAGTCTCTCTTCTAAGTTTCCCTTAAAGAGAAAGAATACTTTAGAACCACGGAAGAGCTGCTTTCCTAATGATGGAGAAACAAAGCTTCTTGGAACAAGTGGAAGGTTGTGGCAGCAATGGAAATATGCTATGCAGACCTCCCTTCTCTAAAGAACCTGCCACGAGGTGTGAAATTAGCTAGTGATCTTTAGCTGCAGTCCCCTAGGAATCCACCACCACATTTGAGTTGAAGTTATGATATTTCCATAAACATCAGTCAATAGCTGAATATGGCAAAATTATTATGGCTATTTATTTTCAACTTGGAACTCACTTCTGGGCCTTCTTTGTCCCAGAGCTTTCTATTTATCTTATGTCCTACCAAGACTTTCTTAAAGTTGTACCAGAGACTGAGATTTTTCCTATCCAATTTGTCTTTTCTCCCCATCTCCTTTCATAGATGCCATATTTGCATCAGAGATGGAAATCCTTTCCTACCTACTTTTGTTTCCTCTCCTTTATATCTTTTATAAATTTTTTCCTAATAACCCTCTGGGAAACATAACATCTTGCCATTTGCTTCTCAAAGGACCTGTATGGGCACAATCTTCTCAATCCCTTTAGGTAACCCAACAAATATGGTCATGTTGCCTTGACAAATACACCTTATATTTTGATTTTTGGAATGACCTGACTTTATTCCTGAAGTAGGATCAATGCCTTTTGAATAAAGATAAAATCTCTAATAAATTTTAAAATTGTGTATTGTTAGAGGTGCCTCCCTCTGCTTCCTCACCCCATGGTTTTTCAAGTAAGCACATACTTAAAAAGTCACCACATGTATTGATATTTTCCCATAGCAATTTGGTTATTAAGATCCTATCAATTATGAATCAAAACTATGCTTTAATCTTAAACTCAACAATAAGAAAATGAAATATCTAATTACCAGTGGGCAAAAGGATCTGAACAGACACCTCAGCAAAGAAGTTAAAAAAGACAGCAAATAAGAATATAAAAAGATGTTCAGCATTTTATGTTGAGAATTTTAAGTTAAATTCTTTTTAGAAAAAACAACAACTAAGTCACAATTTTCACTACAGGTAGATCTCTGTTGGTGAAGGTAATAGGTCTCTTCATGGTAACTCAAGACCCTCCAATTAGGTATCCTTGTGTATAATGACAAAGACTTGCAAAGGGTTGGAGAATGCAAAGTCAAAACATTACTCTAAATTAACTACTAAAGCCTCAAACACTTTATCACAGTTAGCTCCTTGATGTCAAAATCATTTTAGAATCACATAGAACCTTGTTTCATTTCTCTTAGGACTATCTCGACTTTTATGTTACACTGAAGTTACTTTATGTCAGTCCCATTTTACCTAAGTCCAGCAGAAACTTACCAAAATCAAATTTTAATTCTATTTCCTTCAAGCAGGGCAGTATGCAAATATTTCATATTTTTCTAAGGCCAAGTAAAAAACAATTTTGTCATGTAACAAATTAGCACTTAAAAAAAAAAAAACCTCACAGAAAGGGAATGTAAACATATGCATTCTTGTATTTTTCCATACAATGCCACATTGATTTCCATTTGCTGGTTTATCGTTTACTCCTATACTCTACTTCTATTTTCTTTCTCAACTCCATAAGTTATCATTCAAATATATTTAACATTTAAATGGTGTTGTATGTATTATTATAAAAAATGAGAATTGTTTTGTATGCATGTGTTTATTATAAAATTTGTATTGTTTCCTATATCTTATTCTGATATCAATATTTTCATTAAACTTTTTGTTAGGCTTCATCTTACTGTCTATTCATAATACTCATACCATTGAGTGGATCTTTCCTATTTCACCTATCTATTCTCCTGAGTTTGGATTCCCAGGTTTTTGCTAACTTCCTGATACCACACACACACACACACACACAAACCACTAAAATGAACAATCTAGTTCATATTCCCTAATAGGCTAAATGCCCAGGGGAAGATTTGCTGACTTTCAATATATAAATATGTTAAATTTGAGTGAGTGATACCAGTTTGCTCTCCCATATGGCTTTACCAGCCTACAGCTTCTTCAGCAGCTTCTATATGTCCTCACTTTGTCAACATTTGGCATCATCCAACCTCTTCATTTTTTTCCAGTAAAATCAGCCTAAAGAGATCTTTTATTTTTGCATCAATTGGTATTTTTTCAAATATTAATAATTTTAAACCTCCCTTCATAGACTCGCTTCATAGGCTTGGGTTTCTCTTTCTTTGAAAAGTGTTTGTTTATATTCTAATTTTAAACTTGGGATCTTGCATGTTGTTAATTTACAGGAGTTCCTTGTATGTGCTAAATATCCCCTTTTGGTTTTGAGCATCATAAATAACTTCTCTCTTTCAGCTGCATATTTTCTCTATTTCTCTTCCGCTGAAGAGAAATAATGTGATCAGAAAACAATATTATGTTTCCTGTTTTGTGCATTTGAAAATAATTAGAAAGTTTTTTATTGCCTATAAATTACTAAAGAAATTCTATTTTTATCTGTTAAGTATATTTCTTTATCTTTCAAATTTAGGTTTATAATCCAGGTAGACTTCACCTTTGTACAGGACGTTAGCATCTATTTGGGTTTTTCATACCCTCATATTAAGACGAAACACCTGCATATATATGATTTTAATGGCGTATTACATAATCAGCAAAAAACTGTCAATAATACAAAGTATCTCACATAAAGAATGGATAAGCAAATGGTGGCATACCTATACACTAGAATATTCGACAATAAAGAGAAATACTATATGAATATATATATATATATATATATATATGAAGCAACATGTTTATATTATAATTTAATTATGACTGTCAGGCACAATGGCTCACACCTGTAATCCCAGCACTTTGGGAGGCCGATGTGGGCAGATCACCTGAGGTCAGGAGTTCGAGATCAGCCTGGCCAACATGGTGAAACCCCATCTCTACTAAAAATACAAAAATTAGCTCGGCATGGTGGCTCACACCTGTAGTCTCACCTACTCGGGAGGTTGAGGCAGGAGAATTGCTTGAACTGGGAGGCAGAAGCTGCAGTGAGCTAAGATTGTGCCATCGCCCTCCAGCCTGGGCAACAGAACAAGACTCCATCTCCAAAAAATAATAATAAAATAAAATAAAGAGGAAGAAGAAGAAGAAGAAGGAGGAGGAGGAGGAGGAGGAGGAGGAGGAGGAGAAAGAGGAGGAGGAGGAAAGAAAAAAATAAATTTTGCCAAGTGAAAAAAAGCCATATCCAAAAGCTTACAACATGATTATTTTTATAGATAATCTGGAAAATTAAAAAAAAAAAAGAGGGAAAGAGAGAGAGAGAATGCATACCAGTTGTTGCCAGAGACTGGAAGTGGGAAAAGTGTCAACTACAAAGAAACACGTTAGAATTGGGGGGTGATGGAACTATTCTATGTCATGATTGTGGTGGTAGTTGCACAACTATATGCATTTATCAAAACTTGAAGAAATGGACAATAAGAAAAGCAGTTTACTATATGTATGTTATACCTTAATGACTTTTTAAAATTAGCAATGCTTTCAAGTCAAAAACTGTTTTAAAGAGCACAGAATAAATCCAAAGAGACAATAAATGAAACAATAAAAGTAATTGTGAAATCAATGAAACAGTGAACATGACACATGCTACAGAATATTAAAAAAACAAAAAGCTGGATATTTGAAAAGATTATTTCTATTAACATTCTGGCAAGATCAATAAAGAAAAATGGAGAAAAGCACAAATAAAATATTGATGTAAAAGCCTGGGGAGGGAGGGCAGTGAGGGAGACCGCTGATTAAAAAAAAAAAAAAAAAAAAAAAAAAGAAAGAAAGAAAGAAAAAACACGAAAAGGAATATTAGAAACAATTATAGAATAATAAATTTAAAAACAAATATGAACTAACCTTCTCCAACTAAATCATGTCCCCAGTGAACATTTTCTGTCGAGTAGCAGTACTCCTAAAATACCTGCGGGCTTAGCTGCCTAATCAGTGTGACACTGCAGTCCTCCAGGCAGCAAGGGATTTGGATGTGCTGCCGTACTTGTTTTCATCACTGTTAAATGGTGGGCCTTTGGCTACAGAGTCACCTGGCCTGAAAACCTTTTGCCTTCAGCAGCCTTCTCAGCTAACTTTTGTGTCTCATGCCAATGGTATCATTTTCTATGCATACCCTTCCATGAAGAAGAATGGGAAGCACTGTCTTCAAGCATCCTGTCAAAATAATAAAACGTTGGAAGACAACAAAGCCATTTTGCCTTATTCTCATTAACCATAAGTATTTAATTACACCTTTTCTTGAAATCTTGTGATGAAAACCAGCACCTTTTTCTAAACACCCTAGGACATTCTGAATTCAGGATATATTGTTACAATTTCGTAATAAGTCTATTCAGTACCATGAGTACCATGTTCTACCCACAACCTTATAATTCTTGATTTTTTTATGCACTTAAAAGATGAGGATGCACAGGGACTGTGGAACTCAGGGAACATGTAATATATCAGCATGCCTTCTGTGTTCCCACAAACTAGATTTAAACTAGCACAATATTTTCCTAAAGGGTCAAACACCTTGCAGCTTTATTTTGTGTTTCTTGCTCTCAGCGCAATCCCAGATATGGCAAAGCCTTCTGTGGCTTCTTTCTCTCAGGTGTTCTGGAAATTATACTGTTTTTGAGTGGGGACTCTGGGGACTTTCAAGTGGTACAAATCTAAGAGAAAGCAGAGATAGTATTATTTTTCTTTGTTTGACTTTCTGATAGGCTTCTGTCCCGAGAACGTGAATGGAACTGACCTATAGTGATAAAATGTCAATTTGCTGCCTGGAGTACTGGGGCAGTACTTCTTAAAACTTGGAACAAGTCCTAACCATTTCTACCATTCTCTGCGTTATTAGCCCTTTGTCTCAACATAACAGCAGGAGCTGCTTCTTCTCAGAGCCACCATGTACCTGAGCTAAGAATAAACTTCAATATTTGATCTTCAGTAGAAATGATCCAATCAATATCTACGATGAGAAATGCATTTCATGAAATAATTTGAACATGTGACTATCTGCAACCCACTGTTCATCATCGCTAGATTCTCTAGTGCTTCTATGTAAAGTCCCTTCTAACATTTTGGCCTCCCATATGCCAGGGAACTAGGACTTCTGAAACAAATTTGGTAGGTTCCTACCCTGGTGGAACCCAGGACCAATGCCCGCCTGGGACCCTTCTGACATTTCTGACATACCTCTGGAGCGCCCTCTTGTGCTCAGATACTTATGGTTCTGTCTTTCTCATATCATAGATACATGCTTTTGTGTCAGATGACAGTTGCAAGCATTGACATTAAAGGATACAAACATTGTTTATACAGGAACCATGTGCCAAAACAAAAAAACTCTCAAGAGGTTACAGACCAGTGCCATGCTTCCCTCCAATCTGCTTACACTAAGCTTTAAATTGTAATCATGTGTATATATGTGTGTGTGTGTGTGTGTGTGTGTGTGTGTATGCATTTTTTTATCCTACGGTGACTGTCAGTAACTTGAGAAGAGACATTATTGCAGCTCCTTCAGTCTCTAAAGTGACTACTCCTTCCTCTTCTTCTTTTGTTACAAACTTCATGATGTGGTATAAATTGCAAAAAATCACATTTCATGAATGTTTCAAATGAACTCTTGGCCCAAAGGAAAGCCCCTCTTTATTATGTCACAAGAATAAAAAAGGAAAGACTATAAATGTGATCTCTAGACAGGCATTCCTCTTCATACAATTCTGAATACATTTCCTTAGATGATATCTGGAAACTGAAATTCTTTCTTGTATTCTTCTTTTATTCCAGAGGCAACTTGTTAAATCCTCACCTTTCTATCTCTATGCCTCACTGGTCTATTCATTCAAAGAGGCTACTCTTTCCAGCACTTAGTGCTGAAAGTTTATTATTGTGAAAAAAAGAAACCAAAAACATTGAACCAATTTTGTTCAGGTGAAGACTAAAGTTTTCAGTTATACATGTCCATTCTTCAGCATAACCACAGTCTGAAAATGTAAGTGAATATAAATAATAAATGATTAATCACTATTACATTATAATATATGATGTGACCAATGACACTACGTATTTCATATGTTGTCCTTCATTAACAATGCATAATACAACACTCTGTAACTAGCTTTTTATGTGAAAATAATGTGTTGGAGTAGAGCAAGTGGATGCAGGGAAACCAACCGGAGATTACTGCAACAGTCAGAACAGAGATGTGGTGACCCACACTAGGGGCAGTATGTTTGGAAAATGGCATATGACTTAAGAGACATTAAAGGCTCAATCAATCAACCTAATGTGGTCATTGTTAAATGTAGAGGGAGAAGAAATACAAAATCAAAGGTATTTTTCAGATTAAATAGTTGCTTGAGGAATAGCCACTAGACACTTTTAATTGAGTTTTGAGTGAAATTCTATTCAGCGTTTTACAATAGTTATTCTTCCATTCCTATAAAAATCTCTGGTAAAATCATTCCTTCTCATTAATCCCTAATGTAAATTGACTCTTTGTAGTAAATACAAAGAACCACATGTTTCTGTATCACAGATTCTTTTAGACCAACTAATGTATGCATAGACATTCTGTTAGGTGGTGATAGAGAAGATGAGCATCAGAACGCACATGTAAGGATATATCTTAGGGTGAACTAAACCTTTACGCTATAATAGAAGGAAAACAGGATAAAACAATGATGGTGGATATGTATAGAAAAAGGGATTTCATAGCAAGGTCAACTGTTGAAAAGGATGGATAAGGTGAAGTTACTGCCAGTTTAGAAATAATGGGGAAAACTGAAATAATTTTGAAAGGGTTGGGTCATGTGAGTTTGCAATGCAATATCAATGTACAATTGCCAAAGGGAATTTGGGAATGCAGTGAGTGTCAGTGTGCCTGCAAATGAAATACGCTTCGTGACGATGGCATAGTTTTTGACCAGAAGTTTGATTGAATTCAATCTGAAGATTTATATGTATTAGATGATGGTGTAATGGAAGGGCAAAGAGGCAAGGGAACTCACCTGTTGATTTGACTGTGCTTCCCACCCCCTGCAAAGAGTCTCTCCCCAAAGATTATGACATTCTTGAGATGTTTCATCCCAAGAATGCTTTTAAACGTTGTTTCCATCATGCAAAAGAGCAAATTCTCTCTTTAAAATACTGGCTTTCTAATTCCTATTTTATGTGACAGAGGTAAAAAACAAACAAGTACAGATGGATGGATCATGCTATGGTTTGGATATTAGTCCCCTTCAAACCTCGTGTTGAAATTGTATCCTCAGGGTTGAAAGTGGGGCCTAATGAAAGTTGTTTTTATCATGTGGGTGGATTCCTCGTGAATGGCTTGGTACCATCCTCGCAGTAATGAATGAGTTCTTGCTCTGATACTGGGAAAGCAGATTGTTTAAAAAGAGCCGTGTGCCTCCCCTCTCTCTTGCTTCTTCTCTCAACATGTGATCTCTGCATACAACTGCTCCCATTCACCTTCTGCCATAAATGGAAACAGCCTGAGGTCTTTACTAGAAGTAAGATCTTTTAGACAGCAGAATCATAAGCCAATAAACATCATTTTTTAAAACTAATTATGCAGCCTCAGCTATTTATTTTTATTTTATTTTATTTATTTTTTATTTTTTGTTTTTGAGACTGTTTCACTCTGAAAACAGTCACCCAGACTGGAGTTCAGTGGCATGATCTCAGCTCACTGCACCCTCCACCTCCTGGGTTCGAATGATTCTCCTGCCTCAGCCTCCCAAGTAGCTGGGATTATAGGCACCTGCTGTTATGCTTGGCTAATTTTTATATTTTTAGTAGAGATGGGGTTTCGTCATGTTGGCCTGGCTGGTCTAAAAGTTCTGACCTCAGATGATCTGCCCTCCTTGGCCTCCCAAAGTGCTGGCATTACAGTCTTGAGCCACCATGCCCAGCCTCAGCTATTTCTTTATAGCAACACAAACTAACTAAGATAGATCCCTATTAGCATCATGCATACCTCACAAGATGCACTCCTTTTTACCCAGAACGACCAGTAAAAAACATTTGTTTTCCAGCTCCAATTCTTTCTTTTTAAGCAATTATTATTCTGCTTTATTTTATGAGGAAATGGTGGTTCATCCGAACTTGGAACAACGATTTTCTTGATCACACATCACCCATTTAAATGTGTTAAACCTAAGAGCTAGTAAATTCCTTAATACAAACCAAAAAGTTGGAAATGCTGGCCTGTGGAGAAAACCATGCATATGCTGCAGTGACGTAAGTATTTCTCTCTAGTTGTCTTTACAAAAATTTGTTAGCAATTGTAATGATATTATTTAAGCTATAAGCCAGAAACCCAAGTGAACATTCTTCTTCAGGAACCAGTCCAAGAACAGTTATATATTTTGGAGCTTTCCTTTTATCTATTTGACAAATTTTTAAATGTATGAGTAATAACATTCTGAAAAGCCTGGAAGGAGCGTATAAAAACTTAACTCCATCTTAGAAAACATACCCCAGATATAATCCTTCTATAACTCTAAATTATAAGAACAAAACGAAACTTTCGTATATGGTTCCCTCCCTCAGTCATCTCACCTTTTAACAAATGGCCAACCAGATACAATATTTTCAGTGTTGTCTATTTGAAAATTCATAATCTGGAAATATTTTCATCCATTGATACTACTGAAAAAAAATAAAAACTTAAAAATTTATATTCATGAAATGAGAAGGCACATTATTTTAATGGCCAGGGTTTCAATGGCCTTCATAAAAAACGTTCCATATGGTCCCAGAGCTTATTTTTGGCATACAATAAGAATTTCTCATGTTCTGAAACATCTAGCATATTTATTGCTCATTGAAGAATTCATTCTTATCCTAATAATTTACTGTAACAGCAATAAATATTGTGGCACTGCCAAGCTTCGAGAAATATATTTCCTCACTGTTTTTAATGAGGTTCTTATAGCAACATCTATAATAGATATAAATGCAAAGTGATACTTAAAAATACAGATAATTAATCCTCATGACAGATCAACTAAATCAGCATTTCATGGTAGAGGGGTCCAGATATTCATCTTTTAAAAAGCACCTTAGATGATTCAAATGCACAAAGAGGTTTGAGAATGACTGACATACAAGAACAATTTACTGACATATTGCCTTTTTGTTTGTTTGTGGTTATTGTTGTCTGTTAGGTGACTAGAGTGCAGATAATCATTGTTTCTTGCTAGATTCTCAGCACATTCTGATGCCATAAGAAATTTTCAAGTGTTCATATTTAAAATACACTCTGTATCTGATTAGATCAAAAACTCTGAAAGGCATGTATCAACCCAGTTCTTCAAACAATTTAGTTTCTGAAAGTTGTGCCTTACTTCATGGCTTGTGCTTGCCTGTCCTTGAATTAGGTCATTCATTTTTTAATGTCATAAAATGATTCTTTATTTTATTACAATTCTATTATAAGGGAGATAATTAGGACTCATGTTCTTATCCTAGCTACACTAATATTTATAGAATGTTGATACTCAGTGGACCTTGGAGAGCATATAATTCAAACTTCTAGTTTTCAGAGAGGCAATACTGTTTAATATAAAGGGTTTTGGCAACCAGGTGGCAAAAGTAGAAATAAAGTGTTTGATTCTCCACACTTCAGTTACCAGTTTCTAGCTTGGTGACAACAAACATTTAACTGCTATGGATTGTAGTATCCTTATATTGAGAGAATGTAGTATTTTTTGTGAGAAATATATCTTATAAAGTACCTGGCATATAGTATTTTTTGAGCCACTATCCATTATTTCTTAAGGTATTTTATCATCTATTGTCTAATATCAAAGACAATAGTATTCAAGGTAAATCTTGTTTTCAAATAGTCACTGTTGTTTAGTTAGAGTTGGGATTAACTATCTTTGATTAACATGAACTTATCAATTCTACTACATTAGTAGTAGAATAATTTTTCTGAAAGGGGGCTTCCTAAACCAAAAATAATTATGTATTTTTTTTCTTTCTCACCTTTGTGATGATATGACACATCACTCTCATAGCAATAGAGCAAGCTCTGATTTCGGCTGTATATGAAGATGAAACTATCAATAACAAGCCAAGAAGAACAATAAAGCCTTCTAAATACTGTAAAAATGTAAAAGCAACACAGTAAAAACATCAGTTTTCACTTTGAATTTCAGATATTTTTAATCAAATTCACATATAAGCATGAAAAATTTAAAATCATATTTATGCCTAGGTATGTTCTAATTAGATGTAAACATTACTTTTTATTTGTTGTTGTAGGAAGAAACTACCATTACTTCCTTATATTAACTGACAATAAATGTTGATAAATAAGAGTAAAAATAGAAGGTTTTAATCACATATATCTGCACTCAAAATTTACAATATTTTCCATACCTATATTCACCAAATAAAAAATTCTCTTCAAATTCAAAGTAAGATTTAGCATTTATTTATTTATTTATTTATTTATTGATTGATTGATTGTTAACATCATCATAGAAGTAAGTACTTAGAATTTCTTGATTTCATACTGTAATAGTAACCTGGAATTCTCCCTCCAGCCTTTTCTTTACCACAACTTTTGTTTTTCTTTACTATTATTATATTGGAAAGTCAATGCTTATAGGCTAAGATGAAGGCTTTTTTGTTACATTTTCAAACTTTTCCATACTTTCTCCAAATCTAAATTCTCAAATTATTCTCTTTCTACTTGCTTCTGTGAATATTCTGCTGTCACTAGTTGATCCAAGTGTCTCTCTTTTGAGCCTATTTCGTCTTCATATCTTTGTTTATGCTGTATTTTTTTTTCTCTACCTGGACCATGGCATTAAATTATTCTTTTATTTTGACAATAAGAAAATGCATCTAATCTTCAAAATTCAATTCAACTTGCTTCTCTTCTTTTTTTAATTTTCAAATACAGGTGTACTTTGGAGATATTGTGGGTTCAGTTGCAGGCCATTGCAACAAAGCAAATATCACAATAACGTTAGTCACACACAGTTTTTGGCTTTCCAGTGCATATAAAAGTTATGTTTACAATATACTGTCGTCTAGTAAGTGTGCAATAGCATTATGTCTAAGAAGCAATGTAAATACCTGAATTAAAAAACACTTTATTGCTAAAAAAGGCTAATGATAATCTGAGCCTTCAGCAAGTCATGATCATTTGATCGTAGAGGGTCTTGCCTCGATATTGGTAGCTGCTGACTGCTCAGGGTGCTGCTTGCTGAAGGTTGGGGACGTTGTGTTAATTTCTTAAATTAGAACAGCAAAGAAGTTTACTACATAGATTGACTCTTTCACAAAATATTTTTCTACAGCATGCGATGCTGTTTGATAGCATTTTATCCACAGTAGAACTTCTTTCAAAATTGTAGTCAATCTTCTCAAATATCTCTGCTGCATTAACTAAATTTCTGTTTTGGCAGGCCAAATTCCAAGGATTTTCTCCTGCTAATAAACTTCCATCACATCCTAAAACCATTTGTCAACTTGTTCACTGAGGTTTTATTATGTGAGGTGTAAGAGGGTGAAGATGTCCACCTCCTAATCCTCAAAACTTCTGAATATGTTACCTTACATGGCAAAAGGGACTTTCCATATGTGATTAAGTGTCTTTCGACAGAGAGATTATACTGGCTGATCCAGGGGGATCTAATATAATCCCAAAGGTTTTTATAACATGGAGTCAGAAGGGCCCAAGTCAGAGACAGAGATTGGAAAACTAGAAGCTAGAAAAATAAAGGAAATGAATTATTCCCTACAGTCTTCCTTTCAGGATTGCAGCCTGACCAACAGATTAATTTTAGCCTTGTAAGACCCATTTTAGGACTTCCATCCTCTAGAACTATAATATATAAATTTGTGTTGCTTTAAGACACTCAATTTGTAGTCATTTGTTACAGCAGTAATAGAAAATTAATACATGTGGTAACCTTATATAACAGTGAAACAGATGCTTTATTTTAAAGATGTAGATGGAAATAGAAAGAAATGGAGAGTCAGTCACAAAGTGTTGTCTTATGTCATGATATCCCATAGCAAGAACACAACCAGCTACCAGTGGTTGAATAAATTGCCTCATTGATCTTGAATGTATTTCAAGCATATCTACAACAGTGGGAAAATGTCATACTTCTTCATTAAAATTAAACAATTTTTTTTCTTTGACTACATTCCATGTGTGGCTACAATTAACTTTTCTCCCTCTACTCTGTGTTTCCTATCTCCACTCCATAACTTTGTCTCATCTTAGCTTCTGTTTCTGCATGACTTTCACCAATACTTTGTGGTTTTCACTGATGCACATGTTGTGCACTGACATTTCTTTACAATATTTCAGTTCCGCTTCCAAACACCTGTCCCTATCTCCACATCTCCAGTTCAACTTTTGGGGAAACAGCATCATAATGGTCCAGATACTACCTGATGATTTTCCATTTCGATTTGGGTTCATTGTATTTATACTTTGCTTCAACAACCTGATTATGAGAACTTTGGTGTTTAGGACACCAAATATTGTGCTGTATTTAATACCATTTCATAGCATAGAGCCCAGATTAGCTAGGTTTTAATTAATTACTTTGCTAATTCAACAATGAAGTATTACCATCAACACTGTCAACAGACAGGAAAATGACAAAATATATTTCTGCCAAATTTGCAACATGTTCAATGTCAGGTAAATATGGATACCACAAACTTAATTATTCAATATCTTTATCAATTTTCAGGAGGGTGTTTGGGTGTGTGTATATATATATTTATATTTGGAGCATTATCTATAACTTACATATAGTGTTTCAAGTTGAGCCAATATTTATATTTTCACTAACTTCCCAGTTAAAATATTTAGTCAATTAATGCTTCATTATGAATCTATTAACTTAAAAGTATCCCTTTTATTAAAGGGTATACACTTTCTTGTAGATTACAAAACTTAAGTCTTAATTAACCTTATGCATTTTTCTATCATCATATTTCTTTTAAATTAATGACAGCATGTTGAAACACTATAGGTAACTGTATAGCATGCTAACATTGATAAATATTGATGTTGATTATTTTTACTCTATTTTTCTATGCTCTTGCCATGCTCTAAGGCCCTATTACATAATACTTTCAATTTCACTAATGGATAAAGGATGGTTTCACTTATTAATGACAAACAAATATGCCATTCAACTCTAATTTATCTTATAAACTATGTTTTATTAAGGAAATAAAAACAGACTAAACAAAAAAACTAAGATTTATTCTTTTGTCGTGACAAATTTTTGTGAAACACAATGGAATAGTCTGCCTTACAAAGGACATATTTTACACTTATGTATATCAAAACTTAGGTTTTGTCTACCAAATTCCATTTTGCTAGAAAAAGAACAGTAATTCACATAAAGTACTGGAGATTAGGAATGCCTTCTTATTTAGCGTTTTAAATGGTAATGCATTTCTATTATTACTTATCAAGAGAGTACCTCTCCTCTTGCAGAGATTAAAGACCTGTACAGAAATGCATATTTTATATTATGCATACCGTTCCATTATTTCTTGGCAAGAGATTCCTCCTGAAAGGGGTTTAGGTACATTGTTGTGCATATTGTCTTTGATTGGTCATTATGCTATCATTTCATAATTAATTGATTAATTAGAATATAAAGTACATGCGATGTCCTATTTTTTAAGGGCATAGAGACTGAAGATATTTCACAATCTTTAAAGTTAACTGGATGAGCCAATAATGCCCACCATGCTTTTTTCAAGTAAGCAGTGCAGAAAGCGAAACAGATAGTGTTTTTACTATTGGATACAGGGCATTATTTTTTTAAATGTTTGTTCCCTTATCATGAACTACCATCTAACCATTGTTTAAGTAGTAAGAAGAAAAATACCATAAACAAGAAAACTAGAGAGCAATAAAAGTCTGAAAGTAATGTGAAGAGAAAGCAAGTCTCGGAGTTCTCAAATCATTAAGCTAAAGGGAAAAGTCAAGCTGGGAACGCCTTAGGACCAACCTGCCTCTCATTCTACTCAAAGTCACCCCTTTTCTCACTAAGATAAATTCATGTCTGTTTGCTTCCTTTGGAAAAACCAATCAGAAGCTCTAAAGAATGCAACCAATTGTCTGTTCTCTATCTATGACCTGGAAGCCCCATCCTTGCTTCAAGTCTTCCAGACTTTGCTTCCAGTTGTCCCACCTCTCCACACCAAGTCAATGTTTCTTTACATAAGTTGATTGATGTCTCATGTCTCCCTAAAATGTATAAAACCAAACTGTGCTCTGACCACCTTGGGCACAAGTTTCAGGACCTCCTGAGGCTGTGTCATGGGTGCGTGTCCTCAACCCTGGCAAGGTAAACTTTCTAAATTACCTGAGAACTGTCTCAGATATTCGGGGTTCACAGTAAGATACAGATAGTTATTCTTGGCTAAAGTATTTTCTCCAAGTCCCTTTTTTAATTGCCTTTTAGATCCAAGAATAAGGAACTCAAAGTGAAAAATTGCAAATAAGTAATAAAAAAAGACCACACTTTTTTTGTAACGTCCTCTTTATTACACTCATTAGCTTCAGTGTTTGTATGTTAAGAACCTCCTGCCACTCTTTCTCATTCACACAAGAATCACAGACTATGTCAAGCCCCTGTGCTAATTTGACCTATAATCCATCTTTCTTTGAAGGATATTGTTTTTGTGCATTTACAGTCACCTAAAATCTAAATCTTGAATCAAGAATATTATTTTTCTACTTGGCTCAAATTTACAGCATTGTTAATACAAAACTAATAATTTATTTTTAACTTGGTGTATTACAAAATAAGATGCAGTGTGCAAATTATAATAGTATTATATTAACTTAAGTAACAACTAGAAACAAAACTATAAAAGTCTCTTTGAATGGTATGATGTTTTTCTCATAATTTAATCAGCAATAATATTAATATACCTGCTAGTATTTAATTGTAAGTTTTTAGGAAACATAACAAGAAACATTCAAATGCATGTTTACTTATAATTATTTAAATAATTTCATGAGATAGATCCTGTGAAGTAAAGCTCAGAAAATTTATATAAACAGTGTGGCTTATTAGTGTGACTGTAGCTGTGTAAGTAAAGAGAAAGGATGGCAGATGAGGTAGAGATGAGGTCGTGAAGTGGCTGCTGCATTGAAAATAGACTGAAGTATAAGTATAAAATAGAGAGATCACTGAAAACGTTATTGTAATAATCCAAGTAAAAGAAGATGATAGCTGGGGCATGTGTGGTAAAAATGGACAGAAATTGGAAATATTCTGAAGGTGCCTCCTACCAGAATTATTGCTTATATTTGGAACATAGGAAAAAGAAGATACAAAGGTAATCCTAACTTTTTTTGTCCCCAAATAATAGGAAAGATGGAATTCCCTTTAACTTGGATGGGAGAGACTTCAAAGGAGCAGGTTTGTGAAGTTAGGTCATGTCCATGGGTTCTGAGCCCTAAAGAATGGACCTGCTGATGTTTGTCACCATGGGAAGAAAACTGCCTGAAAATGAAGCCAACACAGAGAGTAGCAGAAGCATGAGGTAGACAGTGAAGAATTCCCATTGACTTTCACAATTTTATCACAAAACTACCTTTTATTGGTATCACCTTTACTTGCTAGGTTGTAGCCACACTGATCTGCTTTCCAGTTTTCCAACAGGTAAATCTCACTTTAGGGCTTTCTCACTTGCTGTTTTATTTGACTGAATTGTGCCCCTCCCCACCACTTCTTTACGCTACCCTTTGGTCACCCTTCAGATAGAAACATAAACTCTGAGAGCTATGTTTCACATTGCTTCACTGACCATTCTAAAGTAGAGCACTCTGTCACCTTTTACCTTCACACACTCTGCCTTCTAGTATATATATATATATATACACACATGCACGAATTTATTTGTATATACATATATTATATACATTCATTATAGTTATGCTTTTATGTATATGCTTATTTTATTAATACACTTTATTATGTGTTTTTAATCATTTAAATTTGCTGATTTAATCTGACGAACACAAGGATACAACTTACTGCTATATTTTAAGAAATGATAACAGCCCTTTGAACACAGAAAATATAAATAAACTAATAAATTTGCTTTGTTGATTTTTCTGTTTTTCCTTTAGTAATCATCTTATACTTTATTATTTATTCAGGGATCTTAATATTGTTAACCAAATTTTGACACTTCCTTTCCTTTTAAGATGACACAGCATAATTCTGCTTTGATTTTGTATATTTAGATCTACCATTTTACTGTAGAAGATAATTTTGTTTTCACTATCCAGATTTATGCAAACATCCATTCTAATAATTGGAAAAGCAGCTTTTTAATGCAGGCTGATTCCATCATCATTTGAATTTTAAATCTATATTCTTTGACGTGACTAAAAACGTCAATGCATACCCTTCACCTTACCATATGGAGTGTATAGTGGTGACACATTACGGTAAATGAGTATTTTCACAATGCAAATTATTTAGAACAGTCCAAATCATGCCTAAACTTTCATTGATAGAATTGCCTAATTTGCCGGTAGAAAATACTGACTTTTTATCCAATGTAACCCTAGTCATTAATCAAAGATGAAAATAATTAAGAGACTGTATAGTTAATTCTAAAGCTATGCCTCTAGATGAGGAGAATATATTCAATTTATATTTTTAATTTTTATCATTTTATACTTTATTACTGAAAACTTCAGTATCATTTCAGATAATGATAACATGCAATTCTTGAGAGCATTATTATTTTTACCTCTTACCCTTGTCCACATATTTGTCAGCTATTGAGAATTCTTTCCACTGGTGTTAACAATTATGAGGTCCCTATGAAACCACAATAAGTTATGTGGGAAATATAAGGGGGAGTAAGATGGACTCTCAATTCTGACTTCTAGTTGCTAACAATATTGAAGGGAAAGGGGGACTGTGAGGGAACTTTGTATCAAGAAAAGGCATGAAGCATTAAAGTGTTAAATGAGTTGAATGGGGCATAGGAACAACAACAGCAACAACATTTAATGAGGAAACTTTAAAAAGTTAAATTATAGGAATCTTTAACAGTGATGATTATATTTAGAAATTCTATATGTCACTCTTTTCTTGACATATTTCTTAATATTCTATATTAGTTATATGATAACTAATATAGAAAACTCAGTACAAATGAAGTGAGCTGTTGCCCTATGGCCAGTACAAGAAAACTCTCTCATTTCTTTTTTTTTTTTCCACTTTAAGTTCTGGGATACATGTGCAGAACGGGCAGGTTTGTTACATAGGTATATATGTGCCATGGTGGTTTGCTGCACCCATCAACCTGTCATCTAGGTTTTAAGCCTCATATGCATGAAGTATTTGTCCTAATGCTCTCCCTTTCCTTGTCCCCATCCCCCAACAGGCCTGGGTATGTGATGTTCCCCTCTCTGTGTCCATGGGTTCTCGTTGTTCAACTCCCACTCATGAGTGAGAACATGTGGTGTTTGGTTTTCTGTCCCTGGGTTAGTCTGCTGATAATGGTGGTTTCCAGCTTCAATCATATCCCTGTAAAGGACATGAACTCATTCTTTCTTGTGGCTACATATTATTAAAAAACAAACAAACAAACAAAAACTCTTTTTTTTTCCTCTGGAAATACTTATGTTTGAATAGAGTTTTTTGTTGTTTCAAGACACATTGAACATACTTCTAAATTGTACGAAATGACATTTTTCATCTTTATGGGGAAAATATTGTGATAAAATATATTTGCATATTCTAATTTAGGTTATGTCAATATCTTATATTTACATTTGTGAATGCTTGTCATGCAACATATTCTGTATTATTCCTAATAAATGGGTTGAATGTAAAATTATTCCGTATTTTGGTATTTAAAATGAGGTACTTTTATTATACTGCCTGACAGCTCTCTCTTTGTCGGTGAAAGAAAATTTTATTAATTAAAGTGTGTAGCTGTTCAGGTTTAATTATTCAAATATTAATGTTAATAGAAATGTAAGATCTTATAATTTAACAATTTTTAATCAGTATAAGAAGATATTGATTGTGTATTAACAGTTATTTCCATAGAAAGGAAGTATAATTTAAGGTAACCAACGTAAAACATTGAGTGTACTTTGGGTTTGATAAAAAGTAATAAATTGAAACTAATGATATTTGAGCATATTCACATAATTTAGGCAATTTACTGAGTCCATCTTTGTACTTCCATATCCCTGGTCTCTGAACTGCATTTAGAGATACGAAACTTCTTGAGATTTCTTGACTCTGGCCTGGTCACTGATTCCAGACACATAGAAACATGGTCAAGAGAGATATCAGTAGATTTAGTACTTCAGCTTCCTCTTCCTCCTCATTCCACACAACCCACTGCATCACGTTGTAGATGATAAGTATTTTTAATTCTCACAATACACTGGAGAAAAGAGACTTGAAAACTCATAATGCAGTCATATCCACATGAGAAAATGCTTTTTATATATTTCTCTTGTTGCAACAAATGTTTATGGCAACTATAAATGGCCTATGTTTGTGATAACAGCGTGCAGAAACCAAAGGTCTTGGCTCTCTCATGAATTATATCATAGAAATGCAATACCTGTTTTCATAACCTCTCTGCTCAGGTCATTTATGGGAAGAACAAAATTGGGAAAGTACATTTTTTTTTTAAACTCAAAACCTACCACTGTTAAATCTCTAATCTGTAAGCACAGAAACAAAGATGAACACCAGGACTCTACCTTCAAAGAGCTTAGAGTTCAGTAGAGATGATAAAAGATGCACACAGAGAGCTGCAATACAGACAAGATTTCAATAGGCTATGTGCTGTATAAAAGTTACAAAGAAAATGATGGTTTCAAACACTCCATTGTGATCAGCTTTCCAGGCGTGTGAAGACATACAGCCGAGATAATGTAGGGATGTGTACCGGGTATCAATTTGCAGTAAGTTTTGGAGTTTTTTAACTCCAAAAATTCTTGAAATTTGCTGACAAAATGTTATTTTAAGTACTGCTACATTATATAGATAATGAAACAGAGAAATAGTTAATATGTCAATGATGTATTCTTAAACATATAAAACTCAAATTCCTAACTAAATACTCAGCCCTCACAATTATGACTTTTTAACTTACGGATCGTTACTGACTTCCTCTTAATTGATATTACAATTTTCTTTACATTCTGTGGCAGCATTTGGCATTGTGGTTTTATTCAGAATGAATAACTCAAATATCTGATATCTTAATTTGGGGACATCTGTCACTCTAAGCTAGAACTGATCATTGAATTTTTAGCAACAAAATGTAGCTTATAGTGATCGAATGTAAAATAATCTCTGAAATAATTTAATCATTTTCTATAAATTATGTATTCATGTCAAAAAATATGCTATGTCAGCATGGACAGTATATAATAAACCTCTTTTTCTTATACATATTTACTACACAATAAAATGTATTACCCACAATTTTGTGTTGCAAGAATATACTTTTCCTCTTGTTAAATTGCAAGCAATTTTTAATCCTTCTTTAGTGAAACAAGATAAAATGGACCTTCCTCTTGGCTAATTCCCAAACATCCTGTACTTCCATTACTACATGTACGATGTTTGATCCAAAAATAAATATCTTATGAATATTGTCAATAATATTTCTATGATTTTTTCACCAACTTTCAAACCAGCACATTATTGAAGTTAACAATACTAATGGTTGACAAAAATGCCATCAGGGATTCACAAATAAATCACAGGTTAAGAGTCTTTTAATTAACTACACGTCTCCTTTTCTTCCAATTTTTAGATCACTGCTTTAGTCAGTCACTTTTACTGACAGGAATGCATTTTATTCCTCAGTTGTTTCATGTACAGGGATAGGCAAATGATTGAGAATCATTGCATTATTATACATTAAATAGAATTTCATATTTAGTAAAAATAAGTCACTCTCTTTTGATGCCATAATATTTAGACAATTTTCATAGACAAGAAAAGTCTACACAAATTATCTTTTCCCATTACAAAAGCTGGTCACATGGACAAAATAATTCTTTTTATTCATTCTTGGCCTTCAAAGTTACCCTAAGCTCTTAGGAAAACGTAGATGTTGGAATTGTGTATTAAGAATTGAGTATGGGAGGGCGGAGCAAGATGGCCGAATAGGAACAGCTCCAGTCTCCAACTCCCAGCGCCAGCGACACAGAAGACCAGTGATTTCTGCATTTTCAACTGAGGTACTCGGTTCATCTCACTAGAGTGTGCCGAACAATCGGTGCTGGTCAGCTGCTGCAGCCCGACCAGCGAGAGCTGAAGCAGGGCGAGGTATCGCCTCACCTGGGAAGCGCAAGGGGAAAGGGAATCCCTTTTCCTAGCCAGGGGAACTGAGACACACAACACCTGGAAAATCGGGTAACTCCCACCCCAATACTGCGCTTTAAGCAAACAGGCACAACTGGAGATAATATCCCACACGTGGCCGGGAGGGTCCCACGCCCACGGAGCCTCCCTCATTGCTAGCACAGCAGTCTGCCATCCCGCAGCAAGGCAGCAGCCAGGCTGGGGGAGGGGCGCCCGCCATTGCTGAGGCTTAAGTAGGTAAACAAAGCTGCTGGGAAGCTCGAACTGAGCGGAGCTCACAGCAGCTCAAGGAAACCTGCCTGTCTCTGTAGACTCCACCTCTGGGGACAGGGCACAGATAACTACAAAAGCAGCAGAAAGCTCTGCAGACGCAAATGACTCTGTCTGACAGCTTTGAAGAGAGCAGTGGATCTCCCAACACGGAGGTTGAGATCTGAGAAGGGACACTCCCTACTCAAGTGGGTCCCTGACCCCTGAGTAGCCTAACTGGGAGACATCCCCCACTAGGGGCAGTCTGACACCCCACACCTCACAGGGTGGATGGAGTACACCCCTGAGAGGAAGCTTCCAAAGCAAGAATCAGACAGGTACACTCGCTGTTCAGAAATATTCTATCTTCTGCAGCCTCTGCTGCTGACACCCAGGCAAACAGGGTCTGGAGTGGACCTCAAGCAATCTCCAACAGACCTACAGCTGAGAGTCCTGACTGTTAGAAGGAACACTATCAAACAGGAAGGACACCTACACCAAAACCCCATCAGTACATCACCATCATCAAAGACCAGAGGCAGATAAAACCACAAAGATGGGGAAAAAGCAGGGCAGAAAAGCTGGAAATTCAAAAAATAAGAGCGCATCTCCCCCAGCAAAGGAGCGCAGCTCATCGCCAGCAACGGATCAAAGCTTGACGGAGAATGACTTCGACGAGATGAGAGAAGGCTTCAGTCCATCAAACTTCTCAGAGCTAAAGGAGGAATTACGTACCCAGCGCAAAGAAACTAAAAATCTTGAAAAAAAAAGTGGAAGAATTGATGGCTAGAGTAATTAATGCAGAGAAGGTCCTCAACGAAATGAAAGAGATGAAAACCATGACACGAGAAATACGTGACAAATGCACAAGCTTCAGTAACCGACTCGATCAACTGGAAGAAAGAGTATCAGCAATTGAGGATCAAATGAATGAAATGAAGCGAGAAGAGAAACCAAAAGAAAAAAGAAGAAAAAGAAATGAACAAAGCCTGCAAGAAGTATGGGATTATGTAAAAAGACCAAATCTACGTCTGATTGGGGTGCCTGAAAGTGAGGGGGAAAATGGAACCAAGTTGGAAAACACTCTTCAGGATATCATCCAGGAGAACTTCCCCAACCTAGTAGGGCAGGCCAACATTCAAATCCAGGAAATACAGAGAATGCCACAAAGATACTCCTCGAGAAGAGCAACTCCAAGACACATAATTGCCAGATTCACCAAAGTTGAAATGAAGGAAAAAATCTTAAGGGCAGCCAGAGAGAAAGGTCGGGTTACCCACAAAGGGAAGCCCATCAGACTAACAGCAGATCTCTCGGCAGAAACTCTACAAGCCAGAAGAGAGTGGGGGCCAATATTCAACATTCTTAAAGAAAAGAATTTTCAACCCAGAATTTCATATCCAGCCAAGCTAAGTTTCATAAGTGAAGGAGAAATAAAATCCTTTATAGATAAGCAAATGCTTAGAGATTTTGTCACCACTAGGCCTGCCTTACAAGAGACCTTGAAGGAAGCACTCAACATGGAAAGGAACAACTGGTACCAGCCATTGCAAAAACATGCCAAAATGTAAAGACCATCGAGGCTAGGAAGAAACTGCATCAACTAACGAGCAAAATAACCAGTTAATATCATAATGGCAGGATCAAGTTCACACATAACAATATTAAACTTAAATGTAAATGGACTAAATGCTCCAATTAAAAGACATAGACTGGCAAACTGGATAAAGTGTCAAGACCCATCAGTCTGCTGTATTCAGGAGACCCATCTCACATGCAGAGACATACATAGGCTCAAAATAAAGGGATGGAGGAAGATTTACCAAGCAAATGGAGAACAAAAGAAAGCAGGGGTTGCAATACTAGTCTCTGATAAAATAGACTTTAAACCATCAAAGATCAAAAGAGACAAAGAAGGCCATTACATAATGGTAAAGGGATCAATTCAACAGGAAGAACTAACTATCCTAAATATATATGCACCCAATACAGGAGCACCCAGATTCATAAAGCAGGTCCTTAGAGACTTACAAAGAGACTTAGACGCCCATACAATAATAATGGGAGACTTCAACACTCCACTGTCAACATTAGACAGATCAACGAGACAGAAAGGTAACAAGGATATCCAGGAATTGAACTCATCTCTGCAGCAAGCAGACCTAATAGACATCTATAGAACTCTCCACCCCAAATCAACAGAATATACATTCTTCTCAGCACCACATTGCACTTATTCCAAAATTGACCACATAATTGGAAGTAAAGCACTCCTCAGCAAATGTACAAGAACAGAAATTATAACAAACTGTCTCTCAGACCACAGTGCAATCAAACTAGAACTCAGGACTAAGAAACTCAATCAAAACTGCTCAACTACATGGAAACTGAACAACCTGCTCCTGAATGACTACTGGGTACATCATGAAATGAAGGCAGAAATAAAGATGTTCTTTGAAACCAATGAGAACAAAGATACAACATACCAGAATCTCTGGGACACATTTAAAGCAGTGTGTAGGGGGAAATTTATAGCACTAAATGCCCACAAGAGAAAGCAGGAAAGATCTAAAATTGACACTCTAACATCACAATTAAAAGAACTAGAGAAGCAAGAGCAAACACACTCTAAAGCTAGCAGAAGGCAAGAAATAACTAAGATCAGAGCAGAACTGAAGGAGATAGAGACACAAAAAACCCTCCAAAAAATCAATGAATCCAGGAGTTGTCTTTTTGAAAAGATCAACAAAATTGACAGACCGCTAGCAAGACTAATAAAGAAGAAAAGAGAGAAGAATCAAATCGACGCAATTAAAAATGATAAAGGGGATATCACCACCGACCCCACAGAAATACAAACTACCATCAGAGAATACTATAAACACCTCTACGCAAATAAACTGGAAAATCTAGAAGAAATTGATAATTTCCTGGACACTTACACTCTTCCAAGACTAAACCAGGAAGAAGTTGAATCCCTGAATAGACCAATAGCAGGCTCTGAAATTGAGGCAATAATTAATAGCCTACCAACCAAAAAAAGTCCAGGACCAGATGGATTCACAGCTGAATTCTACCAGAGGTACAAGGAGGAGCTGGTACCATTCCTTCTGAAACTATTCCAATCAATAGAAAAAGAGGGAATCCTCCCTAACTCATTTTTTGAGGCCAACATCATCCTGATACCAAAGCCTGGCAGAGACACAACAAAAAAAGAGAATTTTAGACCAATATCCCTGATGAACATCGATGCAAAAATCCTCAATAAAATACTGGCAAACCGGATTCAGCAACACATCAAAAAGCTTATCCACCATGATCAAGTGGGCTTCATCCCTGGGATGCAAGGCCAGTTCAACATTCGCAAATCAATAAACATAATCCAGCATATAAACAGAACCAAAGAAAAGAACCACATGATTATCTCAATAGATGCAGAAAACGCTTTTGACAAAATTCAACAGCCCTTCATGCTAAAAACGCTCAATAAATTCGGTATTGATGGAACGTACCGCAAAATAATAAGAGCTATTTATGACACACCCACAGCCAATATCATACTGAATGGGCAAAAACTGTAAAAATTCCCTTTGAAAACTGGCACAAGACAGGGATGCCCTCTCTCACCACTCCTATTCAACATACTGTTGGAAGTTCTGGCTAGGGCAATCAGGCAAGAGAAAGAAATCAAGGGTATTCAGTTAGGAAAAGAAGAAGTCAAATTGTCCCTCTTTGCAGATGACATGATTGTAAATTTAGAAAACCCCATCATCTCAGCCCAAAATCTCCTTAAGCTGATAAGCAACTTCAGCAAAGTTTCAGGATACAAAATTAATGTGCAAAAATCACAAGCATTCTTATACACCAGTAACAGACAAACAGAGAGCCAAATCATGAATGAACTTCCATTCACAATTGCTTCAAAGAGAATAAAATACCTAGGAATCCAACTTACAAGGGATGTAAAGGACCACTTCAAGGAGAACTACAAACCACTGCTCAGTGAAATTAAAGAGGACACAAACAAATGGAAGAACATACCATGCTCATGGATAGGAAAAATCAATATCGTGAAAATGGCCATACTGCCCAAGGTTATTTATAGATTCAATGCCATCCCCATCAAGCTACCAATGAGTTTCTTCACAGAATTGGAAAGAACTGCTTTAAAGTTCATATGGAACCAAAATAGACCCCGCATTGCCAAGACAATCCTAAGTCAAAAGAACAAAGCTGGAGGCATCATGCTACCGGACTTCAAACTATACTACAAGGCTACAGTAACCAAAACAGCATGGTACTGGTACCAAAACAGAGATATAGACCAATGGAACAGAACAGAGTCCTCAGAAATAATACCACACATCTACAGCCATCTGATCTTTGACAAACCTGAGAGAAACAAGAAATGGGGAAAGGATTCCCTATTTAATAAATGGTGCTGGGAAAATTGGCTAGCCATAAGTAGAAAGCTGAAACTGGATCCTTTCCTTACTCCTTATATGAAAATTAAGTCAAGATGGATTAGAGACTTAAATGTTAGACCTAATACCATAAAAAGCCTAGAGGAAAACCTAGGTAGTACCATTCAGGACATAGGCATGGGCAAAGACTTCATGTCTAAAACACCAAAAGCAACGGCAGCAAAAGCCAAAATTGACAAATGGTATCTAATTAAACTAAAAAGCTTCTGCACAGTAAAAGGAACTACCATCAGAGTGAACAGGCAACCTGCAGAATGGGAGAAAATTTTTGCAATCTACTCATCTGACAAAGGGCTAATATCCAGAACCTACAAAGAACTCAAACAAATTTACAAGAAAAAAACAAACAACCCCATCAAAAAGTGGGCAAAGTATATGAACAGACATTTCTCAAAAGAAGACATTCATACAGCCAACAGACACATGAAAAAATGCTCATCATCACTGGCCATCAGAGAAATGCAAATCAAAACCACAATGAGATACCATCTCACACCAGTTAGAATGGCAATCATTCAAAAGTCAGGAAACAACAGGTGCTGGAGAGGATGTGGAGAAATAGGAACACTTTTACACTGTTGGTGGGATTGTAAACTAGTTCAACCATTATGGAAAACAGTATGGCGATTCCTCAAGGATCTAGAACTAGATGTACCATATGACCCAGCCATCCCATTACTGGGGATATACCCAAAGGATTATAAATCATGCTGCTATAAAGACACATGCACACGTATGTTCATTGCGGCACTATTCACCATAGCAAAGACTTGGAATCAACCCAAATGTCCATCAGTGACAGACTGGATTAAGAAAATGTGGCACATATACACCATGGAATACTATGCAGCCATCAAAAAGGATGAGTTTGTGTCCTTTGTAGGGACATGGATGCAGCTGGAAACCATCATTCTTAGCAAACTATCACAAGAACAGAAAACCAAACACCGCATGTTCTCACTCATAGGTGGGAACTGAACAACGAGATCACTTGGACTCGGAAAGGGGGACATCACACATCGGGGCCTATTATGGGGAAGGAGGAGGGGGGAGGGATTGAACTTGGAGTTATACCTGATGTAAATGACGAGTATTTGGGTGCTGACGAGTTGATGGGTGCAGCACAGCAACATGGCACAAGTATACATATGTAACAAACCTGCACGTTATGCACATGTACCCTAGAACTTAAAGTATAATAATAATAATAAAATAATAATAATAATAATAATAAAGAATTGAGTATGGTCAAAATGTTATTATTGAATTAACATTGGACATACACATAGAAGGCACAGTGTGAGAACAAAATCTTCATTTTCCATTGACAATGATGTAAAGTTTTCATGGCCCATATTTGGAGAAATACTGTCATGGAAACTGCATACGTCTTTGGATTAATACTGTTTGGTTTTGTACCCTGAGTCTGCCACTTTTTCAGATAAGCCAATTCAGGCATTACTTAGTGTTGCTAAGTCTCAGTTAATTCAACCAGAAGCCAGGAATAATACGCTTTCTATTTCACAGAGTTGCAGTGAGGATGCATTGAGGTTATGCATGCAAAACATTGGCCCAGAGACTGGTACTAGGAGAGAGATTGATTAAGTTCTCTTGTCATCAATATCACCATCATCAAAGGATAAACATGGTAAAACTCCATATTAAAAATATTTAAGATATGAGAGATACAGTGGATCACGGCGGACAGGAGGCAGGACTAGACTGTGACTCCGGACAGAGCAGTATGCAGAGGCTTGCAATGTGAATTTTAGCTCCATATTGACTGCAAGAACGAACCAGCAATCCTGAGAGGACCCACAGACACTCTGAAGGAAGCAGACTGCTCCTACAAGACCAGGGAAACACCCCAAATACTGTGAGTGCCCCAACTGCAGAAGTGGGAAAGAGAGACCCTCCTTTCACACACACACACCCACCGGAGAAGCTGAAGGTCTGTTTGTTGGAGACGTTCCCGACTTTACCTGGAGTTGAGTCAAGTTAGAGAGCGGAGCTGATTGAAATACAGGGATGGAGGAGGCAGCAGGGAGGCCCTGAAAGCTCACTGAATCCCCGCAGCCCATTCCTGCCTGGCACCACAGGAATCCATCAAGAGGGTGGCCAGAGGAGCAGGGGGTAAAACCCCACCGGGAGAAGGACCTCCCCACCTGAACTTTGTAACAATTTGAGCAGGGAGAGAAGCCTCCTGGCCAGAGCGCAGGGGAGGGTGTGAATCCGGCTTGCAGACTTCACAGGTGGGGGAAGAACTGAAGCCCTTTTCTTTTGCAGCTGGGAGGCAGAAAGCCTCGGACAAGTTTTTAAGCCCACCCTCCGCCTGTAAACAGGCTGTGGGTGGCACCGTGGGAATGAGACCATCCCTTTGGTTTGCGTGGGAGCTAGGTGAGGCCTGTGACTGCGGGCTTTTTCCTCTTCCCCGACAACCTGCATGACTCAGCAGGAGCAGTGGTAATCCTCCTAGGAACACAACTCTGGTGACCTGGGAATCTCACTCCATCCCCACAGCAGCCACAGCAAGACTCGCCCAAGGAGAGTCTGAACTCAGACACAACCTAGCCCTGTCCCAACCTGATGGTCCTTCCAGTACCCTGTAATGGAAGACAAAGGACATATAATCTTATGAGTTCTAGGGCCCTGCCCACTGCTGGTCCCTTTCCACATTACTACAGCTCATGCTTTCTGGAATGCACCACCTCCTGGCAAGAGGTCAACCAGCACAAAAATAGAGCATTAAACCACCAAAGCTAAGAACCCTCAAGGAGCCAGCACCCTCTGCCACCACCACCAGTACAGGTGCTGGTATCCACAACTGAGAAACCCATAGACAGTTCACATCACAGGACTCTGTGCAGAAATCCTCAGCATCAGCCAGGAGCTGGGTAGGCTTGCTGGGTAGCTAGACTCAGAAGAGAGAACACCATCACTGCAGTTTGACTCATGGGAAGCCGCATCCATAGGAAAAGGGGGAGAGTACAACAAGGGGACACCCGTGAGACAAAAAAAATCTGAACAACAGCCTTCAGCCCTAGACCTTCCCTCTGACAGAGCCTACCCAAATGGGAAGACACCAGAAAACCAACCGTGGTAATATGATAAAATAAGGATCGTCAGCACACCCCAGAAATCACTCTAGTTCACCAGAAATGAATACAAAGCAGGAAGAAATCCCTGACATACCTGAAAAAACAATTCAGGAGGTTAGTGATTAAGCTAATCAGGGAGGCACCAGAGAAAGGTGAAGGCCGGTACAAGGAAATCCAAAAAATGATACAAGAAGTGAAGAGAGAAATAGTGAATGAAATAGATAGCTTAGAGAAAAAAATTCAACAATTCAGGTAACTTTGGACACAATTTTAGAAATGCAAATTGCTTTGGAAAGTCTCAGCAATATAATTGAACAAGTAGAAGAAAGAAATTCAGAGCTCAAAGACAAGGTCTTTGAACTAACCTAATCTAAGGAAGACAAAGAAAAATGAATAAGAAAACATGAACAAAGTCTCCAAGAAATGTGGGTTTATGTTAAATGACCATACTTAAGAATAATCGGTGTACCTGAGGAAGAAGAGAATTCTAAAAGCTTGGAAAGCATATTTGGGGGAATAATCAAGGAAAACTTCCCAGGTCTTATGAGAGACCTAGATAGCCAAATACAAGAAGCACAAAGAACGCCTGGGAAATTCATCACAAAAAGATCTTCACTTAGACACATTGCCATCCATCAGGTTATCCAAAGTTAAGAAGAAGGAAAGAATCTTAAGAGCTGTAAGACAGAAGCACCAGGTAACCTATAAAGGAAAACCTATCAGATTAACAGCAGACTTCTCAGCAGAAACTCTACAAGTTAGAAGGGACTGGGGCCCTATCTTCAATCTCCTCAAACAAAACAATCTTCAGCCAATAATTTGGTATCCAGCAAAACTAGGTATCATATATGAAGGAAAGACACAGTCATTTTCAGACAAATGAAAACTGAGAGAATTCTCCATTTCCAAGCCACCCCACTAACAGAACTGCTAAAAAGAGCGCTAAATCTTCAAACAAATCCTGGAAACACCTCAAAACAGAATCTCCTTAAAGCATAAAGCACACAGGACCTATATATATAAAAAAATACAAGTTAAAAGGCCAAAGTAAAAAAAACAAAAAAGCAAACAATGAAGGCAACAAAAAGCATGATGAATGCAACGGTACCCCACATTTCAATACTAACATTTAATATAAATGACCTAAATGCTCCACTTCAAAGATACAGAACTGTAGAATGGTTAAGAACTCACTAACCAACTAGTTGCTGCATTTAGGAGGCTCACCTAACATATAAGGACTCATATAAACTTAAAGTAAGGGGGTAGAAAAAGGCATTTCATGCAATTGGATACTGAAAGTGAAGAAAGGGTAGCTATTCTTATATCAGGCAAAACAAACTTTAGAACAACAGTGGTTAAAAGAGACAAAGAGGGACATTACATCATGGTAAAAGGCCTTGTCCAATAGCAAAATATCACAATCCTAAACATATGTGCACCTAACACTGGAACTCCCAAATTTATAAAACAGTTACTAACAGACCTAAGGAATGATATAGACAGCAACACAAAAATAGTAGGAGACTTCAATACTCCACCGACAGTATTAGAGAGGTCATCAAGACAGAAAGTCAACAACAACAACAACAAAAAACAATGGATTTAAACTATATCTTGGAACAAATGGGCTTAACAGATATAGACAGAATGCTTCATCCAATACCTGCAGAATGCCCATTCTATTCAACAGCCCATGGAACTTTCTCCAAGATAGACCATATGACAGGCCATAAAATGAGCCTCAATAAATTTAAGAAATTTGGAATTATATCAAGCACTCTTTCACACCACGGTGGAATAAAACTGGAAATCAAATCCAAAAGGAACCCTCAAAACCATGTAAATACATGGAAATTAAATAACCTGCTCTTGCATAAGCATTGGGTCAAAAATGAAATCAAGATAGAAATTAAAAAATTATTTGAGCTGAATGACAATAATGACACAACCTGTCAACACCCCTGGGACATAGCTAAGACAGTGCTAAAAGGAAAATTCATAGCCTTAAATGTCTACATCAAAAAGTCTGAAAGAGCACAAACAGACAATCTAAGGTCATGTCTCAAGGAACTAGAGAAACAAGAACAAACCAAACCCAAACCCAGCAGAACAAAGGCAATAACCAAGATCAGAGCAGAGAGAAACAAAATTGAAACAAACAAACAAAGAAACAAGCAAAAAGTACAAAAGATAAATGAAACAAAAAGCTGGTTCTTTGAAAAAATAAATAAGATTAATAGACCATTAGCAAGATACTGAAAGTGAAGAAGGGGTAGCTATTCTTATATCAGGCGAAACAAACTTTAGAACAACAGTGGTTAAACGAGATAAAGAGGGACGTTACATAATGGTAAAAGGCAAAAATGAAATCAAGATGGAAATTAAAAAATTATTTGAGCTGAATGACAATAATGACACAACCTGTCAACACCCCTGGGATACAGCTAAGGCAGTGCTAAAAGGAAAGTTCATAGCCTTAAATGCCTACATCGAAAAGTCTGAAAGAGCACAAACAGACAATCTAAGGTCGCACCTCAAGGAACTAGAGAAACAAGAACAAACCAAACCCAAACCCAGCAGAATAAAGGCAATAACCAAAATCAGAGCAGAGAGAAACAAAATTGAAACAAACAAAAAGTGCAAAAGATAGATGAAACAAAAAGATGTTTGTTGAAAAGGGTGTCCTTTCTTATTATATTAGGCAAAGAAAAAAATAGAGAAATTCCAAATAACCTCACTGAGATACGAAACGAGATATTACAACCGACACCACTGAAATACAAAAGATCATTCAAGGCTACTATGAACAGCTTTACACATATAAACTAGAAAACCTAGAAGAGATTGATAAATTCCTGGAAAAATACAACCCTCCTAGCTTAAATCAGAAACAATTAGATACCCTGAACAGACCAATACCAACCAGCGAGATTGAAATTGTAATTAAAAAATTACCAACAACAAAAAAAATCCAGGACCAGATGGATTCACAGCAGAATTCTACCAGAAATTCAAAGAATTGATACCAATTTTTTTGACAATATTCCCCAAGAGAGAGAAGAAGGAACCCTCCCTAATTAATTCTGTGAAGCCACAATCACCTTAATACCAAAACCAGGAAAGAACACAACCAAAAAAGAAAAATATAGACTAATATCCTTGATGAACATAGACACTAAAATCATTAACAAAATAATAGCTAACTGAATCTAACAACATATCAAAAAGACAATCCACCATGGTCAATGGGTTTCATGATAGGGATACAGGGATGGTTTAACACACACAAATAAATAAATGTGATTCACCACATCAACAGAATTAAAAACAAAAATCACACAATCATCTCAATAGATGCAGAAAAAGCATTCAATAAAATCCAGCATCACTTTATGATCAAAACCCTCAGCAAAATGGGCATACAAGGGTTATACCTTAATGTAATAAAAGCCATCTATTACAAACCCACAGCCAAAAAAGTACAGAATGGGGAAAAGTTAAAAGCATTCCCCGCCCCCCGGGAATGGGAACAAAGCAAGGATGTCCTCTCTCACCCTTCTCTTCAACGTAGTACTGCAACCCTTAGTCAGAGCAATCAGACAAGAGAAAGAAACAAACGGCATCCAAATCAGTAAAGAGGAAGTCAAACTGTCCCTGTTTGCTGATGATATCTTCATTTACATTGAAAACCCTAAGGACTCCTCCAGAAAGCTCCTAGAATGGATAAAAGAATTCAGCAAAGTTTCCAGATATGAGATTAATGTTCATAAATCAGTAGCTCTTCTTTTTTTTTTTTTTTTTTTTTTTGAGACGGAGTCTGGCTCTGTCACCCAGGCTGGAGTACAGTGGCGCGATCTGGGCTCACTGCAAGCTCCGCCTCCCGGGTTTACGCCATTCTCCTGCCTCAGCCTCCCGAATAGCTGGGACTACAGGCGCCCGCCACCTCGCCCGGCTAGTTTTTTGTATTTTTTAGTAGAGACGGGGTTTCACCGTGTTAGCCAGGATGGTCTCGATCTCCTGACCTCGTGATCCGCCCGTCTCGGCCTCCCAAAGTGCTGGGATTACAGGCTTGAGCCACCGCGCCCGGCCGAATCAGTAGCTCTTCTATATGCCAACAATGACCAAGCAGTGAATCAAATCAAGAACTAAATCACTTTTATAATAGCTGGAAAAAAAAATACTTATGAATATACAAAACAAAGGAGTCAAAAGACCTCTACAAGGAAGACTACAAAACACTACTAAAAGAAATCATAGATGACACAGAAAAATGGAAACATGTCCCATGCTCATGAATGGGTAGAATCAATATTGTGAAAATGACCTTACTGCCAAAAGCAATCTACAAATTAAATGGAATCACCATCAAAATACCACCATAATTCTTCACAGAGTTAGAAAAAACAATTCTAAAATTCATCTAGAACCAAAAAAGAGCCCACATAGCCAAAGTAGGACTACACAAAAAGAACAAATCTGGAGGCATCACACTACCTGATTTCAAACTATACTATAAGGTGGATGGTCACCAAAACAGTGTGGCACTGACATAAAAATAGGCACATAGTCCAATGGAACAGAATGGAGAACCCAGAAAAAAAAAAAAACAAATACTTACAGCCAACTGATCTTTGATGAAGGAAACAAAAATATGAAGAAAGGACACCCTTTTTAACAAATGGTGCTGGGATAATTGGCTAACCACATGTGGGAGAATGAAACTGGATCCTCATCTCTCACCTTGTACAAAAAATCAACTCAAGATAGATTAAGGACTTAAACCTAACACCTGAAACTATAAAAATTCTGGAAGGTAACATTGGAAAAACCCTTCTAGACAATGGCTTAGGCAAAGATTTCATGACCAAAAAAAACCCAAAAGCAATTGCAATAAAAACAAGATAAATAGCTGGGACTTAATTAAACTAAAGAGCTTTTGCAAAGCAGAAGGAAGAGTCAGCAGAGTAAACAGACAACCCACAGAGTGGAAGAAAATCTTCACAATCTATAAATCTGACAAAGGACTAATATCCAGAATCTACAGCAAACTCAAACAAATCAGTAAGAAAAAAAAAAATCAATCCCATTGAAAAATGGGCTAAGGACACGAATAGACATTTCTCAAAAGAAGATACACAAATGGCCAACAAACATATGAAAAAAATGCTCAACATCACTACTGATCAAGGAAATGCAAATCAAAACCACAAGGCAATACCACCTTACACCTGTAAGAATGGCCATAATCAAAAAAATCAAAAAACAGTAGATGTTGGTGTGGACGGTTCTACACTGCTGGTGGAAATGTAAACTAGTACAGCCATTGTGGAAAACAGTGTGGAGATTCCTTAAAGAACTAAAAGTAGAACTACCATTTGATCCAGCAATCCCACTATTGAGTATCTACCCCGAGAAAAAGAAGTCATTATTCAAAAAAGATACTTGCATAGGCATGTTTATAGCAGCACGATTCAAAATAGCAAAATTGTGGAACCAACCCAAATGCCCATCAATCAACGAGTGGATAAAGAAACTCTGTTATGGATATATGATAGAATACTACTCAGCCATAACAGGAATGAACTAACAACATTTGCAATGATCTGGATGAGATTACAGACTATTATTCTAAGTGAAGCAACTCAGGAATGGAAAACTAAACATTGTATATTCTCACTGAAATGTGGGAGCTAAGTAACGAGGACACAAAGGCATAAGAATGATACAATGGACTTTGGGGACTTGTGGTGAAGAGTGGGAAGGGGCAAGGGATAAAACAACAAATATGGTGCAGTACATACTCCTTGGTGATGGGTTCACCAGGTTCCACAAATCTCCACTAAAGAACTTACTCATGTAACCAAATACCACCTATACCCCAACAACTTATGGAAAAAAATATTTTTAAGATAAGAAATTTCTCCTAATGTTTACTATTTATTTGATAATATACTATTTAAAATTTTTTAAATTTTCATATTATTTACAATTACACTTGCTTTATTTGAGTTTTGTTTGGGGTAGATTATTTTATTTCCCTGAGACATGAAATCTTTAAAGATTTTGTTTCCCTAAGACATGAAATCTTTAAAGCTATTGTACTAAGTCAATTTGCATTTGATAGTGACAGAAGGCAGGCAAATGCCTAGGCAGAGAGAGGAGTACCTGGTGTAACCCTAGTCCAAGCCAAATACAGCTTGAAGCCTGAAAGCCAAGCTAAAAGTTAAATCCTCAGACCTGACTGAGAATTTGTCCTCCTGTTTGGTGTGCTTTCCTCTGATTCATTTCCACCCTTCATCTATTTTAAATATACCTGTCTTCTCCTAATTGGTTTTCTACACTGTCATGATCACCTCTGAGTGGCGTTTTCACTTTAGTCTTTTTGCATATTCGCAAACCAATCAGCATGCACTCCCTATCCTGTACCTATAAGAGCCCAGATTCTACCAGTAGAGAGAAGATGACCTGACTTTGGATAAGAGACAATTCGGTGAAGACAATCTGCCCTTCCTATCCCCTCTCCAGCTCCCCTCTCTGCTGAGGGCCATTTTCACTGCTCAGAAAATTCTCCACCTTCACCACCCTTCAACCATCCACGTTACCTTCTTCTTGGACACTGACAGTAGCTTGGGACCCATTAAGTCTGGGTACACAGAAAGGCTGTCACATCGGCCCTTTTCCCTTGCCTGTGGAGGGTAGCCACCTCATGTGATGAGGCAAGGGGTTAACTGAGCTGCTAACACATTGCTGTCCATGGATGGCAGAACTAAGGGAGCACTGCAACACAACGTCCGGGGCTTTGGTGTCATGAGCACCCTCCCTTGGGTGCCACTGCATTCCCCCAGAGGCTACAGGCCTGGTCTGGCTGGGGGACCCACACAGAGCTTGTTCCTGTATTGGTGCCTGGATCCCACACCTGCTCACTCATGTGCTTTCTCCTATGAGGGGTTGAGCCCATGGGCTGAGTAGGAGGGCGCCCCTCCACTAAGTTCAGTAAAGGGGCTGAGAAAAATCCTGCATCACATTTTTATAAATGTTGCAGATTGCTAAGCTATTTTAGGAGAGGAAAAAATGACATATTAATGACATATAATTAATAAATATTAATTATAACTATCTGGAAAAATCCAGCTGAAATATCTAAGATGAGTGAGCAACTTATCTTCTTAAGTAAATTTATATTTCCTTTCTTATGATAAAAGTGAACACTCCAAGACTGGTAGAAGTTCTTCTACAAAGAGGACCCACATATATAGCTCTTTACTATCCTGTTATGCCACACATGAGGCCATTGAAAATTTAAAGAGGTACTCTGCTAACTTAACTGTCTATGTCCAGCAATTTCATCCAACAATAAGGAAAAAGCCATCTGAAACACCTAACTTAAACATAGATCGCAGGGGAAATCTTTTGCCTTCAAATCAACAATGGGCAAATGGATGTTAAAGATTGATGTTTCATCCAGGGATATTAAAAGTAGGTGTTGTATTGCTTCTAGGGGTTTGATTAAATGTTCTAGGCGTTCCACCCATTTTTTTTCACTTTTAGAGCATTTATTTTCACAACACATTCCCATAAGTTAGTACTCTTAAGGCAGAAGTAAGACCTACACTCCCACTTTCCCATGTGATTTGTGTGAAGAGATGGTTTTTGAACTACACCCGAGCCTGGAAATCCTGATATTCTTCTAAATTGGGTTTTCCACTACTTACATTTTAATCCTATGCCCTCAAAAATCATATTCTGTAAAAGACACTAGAGGCATCCTGAGGTCATGGAACAGTTTGATTGCCTGTTGGTTTTATGCTATATACATTGGTCAAAACTCATTGAACTATACAGTTAAGATCATGCATAAATGCCCCATACATAAATCTTCTTCAATTGAAAAAAAAATGGGTTGTGCTGGTATTGTTTATTTGCATTTTAAGATATGTCATCTATTTTATTAACAGAGACATAAACATGTGCTCACTTCTTCTAGCTAAATCAAAATGAATTAAGCTTGAAGTCTGGAATATGTGGCATCATTTTCACCTAGGAGAAGCATTTTACTATTACAAGAATGAGATTGACAAGAAATTTCAGCACAAAATGATATAGCCATCTTAATTACTAGGGGTTCGGATTTCTTGTATTATCTTGGGACCAATGTCTGCTTTAATTTCCAAAGAGCGTCTAGAGCTTAAAGAGGCCTAATAAACATTTTACATCACCTGAATGTTTCTAACAAATTGAGAAAAAAGGTAAAAAAGTACAAAATGTCAGTTTTATAAGGCTACCTTAATTGATAGAGTTAAGTGAGACCATGTGGGCTTCGTATCTCCTGAGCTTCCATCCAGGCCTGGCAGAACTCAGTTGGGGAAGAGCTTAAGTCTGAAGAGCAAGTGCTCCTGTTTTGTTTTCTGTTTCACACTGGTTTGAGATGGAGATGGAAGAATAAATAAAATCCCCAGTGTTTATATTTTTTTGGTAGATTAGCTCTGTCAAATAGAAAAATGCATACCAATAGATTTTGTCCAACAACCAGGTAATTGCTTACATCTGTGTAGATAAAAATAAGAAGTGGAGAAAGGGAAAAGAGTTTAGGGAACATTAAAATCTGAAGGCTGGAGGTGGGTCATTTCCCATTTAAAAATAATTAAAAGTCATATACTGAAAATATGTGAAATTAGAATATGATTTTAGGCATCACCGGCCTCTGTCCTTGACTTGATGTTATACAGATCACTATCATCAGATTTTAGTGACCTGCAAATACATCAAAATTGTCCTTTGCTGACTTAGATTTTGTTTTATGTTCATATACTACAAAAACATCAATATAAAAAATTAAATTTTCAAGCACATTCATCAGGTACTGCTTGGTTAAAAGGCAAAGGTATTTGTCAATCCCTGAAAATTATTTCCCAGATCATATTCCAGCAGTATCACCTGCTGGAATTAGGGGCAACTACAAGGTCAGGAGATTTCTGTATGTTTGATAGGATTATTACAGCTTGGAGGTCAGAAAGAGTAGGAAAGAAATCAGTCACAGGGTAGGACACTGAAGCCTGCTTGTAGGTGCAGCATCTTACCAGCAAAATTTCCAGGCCTCCTGTTACCTGTCTAAACACTCCAATAGTTTCTTATTTCACTCAGGGTAAAAGCCAAAGTTTTGTTAATGTCCTAGAAGGTCCTACATGATAAGGTCTTTTGTTACTTGTCTGTTCTCATCTATAACTACGTACCCCTTGTTAAGTCTCATCTAGAAAACTTACTTCTTTTTTATTCCTCAGATACAGCAGATGTGACTCCACCTGAGGACACATCTGTATAGCTTATACCTTTACTTTCTTCAATAATTTGTTTAAATGTCACTCTCTCAGTGATGCCTATCTTATAATTAACTCAATGCTTCTGAAACCCCTTGCCCTGTTAGTTGTTTTCCATGGGACTTATCAACTGTCATTATTTAATGTACATATTTATTATAGGAGAGTCTGATTCCCTTGACTAAAATGCTAGATTCCACAAAATAAAGTGTTTCCATCTCTTTTATTGACTGCTATATTTGAGGAATGAACGAGTAGCCTCACATTGGATGACTAAAGCAGAGGGCATTCAGGATTTCTTGATGCTGTAGGAAACATCTTCTGTCTGCCACGGTCTGTTATACTCCTGACATGTGCAGCCAGCTCACCACGTGGCAAGCATTATCTTCAAGAACAACATCCTTCTTAGGGATCTTCCCAGAATAATACTCCAAAGACCTTACTGCTTAGCTGTCTCTTTGATGCTTATCTATATGCCTCAGGACCAAACCTCAGTTCCTGGTCCCTTCATGTTGAGGATTGCTTTGGCCTACCATTGAACTGCTTGCCCTTCCATCTAAGTCTCCATATTGCATCCTTGCTCACCATTCACCAGAATCACCTCCACCATCCTTCCTAATGGAGGAGGAGCAGCCTGCAGCCTGCTTCACATACATTTACACCTTTAAAATATGCAGCCTTCAGGGTATCAATTTGCCACCTACAATTTTGTACTTATAGCCACATCTGCATTTTTAAAAATATTCCAGATAAAACATGTAGAACATAAAGAGAAGAGTCTCCCTCCACCCCTGCCATCGTCTTCATTTTATCATCTTATTTTCTCTGTTCCTCAGTTGATTTTCCTCTGCTTTCTGTTGAGTTACTTTCTGCTTGCCTTGGGGTCTCTCTTCCCAGTCTCCTGTGGGCCTATTTCCCATGCCATGCCCTCTGTATTTTAAATTTCAGAAGCAGGTGTGGAGTGCAGGCATCTGAAACACATCATCTGCCAGCTAGGTACAGTGGTGAATACTGAGTGAAGGCCAGGGATGAAGCTGGGAAGGGGCTTGAAGCCAGGGCTGAACTGACTCATGCTGCTAAGCTGTGTAACAGAAGTCAAAGAGCCAAGAAAAAGAGCCAGATACAAAGTTTTCATCATATACAGGTTTTAATTCTGGGAACAAGAGTGATTTATTTTTAAATACTAGAGTCATCATTTGCTAGTGATGTTAAAACTTCAGAGAAAGTTTTATTTCTGCTGTTTTCATCTAGGACTGATAAAACCTGTTTTTATGGAATACATACACCCAACAAGCTTGAGTCTTCCCGAGGTTCACACCTTTGTGTAATAGTCTCCCTTTGATTGTGGACAGGAGGTGTAGCCTGCTTCTAATACATAGAATTTGGCAAAGGAAGGTGAAGAGATGTCACTCCTATGGATATATCATATTATGTAAGACTCCATCTTGCTTTCAGACTGGCTCTAGGGACACTCCTTAGTGGCTTGATGAAGTAAACAGACATGTTAGGAAACTCAACATGACAAGGAAGGTGCCACCTGCAGTAATTGGGGGCAACCTACAGCAGCTGTGGGTGAGCTCTATCCACTACCCAGTCTGAAGCTGGGGCACTTAGTCATACAATTGTGAAGAAAAATGAATCTTGCCAAAACTTTGAGTGAGCTTGAAAATAGATCCTTTCTCAGTCAAGCATCCAGATAAGAATGCAGCCCTGGCAGACCTATGCTGCAACCTTATGAAATGCTAGGCACACAAGAAAGCTCAGCTGAGCTCAGGCTCCTGACCCACAGAAACTGTGAAATGATGAATCCTGGTTGTTTTAAGCCTTCTATTTTTTTGTTTGTGATAATTTGTTACCCAGCACGAGAGAACTAAGACCTAGTGGCTTCCCAATGACAAAAACAAAAACAACAAAAAAAAGAAAAAGACATTTTAAAGACATTAAAGGATACTGTCATATCAATAGACCCCACAGGAGCCCTGAATTTTATCAGATGAGATCATTTTTCCTACTATTCCAACAAAATTTGATTATACTAGGATTTAGCAACTGCCAGTTCCTAAACTAAGAGATGTTTTGGCCTTAGTGATCACACTTGAAAATTGAACCAGACCAATGAGATTTTCTTTATGCAGTTGGAACTTAAAAATGTCCTACGTGTCTCACAGGTTTTTAAAAAGAGCATAAAATTTGAAAGTGCGTGTGGATGTGTTTACTATAAAGTGTTGCTCTACCCACACATAAGATATTAATATTTCATTTTAATTATGACTTTCAAAATAAAATGTACCTAAATGTCAAGTGTAGCCAGCATGGATTTATAATTATCTCTTCCGGTTTGTGTTGATGTTTCCATGTTAGATGGATTTAAAAAAAGAAAAACCTTTGGTGATGTGTCCATTTATATTATTAAACACTCTCAAGTAAGAGCTTTTTAAATCTTAACGTTTTTTTCTGATGGAAGAGAAGACAGTATAGGGCTCCTGAATTTAGTAAAGTGCAAAAGTGTGCTAATAGCAGAATGGTGTAGAATGTAAAGAAAAATAAATTTGTTAAATCATTTGAAATGTTTGGAGCAGTGCCTGGAACAAAGAAAGTACTTGATATATGTTAGACAAGATTATTTTCATTTTGTTTATCACTCATTACCAGTGTCATTATTAGATATTTGGTGGGTGGGGATAGAGGTGAGTAAGAAGCAGTTCTCTACATTAAAGAGCTTGATAGGAAAGGCATAGTACTTTTAACAAAACAAACCAAAACAAAACAAAAAAAAACAAGTGATATGTGGTAAAGTTTACTTCAAAAAAGTCCACAAATAAATATTGAACTCAGGTCAATGATATGCATGCCAAAGTGTTTAGGGATAAAGTGTACTGAGGTCTGCAACTGACTTTGAAATGTATCAAAAAGCTAAGATGGATTGATAAGTAGATGGATGGATAGATATGGGATAAAACAAATATAGCAAAATAGTAATCGTAGAATCTAGGTGGTAGATATTAGGGTGTTTAGTATATAACTATTTCAACTTTTATATATGTTTGAGCCTTTTCATAATAAAAGGTTAAGAATAGCATAAAAAGAAATTTGTAATTTTATTATGGTTTGTCTTGATGGAAATCCAAAATCAGTTTACCTTAATAGCTTTCACATAGTGTATCTGATGTATTTATTGTTTTAAAATAATAATTATTTAGTAGTACCTATTATGGAAGATGGCAGGTGCCATTGCTAAAGTGGTGAATATTCTGAAATAACTTAAAGAGTGTAATTGGATTGTTTGTAACTCAAAGGATAAATGCTTGATGGGATGGATACCCCATTCTGTGCTTATTTCACATTGCAAGACTGCATCAAAACATCTCATGTACCCTATAAATATATACACCCACTATATACCCACAACATTAAAAAAAGGTTAAAAAAGTAAAAAAGGGGTGAATAGGCACAGTACCTTTTGTCAAATATTTCACACCTATGAAAATATTATATATTTTAAATATTTATGATTCAACCATGATTAAAACTAATGATCCAATTAAAGGCAAATATTTCAGCAATTAGTAAATGAGAAAATCCAGAAAGAAACTTTGATATTACATCTAAAACTGTAACATTACAGAAGACATTACAGTGGTCCCTCCATGTCAATATATGCAGAAGCCATGGATATACAGAATCAACTGTAAGAAACTTGCGGGGTTTTGGTATCTGCAAGAAGTCCTCGAATGAATCCCTTGAAGATACTGAAAGACGACTATATCCTTTTTTTAATAAAGAAAATAAATGTTAACAAATATCTGCATAGTTGTTGTCATCGTGAAAATCATCAGGAAGTTGAATTGTTTCGGATAATAAAATTGCTAAAGACCAATCCTAAATGATGAAAAGATTTCCTTTCATAGTTCCAGAAACTTTTGATTTAATAATTAGCCGGGCGTGTTGGCGGGCACCTGTAGTCCCAGCTACTTGGGAGGCTGAGGCAGGAGAATAGCGTGAAACCGGGAGGCGGAGCTTGCAGTGATCCCAAATGGCGCCACTGCACTCCAGCCTGGGCGACACAGCGAGACTCCGTCTAAAAAAAAAAAAAAAAAAAAAAAAAAAAAAAACTTTGAATATATAAATGCTTCTTACAGGGAACTAAATGCTAAATGTGTTGGAATTTTGTTATAGAAAATAATATTGATTCACTTAAATGAGTAAACTATGTTACAGGAAGTTGTCTGGATTGAAATATGAAAATACCAACAAGTCGCTCTGCGAGCAGAGGAAGGAGCCACCAAAAAATAGAGGAGTGGGTGATGTTCAGTTTTGTTTTGGAGAATGAGAATGAGCTGAAAATCAGAAAAGAAATAGCAGAAATAAGAACACAGAAGTGCAAAATAATTTTATATTAAGGGCTGATGTGTACCTTTATTGAAATTCTTCGTGTTAGGTATACTCAAGAAGACCCCTTTGAATATTTGTGGCACAAACCTCTTAGTTTATTACTTTTACTTAGTTTTAAGGTCCCTTCTCCTTTCTAAATTGTTTTAGGGTTATGATCCTACTTAAAGTATAACCAGCATGAAAAATTCTAGAAATTATAGATCCTTATTATCTAGAATCTATATAACATCTGAAACTTGTTATTGAACCCAAACAGACATCTCAGTCCATTTAATAGGGAAGTCATATACTCAGTATATTTTTAGAATATACTTTGTAATGGCAATTTCGTATATATTAAATTCTGTGAAGGGAGAGTGATGTGTAAGAAATACCATGAAAGGAAATGTATAAATACCCAAAGAGTTCCTTGAGCAATGGAAATAGAACATTGAAAGTGCAATGTAAACTGTAGTGTGAATGGCTAATTTTTTGTATCAACTTGGCTGGGCCATGGTGCCCAGATGTTTGATCAAACACTGTTCTGGATCTTTCTGTGAAAAAGTTTATGGGATGAGATTAACATTTAAATCACTGGACACCAAATAAGGCGGACGACCTTACTAATATGGGTGGGTCTCATTCAATCACTTGAAGGCCTGAATGGAACAAAGACTGACCTCTCCAGAGCAAGAAGGAATTCTGCCAGCACACTATCATTGAATACAGATTGCATCTCTTCCCTGAGACTCCAGTTTGGTGGCCAACCCTGCAAATTTTGGACATTCACTTCCAAAGGTACATGAGTTAATTCCTTAGAATAATTTTTTATCTCTCTGTCTACATGAGTGTGTGTGTGTGTGTGTGTATTCTATCCCTCTGACTAATACAACTGGTTTTGTAACAGTGAACATTTAATCACTGTGAATAATAATTTCCCATCTCTAAAATAAAGGAGTTTGACTAGCTGACTTCAAATTTCCTTGCATCCAGATTGTCTGTGAACTACAATTTTAGGTCATTTTCTCAACAAATTGTGATATAGCAAAGCTCGGATGCACTGCGTTTTATTTCCAGTGTTAATCACTTAAAATATGTTCTTTAGTTCTAAAGGACAATAATTATAATTACAAATAAATTGCAATAGGAAATTTTACATACAAATTAAGTAACCATATGTATTTACTATGTTTCTATGAAAACAAGTTTGTAACTATATGAGACTAACACAAATGTTTAGAGATGGAACATTTTTCTCAAAATATCACTTTGCTTATTTCTATGCATTTTTTCATGAACTGACCAGAACAACTGATACTTGGTTATCATTTTGGTTAAGAGTTATTACTTTGATTGGAATTAAATTTATTTTCAAAGGTTTTTCCATGTTTACAACGTTATTTTGCTTTGAATAGCTAATGATCTATGCAGAATGTTCATGCATATATCATCAAAAGCATTTACATAAAGACACAAAATAATTTATTTTTTCTGATAATCCATCCATGTTGGCAACTATGTTTTTTAAGCAGATGGCACTATGATAAATTATCCAATATGTAGGAATCATGACATGAATCTGGAAACTTTGCACAGATGCTTATAATGAGATGTTCATGATCACATACTACTTGTACATTCAGAGAATAACAGATCCTTCTGTTATGAAAGAAGCTTATGTGGTGAGTTTTTTTAGAAATGTTTAGTGGCACTGCTTTGGATGATGTATTCCCCAGTGAATATATTTATTATGTTTGGTGGTTTCAATCTTTGAGGTAAAATATGTTCAAGAGAAGATTTTGATGGAATGTATCAATTTAAAGTTTATTCATTTTATTTTAAAAGAAGCTGAAAATACCCTGGGCTTAAAGGTGTTTACAAAACACCTTTTGTTTTACAAACACCTTTTGTTTTGTAAATACCTTTAAGCCCAGGGTATTTTCTAGATCTCCATACAATTTTACTGTTTAACCACAGAGCTCTCCAGTCTATCATTTGAGAATAACTTCATTTCCTTACATGAAGAAAAATATTATTTCAAGTGAAAAATAAATGGTTATATTAAGATATATGAATTGAGGTGCTATACCAATTCTTCTCTAACTACAGGTTACAGAACAGGTAAAATGAACCATTGAGGAAAAAATAAAAGCTGTTATTCAAAGGAACAAGACTAATCAAACTGGAGTTGTCAAAGACTTTAGATAATATAAATAGAGAGCTAGTGACTTGGAATCTTGAGTGATAATTCCCAAGGAAGTCAAATAAATCACATATAATGTAAATACAAATAACTGGCAGAAACACAGATCATAATGGCATATTTCTCAGTTCTTTAATACTGAGATATTAAATCTCTAATATTTGAATGTCTGAGTCTCAATTCTGACATCAATGTTGTTTCTCTGATTTATGTATGGAGAAAGACACAAAGGTTCTAACATATTTTAGGTCCTAGCTTATTTATATTACTCTCTGTTTTGTGTATGTCTCTCATTTACCACTCTGCTTACAAAAACACACTTTCCAAAAACTCAGTGGAAGAAGATACGAGACCATGTCGAACATACACAAATATTTCTGAATGTTTTAATTTCATTGTATGCTTTGTATTTCGATATTACAAATAACTATTCTCACCTAGCTACGTATGTATTATACTGGCAGTCATTATTGAACTTTAAGACTACAAACCACAGCTGATGAATTATATGCCAATTTATGTGCCACCTATCTTTCAGTTTTACATTTCAAAACTGAATTACAAACACTTTTTACCTAGGCACATTTGAGAGTTGCTTCAAGTGTTTTGATGTCTCCATTTTATTAAAATTTCAATATATCTGGAACTTTTATTGAAATAAATGACAGCATTCAAAACTAAAATTTAATAATTGTATGATATTTTGATTATTCTTATGTGGTCCTAAGTTGTCATATTTTTCTCATTAAGAAAAATATAATACACATTTTTTTAACCATACCTTTGTAAATGTACCATGCAAAACAAATCGATACAAAAATGTGGACACTGTGTTTTTCTTCCTTCAATTTGTACTTCACATTAAATATACCCTGGTTTAGGAAAATTTTTTAAACATATAGGTAAATTTATAAGGGTATGACTTAAATAGACGTAGAGAGAATGAATAGTTTTTCCCTATATTTCCTTTTTTTCTTTTGCTTATCTATTTACTTTTACATTTTTTTTAATTGTTGAGAATTGTATTTAGTGTCTATAAGAAAACTACAGAACCATCCATGAATAATGAGGACAACAGTTTTTAAAATGTGATCAGAGATGCCTCTATTTCCCAAGGACCCTTTCAGGGTTTTCATAAAGTCAAACTCTTTTCCTAATACTGAGACCTTGTTTGCCTTTTCACATTTATTATCTGAATAATGTATAGTGAAGTTTTCCAGAGGCTGTACATGTGGTATCATAACAGATTGAACTTACAAGTGGATATGAGAGTCCAGCTGTCTTTTATTAAGGTAGATAGTTAAAAGAATTTTCAAAAATATGAAACAATGATACTCTTACGATTATACTGTTTGCTGATCTGAAAAAGAGTTATTTTATATAAAAATGTATTTATGTTAACACATAAGTGTACTACTGAATTAAATAAATTAATTCTTAAGTTTTTGAAAAAATTTTCAAAGGTCTAATTTTTAAAGTCATGTAGCTTATGCTTTTTATTGTTGTTTGGCAAAGTTTTCATCAACAATTTCCTGCAGGTTGCCTGTGAATCATCCCATGGAAGTGATTCTCACACATGCTTTTTTTTTTAAAAGGTCTATCAAAGCAATATGCTTTAATAATAGGTATAATTTATATTTTAAAAATATTTAAAATCCTCAATAATTTTTAAATATGTAAAGGTGTCCAAAATCTCAAAACTTTGAAAACTTCCGTGCTAGATTAATCTACAATTCCAGAGATTACTGCCATTTTCTCTATGAATATGAAAACTTCAAATGACTAGGATCTCATGTTTTTTTTGTCTTATCCTACTCAGTGAAAATATATTAAGAATTTTAATAATCAAATTATTGTACTAAGCATTGGGGCTAAAAGGGTCTGTAAAACCCCATGTCTATATCAGAAAAAAATAGTGTCCTGGAGCTATTATACGCTAATCAATAAAGGGGTGTTACCCGCTTGTGGTACTGTAGCATGTTTCTGACACAAAACATTGTTTACTGAATAGTGCTTTCAGTATTTTTTATGTTAATTATTTTGCCTTAGCTATTCTTTAGCAGAAATGATAGCACTAAGTCAAAGTTATTGCCTTCCTACACCTAAGATCCCAGTGCTCGAGTTGCGCAAGTTCCAGGGTGCATCTGGGCTATATATGCTGCCTCAAGGAAATTTAACATAGCAGGAATATAAAAAGAAGAAGAAAAGCCCTTACAATATAGGCTTTTCAAGGGTCTGTTTTAAAGTCAAGTTTTGATTTATAAAATTTAGCTTTTGTAAGAGAATAAAATTGTATTAATTTGCTTTCACACTGCTGATAAAGACATACCTGAGACTGGGCAGCATACAAGGGAAAGAGGTCTAATAGAGAACTGACAGTTCCACATGACTGGGGAAGCCTCACAACCATGGTGGAAAAATGAAAGGCATGTCTCACGTGGCAGCAGACAAGAGAAGAAGGAGGCTTGTGCAGGAAAACTCACTCTTATAATGACCATCAGATCTCGTGAGACTTACTGCTACAAGAACAGCATGGGAAAGACCTGCTGCCATGATTCAGTTACCTCCCACCAGGTCCCTTCCACAACATGTAGGAATTCAAGGTGAGATTTGGGTGGGGACACAGACAAACCATATCAAAAATATTCTCGAAAAGCAAAAGAGAAGTCCTTTTAAATGGCAGGACATATGTTTATCTCACATCAATAATTGGAGAAATGAGGTAAAGATGTGAAGCTTAGCCCCTAGAAGATATACCTCATCTGGCCTGAAATAGAGTTTAGAAGAAGACAATGAAACCTGCAATAGTGAGGGCTGAAACTTACAGTGACCATGTGTCAAGAAGCAAATACAGCATCATAAGCCTGGCCAGCATGAGCCCTACCACTCTCACTGAGCACCACGGAAGGTAAGCCAAGGCTTGAAGTGTACCAGTTCTCACATGAGCACATGCCTTACATAAGTTGGTTTGAGAAGTCATGTAGCTTATGCTTTTTATTGTTGTTCGGCAAGGTCTTCATCAACAATTTCCAGCAGGTTGCCTGTGAATCATCCCATGGAAGTGATTCTCACACATGCTGCGAGATTTTTCTGAGCTTTATTCAAAATTGCCAATGTGGACACTTCAATATTTACTTCTTGCACAATTGTAGGCCCTTTGAACATCAGAAGAGAATTCACGAACTTACAGTGATACACACAGGAAAGACCTTAGTGATTGCACTATGGAGTCCAGTCCCAGATCTGTTATTCATAAGGACTTATATCCACACCACAGAATCATTACCAATCCCTAGAATAAAAACCAGAAGCCTAGTTATTTGAGCTCAAGGTCATTATCTTTTAGGAAAACAAACATATATACATGCATACCAAGGAAGAAACAGGTTATTCAGGGAAAGTAAGAAGAAAAAGAGGGAATTATAAAATAACCTGTAAATCTTCTTTCTAGGACTCTGAACTGTCAACATATTGAGCCTCTTTTCAGGTACAGAATGAACATACCCAGAGCAACATCTTAAGCTCTAAGTGTTGTGGCCTAGAGAATATTTGAAAGGGGTGGGATTTATTGGAAAAGACCAGAGCCAATATGAAGGCCAGAAAGAAAATTTTCAGCTGGAAATGTGGACACGATGCCACTTTTGCGAAGTGGGAAGTCAGAGAAGAATATCACACTGAGTTTTGTTACTGTTTAAGATATGAGGACATCTCCATCACTCTTGAGCCAGATGCCATTGTGAGTTACAACAGGATAATGATGCACAGTTGCTCAAAGAAAGCGCTGCCTGTGCTGGTGGCAAAGCTACTAATGAAGAAAATGTAAATTCATGGGCCCATCTCAGCCCTATAGAATCAGAGACTCTGAGGATGGAGGTCAGCAATATGCTTTAATTTGCCCATTAGGTGATTCTGAGGCACAATTACTGTTTTAGGGTAGTACTGTTTTAAGTACTACTGTTTTAGGGAAAGGCATACTTCCCTCTAGTGTTCATATGGGATAATACAAGTTAGGTTCCAGATTTTATATAGCCAAATTTTGAGAAATGGCAAGTGGGTAGAACAATCAAGTTTGATAATATTCAGCTTTCAACTTCTAGGATTAAATGGCACACTTATGTAAGAGTACTTGTATTTTCCAGTAGGGAAAGTCTTACTGAGGTAGAATGAAATCGAGATTATATTTTGTAGATTAAAGCAATAGAATTCTATTCCTAATAAACTGGGTTGTACCCCGGCTTCCATACCTATTGAAATAATGGCATGCTTTGTATTAGAGCAAGGTCAAATACAGCCTAAATAAAGTATTTATCGTTCAACTTTTACTTTTAAGTTAGATGTCTTTTTTCATTTTCAGAAAGATAATAGGTGTTGTTAATTTTCCCCCTACATTTTAGAAATTTCATTTCAAATATCTAGATGGAACTTAAAAATCTGAGCATGGCTCTTTCCAAAGCCAAAGTATATAGAGGACATAATAGATAAATGATATCATGGCAGCTTTACTGTGCCTTAGAAAGGAAATAAATGTTTGAACAGTGCTAGGAATATAAATATCCAGATACTTAAGGTCTTGAGATCTCTGATAAGGACCCAGGCCCCAAGCCTTCAATTGAGAAAAGATAAAATAAATCCAAGGTTGGGAAAGGGGTGAGCTGAAAGAGACTTTATCCCTGAGGTATGTGATAACCAAGAAGACTAGAAATAGCGCCTGACATGCACCTGCAGAAGGAATGGCAAAAACGGTCTCACAAGGATCTCTCAGCTTGCTTGAGGCATGCAAGAGCTGCAGAAATTCTTCATTTTCTCTTGGATATGTGGCAATACCAGGAAGACCTGTGACCTGTAAGACACCCTAAATTAGAATCAGAGAAGAACATAATCAGATAAACCTGTGATCTGGGACTGGCGGGGGGAGTGGCCGGGGGGCTACACAGTCATCCTCAGTGAATGCCAGCCTGATAATCTAGAACCAGTCAGAACTACGGGCACACCTGCAGCCATCAGTTCAGGACTGATGGCCAGTGCAAAGGTCAGTGAGGACAAGATGATGTGTATGGATAATACCTTTGATAAAGACTAAAATGCTTCACACTGAAGCAAGGCACTGAACTTCAGAAAGTCATGGCAGAAAGAGACCCTTTGAAGCAGAAAATAGTTCTGATAATGTGTTTCAACTTTATATCGACAGAATATTTAAGTGAAAATAAAATAACTGTTTTAAATCAGAAGAGATCAAATTATGTTTTAAGAAGCAAGCGTAAGATCCACTCCTCTGCCACCACCATCAGCAAGAAAGTGTGTTCTGAGAGACAGTGAGGTCGGTTATGGACAATAAATTTACATTTGCTGAGTTACAATTATAACTCAACACCGAAGGCGCCATGATCCACGGAGCTGTCTTTTCCAATAATCTTCTTAGGTCTTCCAAGTAACTCTTCTTTTACTTGGAAGTGAGGCACTTTGGTAACATTTCAGATGAGTAGATCAATTTTCTGTCCAAAGCAATATTATATTTGAACTTAAGTAAATGCACATTCTTTATCAGGAACAATAGTTATCAGCAATTCATGCACTGCATAAAAGCAGCAATAAACTGTATTTGTTGAAATGGAATTTCTGCTATCATACTAGCATCTCTTCAAATAAATTTGAGAAGCTACAATAATCAAGAAGCTTCTAAGGAATATTATTTTTGAAAATCAATAGGACTTATTTACCACAGCTAAGTTGAGTAACCTGGCATGTGTGTTTTTCAGCATTGACATCCATTCCAGGCCATCAGATATATTGCACAGCCAAGATTTGAGTGCAAACAATCCAAGATATGCTACATAAAGTGATGCCAAATGTGATAATAAATGTCTTCTACAAAAACAAGGCTTACTCATAAAAGCCATTCTTTGTGAACAGATAACTCATGCTGACAGCTTGTGAATTCCAGAATTCTTTAGGCAGTTTTTCTACTGCTTTTCTCTCCAGCCCAAGTTTGTAATGTTAACTGATCAGCACAAAAAGATAGTTAAGAATGCATTTTTAAAACAGAGTTTAGATAATTTGGTGTTTGCAATAGCATACAACAAAGAGCTTTGATATGTTATATTATCTTCTACATGTGTAGACCAGTACAGAAATCTAAGCATTAAAAAAAGATTCTAGCAAAGCATGAATATGCATATAATTGTTTGTTGCTTTATCCTTAGACAAAAGTTTCCAAAGAGTATATGTTTTAAAATGCAGCCATAAATCTACTTAAAGTGCTTCTTTATTCAGGCTTGCAAACATAGCATTGTCTTTGTCAATTTATCTGTCATCTGTTCTGATAAGTGACATTGTTCTTGAGTAGTAATCAATTGATGTCTCCGTGCCATCTGGCATTCTGTTGCTAAGCACAGCTGCAACACTGTAAGGTGAAGTGTGAGTGGCAAGAAGCAGGGTTTATGTTCATCACTATGTAACATTCCAGACTACACAGTCAATAAATCCTTTCTGTACCAGGCTGATACTATGAACTGCTTTATCTTAACAGGTGATGAAATGCCTTGGTAATTTAAGAAAATATGATGAAAAGTAATCATGCCAGTGAGATTTTGAAGATCTTTCTTTGTTTACAGAGTGATCTCCCAAAAAAAGGATACTGGTTTTTTTTTTCTCTTGAATATATATAAATCGTTAATAGCCATATCATTACACAAAAATATATTACTATGAGTTCATATTTGTTTTCACATAGAAATATGTTATAGTATTTATCATTGACTTCCTTTTACCATCAGTAGGGGCTTATGTAATTGGTCATTAAATATCTTAGAGTGAAAGCTTGCATTATTAATAATTATACAGAGAAAACAAGCATATACCGGAAGTCTCCCAGATAAATGTACTTCAAGTCTTCGATTACAGAAATTGAGCCCCATTAAATATTGTAAAATTTAAGTAAAAGCTTAAATTCTGATTAAAGTAGCTCTCAAAACACTGCTAATGATCTGCCTCTAAAATGTCATAAATAATCAGCTGTTACTAAGATTGTGTGTGGTATATTAAAATTTTATACAAATCTTCCTCTAAGCAAAAACAGTAAGGTTTTGATTGGAGCCATGATTACCAATGCCTACGTGCACGTATACATTCCATGAAGTCTCCCTTTGCCATTGTATTTCATGACTACAACCATTGGCATAATCACCTTCGGTACGTGTCTAACTAATTCAGGAATGTCTTTCTGAATTTGATGTTCCAGATTTTCTTTTGCCTTCCTTAGATAAAAGAGATATGCTCAACCTGCAGATAAATTGCTTCAATGAGTGCATCCAGTTGAAATAAAGCTGGCTGAGAAAATACCCTGGGGAAAGGTACTGACAAATCCCTGTAGTAGATAACCACCTATAATAGATGAATGTCTTCAAAAAATATCCCCAGTGATAAGGAGCATTTTTTAAGTGTGCTTTCTCTTTTTAACAATGAAATTCTTAGAGAAAGAGGCACACTGTACATTGAAAGAAGTTTTAAGAAAAAGAATAGATACATTGTATACTTTGTTAATATAGTCAAACAAGTACCAAATTTTTATATAGTAGATATTATGTGCCAGGAAATTAGCAAGGTGAATTTTATCTTTGTAAATTCACAAAATCAAACAAAATTAGGTACCTTTTATAAATTCAAATATAGGATTGTGATATAAGAAAATTAACATGTAAGCAACCATAAGGTATTTACTCTAAGTGCATCCATTTTGTTTTCTGTGACTACCTACCCCAGCCTTTTCAGATGTTTAATTGACTTAAGCACTGAGTATAACTAAGCTTAAAAATATGCCTATTTTTTTAGGCAGATGAAAAGGAGGAAAATAGAAATAAGACTAATCACTATTGGCACTACAATTTGTGCTTTGGGAAACAGAATATGCTTAGCAATAAAAATAAAAATATTGGCAGGGTGCAGTGGCTCACACCTGTAATCTCAGCACTTTGGGAGGCCAAGGCAGGCAGATAACCTGAGGTCAGGAGTTCGAGACAAGCCTGGCTAACATGGTTAAATCCCAGCTCTGCTAAAAATACAAAATTAGCTGGGTGTGGAGGTATGCACCTGTAATCCCAGCTACTCGAGAGGCTGAGGCAGGAGAATCACTTGAACCCAGGAGGTGGAGGTTGCAGTGAGCTGAGATCATGCCACTGCACTCCTGCCTGGGCAACAGAGTGAGACTCCATCTCCAAAAAAAATAATAAAAATATTTTTCTGGTCATATATTTGCAAATTATTGCCAATTAGTGAAAAGTTAACTAAAGACATACAAAAATACATAGGATATAAACCATATTTTAAAATATATCATAATTGTTTTACATTAACTTTTAGGCACATGGATAAAGAAATTGAGAGATACCCATTTTACTTATAAGAAGACACTTTTCCTTAATTAATGAAATTAACTGATGGAACTTTTAAAAATACTACACAATGGTAAATATTAATAGTTTTCTATACTATGCAAATTTGGCTTTTTCCTTACTAACAAAATACAAATTATATTCAGTGTTGCAATATGGCAGACTAAAAACACCTTCACTTTTTAGTTTCCTTTCATGGTCATGTACCTCCAGATTCCTTATGTAAGAAAAATAAAACCCATGCTGTCTTAAGCTAATATGAGTTGGCTTTCTGTTGTTTTTTTATAAGCCAAATTCTAATGGATGGATATACTATTATTATTATTATTTTTTAAATGACAGTTCATCTAGAAAAATATAAAGGTCCAAAGTCAAGAAACAACAGATGTTGGTGAAATTGCAGAGAAAAAGGAACACTTACATTGTTGGTGGGAGTTTAAATTAGTTCAACCATTGTGGAAGACAGTGTGGTGATTCCTCAAAGATCTAGAAGCAGAAATACCATTTGACCCACCAATCCCATTACTGGGTTTATACCCAAAGGAATATAAATTATTCTATTAGAAAGATACATGCATATGTATGTTCATTGCAGCACTATTCACAGTAGCAAAGACATAGAATCAACCCAAATGCCCATTAACGATAGATTGGATTAAGAAAATGTGGTATATATATACCATGGATCAGCATGCAGCCATAAAAAGAAATGATATCACGTCCTTTGCAGGGACATAAATGGAAATGGATACCATTATTCTCAGGAATCTAATGCAGGAACAGAAAATCAAACTGCATGGTCTCACTTATAAGTGGGAGCTGAGCAATGAGAATACATGGAACATGAACACATTGTGGGGGAACAACACACAGTGGGGCCTTTTGGGGGAGCAGGGGAAGGGTGAGCATCCAGAAGAATAGCTAATGGGTGCTGGGCTTAATAACTAGGTGATGAGTTGATCTGTGCCACAAGCCACTATGGCACACGTTTACCTATGTAACAAACCTGGACACACTGCACATGTACCCCAGAAATTAAAATAAAGGCTGAAAAAAAAAGTTCATGTTATATGGTTACAAAAAAAAAAACCCTCAACATAAAACATGCAAATCCAAATATAGTGTGATATATAAAGAAGAAAATATACAGTAATAGAACACAAAATGGAATCGACAAATTCCTATTTTATAGCATGAACATACTATATAAAGAAGGGAGAATAATGATTAAATTAAGCATATAAAGGTATTTCTACCTTTTAGTAACTTTAGTAATTTATAATTATTAATTCTCTATTTCACACTAGAGAGGGAAATAATCACATGCTACTATTTTAAATAAAAAACTATAATAGAAGAAAAATATATTAAGATTGAAACGGAGTGGAGTAATTTTTCAGAATATATAAATCTTATAAATGAATGTTCAAAGATAATTTTTAAATAATAAGTATACAATTATTAGAAAAAGATAATATCAAATGCGATTGGGAGTATACAATATAGGGATTTATTCATTCAATAATTATTTAATGAACATCAGAGTTGCACTGTTAGGGCTGAGCACTAGTGGGTGATGAACTGGACATGGTCCTTCTTCTCATTTTAAAACCCATAACTATGGAGAAAAAGACAAAACTGTTAATGAACATACAAATACATTAAAAATTCAAAATTTTCTATGGGCTGTGGTGAGGAGTCAAGCATCAACAAGTTCAATAAATAGTATAGATATATTACAAATATATTCTCTCTCCACATATAGCAACTATCCAAACATTATATTCATCCAACCAAATGCATATGCAGCGGTAAACAAAACAAAAATTAGTATGTACTTAAAATGTATTAAAAACACATCATGCCATTCCACATGTCGATGTTTTCTTTAAACTCTTTGGTATTGATGTTTATCTTCATTCTTGATTATTACATGCTATTCTACTTTGGACCATGAAAATTTGCCTAGTCATAATCTGGTCCTTATGTTTTTCACACATAGGTCTCATATTCATGCAGAAATATGTTTGTGTATGGTTTATAAAGTAGAAATTTAATCAAAATGCTTTCTATATGATGAACAATTGTTTCATTTCACTTATTACATAGGTCATGTTCTAATATCCCTCTAATATGCCATATAATATATCCTTATATACAACTGAGGATACAGAATCTCTATTCTCTTCTACAAAGTTATTTATCACTATCCAAATGCAATATATCCAAATGCTATATAATTTTAATCATTGAAGTGCATTATTAAATATATCAAATGAGACAAATTAATTTATCTTTATTTTTCTTCTCTAAAAATATATTGGCTATTTTGGGCTCATTACTTTTCATAACGTTTTAAGTGAATTTTTAGGTTTGTTAAAAATTTTGGAGGAAATTTTATTTGGAATTGTGTAACAAATAGAGACTGAACATCTTGCAGGCCTGAGATTTCTCATGTGTGAACAAGATATAGTTTCCTATTTGGGGGAGAAGAGGTCATCTGTTGATGAATTTAATAAAACTGTAAAATATTTATCATACAAAGTGTATATTTTGTTATATTTATTCCCAGATATTTGATAGGAATATTTCAAAGAACTCAGTTCTGCTTTTGGTGCTCCCATTGTCATTCCCCCATCTTCTGTTTTACTAATTTCTCTTCTCATTACTACAATTTCTAATGTGATATTTTCTCTTGGTTTTATTCATCATTCTTTTCTTTAGATCTTGCATGGGATTCTTCACCGTTTACAATTTTGTTTCTTTTCCAACAAGCATTTACATCTATCAATTTACTTTTAATAATAATATCTATTCAGGTGCAAGTTACAGTGGATTATATGCAGTATTTTTGTTATACATTATTTTGTAATATCAATTTGATTCTTCTTTTTAAATCCAGAAATAGTTTATAAGTGGTTTTCAATATGTATACTTCTGTGTTTTAGAAAGATGTGAAAATCATAAAATATCTATAGGATAAGAGATGGGGTAGGTGATAAACGAAACTTTTGGCAATATCATAACAAGACATCTGTGTATTACTCCATGTGATTTTTTCCCCAAAACTTAATGAAATAGGTAAGACAGAAATGCATATTCTCTCTTGAGATCTCATATTAGTCAAGGTTCTCCAGAGAAAGAAAACCAACAAGATATGTAGAGATGGAGAAGATGTAATTTGTTATGGAAACTGGTTTTCATGGTTATGGAGGCTAATTCCCACAATATGCTATCTGCATGCTAGAGAGCCAGGAAAGCTGTTGGTGTAATTCAGTCTAAATATGAAGGCCAGAGATCCAGAAGAACTGATCAATGGTGTAATTTCCAGTCCAAGATCAAAGGCTCGACAATTGAGTGGGGATGATATATGTCCAAGAATCAAGAACCAGGAGCAGAAGATGAGCAGAGGATGGGAAGATTAATGTCTCAGCTCAAGAAGAGAGAGAAAATTTGCTCTTTCTCTGTCTTCTTGTTCTCTAGGTGAGGCTTCAAGGGATTAGATGAAACCTGCCCATATTGGTGAGAGCTACTCAGTCTACTGATTCAAATGCTGATCTCTTCTGGACAGACCAAGAAAAAAAAGTTTTCCCAGCTATTAGGGCATTCATTTACTCAGTTAAGTCGACATAATCATCACACAGCTTTACATGCCTTTTCTGTGACTACTGATTTAAATTTACAAAGTTCATGTAGACATAGTTTTAACAATTTGTCCATAAAAATCAGTTAGATATGGTTGTCTATCTGCAGAAGAATACTTTGTGAGGCCTGCAAATAAGTTGTCCTTTCCAGTCATGTTTCTGGGGATTTGTAACACTAATCTATATGTTTTATGTCATGTTGATCATTTAAACAGAGCCAAAAATCTGACTTCAGAACAATGATGATACAGAAAACAGCTAAAGTACCATAATTGGGTTTAAAGAGGAAGTCAGGAATAAAACAGTTACTTGGAGGCAGTAAATTATACTAATGTTTTTTCATGGCCAGCAAAATAAGCTTCTATGTATTTAGAAATACACCCTGAGTAAATCTCTTTTTTATGATAAAATCATGCTGTGAATATAATCACCAAATATGAGCAGACTGAAAAACATTGTTAAGATACAGATTGTACTAAGACATATCAAGATTAATTATTATTTGCCTAATTATATTTAGTAATTGCAGTCATATACTAGCAATACAGTGTTTAGCTAAATGTCAGATTATTTGGCATTACATTGGTGATCCAGTTCCAAAACAAAGGTGAATCTCAGCACTTCACAATTTCGGTATTGTAGCTTTTGACTCCCCGCAAGAAATACGATTTAAATTTTGGCATTTACAAAGCTATTCTGAAATAATAAAATACAGTTTCACAAAAAAATAAAAAATAACAGAAAGACAGATATCTGGGAATGTTGCAAAGATGATAAAGGGAAAGAAGACCGAAGACAAACATTGAGACAGAGAAAAAAATCTGAGAAGACAGCACCAGATGACCCTGGTTTTGAAGGTGAGTCCCTGCTGTGGAGGGGACCACTGGTTTGCTCTCCTTTAACTCTCACGTCTGAAATGACTGCCTGGCTCCAAAATGTGATCTTATGATAATCAAATGTATTTTATAAGAAGCTTATTTTTACTTGGAAACTTTTCAAATTACAGAAATGAAGAAATTATATAAAATGGTACAATTTTCTACCTCAGAAACATAATAGCATAACAATTTTTAATTAATTAATATATTTAATATTCAGCTGCTTCATTGTATTAAATGAGACTGTACCATTTTTTCCCTGGAAGCCCAACTCTGGATACTTTTGTATCCACTGTCTCTGTAGCACATGTACACAAATACACACACACAGATACACAGAAACACAAAAACCCACATGCACATCTGCTCCAGAACTTTTAAAAAACAGTGTTGGTTTCTCCTAACAAGTTTGAAGATTCTCAGGAGAGAATTACACTTCACCACAAATATCTTTCTAGAAGTCTTTATTATGCATCTACGTTCCCAAAACTTCTATTCTTTAGGGTGGTTTCCCAAATTGCTCCTTTTTCTTTAATTTGTTATCTTTAGTCTTCCTCTCAATTTGTTTACTCCATTTCCCCTTAAAATCTTGTTGCCTCAGTTTCTTCAAACTCCAACTTCTCTTTTCTTCTTCTTCTTCTTTTTTTTTTTTTTTTTTTTTTTTTTGAGGGGGTGTCTCACTCTGTCGCCCAGACTGGAGTGGAGTGGCGCGATCTTGGATCACTGAAAGCTCCGCCTCCCGGGTTCACGCCATTCTCCTGCCTCAGCCTCGTGAGTAGCTGGCACTACAGGCGCCCGCCACCGCGCCCGGCTAATTTTTTGTATTTTTAATAGAGACCGGAGTTTCACTATATTAGCCGGGATGATCTCGATCTCCTGATCTCCTAATCTGCCCGCCTTGGCCTCCCAAAGTGCTGGCATTTTATTATTATTAACTTGCTTTGACATGAAGTTTATATCATTTCAATAATGAAAATTTGGCAGATCCATCTCTTCCTATTTTCTTAAATATATGCAAAATAAAAATAAATTGGTTCCATAATTTTGTATAAATATCTCTGCCAAATCATCTGAGCATAAAGTCTTAATTTCTATTCTTCCAAATCTTTCTGTGTGTGTGGTGTGTGTCTGTATACGTGCACACCACAATGAGATTATATTTTTCATAATGTTCTGCAAGCCACTTCTTCAAGAATTTTCACCTGTTATTTGTTTCTAAGCTAGTACCCCCAAATTATTTAAATTTCCAAAATTTATCCCCCAAGAAACCCATTTCCGGTCATGAACCACATACTGCATGTGATTACGTCTCTTGCATTTTGCCCAGGCTTTCATAGAACTTTACTTTCATTGTTTTGTTGAAATGACCAAGCCAGAATGTTCCACTTTCAGGAATTGTCTGGGTGCTCCATTGAGATACAATTTGTTTCTTTCTTTTGTTTTCTTTATTTCATATAAAGTGGAATTCATATCTAAATGTGATAATAAAAGACTCAAAGTTTTTAGATAGACTAGGTGATATTGTTTACCTAACATTTTACTGATTCTGCTATTTGTGACATTAAGATTTACCGTTTGCTTTAGTTATAAAATTTGGATTGTAATATGTGTGGTTTCTCAAGAACATCATCTATCCAGTTTTCCTTCAGTCATACATCTAGTGGTCTTAACACAATTGTTAATTCTTAACTGAATGAGTATATTCATCAAGTTTTGAAAATTTTTTTCTGCCGTGTTATTCCTTCTACATATATTAATTATCTTTCTTCTTTAAATTAGAGCTGTTCCATAATAACAGGGCTTTTCCTCTCAAATAGTCTTATATTCTATTACCAGATTGTTGATTGAATTCACTTATTATATTTACAGCTAGAGAGAAGGAAATGTTCATAGATCTTACCAGAGTGTGGAGGGATAAAGGACATCGGTACTGCAAATAACTGACATAATTCAGAAAAATTAATTTGTAAATGCACATATTTTATCTTATGTGTAAAGGAAGACATAATTGAAAATGGCTTAAAATATTAACACACGGTGAATCTGAGTAAATAGTATATACAAGTTGTTTGCACTGATTCGAAAATTTCCATAAATTTAAAATTGTACAGAAATAAAAAGTTACTTTTTAGGAAATGAATAAACACTTGAAATATGGGTGGTCACAGTTATAAGCAAATGAATTAAAAATAGTACATTTTTATCAAATGAAATGGCAAAAGAGAGAATATGTAACACTAAATTGTGTTTTGGGGCATGAGAACAACATACAGTTTCCTAGACAGCTGGTAAGAGTATAAATTGCTGATGTGTTGTGAAGGTAGTTGGTTGATATATCTTAGTCATAAAAGCATAGATACCTTTAGAAGAATTCTGATTTAAGTAATTCTTCCACAGAAAATAAGAAACATTTAAAAATATTTGTAATTATTAAGTCCATGTTTATGTTACTATTTCCAGGAAAAATTTAAAATAGTCTTCATATACAATAAAAGCAAGTTAGATAAATTATATTGTACCTATACACATAATTAATATATAGGCATATAAATGAAGTTAAAAAATATTTGGTAGCATTATTTTGGAAAAATTTAAGATAGGTTATATGAAAGTAGGCTACCAAAGACTATGTGTGATGTATTTTCAAATTAGCTTGAAGCAAAAGGTACAGTTGTGCATGAGAATAAGGAATAAAAAAAAGAAAAAGCATATATATATGGTAGCACAAAAATGTCCTTAGTATCCAGGCTCCAGGACTTTGCCTCTTAGTGTGTAGTTTGTGAATTTCCTCTATCAGCTTCACAGAGGACAGTAGGATAACGCTGTCCTCAAGTCTACTGAAACCAAAGTCCAGGGATGTGGCCTAGAAATCTGGATGTTTAAATAGCACTTTGATTAATTTGATAACATGCTACTTTGCAATTTTTCTGAGAGTGAGACTCCAAGAATAGTCAAGGGTTTGGGAAGAGTAAATTTAAGCCAATTGAGTAAATTAGGTGATAAACAAAGAAGCTTGCTGTTTTTCTCTCTTGGTTTATGTTTTAAAATAATGAGTTTCTCCTTTTATTTGCTCAAGCCCTGAACAATTTAGTTCAGAATTTTTTTTCTTACTTTGATTCTCCTGGCTTTGCCAATTCATGAAAATCCACTTGGCACCACATTTCCTTAGAAGCTGTTGCTTTTTCTTGATTTTATTTCTGTTCTTAGAATCTAATATTCTAGTGTCTAACCAAATTGTCTAACCAATTGTTGTTCCTGTAGATCTCTTTCCATAATTCCTTTACCCAAACTATCTGTATCTTCATGTAAAAAGCACCACAGACCTCCCATCACTCACTCTCCCTTAACCCCAAAATATCTATGTGTTATCCCTTGCAGATATCACTTCCTGCAAGGCCTTCCATATTAGTCGCCACAACATCACTAAAGAATTTTATTACCTATGACGCTGGACCTACTTCTAATATCTCTGGAGATATCCACCTTCAAACACCTGCCACATCCAGCTGTGAGGGTCTGGTCCCTGGGCTCCAGAGACATGTTCAGTCTGATTATAAAAACATTTCCCTTTTGTGCCAGAATTGTTGGAAAATTATTTCTATTCAACAGTCTGTGTAGGATTCCAGAAGACTTAATATATATATACATATATATATAAAAACATATATACACACACACACATATACACACATATATGTATATGTACTTTGTCCCCATCATATTTGGTTATTCCAATTCTGGGAAAATAAATTAAGAAAATAATTAAAAGATGCACTCAAATATCAATATACAAAATGCCTATTGTAATAACCCTTACATTAAAAAAGTCAGAAACTAACCTCACTATCTGTATGATTTGGAGCAAGTTACTTAAACCCTTTGTAGCTATATTTTCTCAACTGTAAAATAGGGATAATAATAGTGCTTATTTTAAAGGTAGTCATGAGCTTTAAATGAATTCATGTATTCAAAGTGGATAGAATAGTGCTTTCAAATAATATTTATTACCTAACATTATTATTATCATCATATAAATAACAAGAGATACAACGAACCATAATATGCCCATATGATAATATATCATACAGTAATCAAAATATTTGAATAGGAAATTAATATTATAAGATAAAAAGCAAGAAGAATGATAATAAGCCATTTGACTACTACTATATTTGTCTGTGTAACTATAACCACATACACATATTTTTAAAAATTGACTGGAATACACAAAATGATCTTTTCATTCTCTATGATATGTAAAATGTAGAAATATACTTTTCTGGTCTGGATGCAGTGGCTCACATCTGTAATCCCAGCGCTTTGGGAGGCTGAGGCGGGTGGAGCACCTGAGGTCAGGAATTCGACACCAGCCTGTCCAACATAGTGAAATCCTGTGTCTACTAAAAATACAAAAACTAGCGAGATGTGATGGTGGGTGCCTGTAATCTCAGCTACTCAGGAGGCTGAGGAAGGAGAATTGCTTGAACCCAGGAGGCAGAGGCTGCAGTGAGCCGAGATTGTGCCACTGCACTCCAGCCTGGGGGACAGAGTGAGACTCCTCTCAGGAAAAAAAAAAAAAAAAAAAAAAAAAATATATATATATATATATATATATATACACACACACACACACACACATATATGAATACACTTTTCTTTACATCCATATTTATTTCAGAGAACACAGTGCTACTGTAAAAAATGAATAAAATTAATATAAGTTTAGAGCACTTTTTTGGCATCAGTGTGCCTAAGGGAAACTAATGTGTAATACAGGATTAATGTTTTTCACACCATCTGAAATCTTACTGAATGCTGCTATCTAGAAAACAGTGGTAACTGAGTTACAATGGGACCGTAAAAGCAAAAAACCACTGTGACTGGCTAACTGAAAGTGATCACAGAGCCAAGACCATAATGATTGTCCTGCCCAGACTTCAGCATATATGGTTGCAAAATCTGAGCAGTATTAGTGCCGTGTCAAGTGTCTTGTGGTATTTCATCAGTGTCACTTACAAGGCATACTCAACATTTAACAGCAGGATCATTAACCATCCAGGTTGTGAGGTAATGGAATAGTGCTTGCCTACTAACCCTAAAACAAGCTCACTGTGTGTGACCTACATCCTTCCGCTGGATGTGTGTGAGAAAAGGATGACCTCACAGAAGCAAAGCAGCTGCTGTAAGTTGAGCCACAAGGAAGAAACTCCCAAGACAGGAAGAAGAAATGCTTTAGAGGTGCACTGAAATAATGAACTAATGTGGCATAGCTGTGAAATCATGTGAGGAAAAGAACTACAGCGGCAGTAACAGAAGATGGTTCTTTGAAGTAAAGACATTGAGCAGAAGAAAAATTGCCAACTTGTGTAATCAGTTGATGTTGCTAGTTAGCCAGTTTAAACATGCATTAAAGATAAAGATCTGCTTGAAACCAATTATTTTATTGTTTGGCTTCCTGTTTAAAGATGAAAATGAAATATGTGTATATATGTGACATATTTTTACCTAGCAGTGAGTAGATACAGAAAGAGTGTAAAATGCTCTGCTGAATTCACTAACATCACAAAACATTCCTTAATAATTGCCAGGTTTGATAGGCTGACTGTATGTTAACACAGGAAACAATGCAGTAGACTTGTGTTGGAGAGAAGAATTTTGACATTTGGATTTTTAAAAATCATGTATATTGAACCCATGAACTCTCATGTAGAACATCAGATTTACTATATTTTAAACAGAAATGCCATTACTATATAGATCATTGCAAATTTGTCAGTATACTTCCATTTTAAAAGCCTTTTCCTGCTTTAATTGATTTATTAATTAATTTATTTTCTTGAGACAGGATCTCACTCTGTTACCGAGAATGAAGTGCAGTGGCACAATCATGGCTTGTAGCCTCGACCTCCTAGGCTCAGGTGATCCTCTTACCTCACCCACCTCCCAAGTAACTGGGAATGCAGGCGTGCACCACCATGCCTGACCCATTTTCTTGTAGAAATGGAGTTTTGCTATGTTGCCCAGACTTGTCTAGAACTGCCAGACTGAAGCAATCCATCCACTTAGGCCTCCCAAAATGCTGGGATTACATTCGTGAACCACTGTGCTCCACCTCCTTTTTCTCCTTTTTAGATAGATTATGTATTCTGTACCTTTTGTGTAACTAAGTTGTTATTACATAAACTATATTCTAAATACATTATAAATTATGATCATGATAAATTGTGATCGTGATATTTATTATTGAGTCAATACTGCCTAAGTAACAATTTTCACAGAAAAGATAAGTTTAAAAGACCAAAATGGCTATTCTCTTGGAAGCATTTGATATGAAATAATAGACTAATACAGATTAAAATTCTGTTTCCCAGCAGGTACTAGTGGTACGAAATATAGTAAGCGTCTGACTTGTATAAACCTTGGCTTTCTCATCTGATGAGGTGGTTAATAATAATAACTCTCATATTTGTTGGAATAATATAAAAGATTTAATGTAAATTGTCAATTATAATGAATGGCATAAATTAGAATTACAACAAATGCCAATTATATTTGTTTGTTTGAAAATTTAACACTCTGTCAAAAGGCAAAAAAAGTGCTCACCTGCAAATATGCTTTCTGTTTACTCCATAGTGAGCCCAAAAGTAAGAGATTTAAAAGTGAAAGCTATCACTTACAGAAGATGCAGAATATACTGCATTGAGAAGATAGGGATTAAAGAGTTTATTAAAGGTTTTTTTTTTAATTTTCCTCAACATCATTTCAAGAAAGATGAGCGCCAAAGACATAAATATATTCCCCAGAGCATGTGCACTGCCAGTTGACAAATGTGTCTCTTTTATAGAGTTTGGTGAAGGTTATTCATTTTCTTTTTCCTGTCTTGACCAGAAAATTGTGGCTTCTCATCATATATGACTGCCTGCAGGGTCTTCTGAATAGGAAATTACCAATGCTGAAATTTGTATGACTTAAATACGTGTTGGAGTGTGGGGGTTGAAAGGAGATACATATCAGAGACATTCATTCAGTTAGTAGGACTAAGTTTTTGATTTGCATAGCTTATATATGGATAATTCTGTTTCTTATTTTCTCTTTTACTATCTTCTCTAGCTGCATAATTAGCACAGATTGAAGCTATAATGGATTTCGATAATAGCACTTCTTTAGAATGATATATACATCTTTAAATATTAAGACAAGCATAGGAAATATGTATATTCTAAAAAATAATTTTTTAAAAGTTTAGATAGTGTTAAAAGAAACATGCATTTTATGTTACATTTCAGATTATTTTAAAGAAGCTTCTATGTTTTTTTTGTTCATTCTTAGAAGAGTACCTGCAATTGTAAAGCATGAATCCTGTAATACTACTGTAAATGAATCACTATTGCATTCATACCATTAGCCTCTGAACAGATGTCAGAAAGTAAAGACTGGCTGCCTCTAGATCAAGTTGCTGCTGCCAACTCTCGCGAGCTTTGTCAGTAACAGTTGATTGCTACATTCAGTAACACTGAATGTCAGTGCAGTCCAATTTACAGGCTGGAGCAGCAGCTGCATCCTGCATTTCTCTGAAGTATTGCATGATTTTCACTCCTTGCAAAGTTTACCACCTTTGTTGCAGAGAATCGGGTAAGTTGCTCTGAATTTACACCGTCATATAGAGATCCAAGTTACTGTAAAGCTCATTCTGTGGGGTAAGAGTGATCTCTTCACGTGTTTGTTGTGTCCCTTTGGTGCTCTGTGGGGAACAGTTACTGAAGCTTGCAAATGGGACAGAGGAAGCGAGCCAGCAGGCACATGCATGAAATCTTCCTATTATTCAGGGAACGCAGACTTTGTTTATTTAACTGCTGAGAAAATAATGAATTTATTCAACTCTGTATAAAGGACCATAGCGCGTGTGGAATCACAGTGATATATATTCTAAGTGAGTTTCCTAAGAAAAAACATTTCATACTGGTTTACCCTTAAATGCATTGTTTATTGAATCTCTCTGTAAAAGTAATCTTCGACTAGTCTTACTTTGTTTTTGTTTTTTTTTTTCTTTTTAAGTGGGATACAGTTAATAGTTAACTTATTTTTTTGCTGAACTTTTCTCAGTCAACATTTTGTCACCTAAAACTGTAACAATAACAATTGACAAATGAAACATTGAAGTTTATTTTATGTAAAAAAAAAAAAACCTCTTTTCTAGTTTGATTTACGATGATTATGAACATGCCCCCTTTGCCCTTTTTGTTCACTTTTTATATGTTTGTTTAAATTGCGGCAAAATGTTTTACATTTGCTATTATTTTGCTATTATAGAAATAGTAAGCAAATATACCTTCTGCTCATCCTATAATCTTGTAAAACTATTATTTTGATAACATCAGTTCCACTTTAACAAGGGAATCAAATATTAAGGCTATAAAATGTATGAATGTTTAAAAGTAAACTGAAATGTGATTTCATTCTTTATGACTTCTATTTTTATATACTTTTATGAGTATGTCTTCTATGTTTTTATGAATATATTTCATGATAATAAACTCGATTAGGAGTTCCTGTCACTAGTCTGTGTAATACCTTTCTTAATATAAACTCATAGTTACAATAAATACAATGACAGTTTACTTATATAAATAGTTACTTTGTTTAAGGATAAGTCTGAGCTTTTAAGGTGTGGTTTTAACATTTGAATAAAAATCTTCAGAATTTTCTCTGGATATGAAATAAAGTAGCCTTTTGGATGCCAAATAAAATTTCTAATTGGATTATCAAAGTTCTGTTATATTCTCCTAATTTTTTTGGTTATCATTTGTTTGAAATGTCCCACTTTTTTAATTGTAAAAATATGTTTGGGATGTACTCCATATTTCAGTTTTATAAAATATAAGCTAATAGTAGCTAAATAAGTCACATGTTATCTATAAATTTGGTTCCTTCTTTGATTCATTTCTTGATAAGTGTAATGCATATTTATATTGTATATTATCTTCATTTCGATGGTTTCTTGCCAGCATCTGTTTACTCTTACCGAAATTAGACGGTCCCAGATGTTAAGAGAATTGTAATTGGATAGCAACCTAAGAGAAGATTTAATTTTCAAAGAAGACTCAAGAAATCTCTAACAAATGTTCAAATTATTCACACGATGAAGTTTGTGAATGTTCTTCCTAACTGAGGACAGATACACATCTTAAGTTTCTTATATCTAATGTAGTGTCTTCTGTATGTATACATGCCTAAAGCATAGCTGAAGAATCCCTGAAAGACAGTGATGTAGTCTATTTATAAACAGACTTCCTCAATTCCCCGCTTCACTTAGTCTGCAACAAAACAAGCTTTTAAGTTTGATATAAGATATTGTTGTTCTAATTTCATCAAATACATTTAATAGTGCTTGTTCTAGATCATATTAATATTACCTAGATGGCTCTTTCTCTAACATTTTAAGAGGGTTTATTTCCAAGTAGAAATAAATATTTATTTAATTGTAACTTTTTAAAAGATAGGGAAATTACTATATACACAGGGAAAATATTAGGAATATTTGCTTGACCATCCTTTAAAAATTCTTGGCTGGCCCATTATTTTGAAAATCTGTTTGATAGTCAAGTATCCCAAATAAAAGTTCTTTATACAAATTATTTTATCGTACTCATATCTTATAGTATAACATTTCGTATTTTTTCTTAATGTCAGCTAGGCAATTGTGATAGTACCTTCAAAATTGAACTAAAAATGCAAAAAAAAAAAAAAAAAGATTTGTCACCTTTTTTATTTGAAATTTATTGTTTTAACAGTTTAGCATTTTCAAAAATTGCCAGTAAATTTTCTCAATTCCAAACTAAAACTCAGTTCCTCCAAAACTCAGTTACCTCAAAAACTCAATTCTTCAAAAACTGTGATTTTCTCAATTCCAAACAAAAACTCCTGTCTTTATTTCCAATATTAAATACTATTTTGATAAGCAAATTGTTCTAAGGTCAGATATACAGCTGTAATTGTGAAAATGTGCCTCATTCTTTATGATAAACATATTATGTTCTCTTAGAATCATTTAATGAGGCAGTATCCAATTGCACCAGAATTTATTGAAAGAAAAATAAGGTTTTATTGAATATATTAATCATTAATAAAAAGTTTGAGATATAGACTCAATATTTTTGTTCTATTTTCATTTATTTCTCTTTTGATTGCTCAATTACATGATAAACATATTAAAATGTGTAAAATCTTTTAATGTCAAAACTACAGAGCAGCATGTTAGAATAGAGAATACCAGATTATAAAAAGGGCAAAGTGATGCTTATTTAAAAAATAAAGTACTGCAATTAAATATAAAAATATTAGCCTACAATACACTAACAGTAAGTATATAAACATCTGCATATTTTTACATTAAAGTACACACTAAATGTCATATAACACTCTGCAACAATACATATGAGTTGGCATTACACTGTCATTCTTGCAGTGAATATATGCTTACAAGGATTGTTTGGATTGTTACTAATTACTTTATTTGCAAGTTGATGACTCAGATATCATTACCAAAAAATTAAAGATTTTAATTCATATATTGTTATATAACAAGATTTACTCAGCACAAAATATAAATATAAACATACAACAAATTTTGTATTAAATCAAATTAAGTGACTTGGGAAGATATTACAACCATTTAGATGTTATAGCAACTATTTAACATAAACAATGAAACCACATTTCATAATTACACAAAACACAAATACAGTTTTGTAATAACTATAGTACTTGCTTTGCAATAAGATTATTAAACTGTTTATAGAACAAGTTTGAAAACTATCAGAGACCAAAATTTATTACAATTCGGAGTTTGCTTTCTAAAGACAAACTAATATTCAACTAAAATCAAGAAAAAAAACAGATGATTTTTGCATTAGACTTAGAAGAACATTGACTGAACTAGGCAAGAGGGAGAATGGATACAACCAGGGATGCTGCAATTAATTTATTAAATTGCAGCTTAGAATGAACAGTCCAATCAGCTTTGCACCTTATTCACTTTTTCTTCCTAGAGGATGTTTTCAAAAAAGAAAATAAAAAATCATACTAGCACTTTGTTTTTCTCCGGGTGCTCTCCTGCGTTTATTTGTGAGGAAGGGATTAGTGGTTATCAGAAAGAAAAAAGAACTGAAGCAGTAGTGCCTCTAAAACTTTGATTATGTCTGAAATGTTATTAGTGTCAGGTAATAGGAAACTTTAACTCATTGTTATATTTTATTTATTTACTATGATTTATGATACAGTCATACAATACACAATGATGTTTCAATCAATAATGGTGGTCTTATGCAATTATAATATAGTATTTTCACTGTACCTTTTCTGTGCATACATACACATACAGTTACCATTTTCTAACAATTGCCTACAGTATTCAGTATAGGAACATGTTGTACAGATTTGTAGCCTAGATGCAACAGCCTATACCATATAGCCTAAAAGTGTGGTAGGCTATAGCATCTAAGTTTACGTGAGTACACTTATAATATGTGCACAATGATAAAATCGCCTAACAATGCATTTCTGAGAATGTATCCCTCTCATTAAGTGGCATTTGACTGTACAACCAATTGCATTTATTATTATATAATAGTACCTAAATATCATGAATGTAGAAATGCTGTTAAAAATATATTTTAATTATGTTTTATTGATCTTAGCACACATCTAATTCTACCAAACAGAACTGAAAAAATAATAATCTTGTAGCTTGATTTTTTTTAAACCTTATTATTATAGCAGTCCTTTTATATGTAAATATATATGCATATACATATGGATATTGTTAAAATTAGATATAGATATAGATATAGATATATCCATTAAGTATCAAGCCCTGAACCAAATGCTCCAGACCATGAATTAATCAATTCAGATATTTATTGGGATAAAAAATACTTGTAGGTCACCAGATGTCCTATGACCATTGGTGAATTAGGCTGATTTGAAATATGATATCCTAGGTCTGGGACATAGACATTAGAATGGTTATTTATTCTCTTTGTTTTGAGAAATCTAAATTAAATAAAGAAAAAAACTAATACAAATGCTTAGTGTTTGTAGGATTCGTTCATTGGTTGTGTAGGTTGGATTGCAACTTGAGAAAAAATAAAGGGAAGACTTTGTACATTAATGGATCTTTGTTATTATTATGTGAATGAGAATCAGTATTTGCAATTGACTATTTTAGTTGGGTTTCTTTCAGTTACATAAACACTTTAGTTCTTTTATGGCCAGGCGTGGTGGCTCATCCTGTAATCCCAGCTCTTTGGGAGGCTGAGGCAGGCAGATCACTTGAGGTCAGGAGTTCGAGACCAGCCTGGCCAACATGGTGAAACCCCATCTCTACTAAAATACAAAAATTAGCTGGGAGTGGTGGCACACATCTGTAATCCCAGCTACTTGGGAGACTGAAGCAGAAGAATCGCTTGAGCCCAGGAGGTGGAAGTTGCAGTGAGCTGAGATCGTATCACTGCATTCTAGCTTGGCGACAGAGTGAGACTCCATCTCAAAAAAAAAAAAAAAAAAAGAGGCATTAGTTCTTTTAAATGATATTTGCATTACATTTTGCTGTCCCTTTTTGTCACAGTTCCCAAATCTGATTTTTAATTTCTTTCTTATTGAAAAGAAACTCATGTCTGCATTATGAATTTCTGATAAAACGTTGATCTCCCCAATAGTCTGTCATCCATTAAATATTGTTTAATATTTCATAAATGTCAAATACTTATGATTTTGTAGGTCACAAAGATTATTTTTGCTTCTGCCATGTGGCCCAATAGTTTCTAAGCTTCGATCCTGTAATTTCAGTCATTTTTTTCCACTATAAAAATGCAAGTAATTCTGACTGTGCTAACACATTTAGCTTCACTAGTTGCATATACTTTAATCTGTTAACAAATTGCTATAACAAATCTTAATACATAGTTGAGTAATACTGAGTATGTAGGGACTTGGATGCAGCTGGAATCCATCATTCTTAGCAAACTATCACAAGAACAGAAAACCAAACACCGCATGTTCTCACTCATAGGTGGGAACTGAACAATGAGATCACTCGGACTCAGGAAGGGGAACATCACACACCGGGGCCTATCATGGGGAGGGGGGAGGGGGGAGGGATTGCATTGGGAGTTATACCTGATGTAAATGACGAGTTGATGGGTGCAGCACAGCAACATGGCACAAGTATACATATGTAACAAACCTGCACGTTATGCACATGTACCCTACAACTTAAAGTATAATAATAATAAATAAATTAAAAAAAAAAAAAAAAATTCCTCTTAAGCCACAGTCTTCTCCCAGACATTACAATACTAGCCCCTGCTTCTCTCTATTGACATTATAAATGTTATACAGAGTCCCTCATGTTTATTAAATTTTAGGGAAATTACCTGGAATATATCCTCAGCCTTCACTTTTTATTTTTCCATAGCCCTTACCAGTGGTGGCATGTTTGTTAGCTTTCACAGTTTGTAGAATAATGGTGACTACCATATATTCGTTACTTAATATTCTATGAATAATTTGTCTAAATTATCTTCAGTTTATATACTAGAGGAAGATATCGTACAGAGGAAGATATCACTTGGCAAAAGGGACCACCGAAAAGACAAAGAAAACAGAAAAGGACAATAATGACAATCTATTGATCCTTAAAAATTCTTAACCTACTTAACAGTGCTGCCAAGAACCAGCCAGTCATGATATTTCAGAGAATATATGAACTTGTATTTTCTCCTCTTACCAAGGTAGAAATTATATCTGATGTAGGTAGACTACTGTTTACTCCTTTTTTGGTGGAACTGTACATATAGTCAGAAGTAATATTAAATTTGACTAGGACAAACATTCTACTAGCTCTTCCTTACAAAGCTTTAGCAATAAATATCCCCAAAATGAATATTTTTTATTTTCCATTCCACTATTTTTTTTTCTAAATTGAAAACTAAAATATCTCTTGTTTTCATAATTTGTAGAATTACTAACTACTGTATTTTAGATAATTATCATCAGTAAAGTATAATATGCTGTATGCAGAAGGCTTATAAAACATTATACTTACCTCTCTTTCAGAAATCAATATGCATAGCAAAGTCACAATCATATGCATCAGATTACTCTTTTGGTTTCTTTTGCTCTGCATGCTTATTGGAAAGTCACATACTGAAGATGACATCGTAATTGCAACAAAGAATGGAAAAGTCAGAGGGATGAACTTAACAGTTCTTGGTGGCACAGTAACAGCCTTTCTTGGAATTCCCTATGCACAGCCACCTCTTGGTAGACTTCGATTCAAAAAGCCACAGTCTCTGACCAAGTGGTCTGATATTTGGAATGCCACAAAATATGCAAATTCTTGCTATCAGAACATAGATCAAAGTTTTCCAGGCTTCCATGGATCAGAGATGTGGAACCCAAACACTGACCTCAGTGAAGACTGTTTATATCTAAATGTATGGATTCCGGCACCTAAACCAAAAAATGCTACTGTAATGATATGGATTTATGGTGGTGGTTTTCAGACTGGAACATCATCTTTACATGTTTATGATGGCAAGTTTCTGGCTCGAGTTGAAAGAGTTATTGTAGTGTCAATGAACTATAGGGTGGGTGCCCTTGGATTCTTAGCTTTGCCAGGAAATCCTGAGGCTCCAGGGAACATGGGTTTATTTGATCAACAGTTGGCTCTTCAGTGGGTTCAAAACAATATAGCAGCCTTTGGTGGAAATCCTAAAAGTGTAACTCTCTTTGGAGAAAGTGCAGGAGCAGCTTCAGTGAGCCTGCATTTGCTTTCTCCTGGAAGCCATTCATTGTTCACCAGAGCCATTCTACAAAGTGGATCCTCTAATGCTCCTTGGGCAGTAACATCTCTTTATGAAGCTAGGAACAGAACATTGACCTTGGCTAAATTGACTGGTTGCTCTAGAGATAATGAGACTGAAATAGTCAAGTGCCTTAGAAATAAAGATCCCCACGAAATTCTTCTGAATGAAGCATTTGTTGTCCCCTATGGGACTCTCTTGTCAGTAAACTTCGGTCCAACCATGGATGGTGATTTTCTCACTGAAATGCCAGACATATTACTTGAACTTGGACAATTTAAAAAAACCCAGATATTGGTGGGTGTTAATAAAGATGAAGGGACAGCTTTTTTAGTCTATGGTGCTCCTGGCTTCAGCAAAGATAACGATAGTATCATAACTAGAAACGAATTTCAGGAAGGTTTAAAAATATTTTTTCCAGGCGTGAGTGAGTTTGGAAAGGAATCCATCCTTTTTCATTACACAGACTGGGTAGATGATCAGAGACCTGAAAACTACCGTGAGGCATTGGATGATGTTGTTGGGGATTATAATATCATATGCCCTGCCTTGGAGTTTACCAAGAAGTTCTCAGAATGGGGAAATAATGCCTTTTTCTACTATTTTGAACACCGATCCTCCAAACTTCCGTGGCCAGAATGGATGGGAGTGATGCATGGCTATGAAATTGAATTTGTCTTTGGTTTACCTCTGGAAAGAAGAGTTAATTACACAAAAGCTGAGGAAATTTTGAGTAGATCCATAGTGAAACGGTGGGCAAATTTTGCAAAATATGGGTAAGTGCTGATTTTTGTCGTTGTTCTCTGACTTGGTTTGATCTGTTTTGCTTAGTTTTGCTTGGTCTCTGGGGAAAACTTTATTATAAAGACACAGAAATGTTTTAATTATTTATTCTATTTGTACCAAAGCTGGTTTTATTTCTTCTTATGAAGTGCATTTCAACTCCCTGTGTCAGAGTGTTTAAAAGAAATCACCATCATAGAAACTTTATTTAAAAAATCTTCCAATTTTATCTCCAGAATATTTCAAAGCATTTCAACAATGTTAGCCGAAGTTTGTATAGAAAAAGATGCTTAGTTGGAGAACTAAAATTAATGTGAGAATACTTTTTAACCTGCGATTTTACAAAGTTCACAGATTGAAGTCAGAGTAGGACTATTTCTTTCCAAGTTCTTCAGCTTGGTACCATGATACCTGATACATGAAGTAATACATCTCTGCTTAGGAAATTGAAGGAATATGGTGGTGATGCAATTGGCCCTCAGATTACCCAAAATACACAACATTTGCCATTGTATTATTTGGTTGTTATTTTTTTCCTAATAGACCTGTTCAGATTTGAGGCAGCCTGTGTTTCACTGGGGCCATGAGGGTTTAGCTAAGCTGTTCTCCACCTGAGCAGTCTTATGGCTGATATTAGATAATCAGAGACATTACAAATAACATATTTCCCCCACATATTATAAATACTGTGATATTATGTCCTCAAGAGTCAGAAGAAAATAACCATTTACAATATATTTTTTAAATGCATGCATGTATCTATAGAAAATATTTTTTTTTCCTTCCACTACATTTGTAAACGAAAACCACATTTTATACATGGGAGTAAATTGTACCAATGTGAATAATTTGTAAAAAACAGAAATTTAGAAATTTATTTATACAAGAAGTGTTTACATAAATCATAAATTGATTGATGCAGTAATTCAGTCTTTCACACTATCTTTTATAACTAAACAAAACGCTGATAGTTACATTACTGCTCTCTGGTGTTCTTTTCCACCCTCCATTTGGAATTCTTTGTACTTCATGTCACTGTATGTATATTTCTACAATATCAATTGTACAATTCTTTTCAATTGTTTAATACTTATTCACTGTGGAAAAAGTTATAATTCTTCCACCCAGCATTGAAAGGCCTCTATAATCTTGCTGCAACTCACATTACTCAGTAACACCAGGTTCTGGGTGAGCCAGTTATCTCACTAATACTAAAGATTCTCAGCTTAACTGCACCTTAGAACTTTCTTCTAGCAATATGCCCTGTTTAAAACACCTCTTTCCTCTTTAATGACAAAGTGCTACATTTTTGAAGTCTTAATCTACTACACATCTCATGCAGCATTTCTTTAATTACTAGAGGTGCAGTTGCTTCAGACCTATTGTTCACTCTCACAGAAGTTGACTGTAACTGGTCTATTTCCTCTTTCATTGTAAGCTGTTCCTCCTCAACTATACTAAACTACCCTCTTGAAACAGAATCTGTGGTTTTGATTTGATATTCATTGAATTACTATGATGGGTATCTATCATACTTAACAAATATTTGGCTAATGATTGAATGAGAGCTGGTAAAAGGTAGTATGAGTAAAAAATATTATATTGCCTTTTCAAGATATGTGGGTTATTATATTACCTGTGGCTGTAAAATATTTAATTCTTTGTCAACATCAGCATAAATTTCTGCTCAAGGAATGAAGCATCAGCTTATTTTTAGAGCTATATTAGAATTACTTATATCTCATTCTGCTCTCACCCTCGAGGCTTTATCCATATTGCATCATTTATATATGTTTTTATTTCTTTCTTTAAATTCTAGGGACTGTAAATAATTTAAGGATTTAAGGATAATTTTTTAAATTATTGAAACCTAAATTTTTCAAAAGACTTCATTTCTTTCGCATGTTGCAATAATTAAAGAATTTACATTTTCTTGTTTCACAATGGAGAACACAAAGAATCAGATGTGTTAAATGCCTTGTTTTTGGCACCCATATAACAGACCAAAAAAGAAAATCTTTGACAATAGGATTAATTATTTATTTAAGGTTATTTAATATTAGCCTTATAATGGGAAATAAATAAAAATTAACATTTTAATAATAATAAATATATGTAATGGAGCTCATAAGCTATAAAAAGTTAAACTGTAAAGTAGTGTAGCAATAACAAGATGTTATTTTAGTAATTTTATTCACAGACGATATTTGCACAGTTGAACAGAGATAATAACACTATATATTCGTGTTAAGGGTTGATTTGATGTCAAGCATAATGTTAATATCCTGATGTTCATTATCTATTTTCAAAGTATACATGTGAATTAATATAGAAGCTTTGAATAATTAAGTGAACTGCAGTGAAAACAAAGTTGACAACTGTTAAGTCTGGAAATCTATCCACATCTTTCTGACTACAGACTTGATGTCCCAAATCTGTAATTTCCAAGGTCAAAGACTTTCCTCCTAGGACCCTTTCTTTCTACCCCCCAGGAACATTTAACAATGTCTGGAGCCCTTTTTGAGTGTCACTATTGGGGGAACAGATGAAGGCCCAGCATGCTGCTAAACACCCTGTAATGCACAGGGCAGCACTCCACAGTGATATAATTATTCTTTCCAAAATGTAAATAATGCCAAGATTGAGAAACTCTGCTAGTCTCTACTTCCTCAGAACTTCAAAATGTCTTATTAAGAAAGAAAAGTAGAATTGGAGCTATGATTATCATTTAGGAAAATGAGTTTTCAAGTTCATGATTCATGAAATGTTTTGATAAATTCTTCTTAATTAGTAAATCTATGTGCATTATTTATAATCATTGAAATATAATGTACATACTATAAAAAATATACATAATAAACATACAGATCAGTAAGTTTTGCCAATATGTACTACTCCATAAAGATAAAGCATAATTCCATTGCCTCAGAATAAAGTCCCCCCACCTCTTTGCAAACAGTCCTCTTATGCCCCATGTCCAGTCAATCACTGATTCTATTTTTATTATAGATTAGTTTTACCTTTTCTGGAATTTTATATTCATGACATCATAGCTTATATAATCTTGTGTCTGGCTTCTTTTGCTCAGCATAACAGAGCCGCAATTCATCTGTGTTGTATGTGTAAGGAGTTTATTTGTTATTCACTGCTAAGTACTATTTCCTGTACTTAGCAGGATTGTACAACTGCTTGTTTATCCATTCACCCATGCGTTGTTTCTTTTTGGGGGTATTATGACTAGCGTTCTATGAATATTTTTCTGGAAGACTTTTGTCTTGTACAAAATCTGTAGAAGATTTTGTTTTTCTCTTATTTTGAGTAAAAGTGAGAGGAATTGCAGGAACATATATAAGCACATGCTTATTTTTTTAAAGAAATTGTTCAACCATTTTCCTTAGTTGAGAACTTTATACTCCCAAAAGCAATGACGTATCAGAGCCCCACTTGTTTCACATCTTCAGCATCACTCGCAACTAATCAATCTTCAATTTTAGCTGTTCTTCTGGCTTTGTAATGACATCTCTTTGTGCTTTTACTTTGTTTCTCTCTGATGGATATAGATGTGGAACATCTTTTCTTATGCTAACTGGTCACTGGTATTTTTTCTATTTTGAAATGTTTAAATCTTTTGCAATTTTTTACTGGGTTTATCTCTCATTGACTTGTAAGAATTCTTATATATTTAAGATACATATCCTATGTACTTTCAGTATTTTTCCCCAATTTTTATCTTACTTTGATTTTTGACATGTTGAATTTCAGTGAATCTCAGCTTATTAATTTATTTCCATCTTATCAAATAAGTATTTCCCTACACCAACATTTGTAAAGACTGTTTTTTTTTTCTGGTTTTTTTTTTTTTTTTTTTTTTTTTTTTTTTTTTTTTTTTTTTTGCTTTATGGTTTTAGATTTTTACTTTTGATTCATAATATATTTAAATTCATACCTGTGAACTTTTAATGTAGGGGTTGAGGTTCATTATTTCCCATATAAATATTCAGATATTACATCACTCTTCATTAGAAAAGACACTTCTTTACTTACTAAATTACCTAGGCTACTTTCTTGAAAATCAACTGACCATGTATGTGTGGATATGAATGAGTACATTTTATTCTGTCACACTAAATGGTCTCATGTCTATTTTTATGCCAGTACTGGAGTGTCTTATATAGTATGTCTACACAGTATTTTTTTAATTGGAGAGTTTAAAGGAGTACATTTTGTTTTCACAAACAAAACTTTTGATTTGAAAAAAAAAAAAAAAAACACTTATGTCTATTTTAGTTTTGCATTTCCAAATAAAGATTAGAATCAGTTTCTCAGTTTTCACAAAGGCTGATGAGGTGTTGAAATTATTGATTAATATAAAGAGAATGTTTATATTAACATTACTGCTTTTTAAATCCATGAATATGGTTTACCTTTCCTTTTATTTTGTTATGTTTTTAGTTTTTATAAATATTTAAAAGTTTTATATGTACAGTCCTTGAATATATTTAACTAAATTTATCCCTAAGAGTTTTATGTATTCTAAAATTTAGATTTTGCTAGTATCTAACAATACACTTGATTTTCTATGTCATGCTACCTTGCTAATTTCATGTATAAAGTTTAGTAGATTTATTAATATTTTTAATTTGGGAGTTACATAAGCTATTTTCTGTGAATGGTTGTGGACAGTCGGCTTCTTCCTTTTCAATATTTATATCTGTTGTTTTCTTGTTGATGATTTTGTCATTGCATTCTCTAGGATTGTTAGCACAATATTAAATAATAGATGTGAAAGCATATAGTTTCAAATCTTAGAGGGAATGAGTTCATCTTTTTAGTATTGTCTGTATTAACTATAGTTTTGCCCTATATTAAATTTAGGAAATTCTCCTCTGTTCCTATTTCTTGAGAGTCCTTATTATAAATAGATATTAAATTGTGACAAATGCTCTTTCTGCTTCTATCGAAAGGACCATCGTGTTTTTGTTGCTTTGTTTTCTCATTAATTTTGTTAGTGTGGTGAATTATATTAAAACAATCTTGAATTCCTGGAATAAAAACAACTTTGTCATAATACAGTGTCATTTTTATATTGCTTTCTAATAATAATATAATTTATTGATGTTTTCCTCTTATTCATGAGGAATATCAGTATATAATTTTATTTATTTTAATTTATTTGTAAAGCTTTCATGTAAGAATAATCTTAGGCTAAACATGGTGACTCATGCCCATAATCCTGCCACTTTGGGAAGCCAAGGCAGGAGGATTGCTTGAAGTCTGAAGTTTGAGACTAGCCTGAGCAACAAAGTGAGAGAGTTCATCTCTACATTAAAAAAAAAAAAAAAAAATGTTGGGAGGCTGAGGCAAGAGGATCACTTGGGCCCAGGAATTCATGGCTGTAGTGGGCTATGATCATGGCCCTGCACTGAAGCCTGGATGACAGAACAGATCTCATCTCTGAGAAAAAAAAAATGTAGTAATCTTCCTTCTGCCTCAAGATTTTTTAGTTTGCATACCATTGGGATTATTTAAGTCTTTAAATATTTAACATATTTCATCAATGAAACCACTTAGATCTGGAGTTTTCCTGATGGGAAAATATCTTATTATAAATATACTACTTCATAGGATATAGAGCTATCTAGACATCTATTCCTTCTTGATTCAGTACTGATAGTTTATAGTTTTCAAGGATTATTTTTCCAGTTATTCCATTATCAGTTGGCATTCCTCTTCTCTTAACTGTCATAGGTTTGCATTGCCCATTATCCAGTTTCTGAAATTCATTGCCTTGTTTGTTTTGTCCAGTATTATAATTGTTTATGATGAGAAGGCTAATCTCACCTGATCATGGATGAAGGTGAAAGTCCAACACTTTCCTCTCCATTGGTATTTTAAGGGCATCTTAACCTTTATAGATCTCATTCAATTATATAAAACTCATTTTTCAGTTACTTTATAAATTATGAAAGAGATGGAAGGTTTTCAAATTCGATTTCTTAATAAAATTAAAGGTTATTTTGAGCTAACACTAAAGGATATTCAGATTTGGTGTCTTCAGTTTCGGTGTTTTAAGATTTCTTACAAAATAGAAGTCACAATATAATTTAGGCCTTTGCTAACTGGAATTGCTACCTATATATATTTTATTTGCTTTTGTTCTTCCTCTAATGCTACCTGTAGAAATGAACTTAAAATTTTACCTAAATAGCACACAGGTCTATATGTGCATTATGTCTATTACATTATAATATATGCAAAAATATCAGTACAACATAATACGTCTACCAATCAGCCATCCAAGAAATAACTTGATAGTGAAAAAAATTAAGTTATCAGAACTTAATGAAATATTGTCAATACTATCCCAATGGTACAGAAAATTGGTGAAATTAAACTTGGGTTATGAGAAAGACTAGAGCACTAAAGAAGGAAAATATGCCAAATGTAATTAGTAAGATAGTATAAAATGGAGGTTATCATTATTTCAAAACCCCTCCAGCTTCTTTCTACTCCTGAAGATAATCTTTTCTTTACAATATCCTCCCTTGGTACTATCTTCATTCAGAGCTTCTTCAGTGTAAAATCTCAGAGAAAACCATTCACAGTGCAGTTACACGGCCTTCCAGATCATGTGTGATAGCCAATGTAATGTGCCCAGTGTCAATCTTTCTACAGATCCTTTGTATATGTAAACGTAGGCAAACTACTTAAAATTCCGTGGCATTTTTTCTAATCTGTAAAATGGGAATATAAATATAACTATCTCATTTCCATTAAAACTTGTTGTTGACAGAAAATTGTATTCCTCTTGTCTATTTAAAAAAAATCAGTTATTTATTTCTCATGCTCTAATCTCATCTAAGATTAAACTTAGATTCTGTGCAAAAAAAAAGTACAATTGTTTAATTTCCTGACTCAAAACTACTTAATTAATCAATTAAGCTTTCAAATAAATACAGATAAACTTCAATATTGAGGCAATTTACTTGCTTCTATACTTATTCATTCATTCATTCATTCATTCATTCAGAGCCTCTTATTTATTTATCATTTATTTATTCAGAACCTCTCTGAAATGATTAATATTTTCTAATGCTTTTTGCCAGGAATAAATGACATGTCACTTTTATTTTGTCCTGTTTTGATATCACAAAATCACAAGCTACTTAACAAAGTAATTTGAAAGTAACATCATAGGACACCAGCTGCTATTCTCATATCAAAATATTTTATTTGTTATTTATTCCCTTACACTTTAAGGAAATTTATCACAGAATGAGCAATTTATTAAACTTGAACAAAAATGTATTAATAAATTTTTCACTACTGAAGTTAACTGATCTGGAAAAAAGTAAATGAGAACAGTTCTTGATGTTTGTAATGGGAAGTGGGTAAGACTAAATTACATGCTAAGCCAAATGTTGTTAATACACAAGATATTTTAAAATGATCGGGACAGTTTGAAAATAGATATTCACCTTTTTACTAAATTTTAATTGTAATAATCAGAAATTGCAGATTTGACAGATTCCTAAAGGAATCAATTTTGTTTCTGATTTGAGATACACACACCCACACTGAAGGAAGGGTGGCCATATAGATGTCCATAATGTCATTAAAATACCTGAAATACACTCAATAATTTATTCTCTAAAGCTTTTAATGTAGTTTTAATTTAATAATATTTAACGTTTAATTTGTATATTTTTATATGACACAATAAAAAATGGATTGAAATAATAGTATTTTAACATCACTTATTTCCCAAATGGGTATATTTTCTTGGTGCGCTCTCTCTCTCTCTTTTTTTTTTTATTGGAACCATTCCATGTTTTTAAAGGACAACAGAAAAACAGGGTAAAGGTCAAAGAAATTATGGGTGGAGAAATCATGCTACTTCATTCTAAATGTCTGCATAGGAATTTAGCATATATTTATACTTATTATATAGTATTTGTGCAAATCCCTTCACCAAGAAATTAACTTGCAAAGTATAATTGAATTTACATTTTGTTATGTTTTTCAAATAATAAATATTATAGAACTTCACCACAGTACAATTCTTAGAGGTGTCTTCAATATATCAAAATAATATCTGTTAAAGATATTCTTAACATGAACAGTGTACTATCACAACAATAAGGTGTGAGGTATGTGCATTCTATTATTAGAATTTAAAAATGCTGAAATGATGAGACTATCTAACATTTTTTAAGTGAGAAAAGTGTGTTCCACAGAAGAAAAGTGAATTGCAACTAATAGGTGACAGAACAAAGATTAACTGTGACTCAAGGCTATTAACTTTCATTTCCTTGTATTATACATTCGCCAGGCTGCCTTCACCATGAATTCTTTAAAGCAGTCATTAAGTATGCTTACAAAATGCATTTGGTTGCAAACTTGTAATTTTAAATGTTAGTGTGCTTATACCTGCTTGGTTAATGTTATAGAGGTAAGGGCAGAGAACAGACTAAAATTAGACATCATGAGACTTAGAGGCAAGTTTAAGTTTGTGAGACTGTCATCTGGCCATCTAGTCCAATTATTATCAGACTTATAATTAGATTTTCTGACAGATAATAGTTCATGTGGTTTCCAGAGTGAAGAAAAAAATTTTTACCCTCTGATTCTATAATTATTTGTGGTATATTATCATAATTAACCCAATGGAACATTTTCATGACTTTGAAAAAGAATCAGCGCTTAATACCCTTGAATTTATGTTATTGCTATCATAATAGCATCAATGTTCTATCACTTTAAATCCTTTTTTTTCTCCTTAGAAATTAATTTAGGAGTTACTCAGAAATGAATAAGGCAAAAATGCCAACTGCAGTATTCCTGTAACTTACCTTATTTTAACAGATAGAGTATTAATGTAGGTTAAAAAAAAACCTGATACCCATTAGTGTCATGTATTTGAAAAGAAAGAATTGTGTTATGAGACAATTTAAACTGTACATAAGACCACTTTCAGAACCATTTCAGAGTGCAGCAATATTTTACAATGAATGACAGTGGAATGAGATAGAGAAATCAGATGTCCCCCAAAGGGGCAAATCTATAAAGAGAGCTATAAAGCTGAGATATGTTTGATCAAATATTTCAGAATACTCTCTCACAGTGCAGCGCAAAAAAACACCTAATGCACTCTTAGTATAAAATGGCTCATTAAAACATGGAAAATCTCATTTATAGGATCGATTTACTTGGAAAAAATCTGATTTGTTTTCTGTGTTTCCGCACATGTTTTTTAGTTGGAAAAAGTATAACATTCAGTCCACTTGTACATATTAAGTTCAGTCTGATATTAATAAATCATTTTTTTAGAAATCAAAGTAATAATTTCAGGAATGTACACATTGATATAATGCTTCAAAAGACCTGTCAGAAATAATAGCTTAAATATTACAAAGTAACAAAACATAGTAAATAAAATGTGAATTTAAATATTTTTCTGTATGGAGTTTTCTGTTCCACAATCAGATATGACTCAGGCTAATGATTCTCTGTTTATTGAATTTAGCAAAAACATAAGGACAGAAACACACCTAAAATATTTTTAAAACTACAAACACAGAAGACAAGGTTAACAGCATAAAAGAAAATAATGATAGCAGCAAAACAGATAGAGCCTAAAAATAAATAAGTGTGTTCATTAAAAACTATTTTTTGTGGTTGAAACTCTTCTTATTGTATGAACACTATAAAAAGTAGAGTGACTTACTGGTAAATGCATTTATGAAGGAATGTACTTCCTAGAAAATAATTGGAATGATATTTTTTTAAACATTTTTAAGACATGTAATACTCTTTATTTTAATTACTTTTAATTCTAAAAATGTTGAAATAGTCCCAGTTAGAAGTTAAAAACCTAGGCCGGGCGTGGTGGCTCATGCCTGTAATTCCAGCACTTTGGGAAGCCGAAACGGGAGGATCATCCGAGGTCAGGAGTTCGAGATCCACCTGGCTAATATGATGAAACCCCATCTCTACTAAAAACACAAAAGTTAGCTGGGCGTGGTGGCTCATGCCTGTAATCCCAGCAACTCGGGAAGCTAAGGCAGGAGAATCGCTTGAACCCAGGAGGCCAAGGTTGCAGTGAGCCAAGATTGTGCCACTGCACTCCAGCCTGGGCAACAAGAGCAAAACTCCATCTCAAAAAAGGAAAAAAAAAAGTTAAAAACCTAAACACACACTACTTAAGTATTTATTATTATTATTATTATTTCACCTCCAAAGAAAAGGCCTTGACTTTTAACTGAATTTCCAACATAACATGATGCATCAAAAGTGCATGGCATTAGAGGAAAATAGCTTGATTTTGAAGCCATGTTTGCCACGTAGTTGCCAAGTTAATTGTTCCCTCTATGTCTCTGTTTCTCTAATAAAACTTACCTCGCATGGTTATTGTGAAAACTTGCCCAGTGAGTAATGCGTGTATATGTATTTTATTGTAGATGCAAATAGATCTGGGTATACCTATGGATAAGTCTGTAAGCAACAACTAGATTGGTAATAGGATGGTATTGTTGCTGTCTTCACTAATGTCCCTTCCTCTGCTTCATGATTTTCTTCGTTTTGATAGTTTCCACTTACTAAATGTTTCATTAAGATCCAAGCAAGGTTCTAAATATTCTAGATAGACTTTGCATGTATTCTTTACAACCACTCTTTGTAAAATGCATCAATATCCCTATTTTACAAATAAAGCAACTGATGATTGGAAAGTTTAGGTCACACAACTAACATTTGCTTTTAATTTTTTAATTTTTCATTTTTGTGGGTTAATTTTTCCAGCTGCATGTCTTGATTTTAAAAAGTTATTTTAAATTATGGTACCTAAAATAATACTTTAGTAGTCCTAAAATCAGAAAAAACAGTAGTTAAACATAAGAAGAATATATTGTTGGCAGAAATATGTCTCATCCTACTTATGAAGTTACCATTCTCAGTGTAGTAGGTAAACTTTATCCAAAAAGACATTGTATAATTTCTAATTTCAAAATCTATTTATTTATTTTTTATAGTTTATATTATATGCATTGTTTCATATTTCATAATTATGTATTTATTTAAAATGTGAAAAATACATTTGATCATAACAATATTTCTGTAGCTGTAATTATAAACCGGTATAAAATTTAATAAAACAAGATGCTTCTGATTCTTCAGCATTCCCTCAGATAGACATTTTTGAATGAAAGTCATGAGATTGTTTCCAAGGTGCAGTGCTTTTAAAATCACACGTTATTAAATAATACTTTTCAGTATAAAATAATTATGGTCAGATTGATGAGTTTTAAGAAATTATACCTGCTGCAATTTTCTTTCTCTGTCTATAACACTCAAGATCAGAGTGCTAAAAAGCAGAACCCCACCACCTTTATTTTCTATATGTTAATATTTTTTAGTATTCTTTTATCTTACCATAATAGGTACTATTAACTTGATGAGATGATCCACACACTTATTGTACATGAAATGTTAATATTAACCAATCCACAAATCTCTGTTATTTAAAAACAAGTGAATTTTTACCTTATAAAAATTAAATTGAACAGTTTTTGGCATATCAACATCTAGGAATTGATATCAAAATAATATTTGTTTTATGACAAGTCAAAATATTAATTGGAAAAATATTTTAATATATCATAAAAAAGAAACATCATAACCCAATGATGTAATGAGTGTTAAATTTTAGGTTATGCTTAGGAGCCATAATACTAGTCTTGCTTTGGGTGATTCAATAAGGTTTCTGGAAGCCTTATAATTATACCTTCTCTGGATGTGTGTGGTGGATCACATCTATAATCCCAGCACTTTGGGAAGCCAAGGTGGGTGGATCACCTGAATTCAGGAGTTGGAGACTAACTTGGCCAACATGGTGAAACACCATCTCTACTAAAATTACAAAAAATTAGCCGTGTGTGGTGGCATTCGCTTGTAATCCCAGCTACTTGGGATGCTGAAGCAGGAGAATCGCTTGAACTCAGGAGGCGGAGTTTGCAGTGAGCCGAAATCATGCCTCTGTACTCCAGCCTGGTGACAGAGCAAAACTACGCCTCAAAAGAAAAAAAAAAAAAAAAAAAAATATATATATATATATATATATATATATATGTATACACACACACACACACACACATACACACACGCACACACACACACACACAAACACACACATACACGCACACATATATACATACATATATGCTTTCTCAAGCTGCTTGAAATAAAAGTCTACAATTTTGATGGAAGACTTTGTAATTGTATGTTAAAATTTTTTGTATGATTAGGTCATATATTATGGAGACTTGTTTATTCATTCTTTCATTTATTTAGTCAACAAATATATTTGAAAGCCCACATGCATCAAGCATTATTGAGGTAATAGGGATGCAGCAGTAAACACAACATAAATAGGCAAAGATGACAAAGCAAATAAAAAACAGTGAGGCATGGAGAACAGAGAGAAAATTTTTACCCTCAAGGGCCTTACAATCTGAAGAAGGAAAAAGACAAGAAACAAATACATACTGTGTCTTATCATGGTGAGAGTTCTGAAAAGAAATGCAAAACATAGAAGCATAGAACAAGATGCAGATAGAATGTGTTATCATTTGTAAGGCGGTCATGAAAAGCTTCTGACAAAGTTGTACTAAAATAGAGGGACAGAGTAAATCATGTGAGTATCTGGGGAAAAATTTTCCCAGAAGAGAGAACAACCTCTAAGACTCCTCTAAGACTAAAGTATTTGGGATGTTGCAGGAAAAGCAAGAAAGATAGTGCGGCTGGAGTAGGTATGTGAAGGGGAAGTGATAAGAGGTAAAGTCAGAGAAGTACAAAGAGCCAAGATATATGATTTTAAGCTTAGATGAGTTTCTGAAATCTTTCCTGAGTGAGACATTTAGTTATGAAATATTCAGGAATTCGAGTAGTATATTTTGGCTCAAACATTATAAAGAAATCTCTGACTGGTAGGTACACAAGAATGAAGTGTACAGAAGAACTAGGAAGTTATTACAGCAATCCGATTAAAAAATGATATATCTTAAATTGGGTAAAAGTGGGAAAGAATGATCAGAATCAGGTTATACGTTGAAGGAAGGTCTGACAATATTTGCTGAGATATTGGATGTGGAATATAAGAGAATAAATTGAGACAAGGATACTATACTGCAAAATTTTTGACTTAAGCCACCAGAAGAGTAGAGGTACCATTTCCTGATCTATTGACAACTATTGGAGGATGTGGTTGGGACAGTAAAATCAAAAGTGCTATTTTAGACGTTTCAAGTTTAAGGGACCTGTTTTTCCAGAAATATTTAAATTAAATTCTTTAATTTAGATTTAAATTTTTATTGTGCCAAGACATCCAAAATTCAAGGGAGAAAAGGGGGCTAAAGTTATAAATTTGGTATCTAAAAGTATGAAGATTGTATTTAAAGCCATGAGACAGGTTTATTTCACTTACAGAAGTTTTAGATAAAACACATGTCTAAGTACCCCAAGGTTAGAGGGTGGGAGGAGGAAGAGGAAACTGTAGAGAGAGAATGGAGTAGCCAAATGAGTTGGAGGGCAACTAGGAGAACATGGTATCCACTCAAGACTAAGTAAAGAAACTATTTCAGCCAAGGAATATCCGTATAAAATATAGAATTAATGCAAAGAAAATTATGTGAAATCGTGTATGATTGTGGGTTTGGAAATGTGGACATATTGGTAGCAAAGATATGGTTTTTTGATGGGATGGTGGGAACTAAAACCTTAATAGAGATGCAAATGAGAATGAGAGGAGAGGAATCAGTAATTGCAATTTGAGGCAACTCTTTCAAAGAGCATCACTCAAAAGTGGATCAGGAAGTCAACTCAGGGGATGTCTGGACAAGAGAAGGTAGAGGTGTTTTTGATTGACTTTGCTTTTTCATGGGGAATATTGCAACATGATTGTGAACTGATGGGAATGGTATAGTGATTATAGTGATTAATCTGGTTTTGTGTAAGCATCGTGTCTGTCTACTTAATTTTATTTGCTTTATTTATAGAAAACTATCCTCATTAATATAATGCAAGCCACATGGTTAGAACTTAGGTCATCAGTAATTAAGACTATGTGGAGCTCAAATAAAAGGAATCAAGAGACAGGTAGCAAAGAGAAAAATAGGCAACATCCTAGATATTCTGAACATCAAAAAAAGTATGACAAATATTTATTTGATATGTATTCCATAGAAAAGGTCATATTGAAACCTATTAACTTGTAGTGTGCCCTAAATTTTAAGAGAATTACTCATTGATTTTTTTTTTTGATGAAAGACAAATCAGAAACAAAAAATTTCTAAGAAGGCATAGGCAGAAGGCAAGTAACCTTACAACAGAACTGAGAGGTCACAGTCTAATTGCATGACAAGAAACAGGGGGAAAATAACTTCTCATAAGAAACCTGGTATAAGTAGTGACAAAATATTGACCCTGAGGCCAGAAAACATGTACGTGCTGCTCTCTGTGTGTCCTTGAACATTCATAGAAGTATTATGTAATGTCTAATAGAAAATTAATCTGTTAAAATATAATGAATGTTATGATAAAAATAATTGAGTCCTTAAAGAATATACTTCTCATGTAATATGTAAAGAATAATAATAATTCAGCCTATTGTGTAGGTACGATAGTCTTAAGAAAGTACCAACCAGTTAGCCTTTGGAGTCATAATTTTAAATCTATAATATTAACAATTACATCAATTAAATTTATTAGTTGCTAACATTTGCTCAGGACTTCACTTTCATGATTATAGCAATTCTCTAAAGAAGTATCATCATCCTCAACAGGTGTTAATAAGGATATTGAGGCTTACAGAGCTGAAGCTGCTCAGAATTCCACAGCTATTAGTGAAAAACAGAACTCCACATTGAACTTTGTGGTGTGATGGATGAACCCAGATCCATCTTCCCTAAACTTTGCTCCCTCTTTATTAGAATTTTTGTATACCACTAGGAAAGGAAAAGAGTAAAAATTCCATCTCCTTTGACCTTAGTTTTTTTTTTTTTAAATTTCTAAAATCGAAGTGTTAATACCTATCTCCTTGGCTGTTACGGAAATTTGAGAAACTGTATGTAATATGCCTGACATTATTCCAGATACATACTCTAAGTAATATTGCCAGATAAAATACAGAACATTCAGTTAAATATGAAAATAAGCTAAACCAGGAATACATATGTAATATATATTATTTTAAATATGTAAGTATGATACCAATACTAGCATATATTGGTATGAATATAATACTAATACTAATATGTATTATAAATATACTTATATTATAAATATAATATTTATAATTAAACATTAGTATAAATTAAAAATTAGTATAAATATAATACTAATTATAATATATATTAGTATAAATATGCCCCATAAATCTGATGGGGCATAATTACACTAAACATTATTTGTATTTTGGTTGGAATTCACATTGAACTGGGTGTTTTGCTTTGTTTTCACTAAATGAGGTAAACCTAACTGCAAGCTTATGACCTACAGAGAACAGGAAGTAGCCCGAAGGAAAAAAATTTTGACAAAAGCTGAAAAATATGTCAGAGAGAAGTTTAGAGAAGTTCAGCAAAGGGCCCAGGGGTTGGTAGGCAGAACAGAAATCAGGCCAGCAAGAACTGGAGAATGGGGACTCAAGGGACAAGCTGCATTTCTAAAATTTAGCTGAATTCCTGAAGATAGGCTCTTGGCTAGGCAGGGCTCAGCATGCACGTTTCAGGTTTCCAGTAAGGATTAGTGAGCTGAGGAAAGTAAGGATTGACATCATAAAAAAGAGCAAAAACTAAACTATTGATATTATAACTAAACTAAGTTTGCCTTCTCCTTTAACCTGAATCTCTAAAGTTATAACTATGTATTTGCATTTATTTTATTGTTTTTGGATTTTTCTTTCATTTTATCTTCTTAAAAGAATGGTAACATCTAGGGAATAAATATTTCAAAGAAGACAGTCATAAAAATTTTGAATCATATTAATGAACCCTGAAATAGAGAATGAGAGGAGAATAAAATAAACCAGAAAACGTTATTTGTAAAACCTTAAACTAATTCTATTTACAGCACTACACTGCAATCTCAGATTTCATGTGCAAATTATTTATTACTAAATTTACTACTTACAATAATCTTATATACTTAGTATACGATTAACTCAGATATAATATGAGGGATACTACTTGTATTTATTAAAATGAAATCATTGTGGAAGTCAAAGAAACCTAACACTTATGAAAAATTACTAAATTTCTAGTACATACAAATCCTAATCTTGTTTTCTCCATCAAATTTGGGGTCAGATATTCTGTTAGTTACTCATACTTACAGTAGAGTATGTGTAAATTAAGGCAGTTTTTTTTTTTTTTTTTTAAATTTCTACCTTAAATTATAGGTGATAGCTGAACTGGTTGTTTTTTAATCTTTCTTAATTTAATTACATTATTTATCTTCCTTTAGTACAATGCAGACCATTTATATATAAAGAAAAAATAATATTAGAGTCAGATAATTATCTACTAAATATAAAATTAAACCTTATCTTTAAAATTGTCCTTTGTTATTCTTGAAATTTCTACAGAAAATACGCTTTTAATCATACATTTATTTTTATTGTGTTTCAATATTTTTTCCTTCTTTTTTGGACTAGAAAATATTTTGAAGTAAAAGAATCTAAATCATAAGTTCAATCACAGTTGTAACACAATCTGCTTGTAATCAACATTTCAATGAGATTTCAATAGTATTGACTTTACAAAATGTTGATAAACCAGAAGTGTGAACCTACTTCAGGTATAAACACATAATCAAATATCTACAAATGGAAAAGAATAAGACGATGAACATGCAATCTTTAGTAATTTTAGAACTAGAAACTATTCATGTAACAAAGAAGAAAAATATAAAAGAGAACAAAATAGATGATTATTGTAAAACATTAAACATAATGACTTGATTATTTAACACCTATACATAATATAAAAATTAGTTCAGCAATAGAAAGATTTCAACTACATATTAAATTATCTTGTAAATTTTATTAGTAAGTAGTCTTATTTAACAGTATGATGCAGAGAACTGTTTATTATAATTTTGCAACTTCTGCTGCTAAATCCACAGTAGTCTCTCGTTTTATGATATATTTTTCTGTTAAAAAAAGTTTTAAACAATTATCCTGACAGAAAAAAAAAAAGGACCCTCATGGAATGCTTCAGACCAAAAGTAATGATGATAGAGTAATTAGAAAAATGTAAAAAGTCCTATTACATTATGAAGGATATTGAACATTTCTAGTAGCTTTCAATGAGGACACAGAGAAAGAGGTATAGAAAAAAACTCTGGAAGAACTAATGCTGGTGTAAAGTGCTATGGACCACAGTCCTTTAATGACTAGACTATACTTTCATTTCTGAGGGGGCATTTAGGAAGCACCTCTCCAATACTCAGACATGATTAGAGTATATGCATATTCACTGTATTATGCTTCCTTTGAGAGAATATTGATTAAACCTTTTTCATTATGAGAAACTACCACATTAAAATACAGCCCAAATAAATAACAATTATGCCACTGGCAACTGAAAAACAAAATGGACATTTTTGTGTAAAATATTTAATTCTCTTTTTGTTTTTCTGTTGTTCTACAATAGTTAAGTTCTAAATACAAGCAAGAGAAAAATTTTCAAATGAAATAAAGATGTTATCATACAGAAAATTGGAAATGCCCATGCTAAATCCAGTTTAAGCATGGAACATTCCATTTGTTTGAAAGTACACTAAAATCATTTTATTGTGTAACATGCAAAATAAATGGTTAGATTATCATGCCAATAATAACAGATAATGTCTAAAATTATATATAGAGTATAAGTATGGATAAATACTTGATAAAGTATGTGATAAAGATTTGATAAAATACATGAGAAACTCTTGTAGTGGGACCACAAAAAAAATCAAAAGACTCATGAGATCCATTTTTTTCATTGATAGATTCATGTCTAAGAAATAGTTGGATAAGGATATTATAGTATTTTTAATACTTCCAAACTGTTCAGCTATTGATAAAATTGTGTATCTTAGAGTTGGTACTAAAATACTGAGAATGAATAAAGATCAAAAATATTTATGTATATAAACTTGTTTGTTCCTGATGTAATTCAGATGGTCCTCTGTTCTTGAAGGTCAGTATTCACAGTCTTTCATATCCAGCCTTCAGATATTTTGAGCTTGAACTAACATACACTAAAAGGAATCTCTGGAGATTGAAAGATGAGAAGAACAGAAAGGAAAAAAAGGAGGAAAAATAGTCAAAAGGCCAGATATGGTTTGAAATGGGCTTCTGTATCCAAGATTTTCTGACACCAGGGCCCATTTCTTTTCACTAGATCACCTAGCCACATTGTCACTCTAAATTTACTGTTTTTGATTATTTCTTAATCCTTACTAGGATCAGTACTTATTATTAATAATATTTCTGTTGTTAGGCTCTAACTCTATGCATTAGGAAGGTAAAACTGTGGTTATCTGTGTACACTATCATCTTGCTGATGAAATATTATATCTAAATTATTATATTGTTTTCTTTGAAATTAATAAATTAAAAATAATAATACTGAGAACAGAATTCCAAAAGTAGAATTTTCTAAGAGCAAATAACATTAATTTTTTGTCAGTTTAGATTTTTTTTTGGTAGACAAAGAGAATTCAGTTATTCCTAGAGCATTACCATTGTCTGTTCATGCAAAACCTCCCTTATGTTTAAAATAATTGTATTTTGTTTTCATTTATCACACATTCTTGCATTCCACACACACACACTTACACTGCTCTATTAGGCACATCTACATACAACTTGTTATCCATTCATTAATATGTGGGCAACTATGTTTTCACTTTTTTTGTCAGACTGGTTTCCTTAGGTATCAAATGGAAATTCAGATAGAAGAAGCCTTAAACCTGCACCTGCATCTTTAGAGATCATTTCTAAATTTAACCCTTCTGTCAAGAATCTAACTGCCTACAAAATGGAGAGGTCTAATCCTCAATTTTAAATTCACCTACAGTTTTACTTTTTCACTTCTGAGCAAGAGAGTTTCAATTGTTGGGTTTTTATATTCTACTAATTAAAATATAACATTACTGTTATTTTCATGACCGATTTTTTAAAATAATGATTTCTTGCATCTTAAATATCAATTAGGTAACACAACTCTACTTTTATCATCACTGTGCAATAAATTTCAGTCACTTTAACTTATAACTCCAATAAAATGCAGAAGGAAAAGGATACTTCACTCTACTACATATTTTAGAGTTGTAATATATTAATCTTGAGCCAAATCCTCCGTTCTTCTAAAAGTTCTCCATCAGTTTTATCAGCTGGATATGTCATGGTGTGTCCTTTGATGTGAAAGCACCACACCAGTTCTTCATTTAACAGTATACTAAAGACCAAAACATTTTGAAAGAGACAGAAAGAGTAACAGCAAGCTTACCTCAAATACTGCTAAGGAAGCCAGTGTAGAAAAACTTACCATTCATTTCAAATGGAGGAACTTAATTCTCCAGGTAGCCACAAAACAGAACTAATGAGCACAATGCATCCCCACTCCCAGCAGCACTTTGACTAGTGGTGTTTGTTTGCATATTTCCTATCATGTTTGTCATGCCTTTAGTAGATGATTTGGTTGGCACAATATCCTAGCCTAGCCTCAGTGTAGAAATCTGGCAATAAAACAGCATATCCAAAGATAAAATAAGAACCAATGTTAAGTGATGAATCTATGCAAAGTACTCAGTGAATCTCTTAAAATATGCCTATCCACACACACAGGAAGGAAATGTATGTGCTGGGAATCTGCATTCTTCTGGAACACCGTATGTAATGTCTATTGAGATATTTTGAGTGGGCATAATCTTCCTAGGAGGGATAATAGGGATAACTTTCATAGACACTTTCTGTGAACTAGAATCTGCTGCTAGAATATCAGAACTTGAACAGACGAATATCCTTACCTCACACTGAATGTAACTAAAGATAACACAACTAATTCTTGTTATCAGATATTTATGTTTAAAAACTCAGTAAGCAAAAGATAGCCTATCTGAAACATACTACTTTGTCTACAAAATAAATCTCAACTCTGTAACTGATGTTAAAGAATTATGTTAATCATGTAATATGATGTCTATCATTTAGTAAGCATGACTAAGAATAGTAATTTTAATAATAACTTATACTACCAATAATCATAAATATATAAAAGTTTCCTAGGAGTGTTGAAAATTCTGACCACTGTAAAATACTAATGAAAGACTGGAAATAGGAGCATTTTCTCATAAACTATAACATAATTCTTAGCATGATAATACTTTTTAAAAAGTTTGACAGTTAAAGAAATTTAAGACAATGCTCTACTAGACACCCTTAAAGTGAGCTGCTGCTGTTACTGTAAGTTTAATCATTATAAAAGCAATGACACTTCTCTTAGTTGATTTGTGTACATTATCATAGTATGTATTTTTTCTTTGGGAAATACTATATCATGAAAGTATGCTACCCTTGTGTTATGAAAATGCATGGAAATTTGGGTGAATTATTAGACTAAAATATACCTAACGAACATTTGCTTTAATATACCTCTGATAAATTTGTGCAATGGATCTAAAAAGTTATACATGTAGGATTATATAGACATATACATAGTGAAAAATAACATTTTAAAGCATATTGGATATAAAAATATTTAAAATCTACTCATTCATCCTAAATGTTTATTGCATAAAAATAAATGCATTAAAAGTATACAGTAAGTTTTATTCAGAATACCATACAAAAAAAAAATACATGAACATTCAAATTTGGCAATAGTGATGTGTTCACAACAGCTGAAAACACTCATACATGATTAAAATTTAAACCATATGGAATTTGGGTTTAGCTATGGTTTTATACCTGGATTTAAATATTTTTGCTTATATTGGCTTAATGTTGTCCATCCAATCCCTCAAAAAGACCACATAAAATACAAATTAACATTTTTGCAATATAGAAACATGAGGGCCATAACAACTTTTTCTTCCATAATCTAAATACCAAATAACATTATGACATCCGTTAAAAATCTTTTAATAATATTTTGATAAATACATATGGATCATTTACTTTTTAAATAAAGTAAGCATAGTCATTGGCTTTCTTCCTTTTTAAACTTAATATAATATATAAAGTCAAAAGGGATAAAAACTGTGAGTATATTACTCCATAATTGATAGTTTTCTTTTTTCTTATGTTTTACTTTCTTAACTTATCCAGAGAGAAAATTATATTTAACATTTTTCTGCAGTATATGCCCGTGTTTTGTAGATATGTATGGCTCTTTAGAAGTACATTTATAGCAATATAGATGTGATTCAAAATTAGTCTTTTTGAGTTGTAGCAGAAATAAAGTAACCATAGTATAGTCATAGCCTTTTTTTTGTTTGTTCTTTGAAAAGACAGGATCTTGCTCTGTCTCCCAGGCTGGGGTGCAGTGGTGCAATCACGGCTCTCACTGCAGCCTCAACCAACCAGGGCTCAAACAATCCTCTCAAAGTGCTGGGATAACAGGCATGAGCCACCTCACCCGGTCTATAGTCACAGCCTTTAAAATTAAATATTTATTTGTCATGTTTATAAAAGAAGACTAAATTGGTATTTAAGTAAAACACATTTTAAAGATAATCTTACAACATCATAGACTGTGTAGCATTTGTTCATAAAAGTCACTAAAGTATTACAAATTAAACATATCAACAGCTACTAAAAGGAATATATGATTTTCTCATTATTTTCATATGGTATAGGTATCTGGTATGCAAAAATTAGGTATGTATTTGACATGTTAAAATAAATCTTGAAATATGTTTTCCATCAGCATATATAAATTAATGACCAGAACCTGTCACTATTTTTCAATAGCTGGAGTTGGAACACTTAACATTATTTAAAACAAGCAACAATATACCAGGTTGTCAGTTTCTATTAAAGGAAATTCAACTGAACAAATGTTAAGCATAAAAACTTCACTATGAGTAAATAATTTTTGCATTAAAAAATCTCAACCAGGTGTAGTGGCTCACGCCTGTAATATCAACATTATGGGAGGATCAGTTTGGCGGATCGCTTGAGGTCAGGAGTTCAACACCAGCTTGGCCATCATCGTGAGACCCCGTCTCTACTAAAAATATTGTACAAAAAAATAGCCAGGCGTGGTGGCATGTGCCTGTAGTCCCAGGTTCCCGGGAGGCTGAGGCAAGATAATCACTTGAACCTGGGAGGCAGAGGTTTCAGTGATGCGCCAAGATCATGCCACTGCACTCCAGCCTAGGTGACAGAATGAGACTCTGTCTCAAAAATAAAAAATAAATAATAAATAAATAAATAAATAAATAAATCTCATAATATTTCTTTATCTTTCTCTCAGTCATTATTAAGTAAATATCTGAGTGTACTATGCTGCTGATAGTAACTGGTTGTTGAAAACAACTATGTTTTAGGTATATTATAGTATTATTGTATTCCAAACAGGGAGAACTTTAACTATAGTTCCTAAGGAAATTTACTAGACAAATAAGGTTCCAGGAAATATGACTTGATTTTTAAAATGGCCCTTATCATGAGAGATCACAGAAAAAATAAAAATCATATTATGTCAGAAAGGTAGACAAACATTATAATTCAATTATAATTTACCTCAATCTGCAAGGTTTTTGTACTGAACTTATAAAAAATACCAGTATGAAAAATTTAAATGAATTAACGTGAAGAACTCAGTGAAATATTTTCTTCAGTTTTGAAATCTTTTAGCTTTAAAATTAAAAAGGAAATGAAAATTAGATACAATTTACATTTCCTTTTCCACTCCACCAACCCCCAAAAAGGTAATAATTTCTTAAGGAAAATATGATAGGTCATAGTTGTTTTAAAGTTAGAGATTTTGATTGTATTTATTTAACATATCCTCCTAAAGACATGGCGTCATGATTTATAATTATTTCTGTAAGATTATAGTGTTCTGGTCATGCTGTTTTCTTCCTTTAACAACTGAGTTTTGCATAGTCAATCAACACTGTCGTAAAGAGAACCAAATATAGCCATTAAACAATTAGAATAATACTTCATTTATGATTTGGCTATTATTTAGGCAGACTTTAAAAACTATATAATGATTATTATAAAGATGTGTTTACATCATTATTTGTGTATCTGGTTCTAATACCTTTTGGTTTTATCCAACATTATGAATGTAAATGATGATCATAAAATATCTGATATTTTATATTAAATTTTACCTCACATCTGTATGATTTACTATAATTATTTCACAAATACTTATTGAGCACCAATTGTGAGCCAGGCACTGGGCTAAGTGCTATGGAGTCAGTATGAGTATATCGTAGAATAAAATGCAGGCCTACCATCACAGAGGTTACCACTTACTGCTGGCAGATCACAGCAAATAAGCAATTTACCAAACCACGTAATGAGAACTATACCATGGTTAACTACAGGCTTAGGAAATAAACATAGGGGAACCCCAGTCCAGTCCTAGAAGCTTACAGAAACCTTTCTCAAAAAAATAAAAAGTTTTGGGGGAAGGTGAAACAGTACAGGCAAAGACCGAGAGGTGATAGAGAAAGAGAAAGTAAAAGGTCAGGTGTGAGGAGACATGATCTGGGGAGTTATGAAGAAACCAGATTGTACATTTGTAAACCAAGCTTGTTTCAGATCACATGCCAAGAGCACCATGCGAAAATTCTTCTTTAGTGTGAGGGGAGAATGCTATCAGATTTGAATTTTAGAAAAATCATTCTGTGTGCAGAAGAGAGAATGGCATAGAAGAGAGTTAGAAAGCTGACAGGGAGAATGAGAAGAGACACATTGTCACATTCCGGGGCAGCAATACAGTAGACTGGGGAGTAACTTTGGGAATGAAAAGACAAACCAGAGGATGGATTTCAGATGTTCAGGGAATATTATCTATGAGCTCTGGTAATCAGGTAGATATGAAGAGTGTGTGAGAAGAAAGGAAAATCAATGAATGTGATTCAGTTTTCTTACTTAGCAATACCCAGGGCTATTTCATGAGTTAAGAACGTGTGTAGGACTGAAAATTAAAGTAAGACGAAGTGTTTTAAAAATTAGAAAAAGAATTGTGGCATTTCTAAATGCAAAGAAAGTAAGTTTAACCAAAATAAAAGTGAAAGATTGGTAAAGATTAAAAATATGATCGTTATGCTTAATGATTTAGGTTATTGCTGTCATCCATTTGTGCTGTATCTCAGATCTTACCAAATCATATGAAGAGACATGTCTTTCCATCTGCCTATGTGCATATGAGTGTGCAAATACCATGTTAAATCATTAAAATATGTAACAAAACCTTGTAAGCCACTAAGAAACATGTTTGAAAGTCCTTTGGAAAGAGGTTTTTGTAACCTGTCAGTAACCTTTAGTAACCTATACTGAAATCGACATTAGTCAAACTAATACATTTTCTAAGCTTCTAAAGCCCTCAACTCTTCTTTTGGGATTTGCAATCTGGCAGCAAAACTAACTGCAGTTTCAATTTATGAACACTTATTTTACCTTTTGGCTTTAACTGATGCGTGACTGATCGTGAAGTTTCTATTTCATCTTCACCCCTCTCAAGTGATGGCTTTTTTATTCCACTACTCATGTACATACAGCCATATATACGTATATATGCCTACTAAGAGCTTGTCATTGTTTTCAAAACATTATTCCTCCTTCCTCCACAGAATAAACTCTCTTGAAATAGATTCTACTAGATTATATCAGAGTATACGATTTACATTTTATTCTTGCTGCATTCATCTGCTTAAAGCCTGCTGAATCTTACTCATCCATTGGAGATGTTTTAGCATCTAGCTCACTTTCCTTCTATCTGCTAAAAATCTTGTAAACATTTTTAATTATTTCAGTGTTTATACAAATAAACTATGCAATGCTTTGACCTTTTTATCTAATCTTTCTCACCTGCAAGAATCACAAACTTGTTTATGTTTAAATATGTGATTGCTATCAAACAGCTTAATTAATGTGTCTGGATATAAACGTGTATGCACACTATGTTAATAAATTCAAGACCTTAAACTCAAGAGATTCTTTAATGTTGCCTGGCATTAATGTCTCTAGCCAATTTATTCCCTCAGCGCTCCTAAAGGATATTTATACCTGTTCTGTCTTCCCAAAACTCAAAAATTTCTTCTCTACTCGCACAGCTACAAACTTGCTTTTTATGCAGTCACACACAAGAAAACAAAATCCAAAATTAATCAGATCACAAAATCGATTAACCTATCAAAAACCACGGCCAAGTCCTCTCTAACTCCCTCCAGTTGCAATGTCAATTATGCCCTTGTCTCCCATCTAGACTTGCCGGTGGGATTCTCTAGAGCCCATTCACACATGACTATGCAAGAATTTAGTTCTAAAAGTATTTTTCTTCTTTTTTTAAAAATCATTTTTGCCCTCCATTTAATTATTCATGTAGTTTTACTGCTGGGAAAAAAATGCGTAATCTGAAAAAGACCTCATACTGTTTAATAACTACTTTCCCATTTTCATATTCTTCTTGACAGCAAAACTCACTAATAATTTACCTCTACCAATTGCCCACTTTTATCCTCTCATTCTTTATTTAAACGATTTCACTATCCCAGTTACCTGATTCCAACTATTCTCATATTGGTCTGTATTTCCATGTTGCCAAGTCACTTAATTATTTCTGAATCATCTTAACCTATCATCAGTATTTGATGTGCATGTAATCTCTCTTCTCCTTGAAGCATCTGTTTCAGTGGAGTCATGGAAACCCAGGAATCATCAGAGTTTTTTTTTTTCTAACCTTTCTAGTCTTACCATTTTAGTCTCCTTTGTGATTTCTTCTCATGTCGAAATACTGTAGTGTACTGCAGCTCAGTCCTTGGACAACTCTTTCCTGTGCATGTTTATTCCATGGGTGATGTCAGTCAGTTTTACTGCTTTAGCTAACTTCTACATACTGATGACTTCTAGTTAGATCTGCAGCCCAGGTCTCTTCCTAAACCCCTGTGCCTTATGTACCTATCTACCTAAGTATTTAATATGCATTTCAAACTTTATATATTCTTAATTTACTTTTAATATTCTCCTTATATACGTCCCCACTTCAGTTAAAAAAACAATTTCATTCTTTCTCTTGCTTATGCCAAAAAATTCAAGATCAATATTGATCATCATTCTCCATAGCCAGTTAATTAGTAAATTCTGTCAACTTGACCTTTAGAAAAATAACCAAGTCAGAATTCTCTTTAAGAGTTTACATTGTTTATAATTATTATGCCCATTACATATTTAGTAATTTAGAATAGTCAGAAATATAGTCTGGGTATTGGATGATATTAAGAGATTATTGTTAAATAAATTGATTAAGTGTGAGAGTGTTGTTTTGGCTCAGTAAGAATATGACCTTTTTTTTAGACGTGCATACTAAATTTCTTAGCTGTACAATATCATAGTATCTGTACTACAGAATTAAACAAGTGAATAGAATGAGTTAGAAACTCATTGCAACTTCCTACACACTTAGATTTTTCCTTGGCATGTATTTACTTAACTGATTGATCTTGCTCATCTCTCTCTCTTTCACCAAAATGTAAGCTCTAAAAAGATGGGACTTTTCATTTATTTTGTTTGCAACTATATTCCCAGTACCTACGACATTATTAGGCACACAATAGGTAGTCAATGAATACTTTTTTAATATATGAGTAATTATTTATTAGATGGATTATTCCCACCTTCCCAATCTCTAAATCTTCCCAGAGCTAAGTTCTTAGATCTCTTTTCTTCTCTTTTCCTGAACTCTTCCTTAGAACTATATATATATTTATATTATAAATATATATATTTATATTATATATAAAAATATATATTTTATATTATATATAAAATATATATGTATTATCTATTGGCTGGGCGTGGTGGCTCACGCCTGTCATCCCAGCACTTTGGGAGGCTGAGGCGGGTGGATCATGAGGTCAGGAGATCCACACCATCCTGGCTAACACGGTGAAATTCCGTCTCTACTAAAAATACAAAAAAAGTAGCCAGGCGTGGTGGCGGGCGCCTGTAGTCCCAGCTACTCAGGAGGCTGAGGCAGGAGAATGGCGTGAACCTGGGAGGCGGAGCTTGCAGTGAGCCGAGATCCTGCCACTGCACTCCAGCCTGGCCGACAGAGCGAGACTCCGTCTCAAAAAACAAAACAAAAACAGACAAACAAACAAAATCATTTGTTTCTAAATCATTTGTTTCTATGATATTAAACATCATGTAAATGCTCATAAATTTATATCTCTGTAAATGTCTCCTTCATTAAGTTACCAAAAAAAACCAATTTTGCTATTTTTAAAATTTTTCCCCATTCCACATCAGCAAATTCCTGTCATCTTGACCTTCAAAATGGATCTGAAAGTAACTTAGGTCTCGTTATCTTCAGAACTAAAAGCCTAATCTGAGCCACCAAGGGATCTTTTCTGGTTTACTACAATAGCCAGTCTCCTTGGTCCCACCCTTTTCTCTTCATAGTTTATTCTCCTCCCTATGTTGGAGCGATCCTTTCAAAATATAAGCCAGATCTTAGCACTGCCTGATTAATAATTCTTCAGTGATTTTTGTATTTTATCTTGAATAAAATCTAAATTTCTTATCATTATCTAAATGGGCCCATATGACAAATTCTTTGACAATCTCTGATAAGATAATCTCTCTGCTCACTATACTCCAACCAACTTGGTCTTCTTCATATCACTTATTGCAAATTAATGGATAAATATGCTCTGATAATTTGAATAGCTTCATGCAAATTCAACCAGCTTTTAGTAGCAGACTCCAGTTGCAAAGCTGGTGATTCCAAACCATGCAGCATACAGTTCTCACCTCAGAGTGTAATGTGCTACTGGAAACAAGTTGGGGACATTAATGAAATTACAGAACATAAAATGTATGGGCTGGGGACAGTGAAGGTTAATATAGCGTGGTTCTGCAACATTGAAGTGGGTAATAGCTAAACATAGGTGTATATGCAGTGTGTGTAATATTATGACTAGACCTCAGGAAGATATTGTGGATGAAAGAATGTGGAGACACAGATGTGAATCACCACGTGTAAGTATAATTAGAAACAAAAACGGATATATTTGTCAAAATAGTGTATAGAGAAAAGAAATTTGGGGCGAGGTTATGTCTTGGGAACTCAGAATCTGAATCGTAGTTTGATTTTTTACTTTTTACAACATTTAAGTATTAAGGTCTTACTTGTTTCTGGAATACTAGGTCAACATAACAGCAATTTCTTTCTTTCTTTCTTTCTTTTTTTTTCTTCAGACCCAGTCTTGCTTTGTCGCCCAGGGGATGGAGTGCAATGGTGCTACCTCAGCTCGCTGCAACCCCGCCTCCCGGGTTCAAGCAATTCTCCCACTTCAGCCTCTCAAGTACTTGGGATTATAGGCACCCACTCCCACACCTGACTAATTTTTGTATTTTTGGTAGAGACAGGGTTTCTCCATGTTGGCCAGGCTGGCCTTGAACTCCTGACCTCAGGTGATCTGCCCCCCTCGGCCTCCCAAAATGGTGGGATTGCAGGTGTGAGTCACCACACCAGGCCAAAATAACAGTAAGTTTAAAGGTGAAAAGGGGACGTATATATCTTTAATACAATCTCTGGTTGGTAAATTTAAAAGTCCTGAAAATCAGTCTGGTACCATCTGCTACATGGATGTGTCTACTAATTACCAAAATTTCTCCTCATTCTAATTTTTCTTCCCATTGAGAATCATTGATTTATAGTGTTAAAAGAAAATGCTTTAGGAAAACTAAATTTAACAGAGGTTACTTGAGCAAATAATGATTCATGAATTGGTCAGCACTCAAAAACAGAAGAAGGTTCAGAGACCTATTCCCAACAGCTTATGACTGGCTAAAATGGTAGTAGCAAAACAGGTACAGCCTAAAAATAAATAAGTACTTTAACTAAACCTATTTTGTGGCTAAAACTCTTATCATTATATAAACAATATAAAAAATAGTGTGACTTACTGGTAAATGCATGTCTGAAAGAATGCACTTCCTAAAAAAGAATTGGAATGATGATTCTTAAAATTATAAACATTTTTTAAAATGTAATACTATTTACTTTAATCACTTTTAATTAAATTTCTAAAAATATGTTTTATTAGTTTCAAAAAAATATTAAAACAATTCAGGTTAGATGTTAAAAAACCGAAACACACCTTTAAGTATGAATTTCTTGGGCTTTTTCACTTTCAAAGAAAACACCTTGACTTAAATTGAATTTCCAACATAATATGATGCATCAAAAAGAGCATGGCATTAGAGGAAAACAGCTTGATTTTGAAGGTGTGCTTGCCACATAGTTGCCAAGCTAATTGTTCCCTCTATGTCTCTGTTTCTCTAATAAAACCTACCTCACATGGTTATTGTGTAAACTTGCCCAGTGAGTAATATGTATATATGTATTTTGTTGTATGTGCAAATAGATCTGAGTATACCTACGGATGAGTCTGTAAGCAACAGCTAGATTGGTAATAGGATGGTATTGTAGCTGTCTTCATTAAAGTCCCTTCCTCTGCTTCATTATCTTCTTCTTCCTTTGATAGTTTCCATTTATTAAATGTTTCATTAAGATCCAAGCAGGGTTCTAAGTATTCCAGATAGATTTTGCATGTAGTTTTTATAACCACTCTGTGTAAAATGCATTAATATCCCTATTTTACAAATAAAGCAACTGATGATTGGAAATTTAGGTCACACAACTAACATTTTTTTAAGTATTTTAATTTTTGTGGGTTACTTTTTCCACCTGTGTGTCTTGATTGTAAAATATTATTTTAAATTGTGGTACCTAAAATAATACCTTAGGAATCCTAAAATCAGAAAAACAAGAGTTAAACATAAGATGAATATACTGTTGGCAGGGATACTTCTCATCTTTCTTATAAAGTTACCATGCTCGGTGTAGTAAGTAAACATTATCCGAAAAGACATTTTCTAATTTCTAATTTCAAAATCTTTCTATTTATTTATTTTTATAACATATATTACATGTTTTGTTCCATATTTCATAATTATGTATTTATACAAAATGCAAAAAACAAATCTTATCATTACAATATTTCTGTAGCTGTAATTATAAAGCGGTATAAAATTTAATAAAACAAGATGCTTCCGATTCTTCAGCATTCCCTCAGATACATTTTTGAATGAAAGTCATGAGATTGTTTCCAAGGTACACTGCCCTTAAATCATAAGTTATTAAATAATAGTTTTCAGTATAAAATAATTACCCTTGCCATTTTCATTATGGCACATCTGCCTTGGACATAAGAAACGAAATCCTGTGACTGACTTAGTTGCAATTAGCAAGTCATTCAGAAATCACATTCATCACTGTCATTTCAGAAGAGTCTAGAAGGAATTGCTTGTGCTATATTTAGCACGCATGAGAGCTGCAAAGTCCAGTCTGTTCATCTTTTTCACGTTTCTATTTGTTTGGAAAAGCTAGAAAGCTGTAGCCAAAAAGGGCAGGAAGGAAGGTTGTTTTTCAATACCCTTCTTCAGTTCAGCTGAGAACTCCTTTCTATGACTCAATAGTCAGTTCCAAATTACCACATTTTAAAAAAAATTTGGTTATCATGCTTGTATTTTCTTCATAGATGATATTACTACCTTAATTCATATCTATTAATCAATTTATTATTTATTTCCAGTCATTAAACTGATGGATCTCAGCAATCAGTGACTTATAGGTTCTGTTTACTGTTATATCCATTGCCCACATTCCTGGCACATGTCAGGCAACAATATTCAATTATTGAATAACAAACAGCTTCCTGAAAAAAAGTCAGTTCAGTTTTTTTATTGTGGATTTTTAAAAAATCAACAGAATACTGGCTCTCATAGGTTATTTCTCCAGAAAAGAGTAATCTAATTTTTTCACAATAAAGAAGTTATCTTAAGTCTTGAGGTCTATATACATGGAGAGAGAGTAGCAATAGTGAATACATCTGGTGTCAAGTACAACTAAAATTATGTCATAGGGAGAATTTAGATTTATTCTACAGAAAAAACAGAGAATCCTGGGTAAAATTTATGGAGATATTGTTTAGCTTAGTATTATATTTGTTATTAATAAAGACACAGTTCTCTTTGAGAAAAAAAATAAAAATAGCCCCAGGGCCTGGAATTCTAGTAGGGCCCGAGTGCAGGTCTGTTTTTCCAACTAGATATAGTAATGAATAAAGTTATCAAGGATTGGAATGACTTTGTTCAGATTGTGACACATATTCCATTATTAAAAGTGAAAAAACAGAAGTTAGAATAGCTTTGTGCAGATATTCTAGAGAGAATAAAACACTGAATGGAAGATTAGACAATATTACTTCAAGATAACTTTAAATTCTTTGAAAGGGCCTAATATTATTTTTGATTAAAAAAAGTATTCAAGTAACAGAAAAAAAGTTTGGAGAAAAGAATACCCAGAAGAGTGCTACCTGAAATAATTTAAGAATAGAAATCTTTGATTATAAAATATTTCTGATTGCATGCTAATAAAATAAAGTACTTCCATGAGAAATAATTGAAGGCTAAATAGGACATTGTAACACTTTCAAATAGTAGAAAATATGGATGGGATATTTTTAACTTACTAATGATTAGTAAAATAATTGGGAAAAAAGAATTATGGAAAAATAACATGGCATTTTATATGGTAGGTAGCAAACATATCTTTATTGTTACCTTTCTAATATTAATATATATTTGAAATTATTTTGGTTAAAGGTTTTCACCAATTAGCTAAGTATCTAAAATGTTTTATTAAAATGAAATAAGATTATTTTGTATATCACTATTTTAATTATTACAAATTCAATGTTCAATGCTCACTTTGAAAAATTCATTAAGCATGATTTAGGCTCGAGTCTGTATGTATGTTTATGGTAATAAAACTGACTTCCAACGTTTATTTGTTGTGCTGACAGCTTCCTCCATAAATAGTGTCATTGCTGTCTGTGGACCTTAATGTGGCACATTTGGTTGTTACATCTTACTTTCCCTATATACAACATCTTTTATGTAGATCTACAAATAAAATTAAATACACATAGATATATTTAAAATTTTAGCTTCACTAAATTCATTATATTACCTAAAATCCCCTCTTCGCACATTAGACACATTTTGTATTATACACAAAATGACAGTAGGTTCAATACCTTAAAACTTTTAACCTAAATTCACTACTAGGCAGGAGTGTAGGTTCATAAAAGGAACTTCAACTAAAATAACATACAGTTTTTCTAAAGCAGGAAGAATATGTAAGGCAATTATATTCTCATTATTCCAAGATGAGATCTGTGCCATTCGGAAGGAAACACAATGCTAAATACAGAGAAAATATTTTGAAAATTGGATAGGATTTTCGTAAAGATTTCAAATAAAATAGAAAAAAAAATATTTCAACTTAAAAGTTGAAAAATGTTTTATTTATCAAAGTTTACCAAGTTATCTGTAAGATGATATAAGTATGTGTTTTGAATAAGTAGTAAAGAAATAACGAGACGAGATAGTCACCCACAGGCACAGATATTATCCTAAAAACTGTATTATTTGTAATTCTATCATTGAAAATGAAATTTTTTTATGTTCCGTTTGTATCTCTGTATGCAACTATATACTCTAGTTTTTTGTTTGTTTGTTTGTTTTGTTTTATAAAATCTGCATGAGAAGACTGCTTTCTTCTTTTTTGTTGGAATGGGGAGCTCATTATGTTGCCCAGGCAGATCTAGAAGCCTAGGACTCAAGCAATCCTTCTAACTCAGTCCAGCCTCCCAATTAGCTAGGATTACAAGCATACACAACAACACTCAGCAAAAATTGCTTTTTATTGGGAAACAGTAATTTTTTTTAATATTAATGTTGAGGTACTTAGTTGAAACCATGAAAACACCAGATATATGTTTTTGACATTGTAGGCTTTGAGATTTGAAAATTCACCTACCTCAGCCATTCAAGTTGTGTGACATTGGACAATCTCAGCTTCCTTATCTATATAATCTGAATAATAAAATTGCCTCTTTCAAATAATCACAGTTAATGTTAACTGAGTTTTTGCATAAAAAGTGCTTAGTTCAGTGTCTAATAGATACAAAATTTCTAATAAATGTTTTTAAAGTATATTCTTCTTAAATTTACTCATATACCTCTGAAACAGATCTCAAACAACCTCAAAATATCATAGCCAACATCCACACCAGTTGTTTAGAAGAGAAAATACACACACACACACACACACACACACACACAGTTTGTTTTTTCGTTTGAAAGGATACACTGTAGTTTCAAGTGTATGCGGTATAATTCTAATCACTTTAAAAGTTCATTCTGATACAATTAGTCTAATGGCTTACTTATTTAGGTAAAACCTTTACCAAACAGCCTTTTATCAAACATTGACTCTATGCAAGGCGACAAGAGTCAACAAAACAGACATTTTGTCTGCTATTATGGAGCCTTAAAGTCTAATGGAGGTGATTAGCCAAATATAGGGACCTCCAGTGAATAGTGATATAAAGTCAATAACTTTGAATTCAAGAATATTTATTTAATATGCTGAAACTACCCATTAAGGAAAAACATCACAATTAAGTTTTCATATAATTTTCCTGGAGTATTATTTCCCAGGTCTTTTCTAATATTTAAGTATTCATTTTAAAATCAAGCTATTTTAAGATTTGTATGTGCTACTATAAAACTAAGTTTCCAGGACATTTTTTTGGCAATTCCTAGGCTCATTCCTGAAACTGTGGGCTTGCTGCCATCAATTTTGTGGCACAGACTAACGCAAACAGACGTGAATAAGAGCAAAACTGATAGAATGTGGAAGACTCAAAAAAGAAGCCAATTTGTTTCAAGTTTGAGATTATTTTCTTATCTATAATTAATGCAAAGTCTGCCCCCTTATTAAAATAAGTGTTCTAGTGCCATTATTTGAAAGTACATTTGAGCTCTCTACAGATCATTAGGCTGTCACTCCTCTGGGATTCATATGATCACATCCAAATGATAACAGTTGCTTTGCTATCACTAGAAAATGAAAATGGGTACAAACATAATGCATCTTCACATTTCGAAATTAGGGAAGACATCTGGATGCACTTGCTCAGCTAATGAATAAAGGGAAAAATGGAAGAATAAAGGAAGGAGTGAAGGAAGAAAGGAGAGACTGGAGGGAGGGAGGGAGGGAGGGAGGGAGAGAGGAACGGAGGGAGGGAGGGAGGGAGGGAGGGAGGAAGGAAGGAAGGAAGGAAGGAAGGAAGGAAGGAAGGAAGGAAGGAAGGAAGGAAGGAAGGAAGGAAGGAAGGAAGGAAGGAAGGAAGGAAGGAAGGAAGGAAGGAAGGAAAGGGAGGGAGGAAGGAAGGAAGGAAAAGAAAAAGTGTCTAATTTTCTGTAATACGATTTAGTATTCAGCCCAATTCATTTTCTGGAGTTGGAGGCGGCTAAACATTGCTTAGTATCCCTCTTTAACTCACCAGCTAATTATGCAAACCTTTATATCCAAACAATGCAGAGGAAAGAAGACAGAATGATCTTCCAGACCATGAAAGGTTTGTTCATCCATCATACCAACAGTGTACTAAAGATCTTAGAGATCTTTTGTCTGGCGACTCTTTGACCTTTCAGCTGATGAATAACTGAAGATGTGCAATACAAAGAAATTACTAGAAGAGAACTGTGCACTGAGAATCAATTTATTTTCATGACTCTATCCAACTACTTTAGTGAAGTATTTAGGAGAGTGGGTTAAGTACACAAGCCTCTTTTAAATACTTATTAATTTTAAAATGTTCTCATAATATATAAAAATGTGCTTTAAGTGGGCACTTGATTCCCAGTTAGAAATTTAGGATTAAAAAAACAGTACATCTCAGCAACGGTGAAAATTTTGATTTGGATTAAAATCAAATCTACATGAAGATTTTGATTTGGATTAAAAAGAGAAACATATTTCTGTGTGCTTAAGCCTTTTTTTTTAAACTCCTTTTTATTTCCTGAGCAGAACAGAGCTTAACAACACTGATTGACAACATGAACAAGACTCTTCATTAGGACCTAGTAATAAAACAAATGATTAGAGTAAGGCAGGACTCCTGATACCAGAAATCACTCAAGAAGTCTCACCTTATATGCAGGGTTCAGTTTTGCATTTTTGTGTATATGTTTTTATTTCCCCTTAAAACAAAATGTTTCTTTCTTTCTTACGAGGCATCCACTTTGATAACACATGCCAAGCTATATTATATCATAATTGGTCTTTGCTTATTTCTAGTGATGAAGCCTCATCCCATATTTTTGCGTGAACTACAGCTGTTAATTTTTCTTAAAGTTTGAAAATTATGTGCAGCTGATATGTCATCTTCCTAGTATTTAACTGAAGTGTAATTTGTTCCTCTTTATTAGAGCTGAGTAAAAATAAGTCTTCTTTTTTATTTCCTAGAAAGTTTAGCACATTGAAATGTTTTGCCTTTGATCAAATTTGTGTACAGGATCATACAGATTATATATTTCCTGTAGGGTTATTCTCTCCTCCTCTCCTCTCCCTTTCTCTTCCCTTCTTTTTTCTCATAAAAACCTATATCCAAATTCTCCGTGAAGCTGAGAATGTATTCCAATCCACAAGTTAGGAATGATGAAACAGTAAAAGTTTAATAAGCCGCTTGGCCATGGACTCTTATAGCACAGTATATTTAAATACGAGAAATCTTCCTTAGTTAATTTCTGAATTTTTGCAAATTTCTAGGGTATGTTATTATAATCCTGTCCCTCTGGGTACCTTGATTCCTGCCTAAAAATAACAAACCTTATTATTTAACAAAGAAAAAAAAACTGAACAAACTATAATGAATCTAGGGAATTGTTTTTCAGTAATCACTTTTCTCATTTCTACTGTTAGCAATAGAAATATCTGGAGATGGGAGGAAGCAACTAATAAAAGTGAAGATTTAGATATTTGCATTAAATATAATCTAAATTGTAAATAATCCTCTTATAGTCTCTATCCATAGCTGCATTATAATACAGTTCACATTGCTTTAGTAACTATTTTTTTTCTGCCTTTATTACATCTTCCAGAAAACAAAAAGAATACAGTTATAAAGACCTTCTTAACAAACCATAGTAAGTCAAGATGGAGAATGTAAGTGGGCCTTGAAAACTCTTGAGTTAGATTTTAGTTTGTGAACAGGCTCAAGAGAAATTCATCTATAAAATGACACCTCATTAGCAGATGAAGGAAGTTGAAGTCAAACGTTTTGCTATCTCATGGCACCTGAAGAATCAGTGTGAGTTTTTAGTCAATGTGAGTTTTAGAAAATTAATATTTACAAGACATTTTACTTCAACTTAACACATGAGAAAAGGTGAATTTCTCTTTTTTAATAAAGTGAAGTTTTTGTTTTAGAACTGATAGTGAATTGATCCAACATACATCCAAAGTTCTGAAAGCTACTCACTTCTCATTGCAAAAAGCATTTTTTCAATGTATACTTTCCTAGGTTTATTGTAGGCACTGGGCATGAATAAATAGATAAGATTGATTTTTTCTGAAGCTCAAAATATAAGTTTTTAATTTATATAATTTGGCATTGTTAGCAGTGTTTCATTTGTATCTTATAAAATAAAAATTTATATAAATGATATTTGTTCAGTTATTTTGGGTATTTCTAATATTCGAGTTACAGAATACATAGACAAACACACAGACGCACACACCCGTTTGTCTGCTCTATAGGCTGGAAACCTGTGTGCCTCCAAAACTCGTATGTTGAAATCCTAACTCCCAATGTGATGGTATTAGGTAACACTGTGTGCGGAACTGGTAGGTTCTTGGTCTCACTGACTTAAAGAATGAAGCCGCAGACCCTCGCGATGTTACAGTTCTTAAAAACTGTGTCCGGAGTTTGTTCCTTCAGACGTTCAGATGTATCTGGAGCTTCTTCCTTCTGGTGGGTTCGTGGTCTCACTATCAGAAGTGAAGCTGCTGTAGACCTTCATAGTAAGTGTTAGAGCTCTTAAAGGCAGCATCGTCTGGAGTTGTTAGTTCCTCCCGGTGGGTTTGCGGTCTCGCTGGCTTCAGGAGTGTAGCTGCAGACCTTGGCAGTGTGTGTTACAGCTCATAAAGGCAGCGTGGACCCAAAGAAACAGCAGCAGCAAAGTTTATTGCAAAGAGCCAAAGAATAAAGCTTCTACGCTGCAAAAGGGGACCGGAGTAGATTGCCACTGACTGACTGGGGCAGCCTGCTTTTATTTGCTTATCTGGCCCCACCCACATCCTGCTGATTGGTCTATTTTACAAAGAGCTGATTGGTCCATTTTGACAGCATGCTGATTGGTGTGTTTACAATCCTTGAGCTAGACACAGAGTCACAGAGTGCTAGTTAGCTAGATACAGAGCACCAACCAGTGTACTCACAAACCCTGAGCCAGACACAGAGTGCTGACTGGTGCATTCACAAACCCTGAGCTAGACACAGAGTGCTGATTAGTGCATTTACAATCCTTGAGCTAGACAGAGTCACAGAGTGCTAGTCCTCCAAGTCTCCACAAGGTTAGCTAGATACAGAGTGCTGATTGGTGCACATACGATCCTCCACCTAGATATAAACATTCTCCAAGTCCCCATCCAGTTCAGGAACCCAACTGACTTCACCCAGTGGATCCTGCACAGGGACTGCCGGCAGAGCTGCCCGCCAGTCCCGAGCCGCCCCTGCACTCCTCAGCCCTTGGGCTGTGGATGGGACCAGGTGCCACGGGGCACCGCAGAGAAGGAGCTCAGACATGGCGGGCTGCAGGTCCCGAGCCCTGTCCCGCCAGAAAGCAGCTAAGGCCGGGCGAGAATTTGAGTGCAGCGCTGGCAGGCCGGCACTGCTGGGGGACCCGGTGCAACCTCTGCAGTTGCTGGCCCAGGTACTGAGCCCCTCACTGCCCTGGGCTGGCGGAGCCAGCTGGCCGCTCCGTGTGCTGTGCCCCCGAGCCCGCGCCTGCCCGTGGGAACTCGCACTGTCCCGCGAGTGCAGCCCGCAGCCCCGGTTCCCACCTGCGCCTCTCTCGCCACACCTCCCCACAAGCAGAGGGAGGTGGCTCTGGACTCAGCCAGCCCAGAGAGGGGCTTCCACGGTGCCGTCGAGGGCTGAAGAGCTCCTCAAGCGCTGCCAGAGTGGTCGCCGAGGCCGAGGAGGCGCCGAGAGCAAGGGCTGCTAGCATGTTGTCACCTGTCATTAGGAGGTGAGGCCTTGGGAAGGTGATTAGGTGGTGAGGGCAGAGTCCTCATGAGTGAGATTAGTGCTCTTATATCACAGATCTAAAATAGCTCCCTTCTCCCTTCTATGTGAGGACACAGCAAAAAGACTGCTGTCTATGAACCAAGAAGTAAGCTCTCTCATCAGACACCAAATTTCCCAGTGCCTTGATTTTGAACTTCCCAGCTTCCAGAATATGAGACATCAATTTCTGTTGTCTGTAAGCTATCCAATTTATGGTATTCTGTTATATCATCCCAAGCAGACTATGATAGCTTGCGTATATGTGTAAGTATCCAAAGAAAAAATACATTTTCCTTTTATCTTTAAAGATTTATCTTAGAAGCTTGTAGAAAACCATGAAATACAAGGTTTTATAAAACTAACAAATTACCCAGGACATTGCTTTGTGGATTAAAATGGAACCAGCATGATTAAATTACTCGTAATGCATTCGTGAGTTAATACTAACTTGCTCTAATAAAATTCAGTGGATATTAAACTCATTTTATTTGGGTATATAGTTAATAAATATTATAATTAATTTAATTTAATAAATCTGTTTTTTTTTTTTTTTTTTGAGATGGTGTGTCACTCTGTCGCCCAGGCTGGAGTGCAACGGCACAATCTCGGCTCACTGCAACTTCCGCCTCCCAGGTTCAAGCAATTCTCCTGCCTAAGCCTCCTGAGTAGCTGGGGCTACAGGTGCACACCGCCATGCCTGGCTAATTTTTTGTAATTTTAGTAGAGATGGGGTCTCACCATATTGGTAAGGCTAGTCTCAAACTCCTTACCTCAGGCGATCCACCCGCCTTGGCCTCCCAAAGTGCTGGGATTACAGGAGTGCACATGGTAAAAAATAGTTTGCATGTGAGAAAATGAAAAGTTATCCCAGGGTGTCTGATTGCCACAACAAATAGTTATTGGAAGCAGAATTTCACATTATTTGGTTTGGAGTACTGTTTTTCTTGAAAGTATAGAAATTGTCATCTGTGAACTATTTCCCATGTGGTAGTAGTTTTTAAACATGAACATTTACTGTGAAGGACGAAGAGGTAACCACACATCAGTTGTGATGTTTCTTACTTGTTGTACCCATCTGCACACTATGAGTCAGGCACAATTTCAGGTTGTCAACAAAACAATCAAATGATAGTTTGAATGAGACTTCTTAGCCTCTCATGAGAAAAAGGAAAAAGGACAGCTAAAGTACATAGAACAATATGAGGTGATAAACACTGACTACTTCAATTTGGTTCCCGAGGAAGGTCTGTCTGAAGAGATGGTAGGACGAGAATAGGACAAGGAGCTATGCTTTGGGGAAATATAGGCATTGTATATCCTATGAATTGTTATATTGCATTATGTGTGTTTTTAAATATTATAGCTGTATTGAAATTTGTAAATTGAGTAACATTGTTAATGTAACTGGGAGAACATTACATTTAAGAACTTAAGACCTAAAGCCATAAAATTACCAGAGGAAAACACTATAGGACACTGATGTAGGCAAAGATGTTATGGCTAAGACTGTAAAAGCACAGGTAACAAAATCAAATTTAGACAAATGGGACGGTATTAAACTAAAAAAGTCTTCACCGCAAAGGAAACAATCAACAGAGAAAAGACACAACCTCCAGAATGTGAATAAGTATTTGAAAATCAATAAAAGACATTGTTTATAGGAAAAGTAAGATAAAACAACCAAATATGCCACTTTAAGGTGCTCAGACAGCAATGATACTACTTTTTGGAGGAAGATGTCAGCACAACAAACATTTTAAATCAGTTTTTATTGCAATACACATACATGCAGAATTGAGCCTATATCATGTGTAATGAATTTTTCAAAGTGAGCATCTAAGAACACTGAATTTGTAACCATTAAAATGGTGATACATACAAAATAATCTATTTTATATTAGTAATCCATTTCAGAATCTTAATTGGTGAAAACCTTTGACCAAAATAATTTCAAATCTATATTAATATTAGAGAGGTAACAATAAAGATATGCTTGCTACCTTCCTCATATAATGGAATGTTGTTTTTCAATAATTTTTTTCTCCCAATTATTTTACTAATCATTACTAAGTAAAAATATCACATTCATGTTTTCTATTATTTGGAAGCTTTATGATGTCTCATTTCAGTCCTCAAATATTTCTCATGGAAGCATTTTATTTCATTAGCATATGATCAGAAGTATTTTATGATCAAAGATTTTTTTATTCTTAAATTGTTTCAGTTAACTGTTTTCTGGGTAATTTTTCCTAAAAGAAAATTTCTGTGACTTAAGTTTTTTTTTTTTTTTTTTTTTGGTCAAAAGTAATATTATGCCCTTTAAATGAATTTGAAGTTACCTTGAAATAATATTGTCTAATCTCCTATTCAGTACAAAGCTATTCTAACTTCTGTTATTTTTTCATTTTTAATCATGGAATGTGTGTCACATTCTAGACAAGGTCATTCCAATAAAAAATACAAGTTAAATAAAAACTTGTGGATCTAATTGAAATGCAGAGATTCTATCAATAAAATCAGGAGTAACAGCAAATTTCCAACTGCCTACTTACCATCTCCATTTGGATGTAAAATTTAACACGTGAACTTAACATGTGAACTCTTTATTTTATTTTATTTTATTTTACTTTATTTATTTTTTGAGACAGTGTCTTGCTCTGTCACCCAGGCTGGAGTGCAGTGGTGAGATCTCAGCTCACTGCAACCTCCGTCTCCCAGGTTCAAGCCATTCTCCTGCCTCAGCCTCCCAAGTAGCTGGGATCACAGGCATGTGCCACCATGCTAGGCATATTTTCGTATTTTTAGTAGAGACAGGGTTTCACCATGTGGGCCACGCTGGTCTTAAACTCCTGACCTCAAGTGATCTGCCTGCCTTGGCCTCCCAAAGTGCTGGGATTACAGGCATGAGCCACCATGCCCAGCCATGAACTCTTGATATTGCATTCCAAACATGCTCTTCTTGCAGTCTTTCCTATCTCAGCAATGTCAACTACATTCATTCTTCCAGTTTCTCAGGCCAGAATCTTTGAAGTCAACCTTGCCTGCTCCTTTCCTCTTTAATCTATCGGCCTAGTAACAACTCTACCTACAAAATATATGTAAGATCTAATTCTTTCAATTTCTGCCACTACTACTCTAGTTCAAGTAACCATCAACTCTCACATAAACTATTTTAGTAGCCTCCTAATTGGTCTTCTTGAACCATCTGTAGTTTATTCCCAACACTACAGACAGATGATTTTTTAAACAATGTAAATGAGATCTTATAGTTTCCTTTTTTTCCCCACCCCCCAAGATGGAGTCTTGCTCTGTCACCCAGTCTGCAGTGCCATGGCGTGATCTTGGCTCACTGCAACCTCCACCTCATGGGTTCAAGCCATTCTCCTGCCTCAGCCTCCTGAGTAGCTGGGATTATAGGGGCCCACCACCGTTCCTGGCTAATTTTTGTATTTTCATTAAAAACGTGGTTTCACTATGTTGGTCAGGGTGGTGTTGAACTCCTGACCTCGTGACCTACCCACCTCGGCCTTCCAAAGTGCTAAGATTACAGGCGTGAGCCACCATGCCTGGTCAATCTTGTTCTTTCTTTGTGCAAACCCTCCAATTCCTCCCTCTCTTACTCTGAGTAGACACAAAATACTTTTGAAGACACACATGGCACTAAGTAATGTGACCTTACTGTCCCCTCTCCAACTTCACCTCCTACACTCATTCCCTTCCTGCCTCTATTCTAGTCACACTGTCCCCCCTGCTTTCCTTGGAAAACTCTAAGCAAACATTTTTCTCATGATCATTGTTTTCCATCCCTTCTGCTGAAATACTATTTCCCCAAACAACTGTTTGACTCATCCCTTTTCTCCTCTTCACTTCATTTTCTATTAAATATTACAAAGCTTCCTTACCCAGAGCTACAGAAAGTCAAGTTTAATCTTCCAGTCTGCAAAATTGGTCCAAGATTTCTCTCACCAGTCAGAAGTTTAGGGTCCGCATGGCTACCTTCACTTCAGACTAGCTGTTTACAAATATGGAGTCCCTTTGGACTCCATCAGATTTTATAACTCACAAGAGCTATTCATAGAACTCAGGAAAGCCCTGTAATTACAATTACAGTTTTCTTATAACAAAAATATATAAATTAGAACTAGCTGAGGATGAGACACGTAGAGCATCTTGGACTTAGAATGTTCCAAATGCAGAACTTCTCTGTTTTCAGAGATCTATTATCTTCACGACATCTATTGTGCTTATGTATCTATGGAGTATTGCCAATCTAAGAAGCTCACCTGAGCTTTGCATCTCTAGTTTTTATTGGGATTTTATTATTATGTATAGGCAAGATGGATTGAATCATTGCTCGCATGGTTAAAATCACTCTTCAGCCCCTTCCCCTCTGTGGAGGTCGGGATGATATCACATAGCTAAAAGTCTCATTCCTCTAATAACATGGACGGTATTTCTGGCAGGGCTAGTTCCTACCCTAAGATGATCAGTGTGGCCATCCCCACCCTGAGTCATTTCATGAGCCTCAGTTATTATATACTCACCATAAGGCATCATGTTAGCATAAGCTATCATGTATAACACAATATTCCAAGTGTTTAGAGATTACATTGCAAGAACAAGAGATAAACGACAATCAGATGTTTTATTACGGACTCCCTCACCATCCCCCTGCCACACACACACTGATACTTACTCACCTGCCATTTCTATTTATCCCCATTCCACATTTTATTATCACTAGCACTTGGTATCATCTGACATATTACATCATTTCTTTATTGATCTTATTTCTTGTCTTTCTCATCAAATAAAAATGGCAAGATAAACGAATTTCTGTTTTGTATTTGTTGAATCTCTTATCACTCAAATAATACCTGACCTAGTACATACTTTATAAATATTGGTTGAACGAATGAATGAATCTGTTTTCTAAATTTAGGTCTTCTTATAGCCCTTCTATTCCTTATATTAAAATAGAATTTCATTTAAGTGACATGGAATGGAATTTATAAATATTTTAACGTTTTAAAACTTTTTCAATATATTTTCTTCAAACCTCTTATGGCAGTGAAAGATTTCATCTAGACTTTTAATATATAACCATTAACTATAGCTTCATTTTACTAGATTTTAAAGCTAATTAAAATACATTCTCTCAAAAACTACTATAGCTTACTTAGAAATAACTGTCTCTGAATTCCTAAGGATAATTTTAATTCTCATTTTAGGCTTGGGTAGGCAATCCTAGGATTCTATAATTCCAAGAAAACTTTATTTTTGAAGCTAGATGCAAAATTTTTCTTCATATCAGGGCATCGTGAATCAATCGATGTCTTTTCCTTTAATCTGTTCATAAAATGAGTTATCAACTGTGTGCTCAAATATCAATGGCAAGCAAGTAATTTTCTGTAACACAGATGTTAAAGAAAGATACTCTCTGCTTTTTTTGTTGTTAAATTAGCTGTGTCTTAAAACCTTTCAAAACTACATATGAAGAGAATTCTAAGGGGTGATCTATAGAGCATTTTGGTATACTACAAAGTAGAAAAATAACCTGATACTGATAAAAATAGAGCATATACAACTTCATGGAAAATTTTAATTATTACTATTTTGAAGTCTTTATTTTGTGAAGAGAACAAAAACTTCTTTGAGAAACAGCAAAGTCAAGATGTTTAAATTGATCTTATGACTTTGAGATTTAAAAATATAATGCTTTGGAATTGTGTATAGTGGAAATATGTTGTATTTCACAAAGTGTTTAATTGATACAGACAGAAAGAATTGTCTCTCTTGTTACTTTGTAAGTCATGGAGATTTCTTCAAATTATAGAATAAAATACTTCATCACTTCAATAGCTATTTCAATCTTTTGAAAACTGTATCCACATCTACAGGCAAAGGAATTTTATTATCTCTAAATTACAATTTGGTATGTCATGAGTTATTTCATAGGATAAAGTTTGTTAAATGAACACCGGCAGTGCTTTGCTCTTGAACTCAAGTACAAGTCAGCTCTGTTTAAGTCGCCATTCACAGAGGACAGAAATGAATGTGCAGTTAAAATGGTGATATAAGTAAATTGGAGCAGAATTAGAAGAAAAGTGGGCAATTTAGGAACATAAGAATTGCTGTACTGAATCAGACCATCGGTTCTCCTGGTTTAATATCCAACCTCCAGCAGCTGTACTTGTTAGTTTCTACAGCTTTAAAAGAAAGAAAAAAGACTACATAATTTACCTAGACAAGTGTGCCATCTGTGATCTGGAGAAATTTTCTTCTTGATCTCTCTCAAATAATACCCTAAAGCAGGAGGTTTCAACCCTGCTATGATATTGGTTTAGCTTGACTAGCTCTGATTATTAATAATTCTTATTAAAATATCCCATTCCTCCATAAAATAAACTAGTACATCAAGAAACTATTTGTCTCTAAAGCTCCTGAATTCATGGTTGAACATGTCTGCATCTGTGATAAATTATGAATATATGGTGCGTATTCAATATAAGTTCTTGATGGCAAAAATCTGCCTCTTGATAACCATACTTTTACTTCTCCTTCCAAATTCTACTGGAGTTAGAGACTTTGGCTAAACAAAACAAAGCAAAACAAACTTAGATCTGCTCATACTACTCCAAAATTTCTATCTATTAATAATATACAGAAGATATCTGAATGATGAAGGATTTTTTGTGTTGAACTTTTAGAAAAGTTCAACTAAAGATTTTCTTATATGATTTTGCATAAGGTTGAATAAGAGCAAGGAATGAATTACTTATCTTTGTCACTTTAATCTTTAGTTTATGTTAGAGAAGGCTGGAAAACTTTATAGTTTCTTGATTATTCTAAATACTCACCTTGAGATCAATATTTCTAAAATATTATGCTCACACTAGCCATTTAGTCAAAAGTTCCTCAAGAGTCGTAAATGCCTACAAATTCGATTCTAAACAATTTTCCAGGGCTGTTAGACCTAATGTGATAACACTAATATGTTAAGTACATAAATTCAATGGTATCTCCTTTTATCCTAGAATTCAACAAAACTAGTTTTTTCATTATTATTTGAACTAAGAAGTAGATTAATCATTAATGTCTATGTTAATTCTATCCCTCTTTCTAGCTTTCCCAGCTTTCCTTTCTAGTTCAGTTCCTTATTTTCTCTCTTTCAGTCAGATTCCCATTCCATAAGGTAATTTCCTTTCAAGCATGTAATTACTGCTCCCTCTTCTGAACAATTTGTGGCCTCTTTTTTAGGCTTGGCTTATGTTGTCTTATGTTGTAGTTCTTTGTTACCCTGAGTTTTCATGCTTATAAATTCCCTGAGGAAAACTTTCTGTTTCATATTTATATTTCTAGGGCCTAGATCTGTGTCTAACTCATACTAATAACAAAGATATGTTATAAGGAAATCTACAGATGTAGTGACTGTGTAGAGCCACTTAAAAAAAAACTCTGAGTTCCTACTTGTGTGACCTTGGCATTAATATATTATTGAGTGCTATAGAGGTATCAATGAGCTCAACACTATAGATATTGAAAAGAAAAGTCAACAATTATCCATTTTCAAATCACAACTATAAATATGGAAAATATCATGAAAAGATAATATAAAAGTTTTGAATGAGTTTAGACACATAAAATTGGAAAATAAAAGAATTCCAAGCAGAAGTAACAGCTGGAGCAGAGAAGAAATGAAAAAAAGAGGGATTTACTGGGGAACTCTACCTAATTCCTATTGGTTGGGTTTATAAAAAGAATATCTGAAAATAAACTTGGAAATATGGGTGGTACCATGTTCATTAACCTTAATATGAAACCACTGAAGAATTATTGAAAGATTTTTAATTGGTAAACAGATCTAGGAGATGTTAGACAAATTTAAATGTGGGACTGAAAGAAGTTTCCTGGAGTAATGAGATTATTACATAATAAGATTTGTAATTAAACTTGGTATTAAACTCAGGCAGTATTAATAAGAGTATATAGAATGAAATAGATATAAAAGATGTGTAAGTGATATGATTCCTTATTGTGAAATGATTGGGTCTAAGATAAGGTAAGAGAATGAAACAAAAGTAGCACCACCCTTTGAGCACGTTTAAGTGTGAATGAAGATATATTTTATTGAAATAAAAAATTTTTTCTTCCAATATGTTAAGTAGAAATGCGTATAAAAAATTCAACTTTAAATTTTAATTCTTACAATTTTAAATAACATAGCGGTTCTCAGTTCTAAAACCACTAAGCCCAGTTCACTTACGTTTCATATCATCAATATATATCCACATTTTTTCTGTCTTAAACTCTTTAAAGCTCTTGTGAACACTGTTAGAAAACAATATTCTTTTTAATCTAACAATGATTTCAATTTTACTATAATGTCTCTATTTTATTATTTAGGAATCCAAATGGGACTCATAATAATAGCACAAAATGGCCTGTCTTCAAAAGCACTGAACAAAAATATCTAACCTTGAATACAGAGTCATCAAGAATATTGACTAAACTACGTGCTCAGCAATGCCGATTCTGGACATCATTTTTTCCAAAAGTCTTGGAAATGACAGGTGTGTGTGTTTTAGTGTTTGGTTATTTAAAAGATGATGGTTTATGTAAAAAAGGGATGAAGTATACTCTCCAAGGCATGATGATGGAGTTACTGTATGTATCTCTGACTTTAAAATAACTTGATTTAATGAATACATTATTTTTAAGACTTTCTTCTATCAAGTTTAGATATGTTTTGAACTCTTACTATATAAGCAGTACTTTAGTAGTTAAATAAAGAAAACTAAAAAATAAATTTCAACCCATGGAAATATAAAGTAGAAAAAGGAAACTAAAATAGAACCCTACTTGTTATTCAGAAAATCTTTATGGAATTAATTAATGAGCAAAGAAATAAATATATCAATCATAATGTATAGAACTAAAAAAAAGTATGCAAAAATTGGTAAAACAAATGTTTTAATAATTAATATAACCTTGATTTAAAGGGAGAAAAAAACTCCAAAGTTTACATATTTAAAAACACAATAAAAAATTTCTAAATATTCTGAACTTGGAAATATTTATCTAAGAGCACACACACACATTACAAAATATAATATTATATAATATTACGTATTATAAACAAATAGTTATTTAGTTAACTAGTCTTCAGGAAGTGATTAATGAGAAATATGTAAGGAAATACTATCAAAATTTGTTCATTTATTATCTCAATATTCATTATTAAGAAAATATTCAATCCACTTGAGTGATCAAACATGTGTCACCTTAGTTTGATCTTCTCTGACAAATATGACATATATCCAACTCACTGTCTAATTTTTAAAATTTCTGTTGTTTATAATCCATGTGGTTCCTTAAGTGTACTTTCTAAAAGTAATTTTCAGCCATCAGACATATTGCTGGTCAGGTCCTTCAGAGTTTGCTATTCTGTTCATCATGATGCTCTGTAATTTTCAGGCTATACGTTAGGTATCACAATACAGTAGATGTTTTCCATTTCTTGTTTAGATAAGTTAGGGGCTAGTTTCAGCAAACATGGGCATCTCAGAGCTGTATTTGATTGTTTCATATGCCTTTGGATCATCAGACATTACTCACCAAAATTATAATAATGTACTCCATCTGCTTAGGAAATGTTTCTGATACACCAGTGCTCTGCGTATTACCAAATGTTCTGTGACATAATATATAACTAGAGATGGGATTCTGCTTCTCTTGGCAGAGCAACAGTGCCATCCTTGTGTCCTCCGGGTGTAAATAACGATGAGGTAACTCATTAATCTGCCAAGAGACCCAAAGAGATACTATGATTTATCGTATCACATACTACATATTCTTAATCTTTATTTAAAATATTTTTATATGAGAGGGTTATAATTTGAGATAAAATTAGTGGGTTATTTTAAGTGACTTATTTATTATAAGCCAAGCTGAGCCATTCTGGTTGAATCATATATGATCTATTGCAATTTATGTGATGATACAATAAAATTTGAATGTCAGCATTTTTAAAAACTATCCTTCACAAATTTCTGTTTCCAAGTACTTACCTGTCAGAAAGCAGATTAAATAAACGAACTCCAAAGTTTTTGGCCAGCTGCCACTATTTCCCATACAACGTTGAACAAATTACTAGCTTGTGTAACACTGAGCTCTATGGAAATATTTATCTAGCTGTGGTCTAGGACCATGCATAAGGTTGGGTTCAGTGTGTCTTGAAAATATAATTTTGTATTATACCATTTTTTCTAATTAATTCTCCCATAATAAGGTTTTCATATTAGATATATTTTATAATTTTAAAGTAAATGCATGATAGGATTATTGTAACATGTATTCATTAGTAATAAAAATGTTACATTTGAACAAAGTCAGTTTGAAGTTAGAAGGATTTATGTTTTATAAATAAATAGTTTGGACAGATTAAAAAGATTAAGGGCCCATGTTCTTGCCATACCTTACATTTTTCAAGTCACAAAACTTCAAATATTTTAATCTTTAATGTTTTGAGAATGGGTTATTCAGATGACCTGGGCTAAAGTTTTTGGAATTTTTTTTTAAAGCAACTTTATACGTAAAGAAAAATTTCAAAGAATAACTACTAGCTGGCTTTCTTAAAAGGAAAAATGTTTACGTTACTCAAGATGGAAGCCCAATAAGCTTTGTAAGTACCACCTCAGCAGTAGTTTACATTTGAGCAATAAATGTTCTCAAATAAAATGATCCTTCAGACGTGCTTAAATACACAAATTCTAACGTTTACTTTCAGACCATACTTCAGCACACGGCTATGCTGTTATTGCATACACCTGCAAGAAATAAAATTCACAATATTTATTTCAAATGTTACAAATTCAGATTTACACAAGAATATAACTATTCAATATTACAATCTCATACCTATTTGAAAAAAGAAAAGGAAGTAGAAAAATGACCCATTGTCAAGGATAATAATTTTTTTTCACTAAAAGTGGAAGGGTAAATTTATTTAAAGAACAAAAGTCCTTCATTTTATCCCAATGAAGAAAAAAGAGATCCAGTAATTCCTCCTTTGACCTTTGAATAAATCGTGCTTGCCAACACTAAAAACCACGTGTAAATTTAAGGGCCAAAATACCCTTTGGACTGGTTACTTTGAGAGTCATTTACTGCTATTTGCTAATCAGCAAGACTGTCAGTCAAAGATGAGGGAGTGCAAAGGTGATTTAGAGAAAATAATGATACTAGCTTATTGTCTTAATATGCCTGAATTATAAATTCCTCATTAAAAGCAAAACAAAACAAATAAACAAGTGGCTTTAAATAACTTAGTAATCAAGTTAAATTAACTGTTTCACTTCAAATTACATGAAGTCTTCACAAAGCCTAGCCTGAGTTTATACTGGTTCACTGTATGATCTTACCCCATACTCAAAATTACAACAGAACAATTAATGATTGAGATTTATTGCATAAAGAAGTATGCACTCCGTGACAAGTTTAATAACTGATCAAAAACAGAAAAATTATAATGTGATGGAGACAGAAGAGATTTTCAGTGAACACTCAAATACATGAAGAATGTTGTTGTTGTGTCTTAATTATGATGGCAAACATAATTAAATATCAGTATAATCTCTTCTATCTTCACGTCCACTAGCAATTATGGGTTAATTCGCCTCTGCATTCTCTTCTGCTAGGGTCTGAATGTTTGTGTTCCCCTAAAATTCATATGTTGACATCCTAATCACTAAGGTGCTGGTATTAGAAGGCAAATCCTTAGAGAGGTCATGAGTTCATGGAGACAAAGCCCATTCAAAAGGGATTAATGCTCTAAAAAAAAAAAAAAAAAAAAATCCTGAGAGAACTCCCCCATTCCTCCATGTGAGAACATAGCAATGAGACTGCCACCTATGAACCAGAAAACAGGTCATCATCAGACACCAGTCTACTGTTGCTTGATCTTAGATGGAAGTCTAATCTGCTAGAAAGCCTCCTCAACTGTGAAAAATAAATTTCTGTTTTACATAAGCTACCCAGTGTATGATGTTTTATTATGGCAGTGTGAATGGACTAAAATATTTTCTAATTCCTTAGACTTTATTAAATAGACTTGGCTCTGGTGAAAATTTACTCAGTGTCCTTTTTGGCTAGACAAAACACAACAACCACACACACAAAAAAACTTATCATTATTGTTTTCACAGGAGAGAAAACAATTATTTTTTTCAAATAAGACAATACATGCAAAACAAAGATCACAAAGAAGTGAACTAAAAAAATTATGCCAATATGTTTATAAATTTACTATTTCACAAATTGCCTTCCATGACTCTTCCCTTCTCTTTACCCTGTGAGACATTAAACAAAAAACTGATTCCCATCTTTTCCATCGCCCCAAAACCCACACACACAAAGCAAGTTGTCTCTGTTTTACAATCACAAGACTTGGTGACATTTGAAATAATTTTAAAGCAGTGAAATCATTCATATTACTGAGTTGGTTAAAAAGGATATTATTGTTGATTTAAAATTGGGCATAGAAAACTGAAGAATAAAAATATAACAGATTAATAGGTCATATGTATCAAGGTGAATATATATATATGTAATGTATTCATACTTATATGTAGAGCCTCTAACTTATTAGATTTATGTCCTATTAATATGCTTTGAAAATTTATACTAAAACTACTAGCCTAGGTATAAAGTACTATCCTTTTTCCAAGGAATTCTCAGGTCAACAATATGAGTAGCTACATTTAGTTATGCACATTGTATCATACAAATTCACATTTTCTGTGTGTGTTTACCACTCATCCATTAGGCAATTATTTTTAGAAAATAAAAACTTTATTATTTTTCATACCACATAAAAATTTATAATCTGCCAGCTTTTAACTGTTTTATGCATACTGAGCCATTTGGTCTTTTGCAGAATTTTCTTTATTTTTTTATATACTTTAAGTTCTGGGATACATGTGTAGAACGTGCAGTTTTGTTACATAGGTATACGTGTGCCATGGCGGCTTGTTGAGCCCATCAACCCGTCGTCTAGGTTTTAAGCCTCGCATCCATTAGCTGTATGTCCTAATGCTCTCCCTCTCCTCACTCTTCATCCCCGACTGGCCCCAGTGTGTATTGTTCCCCTCCCTGTGTCCATGTGTTCTCATTGTTCAGCTCCCACTTATGAGTGAGAACAGGCGGTGTTTGGTTTTCTGTTCCTGTGTTAGTTGTGTTAGTTTGCTGATGATGGTGGCTTCCAGCTTCATCCATGTCCCTGCAAAGTACATTATCTCATACCTTTTTATGACTGCATAGTATTCCATGGTATATATGTACCACATTTTCTTTATCCAGTCTGTCATTGATAGGTTTTTGGGTTGGTTTCATATCTTTACTATTGTAAATAGTACTGCAATAAACATACATGTGCATGGGCTTTATTTATTTATTTGAGACAAAATTTCACTCTTGTTGCCTAGGCTGGAGTACAATGATGCGATCTCGGCTCACTGCAACCTCCATCTCCTGGGTTCAAGCGATTTTCCTGCCTCAGCCTCTGGAGTAACTGGGATTGCAGGCATATGCCACCACACCCAGCTAATTTTGTATTTTTAGTAGAGACAGGGTTTCTCTATGTTGGTCAGGCTGATCTCGAACTCCCGACCTCAGGTGATCTGCCTACCTTGGCCTCCCAAAGTGCAGGGCTTACAGGTGTGAGCCACTGCACCTGGCCATGCATGGTTTATAGTTGGATAATTTATATTCCTTTGGGTATACACCCAGTAATGGGATTGCTGGGTCAAATGGTATTTCTTGTTCTAGATCCTTGAGGAATTGCCACACTGTCTTACACAATGGTTGAACTAATTTACATTCCCACCAATAGTGTAAAAGCATTCCTATTTCTCCACAGCCTCACCAGTATCTACTGTTTCTTGACTTTATAATAATTGCCTTTCTGACTGGTGTGAGATGGTATCTCATTGTGGTTTTGATTTTTATTTCTCTAATGATCAGTGATGTTAAGCCTTTTTTCGTATGTTTTTTGGCAGCATAAATGTCTTCTTTTGAGAAGTGTCTGTTCGTATCATTTGCCCAATTTTGATGGGGTTCTTTGCTTTTCTCTTATAAATTTGTTTAAATTCCTTGTAGATTCTGGATATTAGACCTTTGTCAGATGGATAGATTGCAAAAATTTTCTCTCATTCTGTAGGTTGTCTATTCACTCTGATGATAGTTTATTTTGCTGTGCAGAAGCTCTTCAGTTTAACTATACCAACATTTGTCAATTTTGGCTTTGGCTGCAATTGCTTTTGGCATTTTTGTCATGAAGTCTTTGCCCATGCCTTTGTCCTGAATGGTACTGCTTAGGTTTTCTTCTAGAATTGTTATTATTTGAGGTTTTACCATCAAGTTTTTAATCCATCTTGAGTTAATCTTTGTATAAAGTGTAAGGAAGGGGTTCAGTTTCAGTTTTCTGCATATGGCTAACCAGTTTTCTCAGCACCATTTATTAGATAGGGAATCCTTTCCCTATTGCTTGTTTTTTCAGGTTTGTCAAAGAACAAATGGTTGTAGATATGTGGTGTTATTTCTGAGGTTTCTGTTCTGTGTCATTGGTCTATATGCCTCTTTTGGTACTAATACCATGCTGTTTTGGTTACTGTAGCCTTGTATAGTTTGAAGTCAGGTAGCGTGATACCTACAGCTTTGTTCTTTTCATTTAAGATTGTTTTGGCTATGCAGGCTCTTTTTTGGTACCATATTAAATTTAAAGTAGATTTTTCTAATTCTGTGAAGAAATTCAATGGTAGTTTAATAGGAGTAGCATTGAATCTATAAATTAATTTGGGCAGTAAGACCATTTTCATGATATTGATTCTTCCTATCCATGAGGATGAAATGTTTTTCCATTTATTTGTGTACTTTTAGTTCTTTGAGTAGTAGTTTGTAGTTCTCCTTGAAGAGGTCTTTCACATCCTTTGTTAGCTGTGTTCCTACATACTTCATTCTCTTTGTAGCAATTGTGAATGGGAGTTCATTCATGATTTGGCTCTCTGCTTGTCTATTATTGGCATGTAAGAATGCTTGTGATTTCTGCACATTGATTTTGTATCCTAAGACTTTGCTGAATTTGCTTACCAGCTTCAGGAGGTTTTAGGCTGAGATGATGGGGTTTTCTAAACATAGAATCATGTTGTCTACAAACAGAGACAACTTGACTTCCTTTCTTTTTATTTGAATACCCTTTCTTTCTCTTGTCTGGTTGCCCTGGCCAGAACTTCCAATATTGTGTGAATAGGAGTGGTGAGAGAGGGCATTCTTGTCTTGTGCCGGTTTTCAAAGGGAATGTTTCCAGCTTTTGCCCATTTAATATGATATTGGCTATGAGTTTGTCGTAAATAGATCTTATTAGTTTGAGATATGTTCCATCAATACCTAGTTTGTTGAGACTTTTTAACATGAGGGGATGTTGAATTTTATCGAAGGCCATTTCCCTTGCAGAATTTTCGAAGTTTCCTTTCCTAGAGAGTGGAAAATGTACTCGCATCCATAGTACGAGATTAATATGTTGTCAAAATTACAATGAGTATGAGTAATGCTGGTATAATCCCCTCTCCAAAATAGCACTTAACATTTTTCTTAAAGCCAACAAAAGTATTTTGCAGGTTCGGAGGGCGACTGGTTTGCAAAATATTTATTAATGAAAACTAATGTGAAGTGTTCCTAATAGCAATTATCCATGAAAATATAAAAAATGGAAAGAGAAAAAAAAAATTCTAAGTAGACATTTGTGGTGGTTTTAAATGGGTCATCTTTCCTAGGTAGTTGACAGTTAACTAGTTTCTGAATGTTTTTCAGGACATCTTATCAGATGTATAACAAGATACCTAATAGAAATATAATTTATCTTTTAAAAAATCTTTTTTGTCAACTAATTTGGTAACATTTACAGAGCCTATACACTGTTGCTGTGAGCCAGGAACTGCACTAGCAGCTAGAGCTACACAGATGAAAATGACAGGGTCTGCTTACTCACAGTGAACTGGAGTCAGGGCCCAGGACCATGAAAAGCTTTTAAGAAGAGAAGATACCTGCACTGAATCTCAATGTGAAGGCAAAGTGGATAAGCAGGAACCAGAGATGAAGTGTCTTGTGTATCATGCTTAGGAATTTAAATTATATCCTAAGTAAAGCCATTTAGTAATTTTAAATGGGAAACTGACATGTTCTGGTTATTGATTCATAAATGTATAAGCTTTTACTATATTCACAAGTTTTATTTTTTACCTTTGTCTTCTTAGAATATGTAAGACTATTATGGCATCAACATGATAATTTCATTGCTGAGGTAGGGTCGTTCTTCCAAATAGCTTCTTTTGTTTGCTGGTTCATTCGCATCAGGAATATATTCACTTCTCTTATATGTATTTTATTTATGCTTTAAAAATTAATCTAAAATTGCTTTTTCTTGTTTTAGTGAAAAGGACTTACTAGTAAATTTGCCTCCGAATGCAAATTTGGAAATATCATCTATGTTTGCATAAACAGTTGACTCTGGAAAACAACTTGGGGATTAGGGGCACCAACCCTTGCACAGTTGAAAATATGCCTGTAACTCTCGAATCCCCAAAAATTTAACTACTGATTAAGTTGACTAATTAAGCCTACTTGACTGGACCTTACCAATAACATAAACATTTGATTACCATATATTATGAATAATATTTGTATTATATGCTATATTATTATAATAAAGTAAGCTGTTGTAAAGAAAATGAAAATCATAAGATAGAGAAATTGAGTGGAAGTTGATCATCATAAAAGTTTTCATACTTGTCATCTTCACATTGAGTAGGCTGAGGAGGAGGAGGAGGAGGGGAAAGGAGGTGTTGGTCTTGCTGTCTCTGGAGTGACAGAGGTGGAAGAAAATCCACATATAAGTGGATTTGTGCAGTTCAGACTCCTGTTGTTCAAGGTCAACTGTGTGTATATTTTTTACTTTTTCTTTTAAACATTTGTACTTGCAAATTTGCTTTGCCCTTGCACACAGAGATTTGCTTTGGAGAAACTTGTTTTTTAATATCTCTATACATATGTGTAAGTTATAAATATTCACAAACTGTCTTAAGTATTAGATAATCTTTTTAACTGATATGTCTATTTGATCTTTTGACATCTTGACATGAAATTTATTTTATAAAAAATAAATTATACAGTTTCCTATTTTACATATTTATGTATTAAATGCAAATTTAGTAAGTTCTATTGGGGTGATAATTAATGTAACAACACAATATTTTTAACACATTGTTTTTCTTTGACAAAAGTAAACTATCTATCTCTAAGGTTACATATGCTTTAAATCCACTATATTCTTACTACATAGTTATATGAATAAGGTCCTCAATGTCCTTAATTATTTCTGCTCTATTTTTATTTAAGAAATAATAAAGATGCATGAAATTCTACAATCATGAAGATATTTCTCTGAAAAATAATTATGAGAGTTGTAAGCTTTATCAATATTGAAGATTTAAAATCCTATTAATATATACTTATTTACGCATTTATTTTTTGGCCTTGATTGTTACCATACCTGCTATACATGTTGCCAACTCTGATTTGTTTATTTTATTTACATTTCTGCTATATATTTGCCCTTGTTCTTTTATTTTCACTCCTCTATATTACTGTATTTTACATGTATTATTTAAATGCCATCAGCTGAGGTCAATGGATAAATACTATGTGACCTATTGTTGATATTATGAATTAAGACACTTTTTATACATATTATTATATAGTATGATCATTGTAGTATGCATAAAGAGGACTTTATATTTACTCTCTACATAAGAATCTGGAAAGGTCAATCAATTGATTCATCATTTTTCTTGATAAAATATAATTAAAACCGTAATATATTATGGTAATCTTTCCATTTTGTTCACAGTATCCAAAACACAAAATGTTACCACTATAAAGAAGAGAAAATAATAAAAAAAACTCTTTCTACAAGTTAGGGTTCTTTATTTCTAAAATTAATTTTTATCTTCTTTAAAGAAAACATCACATCAATATTTGACCTGTGAATTTAGTATCAAGCCTCCACTTTCTTTTTCTCTCTACACATTTCTTTTTCTTCTCTCATTCAGAATTTGATTATTTTTGCCTTTCTTATAAAAAATATTTATACTTAGAGAATGACAATCAACGTTGCTATTATCATTACATTTATGGACTTTCAGACACCATGAGGCATGAAAAGAAACATCGGTGGCAGCGTTATTCTTCCTTTATATCTCTGAATTCATACAAAACATATATTGATTCCTTTACAATAAGTACATTGAGTTAGAAGCCTGCATTTTGGTTGAGGTTACAATTCTAAGAAACTTACATTGTTTGAGCATTATGACCGTTCTACAATATAATTATGTTTTAATTAATCAATTGTAAAGCAAATACATTGTCGACCATAAAGGTCTTTATTCCCTCAAATTTTAAGTAAGTTAAAATTTGCTAATCAAGTTTAATCTCTGTTTATAATGTGCCAGCCCTCACTTTTTTATTATGATGTTCCAACCATTTAAGTTAGATGGTGTTTAATCATGAATATTGCTGATGTTGATAATAATATGAAAATTGAGTTGTGACTAGATTTTGTCGTCTTAGTAATAAACAAGCCAATATGAAATAAGAAGAAAAAAGAAAGAGAGGAGGACTTAAAAAAGAAGAAGATGAAAGAGGAAAACTTTTAATTTTGAATTTGATTTATTTCAAACTCAATATTGTATTTACTTTTATGGCATATTCGCTTTCTCTGGATTTTGTTAGAAAATAATTAAATGTTTCATAGTTTATTGTCTTAATCAATGCCCCCTATTTCTAAAGCAGAATAGTATTTAGATTTATAGAGCATTTGTGCACTTAAAAGCATTTAAATTGTATAGACATTTGATTATGGCACATAGGAAATAAATGTAAATTTATATAAATCAGTGCATTTGGTATTATTCCATGAACAAGAAAAGAAAATCAGATCTAGGACACTTTCTATAAGGATTAAAATTCATGGTCTAAATTTTAAATTACCAAAAATTTATTTATCAAGAAAAGATTTTTTTGGACTTTAGAGTTTTTATTTTCTATAAGTAACATTGAAAACAGCATTTATTTATTTTTTAAAAGACCATAAAAGTGGATGATTTGATGTAATACATAACATCTTTCTTCCACATGTAATCTTTTTTGACCCTTTATAGAAGTTCTATTATTCACACACAAAAAAAAGTGATTATAGTGATTGACTTTTTTAAAAGCCATTTTACATGAAAGTGAAACATTTTATGTAAACTTTCAAATATTTTTCCAATATCCAAGCATTATGAACATTTCAAACCTAAATATATCCTAAATTACAAGGGATATTGTAATGTCTGTACAAATATTTAAGTATTTTTATTTTTGTACGAGCTTAAAATGAGTCACTACATTTTCTCCTCCAAAGTAATATCTTACAAAGTTTAATTAATTTCAAAGATTTCTAACTGAAAAGTATGTATTAGAAGAGTTGCCAGTCCCTACTTTCAGTATACATGAAATTACTTAAATTTTTTTGGTAGCTTAGCATTCTAAAAGTTTAAAAAGTAAGAAAACCACAGTTATATATAATGCTTATTATGCCTTTATATCAGGAACAGAAATATGTGTCTTAAAACATGGTAATTTAATAGTTTTTACTGTTCATAATCTGTATTTTTTAACAATACACTTCCAAATAAATCAGAATTTCAAAGTTCTTGAAGTATGTAGACCATTTGTGGTTCACCACCTCACACTATTCCTGCCTACAAACTCCTTTCTCCTAACACATGCATATACTTTGCAAACTACTTGAAAACAGAAATTATCTTACTCATCTTTCTATTTTACAACGCAATTAATAAACTGCTTTCACAGTAAGTGGCTGAAACAATGACTAAACATTGTTTCCTATTAAAATGTATTGACCAGGGATGGTGACTCATGACCGTATTCCCAGCACTTTGGGAGGCTTAGGCGGGCGGATCACCTGGGGTCAGGAGGTCGAGACCAGCCTGGCCAACCAACATGGTGAAACCCCATCTCTACCAAAAATACAAAAATTAGCCAAGCATGGTGGAGACGCATCTGTAATCCAGCTACTCAGGAGTCTGAGGAGGGAGAATCTCTTGAACCCAGGAGGCAAAGGTTGCAGTGAGCTGAGATGGCGCCATTGCACTCCAGTCTGGGTGGCAAGAGTGAAACTCTGTCTCAAATAATAATAATAAAATAATGTATTATAATAAGGGTAAAATCTATGTGGAATGACAATTACAAAGTTATCCTTATGCATTAATAAATACAGTATGCCCCTTGTATTTATGGATTACACATCTATGGATTTACCTAACCATGAGTCAAAAACATTTGATAAATAAATGCATCTATACTAAACATATACAGATGTTTTTTTCTTATGATTATTCCCTAAACAATATAATATAATAAACATTTACATAGCACTTTCATTATATTAGGTATAAATTATCTAGGTATGTGCATAGCTTATATGAAAATGTTATGCCATTTTACATAAGGGACTTGAGTATCTGAGGATTTTGGTATCCCTGAGAGGTCCTAGAACCAACTCCCCACAAATACTAAGGATGACTGTATTCATACATAATTTTCATCAGAAATAATTATGTTTTATAACTATATATGTAAATTAGACCATTAAATTAAATTTATGTTATTTTAAAACGGGTCAAGAGAAGAGCGTAATATCTACATATCTTCTTGAAAACTAAAGAAAATATATGTAATGTAATTATGCATAATACAATATATAAACTCATTTTCCATTTTATATGTTACACTTTACATAAATTATATATATTGTTTGCATTTTCACATAATCTGTAAAGATTTTATTAAAATCTCTTTTCAGGCAGAGAGAGCTAATAATAAATAATAAAGAATAAGTGAAAAAAGAAAATAATGCTGTACAGTGTAGTTAGAGAAAATGGCTTTTGTATTCTAAATTGTTTTTCAATTAATGAAACAGATTAAAATTTAGATTAATACAACTTATTCTATGTTTTACAGGAAATATTGATGAAGCAGAATGGGAGTGGAAAGCAGGATTCCATCGCTGGAGCAATTACATGATGGACTGGAAAAATCAATTTAACGATTACACTAGCAAGAAAGAAAGTTGTGTGGGTCTCTAATTAATAGATTTACCCTTTATAGAACATTTATTTTCCTTTAGATCAAGGCAAAAATATCAGGAGCTTTCTTACACACCTACTAAGAAAGCTATTATGTAGCTGAAACAAAAATGCCGGAAGGATAATATCGATTCCTCACATCTTTAACTTAGTATTTTACCTAGCATTTCAAAATCCAAATGGCTAGAACGTGTTTAATTAAATTTCACAATATACAGTTGTACAATTAATTATATGCATATTAAAACAATGTCCTGCTTCAATTTATTTCTTTCCTTAATAAATTTAAGTTTTTTCCACCCAAAATTACCAGTGGTCTGCTTTTAGTCACATGTATTTTCATTACCACTTGTAAAAAGGTATCTTTTTTAAATGAATTAAATTTTGAAACACTGTACACCATAGTTTACAATATTATGTTTCCTAATAAAAATATGAATTTAATGTCAATATGAGATATTAAAATAAGCACAGAAAATCATTGGTCTCTTTGTTTTTTATATAAAGGCAAGAAAGAATCTTAAAATGAGAGGCTCAGTCACTTTAAAACACTTTATAATAGAAACAGAATGCTGCTACCAAGAAACAAAATGTAAAATAATGTAATTATTTATGTAATGTCTTCAAATTATATTCTTCATTCGACTCTTGCTCTCCCTCACCACCTCTTTTCTCAACTATCCACAAACATGTACATATGTGAATTACCTTTCCTGTAATTCAAAAATTTTAAAAACCTGGATGCATAGAAATCTAAAGTTAGGTTGTATACCACTGGGGACAGGGCAACCCTTGCCTGGACCCAGAAATATTAACATATTAGTAGGAAAATTATTCAATTCCAGAAAAGAAATGGTTGTACTTTCTGTAGACAAACTATCTTATTTTTGCAATTAAAAAAATTACAGAGCTGCATTTATTAGCATGCTTGGCAAGGGAATATATGCCATTGAATAAATTCACTGAGTAGTTTACTAAAGGAAAGAAGTCAAGATATTTTAAATTGTAGAACAAAGGAGTGTATATTATTTATGCTAATTAAGCATTGAAAATTTGCACTCAGGATAGGACAAATTGAATTTATAGGTCTGTATACTGACGGTTAAAGCATGCCCTATCATTTCTTTTTCTTTTTTTTTTTTTCTTTTTTTTTTGAGACAGAGTCTCCCTCTGTCACCCAGGCTGGAGTGCAATGGCACAATCTCAACTCACTGCAACTTCCGCCTCCCAGATTCAAGCAATCCTCCTGATCCTGCCTCAGCCTTCTGAATACCTGGGATTACAGGTGTGCGCCACCACACACAGCTAATTTTTGTATTTTTAGTAGATACAGGGTTTCACCATGTTGGCCATGCTGGTCTCGAACTCCTGACCTCAAGTTATCTGCCTGCCTTGGCCTCCCAAAGTGCTGGGATTACAGGAGTGAGCCACTGTGCCTTGCCGCATGCCCCATTGTTTATTGGTCAAAAAGTGACTCTAGTTAGATATAGTATGTGTCTGTCATCAGCACTCAGTCACTCAAAGTTCATGGTACCCTAGATACAGTTATAATAAGAGTCAAGCCAGTTTTTATATTACTTATGAGGTTACTGTAAACAAAGATATTTGCTTTATAACTTCTCCCTCATTCTGAGAAAAAAACAACCACATGCAGGATAGATGGGTTATTAGATTCTCAATTCTCCACCACCATCTTTGTTTCAGGTGTCATTCTTTCCAGATTCCACTGTTTCTCTCAATTACTTGAGTCTCCTTTTGATGTAGAATACTCTGATATATAAAACAACAGGAAGACACCTGCTGAACACCATTAAAGACCCTTTAAAAATATACTTAAGATTAATCATTAGGAAAACAACAGATGTTCATAGAACATATGTACAACTGCTAGATATTGAAAGGTGACAACATGCTAGCAACCCTGGCTCTTGGCACCTCCTCGGCCTCGGCATCCACTCTGGCAGCGCTTAAGGAGCCCTTCAGCCTGCTCCAGCACTGTGGGAGCCCCTATCTGGGCTGGCCGAGGTGGGAGCCTCCTCCCTCTGCTTGCAGGGAGGTGTAGAGGGAGAGGCCCCCGGGAACAAGGACTGTGTGCCATGCTCGTGGGCCAGCGTGAGTTTTGGTGGGCACAGGCATGGGCTCAGCGGCCCCGCACACAGAGCGGCTGGCTGGCACAGCTGGCCCAGGGCAGTGAGGGGCTTAGCACCAGGGTCAGCAGCTGCAGAGGGTGCCAGCGGGCTAGCACTGTGTTCGAGTTCTCACCAGGCCTCAGCTGCCTCTCTGCGGGGCAGGGCTCCGGACCTGCAGCCCATGATGTCTGAGCCTGCCCCGGTGGTTGGCTCCCGAGCAGCCCCTGCCTCCCCGAGGGGTGCCACCTCCTGCTCCATGGCGCCCAGTCCCATCAAGGGTCCAAGGGCTGAGGAGTGCAGGCGTGGCTGGGGGTGGCCGGTGCTCTGCCTACAGCTCTGGTGCAGAATCCACTAGGTGAAGCCAGCTGGGCTCCTGAGTCTAGTGGGGACTTGGAGAACTTTTATGTCTAGCTAAGGGATCCTAAACACACCAATCATCACTCTGTGGCTAGCTCAGGGTTTGCAAATACACCAATCAGTACTCTGTATCTAGCTAACCTAGTGCAGACTTGGAGAACTTGTCCTTCTAGCACTCTATGTCTAGTTCAAGGATTCTAAATGCACCAATCAGCACTCTGTGTCTCTCTCAGGGTTTGTAAATACACCAATCAGTACTCTGTATCTAGCTAACATAGTGGGGACTTGGAGAACTTCCTGTCTAGCACTCTGCGTCTAGCTCAAGGATTATAAACACACCAATCAGCACTCTGTCAAAATGGACCAATCCACTCTCTGTAAAATAGACCAATCAGCTCTCTGTAAAATGGACCAATCAGCAGGATGTGGGAGGGGTCAGATAAGGGAATAAAAGCAGACTGCCTGAGATAGCCAGCGGGAACCCGTCAGATGTTTTTGTAGTGGGGTGGAAGGTATGTTTTTTTGCTCTTTGCAAGAAATCTTGTTACTGCGCAGTGTTTGGGTCCGTGCTGCCTCTAAGAGCTGTGACTCTCACTGCCAAGGTCTGCAGCTTCACTGCTGTCAGGGAGACCATGAACCCACCAGAAGGAAGAAGTTTCAGACACATCTGAACGTCTGAAGAAACAAACTCCGAGACACACCATCTTTAAGAACTGTAACTTTTACCGCGAGGGTCAGCAGCTTCATTCTTGAAGTCAGCAAGACCAAGAACACACCAATTCCGGACACAATATGACAAGTCCTAGTCATATGAAAAGGTCTCATGAACTATTTTGTCCCATCTTGGATGAACAATTGGTGTGCTCTTGAATTACATCTAGAAATTGCTTGACTTCTTATAAAGCATTTGGTCAAATGCAACAAGAAGTGTCAGCCCACACGTAAACCTCTCCATGTTTGTTCTGTAAAAAGCTAACGTGAAGCTACTTTTCCCAGCACTGTTGCAGAAATCTAGGTTAAGGTTATAAGAACAGCAAGAAACCCACAAAAAAAGTTGCATATCAGAGTCTATGTGAGTTTCCTTACTGAGATGACCACTTAAAGGTCAGTTTAGAGGGAGGATTCTAACTCAGGGACTCCCAAGTGATGGTAGAAACTTGAAAGTCAGTATTTGTGGCTTCCCCTTGGAAATTTGTACTTGTGGGCGCATAGATGACAAAAAGTTTGGTGAATTTAGACATTAACAGTGTATAAGTATTAAAACACCAAAGGGAATAAAACCCTACCTACAGAACGGACTGTGGTGAGATGCTGTCTTAGCATAAATACACAAAGCCACGGGCATTTGTATTCGATACAAAGCCACAGGGGCTATTACCTAATTTTGACAAACTTTTTAGGTATATTTCTTCGAAGTGTGAGGGAAAATTAGCTCTAAGTTTAGAAAAGAACAAGTGTAGTAAATCCAACCAGTATCAGGGCATTTAGCCCAATCAGTATTTTAAGTACTGGAAAGTAATCGTCCTTTATCATTTGCTATTTAGGTAGTATTATAAAATTAACATAAGTCACATTCCTTAAAAAAAATTACAGTTGGTTGTGTTTTTCCAGAAATTGGCTGCTGAATATTATTGGCATGAAGAGTATACTAGTCCATTCTTGCACTACTCTAAAGAAATATGTGAGAATGGGTAATTTATAAAGAAAAGAGGTTTAATTGGCTCACAGTTCCACAAGTTGTACAGGAAGTATGATGGCTTCTGGAAGGGATGCAGAAAGTTTTCAATCATGGTTGAAAGTGAAGGGGAAGCAGGCACATCTTACATGGATAGAGCAGCAGGAAGAGAGAACAAGGGGCAAGTTTTACACATTTTTAAATAACCAGATTTTGTGTGAACTCACTCACTATATAGTACCAAGGGGGATGTTACTAAATCAGTTACAGGAGCTCCACTCCCATGATCCAGTTACCTCCCACCAGGCCTCACTTCCAATACTGAGGATTACAATATCACGTGAGATTTCACATTTCAATATTGGATCCAATCAATATTGAAGAGAATAAATTTTAAAGTTAAGGTAATTAATTTCTTGCCCATCCAAAACTAAATTTCATAGATAAATTTTAACATGATTTTAGTTATGGCATTTATGAATAATATTCCAATAAATAGAACTTTCCTGACATTGCTGAAGAGGGGCAAAAAACTCAGTATAATTTCTTGTTGTAGCTGTAGTCTTACTAAATTCAATATACTCTGTAAACAGTTTATGTTAAAATGAGATGATCAAGAAAAAAATTAGATTTTTTGGACTAAATATACTTAATGTAAATGTAAATCAGAAGCACTATTTATCAACACCATCTTGGTGATACCTTCAGATCGAAAAAGAATAAAACTGGGACACTAGTTTTATAAATGTATACATGCATATGTACATGTATACTTACATAATTTATACATACAGGAGACTGTTAATGTCCAACACACGATTACAGTGATGAAAATTGCATTTTATTTTTAAGGAGCCATTCAATAAATGTCTCCAAAAGAAGGAAAAAAGAAGGACATTTTGAATGCTAGAAAAGGACAGTCTGTGGTGATCATGTGAAGGTCATCTAATTAAACATTAAGGAATAATGTAAAATGATATAAATTATTTTATATACATATATAATTTTAAAATTAAAATACATAATGTATATAATATAACATATGTTAAGGGCAGTTATCATTTTTTATTTGTCATTTTCAACTGCAGCTGTAACTGGAAAACATTTCTATTTACAAATTAATTGAATGAAAAATTATATTACATTGTCAGTAATTGAGTAAAAAATATTATCAACAAAAATAGGAAGGCATTACTGTTTTACTGGAGGAAAAAATAATAAAAATATATAGCCACACTGAAATTTAATAGTATATCCAAAGTAAACAATATCTATAATTCAGAATTTTTTGAAAAGTGAGAGAATCTTCCTCTACAGTTAGCCATTAACCCCCAGATTCAATGAGGTTAACTTACCTTGACCTGTTTTTCACCTAGTTAAAATCAATCCATTAGAGTTTGCAATAGAAAGAGGAGGCAGAGCAAGATGGCAGAACAGGAGTTACTACAGGATCGTCCCCTGCACCCACAAAGACACCAATTTAACAACCATCTACACAACAAAAGCATTTCCATGAGAGTCAAAAATCAGGTGAGTTCTCACAGTACCTGGCTTTAGTTTTGTATAACTAAACATGACTCTGAAGAGGTAGAAAAAAACAGTTTTGAATAGAGACACCACCCCTCCCACACTCCTCAGCAGCGGTGACATGGTGTGGGGAACATTTCTGTGCACTGGGGGAGGGAGGGTGTAGCAATTGTGAGGCATTGAACTCAGTGCTGTTCTGTTATAGCAGAAAGGAAAAGCAGTTAAAGCACATCTGATGCCTGTCTACAGAGAGAGCAAACAAGCCCTAGCCAGAGGGGACTTGCTAATTCCAGTAGTTGGAACTTGAGTTCCTGCAAGCCTCACCATCACAGGCTAAAGAGCTCTCATGCTTCAAATAAACCTGAAAGGCAGTTTAAGCCACAAGAACTGCAACTCCTAGGAAAGTCCTAGTACTGTACTGGGTCAAGAGACAGTGAACTTGGTTGCCGGGGGTGGGATGCGGGGCTGGGGAGAGGCAGCTAAAGGAGAGCTAGCCTTACCTCTCCCCTAACCTCAGGTTGCACAGTTTATAACTCCAAAAGATACCCCTTCCTTCTGTTAAGGAGAGGAGAAGCAAGAATAGGGAGGGCTTTGGCTTGCAATTTGAATACCAGCTCAGTCACAGCAGGATAGGGCATAGGTCAGAGCCATGAGGCCACCTTTCTATGGCCAATCGTCTAGACAACAGTTCCAGACACACCCTGGGCCAGAAGGGAACCTGCTGCCTTGAAGGGAAGGACCAAGTCCTGGCAGTATACATCTCCTGATAACTAAAAAGTCCTCGAGTACTGAATAACCAGCAGCAATACTCAGGTACTATGTCGAGGGTCTTGGATGAGACTCTGAGACTTACTGGCTTCAAATGAGACTCAGCACATTCCCAGTTGTGGTGGCTATGGAGAGAGAGCCTACTTAGATTTGAGATAAGCACAGGAAAAAGTAAAGGGGATTTTTGTCTTGCTCATTAGGTACCAGTTCAGCCAAGGGGAATGAAGCACCAAGAAAGCTCTTGGAGTACTTGATTTTAAGCCTTGCCTCTCAGATGGTGATGCTGGACCTGGCCTCAGCTAGAGGGGAGCCTACTGCCCTAAAAAGTGAGTGCTAGATGAGGCGGAACTCAGCACAAGCTGACTGAAGAACCCTTGGGCCTTAAAGGAACGTCAGCAATAGTCTGGCAATACTCTCCATAGTCCTGTGGTGGCAGTGGCCACAGGTTCAGGCTCTCCTGCCTCGTAAACTGAAGGAAGAAGTGAAAATAAACTCTATCTTATGGTTTGAGTGCAAACTGATTCACAATACAATAGAACAAGTGGTCAAATTCTAAGGTTTTTGACTCTAGTTCTTGTCTCCTGGACAACACCTCTGGACTCGCCCAGGGCCTGGGAAAGCTTGCCACTCTAAAAGGAAAAACACAGGCCTGAATAGTTCTTGTGGAGGTCCAGGACCTTGAATGAACATAGGGAGTTGCCAGGGAGTGATTACAACAGGCCTTGGCTAAGATCCAGTACTGTGCTGGATTCAGGTTTGACCCAGTGCAGTCACAGTGGTGGTAGCCACAGGGGTGTGTCACTCCACCCCTAGAACAGAGAGGAAAAACTATCTGGGAGAAAGTAAGGAAAGAGAACATGAGGCTTTTCCTGGTAATCCAGATAATCCTCCAGGATCTTGTCCAAGACTATTAATGTGGTATGCTGTGAGTCTATAAGAACCACAATGTTACTGAGCTTGGGGTGCACCCTAAAACAGATACAGCTTAGATCACAACACCTAAGTCATTTGAAATATCTGGAAAGCCTTCTCATGACAAACAGGTACAAATAAGCCCAGACTGCAAAGATTATAATAAATATGCAAGTCTTCAATGCAGAGACACAATAGAACATTTCAAGTATCAAAATAATCCAGGACAACATGATATCACCAAATGAATTAAATGAGGCAGCAGGAACTAATCCCAAAGAAACAGAGATATGTGACGTTTCAGACAGAGAATTCAAAATAGCTTTGCTGAAGAAACTCAAAGAAATTCAAGATAATACAGAGAAGGAACTCAGAATTCTATCAGATACATTTAACAAGGAGACTGAAACGATTAAAAAGAACCAAGGAGAAATTCTGAAGCTAAAAAATGCAGGTGGCTATTGAAAATGCATCAGAGTTGGCTGGTCATGGTGGCTCACGCCTGTAATCCCAACACTTTGGGAGGCCAAGGAGGGTGGATCATGAGTTCAGGAGTTCAAGACCAGCCTGACCAAGATAGTGAAACCTCGTCTCTACTAAAAATACAAAAATCAGCTGAGCGCAGTGGCAGGCACATCTAATCCCAGCTACTGAGGAGGCTGAGGCAGGAGAATCGTTTGAACCTGGGTGGCAGAGGTTGCAGTGAGCCGAGATAGTGTCACTGCACTCCAGCCTGGGCTACAGAGTGAGACTGCGTCCAAAAAAGAAAAAAAGAAAAGAAAATGCATCCAAGTCTTTTAATAGCAGAACTGAGCAAGCAGAAAAATAAATTAGTGAGCTTAAAGACAGATTATTTAGAAATACACAGTCAGAAGAAACAAAAGGAAAAAGAAGAAAGCAATAAAACATGGCTAGAGAACCTAGAAAATAGCCTTAAAGGGGCAAATCTAAGACTTATTGTCCTTAAAGAGAAACTAAAGAAAGAGATAGGAGCAAAAAGTTTATTTAAAAGGATAGTAACAAAGAACTTCTCAAACCTAGAAAAATATAGCAAAATCCAAGCACAAGAAGATTATAGAACACCAAGCAGATTTAACCCAAAGAAGACTACTTCAAGGCATTTAATAATCAAACTTACCAAGGCCAATGATAAAGAAAGGATACAAAAAGCCACATACACAAAAACAAAACAAAACAAAAAACAAAAAAACATCTTTTGGAGTTCCAATATATCCGGCAGCAGACTTTGCAGTAGATACCTTACAGGCCAGGAGAGAGTGGCATGACATAAAGTGCTGAAGGAAAAAAAAAGAAGTTTTATCCTAGAATAGTATATCCAACAAAAATATCCGTCAAACGTGAAGGAGAAATAGACTTCCTCAAACAACAACAACAACAAAATGCCAAGGGATTTCATCAACAGCAGATCTGTCCTGTAAGAAATGCTAAAGGGAGTACTTCAACCAGAAAGAAAAAGACATTAATGAACAATAAGTAATCACCTGGAGGTACAAAATTTACTGGTAATAGTGAGTACACAGGAAAACACAAAATACAACTGGCAAGGATATGGAGAAATGGGAACCCTCATACACTGTTAGTGGGAATGGAAATTAGTACAACCACTATGGAGAACAGTTTGGAGGTTCCTCAAAAAAAAAAAAAAAAAAAAAAAGAATTACCACATGATCCAGCAATCTCACTGATGAGCATATACCCAAAAGAAAAGAAATTAGTATATCAAAAACATATCTGCATTTCTATATTTGTTGCAGCACTGTTCACAGTAGTCAGGATTTGGAAGCAATCTAACTGTAAGCAATAGATGAATAGATGAAGAAAACATGGTACATATACATAACAATATACTATTTAGCCATAAAAGGAATGAGATCCTGACATTTATAAGAACATGGATGGAATTGGAGATAAAAACATTACGTGTTCTCACTTATTTGTAGAATCTTAAAACTTAATACAATTGAACTTGTGGAGAGTGAGAGAAGCAGCATGGTTACCAAAGGCTGGGAAGGTAGTAGGGCTTGTGTGTGGGGGGATGTGTGGATGATTAATGAGAACCAAAAAGTTGTCAGAATGAATAATACCTACTATTTGATAGCACAACAGGTTGACAGTAGTGAATAATAATTTAATTATATGTTTAAAATACCTAAAAGACTATAATTGGATTATTTGTAACTCAAAGGATAAGTGCTTGAGGGAATGAACACCTTATTCTCCACAATATGATTATTATGTATTGCATGCTGATATCAAAACATCTAAGGTATCCTATAAATATATATCTACTATGTATCCACAAAAAATCAAAATAAATATTTAAATTAAAAAATAAAATAGAATTACCAATAAGTGAGATAATAAGTCAACAAAAGTGGCCTAATGTTTTAGAGGTGAATCCTAATACAAATAGATACACATATGAAACATGATATTTCCCTGACCCCTTCATGGGCAGGAACTGGGGTGCATGGGCATCAGCAGGGGCGAACACCACTCACTTGCTGCTCCACCCTTTACAGGATGGGGAGTGCAGGTGAGCAGGCACAGGAGCCAAGGCTAGAGCTTTTGGGAGTCAGTAATAGCAAAATCTGTACTGGCCCCACAAAAGCATCTAGGAGAGGGTGCCCGTGACCCCTGAAGCCCCAAAGGAAATGTTACAGTGCTCTTTTAGCTTTGCCATCTGCAGACGGCTTAAGAGCTCAGTGGAGGGTCAGTGTGACAGCCTTTTGCACCCACACTTATGGCGCCTGAGTTCTTGTTCAGAGTGCAGGAGAAATGATATTGCACAAATGAGTTGAAGATGGTAAATGCAAGGGATTTTATTGCCAAGGAATGTAGCTCTCAGTTGAAATGGGAGCTAAAAAGGGGACAGGACAGTAAGGTGACATTCCCCTGAAGTCTGTTCCTCTCTGAAGCTACATCATCAAGCTGACCCTCTGAAGTCAAGCCACTTATTTCTAACATCCAACCATAGTCTCCAATGTCCAGCTGCTTCTCCTGTCTCTGCCATCTGAGTCTAGAGTTTTTATGTGCACCAGATGGGGATGGGAACGGGCCCTGAATGGTTTTAGAAAAGGCAACATTTGAGCAGGACAATAGGGATGTAAGTTCTCACTTTGGGTCAAGGTGTCAGGCTTTTCAGCTTGACGATGGTGCCCTTACTTGGGGTCAATACTCTTCTGGCCAGAATTTCTCTGCCTCATGTCCCTATATGTAGAGCACAACAGAAACCCATATATCTCACCAAAAGAAGGCTTATTTCTCTTTCATATATTAACCAATTTCTTAGTTTAATACTTTATTGTTACTCTAAAGGCAAAAAACAAACAAACAAAAAAAAACCAAAAAACAACTTTTAAAAGCAGTTAGCTTTCACTGCCTTGATATCAAGAGATTCATCTCTGGATATCTAGTTGATACTAAATGCTTGCCCAATGCTTCCATAAGTGTGTTTGGTGCTTATTAAGTGGATGAATGGAATAATATATGAAAGAGTTTCATTCTGCTATGTGGGAAGAAAATTTCATTGTGAACCTTTGGGAAGCCAAGAGGATATATGAGGAACCAAGGAAGAGGAGGAAAGAAAGGAAAGGATGGAGAAGGAGGAACAGGAGAAGATGGAGGAGAATGAGTAGTAGCAGGTAGTGGAAGAGGAGAAGAGATATCACTGCAGCCACTTGGAACTGAGTTTCTCCAAATGAGCTGTCTAGGCATTGGAGAGTTTCAGCATGGAAGAAATAATAGACAAGGAAATGGAGATATATACAATGAGTAATTTTATGTGGATTTTTGGGGCATTTAACGCAGTGATTCCTAATTTTCTACCTTAACCATACTTTAGAATCCCTGGAGATAATTGTGGCCTGCTGCACACTAAGTGAAGTAAATGAGAATATCTGGGAACAGAGCCTAGATATTGGTATTTGTTTTTTAAAGTTTCCCAGATGACTCTGTTTTATTGTTCTATGACAGCACTATTTCTTATGACACGTTTAATGGCAATGCTTTCTCCAGAGAGGCAAGTATAGGTCCTAGATCAGTAGTTTCCAAAATGTGTTACATATTAGAATCAGCTGGGAAGTTATTAAAAATTCCAATATTCGTGCCACAACTCATCCTAATTAAATCACAATGTGAGAGTAGGAGTCAGGCATCAGTATTTTTTAATGATCACTAGTTGGTCCCAATATGCAATGAAGTTGGGGAACCAATGACCCATTCTAGATAGTTAATTTAAAGAACTGGGGGAATATTCATATTGCTAGAGTACTCACAAGCACACAGCTATAAAACCTGAAATTTTATGCTAGAAAGAAATGAACTTGTTAGTGAACTAATTGTTTCTCTCTGAACAAAGAAATGTACACAGTTTACTGATTATTTATAATAAATGTATAGTATAGACTTTTTTTTCCATGACTTATTCACTAAAAAGTTATATTTTTAGATGGGCCCAGTGATTCACACCTGTAATCCCAGCACTTTTTGGAGGATGAGGCAGGCGGATCACCTGAGACCAGGAGTTTGAGACCAGCCTGGCCAACATGGCAAAGCCTCGTCTCTACCAAAAAATGTGCGTGGTGGTGCATGCCCGTAATTTCTGCTACTAGGGTGGTGAGGCAGGAGAACTACTTGTACCTGGGAGGCAGAGGTTGCAGTGATCCAATTTCAGCAAAAGATTTTTAAAAAGCACAAAAGAATGTTACTAACATATCTAAACCAATTTATACATGAAATAAAAATTCAAAATTATTAGCCTTGACCAAGATAGCCTTAACTTTCTTCAACATGACCAAAGATTAGACAGGTTTTTTTTTCTTTCCCCCCTGGCCATAGGCTTTGACTTCTCTTTTCTTAAAGAGAAGTTGCTGTAGAGAACTTGCAATTGTAACTTTTGTATCTGTCCCTTTGAAACAAAAAGAAATCTTCTTCCAGCCTCTTACCAGTTTTATAATCCAGGATATTATGGTTTTTCTCAAGGACTGGGGAAATTTAACGTCAAAAGAGATAGTGTTTCCATTCTCCCAATGTAAGTATGAAGGTAAAAACCTAACTTCAATGGGCACCAATTTCCAAACACAGATGGCCCAATCACAGTGAAAAACATTCGCAAACTCAGGAATTACTCAATGTTCTCTGCACATTCCATTGATCAACCCTCTTCTAATGCCTTCTAGTACTTTTCCACTAGCTCACCTCAGCACTTAAAAACCATGTTTTTTGTTTCAGTAAAGTTGAGTTCAGTCTTTCTCCCCTATTGAAATAGTTTTAAATAAAGTTTCCTTGCCTGTTTAACTTTATCTGGTGCATTTTTTACTTTGACAGTAACCAAAATCCAACACTTCTTAAAGTGCCTAGGGCACACTCTAAATTCTACCGATTTTCTATTACCATATCAGGAGAATAAAAGTATATGCCTACAGCAGAATTCCTTTAGAAATAGGGATTCCCTTGACAATCTAATGAAGTGAGTTGCAGAGCCTGAATTTATAAGCAGTCTTGAATACCTACTTTTTGTGTAATCTTTTGCTAATATCTTTTAGACCCTAGGCAGATAGTAATTTCCATACCTGTGTTAATCTCAAGTTGTTGGCATTTGCATTTTTAGTATTTATTAATGTTGTCAGAGTTTTTTTTTCCTTCTTCTTCCCTTCTATATCAAATCTAAGTTTTCATGGTTATACTGTTTTCCTGACAGAATGACTCTAAACAAATTAATTACTTTATTTTATATAAAGGGTTTCTTTTCTTTCTTTTTCCATTAATGCAAAGGAATAGCTAGAGAGCTTGAGTCATGGTCTAAACGTCACTGGTGATTTAAAGGATTACACTTACATCTGTAATGCAAATTTCCATTATATCTTAGGCCTTTGGGAACAGGCCCTGGAAAATAACATTCTGCCAGAAAAAGAGTTATCAGGAAGCTAAAATAACTTACGTTTTAGAGATAATGACTTGCAAAGACCCCTTTCAAAGGCACTGTCTATAATTATATATTTGTAAATTTATATTATTTTTCTTAAAGAGGGTTCCTTAAAGAGTCTGAGTTTCAGGATGCATAAAACTTGGTTTAGCTCTTGTTTTTCAACACATCAATAAGAATTTGTCTTTAGTTTATAGTCTCAGATACAAAACAACACTTCTAGTCCTAGAGGGTGCTTCCTCTCCCATTGCTTTTAAAGCCATCTCCCTGGTTTTCTTTTTTTGAAATGTGCTATCTTTGTTTTACATCATCGTAATACGATAATTTTGAAGTTACTATCTTCGTGCAAGGTAATAAGTGAATGAAAATCTCAAATGCTAACATCTGCTGTGGCATTTCAATATTAAACTAAATGTGTGCATAATATTCTCTTTGGTAAGTGAATTAACATTTTCTCATAACCATGAAAGATAAAATTTTAATAATCTCCCTTGGAGTTGTCTCTTCGAAGTCATGTGCAAAATATTAAATGACAATTCTAACAGAACACTATTCCTTCTCTCTGTTCAGATTTTGTAAGCTCTCAAAGACAGGAAGTTAGTACCACGCCCTTCCTCCTAGTTCATAGTATAACAGCCAGTTAGAGAGGTAGTCATTTACTTATAGTGGATTGAAGGTGACCAAGGAAAGCTTCAAATTCCGAATAATCTAAGGTTCTTGATTATCAGTTTGCACGGGTATATAAAATTCTACCATTTTGCATGCATTCTTCATTGCCTGAAAAACATTCTAACTTTTCTAACTTTTTCTAGTACTTCTTCTATTTATTCAATCTCTTTTTTAACTGCCACTACCCCTTGAAAGGAGAAAAACTCAAACTATTATATGCTAAATTCCTAATGAAAAGTATTTGATGGATCATATCACTATTACCACTGCAATGCATAGGGTGTCAATTTCATTTTTCCATCTAAGGTGTTCCTACTGAACAGATTTTAAAAGCAGCCTTAGAGAAGGACTCCTTGATAAAGTATAAGAGGTCAGGTATCCTAGGTCCTCTATCTTCAAAACAATTTGATGGTTGTATATTCATCTTCCAATTAATTATCCTATATTTTTCTTTTTCATTTATCTCTAGAAAATGTTACTAAGATATGTCCTTATTTTAAAAATGTGTGCATTAAAAAAATCTTAGAAATATGAAAAAATGGAATTATACTGATTAGAGATAATCTCTATTTTTATGATATATTCCCACGTGCATGTATTAATGAATTTTTATATTTTGTAAAGCTGCATACATATATATTATATATACATATCAAAATATTTCTCAGGATATACTGGGACATATATACATGTTTTTATTTACAATTTAGCAGCTATTATTATTATTGTCCAAGTATAGTTTTAGGCACTTGTGATATGGCAGTGTTCAAAATAGAAAAATCTTCTCTCGTGGAACTGACATTCTACTGGTATAGGATACACAATGAAACAATAAACAAGAAGCAGTAAAAGTGCATAATGTGAGGGCCAAGAATAAAATATAGCGGAGTAAGAAAATAAAGATGTACAATCGGGCAAAGCCTGTTTGATAACAGATATGTCAGCCAAACCTGAAGGAAATGAGGCAGCAAACCATGTAAATATCTTGGGGAATATCAGTTCCAACAGAAGAAATAAATGAGAAGGCTCTAGGAGGCCTCTTCTCATACATGGTGTTTAGAAACTTTCAAGAAGGCAAGCGGCTGGGGGCGGTGTCTCACGCCTGTAATCCCAGCACTTTGGGAGGTCGAGGCTGGCGGATCACGAGGTCAGGAGATCCAGACCATCCTGGCTAACACGGTGAAACCCCGTCTCTACTAAAAATACAAAAAAGAAAAAAAAGAAAAAAAAAAAAAATGCCGGGCACGGTGGCGGCCGCCTGTAGTCCCAGCTACTCCGGAGGCTGAGGCAGGAGAATGGCGTGATCCCGGGAGGCGAAGCTTGCAGTGAGCCAAGATCGCACCACTGCACACCAGCCTGGGCGACAGAGCGAGGCTCAGCCTCAAAAAAAAAAAAAAAAAAAAAAAAAAAAGATAAAAGAAAATTGCGAGGAGGCATACTGCTGGAGAAAACAAGGGAGGCTGGTAGGAGATGAGGATAGGAAGTGGGGAGAGGGGCAGATAGGAAACCATTACAGGGCTTTGATCAGATGAGCAACAGGATCAGAATTATATGTTACTTCAGAAGGGTCACTCTGGCTCCTTGGAGACTAGCAGGTAAGTGTGAGATTGGAGGAAGCTATTTAACTATTCTAGACAAGAGAAGATGGTGTGGCCTAACTTAGGTCATAGCTGTGAGAAATGGCAGGTTATATTCATTCCTTTTAAATAAAGGATTTTTTCATAGGCCTATGCTAACACTATTATAGAGGTTGAGATGAGTTTTGGCAAAAATTGTTGGGGCTTCTTGGTCAAAATCTCCAGGCACAAGCAAAGGAAGAAGAGAAAGATTATATTTAATATGACTGATTTATCAGTGTGGAAATCCAGTATCTTGCAGTGTTTAAAGGAAATCCCAGTGGAGTGCCCTCCCACAGAGGAGACATTTATATGGATTCTAGAGAGTTCTTTCCCAAAACAGGTGAGAGAGACAGAAAATTGCATTAGCAATGCTGCATTTCATTTTGGTTTTTATTTTTTATTTTTTATTTTATTTCATGTTATTTTAGCCTCAAATGAACATGGTCATTGGGATCACCATCAAGGTCTGTTTGCTCTTTGCCTAACTCCCTTTTCAGTAACAGGAAAATTATTAGTTTAAATGGTAGAGTCCAAAAGCTTCTGACTGCAGTGGTATAGATTTTTTTACATCTTAAAAATGTGAAGCAACATATGTTGGGATTATGTGTGACTTGGTGCAGAAATTCCTGTCTTGGAAAAAGTAATACAACCTGTATATCCTCAAAAAGTTTGGGTGAATCAATGTGTCAGAGGTCTTACTTCAGAATCTCAAAGGGCAATATCCCCCACAAAAAAAGTAAGTAATACGGCTACATTGATATAAACAGGTAATCATAATATTGGTATTAATTGTTCTATTAAAAGAGGCATCCAGGCCGGGCGCGGTGGCTCACGTCTGTAATTCCAGCACTTTGGGAGGCCGAGGCGGGTGGATCACGAGGTCAGGAGATCGAGATCACGGTGAAACCCCCTCTCTACTAAAAATACAAAAAATTAGCCGGGCGCGGTGGCTGGCGCCTGTAGTCCCAGCTACTCGGGAGGCTGAGGCAGGAGAATGGCGTGAACCCGGGAGGGGGAGCTTGCAGTGAGCCGAGATCGCGCCACTGCACTCCAGCCTGGGCGACAGAGCGAGACTCCGTCTCAAAAAAATAAATAAATAAAAAATAAAAGGGGCATCCAAAAATACACGTTAGCGCAATCACATAATAGTTAGAATTCTAAAACTATTTTTACTGAATCACACTACCCCAGTTTTCAGTTCAACTAGTACTTCTACCAAGGATCCAAGGATTTTATTTCTTTGTAACAGACAGAATAACTCTGACATATTTTCTTATAACATGTTTATATGTTCAGTAGCATTTAAAGACTGCCTTTATTATTCATTGAAGTATTTTTTAATTGAGTTAAGAGGTGTAGTTCTAACCCTGCATTGCAACAAATCAGTTCTTTTTTCTCTAATATATTCAAATGCCTCTTCTTTTTATTATCTTAAGGATAGCATTGGTTGATAAAGGTCAAGTTGAACAAGTGGGATCACTAAGCTAAGAGATTTTAAGACATATACCTAAATATAAAAGTGTATTGTGAATATAATAATTTATTTCAATAGTAAAGTTAGGAAATTATGTCTTAATTTAATAATACCCTAAAAAAAATTCTGTCTCACACAATGTTTCTGTAAAATGTTGGTCCTAGAACTCAACATAAATTTGGAAACTGGCAGAAGATGTACAGGAAAATACTGGGGTGAGAAAGGAAACAGGAAAATAAGTGATGAACACAAAAAAGCACACAGTAGAAAAAGAAAAATGAAAAATGATTTAAAGGAGCAGATATAAATTGTGACCAAATATGTTGTTATTCAATAAGAAAATAATAATGCAACAAGAAGTGACATAAATCAGCAATTCAAAGCCCAGGAATAAGAATTTAGGAAAGAGGCATTAGATTCCAGTGACAGTGCATGAGTTAGCAGAACACAGGAAAGACATCGAAGAAAAAAAAAAAAAAAACTCTCAGTTATGAAGTCAACATTAGGGGCAACATAAATTAGAACAATCATGAATAAAAATAGAATGAAAATATAACAGGACTGAAAAGTAAAGTAAATAAAATAAAAGGAAAAAGTTTTAAAAAAACAGATAAAATATGTATAAAAGATTTTTAAAGAAAATCCAATAAAATCAGCGCACTAAAATCTGAAAACTGAAATTGCAGGACAAAAAAATAAAATAAAATAAAGATGTAATTAAAGAAAAAAGTGTATTAAAGGAAACTTTTATTTGTAAGTTTAAAAAGAGCATTATTTCTCAAGGGAAAAAAAGTGTTATAGTAGCACATAAATTTTAGAAACTCTACTAAGCTTTAAACTCTACTTTATTAGAAAGATTAGAAAACAACCTAAGCGTCTACCAATAGAAAAAGAATTCAAGTTAATTTGATTTACTCATAAAATGATGTATCATGCAGCAGTTAGATGAGGTAACTCTTTATGTGCTAATATGAAAAAATCTCAATGATTTTTCTTAAATTAGAACAAATCAATGTACATATTTATGTATTATTTATGTATTTTGCTTTCTATTTTAAAAAATATACATGATTTATATGCTCAAAAATGCATATATTATCTCTAGAGGCACACATTTAAAAAGCATAACATAACAACAAATACCTGTGGGTAGCGAATGGGATGGCCGTGATACACATATGAGACTGAGAATGATTTCTCATGTTCTCTATTTGAGTACTTTTTAGAGTTTGTAGCATGTGTATATATTACCTATTCAAAACAAATAATGAAATTTAACTTTAAAACGGCTGCCAAACCTGTTTAATTTTTCTCAGGGGAAAAATTACAACAACAACTGAATATCCATACTGTTCCTTTTAGGAGGTATTTTTCAGCATTTTAAAAGATAATGTTAAATAATTCCTTCCAACATGTTAATGCCTTCAAATACTAGGAATAGCACTTCATTGCTAACTAATCCTGAAGGACCCATGAAGACAGTGGTACCTAAAATCACACATTTGGCAAGGGTTTTGCTAAAGTTCCCCAATAATTGGCAACATTTCCAGGGAAATATGTCTCTTCCATGCTCTATGGTATAGAACTCTGGGATCTCAACTAAAGCACTGGGTCTTTCACAAGAAAGAGAAATAATCAATAGGACCCTTAACTACAAATACAATTTATATTCTTCAATTTACATAATGGAATGTTAACATGTTAAGTACAGTTTTCTCCCATCAATATCTGAACCCTAGGTTGCTGGAATATAGACAAAATGGACGTGAGGACCTGCCTAAAGCCCATGTCATTTCCCCACTTCATAAGAGGCACCAAAATTTTGGTGTCATAACCATATCCAGACAGAATTCCTTTAAACTTCATACTACTTACATAGACTCCCTTCTTTTTTCCATTAAGATAATAAGGGGCAATAATAACAAAGAGCAAAAAAACAGAATAACATGCCCAGTCAGGTTCTTTATCAGATTCTCAGATCTGTTTTCTGATCAAGATAGATCTGACTCTCTGTAGAATTTTCACCATAGTGGCTTCTGTAGTTTATGAATAAAGGAAGCATGACTGTTACACAAAAGATATTATATTTGCCTTTTTTCTAATACAGCAAGTCTTTCTCAATAAAGAAAGTGGTGTCTTGTTTTACATTGTGGCTCCCATTTCTTATTTCCATTTCCAGCTGCAGTGCTCAGAAAGAGCTTACTTAGAAAGGCACTGCGATAGCATATACCTAGAGGACATCCTTAGATTGGGTGGTCAGGAGTCAGTAACACTGAAATCTGAGATGAAGATGGCAATAATGAGACTGTCATGCAAAGATCTGAGGAAGAGCCTTTCTAGGCTAGTGCAAAAACACAAAGACAAAAATAAACTTATTGTGTTTTAAGAAAAAATTGGAATTTGGAGAAAAACAGAAAAGCCATAGGAGATGAAGTTGAATAATGTAGGGTCGTATAAGAGCATTAGGCTTTGTTATTTTATTTTAAGTTCAGTGGAGATATTGGAAGGATAATGAGCATGGTAATAACATGATCTGACATAGATTCAAAAAGATCACTGTGACTCTATGTGACAAATAGATTCTTGGGAAAGGTAGCCCTGGCAGAAACAGGGAGACCAATAAAGAGGCTATTGAAATAGTCTATATAGGAAATGACTTGGGCTGAAATAATTGTGGCTTGAAAGAGAATAGTAGTTAAGTTTCAGATAAGAGAAATAAAATATGCTTTGAAGGTGAAATCATCAAAGATTTTTAAAGTATTAAATATGGAGTGTGAAGGAAATGAGTACTTGAGAATGACTAAGATTTTTGGTTTGATTAACTGCATATTGTGGTGGATATTGTGGTGAGATGAGATAGAGAAGCTGAGATGGGGAAGTTCAGGAAGTGGAACAAATCTGTTAGCTGAGTGTGTAATTCAAGTGTTCTGTTCTGGACATGCTTATAATTTGCATTGCTTATATTAAAATAAACCTCATACTTCTTAGGATAAATTATTAGATCTTCAATTTTGATCCAGAATCTCTCTCCAACCACCTCCCTAGTTAATCCCAATAAAGATACTTAAACCATATCTTCTAAAATCAACTGTTATTTTGTTTTCCTTTGAATTACTTACATCTGCATGCTTTCCCAATGGAATATTACATGTCCCGTATAGTAAGCATATGTCAGTTTATTTCTTCAGCTTTCCATGATACTTACCAGGCACAATTGCTTCTCTCTAGCAGCAATCTTTCACTTTATCTATACATTCTAATAGAAGGTATGAAGAGTGAGTCAATATTTAATTCATATAAAAATTTCTGGAAACTAGCTCAGCATATAAAGTCTTACAAAAAGCCATCTTTTCTATGAACTAATGCTGAAAAATAGCTCACAAGCAGCATTTTCAGTTCCACCACATATAAAAATAGTAATCACTCTTCCTAGATACATCTTCAAGCAGGAAAGTCAAAGGTATAGTTGAATAACCAAAGGTATGATTTGAAAACTATGAGTAAAAATACGACTTTTCTCAAAGCAAATCTTTTATAAGTATCTTTTTATTTTTGTTGAAAAACATTTAATTTTGGTTGAAGAAGTTAAAGTACTATCTTCAACTTTTGTCAGTTCCCACTACTTTGCTACTAGTAGATATTGTATGAAAGAACAACTATTTCCATTCTAAATTTACATATTTGTAATTAAACCACAATGTTTTTTCCGAACTTGCAGATATGGGTCAAGAATCTAATAGTAATTCAAAAACTAAGAGGCAATGATAGCAGTGGGTTTGGCTCAACTGTGAGAAGGATGAGTGCCAACTAAATGAGTATGTGCTCTCCCTCTGATTCTTTTTACAGCTGTAGGAGTCTGCCAAAAATCTGTATATTGCTGGCAGGCAAGCAAAGTCAATCCAAGCACCTGTGTTGCAAAACTCAGCAATTGTTTGATTGCTACTACTGATCCATCTGTGAGACTGGTACTTGCCACATGTCAGATGACTCAAAGTGAATTGGAAGGGAAATTCCATTAGATAAGAAGGACAGTAAAATTAATGTATCATTTGTTCTTTGTGATTGAAAAAAATAAAGAAAGTGAGGATTTTACAAATAACAGAATAGATTAGTAATGGCTATTATGTGACAAAAGGAAAACTTTTAGTTTAAAAAGAAACTAAAAAAATTCTGTAATTTGAGGAACTTAGCCTTTGCTTTCATTAATGACTTGTTACACACAATTGGATTATCTAGTCCAGTAAAGGGGTAAAAGAATGATGTCTTACCAAACAATCCAAAACATTAGGTGAGTTTTATTATTTTAGATTCTTAAGTAACAAAGTTTTCATTAACCGAGACTCAACAAAAATTGTTTTTGAGTCAGAACTTGTCTGAGCTGAAAATATCAATATTGCATTATCAGTGAAAAGAGACTTAAAAAAATATAACTGTAAAAATATTTATGGGAAAATGTTAAAACTTATTTTAAAGGCTTTTATTGTACATTTTTGTCTGCCAATATCCTAACAATGTATAAATTACATATAATATACAACAGCAACTACCACTTAGATTTACTGAGCACATGTTAGTTGAGGTGTTACAAGTATTTTATTTTAAGCCTCTTAAAGCTGTTAAAGTTAAAAAACTGGGGCTGGGGCTCAGAGAAGTTACCTATCTCAACCATTCAACAAAATGACCTATTTAATATGTTTTAAAGTAAGTTTTATTTCTCTTTATCTTTTTTTTTTTTTCTGGCTCTATTCATAGTGGTACCTAACAAATAGTACTTAATAAACATTTCAGTCTCTAAGCTATGGAGACAGTACAATCCAATATTATTATATTATAAACTACATGTACAATATTATACTAGCTGAGAAAATCAATAGAACACAAAATACCCATGGAATAGGCCAATGAGAAATATGAAGGATAAAAACAAATATTTGTCACAATAAAGTTCAGGTGAAAAATGATGAATTTGTATTTTAAGAAGCAAAATTTCTGACCAAATCAATTAAATGACAAAGATAATAAATGCTTTCCATATATTTGCTTTAGTCTCTTCAACTTTTAAAAGGGCATTTCTAAAACAAATTCATAAAAATTTATCCTAAATATCTCAGAGTAGTGAGTACACAGATAATTTATATTTCAGAATTTTGCTCCTCTGTATTTTAAAATTCCTACCTATTCACAGTGGAAAAAAAAAAAAAAAAAAAAAAAAAAACCTGAAAGGCACATTTAAGATTGCCCGCTATAAACAATTATCAAGGTATACATCGAACTAGAGATCTGAAGTTAAATTAATTTAAAGCAATGTAAAATACTTTCATAAAACTAGTAAGAATAGATTCTTCCAAATTCTCAAGTGCATAGAAATATTCACTGAGAAAATGCATTCTTCATGTTAGATTGTGCTGATTCAAAAGGTGTTCATGTTTTCTAACATTTCGTTAGAATATTTTTAATATAGAAATGTTGAAATAATTTCACACTAAAAATTCATATATACACTGTCAACTCTGCAATTAACATTTAATATATTTACTTTTATCAGATATCTCTTCATCTTGATGTATCTAAACATGCCTCTAAGGAACAATGTATTTATTTTATTTTTGATGCATTTCAAAGAAATCTACAGATATCAGTCTACGTATTTTTGAAATGAGAGAGTTCCCCTAACCACTTCATGGGACTTGTGAACAGGGTGGTTCATTTACTCAGCCCACAGTTTTCAGCCCCTCACAGGAGGGGAAGCACGCAGGTGAACAGGTAAAAGAGCTGGGGTGAGTGCCTTTGGGTACCGGCAGGAAGGAACCCCGTGCTGGCCCCGCGGCAACATCTAGGGGGGTACCCATGACCCCTGATGCCTTGGAGGGAGTGTTATAGTGCACTCTCTTAGTTTTGCTGTCCGCGGACGGCTGAGTATTTAACAGCTCAGTGTGACAGCTCTCTGTATCCTGGGCTCTTGTTCAGCGTCCAGGAAGAATCAGGTTGCACAAACGAATTGAAGATGGTAAATGCAGGGGATTTTATTGCTCATAAAAGTGGCTCTCAGTGGGATGGAGATCTGGAAAGGGAATGGAGCGGGAAAGTGGTCTACCCTGCAGTTTGGCCATCCCCCACCAAACTCTCCCCCAAATTCCTACCTTCAAGCTGTCCCCCTGAAGTCAAGCTGCTTCTCTCTTACATCTGGTTGCTTTTTCTCTTCTCTCCTTCTCTGCCACTCTACCACTCTGCCAGTGGGGCCCGGAGTTTTTATGCGTACAGGATGCAGGCAGGGCAGGCCAAAAACAGCATTCAAGTGGGAAAACAGGAATTCGTGTTCTCACTTTGGGTCATGGTCCCAGGCTTGAAGGTGTAGCCGTCACTGGGGTCTACCCTCTTCTACCAAATATTTCCCTGCCTCCTGTCCATATCATTTACACGTACTTCAACATGTATATATTAACCAGAGTTCAATATTTGTTTTCAGTGACTTTGTCATTGTTGTTTTTGAGGTAAATTGCACATCAAGTTAAATGCATAAATCTTTAGTGCTGCTTTCAATGAATCCTGACAAATGCATTTAGGGGTTATAGAGATAGGGAAAAGAGCAAAGTACTTTTCTTATTCTCACAGACCACTCAACACAATACTTTTGACAGCAGAGTCTCCAGCAGACACCAGCTATGTGTCCTATAATTCAGTTCTGACATGGAGATATTTGTCACCTATACTTCTGACCTATCAGCTATAAATTGGAATTCTCAAAACTGTCTTCCTGGGTTTCACTAATTTGGTATGATGGCTCCCAGAACTCTGTGAAATGTTTACTAGTTTAATAAAGAAGGAATTAATAAAGGATACAGATGAATAGCCAGATGAAGAAATACATACGGCACAGTATGAAAGGGTCCCAAACACAGGAGCTTCTGCTCCCATGTGGTTGGGGTGAGTCACTCTTCTGTCATGCAGATGTATTTGTCAACCTGGAAACTCTCTGAATACCATGTTTCAAAGATTTTTTGAGGCTTCATCACTTAGGCATGATTGATTATTAACTAATTTTCTAGCCACTCTCCCCTCTCCAGAGAATGGGGACCTCCAAGCTTCACATCATGGCTTGGTCTTTCTGGTAACAAACCCATATCCAAGAGCTCACCAAGATTTGCTCCATTTGAATGAGATATGCTCTTATTATCCAGGAAATTCCAAGGGACTCAGAAGCTCTGTGTAGGAATTGGGGGGATTAAAGACCAAACATTAGAGAAAAAGACCCTGCTTAGCACTTCTATCATTCAGGAAATTACGAATTTTAGGAGCTCTGTGCCAAGGACTGGGGGCAGAGACCAATATCTATGTAGATATATTATTATTTCACACAGGGTCATCAAATATTCTTAATTTATGGATGGAGGAACCTTATTTAGAGAGCTAATGCTTTGTGAATTTGTTCTAGTTTAACTAGTGAGTTCCTGTCAAATGAGAACAGTAAGACCTCTCCATCTGGACACAGTAGAAGGGATGTGAAACCTGTTGAGGTTAGATTAGGGATGGTGTAGGCCAAATAGTTCCTTAGCAAGGATTCTAGACATTTAATCTCTGTTATGACACCCCTCTACTATAAAGGATTCTAAACTTGAAAGCTGAAGGCAGTTTTTTTCAGCTACCAGAGGAAATTGGTCATCAGTAAGACTGAACAGGCCCAGGTAATAATTGTAGAGAAAAAACTGATGACAATCATATCAGCGGTTCCACTTATTTTTCTGAGTCCTGGCCACAGGAGGCCCTCATGAACTATGAAGTACCCTTATATTCCACTCTAGTCATAAACTGTCCTTTTAGGCCAGGAGTGGTGGCTCACATCTGTAATCCCAGCACTTTCAGAGACTGAGGCGGGCAGATCACTTGAGGCCAGGAGTTCAAGACCAACATGGCCAATATGGTGAAACCCCATCTCTACTAAAAAAAAAATACAAAAAATTTGCCAGACATAATGGCATACACCTTTAATCCAAACTATTCAGGAGGCAGAGGCAGGAGAAACATTTCAACCTGAGAGATGGAGGTTGCAGAAAGCCAAGATGGGGCCACTGCACTCCAGCCTGGGTAATAGAGTGATGCTCCGTCTCAAAAAAAAAAGCAAAAAAAAAAAAGCCTTTTGATTAGGCAATTTCCAGTGGGTTTGTTATTTGCCAGTTTGAGTTATAATCATTATATTAATTATTGCTAGATAATCCTGATCTTAAACTTCCCTTTACCCTACATTGCAGAAATATATCTGAATTTATTAAATGTGGACCTCAACGTATTTCAACAATAATGTTTCATGTAATTAATGCTAAATGTATTCCCTTCTTAATAAATAATGCCATCGAATAATCACTTTCTTTTAAAGCAAGGAATACCTGCTTCTACTTTTAGAAATAGATGTGAGCTCAAAAAAGAAGCAAGAAGTACAGAAGAACCATCTCTTCTTTATTTAAATTATTATCCATTTTATCTTCTCCACCCTGTTTCTATAAAACATTAATAAGACTGTATATCTAAGCTCTTATGTCATTGTAACTGTATGTAGCTTTTGTACTCTACAAAAGATTGACTCCAAATATGGCATTTTCTTGCTACAAGTAATGTGCGTAGAAGAGGCAATAACTTATCTCTGTGAGCTCTAATCCCATAATAATTTATTCCAAGGCCTTGGCAGCTCATACTTCAAGCACTATTAATAGAAAACTGTGCAAGTAGTGTAGGTGGCACTTTCAGTTTAGCAATGCTGCAGTTAATTTCTTTAATTTATAAAGTATTTATAAATCTCATCTTTGCAGAGCTGCTGAAACCTTGTAGGCAGAAATCAGTTATCACTTTATCTCAGAGCCTTCCAAATTCTATCGACTCTTGTAGCCTGAATGATCACTTATATTCCTCCTGCTAATCCCATGTGTGACTCCCCCCCATCGATCATTGTATTTTATGAAATAGCTAATTATATTTATGGGTCATAATTAGGAATTATTTTGTTATTCCAATTACTCTACAGCAGTTTTTTTCTTCTTTAGTTACAGAGGACCTGAGGGCTTGCTACCATCCAGATTCCTGGGCTCTATCCCACCACTGTCAGCAGAACTTTCAAATTTTACCTTTGTAACTTCCCCATATTTATGTGATACTGGTATAACCATATCGTCCTTATCATGCTCAGTGTTGGCATAGTATAACTTCTCTCATCCATTTATTTTCAACTATCCTGTATTCTAATAAAATACTGTTTATAGACGTTAAGTAGGAATTTCATATAATTTTTCACATCATACAATATTTTCCTCTTTTGATTTTTTTCACAATAATTAAAAATGTAAAAAACCACACTCAGCTGTGGGTCATCCAAAAACAGTCAGTGGGCTGAGTTTAGCCCCAGACCATTGTTTGCCAACCTCACTCTAAAACACAAAATAAAGTTGATGATATTGCAAATGTTTAATTTAATATTTATAGTTTATTTTTATTTGCTTAATTGATACTTATTATCTAAATCAAGCCAGGCACTGCAGAATTGTAAAAGTAAATAAGTAACTCTGGCAGGATTCTAAAATTTCAACAGAAGAACTTATACGTACAAATATATAGGTAATCCAATATTGATGTGGTGACTGACAAAATGGTATTATATAGAACACTGAGCAGTGCTTTGAGGTTACATTGAGATAGAATTTTCATGCTATAAAACTCACAGATAAATCTATAGCCTGAGGAGTTTGACAAATTCGTAGACCCACAAAACCACCATCCTGATCAAAACCAAACAAAATTTGCATTACCCTGAGAAAATATTATTTGTCCCTTTAGAGTCAAACCCCTATTAGGAGCAACCACTATAGGGATTTCTCTCAGATTAAATAAATATTTGATGTTCTAGAAAGTTATGTAAATAAAACTGTACAGTGTGTTCCTCAAACAATAATTGTAGATTTATTTAGTTTTTCGTTTTAGTTCTGCCTGCTATTGCTTCATGTTTTGCTGAAGCTCTGTTATTCAGCACATACAAAATTTAGTATTTTTAGACCCTTGTGTTAAACGGACTGATATCATTAAGATGGTCCTAATATCTGATATTAACCCATGTCTTGAAACCTACTTTGTCTGCTATTAGCACAGTAATATCAGCTTTATTATGCTCTGTATTTACATAGTATGTCTTTTCTCATGTTTTTACTTTCAACTTTCCTGTGTTTGCATAGTTAAAATGCATCTCTTGTAAACTGCCTTTAAATGAGTTTGCCTTATTTATTCAATTTGAGAATCTCTGACTCCTAATTGTATCAGTAAGTCTACTTATAATAACATAATTGTTGATATGTTTGGGTTTAATTAGACTCTCTTGTTATTTGTCTTCTATTTTTTTATCTCTGTACTTTGTCTCATTTTTCCTCCTTTTATTTGCTTTATTTTAAAATAATAGACTATTGTTATCATTCCATTTTACCTCCTAAATGGAATTTTTTTTTTTTTTTTTTTTTTTTTGAGACGGAGTCTCGCTCTGTCCCCCGGCTGGAGTGCAGTGGCGCGATCTCGGCTCACTGCAAGCTCCGCCTCCTGGGTTTACGCCATTCTCCTGCCTCACCCTCCTGAGTAGCTGGGACTACAGGCGCCCGCCACCGCGCCCGGCTAATTTTTTGTATTTTTAGTAGAGACGGGGTTTCACCGTGGTCTCGATCTCCTGACCTTGTGATCCGCCCACCTCGGCCTCCCAAAGTGCTGGGATTACAGGCGTGAGCCACCGCTCCCGGCCCTAAATGGAATTTTATTAACTCTTTCAGTTAGTTTTATCATGCTTATTTTAAAAATTATAATATGCTTCCTTAACTTTTAATCTACCTTGAATTAATATCTACCACTTCACATACAATGCAAGAACTTTATATCTCAGAATTGTTTTCAGTCTCACTTTCTTCAACCTGATTAACTTCCTGTAGTGGCTCTTAGACTGCTGGTCAGTTAGTAACAAATTCTTGTGGGCTTTTTAATCTAAAGTTTTTCCATGTCACCTTCATTTTGAAGGATACTTTTACTATTAAAATATTCAAAGTAGATGGGTTTGTTTCCCATTTTTGAAAGTATTTTAATATATCATTTCATTGGTTTCTGCCTTTCATTACTTCTCGTGGGAAATGTTTATTGTTTTTTCACTGCATGCATTATCTTACTTTTTTTTACTGGCTCCTTTAAGATGCTTTCTTCTATTTGACAGTTTTTATTTGTTTTATTTTTTGGCAGTTTTTTATTGTGCCTTTATTCAGTTTAATTTGTTAAAAATATACTTGTTTTGACTGGGCATGGTGTCTCACACCTATAATCTCAGAACTTTGGAAGGCCAAGGCGGGTGGATCACCTGAGGTCAGGAGTTCGAGGCCAGCCTGGCCAACATTGTGAAATCCTGTCTCTATTAAAAATAGAAAAAAAAAAAAAAATAGCCAAGCATTGTGGCAGGCACCTGTAATCCCAGCTACTCGGGAGGTTGACCAGGAGAATTGCTTGAACCCAGGATGTGGAAGTTGCAGTGAGCCGAGATGGCGCCATTGAACTCCATCCTGGGCTACAAGAGTTAAACTCCATCTCTCTCTCTCTCTCTCTCTCTCTCTCTATACACACACACACACACACACACACACACACACACATACATGCACATACATAAAGACATAGTTGTTTTAAAGATTCTATAAATAAAGTGACCACCCGCACACTAACGTGGGATATAGGTCACCGGTCAGCATGTTACCTACTTATATTTTTAAAGCAGTATTTCTTATAGGAATTGTACTGATCACACAGTAGTTACAATAATGTCACATATAATGATGCATACAATCTCAATGAGACAAGCCAGTTAAGAATTTACATAACCTAAAAATATACATGTTAAAAGTTAGCCAAGTAGACAGATGCATGCATAGAGAGAGCAAGTGACAGGAACTTCTTTAGTGATCCGTAGAGGGCCCAGATGTAAGGAATCTTGTTTTCCCTTTTGTTACAGTAAACAGCTTTCACTAACATACACAGGTATTCCATACACATCTAAACACACAAGAGTAGGTTGTGACCTGTTACACATACAGTCTAAAGTGGTGTAACTGTGCTCTTCCTGTGATACTCCCCCAAAAATGGTAAATAGTGAACCCGATGCAAGTTTATGTCTTATTATTAGTAGTTTGACTATGTAGTGACATTCACATGATTTTTATTTTATTTATTTAATAGAGTTTTCTTTCTCCTTAAATGTGTGAGTAAATGTTTTTAAAAATTTTTGAAAATTTTAGCCAGTGTTAATATTTCCCCCATTTTCTCCTCTCCTTTTCAAAAATCATGTACTTTAACCTTCTTGTTATTATCCTCTAATTCATTCAGGCTCTGTACATTTCTTTCAATGTTTCTTTCTATTTGTGTTTATTGGTCAAGGCTCACCAGAAAGACAAAACCAGTAGGGTAAAGAGAGAGAGCTCTTCCCACATTTGTTTGTCAACAATTTTCTAATATGTTTGTTCCAAATTCCTGATCATCTAGCCAAACCATTGGTTACAACCCATGAATTGGTATATAATCACACATCTGACCATTTTTCCTTGCAAGCAAGGTACACAGCCAGGGACACTGCCCAAAGTCCTCCTGTCCACTGAAAATATTCTTTTTCACCATTGTCCTTCAGAGAGATTCCAGAAAGAGGCTGTAATGCTGCAGCTGTCCATTTTTGGGTAGTGCCTGAACATTGTAAAGAACCATATGTAATCTAGGCCTTAGTCTTTTCTTCCTCTCTCAACTGATCATAGGATACTCCCTATGAGGCCTAGGTGCAGGCTGGGAGAGAAGGTAGTGTAGTTTGGGTAGGAACCATTGGCATTTGGGCCATTTCTTCATGTAACTTACTTGTATCTTCAGGACCTGCTCAGACCCAATCACAGATATGCCATTTACATTTGATGATGAAATGATACTGTGCACACCCAACTTGACGGCTTGGTGAGCCACATAACACTCAATTTATAACAAGAAACTCAGGTTGCCTGGTAACCTGGTGATCCGTGGTTAAGTGTTTAGTTTCTACTAAGACCCAGTAACAGGCCCAAGAGCTGCCTTTCAAAAGGAGAGTAGTTATTGGCAAATAAAGAAGGCCTTGCTCCAAAATCCTAGAGGCCTGTCCTGCAATTTATCTATTGAGACTTGATAAAGAGTCCAAACAGCATCCTTATCTGCCAGTGATACTTAAAATATCACTGAATCTGCTGGATTAGATGGCCCAAATGGCACAGCAGGTTGCACAGCAACCTGGACCTGTTGCAGAGCCCTCTTCTGTTCTGGACTCTAGACAAAACTAGCAGTTCTTCTGCTCAGTCAATAAATGAGCCAGAGCAACACACACAAGTGAGAAATGTGTTGCCTCCAAAATCCAAATAGGCCCACTAGGCAGGTGCCTCTTGGTTGTAGAAGGGGCCAAATGTAACAATTTAACCTTCACCTTAGAAGGTATATCTTGACATGCCCCTAAAAATTTCACCACTGAACCCCTAGAAATTTCAGTGAAATTGATAGCCCCTGAATTTTAGTCAGATTTTTTTCCCACCCTCTGACATGCAAATGTATTACTAGTAAGTCCATAGTGATTGCTATATTTTGCTCATTAGGTTCAATCAGCCTAAGGGCATCAACTTAATGAACTGGTGTGAAATCCTGTGGAAGGGAAAAAATGATCAAAATCCCTGTTAATTAAATTATAATAGGGCTGGAGAGTTAATATACCTCTAGGGGAGGACAGTAAAGGGGTATTGCTGGCCATGCCAGATGAGAGAAAACTGCTTCTGGTGGACCTTATAGACAGGTATGGAGGAAAAAACAAACAAACAGAAAAACATTTGCCAGACCAATAATTGCATTCCAGGTACCAAGAGATATGTTAATTTGCTCAAGCAATGAAACCACAATTGGTACAGAGCTGCAGTTAGAGTCATTACTTGGTTAAACTCTTGATAATCATGCCATTCTTCAGAATCCATCTGTCTTTGGCACAAGCCAAATAGGAGATGGAATGAAGAAGTGGTGGGAATCCCCACCCCTGCACCTTTCAAATTCCTGATGGCAGCACTGATCTCTGCAATCGCTCCAGGAATGCCATATTGCTTTTGATTTACTATTTTACTGGGTAGAGAAAGCTCTAATGGCTTCTATTTGGCTTTTTGCAACATAATAACCCTCATCCCACAGGTTAGGGAACAAATGTAGGAATACTGACAACTGACAGCTGCTTAGTAGGTCTATCACAATTATGCATTTTGAAATTGGATAAATAAACATTGTACACACAATGAGTCATACCTGAGGTAAAACTCCATTGCCGACCTGCCCTTTATAGCCCCCTATTCTGACTTGTGTGCTATCAAAAATTTATTCCTCTAGAGGACTCACCTTCTTCTTCATTTAAGAGATTGTGACTTGGAAAACTTGCTCAAGTCAGGGGATTCTTTGAGGGGCTATGATTCTTCATTTTTATGATTTGAGTTAGACTTTTGTTCATTTGACTTAAAGGTTGCTGCTACACAGATCAAGTAAGGATTTAATGGGTTTTCTATCTATTTCACTATTTAGGAGCACCGTGAGTAACTTGCCAATGCAAGAAGTCTATGTGAGTCAATCTTGTCTAATTGTGGCTTTGCCTTTGCTCTTCATTATGGTAACTATGCCCACCTTGCATTTGGCAAGCTGCCACTTGCTTGCTGGCACCCTGGTATACAATTATTCACATTGCATTTAAGTTTTCCAGTTGAGTGACTTCAGTTCTCACTGTAACTCTGGCCTAAGGAGAATAGCAATCACAGAGTTCTGGGGTTCCCCTCAGAAATCTACTTTTTAATGTACTGGTGAAAAGTATGCCTTTTGGAGCTTCCCAGTGTGGTAAATAGGCTTGAAGTGAAAACTGTATTCTTTCATTCCAATCTCCCTAAGCCTTGTCATCTCTTTCTCTACGTTAAATCAAAGGAGATTGTGTATCTTCTCCTTGCTCGTAGTACGTCATTTTTTCATCCATGTTTTAGCCAATTAACCAACCAACCAACCAACCAAACTGTTAGCATCGTTTCTAATGACTTGAGCTGCAAAATTAAATGCAGAATTCTTGCTTAGTGGGCTTCTTTCAATTAATTCAGCCTGGTCCTACTTTATGTTCCTTCCACTATTATTTCACACTTGTAATACCCATTTCCACACATGTTCCCCTCATTTCTGCTTGCATAAATTAGAAAATTCAAGTGTTTATTTTTCAAGTGTTATGCACTTCTTCATAAGTCACACTTTGTATATCACTTTTAGGAACCTGCTAGGACTTGAATCTAGTTACAGGTAGAGAAGCAAACAGGGGTGATGTTAGTGGGTCCTGAGGAAAATCAGCATTATCTTTCTTGTCAACTGCCTTAGGGAAGGCCCTTCCTATTTCCTCAGGCAACACAGATATAATCCCAAAGGACAGATGTGGAAAGGCTGATATCATTGTGTATGCGGAAGTTATTCCTGCTGTGGGTAGAAATTTTTTTTTTTTTTTTTGCCACTTTCACTGACAAAAAAAAAAAAAAAAAAAAGCCGTCAGAATTTAGGAATTTATTGTTCCAAGCTTCATCAGGGTCTTTTCACATCTCATTTCAACTTATAAGATATCACTTTTTTATCCAACCAATGCCCTGTCTTGAATAGTAGACACCTGCTAGGCTAAGAGCTTAATTTTCATTGTAATTCAGCCAATTGCATGATTAAGGCTTATTTTGACCCTGTGGCTACAGGAAAAGAGATTCTCCCTTAGGACACATAGAAGCTTTTAGGCTACTGATGTGATGGGAAATTTGATTATCTGAGCTGTCCTTTTTTTTTCATCAATTTGTGGAATGACATTAGAAACAACTAAAATCATTATATTCCTTAGTTTTTCCTAAATGTTTGAAAGTTCCATTTACAGAGTCATCAAATTCCTTGCCACTTACAAGTGCTGTTTAGGTATTCAATGCAGGCATTTTGTGTATCTCTATTAATAGGCATGCCACAGATTATCAGTACCATTGGAAGCAGATTTTTTTTTTTTTTTTTGGTATTTTAAAGTCTAATAAGATTAGGAAATAAACTCAAGAAACACCAAAATGAATTGCAAACACTCACTTTTAAAATTAGGTTCTTTTAGAACCACTTCTGGTATCAAAATAAAATGTATATTAGGGTCCGGCCACTGCACTCTAGCCTGGGCGACAGAGCAAGACTCCGTCTCAAAAAAAAAAAAAAAAAAAAAAAAAAAGATAGATAGATAGATAGATAGATAGATAGGGGACTTATTAGGAAAATTAGATCACATAATTATGACGGCTGGGAAGTCCCATGATAAGCTGTCTACAAGCCGGAAAAACAATGAGGCCAGTAGTGTGGCTCGGTCTTAGTATGAAGACCTCAGAACCAGTGGAGCTGATGGTATAACTCTCATTCCAAAGTCCAAGGCCTGAGAATCGTGGGTGTTGCTGATTCTAGTCTCAGAGTTAAAGGCCAGAAATCCTGGAGTTCTGATGTGCAAGGGCAGGAGAAGGGTGTCCCAGTTTCAGAAGACAGAGAGAGAAAATTCACCTTCCTTCTGATTTTGTGTTCCATCCAGGCTCTCAGTCAATTGGATTGTGCCTACCTTCATTAAAGGCAGATCTTCTCCACTTGGTCCACCAACTCAAACACTAGATTCCTCTGGTAACAAGGTCATAGACACACCCAGAAATAATGCTTTACCAGCTACTTAGGTATCCCGAATCCAGTCAAGTTGATAAATTAACCATCACATGATACTTCAGATTAAACAACTTCTGTTAACTCGTCTCTAAGAACACAGATTCTTTTCTCTGAGATGCCCTATCTGCCATCTATCCCATTGAACAATTTTCTTTTAAATATTTTTCCTTTTTAGTTTTAAGATTTCTGTTTGGTAGTTTTTAAAGATATTTAATCTCTCTCCTGAAATTCCATATGTCTTCACTATTATGTTCATTATGTTCATTTATTGATACATTATTTAGCATATTTATCATGGCTATTTTAAAGTCTTTGTCTATCAATTTCAATGAACATGGTATCTGAGTATCTTTTTCTATTCATTTGTTTTCTTCTTTGATGTGGATTATGTTTTTCTGCTTCCTCATATATCTAGTAAGTTTTAATTATATGCTAAATGTTATAGATAATCTGTTGTAGGAAGTCTTGATTGTACCTTCATCTTAAGAGTGTAGAATTTTCCTACTTGCAAGTTAAATTATTGGTGAATCTCCTTTACACTGTGAAGGCTTTGTTTCAGAATTTATTAGGGTAAATCTATATTTGCTGTATTATACCTACAACGTAGCTCTACATTGAGAGAAAGGCGCTTACTCCTAAAACATTGGCCTGCCTTTATTTCGTTGGAGCTCCCGAAGTGCTTGTCAAGATGTGCCAACTGCACAGAACTTAAGTTTCAAATTCTGACTTTCTAAGACTGAGAAGCTGCTAATTCTCTGGTCAGATATTTTACCATTACACCTGTTGCTTTCCAAGTGGTTCCTTGTAGTTAAGCTCTTTGATCTTGAATCTGATCACTTAAAATGGTTTCATCATATTGTTTTCCATTTTATACTAGCATTGATTTTTCCTTTGTAATTAATTACTTATCTGCAAATTCACACAAACACACACCTTAATTTCCACCAAATTATCCATTGATGTTTCTTACCTGGGGGATTATAATTATTACAAAAGTAATTGCAATTTGGTAATATTCTAATTCTATGGTTCCTTCAATATTTATCTATTTTTTCCATAATAATTAAAAATAACTTTTTTTATAAAAAGCATTTTCATCTCTTCACAATTTTATGAATAATTGTAGTTTCAAGGATTCTTTTTCTTTCTACACAATTTATAAAAATTTTAACTGTCATTATTGTTGTGATACTCAAATTGTTCAAATATTGTCTATCTAAGTTGTGTAGACACCTGTAAAATTTTGATATGCCTTCATCAAAATTTTAGCTTTTTTTCCTCTTTTCAGTGTAGCAAAAATTTCTAGGCTGATTTTTTACTTTTCCTGTCTCATTTCTGAAATCAGTCATTGCTCCAAGAAGTTCTGGTTCATTTTAGTGGTTAGCAGCATTTGGAGCACAGCTCTGGGTACTGGTATTCTTATATCTACAATACGTCATTACATCTGGACCTATTCAGTAGAATGGGATAGAAAAAAGACAGTTTTTTTCTTTTATTAATAAGTAATATTTTACATATTTATGTAGTACATGTGACTGTTTGTTACATGTGTAGAATGTATAACATTTAAGTCAGAGTTTGTTGGGTATCCATCACCTTGAATGTCTACCACTTTTATGTGTAGTCTTTGGTCTTACATTTAGGTTTTTATCCACCTTGAGTTGACTTTTGCATATAGTGAGAGATAGGAGTTGTTTTATTCTTCTACATATGATTACTCAGTTTTCCCAGCACCATTTACTGAAGAGGGTGTCCTTTCCCCAAAGTATGTTTTTAGCAGCTTTGTTAAGGTCAGTCAGTTGTAAATATTTGTATTTATTTCTGACTCTGTTCTTTTGATCCATGTGTCTATTTTTATACCAATAACATGCTGTTTTGGTTACTATAGTCTTGTACTACGTTTTGAAATCACTTACTGTGATGCCTCTAGCTTTGTTCTATTTGCTCTGGATAGCTTTTGTTATTCAGCCTCTTTTTGGTTCCATATAAACTTTAGGTATAATCTTTATTTTCCTGTGAAAAATGAAGTTGGTATTATGATAGGAATTGCATTAAATCTGTAGAGTGCTTTCAGAAGTATAGTCATTTTAATGATATTAATTCTTTTGATCTATGAGTATAGGATGTCTTTCCATTTTTCCATGGTTTTCTTTTTTTTCTATTTTATTTTATTTTTTTGAGATGGAGTCTCACTCTGTTGACCAGGCTGGAGTGCAGTGGCATGATCTCAGCTCACTGCAACATCCTCTTCCTGCATTCAAGTGATTCTCTTTCTCTTGCCTCAGCCTCCAGAGGAGCTGGGACTACAGATGCAAGCCACCATGCCTGGCTAATTTCTGTATTTTTAGTAGAGATGGGGTTTCACTATGTTGGCCAGGCTGGTTTCAAATTCCTGACCTCACGTGATCCACCCACCTCGGCCTCCCAAAATGCTGGGATTACAGGCATGAGCCACCAGGCTCAATCCATTTGTCTATGTTTTCTAAAATTTATTTCATCACTGTTTTGTAGTTTTCCTTGCAGAGATATTTTACCTCTTTGATTAAATTTATCCATAGGTATTTTATTTTTCACATAGCAATTGTAAATGAGATTCCCTTGTCTATTTCTTTTTCTGTTATTTCATTATGGTTTTACAAAAACTGTACCAATGTTTGTATGTCAACATAGTATCTTGCAAATTTACTTAGTTTATCAGTTCTAAAAGTTTTTTGGTGAAGTCTTTTGTTTGTCTGTTTGTTTTAACATAAGGTCATGCTATCTGTAAAAAGGAACAATTTCAGTCCCACTTTTCAAATGCGAACTCCTTTTCTTTCTTTAACTTATCTAATTGCTCTGGATAGGAGTTCCAGTACTATGTTGAATAAAAGTGGTGAAAGCGGGGGCATCCTTGTCTTTTAGAAGTTCTTAGAGGAAAGACTTTCGACTTTTTTTTTTCTAGTATGATCTCACCTGTGGGTTTGTCTTTTGATGTATGTTCCTTCTATGCCTAGTTTGTTGACACTTTTCATCATGAAGGGGTAATAAATGTTATCAATTTTTTTCTGTGTCTATCGAGATGATTTTGTGGTTTCTATCCTTTATTCTGTTGATGTAATATATGATATTTATTGATTTGCATATATGAAAATATCCTTGCATCCTTTATATAGATCCCACTTGATCATGCTATATCATCTTTTTAATGCGTTGTTGGATTCAGTTTGCTAGTATTTTATTGAGGATTTTTGCATCTACGTTCATCAGGGATATTGCACTGCAATGTTTTTTTTTTGGTTGCGTCTTTGTAATCCGGTTGCGGCCAGGGTAATGCTGGCCTCATAGAATGAGTTCCTTACTTTTTAATTTTTTGGAATAGTTTCAAACAGATTAGTATTAATCTTTCTTTATATGTTTAGTAGTATTCTGCCGTTAGTACTGAGCTTTTTTGTTGTTGCTGTTGGCAGGCTTTATATTATTGACTCAATCTGACTAATCATTATTGGTCTATTAGGTTTTCTAATTCTTCCTAATTCAGTCTTGGTAGGTTGTATGTTTCCACATATTTAGCCATTTCCTCTAGATTTTCCAGTTTGTTAGTATACAGTTGTTCATAATAGTCTCTAATAATCATTTCTATTTCTGTAATATCAGTTGTAATGTCTCCTTTTTTATTTTTGATTCTGTTTATTTGTATCTTCTCTCCTCTCTTGTTTAGTCTAGTTGCTGACTTATTAATTTTGTTTATCTATTCACAGAACCAACTTTTCAGTTCATATATTCTTTATGTTGCTTTTAAGTCTATTTTGTTTAGTTCTACTCTGATCTTTATTTCTTTTTTTCAGCTAATTTGGGGTTTGGGTGTTTTTTTGTTTTGTTTTGTTTTTTGTTTTTGTTTTTTGCTTTTATATTTGCTTGACGTGTATCATTGCATTGTTTGTTTGAAATCTTTCTGGTTTTTTGATATAGATGCCTATTGCTATTAATTTCCTCCTTATGACTGTTTTTGTTGTGTCTCACAGGATTTGGTATGTTGAATTGTTAATTTGTTTCAAGAATTTTTTTTCAATTTCTGCCTTAAATTTTTTATGTGCCAATGATTATTCAGAAACATTTTGTTTAATTTCCTTGTATTTATGCAATTTCCAAAGTTCCTCTGGCTGTTGATTTCTACTTTTATTCTATTTGGTCTAAGAAGATACTTGGTATGATTTTGATACTTAAAATTTTGTTGAGGTTTGTTTTGTGGCCTAACATATGGCCATTGCTGGAGAATGTCTCATCTACTGATGAGAAGAATGTGTATTCTGCAATTATTTAATAAAAAATGTTGCAAATGTCTCTTAGGTACATTTAGTCAAAAACCCACTTAAGTTCAATGTTTCTTTGTTTATTTTCTCTCTATATGATTTTTCTAAGGCTAAGAATGTGGTATTGGGTTCCCCATTATTATTGTATTAAGAGTCTATCTCTTTCTTTAGATCTATTATAGTCATGTTTGCTTTATGAATCTGTGTCCTCCAGTATTGGGTGCATATGTATTTAAAGTTGTTATATCTTCCTTTTGGATTAATCTATGTATCATTATAGAATGACCTTCATTCTTTTTTAAATACCATTTTTTGACTCAAAGTCTGTTTTATCTGATATCATCATACTTACTCCTGTTTGCTTCTGGTTTTTGTTTGTGTAGAATATCATTTTTCATCTTTTTATTTTCGGTATATATTTACAGGTAAAGTGTGTTTCTTTTAGGCAGCACATAGTTGGGTCACATTTTTTAAAACCATTCAGCCAGACTGTATCTTTTAAATAGATAATCTATTATTTTTACACTCAAGGTTATTATTAAAATGGGAGGTTTGTTTCTATCATATTCTTATTTGTTTTCCGGTTGCTTTTTACATGTTCTTGTTCCTTTCTTTTTCCTTTATTGTTAGTCATTGTGGTTTGCTGATTTTCTGTGGTAGTATTACGTGACACTTTTCCACATTTGTGTGTTTGTTTTATCAGTAGGTTTTATACTTTCATGTGTTTTCATAGTGGTAAATGTCATCTTTCATGCCCAGGTTTAGGGCTCCCTTGGGCATTTCTTGCAAGACCTATTTAGTAATAACAAATTCCCTCATCATTTGCTTGTCTGGGAAAGAATTTATTTCTTCTTTTCCAAAGGAAGGTTGTTGTGGATGGAGTATCCATGAGTGGCAGGATTTGGATCTTTTTTTTTTTTTGGCACTTTGAACATATCATCCAATTCTCTTCTGGTCTGTAAAATTTCTGCTGAGAAATCCTCTATTAGTCTGATGGAGACTCTTTTATAGGTAACTAGACACTTTTCTTTTGCTGTTTTTATAATTTTTTAGTCTGTTATTGACCTTAGACAGTTTGACTACAATATGCTGTAGAGAAAAAAATTTTGAATTGAATTGAGGAATCACTGGGCCTACTGTATCTAATGTCTAAATCTCATGCTAGACTTGAGAAGTTTTCATCTATTATTTTGTTAAATAGATTTTCAAACTCTTTCATCCTCTCTTTGCCTTAAATGAAACAGATAATTTATATATTTATTCTCTTTATGGTGTTCCATATATTTCAAAGACTTCGTTCCTTTTTAATTTTTAATTTGTATCATTTTATGACTGGGTTATTTCAAAAGACCTATGTTTAAGTTCCAAGATTCTTTCCTCTGCTTGATCTGGTCTATTGTTGAAGTATTATAGCATATCCTGTATTTATTCAGTGAATTCTTTAGTTACAAAATTTCCATTTTTAAATCATATCTCTTTGTTAAGTTTCTCATTTATATCCTGAAGTATTTTATATTTTATATTATTGCTTTTTGGAATTCTCTTGTCATTGAGCTTCTTTAGTATCATGATTTTGAATTTTTAGAGGGTCATGTGGGTTTCTTTTTGAGTGGGATCTTTTGCTGGAGGAATTATTGTTTTCATTTGAAGATGTTATATTGTCTTTCTTTTTCAAGTTATCTGCTTCCTTACATTCATATCTGCAAAACTATTATTATTATTTTTAAAGGAGTTCAAGAGTAGTTTCATTTCTACCCATAACTCATGCTATGGGAATGGTTCTACTGATGTAAATTACTGGAACACCAGAAATAAAAATACCAGAAATTAAAAACAAACAAACAAACAAACAGAAATAAAAGATCAGTGTGCTTGAAAACATGGCAACAATGAGAATAAGGATTAAATGGGAGAAAAAAATACTTGAAAAAATATTAACCAAGGAATACACTGATTTGATGAAAATTGTGAACTAACAAATAAAAGAAATTCAATAAATCAAATGAGAATTAATATAATGATAACACATCAATGCACATCATAGTCAAATTTTTGAAAAGCATTGAAAAAGAAAAAAAGTATCTTAACAGCAGACAGAGATCAAAGACACAGAAGGAGAAGAGATCAGTATGACAGCAGACTTCTCCACAGAAAGTACTCATTTAAAAAATAATTGGGAAAAGGTGAGAGAAAATGACATTAATCCTAGAAATTTATACTAAAAAAATGTATCTCAAAAGTCAAAGCAGATTTGTTCTATAAAGAATGTTAATTAACAAGAAAAAATGATATCAGATGAAAATTTGAATCCACTGAAAGTAAGCAGAGAATGGTAAATATGTGGATATTTCCTCACATCTTAATGTCTTTAAAATTAAGTGACTCTTAAACAAAAGTAACAATGTGTGATTTAAAAATTTACATTGAAGTAAAATACTTGACAACAAATGAACATATAAGGCAAATGAGAAGAGTAGAAATGAAAATATATACAGTTATTAATATTATTATTATATGCTTGAAGTGACACAATAGACTGTCACACTTGAAGCTACAAACTTATGGCAACAACTATAAAATCAAATAATGTAATGTAACTAAACTATCAATAATGGAAATGAATTGCAATTACTTTTTAAAGACTCAATTACTCCAGAAAATAGGCAGAAATAAGGAATTAAACAATGAAAATGTGTTACAAAAATAAAGCAAAACCATAATATAGTAGATTTAAATCCACTCACATCAATGTTTACTTTAAATGTATATAATTTAAATGCTTCTACTGAGGCAAATATTGTCAAAATATAAAAAAAAGTTATCCACAAAACACTCTATTAACATAAAAAACAAAAAGATATGATTTTAAAAGGGTGAAAAATATATCATGTGAACATTCATCAAGAGAAGGTTGGAATAGCTGCATTATTATCAGAAAAAGACTTCATAAAAAGGAATGCTACTAAAGATCATCTCATGAGGACAAAGTGCAAAATTCATTAGTAGGATGTAATATTCTTAAATAAATATATACATAACAAGAAAGCTTCAAAATACATAAAGAAAATTAGATAGAAAAAGCAATTTTTCAAGATTTCAAAACTCTTTTCTAAATAATTGATAGAATAAATGGACAGAAATAAATAATGATGTATGAGACTTGAATAATACAATTAACCAACTTGATCAAGTTGACATTTATACAACACTTCACTCAACAACAACCAACTACACATTCACTTTTCAAAAATACTCAAAAATTATTATAACACATAACATATTATGAACATAATATTGAAGGGGAAGGAAGACCAACATACTAACATTTGACATATTCATAAGGCTTAAATAAAAATGTAGAACAGGGGTGTCTAATTTTTTTGCTTCCTTAGGCCACACTGGAAAAATAAAAATTGTCTTGGACCACACATAAAATATACTAACAATGAGCTAAAAAAAAAAATCACAAAAAAATTTATAATATTCTATGAAAGTTTATGAATGTATATTGGGCCACATTCAAAGCCATCCTGGACCACATGCAATCCATGGGCCACAGGTTGGACAAGTTTGATTTAGAGCCTATATTAGAAGAAAAAGCCTTAAGTAAATAAAGTTTTACTTCATAAAGAAAGTAAAGAAAATGTAAATTACAATCAAAGTCTAGCACCAGAGAAAGGACAATACAGATAATAGAAACCAATTAAGTAGAAAAGTGGTAATAAATAAAGAAAAGTAAATAAAGCAAAAGCTGGCTATTTGAAAAGATCAATACAATTGAAAATCCTCTTACCACACTGATGAATGAGAAACAGAAATATAGAAGACACAATCTACCAATAGCAAGAAATAGGGGATATGCTACAAATTCCACAGACTCTAACAGGATAATAAATATTAGAATAACTCTATGCCAGATAATATGAAAATCTAGATAAAATAGACAAATAGCACCATATTAAAAGGATAATATATCAAAAACAATGTAATTTATTCTACGAAGATGAGAGTAGCTTATTATTTGAAAATGTATCACTGGATTAGCGTATTAGAAACAAAACCATAGATTATCTCAATAGATGCAGAAAATATATTTGACAAAAATAAAAATTCTTTAATAAAAATTTTCAGGATACTATAAATGTCTGAATGTTTTTCCCTCAAGAAAAGGATGAGGATGTGTAATCTCATGATTAACTTCTTCAACATTTTACTGTTCCACATCGTACTGAAGGTCAGAAAGGACAGAAAGAAAAAAACAGAAGAGAGGAAAAGAAAGACAGCAAGAGGGGAAGAAAAGGAGGTAGAAAAGATGGTAGGGAGGGACAGATCAGAAAGAAACAAGGAAAACATTATTCACATCCAGTGAAAAATTCTAAACAGTATACCACACATGACTTTAGCCAGATCACAATACACAAGGCCAATAAATAAACATCAATTGTATTTTACTATGGTAAAATCAAAAAATTGAAAATTGAAAGTTAAAAATACAACATGCCATAGCTTTAATGTATACGAAGTATATTGGATTAAAGACAACTTTAGCAAACTATGTGCAATGCTTAGAAACTGAAAATTTCAAAATACTACTGAGAGAACTTTAAAAACAGTTAAATATACAGTTGTTTATTAGCATGTTAAATAGCACGGAGAGATACAGTATGATTATGAATATTTTCTACATCATATTTGTGATTCTGTTATAAGACTACATACGTTTCTCAAAACTCATTGAACGGTACACTTTGAAGTGGCGAGCTTGTTATACTGAAATTATTTCTCGAAAAAAATAAATTTTATTAAATAAATTTATAATTATACTTACTTCAAATCCTGCATCACGAAACCTTCCTTCTCCTATTTCATATTTGTATTTCTCTCACATTGAGAACTGTGCTTACCAGCAATATAAATATACAGCCATGCATTTATTCAATACATACAAAGTCTCAATACCATGATCTAAAACAAATTCAATCAGAATAATCTCAAAATTTCTTTGCAGAAATTATTCTTACTAGAATATATTACATTTAGTATGTAGAATCAGAGTACTGAAATGTTATTACTTTGTAACAAGAGAATATTGTTTGTCACATTTTACTTTGTGGAACTTATTTATGACATAGTATATTGCCATTTTTTGTGAATATTTCATGCATAGTTGAGAAAAATATTCTATTTCATGTTAAAAAAATTATATTTATCTATATCAATATTTATATATCTCTTTTTCTCTATATATATACATACATATTCTCTCTATATATGTAGACTATAAATAGTCATAAATATATATATGACTGACCTTGTTAGTTCAGTTATTTAGGTCTGTTATATCTATGTATATATTTTGTTCACTTCATGTATTTTGACATATCTTGGACTAAGGTTTGTATGTTATATTCTTATATTATTACTGTAGTTCTCGTCTTTTCTGTTCATATCTTTCTGTTCATATCTTGTAACTTTGATAGCTACTGCCAAATCTCCTTCCATAGGGATTATAGCAGTAAATATTTCCATCATCATTATATGAAAATGTGTGTTTTAATACAACACTACATGTCATAACCATTGGAAATTTTGTGAGTCAAATCGTTTTAAAAATTGTGTTAGGTAGTTTAAGTTTAAATTTGAATTTTCTTATCTTATTATATGTGATTTTGAGCATTGAGAGCAATAGGAGACAAGCAAATACTTAGGCAGAGAGAGACAGGTCCCAAGTAAAACCCAACCTTAAAGCCAAAAACAGCCTGAAGCCTGAAAGCTGAAACGCCAGTTCCAGATAGAGTCCATGACTGTAATGGTTAATACTGAGTGTCAACTTGATTGGATTGAAGGATGTAAAGTATTGTTCCTGCGTATGTCTGTAAGAGTGTTGCCAAAGCAGATTAACATCTGAGTCCGCGAATTGGGATAGGCAGACCCACCCTCAATCTGGATGAGTACTATCTAATCAGCTGCCAGGCAGATGAAGCACGCAGAAGAAGATGGAAAGAGAAGACTGGCTGAGTCCTCTGGGATTCATCTTTTTCCCATGTTGGATGCTTTCTTCCATCCAACATTGGACTCCAACTTCATCAGCTTTTGGACTCTTGGACTTAGATCAGTGGTTTCCCAGGGGCTCTCCCGCCTTTGGCCACAGAGTGCAGACTGCACACTCAGCTTCCTTACTTTTGCGGTTTTGGGACTTCGACTGGCTTCCTTACTCCTCAGCTTGAAGACAGCCTGTTGTGGGACTTCACTTTTTGATCCTGTGAGTCAATACTCCTTAATAAACTCCTCTTTATATATACATCTAACCTGTTAGTTCTGTCCCTCTAGAGAACCCTGTCTAATACAATGGCAGACACAGAACTTCTATCCCCATCTTACCCTTTCTTTCTCGATTGGTTCTTCTGGATGACTTTTAACCAATTAGATGGTGTCTTTTCCAATGACCACCCATGGACCAATTGGCACACCCATTCTAAGCCCATAAAAACCCTGGACTCAGCCACACAGATGGCTACCCACTCTCAGATTCCCTCTCACTCTGAGAGCTTTCCTTCTGTCCCTCAATAAAATTCTTCTCTCCCTAACTCACTTTTCAGTGTCCAGACACCTTATTCCTCTTGGTCACAGGATATGAACCCAGAACATGCCAAGCTGTGGATGATGGGAATAAAGGAGAGCTATAACACTTGGCAGCCTACAGGAGAGACAGCTATAACAGCTACCAGGTGCCAAGTTATGGGAGTGAAGTGCTGTGACATCTCTTGGGGGTTAAGACCTCAGGACTCCATGAGCAAGACCTCTAACATCCCGTGGGGCTCTGTGATTGCTGGCATCTCCAAGTTTTCCGGTGCCACTGAGTTCCCCTCATCTGGCACCCAAGTTGGAGACTGCTCACAGCACATCCAGTCCAGCCTTAGACTGAGAGCAGAGCTGGTGCGGGAAGGAAGTCAGGACATCAGCCAAGTACAAACTACTGGGTCAAGCAGGCAGAAGAAGACTAGTGGGCCCCAAGCAAGGCCCAGGCTTAGGCAGCAGCGACTGCAGAGATTTCTGACTGGCAAAGTAGCTCCAGAGGAATCCTGTAAAAGCATTTCTAGTAGAGTTGTCATTTTTTCTTTTACTTTGAGTTATATATATATTCTTAACATTTTTTTTTTTACTGAATAGCTGATATTAATTAAATTATTTTAAACAAATATTTGGACTTTGTAAGGGTCATATGTGTTTGTTAGTAGATGTTTTGTTACATGTTTTTGTTAGTGATAAAATAATTGGCATAGTTATATATGCCAAATAATTTTCAGAGAAACTCCTCATTTTCAGAAACACTAAAATGTTAGATTTCTTATTCAAACTAATTTTCTAAGTGAAATTTACATTTTCTAAATTTCTCTTTTATGTAGAAGTACAAATATTTCAACAAAAAAATACATTTGAAAATAAGTAAATTCAGTCAGGCACCAGAATGATAGGAAAACTTACATCACTCAAATTTCTTCCAAAATGTTCCTGTGTTTAAGTCCGTGTTTTGCTTAATTGTTCTTGGTAACTTTAACTCCTTTTTCTCTACTTTTTTATGTGTTTCAATTTCAGGGTAGTAATTTTGAGATATAAATATAATAACTTTTAAATATTTCTTTTGGTCCTTGGACATAGCTTACTTTCTGTAATTATTGCTACAATTTATTTCCAGAGTTGTCTCTACTATACTGAGACATTGAAAGTATGATTCAGGTCTCTTTTTGTCCTTAATACTAGCAGAGTATGTGGCATCTAGTAACTGCTCAGTATTTTCTGAATAAAAAAATGTAGGTTAAATTGAGGGGCCTAGTTTAAGTCACTTTTACTTTCCAAATTTTCCATCTCTTTAATCCTACAGTGTGTCATCTAACTCGTTTTACCCAACTTTCCTCCTTGTTAAAATGAGGATGATAATTACATGTACCTTTTGCAATTATTACATAAGAAGTGTGTCAAAACATTTAAATGTTTAGAATAGTACTTCAAAGACAAAGCACACAATAGTGTTAGCCATCAATGTTGCCACTAGTATTATTAAAACAAAGGATTTCAATATCATTACATAATAAGTATTTACTAAAATTTCTTAAGTGTAGATTGATTAGGTTGAATCTTACTAGGTCAGTTTGCTTGCCAGAAATTAACAAAAGGGCCCAAGATGTAAAAGGGGAATTACTAGATCAAAGGATAAGCAGCAAATATTAAAATAAAGCAGGGATAACATAACAGCCAACAAGAAGTTATTGACCAATAATTGTACTGCCTGAAGCAAAATCTGTTTTGTTCACTCTATTGTTTATATTAATGAGCTTTTTAATACCTTCATCTTTTCCTTGTAAGTTTAGACTTGTGAGTAGCTAGACCTCAGCAAACTCTGTGGATAACTATGACTTAATGACATACTATTTTTAGCATCTCTTGGAGATGCTGCAAAATTAATAATGTCACATATATGATATAAACAGCCTTGTCACTTTGAATTTGCTGGTTGAGCAACTTTGCCTTTAAAATGTATATCAATTACATCGTGGTTTTTAATGAGTTGAGGTGCCTGCATTGATATTAACCCTGTAATATCATTTATGCAGAAAGAGAAGTTTTCTAAATATATTTAAAATCTTTCCTAGAACAGAATTATTTCTATGGTAAATAAATATGTCTTCAACTATCTATTCCTCTATCCATTCACGAATACACTTATCTTTTTGAGAAAGCTATATTAGATTATGAAACCTAATTACTGTAAAATTATGAAAAGATTCTGAATTAACAAAACATAAACAATATTTCTCTTAGCAATAGTCTAGTAAGAATCATAACTCACTTTTACATACTGTTTTATACTTTACAAAGTGCATTTATACACATTATTGCATTAGAATTTCACAATACTACATGAGAGAAAGAGAAGTAGCATAAATCCCATTTTAAACATGAGAAATACAGCACACAGAAAAAATTGGAGATTTGCTCTGCGTTCCACAGCTAGCATAGGACTTGAAGTCAGCTATTTTGACTGATATTTGAGTGCTTTTTCTATTACTACGCAAAACCTCTTTAAACATAGAGGCAAATTTTCACACTGCTCATGCACTGATTATGCTTTCACTTAAAAGTAAATGTAATATCATTATTACACCTCCTTAATTAAACATATCATTAAGTTTATTTAATTCAATATAAATTATATTTTATGGGATTAAAAGTTCTTAACATTTAAGTGTTGTCTCAGAACAAAACCACAATAATTATAAGCATTAATTTAGTGTATTAGTTTTCTATTCCTATAAACAAGTTACTATGAATTTAGCAGCTTTAAGCAGCAGCTGTTTATTATCTCACAGTTTTCGTAAGTGAGAAGGCTGCCATGGCATGGATGTGTCCCCTGCCCTGTGTCTCACAAGGCCAAAATAAAATTGTAGGGAAAAGAGGCAGAAATATTCTTGTATTAAATATTAATCATTTAACAATGGCTTTCTTTCTGTTTTCTATGTTCTTCCCTTCTGGAAATCTTGGTAGATTATATTGGATTTCCTGGGTCAATGCTTTAAATGTTCTAAGTTTCTGTTTTCCATCTCTTTTTGTTGTTGTTGTTGTTCTGTTTTCCAGAAGCTTTGCTCAAATTATTTTTCAAGTCTTACATGGAATTTTTTATTTCTCCATAATCATTTAAGCTCCTAAAATCTCATTCTTGTTCTCTAAATGCCCATTTTTTTGTGATAGTCTAATCCTTGTTTTTGCATGCCATGTATTTACTTTCTTTGACAGTATAAAGTAAAACTTTTGAAATTTTTTTTGTGTCTCTTTCATTGTCTACATCTTTCATATTTAAGTATTTTTCATGTGTGTTTTGAGATTTAAGTGAAGGCCAATGCAAAATTTTATTTTCCAGGTTTAACTAGAATCTGAATATATACTACTGGTAGCTATAGTCAAATGGCATGTTGAAAATATCCACTAAAACTAAACCCCAAGTTTAAGGTGTTCTACTTCTCCAATGCATCTACTGTCTCTTAATTTTACAGTAATGTTTTTATCTATGTGATTTTAAGACTGAATTCTAAATTTTGAAGATAAATGGCATTTACAGTATGATTTTCTGAATTGTGCTTCTGATTCTTACATTTTATATAAAGAAAGTATATTTCACAGGTTTATCATCTTGATTAACAAAGAAGCTAATTTTAAAAAACACACACACACATTAAATCAAAGCTCATGAGAATATTCATAGTAAAATTTTGGCTCTATTATGATAATAAATAAGTTACCTCAAACTTTTACCCTTGCCTTGGCCATATAATACTTATCATGTCTTTCCTTGCCCTTTGACTTCAGGTTTGAACATGTGATTGTTCTGGTGAATTCAATGCAGATGGAAGTAACAGTGTGCTTATGACTTAATAAAACTCATATGTTTCTTTTTTTTAATTCTTTCTTATCTTCCTGCCATCATCTTGTGAAGTGATTCTGGGTTCTCCAGAGAAACAGAAACTAAAGGGTCAATCCCTCTCTCTCTCTCTCTCTCTCTCTCTCTGTGTGTGTGTGTGTGTGTGTGTGTGTGTGGAGAGAGATAGAGAGAGAAATGAATAGAGAAACAGAGAGAAAGACAAAGTGAGAAATAGAGATTTATTATAAGGAATTGGCTTATAGGATTATGGAAGGTGAGAAGTACCAAAATCTGCATTTGGCAAGCCAGAGATCCAGGAGAGCTGATCATGTCTTTCCAGTCTGAAAGCCAGCAGGCCCAAGACCGAAGAAGAGTCAATGTTTCATTTTAGTTCAATGGTAGAAAAAGACAATTGTCAGTTCAAGGCAGTCAGGCAGGAGGAGTTCCCTCTTACTTGTGGAAGAATCAGCCTTCATGTTTTAATCAGGCCTTCAACTAATTGGATCAGGCCCACACATGTTAAGGAGGGCACTCCATTGTAATTGGTTTATGCATTTAAATGTTAATGTTCTACACAAATACCCTCACAGACACACTCACAATGTTTGACCAAATAGTTGGCATCCCATGGCCCAGAAGTGGTTGACACATAAAATTAACCAGCATGACTAGGTAGCTACTACCTCCACAGAATGAACTGAAGTAGACCTGTTCCAGTTAAGCCCAACCAGACCCACAACTTGAAGCAGAACCACCTATCCAAGCGTAGCCTGTATCAGTAGACTCTCTGGGAACCTGCAGATTTCATGTAAATAAATAATTTGTTTGCTAAGATATTGAGTTTTGGGTGGTTGATGATGTAGCAGTGGTAGACTATATAACTAATCCTTACCTACTAGGTAACTGAATAACCATTGTTATGAGACAATCACATATAGTCATAGTAATATATTTCATTTAAAGGTTACTACTCATATCTAAATATGCTTCTTTATTTTAAGCCTTCACCAGATTTGCTGTATTAGAAACTATAAATGCATTGTTTTAGGTGGGATACTAATCTGAGTATAAACGTCAGTGCAAGCAGTGTCTTAAAATGATAACCAAAATAAACTATTAAAGGAATTTTTTTTTTCATTTTGCATGGGGCATGTCTGTGTAAGCATTTATCCTCTGTACTTGGGTTTTTAATATAATTTCCTCCTTAATTTATGTTAAGTTAACCAATTTTCTGTTCTCATACTTGTCATCACTTAATGTCTTTCCGATAAGTGTGTTATGACATCCACTTTCTAGTCTTAAGGAATCCCGATCTGCAACAAGTGCACTTTTAAAAATATCATTTTCAGCTTCTCTAATTTCTGCAGCACTAACTGTGAAGTCTACGGATATGTATGCTGTGTGTTTCCAACACAGAACGTTTATTTCCTTGAAGAACATGTGATGATATTTGAATGCTACTTGGAGGTTTTTTATAAATTGAAACAAATTTTCTCTTGAATAAATTACACCTAATCTCCACCAAAGACAGTTCAAATTCTTCTTAAAAATAAAGTCAAATCTGGTGCCCGTTACATCAAATGTTGAAACCAGATTAGATAGCTAAATACGAATGCTGTGCCCACTAATACTGAACCACATGATACTCGAGAAATGCCTTATATCTATTTGTTTCTTTGGCTTAATGCCAAGCATACAGGTTTCTTACGATGACTAAATGAGACAATACATGTGGCAGATAATTTATACTTGGTAAGTTATGTACCATTATACGTATTCTTTCTATTTCATTTATAGAACACCCTGTTCACATGTCGAGAGGCTACTCAATGTCAGCTTGTGCTCTCACAAGAGAAGTTTTTGGTACTAAAAATGTCAAGTGGCCTCTAACTTTTAATAAGAATTACAATAAAAATGAAAAAAAATTGCAGTGTGAAGCGGCTATAGTGTGTACATATATATATATATCCTAAATAAGTGATTCTGACAAGTAGATGATCATTTTTAAATTTATAATTATTAGAAATCTAGTCCAATGGAGAAATTGCTGTTAACAGTACAGTATTACAGTTTTCTAATCTCCCAAAGAAAGATTTACAAAATAAATGTCTATTATAAATGATATTAGTGTTTTACTCTTCTAAGTGCTAAGGATAAAGGTTTTATATAAAATAAGTATATTGTACACAATAAAAATACCATTATGGAGAAATCACTGTTTCTAGTAGTTTGCTACCCACTTTACATAAAAATTAATTTAAAACTCACATATCTGTTAAGACAGCTATTGTTGTTATACCCATTTTACAGGCAGAAAATATAGAATTAAGAATTTATGTCACTTACCTAAAGTCATAAAGCTAGAAAAAGACAGAACCAGTGTAAAATAATAGGTGCAGCCCATTTATATTCATAGTCAAATCTTAGACCTTGACATTACCCTACTATCTTTCACAGTTGAAACTTAGACCTAGTATTCCACATTCAGACCAAAAAATTCTGATTTTTTTTTAGCAGTCTCAACCATTCATATTTCTTTTCCACTTCCAAATCCATGCTATTGCACCAGAAAGTAGAAAACTCTATACCGCTGTGCTTCTTGCTACATAAATCCAAGTTACCCCAGTATTACTTTATGAAATGCTTGCTACCATCCTTCAACTTATTCCTAGTAAAACCCCACCTGATTAAGAAATGGGCACTTCTCTATTTCAAGCTATTACCAATTTCCTGTTGTCTCTTACTTGAGTACTACTACCACTTTCACCCCAGGAGTAAGAAATGTTTCATAATTCAAGGAAAATCACTTTTACCATACACATCCAAATGAAACTCCTCTACTCTTCAGGCAAATCGGATTCTTTTAAATTGGTACTTAGCTCTAAATAACATTAACTTATATCCAGTTTCTCAAAATAGAATACTATAAATCACTGTTAACATATCACATTCTCTTATCTTCCATATCCATCAGCAATTCTTGTGATATTACCTTTTACAGATCTCTAGGATCCACCCTCTTTAATTCCATGTTCTCCTTTCTAGAGCAAGCAATCTCAGTCATCTATGGAGGCAATGGCAGGGCACATCTACTAACTTGTCCCTCTTTATCAACTCTTGTCCATTTCTACCATGGAAGTTGGTTCAAAAAACAATTCTAATTAGGCCAAGATTCTTACTTAAAATGCTTCAAGTTTTAATAAAAGAATTTAACAAAATCTGACATTATTCTATATTACTATATGTTCTACCACATTGGTCTTCTTTCAATCACACAAGTTAACTTCAGTCTTTACCACTGGACCTTTTACATGTTCCTTTCTCTGTCTTAGATTCATTTTTTCTTCATTTATCTGTTTATTTTCTATTTCTTTGTATCAAATTTTAATTTCTTCAGGAAATTTCCCTGACCCTAGTATGTCTTTTCCCTATCTCATGACACTGTAAGACTTATTTTCGCAGATCTTACTCTGCTGTAGTTTAATGTTATGTTTGTGATTATTTTATTAATGTCTGCCTCAACAGTTAAAGAGCTGTAAGTTCCACAAAAACAGAGATAGTTTCACATATTGAGCCTTGAAAATAGAAAGTTATTAAAAGAATATTTGTTGATTATTGGATTGACTGATATTGGTCATAGAAGGTCCTTTATTCCACTTAAATTTCTTCTTTCTACACCCATCTTCCGGAATTATAGCATATTACTTCTTTACTAATTTTGCTTTTGGTGTGAGATTTTTTTTTGAAAAACACCACCTTCAGTCCTTAGTAACCTGTAAGTACTTCCTTCACTTAACTCTTTATCAGCAATATCTGCATATACAGCATACAGCACAGCTTCATTTGTTAGATATCAATAATATTTTGTTGACTGGATGAATAAATTAATGCATGAAGGTGAAGTTAATGGCAAGTAAAATCACAGAAGTCTCACGTGGTGAATATAATTTACTGGGAGGGGCCTATATTGAGGATTTATCCAAAAGTGTAAGTGACGGGCAGCAGCAGCCCACCTGGAGCAACTGCTGCAAATTCGCCGGCTGCAGCAGGGGAGGCACAGCTGAGTTGCACGCTCCATGGATCTGGCAGGAGTCAGAAACAGGTGGGATCCCCGCTCCCTTCCTAGTTGATGGGGCAAGAGCCCTTCCCTCCCAGGTGTAGCTGCAGCTGCCCAGTCTCCCTGGTGGACCTGGACATCCTTGGGCTCTTGAAGACCGGGAAGCCCCCTTTACTCACAGGCTCGGAAGTGCCTGCTCCTGATGCCTGGCCTCTCCCCACCCCTAGGCCTACTCTGATTTCTGAGCAAAGTTGAGGACAAGCTCTGGTGCTGTTGCAACCTGGCAAGGTGTGCATGCACTTGGGGCAGTGCTGAAATGCCAGCCCCCTTCCGCCTCAACCCCCTCTGGACTTGAATCACCAATTAACTTGGGAGGAAGGCCAAGGGGGCCCTGAGGGCAGCTCGATGTAGGCCTGAATGCACCCCTCACCACGAACGGCCTGGGTGCCTGGACAACAGGATTAATGATGACAGGAGGCAGACAGGAAGAGGGGCAGGTCCCCGGTAAAGCCAGACCTTCAAACCGGGCATGGCTTGAAGCATGGGGGCCAGCTGTCAGTTCCAAGTAGAGTCCATGGCTCAGAGTGAGAACTTACTGTGCTTTTTCCAGGCTTGCCCATGGCCACCTGTGGATTAATCAGCATGCACTTCCTCCCTTCTGAAGCCCATAAACCCTGGAATGAGCTACATTCACAGAGACGTTGGGACTACCAGCTGTGGGAAGGAGCTATCCACTGCAAGTCTTCTCTCTGCTGAGAACTGGACACTTGTTAGGATGGCCTGCCTGAGGAAAGGAGCTACTCACTACAGGTCTCCTCTCTGCTGAAAGCTGGACACACATCTGGATGACCTGCCTGTGGAAAGAATTCACCCACTTCAGGTATCCTGAGAGTTGTTCTGTTGCTCAATGAAGCTCCTCTCTGCCTTGCTACCCTTCCAGTTGTTTGCAGACCTCATTCTTTCTGGACACAGGACAAGAATTTGGGGCTTGCTGAATAGCAGGACTGAAAGAGCTGTAACACAAACTGGGCTGAAACATGCCCCCAGTTCACCATGTTACAGGTGTCAAGAAGGAGAGAACTGCAGCCCTTTGGGAATCCTAGACCTAGGGGCTCCCCTAGTCAGGGCTGCAACACCCTCTTTGAGGCTCTGTGGTTGCTGGCATTTCCAAGCTTCTGCGTACCACTGTGTTTCCCAGTGCTAGAAGTGGAAGCCAATTGTGGTACTCCTGGTCCAGCCACAGCCTTGCATGGAGCAGGGGCCTGGAGCTGCCTTCCCTGCCATAGCCGGCATGCCTAGCTGTGTGCAGTGACCAGATCCCACCCTCACTCACATACCCCTAACTGCTTCATTCGTGGCTCACCCTTGGCAGGCATGGGATCCGGTCCGGTAGAGTGAACTGAGTGCAGCCTGCTGGGCCAAGTGAGCTTGGGAACAAGCTCGGAGGTCCTGAGCAACACTCAGGCAGAAGGCACCACTGGCTACAAAGGTTTCTTGTTGGCAAAGCGACAGCCCAAGGATCCCCTGACATTTTTGGGGGTGCTCTTCTGGGATCTTCAGGAGGGTGAGTAAAAGAGGACTTGCTGCTTTCCATCTTTTTTTTTTTTTTTTTTTTTTTTTTTTTTTCCAGAGTCCATAAACTACACACTAGCCAAAATGAAAGAAAAATATGGGCCTCTGTCAGCCAACTAAAAGCAACAAGTGTGGTTGCTGGACTTAAGACACAGAGGACAAGCTTGCTGGGGAGGACACTGTCAATCACTTGTCACCCTTGGGTGTTGGGAATGTTGGCCTTGTGCCAACCTGATTTCCCTTCACGAAAGTTTAGCTGTCACTTGAGATTGGAAGGAGGTCCTGGGGCAATTGCAGATATCTGACTGAGGCTATACCTTGGTGTTATCCAAAGGCCCTGGACTAACTCCCATCCCCAACTGCCCATTAGGGTGTCAGCACTAGTACCCTCAGTCTTTCCTATCACACTTTCTGTCTCTCCTTTCCCTCCCCTCCCCTCCACTCCCCTCCCCTCCTCTCCTTTCCTTTCCTTTTCTTTCCTCTCTGACTACCATGGCTACGATCCTCTTTTTTATACACAATGTTAAGGGTACCACAGAGAAAATATTACTGGGTAGAATAAGCACTTGGAAGCCGGGCATGGTGGCTCACGCCTGTAATCTCAGAACTTTGGGAGGCCAAGGTGGGCAGATCACCTGAGGTCAGGAGTTCGAGACCAGTCTGGCCAACATGGTGAAACCCCATGTCTACTAAAAATAGAAAAAAGGAGTGGGGCATGGTGGCAGGCACCTGCAGTCCCAGATATTTGGGAGGCTGATGCACGAGAATCACTTGAACCTAGGAGGTGGAGGTTGCAGTGAGCCAAGATTGCACAACTGCACTCCAGCCTGGGCAACAGAGTGAGACTCCGTCTCAAAAAAGAAAGAGAAAGAAAGAGAAAGAGAAAGAGAAAGAGAAAGAGAAAGAGAAAGAAAAGATAAGAAAAGAAAAAAGAGAAAGAAGAGAAGAGAAGAGAAGAGAAGAGAAAAGAAAAGAAAAGAAAAGAAAAGAAAAGAAAAGAAAAGAAAAGAAAAGAAAAGAAAAGAAAAGAAAAGAAAAGAAAAGAAAAGAAAAGAAAAGAAAAGAAAAGAAAAGAAAAGAAAAGGAGAGGAAAGGAAAGAATAAGCGCTCGGCTTAGTGATCAGGAATGTAAATCAGAACAATGTGGTATCTGTCTATTGTTAGAAGCAAGGAGAATTTAACAACTGAGACTTTTCTTTCCCCTGTTGAAAGAAGCCATTTCCACAGGTAAAGAGGCTTTTCCCTCCAGGCACCTTCCCCTTCCCTACACTTAAGTGTTTTTTCTTTTTTTTTTTTTTCTTTTTTCTCCACCATGTAAGCAGTCAACGTAGGCAACCTGGGGAGCTTTTCTATGCAGAATTTTTTTTTTTTTTTTCTTTTGGGAGACATCTTATTAGGCCCAGTCCTAAATTCCCAGGCCTCCCTTTCTTTCCTTGGTTTGAGGGGTACCTGGTTTCACAGTTTTACTTTAGCACTCTGCTTATGATAGGGAAGAAACGAAAGAGTGGCCCTGGCTACCCCATCAATTACTGGCTGCAATTTGGTAAGGGCTACCTGGGACTTAATTTAATGAGTCCATACAAAGGGAAAGCTAAACCTGAGAGACCCAGAGGTAGATGAAAGTGGAAGTCGAGAGGCACAGTGCAGGTGAGCATGACTAATTCCTGCCATTAGGGTCTTCCACTTCTGGATGGAAGTCATGTTGCATCCATGGCATAGATAAGGTCTAGGGAACTCAAAAGTGACTGACAATGGGAGAATGGGGCAACATGAAGGTCAGTGCAAATATTCTTATCCACTAGGATGCCCTGCTACATAGGTGAAGGTGGCATGTGCAAAGGTTGCCGGGACTTAGGGATATAAGGTTGAAATAAAGAAGGGGGGCTGGGCACGGTGGCTCATGCCTGTAATCCCACCACTTTAGGAGGCCGAGGCGGGTGGATCACGAGGTCAAGAGATCGAGACCATCCTGGCTAACACGGTGAAACCCCGTCTCTAGTAAAAATACAAAAAATTAGCCCGGCATGGTGGCGGGTGCCTGTAGTCCCAGCTACTCAGGAGGCTGAGGCAGAAAAATGGCGTAAACCTGGGAGGCGGAGATTGCAGTGAGCCAAGATCACGCCACTGCACTCCAGCCTGGGTGACAGAGCGAGACTCTGTCTCAAAAAAAAAAAAAAAAAAAAAAAAAAAGAAATAAAGAAGGGGATGTCTTTTTTTTCTCTCCCGCATGTACCCCATCTATCAGCTTGAAAGAGAAAGAACAAATGGAAACCATTTGCCCCCTCTTTCCAGATGGGTAATCAACCATTTCAACCTGCACTCTTTTTGAGTGCATCCGGAATCCCTGGGACCTCCTTGACCCTCAGACTCTGGAGAGAGGAAAGAATGCCTTTTCCCCTCTGTGCTCTCTTCCAGAAGGAGAACCAATCATCTTTAGCCTGCACTCCTCTCAAGTGCATCCTGAATCTCTGGAACTCCTTTGACCCTCAGACTCTGGAAAAAGCCAAAAAAAAAAATGTATGTATTTTTCCTTTTTTCCTCTTGTGTCTTCTCTTCGAGGATGGGTAATTGCACCTCTCTACCATAGGACACTCCCCTCAGATACATTCCCTGAACTGAGAAGATATTACAAATCAAACTGAGCAATCTCTTGAAGAGGGACAACTTTTACAGAAAGATTTACTAGTTTTACCTGTGAGGTTAATTTTGTTAAGGTTCAAAAGCCAGTCACATTGGCCATTTGGCATGGCTAAGGCTGGTTAATGAGACATTTAAGAGGACTTTTTTAAAAAGGATTTCTGGCCAGGCGCAGTGGCTCATGCCTATAATCCCAGCACTTTGGGAGGCTGAAGTGGGTGGATCACGAGGTCAGGAGTTCAAGACCAGCCTGGCCAAGATGGTGAAACCCCATCTCTACTAAAAATACAAAAACTAGCCAGGCGTGGTGGTGTGCACCTGTAATCCTAGCTATCTGGGAGGATGAGGCAGAGAACTGCTTAAACTTGGAAGGTGGAGGTTGTAGTGAGCCGAGATCATGCCACTGCACTCCAGCCTGGGCAACAAGCAAGACTCCATTTCAATAAATAAATAAATAAATAGGATTTATGTGGCTAAAAGTCAGCTTAACTAAAAGTGGTTATCAAGCTACAGGCATATCAGGCATGCATAAAAGACCTTTATGTCTTTTCTCTCAATGGATCTAGTTTTTCTGGAAAAAGGATTTTTTTTTTGCTCCTTAGTCAACTTATTTTTCTCCATTTCATCTTGCCACTCCTAATGCCCACATAAGAGGCCCTAAGATGACTTTTAATGGTCTGCCACTCCTTGGGAAAAACAGAAGAGATGCCATTGACCCCATTTTTGGAAAAAAAAGAAAAAAATAAAAAACACCTGTTTTTGTTTTTCTCTTGGAACCCCAGGAATTAGAGACAGATAGATTCTTCTCAAAATCTGTTTTTGTCTTCCAACTATGCCTGCTTATTAGGCCCTAGAAACTGCATGGTTTCATAGCCCTGTTTCTTAAAGGGTTCCACCCTGAAGACAGTAATAAAATTAGATCTTCAAATGAAAATCTAACAACTAACGGATCTTATTCTGTCTTTCTCTGTAGTTATGTATGTGTTATATGTGTGGTACTTATATTTAAAAAGAGCTCTAATTGACTGCTTTTAAGAAAAAATAAGCATTTGCATCAAATATTTTTAAAGAAAAATGAGGCGGTAATGTCTTTTTGTTCACATGACTTTAAACTTTGAGAAATAAAAATAGCTTTAAAGATTATTGGTAAAATAAATATGTCTTCAAAGGATAGACATATGGGCTGTGTGCAGTGGCTCACGCCTGTAATCCCAGCACTTGGGGAGGCCGAGGCAGGCGGATCATGAAGTCAGGATGGAGACCATCATGGCTAACACGGTGAAACCCCATCTCTACTAATATGCAAAAAAAAAAAAAAAAAAAAAAAAAAAAAAGCCAGGCGTGGTGGCGGGTGCCTATAGTCCCAGATACTCGGGAAGCTGTAGGAGGAGAATGACATGAACCTAGGAGGTGGAGCTTGCAGTGAGCCAAGATCACACCACTGCACTCCAGCATGGACAACAGAGTGAGACCCTGTCTAAAAAAAAAAACAAAAAAAAAACGTGGACATATGGTCTACATTATGCAGGTCAGATACTAGGGTTGCTAAAGGCTTTAAGGTCATGAAATGCTTCTTTGGCTTTTGAAAATTGTTTGACTTGCCTTCTTTACAGCTTGGTAAGGCCTGGGGGCATATGAAGTTAACAATGCCCCCGACTATGTTGGAAAGTGTCAGACCTTATCTGCACCTAGTACAAAATTAAAAGAAATTACCATGTTTTACACCAAAATTTTAAAAATTTCTAAGAGTTACCATTTAACATGTACTGAAACTACTGAAAATAGATTTATGTGCAAGGTGTGTAAGGAAAGTAAAATGTGTTTTTAATTAAAGATTATAGGAAGACATGAGAATGTAAATTTTTGCTTACTCTAGAGGATTAAAGAATTATTTTTAATTAAATAAGATAAAGCTAAAGGTTTAAATGAGTTGTGGAAGGTTTGTAAAAATTAATATTGTAAAATAAATTGTGTGTGTGAACATACTGACTAAATTCAAAAGGGTATTATTCGATTTTTCCATAAATTGAGCATTGGAATAAAATCACAACAAGGATTTCTTAAGGCACTGATCTACTCTTTATCAAAAATTGGTTAAGGGTTATAAAAGTTTTGTAGGAATCTCACCTCATGGTCAAATTGATTAAGATTGGATAGATTTTTCTATAAGTTTTCATTAAAAAAATTGGGATTGATGTTAAAAGACTAATACAAGGGTGAAATTTGTCTCTCTCTTTCTTGAACAGGATTTTCATGTAATGTTAGGGATAATGAAAAATTTTGGTTTGCTTTGTGAATAAACTACTGAAAAAAGAAGGAAAAGAGAAGAGACAGATCATTTGGAAAGCTGAGTCTGCCCTAGTAATGAGTAAAGGTTTTTGCTTTTTAAAAAAAATGTTGAATCATCATTTTGGTTAAATAACTTACTTATGGTAATCTGGAGTTCTATTTCATATATCGGGTGTTTTAAACCTTTAATGTATTTGATAGGCTTCCCAAAATCAAATTTCAGCTTCAAAATTATCTTTTCTGACCCCTAATTTTGGGATGCTACAGAGGGCCCCTGGCGCATTCAAACAAGAGGTAAAGAGAATTATTTGACATGTTTAATTACATGGGATTTTCCAAATAAAAATAAGGTTTAATCTTGTTTAGGTTATATTTTAGTAAACAGTAATGTATGTTCCAAAATTGTATGGGATTTCTGAAATTCAAATGTCTGAGTATATGCTAGCAATCATAAATAGCAATATTATGTTAAGTTACTGTAAGCCACAGAAATAACCAAATTTCTTTGTCGACTGCATTTTTGACTGTGAAAACCTAAGACATTTCGTCAACCACAGGCAATTGTAGTTTTGTTTTTACTCTCTTCAAAAAATAGTTTATAATCAGTTATAGGACTAGGATAGGTTCTCCTTGGTTGTTTTGAAGTTTTTCTCTTCATTTTAGATTAACCCTTCTTATTCCTGTGAACTATCCAACTATCTCTGACTGCAGCTCAGACCCCTTCAAAAAAAGGGATAGGTAAAGTAAAAATGTGCATAAACATTCTAATTATGGGCAATTATCCTGTAAATTCTGCCAGGAGATGGGAGTAAATGGGATGCCGATAACCCAAAGGTTTCTTTTTGGGCAAAATCAAATCACGGGATTATCTACTCCGTGAACAGTTATTTCACTTTTAAACTTTAACTGCCCCCATACAAGATTTAATTTCTTTTATCAGAGTGAAACAGCTCTAGCCACAATATTGTTTTCTGAATTATTAGTCTATTTTACTTCTTATTTCTGTTATTTTTGGCACTGGATTTTTTCCTTCGCATACTTAACCTCCTCGTAAAGTTTGTTTCTTCTTGCCTAGAGGCCATCAGACTCCAAGTGGTCATGCAACTGGAGCCTCAGATGATGGCTCCCTTTTACCAAGGACCCTTAGATAGGCCTCTGAGAAAGACCTGACTGCGTTTTCCCCAAAACAGTGCCTCCTGTCAGCATGAAGCAGTTACCTCTCCAGAGGGAGGATTGACGGCAGTGTGGCCCATCTGCAGTGGCTGCTGCGAAGACACCATCTGCCCTGGGGAAGCAACTGCTGTGGCTGCACACTCCATGGAGCCGGCAAGAGCTGGGAACAGGACGGAGCCCTGTCCCTTTCTGAGTTGGCAGGGCTGGAGCCCCCACGACCCCCACCCAGCTGCAGCTGCAGCCACCCAGCCGTGGCCGTGGACCCATGAATCCCTGCACTCTCAGAGCCCTGGGAATCCTGCCGCCCCCTCAGGCTCAGAAGTTCCTACTCCCACTGCCTGGCCTCTCCTCAATTCTGGTGCCTGATCCAATTTCAGAGCAAAGTTGAGGCCCCTCCTAGATGATGTCATGACCCGGCCAGTTGTGCATGCACTTGAGGCAGCGCTGATACACCAGCCCCCTGCTGTCTCAGCCCCCTCCGGACTTTGGGTGTCTAACACAGGAGAGAGACTGAGTGGCAGCTGAGGCCAACTCAGCACAGGCCAGCAGGCACCCGATTAACAGCATGGACAACATGATTGATGGCAGCTGGAGGCAGACAGGCTCCTTTGTGGAAAAGGGTGGATCTCCGGTGAAGCCTCACCTTCAAGCCAGGTAAAACATAGGGCCTAGGCTGGCCTTTCCCTATGGAATCAGCAGCCTGGAGTGATAACTTGTGGTGCTTTTTCTGGGCCCACCCATGACTGAACATGGACCAATCAGCACGCACTTCCTCCCTTCTGAAGCCCATAAAAACCCTAGATTCAACCGGCCTCACAGAGATGTCAAGACTACCAGCTTCAAGGGGGAGCTGCCTACTGTGCTTCTCCTCTCCACTGATAGCTCAACACTCGTCAGCATGACCTGCTTATGGAAAGGAGCTACCCACTTCACATCTCCTGAATGCTATTCTGTTGTTCGATGAAGCTCCTCTTTGCTTTGCTCACCCTCCAGTTGTCCGTGTACCTCATTCTTCCTGGATGCCAGACAAGAACTCGGGACCTGCCAAAGAACAGGGCTGAAAGAGAAAGAACTGTAACACAAACAGGGCTGAAACACACCCCCTGCTCACCACATTGCAGGTAAAAGAAGGAAGAAACTAGTTGCAGCCCTCTGGGGAGTCCAGACCTAGGGTTCCTTGAGCCAGGGCTGCAACACCATCCTTGGGGCTCTGCAGTTCCTGATATCGCTAAGTTTCGAGACACAGCTGCATTCTCTGGTGCCCACAGTAGAAGCTGCTTATGGTATGCCTGGTCCGGCTTAGCGTCACATGGAACCAGCACCTGTTCCAGCTCTGAGAGCTGCCTACCCTGCTGCAGCCGGCACTGCTCACTGTACACAGTGGCTGGACCGCCCTGCTGGCTCTGTGCCTGGCTTGTCCTTGGCAGGCATGAAATCCAGGCAGATAGTGTGAACTGAGTGCAGCCTGCTGGGCTGAATGGTTGGATCCAGCCCAGTGGCCCAAGCGATACTCAGGCAGAAGGCACCACCACCACAGAGGTTTTGGCTGGCAAGGAAACATCCCAAGGATCCTATGTCATTGGTACATGCAAAGGTGGGCAGGGAATTTTCATAATATCTTTGACCTCAAAGGTATAACCTCTGTATGTCTTTCTAATTACAAATGGGAACCATTCAAAAGTGTTTTACTTAGGGGAATAATCCGATTTTAATCAGTAAATTTGGTTAAGAAAAAAGGTTGAATACAAGGAAGACTGAGTGCTATGCCTTCACTTGTAACACGTTGTTTAGTAAAAGTAGAATCAGGATGAGGAAAGTCATCCTACCACTGTCCAGGGACACAGGAAGTAGAAATAAATAAAAATGAAGCAGTGGGGGCAGGGAGGTTGGGTTATTCCGGTGTGTAGTAAATATTTACTGACAGTTGACTCTTAACAGGTCTCAGATGAAGCCATGTGTTATTTGGAAGTAAGAAGGGCCTTAGTTAAGAAACTGAAGAACTAAAATTTAAGAGAAAGAAATAGTGATAGTACTTGAGTTCTTGACAATAAAGGCGGGCCAAATATGCAAGAGAAAGTTCAAATGCGTGAGAGAAAAGCAAAACATGCTCAAATTACCTTCTCCCCAATTAAACATAAACTAATAGATAATATCAGATATGATATTTAAAACATTTTAAAAAGCAGAACAACATAGAAATTGAACAAAAAGAATAGATACAGGCCAGTCTATCCATCAGGAGGATATGCACTCTTTATCAATTCTGGATACAAGATTCTTCTCAATAGATGCCAATTTATATTTGATTATTCAGAAATGCTTGGAATAACTTCAGAGACTATTGTTTGGAAATAAAATTATTAACATTCAGTGTCTTCTTGATCTAGCCCATGATTCTATTTTTTTTCTTAAGCTAGTTGTTTAGTCACCTATTTAGATTTTGAATTTTCAGCAGTTTTTAATAATGCTGACTTTTCATAGTTTTTGCTGCAATTTAAATTACAATTTCCACCAACATTTCTTTTCAGCATTATAATGTGCTTAGTGATATTAAGAAGTATAATTGCTCTTTGGCTGAAAATGCATGGTCCAATAAATACGAAGATGATTTTCTTCTGCCCTCTCAAAAAACAGCTTCTGAACTGGAGCTAACAAATATACCATAGATTTTTAAGAAATACGTTTATATATAACAAAATTGTAAGTGTGAATATGTGTGTATGTATTGATGTCTTTCCAATATGACATATGGTATGTCTTTTTTTTTTTTTAATTTGCAGACCCGGATTGAGGAATTATACAGATATCTCCATCTCTTATTTTGCCTTACCTTCAAAAGAACAAAGCCTTCTGAAATGACTTACTCATGCCACAGATATAACCTTTTTTTGAAAAACTTTAAGCTTTTGGATGAAATAATTGGGTAAAATTATCAAAATGTGAACTCAACTAAATAAAATTTTAAAATTTCTGCTACCTACCGACTCCCCAAATGTGTACTATAAAGATATACCTATCCTTCAGGCTTTCAGTCATTCAATGGATACTTCTTGAGCATTTACTGTAAGCCATGTGTTGCTTTAAACATTAGTGACAAACAAAACCGACAAGATTTCTACCCTGATGTTTACCCATATTCTAATAAAAGGAATGCAGTAAACAAACCAATGTGTATTTGGCTTATGAGAAAATGACAATATTATGGGTATAAAAGAAAGCTTGATAAGAGCAATATGCTAGCCAGTCTCTAGAATGGCATCAGATGATCTTTGTTTTCTATTATTCACACTTGTATATTGCCATCCCTGACTATACTAGTTTAATATTCTGTATTTGAATAAAATTTATAGTAAATTGTTACCAATAGCATGCAATACAAAATGATAGTATATCACTTCTAAGATTGTTATAAAAATACTCCAGCTTCTGTCTATGTATATCCTCTCTCTAGGATGACTTGCTCCAGGGAAAGCCAGCTGCCATTACAAATACACACTATGGAAGCCTGCAGAGAAGCTCATGTGGCAAGAAACTTAAGTCTTCTACCAACAGCCACTGAGAAACGTAATCCTGCCAACCATCACGTGAGTGAGCTTGGAAGCACATCTGCTCCCATTTGGATTTTCAGATGAGACTGCAGTCCCAGTTCATGGTTTGTCTATAAATTCACGACAGATGTTGTCCCCAACCACCCAGCTAGGTGACTTCTATATTCTTGACCCACAGAAACTATGAGATAATAACCGTCATTCAAGATGCCAGATCTGGGGGTAATTTCTTATACAGTAATAGATAACTAATACGTAGAATATAAAGGGCAATCTTGGGACAGATAATTTTTGTTTTGTTTTGTTTTTGTTCTTTGAGACAGCGTATTGTTCTGTTGCTCAGGCTGGAGTGCAGTGACAAAATCATAGCTCACTGCAACTCTGGACTCCTGGGCTCAAGTGATACTTACACCTCAGCTTCCCAAGTAGCTGAGACCATTATCCAAATAAGTTTTTATTTAGTCAATTTTCATGGAGTTTTTTTTTTTTTTTTTTTTTTTTTTTACTTTTTTTTTTTTTTTTTTTTTTTTTTTTGAGACGGAGTCTCGCTCTGTCGCCCAGGCTGGAGTGCAGTGGCGTGATCTCGGCTCACTGCAAGCTCCACCTCCCGGGTTCACGCCATTCTCCTGCCTCAGCCTCCCGAGTAGCTGGGACTACAGGCGCCCACAACCGCGCCCGGCTAATTTTTTTTGTATTTTTAGTAGAGACGGGGTTTCACCGTGGTCTCGATCTCCTGACCTTGTGATCCGCCCGCCTCGGCCTCCCAAAGTGCTGGGATTACAGGCGTGAGCCACCGCGCCCGGCGGTTCATGGAGTTTTTTGACTCTGAATCAAAGTTTACCCCTAAAAAATAAGTTTAACATCATTTTATGTAATTTCTCATTAGTCAAATATATGTGTTTTCTCTTTAAATATTGTTTTAAATATTGCTTAATGATTAAGAAAGTAATGTATTTTTCTAATGTACAAAGAGTAAATATTATAGAAAATATTAAATTGTATCCACTGCTACAGAGTTTGGTGACTATTTTAGCCGTTTTTTTTTTCCTGTGCTTATTTTAACATGGTATGCATTAGTTTATGTTATCCCTTAAATAAAAATAAATCATGTTACATATTCATTTGTCAAACTTCCTGTTTTATGTGTACCTTGAGCAGCTCATATAGGTATAACTCATTTTTTTTTCCCAGCACCATACCATTCTTAGTTCTATGGATAGAATTAACCCAGGTGGGTTAATTCTGATTATTTGGGTTAATTCTAATTATTTTCTATCACAGAAAACATTTTGTAAAATTTTGTGTGTCTTTAACAAAATACAAATCATATTATTTAGAAAATGCTATACTTGTAAACTGTGTCTTAAAACCCCTGAGAGAATAAATTCAATTTATCAATTTTCTTGAAGATTTAATGGTTATTTATTAGACATTTAATTAGTCAAGTTAAAATGATTTGGTTATTAAAGACAATGCAATGTCTAAGTATTATATCTTCAACTCTGTATTTTTTTCTTTAAAAAATAGTAATTGATTGGTTTACAGTATAATTAAAATAGCAAACACTAAAGATAGACTGGCTACTAAGTCAGCTGACATTATGTTTTTAAATAGAAACATATTAAATGGACTGTGCCAAACTAAAAATGAGGTTGTCAGATATCGTATTGTATAGAAAGTGAAACTTCAAAATAAAATGTAAACCAAGTCCGTTTTAGAGCTCTTTAAAAGAGGGAGAAGTACGCCCCCTCTTTAAGCTGTTCAGATCATGGACAAATTCCTCACAACCTGAGGGATTGTTGCAGAAGCCTATCTTAACCTATGCCATTAAATAATCAACTGATCTAACCAGAGCAGAGCCTTCTACAACTTGCCAAATATCTGAGTGCATTTTCACATCTCTTAGACGTCTTCTAATTAGGCAATTCCATATGACCAGTTTGGGCCATTGCATTGAGCAAAAGAGTTCTGTGTCACTTTCAGACTGAATTTTTAAGAGCTTTCATATGGCTCTCGACCTTTTCAAGACAGAAATTAACCTTTATTATGTTAAGCCACTGAAATTTTAGTGTTTAATGTGTTACCACAGTATAAACTGGCCTATCTGCTTAATGCATGAATTCACTTCTTATAATTTTATACTCACCAAACAAATAATATAGCTTTGCTCTTCACCTATTATTAATGATTGAGAAAGAATGTGCAATTAAGCCAACATGAAAATTTCTATGTCTGTGCAAGTACATGCTCTGTTGCCAATTAATATATTAGCAGTAAGATTTGATGCATCAGTCTTCTCACTTTGGCTAATTTTAGCCTGTCAGAAAGATAACCACTACTCCTACACATAAGGTTTATATAAAACTGTATATAAAAGGGTTTCAGAGCCTAAAATACTCAGGTACTGGCACTGAACTATAGTAATTCCTCCATGTATAGTACCCTATCCTTATGCACACAAACACCCACGTCCATCCTTGAAAAATCTTTTGATATATTTCACTCTGCCATTGCTGCATGTGGTTTTTATTTAACCACTTTTTACAACATACATTTAGGGAAACATTTATTAAAATCATAGAAGTATGTTTATAGATAAAAATAAATAATACATTTTATATTTATCCAAGCATCGTTAAATATAATTCAACATATAATAGGAGTTGAGACACTTGCCCTCAAGATGCTATAAAAGTGCCAACTTCAGAAAACACAGTTCATCTTTATGTTTAACCTTATCTCTGGGTACAATTTAAGTATATTTTTATATGTTCTGATTTTGGTTCAAACAGGATTTTCAGTAACTCATTCCTCAGAATTCTCTTTCAGAAGCCAACCATCATTTTTAGCCTTCTTTATATATCCTATTTTCCAGACAATTTAGCATTATCATCACTTGCTGTTTTACTCTTTGAATTATTTCCAGAAATTTTTATTTTTAAAAGTTTATAACATAAAATCTTCAAAATATTCTAAACTTGTTATAAATTTTTAAAATCTCCATGTCTACTGATATATTTGCCAGTCAATGACCCACAACTGTTTTTCCAAGTAAGAATAAGGCCTGAGAGATAGCATCATGACAAATAAAATGCTCTGCTTTTAAAAAGTAGTGATGATAATATTATACTGCAGCTACAATATAAAAGTCTATTATATATACACACACATGTATGTGTGTGTGTGTGTGTGTGTGTGTGTGTGTATATATATGTATATATATGGCTTACTGCATCCATGGGTTGTGCATCCACAGATTTAACCAAATGCAGAATGAAAATATTGGAGAAAAAAGATGGCTGCATCTTTTCTGGACTTGTACAGACTGTGTTTCTTGTCATTCCCTAAACAATACAGTGTAACAATTATTTTCAGAGCATTTACATTGTATTAGGTATTATAAATATTCTAGAGATGATTTAAAATATACAGAAGGATGTGCATAGATTGTATGTAAATACTATGCCACTTTATACCAGAGACTTGAGCATCAGGGATTTTGTTATCCAGGGGCTTCCTGTGACTAATATCCCACAAATAACCAGGGATGATGACACTTCTGTTTTTTTCACTGATGTCAGAATAAATCCAAAATGTAATAAAATCTAGTCAGTGATTTTAACCAGTGATTAAATTTGCCATATTATAGAGATGCCAAGTAAATAGAGGACACATGATTTACAGCATGTTTTTCTATATAGCTTGAATACTATTTTAAATTTAGTCTGAAATATTTTTATCTTAATTATAATGGTGAATTTAATTTATATTGTTTGAAATAAGTACTATGCTTTGTCTAAATATGTTGGTTTGATTTCTATTTTTTATGTTACATATTTCTTAGTTTGATTTTCTACAAATATTATTACACACATAATGTATTTTTAAATTTTCATACATTCTTAAGTTTACCTGCTTTTGTTTATCAGATAATAATAGGCCCCTGGTTAAAGCACTCTACAACTAACTCCTTGGATTAATTAATAGATCAGACCTGAAATTAGATGACAGGTCTCTATGCTTATCTCTTAGTACATTGTTTAGGAGACAATAATCCTATTATTATTGTCCTTTATATTCTAAATTCCATTCCTAGACTCCAAAAGAGTGTTTACCAAAGGTTTTCTTCGAGAACATTATTTCCTCGATGTATTTCATCAGAAACAGTCTCCGAAGTCAACCAAGTATGGGAAACAGGACACGCAGAATATCATTTTAAAGATATTTAAAATGTTCATTAATATATTTAAGACTCTGAGGAATACTGGGGAATACTGGAGTAAATAGACCTGTAATTGCAACAATTTTTTTCGCAATTAATTTGACCACATAGTTGTTTATGCACATGTGTTTGTAATTATATGCACAAAATCTATTCATATTCCAGGGAACTTTTGCAAATACTGTTCCAAAAGAGTTATTTTCAAAATGTTTTTCTAGATCAGTGATTCTCAGCCTCAATACTATAGTAATTTGGGGATAAACAGTCTTGTTGTGGAGTGGAGATTGTGGTCTTGTGTACTGTAAGATGTCTAGCAGCATCCTGATGTCTACCCAGGAGATTCCAGAGCAGTCAAAAATGCCTCCCAACATTGCCAAATATATTTTGGAAGGCAAAATTGCCCCCAGTTGAGAACTACTGCATAAGGCAGAAAATGCAAAGCTCTTTGCAGACAATGCAGTGTTTTTCACCTCAGTTTGTAATATTACAATGAGCATTTTGGTAGAAGAGCTGAGAGGGGAAAAAAAAAAAAAGGAAAGAAGATAGAGAATATGAAATGCTCATATCATTGACTGGCTGGTTTCTGAGGTTCCTGGTTCAGAGGAATGATGTGTGGGACTTTGCTCTTAATATCAGTGCAGTTATCTGATATGAAACAATTTCCCTTTATACTTTAAAAAGGGTAAAGATTTTCTTTTTTTTTTCATACTTTAAGTTCTAGGGTACATGTGCACAATGTACAGGTTTGTTACATAGGTATGTATACATGTGCCATGTTGGTGTGCTGTACCCATTAACTCGTCATTTACATTAGGTGTATCTCTTAATGCTATCCCTTCCCTCTCCCCCCACCCCATGACAGGCCCCGGTGCATGATGTTCCCCATCCTGTGTCCAAGTGTTCTCATTGTTCAATTCCCACCTATGAGTGAGAACATGCGATGTTTGGTTTTCTGTCCTTGTGATAGTTTGCTTAGAATGATGGTTTCCAGCTGCATCCATGTCCCTACAAAGGCCAGGAATTCATCTTTTTTATGGCTGCATAGTATTCCATGGTGTATATGTGCCACATTTTCTTAATCTGGTCTATCATTGATGGACATTGGGTTGGTTCCAAGTCTTTGCTATTGTGAATAGTGCCACAATAAACATACGTGTGCATGTGTCTTTATAGCAGCATGATTTATAAGCCTTTGGGTATATACCTAGTAATGGGATGACTGGGTCAAATGGTATTTCTAGTTCTAGACCCTTGAGGAATTGCCACACTGTCTTCCACAATGGTTGAACTAGTTTACAGTCCCACCAACACTTCTTTAGAAGTGTAAAAGTGTTCCTATTTCTCCACATTCTCTCCAGCACCTGTTGTTTCCTGACTTTTTAATGATCACCATTCTAACTGGTGTGAGATGGTATCTCGTTGTGGTTTTGATTTGCATTTCTCGTTGGCCAGTAAAAACCCTAGAAGAAAACCTAGGCAATACCATTCAGGACATAGGCATGGGCAAGGACTTCATGACTAAAACACCAAAAGCAATGGCTGGAGACAAAAGCCAAACTTGACAAGTGGGATCTAATTAAACCAAAGAGCTTCTTCACAGCAAAAGAAACTACCATCAGAGTGAACAGGCAACCTACAGAATGGGAGAAAATAATTTTCAATTACTTATGCTTTATATCTTTGCTCACCTCCCATCCTCCCATCACAAATATTTAAGGATTCCTTGGACCCCTTCTTAACTCACTTCCACAATCTACCTAGATAACTTTAACTATTGTCATGGTTTCAAATAATATCACTATCTGATACATCTAAGTGTGTCACTATTCCTGGCTTTTATCCAGAAATTTTCATTTGAGTTGAAAACCTCAAACTCACTGTCTTACTCCTTAAAACTTTTTCTTTGTCTTTAATCTATTGCAGCATCACCATTCCCCTGGTAACTTGTGAGAAATCTGTCATCTTGATTCTTCCTTCTTTCTCATAAACTTTTTCATAGAACAGTCAAATTCTTCTATCTAGCCTTTTTTTTTTTTTTTTTTGGTCCATTTAAAGATATCTTTCCCCCTCATTTTTTACACTGATCTATTTCAGGCCTTTATCACTTTCAGTAGTCCCCTATCTGGTTAGCCAGCCACAAATCTCTTCTTGAATTATTTGTTCACAAGGATCTCAAAGCTACCTCTCCAAAATGTATGTCTATTTATTTTTCATTCATTTCATGTATACAAAAATATTTCTGGAACATTCACTATGTATCAGGAATTGTGACAGACGTTGGAGATGAAGTGATAAAGAGGACAGGGTTGACTCCTTCCCCTATGGAGTCTATATTGTAGTGAGGGAGATAGACAACAAATAAGCAAACACTAATAAAATAAATAAATATGATGAGTTCTTGGAAAAAAAATAAACAATAGACTGAGATAGAGTATAACTAGGGAAGTAAAGAGAGGTATATATTCTAGGCAATGTTCTCTGGGAAGGCCCTGAGGAGGGATATTTAATTTAAACCCTAAAAGAGAAAGAGAAGCTAGATCTATCATTCAGAATTTGTTTGAAGAAATAGAATCACTAAGACTGATATATAGGGTTTTCTTATAGGAATTTGATCTCACATAATGGTCAGGGATGATTACATAGCCTATATAAGGCTTCCATCTTTGCATCTGGTGCTGGAGGTTGAAGTCAGCAGAACAGGAATTTAGGAAGGGTATGTGGGTGTGAAGTGTGGAGAACAAGGAGAGCGTGGAAGGTGAGAATGGATTAGAACTTGCACCAGTATCTCATTCCCTCCAGGCTATCAACCTCAATGATTCAAATGAACTTCAGGATAAATTTGGACCTTTGTCATGAAGATCTACGTGTACATAGTTCAGGAGTTGAAGAAATCAAAGGAGGATGTGGTAGTTCCTGCAGGAGCTATAGGCTCAACTGTTGTTCTTTGCTAACAAGATGAGCTAGCCAATGAGAACAAAACTGTGTGAACCACAATGGTACCTATATCACAGTTCCCTTGAACCAACTTTCCACATGTGAAAATAATATATCTGTTACTCCTCTCTGCCTTTCAGATCTCATTTCAAGTATCTCTTGTATTCACTACTAATCTGGAACTGAGGCAAGGAAGAGAATTCTGGGAAATGTGATTACCACTTATCTAAATTGGCACAATACTAGTCAGGCAAGTAGTAGGGAAGAGTGCATTGTAGGAATTGGGACTAATATGTGTGAAATCCTTGAGGCATAATAGCACTTGGTGTGTTTGATGAATTGAGAATTAAAGTGACTCTACAACAGTAAAGCGGCAGGAGAAGAGCAGGAAATGATATTACAGAGATAAGCCAGGTAGAGATTGCACAGTGTCACAGAAGTTACACAGATGGCAAATTGTAAATGTGTCCTTCAAAGTCTTCTGTTTTTCCCCACATTAAGCCCAAGTTTCTTGACTTTGGATCCTAACTGCAAAAGGAGTTATAACATTTAAAGCAATGATTCTGAGCTCAGAATGTACATTATAGTCACCTGCAGAGGTGCTTAAAATCCCATTCTTGGGCCACAATGCCAGAGACGGTATTTTCAATTGGCCTTAGCTATGTTCCTGGTATCTATTAAACTAGAGATGAGCTCACATCATGATGCTCCTGTTTATTTCAGTGTTTTCATAAATAATTAGTCATACTTTTCCTTGGGTCCTAGAAGATGGAAACATAAGACAGTAAAGAGAGATCTAATTAATTAAAGATAAACTATTGAGTGTTTTTGTATGGTAATATACTAAAATTTTGCTAACACCTTGTTGTATTCTTTTTTTTAATATACTTTAAGTTCTAGGGTACATGTGCACAACGTGCAGGTTTGTTACATATGTATACTTGTGCCATGTTGGTGTGCTGCACCCATTAACTCGTCATTTACATTAGGTATATTTCCTAATGCTATTCCTCCCCCGACACTCCCCACAATAGGACCCGGTGTGTGATGATCCCCTTCCTGTGTCCAAGTGATCTCATTGTTCATTTCCCACCTATGAGTGAGAACATGCAGTATTTGTTTCTGTTCTTGCGATAGTCTGCTGAGAATGATGGTTTCCAACTGCATCCATGTCCCTACAAAGGACACAAACTCATCCATTTTTATGACTGCATAGTATTCCATGGGGTATATGTGCCACATTTTCTTAATCCAGTCTGTCACTGATGGACATTTGAGTTGATTCCATGTCTTTGCTATTGTGAATAGTGCCGCAATAAACATACGTGTGCATGTGTCTTTATAACAGCATGATTTATAAGCCTTTGGGTATATACCCAGTAATGGGATGGCTGGGTCATATGGTACATCTAGTTCTAGATCCTTGAGGAATCGCCATACTGTTTTCCATAATAGTTGAACTAGTTTACAATCCCACCAACAGTGTAAAAGTGTTCCTATTTCTCCACATCCTCTCGAGCACCTGTTGTTTCCTGACTTTTTAATGATCGCCATTCTAACTGGTGTGAGATGGTATCTCATTGTGGTTTTGATTTGCATTTCTCTGATGGCCAGTGATGATGAGCATTTTTTCATGTGTCTGTTGGCTGTATGAATGTCTTCTTTTGAGAAATGTCTGTTCATATCCTTTGCCCACTTTTTGATGGGGTTGTTTGTTTTTTTCTTGTAAATTTGCTTGAGTTCTTTGTAGGTTCTGGATATTAGCCCTTTGTCAGATGAGTAGATTGCAAAAATTTTCTCCCATTCTGTAGGTTGCCTGTTCACTCTGATGGTAGTTACTTTTGCTGTGCAGAAGTTTTTTAGTTTAATTAGATCCCATGTGTCAATATTGGCTTTTGCTGCTGTTGTTTTTGGGGTTTTAGACATGAAGTACTTGCCCATGCCTATGTCCTGAATGGTATTCCCTAGCTTTCTTCCTAGGGTTATTATGGTTTTAGGTCTAACATTTAAGTCTCTAATCCATCTTGAATTAATTTTCATATAAGGAGTAAGGAAAGGATCCAGTTTCAGCTTTCTACTTATGGCTAGCCAATTTTCCCAGCACCATTTATTAAATAGGGAATCCTTTCCCCATTTCTCGTTTTTGTCAGGTTTGTCAAAGATCAGATGGCTGTAGATGTGTGGTATTATTTCTGAGGTTTCTGTTGTGTTTCATTGGTCTATATCTCTGTTTTTGTGCCAGTACCATGCTGTTTTGGTTACTGTAGGCTTGTAGTATAGTTTGAAGTCAGGTAGGGTGATGCCTCCAGTTTTGTTCTTTTGGCTTAGGATTGTCTTGACAATGCAGACTCTTTTTTGGTTCCATATGAACTTTAAAGTAGTTTTTTCCAATTCTGTGAAGAAACTCATTGGTAGCTTGATGGGGATGGCATTGAATCTATAAATTACCTTGGGCAGTATGGCCATTTTCACAATATTGATTCTTCCTATCCATGAGCATGACATGTTCTTCCATTTGTTTGTATCCTCTTTTATTTCACTGAGCAGTGGTTTGTAGTTCTCCTTGAAGAGGTCCTTTACATCCCTTGTAAGTTGGATTCCTAGGTATTTTATTCTCTTGGAAGCTATTGTGAATGGGAGTTAATTCCTGATTTGGCTCTCTGTTTGTCTGTTACTGGTGTATAAGAATGCTTGTGATTTTTGCACATTGCTTTTGTACCCTGAGACTTTGCTGAAGTTGCTTATCAACTTAAGGAGATTTTAGGCTGAGATAATGGGGTTTTCTAAATATACAATCATGTCATCTGCAAACAGGGACAATTTGACTTCTTCTTTTCCTAACTGAATACCTTGATTTCTTTCTCTTGCCTGATTGCCCTAGCTAGAACTTCCAACACTATGTTGAATAGGCGTGGTGAGAGAGGGCATCCCTGTCTTGTGCCAGTTTTCAAAGGGAGTGCTTCCAGTTCTTGCCCATTCAGTATGATATTGGCTGTGGGTTTGTCATAAATAGCTCTTACTATTTTGAGATATGTTCCATCAATACCAAATTTATTGAGAGTTTTTAGCATGAAGGGCTGTTGAATTTTGTCAAAGGCCTTTTCTGCATCTATTCAGATAATCATGTGGTTTTTGTCTTTGGTTCTGTTTATATGCTGGATTACGTTTATTGATTTGCGAATGTTGAACCAGCCTTGCAATCCAGGGAGGAAGCCCACTTGATCATAGTGGATAAGGTTTTTGATGTGCTGCTGAATTTGGTTTGCCAGTATTTTATTGAGGATTTTTGCATCAATGTTCATCAAGGATATTGTTCTAAAATTCTCTTTTTTTGTTGTGTCTCTACCAGGCTTTGGTATCAGGATGATATTGGCCTCGTAACATGAGTTAGGGAGGATTCCCTCTTTTTCTATTGATTGGAATAGTTTCAGAACGAATGGTACCAACTCCTCCTTGTACCTCTGGTAGAATTCGGCTGTGAATCTGTCTCGTCCTGGACTTCTTTTGGTTGGTAGGCTATTAATTATTGCCTCAATTTCAGAGCCTGCTATTGGTCTATTCAGGAATTCAATTTCTTCCTGGTTTAGTCTTGGGAGAGTGTAAGTGTCCAGGAAATTATCCATTTCCTCTAGGTTTTCTAGTTTATTTGCGTAGAGGTGTTCATAGTATTCTCTGATGGTAGTTTGTATTTCTGTGGAGTCAGTGGTGATATCCCCTTCATCATTTTTTATTGCATCTATTTGATTATTCTCTCTTTTCTTTATTAGTCTTGCTAGCAGTCTATAAATTTTGTTGATCTTTTCAAAAAAAACGGCTCTTGGATTCATTGATTTTTTGGAGGGTTTTTTGTCTCTCTATCTCTCTCAGTTCTGCTCTGATGTTGTTATCTCTTGCCTTCTGCTAGCTTTTGAATGTGTTTGCTCTTGCTTCTTTATTTCTTTTAATTGTGATTTTAGAGTGTCAATTTTAGATCTTTCCTGCTTTCTCTTGTGGGCATTTAGTGCTATATATTTCCCTCTACACACTGCTTTAAATGTGTCCCAGAGATTCTGGTATCTTGCATCTTTGTTCTCAGTAGTTTCAAAGAACATCTTTATTTCTGCCTTCATTTCTTTATGTACCCAGTAGTCATTTAAGAGCACGTTGTTCAGTTTCCATGTAGTTGAGTGGTTTTGATTGAGTTTCTTAGTCCTGAGTTCTAGTTTGATTGCACTGTGGTCTGAGATACAGTTCGTTATAATTTCTGTTCTTGTATATTTGCTGAGGAGTGCTTTACTTCCAACTATGTTTTCAATTTTGGAATAAATGTGATGTGGTGCTGAGAAGAATGTATATTCTGTTGATGTAGGGTGGAGAGTTCTGTAGATGTCTATTAGGTCCGCTTGGTGCAGAGTTGAGTTCAATTCCTGGATATCCTTGTTAACTTTCTGTCTTGTTGATCTGTCTAATGTTGAGAGTGGGGTGTTAAAGTCTCACATTATTATTGTAAGGGAGTGTGAGCGAAGTTTCATAAGTGAAGGAGAAATAAAATCCTTTACAGACAAGCAAATGCTTAGAGATTTTGTCACCACCAGGCCTGCCCTATAAGAAATCCTGAAGGAAGCACTAAACATGGAAAGGAATAACAGGTACCAGCCATTGCAAAAACATGTCAAAATGTAAAGTCCATCGATGCTAGGAAGAAACTGCATCAACTAGCGAGCAAAATAACCAGCTAATATCATAATGACAGGATCCAGTTCACACATAACTATATTAACCTTAAATGTAAATGGACTAAATGGTCCAATTAAAAGACACAGACTGGCAAATTGGATTAAGAGTCAAGACCCACCAGTTTGCTGTATTCAGGAGACCCATCTCACCTGCAGAGACACACATAGACTCAAAATAAAGGGATGGAGGAAGATTTATCAAGAAAATGGAGATCAAAAAAAAGCAGGGGTTGCAATGCTAGTCTCTGATAAAACAGACTTTAAACCATCAAAGATAAAAAGAAACAAAGAAGGCCATTACATAATGGTAAAGGGATCAATTCATCAGGAAGAGCTAACTATCCTAAATATATATGCAGCCAATTCAGGAGCACCCAGATTCATAAAGCAAGTCCTTAGAGACTTACAAAGAGACTTGTATTCTTAATATAGAAAATATCTTTTGATGATCACTTCAATTTGAGATGACTTACTCTGTAGATGGATTTCTAAGGTCATTTTCTTTTATCACCTCTTTCTTATTCCATTTTCTTGTATGATGTAATTCTTCTTTACTCTATCACTCACACCCCCCTACCTTCTTCTAAGAAAAATTTTAAAAGATTGAATATGACCTGTAAGGAGAATTAAGAATTGTATTTTACTGTCTACTGGATTCCTTAGATATGCCTGATATTTAAATAGAAAGACTTTGGTAAATAACAGATTATTCCTTCCTCCTGTTCACCATGATAAGTACAGCCAAGATGTGCTGAAAATGAGATATTAGAAGGAAGTAGAATTCTTAGAAGCCAAGAGTTAATTTTTAGTTTTTAAGTTTTAAATTTGCATAGGAACTAATTGCCTCCAACATATTCTACCCCCTTTTTACTACCTATTTCCAAATGATTCAGTGTAACATTACATTTTGTTAACTTTAATAATTTTATAGTAGAACACATGTAGGAAGTAGATATTCAGTATGTTGATTTATGGAACATCTATATGGCAATATAAAAATAATCAATAACGGCTGGGCGCGGTGGCTCAAGCCTGTAATCCCAGCACTTTGGGAGACCGAGGCGGGCAGATCACGAGGTCAGGAGATCGAGACCATCCTGGCTAACATGGTGAAAGCCCGTCTCTACTAAAAAAAATACAAGGAACTAGCCGGGCGAGGTGGCGGGTGCCTGTAGTCCCAGCTACTCAGGAGGCTGAGGCAGGAGAATGGTGTGAACCCGGGAGGCGGAGCTTGCAGTAAGCCGAGATCCTGCCACTGCGCTCCAGCCCGGGCGGCAGAGCGAGACTCCGTCTCAAAAAAAAAAAAAAAAAAAAAAAAAAAAAAAAAAAAAATCAATAACATAAGAGTAATGTCATTGCAGGCAAATTGCTTCCTCAATTCCTTTACTGCGTGACCTTAGCCAAGTAACTTCACTTTATCGTTTCTCAGATTTCTCATCTATAAAATGGGGATAATGATATCTTACTATAATATGCAGTTGTGCCTACTATGAATTGTGAAGATTAAATGAGTTACTGTATGAAGTATGAAGTGCATAGAACAACAGTGGACACTATAAACTGTCATTTACTATGTGTGTATGCATTTATGTGTACATGTATGTATTGCATATATATGCCTTTAGTGTTGTGCATGTATGCATTTATATATGTATAGATATTATATTATAGAGATATTTATATAAATATAGATATGTATAGATATTTATAAGCTTTCATGTAAAAGTTTTTGGAAAGTAGACATAATTAAGAATTTTTTAATTTACATAATAATATTACAGCATATTACTCTTGAGGATCTGAACAATTGAGACATACTAGCTGGCTCAGAGGAGGGAAGATGAAGCTGCAGGTATGAAGCTTATTTATTTGTCATATCACTGAGAGATTTTGAGGTCTTATATGGAATAGAAGGGAAAGTGAGATTCTCACAATTGCCATGCAGCAAGATAGCATTTCAATTATTATGCTGTTTGGGAAAGGTTATGATCTCAAAAGGTAATTTTTATGCAGCATTATTACAGGGTATGCAATTGATTCCATTCATTTCAGTACAGGGAATCAGAATCATAGATGATGAATCTCTTTTCAAAGAAAAACACTTTCAGCTTTAGAACGTAATTTATGAGGCTACATTCATGTCATGAACAGAATAAAGAATAGTAAGAGATAGTAGGACTGCCCCATTATTTACCAATGATCCCTCTCTCTTTTCTTTGGTAGCTATTACTCTAAGAAGTGGTGTTTATTGGTTCTTATTTTTCTCTCTCATGTGAACAGCACAATTGCTGTGCTCCTCTTCACAAGGTCATGTTGGCTTTCCTCCTCCCGCTACTGCTTTTTTCTGCTGCTATAAATTACACACACACCACTGAATCTCAGCCAAAAACAAAGATCAAGATAACTGCTTCAACTAAGAATAATCATTATTGTTGTTTAATTTCAAAGGATACTGTAAAGTCAGCAAAAATAATAGTTACCTCTGATGCCCCCAGTTGTTCCAATGAGAACATAGAGCATAGACCTGTGGAATCATAATTTTAAAGCCAAAGAATTTGGCTACTCATGTCTCCTCATTTTACAGATGAAGAAATACAGGTCCAGAGAAGTAACATAGACACAGCTGAGTTTAAGCCTCTTTCTAGTAAACCAACTACTATTATCAAATATAAAATCACTATAATCATGAGTAAAAAAGACCAACAATTTTACCTACAGAGGCCAAGTAATTATAACAGGAAATGGAAGATTCTAACAAGCAATATTTAAAAACGGTGAAAATAAAAAGAGCTAGGGACAAAGAAACACATTGGACACCTTATTCTAAAGAGAACCACCACAAATGTGACCAGATATCTCAAGAGTTTGAAATCTATTTCTGCTACTAGGTAAAAAATATTACTAGCACTTTTATTTCTCTTCCTCAAATGGTCAAATATCTAGAAACTATGCCATATGAGATACAGTTTTAAGAAGTTGATGATGCTTGTATTAAATATATGCTTTTAGTATATACATATTTAGGTATTTATACTAAGTCTGTAAAAGAAAGGACTTTGTAAACACAAGAGTAGTACATAAAATTTTTGAAGGGCTATTTAATGAAAAGGATACCAAATAGTTTATGAAAACTGTAGAGAAAACTAGGAGAAATAAATGAGAAATACTTTTTGTTAAACAGAAAAAAAGGCAGATAGTAAGCAACCCAAACACTGGCAGTGTTCAAACAGAAAAGGAAAACCAAGTTTTAGGAACCAAATGCCAGTGATGCTTTCTAGACAATAAATAATGCAAAGTTTATTCAAATAACATTGGAGACCTGTCTCACTAAGATTCTCTGAATCATGTCACAAAATAAAGGACATGCATAGTTCGTTTGCAGATGGATAGTCAAAATGGACAATTCCAAGTTAAAAAAATTAAAGTATCCAAAGGCCTTCCATCTTCTTAAATGAATATAATACCATTCTTTAAAATCTATTCTATATTCCTTGATTATATCCACTCCTGCCTGACTTGTAATTTTTTTTTTTTTTTTTTTTTTTTTTTGAGACGGAGTTTCGCTCTTGTAGTCCAGACTGGAGTGCTGCGGCACTATCTCCGCTCACTGCAACCTTTGCCTCCCGGGTTCACGCCATTCTCCTGCCTCAGCCTCCTGAGTAGCTGGGACTACAGGCGCCCGCCATCTCGCCCGGCTAATTTTTTTGTATTTTTATTAGGGCCAGGGTTTCACCCTGTTGCCAGGATCGTCTCTATCTCGTGACTTCGTGATCCGCCCGCCTCGGCCTCCAGAAGTGCTGGAAGTACAGGCATGAGCCACAGCGCCCTGCCTAGAGTAGCACTCTTAAGGACTGAGCTCATTTCTTATATTTTATGCTACCCCACAGCTCTTGTTGAATTTCATAGCACATAGCAAATGCTTAATGTTACCACATGTTATCATTTAACTGAGTTAGCCTTTAGCTTATTTCCACTGTGTTGTTCTACAGCACCATGCTATGCTACATTATGTTTTGATTTATATGCTTTACAGGTGCACCTATGTAAAGTGAAGTAACTTTAGATTTATCATTTATAAAACTATTATAATTGATAGTCTTCCACAGTCTTGAAATCTATCATTTTCCATGCTGCTATGTAAGGAACTCTAGACATACAGGAAAAATAAATTAAAAATCAAATAACCCTGACTCTAATGGATGTTTACTATGATTGGAATATCTCACTGAAAACAGAAAAGACAACATGTCAACTAGTATTTAGTCTAAGTTGTTACTCATTCAACAAGCATTTATCAAATATTCACTCTGCAAAAAATTCTATAGCAGCTGCTAGGGTTAGGAAGATAAGACTTTCACTTTTCCTTTCTCTTATGTAAAAATAGCAATAGTAAGAACTAACACTTATTTAGCACTTTTTTTTTTCCAGTCATTATGCCAAGACCTAAATATAAATCATCACATTAAATTTCCCTAGTTATTGAATAAAGAGAATCATTACAGTTCTACAGACGAGGGAACTGAAGCTTAGAGAGAGTAAGTGTCCTGCCCAATGTGCCACACCTAGAGAAGGCTCTAGTTAGAGCTCATGCTTTATAGAATTGCCTAGTGATCTTCGGCCACACCTTCATTCACAGAGAGCCTCTCTATCCAGAGTGCCCATTTTCCCTGAACAACTTGAATAACTAAGCCATGCTTAAATATATTTCATACGGTGTATTTTTTTGGACATCTGAAGTTTTATTTTTAGAATTATAAGGAACAAAATGCGACAAGCTTGAGTTGTAACAAAGACACTGTCCCTTCTCTCCCTCACATCTGAACAGCCCTCCACTCCTTCCGAAAGTTTCAGTTGTATGTGGAGTTCTTATTCTAGTTTCCCCTAGGGGGCCCTTTATTCTTCAGCAGAGATAGTTTTAAAAGCAGTGGGAGAAAGATGAATACCTGTCCTGTCACTTGCTAGTTCTGTAAATTGTTATGTAACTTGACAGGGACTTTATGATCTAATCTGTGAACAGAATAGGAAATGGCTATTGAAAATAAGAGGTATCAAGCTCATTGAGGGCATCTGGTGACAGGGTCAGGTGGCAGCATAGCCACTACAAAATTTTCTAATGGGCAAATTTTGACAGCATTGCTGAAGATATTCATTTAATCAGTGTCAATATTCAGTCAGCATGTCATGATAAGCCAATAGTGGCAATTAAAACATTGAAATACTTCCCTAATAGTAAATCACTGCCACTCTTTGTCCTGTGTGCCTTTTTACTTCCCAGATTATTGCTTTCACTCACTTCTCTTGATCTCCCAAACCTCCCTCCTGTCCTGAATATTAAAGGCCATGCATGGCCCAGCAGGACTTCTCTAGATCCTTGCTCCCAATCCACAGCTTACATCCTTTTTAACTGAACAGAACTCTTGCTATAACTGTTGTAAAATTAAAAAAACAAAAACAAAACAAAACAAAAAAACTATTGCTTTTAACAACTATTTCTTGAGTATATTAAGTGCCTCTCAGAATGAGACATGAATGGCTCTGTCAGAGAATTCATGGTTTTTACACAACCTTTTGGAAAAAAAGAACCAGTTTCAAAGAAATGAGAAGTACTGCTGGCAGCTGTTTGTGAATATGATTATAGACTGATTTTAGGAAGTGCTGAGAGAAATCAGTATGCTACACAATTTTCATAACTGTTTAAACTGCTCTCTCTACCACCTAAGTAGCTAAGGTTTAATGAGAATTGGAGATTTAAGCATTCAGTTTTATTATCTACTATAAGGTATAAACTGTTTGTGTTCTTCTAAGTGGTTTATAAACTCACAGGAAGGCTTGGCACCTGGATTCCCATTGACATTGGTTCTTGCTGAATGTTGTATGTGCTGCAAAGCCATTTATTACTTTACAGCAATTTTTTCTTCACCTTAGTCACTAATGACTCATTACTAATCCGTTATGGCCCAGATATTCAACTTCTTTATGGCATAAGCTTGCATTTCATTTTCAAAAAATCTGTACTTTCCATTTAAACCAGAGGAGTCATTGATATACAGATGCAGAATATGCGTGAGTAAGCTTTCACATGGGAAATATTTTTCTGCAACATAAAACCTGTTTCATTAAAAGAAAGTGAAAATGTTGATACCCAGAAAGCAACTGATCAGATCTTAGTCATTAACAGATTATCATATCAAGTGTAAGTAGACAAGAGAGTACAGTTTGAGTTGAAGAAAATATGAGTGCAAAAATCTTCTAATATTAATAGTGAAACATATTTTACAGTTAGTACTATATTCACCTAATGAATGATAAATTACACATTGAGAAATAGACTCTATTGAGAACACCATATAGGGGAAGAAAGACTTTCCCTCTGCTCTCCTGGTTCAATAGCTGGGTGTATGAAATAAACTGACACCTGACAGATTAACAGAAGAAAAGGTGTATGGACTTGCCAGTTTTTAATATTACATGCATGGGACATCACAAAAAAAAAAAAAAAAAGTGAATACCCTTCAAATTGGTAAGATTTGACAGCATATAGACCATCTTAATAGGGGAAGGAGAGGAGGCTATAGATCACTTGTGGAGAGTAAATGACTTTTAGAAAAGATCAATGGGTGCTTAGAATAACAGATGGGAATTCTGATAATTTGTGACAAAGTTTGTCTGGGTGTAGTGTTGACTTCGAATCTTTTCTCTGATAGGAGTCAATTTTTCCTGCTGATTAAACAATAGCCAGGGAAGGGATTTATGACAATTTAGATTTCTTTTTTCTTTTTTTTTTTTTTTTTTTTAAATCTGACTTTAGACAGATGCAAGTGTTCACAGAAAGTCTCTCCCTATATTTGCCATTTTTCAAGTACCTTCAGCTCAAAATAATCAAGATACCAAGGTGGCATATGTTGGGGTAGCACGGCCCAAATTAATTTGTAATATTTTGAGGTGATACATTCTGGTCTCCAATCATGGAAACTAGGTATTAGAATCTAGATATTGGGTCTGCCATTCATAGATGGGTTCATAGAGAATGAGAATGTCAATGTAGTTATTAACATTGATTAGTTCACTATAATCCTACAAAGAATTTATAAAGACAAGTCATCCCTGAAGCCATGTTCTCTGCAGCTCAAAGAAGTTTCCAGCTTCAATTACTTTCACAAGATTTAATAAATTAAATTAGTTCTCTCCATCAAGTTTTGTAGTTACTTTACATAATAATGAATTTTAAGTGGGAATTTAACTATAGGACCAATATACAAGTAGATTAATTTCTGTGTGTTACCTCAGAGGGCCTTATGTGGCTATGCAGTTGTGTGGACACTGAAGTTAAACTAAACAAAGGGTTTCTTTTTTGAGTCTAAATTAAATGTAAAATAAATGTAAACATGATGCCACTCAGCAGTGTTATCTAAATATGCATTGGCTGTTTTCCTTGAGAAAAGCACAAAATCAGAAATGTCTCAGTGGTGTTATAAATGTGAAAATAGCAGACTGGTGAGAGCCCCGAAAGATATTTCATAGTCAAAAAGAGAGGAATGTATAAGGGAACATAGATTCAATTGAATTTATTATAAAACCGACTGAAACTTGTCTCCACCTAACACTATAGGAACCAAAGTTTACTTTTCTGATTCATACTTTTTGAGAGAGCTTCCTTCCTGAAAAGAATCTTATTTAGAATTGTTAAATATTAGAGATTGAAAGATGGCTTATTTTTTTTTTAAGATTTCATATACTATCTCTCTCCTGAGTAATGAGGGGTTTTTTTTGTTTTTGTTTTTGTTTTTGTTTTTTAACTTCTCCAAAGTTACTGAATAATATTTAGGATGTGATTTAAAGTATCCAAATGTGGTTATTGAAAAAGATCATATAGACCAGCAAAATTCAGATAAAAGAAAAGAAAAAAACAGACACAACAAATAATATAAAAAACAACGAAATCAATTAATAAATCAATTCTAATTACTTTCACAAGATTTATGCATTGAAATTGTTTACTAAAGCGGGCATTAAGTTCTAACTCTACTACTTAATATATAATGTTTACTCCCTTAGCATCTATTTTTAATGCCAAGATGACTGAAACAATAGACATTCATTGACTACTTGTTGTAAGCTAGACACCAATAATTTCTAATGCAATTTGCTATAGTTAGATTTCATGACTGGTTTTTGAAATGCTTAAAATGCAAAAAACACAATGAGCAATAAATAATAATTTGAAACATAATTGATTTTGTGGTATGAAATTTATGTTATTAGAGCTTTTCAGGAAAGGGAGAGCTTGAATTAGGAAGAAGTACTCAAGGAAAACAAAGGAAAAAAAAGTCATACAAGTGGAGGGTACAGAGCTGGAAAATTAGTATAATGTCCCTAGGTAGTAGAAGTGCAGGAAGAATTTTTAAGTTCAAAATACAAAATGACAAGGTGACAGTACGCAGTAAGTAGAGAATATGCATATGACACAGGAAAGAGAAATCTGAATTAATTGGAATATCTAAATGGGAATTGACTTAAGAGATAGGTTTTAGTGTCCACAGCAATGTTGGTGAGTGGGCACACACATACACACAAAATGGTTACTGACGGAATGAATTATATCCTAAGAAAGCCAATGTGCTTGGGGAGGCTGGACTATTTGCAAGCTCCTGACTGGCTGAATGCACAGCATGTTCAAAGGTAAAGCAAGTTCATACACTATTTTGAAAGTCTCCCTTTAAAAGCATTAAGGAGAACAAATGTTCCCCATTTGACATGTGATAGAAAGTAGTAAAAGATCTCATATAACACATTACCTTTAAGGAAAATGCTTTAAGAATGCACTTTTCCAAGTGTCTGTCCATTCGTGTCTAGACTTCAGCAAGCATGGAAACTAAGTAGAGTTACTCTAACTTCAGAAAGAAATGTCAAGAACAAGCCAGATGTTAATGCCCTAACATGACTAGTCTCTAATCAATGTACTGAAATGTTAAGATAAATGAAAGTATAAACCCAAGTACATTGGCAGAAAACGTGGGGAGAAAAGGGTAGACAAATAGATAAGCCTAAGATAGACTGGGCTGCAGATATGTTTTGTGTAGGCTACTTATTGTTTTAAACAAATATTGAATAAATCTTTATCATTTAAAAACTAAAATATTTAACATCAGGGAAAAAACACCCCAGAATGTTACCTTATTTTGAAAAACTCAATTGAAACATTGGGTTCATATGCCTGAATGGCATACAGTATGCACTCTTCCAACAGGGAGCCTCCTCTTGAATTCACTGGAGTCCCTCTTTCATCTGCTTTATACAATTTTGTTACTTGTCTGCTTCCTACATATACTGACGTTTGGGATCTATGGTTTGAAAAGTAGTCTTCAAGATGAGATATACAACCCCTAGGACCACAAAGATTTTCTAACATATACATGAACATGGCTTGTTTTAAGAGAGTCAAATATCAAATCTTAAAGACACATATACTGTTTCCTAAAAATTATCTGCCTGAGAAGACATTGAGCAAAAAATAGCAACCTGTTTTTCTTAGCAACTTTTCCTTTCACAAATCTCCCTCCCTACCTATCACAAATTTCAAATATTACTATGTTGCATTGTCTTAGGATGTTAAAGCCTATATACCAACAAACAATATAAACAATTCAAAGGATTAGTATTAGCAATATCTGCTTTAGATAAACTAAGACAAACCATATATTGGGCTTTATATATTTGTCCATCTTAATAACTTGAAACATGGCATTAGAAATGGTGAGTTTTGGCTACTGTTGAAATTTTCTGAATTTAAATACTTTGCAGAGTAGACCCTGAGGAATACAAAAATTTTCATTTATCTATTTTGCCTCTCCACCCCTTATCAGCTCTTGCCAGTGACTGTCAAAAAATACATGTTGTTGGGGAGACTTAAGAGATCAAAGCAAAGCATTGGTAAAGGATAGCCAGGTAGATAGATAGATAGATCAATAGAAGCGTTAATTTTTTTCACTGAGGCAACAAACTCATGGTAAAATTTCATATTTTTATTTAACTACTCATGCATCTATTCATCTTAGAATTAAAAGTCAGAAGTCAAATTTGTATCTCCAAAATTCGTTTGTATTGAAACCCAAGGCCATATTTTTTCTTGGTAGAGGGCTAGTCTAATTTAGCAGGGTATTTGTCAAGGAGGAATGCCTGTGTCATTTAAGTTATGAAACAGGCATTGTTTAACAGAATCCACCAAATCTGCAAATATAATGTTTTAATAAAACGTATTTAAAGCATGTGTTAAGATAAAATTATTTTATGAAACAAATTATACTCAATATATTTCTGACATTTCTATTTTCTTAGACTTTTGCATACTTTAACTATAAAGATACATTAACTAATACTTATTAAAATTTAATGAGACTCAATAAAGCATTTTGGCTACTTCTGCATAAATAAGAAAGGGATTGAGCAACACATTAGTTTATCGACACAGTAGATTTGAAATCATTAACTTTAAAAAAATAGAAGGAAAACATAAGTGAATTTTATATTGATAGATTGATGAAAGTACTTTCCAAAGGTACATCACCAAGTGGCTTTTGGGCTATAACTCAGAAGGAGTTCAAAGGATTTATAGTATTGCTGTACTAAAATTTCTTCCATTTCTATCAAATTATTTATGTAAACATTTTTACCCCAAACTTATATCTGTAAAGCAAAAATAAGAATAGAAAAGATGCCACATAATGTCTCATTATAATGTTAATATTTATGATAATGGTAATATATTAATGGTAATATTTCTCATTTTAATGATAATATGTTAGTGGTGATATTCATCTATTGATGTCGTTTGGCTGTGTCCCCACCCAAATGTCATCTTGAATTCCCATGTGTGGGAGGGAGCCGGTGGGAGGTGGTTGAATATTGGGGGCAGGTCTTTCCCATGCTTTTCTCATGATGGTGACTAAAGCTCGTGAGATGATGGTTTTAAAAATGGGAGTTTCTCTGCACAGGCTCTCTTTTTGCCTGTTGCCATCCACGTGAGATGGGACTTGCTCTTCCTTGCCTTCCACCATGATTGTGAGGCATCCCCAGAACGTGGAACTGTAAGTCCATGAAATCTCTTTCCTTTCTAAATCACCCAGTCTCAGGTATCATCAGTAGCATGAAAATGGACTGATAAACTGATACCAGTAGAGCAGGGAGCTACTGAAAAGACACCTGAAAATGTGGAAGCAACTTTGGAGCTGGATAACATGCAGAGGTTGGAACAGTTTGGAGGGCTCAAAAGGAGACAGGAAAAATGTGGGGAAGTTTGGAACTTCTTTGACACTTATTGAATGGCTTTGACCAAAGTGCTGATAATGATATGGACAATGAAACCCAGGCTGATGTGGTCTCAGATGGAGATGAGAAACTTGTTGAGAACTGGAGCAAAGGTGATTCTTGCTATGTTTTAGCAAAGAGACTGGCAGCATTTTGCCCCTGCCCTAGAGATATGTGGAACTTTGTACTTGAGTGAGATGATTTAAGGTATCTGGCAGAAGAAATTTCTAAGCAGCAAAGCATTCAAGACATGACCTGGGCACTGTTAAAAGAATTCAGTTTTAAAAAGAAAAAAAGCATAAAAGTTTGGGAAATTTGCAGCTTACAATGCAATAGAAAAGAAAATCCCATTGTCTGAGAAGAAATTCAAGCCAGCTGCAGAAGTTTGCATAAGTAATGAGGAACTGAATGTTAATTACCAAGACAATGGAGATAATATCTCTAGGGCATTTTAGAGGCCTTCATGACAGCTCCTCGCATCACAGGCCCAGAGGCCAAGGAAGACAAAATGGTTTCATCGGCTGCGCTCAGTGCCCCTCCCTGTGCTGTGTGCAGCCTAGGAACTTGGTGCCCGGTTTCCCAGATGCTCTAACAATGGCTGAAAGGGGCCAATGCAGAGCTTGGGCCATGGCTTCAGAGTGTGCAAGCCTCAAGATTTGGCAGTTTCTACATGATGTTGAGCCTGCAAATGCACAGAAGTCAAGAATTGGGGTTTGATTACTTCTGCCTAGATTTCAGAGAATGTATAGAAATGCTAGGATGCCCAGGCAGAGGTTAACTGCAGGGGTGGGCCCTCATGGAGAATCTCTGCTAGGGCAGTGTGGAAGGGAAATGTGGGGTTGGAGCCCCACACAGAGTCCCCAGTGAGGCACTGCCTAGTGGAGTTGTAAGAAGACAGCCAATGTCCTCCAGGCCCCTGAATGGTTGATCTACTGGCAACTTGCACTGTGTGCCAGGAAAAGCCGCAGACACTGAACACCAGTCCTTGAAAGCAGCTAGGAGAGAGACTGTATCCCGCAAAGCCACAGGGGTGGAGTTGCCCAAGACCCTGGGAATCCACCTCTTGCATCAATGTGACCTGGATGTGAGACATGGAGTCAAAGGAGATCATTTTGGATCTTTAGGGTTTGACTGCCCTACTCGATTTTGGACTTGCATGGGGTCTGTAGCCCCTTTGCTTTGGCCAATTTCTCCCTTTTGGAATGGGTATATTTACCCAATGTCTTACCCCCTTGGTATCTAGGAAGTAACTCGATTTTGATTTTACAGGCTCATAGGTGGAGGGAACTTGCCCCTTCTAGGATGAGATGTTGAACTATGGACTTTTAAGTTAATGCTGGAATTAGTTAAGACTTTGGGGGATTGTTGGGAAGGTATGCTTGGTTTTGAAGTGTGAGGATATGAGATTTGGGCAAGGCCAAGGGTGGAATGACATTTTTTGACTGTGTCCCCACTCAAAAGTCATCTTGAATTCCTGTGTGTTGTGGGAGGGACCCAGTGAAAGGTGGTTGAATCATGGAGGCAGGTATTTCCCATGCTGTTCTCGTGATGGTGAATAAGTCTCATGAGATCTGATGGGAGTCATTTTTCTTTTTGTTTGTTTGTTGTTTTATGTTTGTTTGTTTGAGAAAGAGTCTCTCTCTGTTGCCCAGGCTGGAGTGTGGTGGCATTATCTCAGCTCACTGCAACTGAAACCTAAGCCTCTTGGGTTCAAGCGATTCTCCTGCCTCAGCCTCCTGAGTAGCTGGGATTACAGGCATGTGTCACCACGCCTGGCTAATTTTTGTATTTTTAGTAGAGATGGGGTTTCACCATGTTGGCCAAGCTTGTCCTGAACTCCTGACCTCAGGTGATCCACCCACCTTTGCCTTCCAAAGGGCTGGGATTACAGACATTAGCCATTGCACCTAGACAATCTGATGGTTTTAAAAACAGGAGTTTCTCTGCACAGGCTCTTTTTTTGCCTGCTGCCATCCATGTAAGACGTGACTTGCTCCTCCTTGCCTTCCATGATTGTGAGGCTTCCCCAAACACATGGAACTGTAAGTCCATTAAACCTCTTTCTTTTGTAAATCACCCAGTCTTGGGTATATCTTTATCAGCAGCATGAAAATGGACTAATACATCTATATATGCATAATTCAATTGAAAAGTAAACTGTACTCCTTTATCTTTCAAGGTGTGTTATTCTCTAACTTTGCTTTATATGCAGTAATTTTAAAAGCCAACACAAACTATATTTACATTGTGTAATAAAGATAAATTGAGGAAAATTGTAATGAAAATGTGATATGAAATCTTTAATACTTTAAATACACATATTTTTGATGCGAAGAAGTGTGATCAGATAATTAAACACTTTCAAGCAAAAATATATAATATAATGGGTAAACTCTTAATGTAGGGAATGGCATGGCAATGTGAGTTTAGGAGAAAAGGGAACAATGACAAATTTAAATCTTGCTTATTGATATTTTTAAGTAGATGACAAATATCAGATTGATATGGTAGCTCGATATCAATGGATAAATTTACAAGAGTAACCTAATGGGTGTTTTTAGATAGTGATATTTTCATAATGTAGGAAATTACATACTTTCATATTATTTAAAGTTATAATTAGATATCTTAGATACCACTTTTAAAATATGTGTAAATGTATATAATTTTCTGATAAAAAAATTTTTGGATGTATTCAAGAAACAATATTAGAAGATACTCACTTATAGAAACTTGAAATTTGAAAGTTTTATTGGCCTCCAGATTCATTCTTGATAAGGTAGTCACTATTTAGTGCCTTGCCTTGTCACATTGGAGTCCGAGGCTTTGATATATGGTACTTTCTAATTCGATCACAAAATAATTGAAAAACTAGGTAGGACTGAATATTGTGAATACTGTGAATGACTGTAGAATGCAGAAGACAATAGAAGTGGATAAAAGAAAAATGAAAATAGTAAGAGATCAGATTGTGCGAAAGAATTGAAAACCTAGTAGAAATTTTTAAGTTAATTATAAATGAAATGTGCATGAGTACTTTACATTGGCTATCTCACAGGAAGTTTGAGGAGAAAAACAATGTAACACTAATTAAAGTTACATGATATTTGAGGGACACAATATCATTAGTGCTAGGCTACATAACAGGAATAAACAATCCCGATATTATTGAATGACAATAATGGATAAAATCATGATGTTAAGATTTAAGACTGTATTAAAAATCTACAATTAACAGGAAAGTTCACTATTACTGTTAATAGCTAAGTTATTTCTTGCCAGTTTAAAGCATTAAGAGTATACTACTGGATAAAATGTAAAATATCTTTAAAAACGGACAGAATAAAAGAAAGAAAAATAAGTCTCCCACTCCCAGCACGAGCAACACAGAAGACAGGTGATTTCTGCATTTTCAACTGAAGTATCAGGTTCATCTCACTAGGGAGTGCCAGACAATCGGTGCTGGTCAGCTGCTGCAGCCTAACCAGTGAGAGCTGAAGCAGGGTGAGGCATTGCCTCACCTGGGAAGCACAAGGGGGAAGAGAATCCCTTTTCCCAGCCAGGGGAACTGAGACATACAACACCTGGAAAATCGGGTAACTCCTACCCCAATACTGTGCTTTACCAAGGGTCTTAGCAAACGACACACCAGGAGTTATATCCCGCACCTGGCCCAGAGGGTCCCACGCCCACGGAGCCTCCCTCATTGCTAGCACAGCAGTCTCAGATCTAACTGCAAGGCGGCAGTGAGGCTGGGGAAGGGGTGCCCGCCATTGCTGAGGCTTAAGTAGGTAAACAAAGCTGCCCGGGAAGCTTGAACTGGGTGGAGCCCATAGCAGTTTGACGAGGCCTGCCTGTCTCTGTAGACTGCACTCTGGGGACAGGGCACAGCTAAACAAAAAGCAGCAGAAACCTCTGCATATGCAAACAACCCTGTCTAACAGCTTTGAAGAGAGCAGTGGATCTCCCAACATGGAGGTTGAGATCTGAGAATGGACAGACTGCCTGCTCAAGTGGGTCCCTGACCCCTGAGTAGCCTAACTGGGAGACATCCCCCACTAGGTTGACATCCCCCAGCAGATTGACACCCCACATCTTACACGGCGGGGTACACCATGGAGGTGAAGCTTCCAAAGCAAGAATCAGACAGGTACACTCACTGTTCAGCATTATTGTATCTTCTGCAGCCTCTGCTGCTGATACCCAGGCAAACAGGGTCTGGAGTGGACCTCAAGCAATCTCCAACAGACCTACAGCTGAGGGTCCTGACTGCTAGAAGGGAAACTAACAAACAGGAAGGACACCCACACCAAAACCCCATCAGTACGTCACCATCATCAAAGACCAGAGGCAGATAAAGCTACAAAGATGGGGAAAAAGCAGGGCAGAAAAGCTGGAAATTCAAAAAATAAGAGCGCATCTCTCCCTCCAAAGGAATGCAGCTTATTGCCAGCAATGGATCAAAGCTGGATGGAGAATGACTTTGACGAGTTGAGAGAAGAAGGCTTCAGTACATCAAACTTCTCAGAGCTAAAGAAAGAATTACATACCCAGTGCAAAGAAATTTAAAATCTTGAAAAAAGAATGGAAGAATGGATAACTAGAATAATCAATGCAGAGAAGGCCATAAACGAACTGACAGAGATAAAAACCATGTCACAAGAACTATGTGACAAACGCACAAGCATCAGTAACCGACTCGATCAACTGGAAGAAAGAGTATCAGTGATTGAGGATCAAATGAATGAAATGAAGTGAGAAGAGAAGTCTAAAGAAACAAGAGGAAAAAGAAATGAACAAAGCCTTCAAGAAGTATGGGATTATGTGAAAAGATAAAATCTACGTCTGAGTGGAGTGCCTGAAAGTGAGGGAGAAAATGGAACCAAGTTGGAAAACACTCTTCAGGATATCATCCAGGAGAACTTCCCCAACCTAGTAAGGCAGGCCAACATTCAAATTCAGGAAATACAGAGAATGCCACAATAATACTCCTCGAAAAGAGCAACTCCAAGACACATAATTGTCAGATTCACCAAAGTTGAAATGAAAGAAAAACTGTTAAGGGCAGCCAGAGAGAAAGGTTGCCTTACCCACAAAGGGAAGTCCATCAGACTAACAGCAGATTTCTCGGCAGAAACTCTACAAGCCAGAAGAGACTGGGGGCCAATATTCAACATTCTTAAAGAAAAGATTTTTCAACCCAGAATTTCATCTTCAGCCAAACTAAGTTTCATAAGTGAAGGAGAAATAAAAACCTTTACAGATAAGCAAATGCTTAGAGATTTTGTCACCACCAGGCCTGCCCTATAAGAAATCCTGAAGGAAGCACTAAACATGGAACGGAACAACAGGTACCAGCCATTGCAAAAACATGCCAAAATGTAAAGACCATCGATGCTAGGAAGAAACTGCATCAACTAGCGAGCAAAATAACCAGCTAATATCATAATGACAGGATCCAGTTCACACATAACTATATTAACCTTAAATGTAAATGGACTAAATGGTCTAATTAAAAGACACAGACTGGCAAATTGGATAAAGAGTCAAGACCCACCAGTTTGCTGTATTCAGGAGACCCATCTCACCTGCAGAGACATACATAGACTCAAAATAAACGGATGGAGGAAGATCTACCAAGAAAATGGAGACCAAAAAAAAGCAGGGGTTGCAATGCTAGTCTCTGATAAAACAGACTTTAAACCATCAAAGATTAAAAGACACAAAGAAGGCCATTACATAATGGTAAAGGGATCAATTCATCAGGAAGAGCTAACTATCCTAAATATATATGTACCCAATACAGGAGCACCCAGATTCATAAAGCAAGTCCTTAGAGACTTACAAAGAGACTTAGACTCCCATACAATAATAATGGGAGACTTCAACACCTCACTGTCAACATTAGACAGATCAACGAGACTGAAAGTTAACAAGGATATCCAGGAATTGAACTCAACTCTGCACCAAGCAGACCTAATAGACATCTACAGAACTCTCCACCCCAAATCAACAGAATATACATTCTTCTCAGCACCACATCGCACTTATTCCAAAATTGACCACATAATTGGAAGTAAAGCACTCCTCAGCAAATGTACAAGAACAGAAATTATAACAAACTGTCTCTCAGACCCCAGTGCAATCAAACTAGAACTCAGGACTAAGAAACTCAATCAAAACTGCTCAACAACATGGAAACTGAACAACCTGCTCCTGAATGACTACTGCGTACATAACAAAATGAAAGCAGAAATAAAGATGTTCTTTGAAACTACTGAGAACAAAGATACAACATACCAGAATCTCTGGGAAACATTTAAAGCAGTGTGTAGAGGGAATTGTATAGCACTAAATGCCCACAACAGAAAGCAGGAAAGATCTAAAATTGACACTATAACATCACAATTAAAAGAACTAGAGAAGCAAGAGCAAACACATTCAAAAGCTAGCAGAAGGCAAGAAATAACTAATATCAGAGCAGAACTAAGAGAGATAGAGACACAAAAAACCCTGCAAAAAATCAATGAATCCAGGAGCTGCTTTTTTTAAAAGATCAACAAAGTTGATAGACCACTAGTAAGACTAATAAAGAAGAAAAGAGAGAAGAATCAAGTAGACACAATAAAAAAGGATGAAGGGGATATCATCACTGACCCCACAGAAATACAAACTACCATCAGAGAATACTATAAACACCTCTACTCAAATAAACTAGAAAACATAGAAGAAACGGAAAGTTTCCTGGACACTTACACTCTCCCAAGACTAAACCAGGAAGAAGTTGAATCCCTGAATAGACAAATAGCAGGCTCTGAAATTAAGGCAATAGTTAATAGCCTACCAAGCAAAAAAAGTCCAGGACCAGATAGATTCACAGCTGAATTCTACCACAGTTACAAGGAACAGCTGGTACCATTCCTTCTGAAACTATTCCAATCAATAGAAAAAGAGAGAATCCTCCCTAACTCATTTTACGAGGCCAACATCATCCTGATGCCAAAGCCTGCCAGAGACACAACAAAAAAAGAGAATTTGAGACTGATATCCCTGATGAACATCGATGCAAAAATCTTCAATAAAATACTGGCAAACCGAATCCAGCAGCACATCAAAAATCTTATCCACCATGATCAAGTGGGCTTCATCCCTGGGATGCAAGGCTGGTTCAACATACACAAATCAGTAAACGTAATCCAGCATATAAACAGAACCATAGACAAAGCCACATGATTATTTGAATAGATGCAGAAAAGGCCCTTGACAAAATTCAACAGCCCTTCATGCTAAAAACGCTCAATAAACAAGGTATTGATAGAACGTATCTCAAAATAATAAGAGCTATTTATGACAAACCCACAGCCAATATCATACTGAATGGGCAAAAACTGGAAGCATTCCCTTTGAAAACGGGCACAAGACAAGGATTCCCTCTCTCATCACTCCTATTCAACATAGTGTTGGATATTCTGCCTAGGGCAATCAGGCAAGAGAAAGAAATCAAGGGTATTCAGTTAGGAAAAGAAGAAGTCAAATTGTCCTTGTTTGCAGATGACATGATTATATATTTAGAAAACCCCATCATCTCAGCCCAAAATCTCCTTAAGTTGATAAGCAACTTCAGCAAAGTCTCAGGATACAAAACTAATGTGCAAAAATCACAAGCATTCTTATACACCAGTAACAGACCGAGAGCCAAATCATGAATTAACTGCCATTCACAATTGCTTCAAAGAGAATAAAATACCTAGGAATCCAACTTACAAGGGATGTAAAGGACCTCTTCAAGGAGAACTACAAACCACTGCTCAGTGAAATAAAAGAGAACACAAACAAATGGAAGAACATACCATGCTCATGGATAGGAATAATCAATATCATGAAAATGGCCATACTACCCAAGGTAATTTATAGATTCAATGCCATCCCCATCAAGCTACCAATGACTTTCTTCACAGAATTGGAAAAACTGCTTTAAAGTTCATATGGAACCAAAAAAGAGCCCGCATTGCCAAGACAATCCTAAGTCAAAAGAACAAAGCTGGAAGCATCACACTACCTGGCTTCAAACTATACTACAAGGCTACAGTAATCAAAACAGCATGGTACTGGTGCCAAAACAGAGAGATAGATCAATGGAACAGAATGGAGTCCTCAGAAATAATACCACACATCTACAGCCATCTGATCTTTGACAAACCTGAGAAAAACAAGAAATTGGGAAGGGATTCCCTATTTAATAAATGGGAAAATTGGCTAGCCATAAGTAGAAAGCTGAAACTGGATCGTTTCCTTATTCCTTATACAAAAATTAATTCAAGATGGATTAGAGACTTAAATGTTAGACCTAATACCATAAAAACCCTGAAGAAAACTTAGCTAGTACCATTCAGGACATAGGCATAGGCAAGGACTTCATGTCTAAAACACCAAAAGTAATGGCAACAAAAGCCAAAATTGACAAATGGGATCTAATTAAACTAAAGAGCTTCTGCACAGCAAAAGAAACTACCATCAGAGTGAACAGGCAACCTACAGAATGGGAGAAAAGTTTTGCAATCTACTCATCTGACAAAGGGCTAATATCCAGAACCTACGAAGAACTCAAACAAATTTACAAGAAAAAAAAAAACAACCCCATCAAAAAGTGGGCAAAGGATATGAACAGATACTTCTCAAAAGAAGACATTTATGCAGCCAACAGACACATGAAAAAATGCTCGTCATCACTGGCCATCAGAGAAATGCAAATCAAAACCACAATGAGATACCATCTCACACCAGTTAGAATGGCGATCATTAAAAAGTCAGGAAACAACAGGTGCTGGAGAGGATGTGGAGAAATAGGAACACTTTTACACTGTTGGTGGGGTTGTAAACTAGTTCAATCATTATGGAAAACAGTATGGTGATTCCTCAAGGATCTAGAACTAGAAGTACCATGTGACCCAGCCATCCCATTACTGGGTATATACCCAAAGGATTATAAATCATGCTGCTATAAAGACACATGCACACGTATGTTCACTGCGGCACTATTCACAATAGCAAAGACTTGGAATCAACCCAAATGTCCATCAGTGACATACTGGATTAAGAAAATGTGGCACATATACACCATGGAATACTATGCAGCCATAAAAAAGGATGAGTTTGTGTCCTTTGTAGGGACATGGATGCAGCTGGAAACCATCATTCTCAGCAAACTATCGCAAGAACAGAAAACCAAACACTACATGTTCTCACTCATAGGTGGGAACTGAACAATGAGATCACTTGGGCTCGGGAAGGGGAACATCACACACAGGGGCCTATTATGGGGAGGGGGGAGGGGGGAGGGATTGCATTGGGAGTTATACCTGATGTAAATGATGAGTTGATGGGTGCTGACGAGTTGATGGATTCAGCACACCAACATGGCACAAGTATACATATGTAATAAACCTGCAGATTGTGCATATGTACCCTAGAACTTAAAGTATAATAAAAAAAAAGAAAAAAAAAAGAAAAGCTACAATTAGATATTGTCTTATCCCAGTTTAAATGGCTTAAAATGGTACTCTTTCCTTCACATCATTGCCAGCATTTGTTACTGCCTGTCTCTCTCTTGCAGAAGAATGGTTACCAGAGTCTGGGAAAGGTAGTTGGGGTTAGGAAAAATTGGCAATGCTAAATGAGTAAAAAAAAACAGAAAGAATGAATAAGACCTACTATTTGATAGCACAACAAGATGAATATAGTCAATGATAACTTAATTTTACATTTTAAAATAAAGAATGTAATTGGAGTGTTTGCAACTCATAGAATAAATGCTTGAGGGAATGGATACCCCTTCTCCATGTTGTGCTTTTTTCACATTGCATGCCTGTATCAAAATGTCTCATGTACCCCATAAATATATACACCTATTATGCAGCCACAAAAATTAAAAAAAATAAAAATTGAGGCTAAAATTGGACAGAATATTACAAAATACTTAAATACTAATATTTAGTCAAAAATTGTGTTATCTCAAGTTTACTTGGTGCTTGCTATACACCAGGCACTATTTTAAATATTGATCTATATTAGCTCATTTTAATAACTCATTACCTTTCCCTATACACCCTCTGATAAAGGTATTAATACTTATTTTGTTATTAATTTTAAAAAGTCACAGTCCATGAAAAAGAAGAAAATACCTAAGATAGATAACTTATTTTTTTTTAAATTCAATCCATAAGATAGAAAAGCTTAAAATCTGTAGCTTTCTAGAACTGAAAGACAAATTCAAGCATCCTCGTCATAACATCTCATTTTAACAATTAAGCAATTGAATGCTGTGCCTGGGCTAAAAACACAATCATTGTTGAATGAAAACTCTTGTAATGCCTCATCCGTTACCTTAACATAAGGCAATATATTTTATCACCAATATTAGGAAAATAATAATACCTGTGTCAAGTGGTTGGTTTGAAAAGAACAGTGCCTAGTATATAATTAGCATTCCATCAATTCGGGCTAGTATTTGGGTAGACTAGTGATTAATCTTTCTCACCTTAAAACATTTCATTTCTTTGGAAATTCTCAGATTTCTCTCATATTGTTCTGCCATTTTTAGGCCTTAAATCTTTTAAAAGTACAATTAATTACGTAAGTGCTCAAAACCTAAAATTATTTGCTAATGATCTAAACATACTAACAGTTATTTAAAACTGTTATTTAAATATTATTTAAAAGTGTTTTGTTCTGTTAAATGTTGAAAATGAGTTTACTTGCACTGACCCTGTACTTCTAGCAATTGATGTTTATGTCTGAACAATATAATAATGTTTTGAATAGAGTCATCTTGTGCTTCGTCTAATAATATATGCAGGATTGAAGTTAACTCTGAAGCAATAATATATACCTAGGATACTTTTCTGGTGCACTATTTTGATTTTTAGTTTGGTGCTGCTAAAATGGGAGGAGATGGGAAGGTTTTAAGGAAGAGGGTCTACATGCTTCTAGGAGTTTATCTGTCTCTGAGGATAGGTGAATTTTGAGTTTGAAAATGAACTGAAAATATCCTTAAGAACATACTCCTATTTATCCCATCTAAGTTCATGGCCCTAAGGAAATATGATTATTCCTGAGGCTAAATAGAATATTGGGACTATGGTGTATATATTTGTTAGAAAAAAACAAAACAGTTGCATGATTAACTCTTGAATAAATTATTGAGATGTTTTAGAATAAAACCCAAATGAAGATTTAAGACTTGAAGATAAATAGAAAATGTATGAGTTTGGTTAACTCAACAAAAAGCAACAAAATATTTGTAAACATTCAGAATATCAACTGAAAACTTCACTTTTTATCCAAATGTTTAGCATCATAAAATACATTTCCTCAACTCATTTCAACTTTTGGGGGACAATCAGGTGGTTTAGGAGAAACTGGTGTAATATCTATACCACATTTTGGTTAGGAAATTACAATTGCACTGTTAACACTTTTAGGATCATATTCTAGGTTTCTATTCTATCTACCCATTAATTATTCTCTTATGGAAAATAGTGTCTATATTCACATTTATTAAAAGTGTTCTAGAATTTTCCATGTAAAAAAAAAATCACGCAAATAATTTTTATGGAAATTATTTTTTACTATGAGGTCAGTTTGTGCTAGATAAATCTAGAGTATACAATTTTACCATTAATGAAATTGGAATCTACCACAGTTGTTAAATATTCAGTTAAGAATGCTCATGGTAAAATCTTATCAGCTTTAAAACTATTGAATATCTGATGCAGTCTGTGGGAATTAGTGTTTTCAGTAAAATGTTCTCCAACATGAGCAGTGTTTTGTCAAGAAGTTTCAAATCTATAATACTCAGTTCCTTCTTCCCTTCTTACATTCTACATGCACATACATTCAGATGCCAAAATATGTCTGAGAATGAAAAGGTGCAGAAAGAGAGAAAAGGAGAATGTGATAAAGAATAAGAGAGAGAGAGAGAAACAAAATAGATTGTTGTCAATTCAAAATTTTTCCTTGAGTTGTTTGTAAACTATGTACACATAAGAGAACTAATTACAGCAGTAATTTTCATCCATGAGCTATTTCGTTTTTAGACAGAGTCTTACTCTGCTGCTCAGGCTGGACTGTAATGGTGTGATCTCAATTCACTGCAACCTCCCCTTCCCCGGTTCAAGCAATTCTCCTGCCTCAGCCTCCTGAGCAGCTGGGATTACAGGTGCGCACTACCACGCCCAGCTAATTTTTTTTTTTTTTTTTTTTTGAGATGGAGTCTCGCTCTGTTGCCCAGGCTGGAGTGCAGTGGCCGGATCTCAGCTCACTGCAAGCTCTGACTCCCGGGTTTACGCCATTCTCCTGCCTCAGCCTCCTGAGTAGCTGGGACTACAGGCGCCCGCCACCTCGCCCGGCTAGTTTTTTGTATTTTTTAGTAGAGATGGGGTTTCACCATATTAGCCAGCATGGTCTCGATCTCCTGACCTCATGATCCACCCGTCTCGGCCTCCCAAAGTGCTGGGATTACAGGCTTGAGCCACCACGCCCGGCCTTTTTTGTATTTTTAGTAGAGATGGCATTTCACGATGTTGGTCAGGCTGGTCTCGAATTACTGACCTCAGATGACCCACCCACCTCAGCCTCCCGATGTGCTGGGATTACAGGCGTAAGCCACTGCATCTGACCCATGAGCTATTTCTATTCTTCAAAAATATTGCATCATTTGGAAATTTTAAAGGTTATGAGAGATTTTTCTTAATTCAGGTTAGAGCAGTTCAGACTTGAGGTTAATTCAACCAAATCATTAAATATTTGTATTAGGATATAAATAGGATTCTAAAAAATTTAATTTATCTTACCCTATGGCTATTACTATCCCAAGTCATATAATTCTTATCAAAAGAACACTTGCATGTCTTCATGTTAAGCAAATTTTTTTCTCTCCTCTTATCCTTAGCAGCTTCCTTATATTTAACATATTTCTCTTTTGAAATTTTGTTTACATTTCACAGACAACATTCATTAAAAATATTGAAATTTTGAAAAATATCTAATACTTATTTTTACCAAAAAATGCAATAAGAGGCCTTTAAGTTAAGGAAGGCAGAATGAAGGTATATATACACACACACACACACACACACACACACATATACACACACACAAACATATATATATATATATATATATATATGTTTTATTTCTAAAACCCTACTAAAATGACAGCAAATGGGGTTTAAATTTTTCTTGAAGTCACCAAGCACAGAGAACAGGAGAGAAATGCAGAAAACATCAAAATAATTTTAGGAGCTGAGGAACAGATGTATGAATTGTAACTAAGTTAACATAGTCAAGGAAGCCCAGTTGTAAGACTCAATTCCAAAGCTAAGTTGTTAGCAGTAAAGAAACCTATGTCATACTACAGAGACCCAAAATTTCAAAGATTTTTAATGTCTGGTTTCTCTCAGAGAGAGGGCAGGAAAGTGAGGCCCATCTAAATCAGAATCGTTTGAAAGACTTTTGAAGAAGTATTGAGAGCCCTAAAACCTTCCCAAACTCTGTCCTGTCAGGCAATTCCTCTTCCTTTATGTTATCAAAAGGCTGGAATTTCATTATCCACAGAGCATAAAATGAAGACATCAGGCACAAGTGAAGGCTTGGGTATATTTCTGCAAAAAGGATGATTAAGTACATTTTGTTGCTATACTTAATGTTGAGATACAGAGTCTTCTTTCCTCCCCCTTCCATTTGGTTCCCAGAATACTGGCAAATAACTCACAATTTCCAAGCATGAGATTGGAAGAGGCTTCTGTAAGGAGTATGACTACCCTAAGAGTACAGAACTTAAGATAGTAAGATTATGGATACCCTAAGAATACAGAACTTAAGATAATAGAAATATGGCTACCCTAAGAATACAAAACTTGAGATAACAGGAATATGGCTACCTTAAGAATACAGAACCTAAGATAAGGATTCCCTAATTAAATTGTACAGCTGTAATATCATAAAATGAAGCTTATCGGTAACAAGCCCTTCCCACAGTTACCCATCCTCTAAGTAGTTTTAGTGTCCAACATTATATATAAGCATGCAGATAAAGTTTGTTAGACATTTCAGTTAAGCCTCCTGTACAAAAGACAAAGATGAAACACATAATCAGAATAACAATAAAAAACAACTTGAAGGAGGCAGTCTATGAATTGAGAAGAAAACTTCAAAAGAATTATTTTCTGTCAATGAAAGGAAGACACTTTTCTTCCTCTAAGAAAATAACACTGCCATATATATAAAACAGATAACAAACAATAACTCGGAGAACTTAATAATATGATAGTGTAAGTGAAATGAAGAAATATAGTGAAATAATTTTCTAGAAAATAGAGCAGAGAAAAACAAAAATTAGGAGAGTAAGGGTAAAATTAATAAAGAACCATTTTAGATTATCCAAATAGGAATAACACGAATTCCAGAAAGATCAACTAAGACAGAAGAGAGAAAAAAATACAAAGTAAGTGGTCTAAAAATGTCCTAAAAACTGATAGACATGAGTTTCCAGATTGTAAAGGACCACTGATTGCCCAGTAAAGCAAATGTAAAAAGACCAGCATCCGTACTTATCATTCTGAAATTATAGAGCACACAGAATAAATTATTGTAAAAGTTTTCAAAGAGAAAAAATAAATTGGTTATTAATATGAAGACTCTGTAGACAGAATTGCATGAGAATTTCAAAAACTACACCGAAAGCTAAAGAAAATGAAGTAAAGCTTTTAAAATTCTGAGGGAAAATAACTTCCACTTCAAATTATAAATCCTATCAAATTATCTGCTAGATATGAATGTGGACTAAAGACATTTTCAATATGCAAAATCCCGCCAAAATTACCTATGTCACTTTTCTAAGACCCTGAGAAAATATCATGAGAATAAGCTGTTTAGGCTTAAGTTTTGTCTACCCCAAAACCTTCTTTAACTGCAGAGAAAATGAAGTCAGATTGCTTATATAAACACTGTTCCCTTATTCATAAATGTAAACCAACACGATCAAGTATCATTATATAATTCAGAATTACCATTAAATGATGGAAAGAGCTGATCCATGTTAAGGAAAATGATGTCCATGAAGTAGAGAAATTAAAAACACTGGGGGGACAATTGACAACAAAGTTGTGAGACTTTTTTCTTAAAGTTAGGAAGAACTGAATTTTATGAGATTTAAAGAGCCCTCCATAATTGAGGAAAAAACCGGTTTCAAAATTCTCTATGCTGAGATAAATAATTGAATTTCAAGGATGAAGAACTTTTAAAACATTTAGCAGGAGAAATAAGGGAATTTATACCTCTGTATTCTCTAGAGATGATCTATAGTGAATCTTGGAAGACAATGGAGCAATAATTGTAAAATTCTAAAAGCCCAAGAAAGGTGTGAACAGCTTTTAATTTTTATTCTATGCTTTTTGCACTATTGGAATTTTTGAAACATATGCATTTCTAGAAGATTAACAAGTATTGATATATGTTTATTGGCATAGAATTCTGGACCTGTATTTGTTAGTATCAGGTTCAGCTACATGTAACAGAGTGAAACTAAAATGAAATCAATCAATTAAAGAAAATAAATACTGGATAAGCAAGTTTGTTGTCTGTTTATCTCTTGAGATACTTCAATCTGGGCCTTCTCTTCCAGAAACTAGGCTTATACTAGCTTGCTATTCCAAGCTGATTTTCTCAAACTAGGCCATCGTATCTAAATTCTAGATAAGAAAATGAATAAATAAAGAACTAATGATTCATTTTTAAGGACATGTACCAGAAATACCATAATAAAGATCTTCTGGCTGGGCACAGTGGCTCACTCCTGTAATCCCAGCACTTTGTGAGGCTGAGGTGGGTGGATCACTTGTGCTCAGGAGTTTGCAACTAGCCTGGGCAACACAGTGAGACTCTGACTCTACAAAAATATATATACAAAAAGTAGCTGGGTGCAGTGGCACACACCTATAGGCCCAGCTACTCAGGAGGCTGAGGTGGGAGGATCACTTGAGCCCAGAAGTTCGAGGCTACAGTGAGCTGAGATTCCCACCACTGCACTCCAGCCTGAGCAACAGAGCAAGACCCTGTCTCAAAAAAAAAAAAAAAAAAAAAAAAAAAAAAAAAAAAAAAAAATCTCCTTACCTCACACTGTTCAAAACTTAGTAACCCTTATTTTTAGAGAGGCTGGGAAAGAGAGGCCTTATAATTTTTTCATGGATTATAGATTCACAGTATTTTATTTAAATACAATAAAATACATAGAAAAATGTTTATCTTTCTCAGTGAAAAAGAAAAGGTATTAACTTTGTCTATGCTATGATTAATAATATGTAAAAATCACATCTGCAATTGGAAACTGACTCAAATGTAAACATGGAAAAAGTAAAACTGCTATAGTTGTTGGGGGGGTCATAAAATTGTAAATTTATTTTTTCCTTTTTGTCAATTAAAGTTAGTGCTCTTCAGTAAACTTTTTAAAATGTTTCTTCAAGAGTAGTTGGAGAGACAAAGAATGGATCTGGAAATTTTATATTTTGACTTTTGTAAGTTATTGAGTAGGTCTTTGGGGACAGTGATCATTAGAGCACTTGGCCATTGAGGGTCTTCAAGTGAAACAAAGAATATTACACAGTGAACACTCTTCTTTACTTTTTTTAAAGTGTTGTCCTGTAGCTATGAGCATCTGATATTTTAGTGGGAACTTGAATGGCATTATTTAAACCATTTTAGCTATTAAATTATTGTTGATAAATTATTTATTTACTAAAATCAGTAAATTGACGTTTTTTAAGCTATATGCACCAAATATATTTCTTCTTTTTTACTATTGTAGAAAGAGACTTTTATGATTTCAATGCCCCCAGAATCTGCTTTTCCTATCATATAACTATGAAAGACTTTATCATTGTTCATCAATACCTGAACCCCCTCGCCACCTTCCACATCGTGTGAAGACATCACTGACCCTCTTGAGATGAGACACGGACATATAAATAATTTGAATAAATGATATGTTGGTAGAACCTATGTGCCTCACTTTCTGATTGGAGAACTTGATTGGCAGAGACCCTATAGGCTCACTGTCCCTGTTTTGGTGATCATGAGAGACTCACTGCTAAATAACTCTGATGAGCAAAGCCCCTATTAGCCATTTTGGGCATGTGTTCCCAGTAAGAAATCGTGAAAAATAAACCTTTGTGGTGTTTAACCAGAAAGAATAACCTGACAGGACTATATTTGCTTCTCTGAATGTTAAATTTCAAATTTTCTATAAGCAGGTATAAAATCAGAGTTGTGCTTTACTGTTTTTTCATAGGGAGAATCATGAATGCTGGAATTTTAAGCATATTTATATATTCCCCTTCTTACACAATTTTGAACTCCACTTTCATTTAAATTCACAAATTATTTTCTACCATACAAAATATTACTACAAAACAAGCTTAAAACTGAAAATATCAACCATCATTTGCAATTCTGATGTTAATATTTTTCTTACATGTTTGAATCTTATCAACATGGAGTTAGAGGATCAACTATACATTAAATGACTATATATGTATATGTCTAATAAGTGTGTATATGTATATTCATTTGTATATAATTTAGGTTTAATTAACATAGTAAAAATACATTTGTTTAAGGTATTTCGTTTATTGAGTTCTATAAAAAACATTTCTTTTAGGTATTTGGTTTATTGAGTTCTAACAATTGTATAACTGTGTGACCACCATCCAAAACAAGGTAAAAAACATTTTCATTACCCCAGAATGTTATTTTTCTTCTTTCTGGTCAATCTCCCTCCCTCACTCTCCAGGAAATTACTTTCTAATTTCTGACAGATTATTTTTTTCTGTTTTTTTTTTTTTTAAATATATGGAACCAGAGAATGGAACACTTTTTTGTTCCAGGTTTTTTTTGTTTAACAAAATATTTTTGCAATAATTCACATTATTTCATTTAGTTCATTTATTTTAAATGATGAGTAACATTCCATTGTATGAATACACTATAGTTGGTGTAGCCTTTTTCCAGCTGATGGATATTTGGGATTATTTCCAGTTTTCACCTGTTAATAAATAGGCTGCTATAAACATTTTTATGTGTGTCCTTTCAGCAAAATATGATTTCACATACATTGAGTAAGTATCTAATTGTGAAATTCATTATGTAGAAGAGCTATTTTGTGGTGATATGTATATGTTAACTGGAATCAGAACAACCTTTCCACTTCAAGTTTGTTTTGAAATCTGCATGTCTTAGGGGGAAATACTATTAAATCAGAAGCCAACGAAACCATCTCCCTGTTTTGGTTCCTGTGGCTAGCTAGGGAGTGGATACTCAGATTCTTACAATTAAATGCTCTTACCTCCCGCTTTGAATCTTGAGAAAGAGATCAAATGATGTGAGGATATGCAGACAGTTTTCATTTTAGTATTGACAGCACTTGTGACAGTTCAGCAATGGAAACAGTGATAAGTACTCAGTGGTATTAATGCCAGCAGTAATATCCTAATCAGACCATCACTGAGGCATAACATTGCCTTTCTTTCCTGTCACCTGGATATTCCTGAAATATAAACATTCTGAGTCTATTTTTCCCGCCTTCTGTTAATATTACGAATTACCACACATCCTTTCAGAGAATTTCTTTTCTACTTGAGTTCTAAAATATATTCAGGGAACTGTTGTGGTATTCTGTTGAAACAAGATGGACACCCCCCTAAAGTCTGGTTCTATGCCAAGACTGATGACACACATAAAAATAAGAAAATATATAACATTGTTTATTTCTCGTATTAGGAGGCATTCTGGAGAAAGCAGTATAGGCTTCCAAGCTGGTCAGAAAATGACTTTAGAGAGTCAGATAAGGACACTGGCTTGGCTTTCATGGTGATTACGAGTATAACTGAGTGAAGATTTCCAGGTGTGGTGACCTAGGTTGCATGGTCTGACATTGTCACAGGAACCAGAAGAGGTAAGCATCTGAGCTTTTTATCACTTTGCCCCGATGTGGGGCAAAAGGGGAACAGGAGTGGGAAGGCTTAAAAATGGTTAGTAGTCAAACATTAAAAAATGAAGTTAGATTCTTTATTAGAGGAGTTACTAAAAATATTGGCTGACCGAGACCAAATCATGGAGACCAAAATTATAATGAGCACCTTCAAAAGGAGTAAAATTTTTGCCTCATTAATAACTACTGAGTACATCTATCTAAAAATATGGTAAATGGCAAGTTTAGTGGCTTTGGAATTAGATAAATATGACTTAAATTCTGGCTCTTCCCTAATTAACTATCACCTTGTACAAGTTATCTTATCTCAAGATTCATTTCTATCATCTGTAAGAATGGTACTCATAATAGCAGCATCACACAATAATTAAGAATGCCATCTCAGGAGTCACAGGGCCTTTGTTAAAATCTCCTCTCTACCATTCACCAATTCAATAACTTTGAGCAAATAATGAAACCTCTCAAAGAATCAGTTTCCTCATCTAAAGAGGGGAGAACAACAGTACTGTTAAAAATATTGGGAAATAAATGTAATCACAGATTTGGCTCAGAATGAGAACTCACTAAATCTCAGGTGTTAATATTCTATTCACCAAGTGGATCCAACTCTACCATGTACTGATAAAAAACTGCATTGCTTACTGAAGATACTCTGAGAATGTAGGTTGATGTTTCATGTTATATACCATACAGAAAAAACTTTGTCAAATTGCTTATTTCAGGGCTTCCTTTTTCTCCATTAAGGTATTTTCTCTGCAAGATACTTGTTTCCTCTCTATCCCTCCACAGACCCCAAAATCCCACTAATTGATTATTGTAATTAGTTTTTACCCTTTATTTCAATATCCTAATCAGTCACATACAATCCCAGCGGTCACCATTGCATTAAGAAGGTATTATCTTTTAACAAGTTTATAGAAGAGGATCTTATTTGCTACCACACAATGAGTGACTTACCATATTGTTAACTCAACAAAGTATGTCTCTGTATAAAACAGGATATGTCTCCTAAGAAAATGAATAGGTCTAAATAGTGCTACAAAGGAATTATACCTGCCTCATGAGCTTGTAGAGAGGATTAAAGTAGGTAATTTCTGTAAACAATTTACTTCAATACCTTTCTCATGAGAGCTGGAAAATTCATATTAGTAATTTGTATTAGTTACTCCCATTTGTGCTGTATGTAAGGATCTAGTTCATATTTTCTCAGAATAGTATTTAATCTTACAATGGATCTGACATTTTAAAATTCTATTTGTTAAAAATAATATCTTACTTATGCCAGTTTACTTACCAAACTGTAAACGCCAATTCAAATTTTATGAAGTTTAAGGCAAAGCAAAATAATAATTCAATTAAAATCATGACAGCCAATTATAGACTGATAAAATATAATATTACTTTGGGCTTTTAAAATCTTCATTAATGTTTTAACTTTTCTTTTCCTCTTTAGACCTCTGAAATATAAACTATTTTGGAAAAGAGTGAGAAAATTATCTGCTTTTGGACCACAGAAAATATCCTGAGATTATAAAATATTTAGTTTATTTATTTGTGCAATATACACTGTTTTTATGCTTTCCAAAACCTCTAAGTCAAAACTGAAAACAAAATATTTAACTTGTTAGCCTTTAAATGCTTAAAGGGCTACTTTACTTATTTATTATTTTAAAATAAACTGAAGAATGTATAGAAATATTTGAACATTTAAAAAAGTATAACCTCCTCTAGCAAACAAAACAAAACAATATTAGATTTTATTTCTGAAGGTTTAAAATCTCTACTGTTAGTGATGCTGAAACTGAATAATCCTAAATAAAATCTTATATAGTCCCTTTCTCTTCCCAAGTACGAATGCAGGCCTAGGTTAAGTAGCAGGAAAAAAAGGCAGCAAAAATATTTGCATTAATAACATAGAAAAATGTACTATCTTATCCACATCAGGAAGGAAAAAGAAAAGGACCGGGTTATATTTCAAAAGAAAAAAATGCTCATAAGGACATAAAATGCTCTTAGATCAATCCTGAGTTGAATATGCAGGAAGACTAAAGCTTTGACAAGAGGTGGGTAAGACAAGATGTTTGGTGTGTGATTCTCACCCTGCAGCCCATTTCTTGAACATAGAGCCAATTACTAATATTTATGCACTAAGATTTTTGCATTTTCATCAAAGGAAAAGTACTCTGTTAAGAATATTGTCAAGGAGAAAATGTGTTTTCTAAGCCTACTTAAATCTAAATTGAAAGATAAAAATCTACAAATACAGGTGAAAACAAAAACAAAAAAAAACCGATTTATTGAGCAAGCAATAAGCAAATGCATCAGGTAAATACATTAATGAAGTGCAAGTGAAGTACGTGAGTCATTGCCATTTGCTGAAATAATACATTTTTGACTCAGTAGTTACTCAGTAAATATATGTAGAATTTAGTTGCATCAATACCTCCCTAGGTTGCTTTGTTCCTGATTTGGAAAGTGAAATATATTTCTCTACAAATAGAGCAAGAAAGCAAAACTTTGGTATTATTAATATGGGTGTAGAATAGCTCATGGTTTTTCAATGAGTCTGACTAAAATATACTTAAATAATTTTAGGTCAAACATAACAGCCTATGGAAGACAGTATTCTCTGAATTCTGAGATGGCTTCAAATCTTCAAAGATTTTTGAGATAGCTAACATGTTGCCTTTATTAAGAAACCACATATTTACAGCAGAACCAGGAACTATGCACATCAGCCAAGGTATGCCTGTTTCACACTGTAGGGACCCATTGTGCTTGTTGAAACAGACATTCCAACCTCCATTTCACACATCCTACATTGCAGCCATGAAATTTTGGGAATTGACTCTTGTACAACACAATAGCGTGACTTGATTTGTCTATGAATTCCTCTTGTCTGCATTTGATTTAGATTTAAGTCACATTAAGCCAATAAATGCTTACAGACTTTTGCCAATGGAGCCGTGGTAACATGTGAGAGTCAGTTTCTCTCCCCTCTTAGATGTGAACATGGGAGCATGCTGCCTGTATTGTTGCAAGTAGCCATCCTGCAAATATACAGGAAGGATAATAAAACCAAACAAGCAAGAAAATGAAAAAAGAATCTCAGAGAAATAAAGTCAGAGCTACCATTACGTGACTTAATATGATTCCTTGTTCTGCAGGCCGGTTTGAATGGAGTGTTTGCTATACACATGCAAAAGCATCCCAATACAGGATGCTATAGGGTAGCCCTACATCTCTGCCTGCCTCTGAGAGGCCAGTGTGTAGGAGCACACAGAGAATGCTGGCTTGATCACATCTAAGTACACTTATATCCCAACTATAGAATAAGCCCTTTTCTAATTTCTGCAATCAATGAAACTTTCCTGACTTTCTTTTTAAAGTCTTGCTTCTTTTCAAATGAGATAGATATCTCTAGTTTATAGAAAACAAAGTGAGGATGGGGTAGAATAAAATTTTGTCTGAAGAACAAAACAAAAATTAATTTTCCAAATTAAATTGTTATAAGACTTATCAAAAGAAAACCAAGCAAACCCAAATATCTTTGTCTTCTTTGGGAAAGAAAGAAGAAAGAAAAGAAAAGGAAGGAAGGAAGGAAGGAAGGAAGGAAGGAAGGAAGGAAGGAAGGAAGGAAGGAAGGAAGGAAGGAAGGAAGGAAGGAAGGAAGGAAGAAGGAAGGAAGGAAGGGAGGGAGGGAGGGAGGGAGGGAGGGAGGGAGGGAGGGAGGGAAGGAAAGAGAAAGAAAGAAAGAAAAAGAAGAAAGAAAGAAAGAAAGAAAGAAAGAAAGAAAGAAAGAAAGAAAGAAAGAAAGAAAGAAAGAAAGAAAGAAAGAAAGAAAGAAAGAAAGAAAGAAAGAAAGAAAGAAAGGAAGGAAGGAAGGAAGGAAGGAAGAAGGGACGGAAGGAGAAGAGAAGAGAAGAGAAAGGAAGGAGGGAAGGGGGAAAGGAAAGTAGGAAAGGAGAGGAAAGGAAAGGAAAGGAAAGGAAAGGAAAGGAAAGGAAAGGAAAGGAAAGGAAAGGAAAGGAAAGGAAAGGAAAGGAAAGGAAAGGAAAGGAAAAGGAAAAGGAGCGGGAGCCTGGTGGTGTGGTGCTTCATAGCACTTTGGGAAGCTGAGGCAGGTGGATTGCTTGGCCAACATGGAGAAACCTCGTCTCTTCTAAAAACACAAAAATTAGCTGGGTGTGGTGGCAGGTTTCACCGTATTGCCCAGGCTGGTCTCAAACTCCTGACCTCATGATCCACCCCCTTCAGCCTCCCAAAGTTCTGGGATTACAGGTGTGAGTCACTGTGCCTGATCTATGACTTATTTTTTAATAGCATTATGTAAGAACTTCATGTATGTTAATGATTTATATTTATTATTAGACTATTGGCAGAATTAAAATCAATACGTTCAATTTTATAGAATTTTGAAAATCTAGTATTACTCTTAAAGAGGTAGTCTACAAATCAGTAAGTCAGTGGATTATAATAGGTGATATCTGAATTAGTACTTGAAAAGTCTGATGAAGGTCATCTTGACAAAATAAGCAAACATTGGTCTATAGAAATAATTTTTTGAGAATGTTTGAATAATTCAGATATGATATTTATATAATGGATTGAATTAGGTAAATTTAGCATTATCTGTTCAACTACACTTAGCAGAAGTACAATCGAAGAGATACATAAATCACCATTCTTATCAAAATATCTGAAATAATTGGAATATACAAATATGTATAGAAAGAGATACATGTGTGTTTAATTTTTAAGTGAATTGCTGAACATTTATAATAATGAATCCATGGATTCCAGAAATTAGGTGACTATACGAATCTTAGAAGACATTTAGGAGCCAAAGACATGTTTCTGTCAAAATGTATGGCATCAAAGCCAAGTTTCTGTCAAAATTAAGTATCTAATTTGAGGACTGCACAGGATATCGAGAACAGGATCTACAGCCTAAGTCTTCTCGTTATTAGAAACCTAAAAAAAAAAAAAAAAAACCCAACATAAAGCTGAGACCTTGCATAAATTTGGGACCTTGAAGGGTTACAGTCTCAGTGTAAGTACAAATGAGAAATAAACCCCATTATGAAAGATAATCATCTGTCATAAACTTGATATTGAATTGATGAGGGAAGATATTCTCTGGGAATCTGTAAATACAATGTCATCATTTTGAGATGTGTTTGTTCAAGTTCATAGGAACTATGTGGTCTGAAAATATCAAACAAAGATTCTGATTTAAAATGCCACCAAGATGACTAGCAGAAATAAAGCTAAATACTCTATGAAGAAAATGGGCCGGGTGTGGTGGCTCATGCCTGTTATCCCGGCACTTTCAAAGGCCAAAGCTGGGGGATAACTTGAGGCCAGGAACTTGGTTTGAACAAGCCTGGTCAACATGACGAAACTCTGTCTCTACTAAAAGTACAAAAATTAGCTGGGTGTGGTGGCACAGGCCTGTGGTCCCAGCTACTCCGGAGGTAGAGGCATGAGAATCGCTTGAACCCAGGAGGTCAACGTTGCAGTGAGCCAAGATGATGCCACTGCATTCCAGTCTGGGTGACAGAGCAAGACTCTGTCTCAAACAAAACAAAACAAAACAAAAACTGTAACTCAATTTCCTCTTTGAATTTTTTTCACAAAGTTCTAAGGAAAATGGGCAACTCATCTTTCAATTTCTGAAACATTCCCATGAAAATTGAACCGTGGAATGCCCCATGTGTCAAAATGAACAAAGATAAAGTAAAATTAAAATTCAGAATCTCATATCAGAATCAGATCTAAGATTTGCCAGGCACACAATATAAAGTAACTAATGTTTTGAAAACTATTAGAGACAAAAAGGCATGAAACAAGAAGCAACAAATCAGATGTGTCAAATAACAAAACAGAAGTTTTTTAGTGACATCTAAAGTACTTTTAATGATGTATTTCTTAACCTGGTGATGGGTACTTAGGTATTATTGTGAAAACAAAAGCAAAGTCCAAACAAGACACACATTATCAAGCCTGCTGGAGCCAAATTCATTGGAGAAAATGCGCAGAAATAGAATCAGTCAATGTTGTACAAATCTTATATTTAACTATCACAACCTGGGATAACACAAGGCTATCTGAAGAGTCAAATATTAGACCCCAAAAGACAGTCTCCAGGAGTCTTGGGCTATAAAACTTCTAAGCTGTATGATTAAAGAATCAAGCACCAAATCACTTCCCATTGTAATCTGGATCTGCCAGTTCAGTGTTTGTGGCTCAGAGTAGCACATTCTGGCCAGATGTTACAGAATGTATTAGTCTGTTCTCATGCTGCTGATAAAGACATACCTGAGACTGGGCAATTTACAAAAGAAAGAGGTTTAATGAGTTACAGTTCCACATGGCTGGAGAGAACTCAAAATCATGGTGCAAGGCAAGGAGGAACAAGTCACATCTGACATGGATGGCAGTAGGCAGAGAGAGAGAACTTGTGCAGGGAAACTTTCATTTTTTAAATCATCAGATCTTGTGGGACTTACTTTCATGAGAAAAGCATAGGAAAATGCACCCCCATGATTCAAATATCTTCCACCAGGTCACTCCCACAACACATAGAAATTATGGGAGCTACAGGATGAGATTTGGGTTGGACACAGAGCTAAACCATTTCATTTTGCTCCTGGACCCTCCCAAATCCCACATCTTCACATTTCAAAACCAATCATGCCTTCCCAACAGTTCCCCAAAGTCTTAACTTATTTCAGCATTAACTCAAAAGTCCACAGTCCAAAGTCTCATCTGAGACAAGGCAAGTCCCTTCTGCCTATGAGCCTATAAAATGAAAAGCAAGTTAATTACATCCTAGATACAATGGGGATACAGGCATTTGGTAAATTCAGCCATTCCAAATGTGAGAAATTGGCCAAAGCAACGGGGCTACAAGCCCCATGCAGGCCTGAAATCCAGCGAGGCAGTCAAATCTTAAAGCTCCAAATGATCTCCTTTGATTTCATGTCTCATATCCAGGTCACAATGATGCAAGAGGTGGGTTCCCATGGTCTTGGGCAGCTCCACTCCTGTGGCTTTGCAGGGTATAGCCTCCCTTCAGCTGCTTTCACAGCCTGGTGTTGAGTGTCTGCAGCTTTTCCAGGCGCATGGTGCAAACTGTCAGTGAGTCTACCATTCTGCGGTCTGGAGGATGGCCCTCTTCTCACAGCTCCACAAGGCAGTGCCCTAATAGGGCTCTGTGTGGGGACTCCAACCTCTCACTTCCTTTCCACACTGTCCTAGCAGCATGAGGGCCTCACCCTTGCAGCAAACTTCTTCCTGGACATTCAGGCATTTTCATACATTCTCTAAAATCTAGACATAGGTTCCCAAACTCCAATTATTGCCATCTGTGCACATGCAGGCTCAACACCATGTGGAAGCTGCCAAGTCTTGGGGCTTGCAGCCTCTGAAGCTATGGCCAGAGCTCTATGTTGGCCAGGCTGGCTGGCCATGGCTGGAGTGGCCAGGACACAGGGCACTAAGTCCTTAGGCTCTACACAGCATGGGAACCCTGGATCCCTCCCACAAAACCACTTTTTTCTCCTAGGCCTTCAGGCCTGTGGTGGAAGGGTCTGCCGTGAAGACCTCTGACATGCCCTGGAGACATTTTCCCCACTCCCTTGGGGATTAACATTTGGCTCCTCATTCCTTATGCAAATTTCTGCAGCTGGCTTGAATTTCTCTTCAGAAAATGGAATTTTCTATTCTATTGCACTGTCAAGTTGCAAATTTTCCAAACTTTTATGCTCTGCTTTCCTTATAAAACTGAATGCCTTTAAGAGCACCCAAGTCACATCTTGAATGCTTTGCTGCTTAGATATTTCTTCTGCCAGATACCCTAAATCATCTCTCTCAAGTTCAAAGTTCCACAAATCTCTAGGGTATAGGCAAAACGCTGACAGTCTTTTTCCCAAAACATAACAAGAATCACCTTTGCTCCAGTTCCCAAGAAGTTCCTCATTTCCATCTGAGACCACCTCAGCCTGGACTTTATTGTCCATATCACTATCAGCATTTTGGGCAAAGCCATTCAACAAGTCTCTAGGGAGTTCCAAACTTTCCCACATTTTCCTGTTTTCTTTGGAGACCTCCAAACTCTTCCAATCTCTTCTTCTTACCCAGTTCCAAAGTTACTTCCACATTTTCAGTTATCTTTTCAGCAGTGTCCCACTCTACTGGTACCAATTTACTGCATTAATGTGTTCTCAAGCTGCTCATAAAGATATACTTGACACTGGCCCATTTACAAAAGAAAGAGGTTTCATGGACTTACAGTTCCACATAGCTGTGGAGGCCTCATGATCATGGCAGAAGGCAAGGAGGAGCAAGTCATGTCTTACATGGATGGCAGCAGGCAAAAGGAGAGAGCTCGTGCAGGGAAACTCTTACTTTTAAAACCATCATATCTTGTGAGACATATTCACTATCATGAGAACAGCACAAGAAAGACTCACCCTCATGATTCAATTATCTCCTACCAAGTCTCTGCCACAACACATGGAAATTACAGAAGCTACTAGGTAAGATTTGGGTGGGGACACAGCGCCAAACCATATCACAGAGTTAGCATACAGGCCTTGCACTTACAGCTGCATGCCATAAACTGCAATTGATAGGATTTACCACATTATTATTTATGTTTGTGGGAACACCAATCCTACACTTAGCCCACATCATCATATTGCAAGTGGGTGGGTAAACAAGTAGGTGGTATCCAAACCTTAAAATTAACCTGAATTGACTTTCACGAACTGGGCCATCTTAGTTTTCATGAAGCTTAGGTTGGGCACAGTGGCTCACACCTGTAATCCCAACACTTTGGGAGGCCAAGGTGGGTAGATCACGAAGTCAAGAGATCAAGAGCATCCTGGACAACATGGTGAAACCCTGTCTCTACTAAAAGTACAAAAAGTATCTGGGCATGGTGGCACACGCCTGTAGTCCAAGCTACTCGGGAGGCTGAGGCAGGAGAATCACTTGAACCCAGGAGGCGTACGTTGCAGTGAAATGAGATCGCACCATTGCACTCCAGCCTGGCAACAGTGTGAGACTCTGTCTCAGAATAAATAAATAAATACATAAATAACTTCTATATATGCACCCAATATCAGAGCAGTTAAATCTATGCCAATATTGACAGATATGAAAGCAGAAATTGACAAAAAAGTAAGAGACTTTAATAACCTACACAATGACTAGAACATCCAGACAGAAAATCAATAAGCAGCTTACTTGAACAACACTATAGACTAAGTGGATCTAACTGACATACACAGAACTTTTCACCCAACAGCAGAGGAATGCACCTTTTTCTCAAGCACTCACTAAGCATTCTCCAGGGTAGACCACATGTTAGGTATCAAAATAAATATTAACAAATTGAAAAAAATAAAAATCACTCCAAGTAGCTTTTCCTACCACTACAGAATGAAGCTAGAATTCTGCAACAGCAGAAAATGAAACAAAACAACTACAAATCTGTGGAAACTAAACAACACACTCTTGAACAACTATTGGTTCAAATAGAAAATCAAAAGAGAATTTAAAAAGTACCTTAAAATAGATTTAAATGAAAAGAAAACATACGAAATCCTATGTGAAACAGCAAAAGTGAAAGTTTATAATACAAAATGCCTATGTTAAAAATAAAAACTCTAAAATAAAAATCTAATTTTATACCTCAGGGAACTAAAAAAAGAACAAAATAAGCCCAAAATAAGCAAAGAAAAAGAAATAATGACTTGGAAAAGAAATAAATAAAATAGAGAACAAAGCAGTAAAAAAAAAAAAAAAAGAGAAAGTTTATATTTGAAAGAAAAACAAAATTGACAAACCTCTAGTTAGATAAAGAAAGAGAGAGAGACAACTCCAATAAATAAAATCAGAAATGAAAGAGGACACATTGCAACAGATGCCTCAGAAATGAAAAGAATCATAAGGGACTATTATAAAAAATAATATGTCAATATATTGAATAACATAAAAATTGATAAATTTTTAGAAATATTCAACTTGCCAAAGTTAAATCAGAAAGAAATGGAAAGTCTAGGGGGGGCGGAGCAAGATGGCCGAATAGGAGCAGCTCCAGTCTCCAACTCCCAGCGCGAGCGACACAGAAGACCGGTGATTTCTGCATTTTCAACTGAGCCTCTGCTGCTGATACCCAGGCAAACAGGGTCTGGAGTGGACCTCAAGCAATCTCCAACAGACCTACAGCTGAGGGTCCTGACTGTTAGAAGGAAAACTATCAAACAGGAAGGACACCTACACCAAAACCCCATCAGTACATCACCATCATCAAAGACCAGAGGCAGATAAAACCACAAAGATGGGGAAAAAGCAGGGCAGAAAAGCTGGAAATTCAAAAAATAAGAGCGGATCTCCCCTGGCAAAGGAGCGCAGCTCATCGCCAGCAACGGATCAAAGCTGGACGGAGAATGACTTTGACGAGATGAGAGAAGAAGGCTTCAGTCCATCAAATTTCTCAGAGCTAAAGGAGGAATTACGTACCCAGCGCAAAGAAACTAAAAATCTTGAAAAAAAAGTGGAAGAATTGATGGCTAGAGTAACTAATGCAGAGAAGGTCCTAAACGAAATGAAAGAGATGAAAACCATGACACGAGAAATACGTGACAAATGCACAAGCTTCAGTAACCGACTCGATCAACTGGAAGAAAGAGTATCAGTGATTGAGGATCAAATGAATGAAATGAAGCGAGAAGAGAAACCAAAAGAAAAAAGAAGAAAAAGAAATGAACAAAGCCTGCAAGAAGTATGGGATTATGTTAAAAGACCAAATCTACGTCTGATTGGGGTGCCTGAAAGTGAGGGGGAAAATGGAACCAAGTTGGAAAACACTCTTCAGGATATCATCCAGGAGAACTTCCCCAACCTAGTAGGGCAGGCCAACATTCAAATCCAGGAAATACAGAGAACGCCACAAAGATACTCCTCGAGAAGAGCAACTCCAAGACACATAATTGCCAGATTCACCAAAGTTGAAATGAAGGAATAAATCTTAAGGGCAGCCAGAGAGAAAGGTCGGGTTACCCACAAAGGGAAGCCCATCAGACTAACAGCAGATCTCTCGGCAGAAACTCTACAAGCCAGAAGAGAGTGGGGGCCAATATTCAACATTCTTAAAGAAAAGAATTTTAAACCCAGAATTTCATATCCAGCCAAACTAAGTTTCATAAGTGAAGGAGAAATAAAATCCTTTACAGATAAGCAAATGCTTAGAGATTTTGTCACCACTAGGCCTGCCTTACAAGAGATCCTGAAGGAAGCACTAAACATGGAAAGGAACAACCGGTACCAGCCATTGCAAAAACATGCCAAAATGTAAAGACCATTGAGGCTAGGAAGAAACTGCATCAACTAACGAGCAAAATAACCAGTTAATATCATAATGGCAGGATCAAGTTCACACATAACAATCTTAACCTTAAATGTAAATGGACTAAATGCTCCAATTAAAAGACACAGACTGGCAAACTGGATAAAGAGTCAAGACCCATCAGTCTGCTGTATTCAGGAGACCCATCTCACACGCAGAGACATACATAGGCTCAAAATAAAGGGATGGAGGAAGATTTACCAAGCAAATGGAGAATAAAAAAAAGCAGGGGTTGCAATACTAGTCTCTGATAAAACAGACTTTAAACCATCAAAGATCAAAAGAGACAAAGAAGGCCATTACATAATGGTAAAGGGATCAATTCAACAGGAAGAGCTAACTATCCTAAATATATATGCACCCAATACAGTAGCACCCAGATTCATAAAGCAAGTCCTTAGAGACTTACAAAGAGACTTAGACTCCCATACAATAATAATGGGAGACTTCAACACTCCACTGTCAACATTAGACAGATCAACGAGACAGAAAGTTAACAAGGATATCCAGGAATTGAACTCATCTCTGCAGCAAGCAGACCTAATAGACATCTATAGAACTCTCCACCCCAAATCAACAGAATATACATTCTTCTCAGCACCACATCATACTTACTCCAAAATTGACCACGTAATTGGAAGTAAAGCACTCCTCAGCAAATGTACAAGAACAGAAATTATAACAAACTGTCTCTCAGACCACAGTGCAATCAAACTAGAACTCAGGACTAAGAAACTCAATCAAAACCTCTCAACTACATGGAAACTGAACAACCTGCTCCTGAATGACTACTGGGTACATAAAGAAATGAAGGCAGAAATAAAGATGTTCTTTGAAACCAATGAGAACAAAGATACAACATACCAGAATCTCTGGGACACAATTAAAGCAGTGTGTAGAGGGAAATTTATAGCACTAAATGCCCACAAGAGAAAGCAGGAAAGATCTAAAATTGACACTCTAACATCGCAATTAAAAGCACTAGAGAAGCAAGAGCAAACACATTCGAAACCTAGCAGAAGGCAAGAAATAACTAAGATCAGAGCAGAACCGAAGGAGATAGAGACACAAAAAACCCTCCAAAAAATCAATGAATCCAGGAGTTGGTTTTTTGAAAAGATCAACAAAATTGACAGACCACTAGCCAGACTAATAAAGAAGGAAAGAGAGAAGAATCAAATCGACGCAATTAAAAATGATAAAGGGGATATCACCACTGACCCCACAGAAATACAAACTACCATCAGAGAATACTATAAACACCTCTATGCAAATAAACTGGAAAATCTAGAAGAAATGGATAATTTCCTGGACACTTACACTCTTCCAAGACTAAACCAGGAAGAAGTTGAATCCCTGAATAGACCAATAGCAGGCTCTGAAATTGAGGCAATAATTAATAGCCTACCAACCAAAAAAAGTCCAGGACCAGATGGATTCACAGCTGAATTCTACCAGAGGTACAAGGAGGAGTTGGTACCATCCCTTCTGAAACTATTCCAATCAATAGAAAAAGAGGGAATCCTCCCTAACTCATTTTACGAGGCCAACATCATCCTGATACCAAAGCCTGGCAGAGACACAACAAAAAAAGAGAATTTTAGACCAATATCCTTGATGAACATCGATGCAAAAATCCTCAATAAATTACTGGCAAACCGGATTCAGCAACACATCAAAAAGCTTACCCACCATGATCAAGTGGGCTTCATCCCTGGGATGCAAGGCTGGTTCAACATTCGCAAATCAATAAACATAATCCAGCATATAAACAGAACCAAAGACAATTACCACATGATTATCTCAATAGATGCAGAAAAGGCTTTTGACAAAATTCAACAGCCCTTCATGCTAAAAACGCTCAATAAATTCGGTATTGATGGAACGTACCTCAAAATAACAAGAGCTATTTATGACAAACCCACAGCCAATATCATACTGAATGGGCAAAAACTGGAAAAATTCCCTTTGAAAACTGGCACAAGACAGGGATGCCCTCTCTCACCACTCCTGTTCAACATATTGTTGGAAGTTCTGGCTAGGGCAATCAGGCAAGAGAAAGAAATCAAGGGTATTCAGTTAGGAAAAGAAGAAGTCAAATTGTCCCTGTTTGCAGATGACATGATTGTATATTTAGAAAACTCCATTGTCTCAGCCCAAAATCTCCTTAAGCTGATAAGCAACTTCAGCAAAGTCTCAGGATACAAAATTAATGTGCAAAAATCACAAGCATTCTTATACACCAGTAACAGACAAACAGAGAGCCAAATCAGGAATGAACTTCCATTGACAATTGCTTCAAAGAGAATCAAATACCTAGGAATCCAACTTACAAGGGATGTAAAGGACCTCTTCAAGGAGAACTACAAACCACTGCTCAGTGAAATAAAAGAGGATACAAACAAATGGAAGAACATACCATGCTCATGGATAGGAAGAATCAATATCGTGAAAATGGCCATACTGCCCAAGGTAATTTATAGATTCAATGCAATCCCCATCAAGCTACCAATGAGTTTCTTCACAGAATTGGAAAAAACTGCTTTAAAGTTCATATGGAACCAAAAAAGACCCGCATCTCCAAGACAATCCTAAGTCAAAAGAACAAAGCTGGAGGCATCACGCTACCTGACTTCAAACTCTACTACAAGGCTACAGTAACCAAAACAGCATGGTACTGGTACCAAAACAGAGATATAGACCAATGGAACAGAACAGATCCTCAGAAATAATACCACACATCTACAGCCATTTGATCTTTGACAAACCTGAGAGAAACAAGAAATGGGGAAAGGATTCCCTATTTAATAAATGGTGCTGGGAAAATTGGCTAGCCATAAGTAGAAAGCTGAAACTGGATCCTTTCCTTACTCCTTATACGAAAATTAATTCAAGATGGATTAGAGACTTAAATGTTAGACCTAATACCATAAAAATCCTGGAGGAAAACCTAGGTAGTACCATTCAGGACATAGGCATGGGCAAAGACTTCATGTCTAAAACACCAAAAGCAACGGCAGCAAAAGCCAAAATTGACAAATGGGATCTCATTAAACTAAAGAGCTTCTGCACAGCAAAAGAAACTACTATCAGAGTGAACAGGCAACCTACAGAATGGGAGAAAAGTTTTGCAATCTACTCATCTGACAAAGGGCTAATATCCAGAACCTACAAAGAACTCAAACAAATTTACAAGAAAAAAACAAACAACCCCATCAAAAAGTGGGCAAAGGATATGAACAGACATTTCTCAAAAGAAGACATTCATACAGCCAACAGACACATGAAAAAATGCTCATCATCACTGGCCATCAGAGAAATGCAAATCAAAACCACAATGAGATACCATCTCACACCAGTTAGAATGGCAATCATTCAAAAGTCAGGAAACAACAGGTGCTGGAGAGGATGTGGAGAAATAGGAACACTTTTACACTGTTGGTGGGATTGTAAACTAGTTCAACCATTATGGAAAACAGTATGGCGATTCCTCAAGGATCTAGAACTAGATGTACCATATGACCCAGCCATCCCATTACTGGGGATATACCCAAAGGATTATAAATTATGCTGCTATAAAGACACATGCACACGTATGTTTATTGCAGCACTATTCACAATAGCAAAGACTTGGAATCAACCCAAATGTCCATCAGTGACAGATTGGATTAAGAAAATGTGGCACATATACACCATGGAATACTATGCAGCCATAAAAAAGGATGAGTTTGAGTCCTTTGTAGGGACTTGGATGCAGCTGGAATCCGTCATTCTTAGCAAACTATCACAAGAACAGAAAACCAAACACCGCATGTTCTCACTCATAGGTGGGAACTGAACAATGAGATCACTCGGACTCAGGAAGGGGAACATCACACACCGGGGCCTATCATGGGGAGGGGGGAGGGGGGAGGGATTGCATTGGGAGTTATACCTGATGTAAATGACGAGTTGATGGGTGCAGCACAGCAACATGGCACAAGTATACATATGTAACAAACCTGCACGTTATGCACATGTACCCTACAACTTAAAGTATAATCATAATAAATAAATTTAAAAAAATAAAAAGAAAAAGAAAAAAAAGAAATGGAAAGTCTATATGGACCAATAACAAATAAGGAGATTGAATCAATAATCAAAAATTTCACATCAAAGAAAAGCTTAGGAGTTTATGACTTCCAGGTAAATTCTACAAAACATCCAAAAAGAGTTAATAAACTTTTCCCCAAAGTAGGAGAAAACAGTTCCAAACTCTTTTTATGAGGTCAGTGTAACCCTGACACTAAATCAGGCAAAGATGTTAAAGAAAAGGAAACCATAAGCCATTATTCCTGATGAGCATAGATGCAAAATTATTAATTTAGTACTAACAAACAGAATTCAACAGAACACTAAAAGGATCATATACCATAACCAAGTAACCAAGATTTATCCCAAGGTTGCAAGGATGGTTTGACATACACAAATCAATCAATATAATACAATATGTTTTCTGTTTTTTTATTTTATTTATTTATTTATTTATTTTGAGATGGAGTCTTGCTCTGTTGCCTGGACTAGAGTCCAATGGTGAGATCTCAACTTACTGCAACCCTGCCTCCTGGGTTCGAGCTATTCTCCCACCTCAGCCTCCCATGTAGCTGGGATTACAGACACCCGCCATCATGCCTGGCTAATTTTTGTAGAGATGAGGTTTCACCATGTTGGCCAGACTGGTCTTGAACTCCTGACCTCAGGTGATGTGTCCACCTTGGCCTCCCAAAGTGCTGAGATTACAGGTGTGAGCCACTGTGCCCAGCCAATACAATGTTAACAGAAGAAAAAATGCATGATTATCTCAATAGAGACAGGAAAGAATTGGCAAAGTTTAACACTCATTCATAATTAAAAGTCTCAATAAAATAGGTATAGAAAGATCTTACCTCAACACAACAATCGTTATATATTAAAAGCCCACAACTAGCATAATTAATAGGGAAATAATAAGAATTTTCCCTCTAAAATCTGTTACAAGGCATTTTATTTCATCAGAAAGATGAAAGATAAGTATTGGCAAGGGTGTGGAGAAAAGGGAACCCTTCTCCACTTTTGCTGGGAGTGTAAATTGTCACAACCAATAGAACATTGGAATAACATTTCTTCAAAAAATTAAAAATAGAACTATCTTTTGATTCTGCAACTTCACTTCTAGATATATGTCCAACGGAAATGAAATGAGGATCTCAAAATGATCTCTGCACTCTCCTTCTTTCAGAATTATTCACAACAGCCAAGAAATGTCTCTCAACAGATAAGTGGATAAAAACAGTTTTACACACACACACACACACACACACACACACACGCACACACTGGAATGCTATTCAACCCTTAAAAAGCAGAAAGTAGGCATGTAGAAGTATGGAGTTCTTGTCAAGCAGTAAAAAGTTTCAGTTATGCAAAATTATTAAGTCCTGGAGAGCTAATGTAAAATAATATATTGATAGTTAACAATACTGTATTATATACTTGAAATTTCCTTTCATGGTAAATCTCTAGTGTGCTTACCAAAAAAAATTCTAAAAGCAATAATATGAAGAGATGGATATGTTAATTAGCTTGATTGTGGTGATGGTTTCAAAATATGTATGTGTAGCACATCATCAAATTATAAAATTTAAATATATACAATTTCTAATTGTCAAATATATCTCAATGAAATTTTTTAAAACAACATAACTCCTTTTCAGGCATTTTATTGGTGATTTTTCTTAAATTTTAGTATAATTATATGTATTCATTTCTACATATATTTCATAATCTTACGGTAAGTATATTTAAACTCATGTTAAATATATTCCACTACTTTGGATCAATAGCAGTAGCATCTTCTCAAACACTTTATTTTTAATATGTAAGTCATTACTGTGGAGCATAAAATTTCTCCAACCAAGGTGTCAACACTAAAAGAAGAGTTTCAGATTTCTACATGACATGGTTTGGAACAAAATAAACTAATCACCTCCTACAATTTAATAACTTGTGATAACTCATGAAATGATGCTTTCTATTTGATGGAATATATATATATATATATATATATATTCTTCCCAATTTAACTTTTACCATATCCAATATCTACACTATAACGAATGATGTCTTTATTTCTTAGATGCTCCTGTTTTCTCTGTGTATTAGTTGTCTCTCTCATTAAAGATAGTTTCTCAAAATCTGGTATGCCTCAAAATCACAGTTGTAATAATTGGCTCCACTCAGCACATATAGTATTTCCTTAAATTCAAATATACTTCATAAACATTTCTTCTCCCTCACGCCCACCTTCAACTTAATAAGAGATGAAACAAAATAGTTTAGTTTCTCTAACTTTTGTTTGGCAAAGCGTTAGAGTCAGGATATAGCCCATATTCCACAGTGTGATTCTACCTCTTTAGACATAGGAATCCCTCTGGTTAGACTATGCATCTTCCCTTAACTGTCATGCCCAATTCGACATAGTAATTAGAAGAATCAAAGTCTGGTCATGCCATGTTGGGAACTAGAGAAACATGAGTGAAAAAAGCCTCAGGTTAACTTTTGTATTCAAAATGGAAGATTGTTGAGAGCAGCTCATATTGAGAACTCGTGGTTCACTGAAAAGTTGCACTAGTTGTGTGAGGCACGTGTCAGAAAAGTAACCAAGTGCTTTGGATTGAATTGTGTCCCTCCGTAATTCATATATTGAAGTCTTAACACTCCAGGTGTATATAATGGAGATAGGACTTTTAAGAAGGTTATTAAGCTTAAATAAAGTCATAAGAGTGGAGCCTTGATCCTATAAAACAAGAAAGGCACAGGAGATCCCTCTCTTTTTGCTGTGTAAGGACACAGCAGGAAGATGATAGTCTGCAGGCCAGTAAGAAGGACTTCATCAGAGACTGAATCAGCCAGCAAATGATCATGAGCTTCCAAGCCTCCAGAACCGTGAAAAAATACATTTTTGTTGTTTAAGCCACCCCATTTATGCTATTGTTTTCTTACGGCAGCCCAAGCTGATTAATGCACCGTAAGTAGAAACCGGAGATCAGTAGTCATGGAAATCAGGTGAAATAACCAAGACCGCAACATGGGTAACAGATGCAATTTGCTTTAACTCTGCCAGAAGGCATTTCTGTGAACCAGAGCTGCTTTGAAAGAGATGAGGACTTGCGTTCTTTTGTTGCTGTGCAACATCTTAGTGTTGCCTTACTCTTGACACTGATAGATTGAAATTTTTCTGTACTTTGGATCAGGAACATCTTTCAGATTATTTACTTTACCCTAATATTAGGTTGAATTAGTTATTTAAAAATAAAATGTATTAAAACTAAAAAATCAAATCACAGCCTGGGGAGATGGGGGAAAGTTTTGTTACTATTAAATGCAAGCGAAATAAATACATTTGTGTCAGGCACTAAGCTGGATGCTGATAATACAGGAGTGAATAAGTAGAGTCCCTATTATTGAGTGTTAATATTTCAAAGTTTAGAATACATCTGGAAATATAACTAAGAAACAAATGCCAGAAAGAAATGGTCCCAAGAATTAGTCAAACCAGAAAAGATGCTTACCTAGGGAAACCTTGGATACCAGAAGAGTTCTCTAAACTGTCATAAATAATAGCATGCAAAATGGAACTAAGCTTCACAAATAAGGAGAGAAGTGAAAACAATGATTAAACAGTGAGCAGTGTGTTTGGTGTTAGCTGATGAAGCCAGAATCAGAGAGATCAGGCAGCATTCTGAGTTAAAGTGAAAAACAAGCTGCTTTCAATGTGGTAATTCCCAAAATCCCTGGGGCCAGAATGGTGGATTAAAAGAATAGTTCAGCTCTGAAGTCTATTTCAGATATCATTGAGTGTGTTTTACAGTGACTCATGTATTTATTCAACACAAAATGTTTGGACATTTTTGTTGTGTGCAAAACCACGTAAGGCATAAAATGGAGAGCCTACCCCTTAGGATGCATTTACTCAAATTGAAACTCTTTAATACCCCACAATGGGAGTAAACTTTTTTTTTTATTAATGATTCAGAGCCAGAAGGGATAAACCGTGAATACCTAGTGAGTCACCCTAAAGATAGTTTCTGAAGAGGTCTCATGGATTTCAGGGTGTAGGACCATGGAGGGAATAAAACCACCAAGTTGTTGTAGGTGAGGAAGGAAACGAGGCTTTTTGATGAACGAGAAAAAGAAACTTGACTCTCCTTTAGTATGAAAGGGACGTGGTTTCAGATTGTGCATCACAGGTTCATGGAATGGAGAACTTCTAAGGAGATGGCAGTACTTTTAAAGAGATACATCGGATGTTCCTTTGGTGAATAATTAGCAAGGTTTATGACCTTTTAAGATATAAAAGGTCACTTGTAGCTGTACATGGCAAGTGGAAGCACGTAAACTAGCACAGCCCACTGGCTAAGGTGAAAAGTCAGGAAATAAAACCCACTTCAGTGACTTATTCTACTTCCTCCAGGTTTATCTGTGTTGTAACAAGTTGCAAGGTTTTCTTCTTTTTTTAAGTCTGAGTAATATTTCATTGTATGTAGCTACCACATTATCTTCATCTATTCATTCATCAGTGGACATTTAGGTTGTTTCAATATCGTGGCCTTGTGAATAACGCTGCAATTAACACAGAAATGCAGACATTTCTTTGAGATTCTGATTTCATTTTTTTTGATATCTACACAGACATAGGGTTGCTAGATTATGTAATGCTTCTATGTTTAATGTTTTGAGGAATCTCCATACTGCTTTTCATCATGGCTACATTTTACAATCCCATTAACAGTGTACAAGTGTTTCATTTCTCCACATCCTTGTCAGAACTTCTTCTTTTTTTGCTTATAACAACTATCCTAACAGGTATGAAGTGACATCTCACTGTGGTTTAGATTTTTGGTTATCTGATTATTAGTAACATTGAACATCTTTTCATATACCTGTTGGCCATTTATAAATATTTTTTGAAGTAATGGCTATTCAAGTTTTTTATATATTTTTAAATTGGGTTATTTGTCACGAAAGGACAAATACTGCATGATAGACTTATATGAGATATCTAAAATAGTCAAATTCATAGAAACATAGTCAAATGATGGCTGCTAGAGACTGAAGGGAGAAGGACATGGGAAATAGCTATTCAATTGGTATGAAGTTTCAGATATACAAGATGGTTAAGTTCTAGAGATTTATATAACTTTGTTCCTATAGTTAACAATACAATATTGCACACTCAAAAATTTGAGTGCATTTCATGTTGTGTTCTTAATATAATAAAAGCCAAAACAAAACAAAAAAAACACTTCAGATGGAGCATCATTGTCAGATTTTTTAATAGCAGTATTACACGACTACAAGGAAAAATGTGGCTGCAGTGACCACATCTGGTAAACCCTATTGCCTCCAAACAGGTCCCTTGTATAGACCTAAAGACAGGTCAAAGTAGCTGACATTAGATTTCTCTTTGATTTTTGAAGATGAGTGCTCAAGTTGGATTTAATCTGGTTTCAAAGCAGACCTTCTCAACTGAGTTTTCATGAGAGAATTCCTTTCTGTACTAGGCATACATTTAATAAATTGTTTGATCTCTTAAGCATCTGGAAGATCCTAGATATGCATATTCCATGGGATAAATGAAAATAATAGTGGCCCCTAATTTTCTATGAACCGTGGCTGAAAAGCTGTTCTAGAGTTACAAATAAATATAATGTGCTACACAACAAAATTCATATATGTAGCATATAATTAAATATGCAGAGATAGTGAATATTAGGGACTACATCAGTAACACAAATTCTTCCTTTTGACTACATCATCATGCAGCAAAATGGGTAAAAGACATATAAAACTTTTAAAGTGAGTGAAAAAAAATTGACCATTATTCTTTGGGTAGCTAGGAACATTTAAGTTTTTGAGAGGAGTATCAGGAAGCTCATCAAGAGCAACAAGATCCTAATTTTCTACAGCTGCTTCTGTTTTCTCATTTTTGGCAGACTTTTCCATGTCCCCTCACAAACTCTGCTATATAGCCACAGCAGGCTCAGTGACAAGAATCATTTAACTTTGGAAAAGCCTCATGCTTGCTTTAATAATATATTGTAGAGGTTAACACAACTAGACAATCTAAGTTACCGTGCTGTAAAGTTCTTCAAATCCAAAATCACTTATATATGCTCCTTGAGGTACCAATAAAACTATTTTCCTGTGTGTGATCTAATTTTTTTCTCAGTCCCTTTTTTTTCTTTCTTTCTTTCTTTTTTTCTTTTTCTTTTTTTTTTTTTTTTTAGATGGAGTCTCACACTGTTGTCCAGGCTGGAGTGCAATGGCATGATCTCGGCTCACTGCAACCTCCATATCTGGGTTCACGCGATTCTCCTGCCTAAGCCTCCTAAGTAGCTGGGATTACAGGCACACAGCACCATACCTGGCTAATTTATTATTATTATTATTATTATTACTTTTAGTAGAGACGGGGTTTCACTATGTTGGCCAGACTGGTCTCAAACTCCTGACTTCATGATCTGCCCCCTCTGCCTCCCAAAGTGCTCCAAAGATTACAGCCATGAGGCACCATGCCCAGCCTGCTCAGTTACTTTAGGCAGGTGACAAGCTTGTTAGGGAATCCTGTGGACTTAGACTGATGTCACCTGTGTTGAGCCCTTGCTCATAGTTTATCGATAGGAAAATGGCATGGACTTTAACCAGTACTCAAAATTAGGTAACAATTCTTCCCTATTTCACCCAGAAGAGGGAAGTAATGGGAGCAGAGCTCCACTTTCAGGGAGACTACTGTGATGAAGACCAAAGGAAGGAAAATTACATATAGGGACAGTTAGGCAACATTTATGCTCTAATCAGGGACATAGGAGCTGGAATTATAAACATATAAGAGAAGTTAATGCTTTTCAATGAGGAAATTATAATCAAGTTAAAGACTCAAAATGCATGCACAAACCAATTACTGTAACAGCTCACATATTTGATACTCTTTCAACAGCAAAAGTTAAAAGTGTTCTTGATATATATATACACACACACATACATATATATACACACACATATATATACTTGGAAATCAGGAAAGAAAACAACTTCACTGTTGTAGCTGGCAAGGCAAAATTAATGAATGTATAGGATGTGAATTATTTTTCTGTATGAGAAAACATATAACTTGTTTTTATTTCTCTCTTTTTCTTTTTTTAAATTTTCATTCTTGAAAATGTTTTTCATTGATAAGAGTCAATGTTATTGCTAATTCTGGTTAAATTTGACACAAATAGAAAAATTTATATGAAGAAGAAAATGGACTAGCTTTTCTATTTCTTTTCTTCTTTGAATCCATCTTTATTAGGTTAGACATGGTGCTTGAAATTTACAAGTTTCCCATATGCTGCAAGAACCCTGAAGGTCAGAGCACCAATACATTTTGGTTGGCATTAAATGTCACACTATCCCAGAACAGTGGGACTTTGCATTTGTATATTAACTCATTATCTGCAGGCAGTACTGATGGGGAATTTGCTCACAAACCATATCATAGTGTAATTTAAAAATAAAGAATTTGAAACCAAATTAAGCATATAGAAAAAACATTCTAATTTGATCTATTTTAAATGAACAAATTAAAATTCCTCTATCTTAAATAAAATGGAATCTGAAGTTAAATAAGAAATCTGTTGTAGAACTAACACTTTATGGTAAACAACTTTGTACACAGCTAAGTAAATATACGCATGTGTCCCCAGAGGGAAACAATTGAACAAGGCATTTAATTCAAAGCAAAGACAACTTTACACAAATGATTTACTTTAAATAGCCATCCAGTATTTTATTTCGGCTGGTGAAGTTCTGAGAATTCCATTGTTCTGTTATTTTAATCTTGGATCCTAAAGTGCTGTGTAAATGTAAGTAACAAGTTAATACTTGTTTGGTTGAAAGCCAAGAACCAGATTTAAAAGGGTTGGAGAGATTCAGCTTGAATCTTGCTGTTGTCAGAATAAATACTGTATTCTTTCCTCTGATGCTCTAAACATAAATAGATATAGAGTGCTGGCGGGATCTTTGGAAAATTGTACAAGCATGATTATCCTCTTTAGAGGCCTTGGCGGGGTAGAGCGGGGTGACTGTCATTATGGGTCTCTTGAGCCCCAGAGATGGCTGGCCTTTGGGAAATCATAGCATTGTCTCTCTAATAACATTCACCTTACCACCCACAAATTCTGTCCCAACTCTAAGAAACAGAAAAAAACCTGAGCTTCCAAGTTAATTTCCATTCAGATGATTTTTCATTTCAAATCCTATAACACTAATATCTTTTCAGTAAAATTCAACTCTGAGTAAAAGTTGCATTAATGTTACAATTTAAATACATACTATTTTAAAACAAAGATAACTTCAGACAAAAATTGTTTACATTAAATACCCATCCAGTATTTCCATTACACTGGTGAAGTTTTGAGAATTCCATTGTTCTGTAATTTTACTCTGTGATCCTAGGGTGCTGTGCAAATATAGGTAACAAGTAAATACTTGTTTATTTGAAAGCCAAGAAACAGACTAAAAGAGTACAAACTGATTATTAGCTTACTAGAAAAGTAAAGTATTTGAGTCAGTCAGTATTTTGTATGAAAATCTGGCAGTCCTCAGGTAATATCATCAACAGTTCACCATGGTTATAGTTTCAATCATTTTTTAAACACATTGATTAAGAACACACTTACAGTTTGCAATTTTAATTATTTTTCTCACTATTTGTCCCTGTGGATATTTATAGTCAAAATTGCATGAGTTCCTTATAAATGACTTGTATTGATCCAGAGACAAAATCTGTACATAAATATCACTGAATCAAAATAAGCAGAAATGGTATACCAGCATTTTGCTTTTTAAACACTTTCAAAAATATACATTTTTTGGACTTAAAACTACAGATTTAGGCCAGGCGTGGTGGCTCACCTGTGTAACCCCAGCACTTTGGGAGGTGGAGGCGGGCAGATCACGAGGTCAGGAGATCGACACCATCCTGGCTAACACGGTGAAACCCCATCTCTACTAAAAATACAAAAAATTAGCAGGGTGCGGGGACGGGCACTTGTAGTCCCGGCTACTCGGGAGGCTGAGGCCGGAGAATGGCGTGAACGCGGGAGGCGGAGCTTGCAGTGAGCTGAGATCATGTCACTGCACTCCTGCCGGGGCGACAGAGCCAGTCTCTGTCTCAAAAATAAAAAATAAATAAATAAATAACCCCGTCTCTACTAAAAATACAAAAAATTAGCCGGGGGCGGTGGCGGGCGCCTGTAGTCCCAGCTACTCAGGAGGCTGAGGCAGGAGAATGGCGGGAACTCGGGAGGCGGAGCTTGCAGTGAGCCCAGATCGCGCCACTGCACTCCAGCCAGGGGACAGAGCAAGACTCCATCTCAAAAAAAATAAAATAAAATAAAATAAAATAAAATAAATAAATAAACAAACAAACAAACAAACAAAAAAACCCCTACAGATTTACCAGAATTAATTGGTAGTTCAACTACAGAAAACAGGTAGTCTTCTAAATGTGAATAATGCATCCATAGAAAAACAACAAATTAGTATAATTACATACTTCTCTAATTGAGGAAAGCAATAGTAATTTAATTTATTCTCCTTCAACACAATATAAAAGCAAATAAAATTTTAATTTTGGACCACAAAATGAGTTATTTAATTGGCATAAAACTAGCAAGACTCTAACAAATCAAAGTGTTTCATTATCTGTAATTATAGTTTGCAAAAACTTTGTCTTGGCAACTTGGTAAAGTTACTTGGCTTTAAACTTTCATTTGCAAGGTGCTTTATTGAGGTAATTTATATGGGTACCTATAACCTCAACTTATATGATGTCTAATTTTTCTTGCAAGATTTATATCAAGTAATGATGTAGTAGAACTATTCTCTGAAAGACAATAAAGTCCTATATTCTTTGAAGCTTCATACCCCACCCACATCTCCATGTGGATGTCAACCATGTGTACTTTGCATCTATTAGTTCATTGCAGAATGATTGTAAAAATGTATGCCTTTACCCTGCGCTGAAAGATGTTGTAACAAAGTATACATATTTTATAGTATGTATACATACAGTAATTAAGCTATTACTGACAGTATAATATATAATATCTTCGTTTGGAAAAACTGTAGGAATTAATTTTCTAAATAGACACCACCAGGGAAAGTTTGATTCATCTTGAACAAATGGTTTATGTTAATCATATATGCACTAAGAATTCTCTCTCAACTGATTGTGTTTACCTCTGTATTTTAGCTTTAGTCATCTCAAGAAAGAATACAGGGGTTTATGGTATAGATTTTCTGCATTAACCTTACCTTAGGTCTTATCATATAGTGATGTCGTGTTAATTTTTCCTAATCGCATCAAATTACCATATTAGCATTTTGTAATTAATGAAACTCTCTAAATTGTTCCAAATTTCATGATATATTTACAATATACGTTCTTTTTTTTCTTTTTTCGGGGGGGACAGAGTCTCGCTGTGTCGCCCAAACTAGAGTGCAGTGGCTCGATCTCAGCTCACTGCAACTTCCACCTCCTGGGTCCATGCAATTCTACTACTTCAGCCTCCTGAGTAGCTGGGATTACAAGCGTGCACCACCTCGCCCAGATAATTTTTGTGTTTTTAGTAGAGACGGGGTTTCACCATGGTGGCCAGGCTAATATCAAACTCCTGACTTCAAGTGATCTGCCCACATCGGCCTCCCAAAGTGCTGGGATTATAGGCATGAGCCATCACGCCCAGCCTACAATATATATTTTTCAAAATTTCTACCTGTTTTATTGAGATAAAATTGACATGTAATTAACAGCTCATAGCTAAAATATACAGTTTGATAGGTTTTATTTTTTGTATTTTAATTATTGTATTTATTTATTTATTTTTTAGACAGAGTATCGCTCTGTGACCTAGGCTGGAGTGCAGTGGTGCAATCTGTGCTCACGGCAAACTCTACCTCCTGGGTTCAAGAGATTCTCCAGCCTCAGCCTCCCAAGTAGCTGGGACTACAAACGCATGCCACCATATCCAGCTAATTTTTGTATTATTAGTAGAGACAGGGTTCCGCCCTGTTGGCCATGCTGGCCTCGAACTTCTGACTTCAGGTGATCCACCTGCCTCGGCCTCCCAAAGTGCTGGGATTATAGGCATGAACGACCGCACCTGGCTCACAGTTTGATAGGTTTTGACTTAAGCACAGACCTGTGAAACTATGACCACAATAGAAAGAGCAAGCATAGCCATCATTTTGAAAAGTTTCATGTGCATTTATAATCCTGCCTTCCACCCTGGCCTAATCCTTCATCATCCCCAATCAGTTCTCTGCATTCTGCCTTTTCCTAGAGTTTTATGTAACTGTAATCACACACTATATATTCTATTTTATAATGCATATTACATCCTTCACTAAACATTATTACACTGGGATTCATCCTTGTTGCTACACATATTAATAATTGCTTTATTTTATTGCTGTTGTTATCAACTGTATGAGCATAGAACATTTTTAAATTCATTTATCTGTTGGTGGTTATTTGGATTTTTTTTTACTATTTGGGACTCTCACAAATAAAGCCTATATAAATATCAATACACAGGTTTCCGTATAAACAAGACTTTTCATTTCTCTTGGTTGATTACTTTGAAGTGAAATGGCTGGGATATATGGCAGGTCTAGGTTGGAGTATTTAAGAAAGTCTCAAACTACTTCCACAGTGACTCTATCATTTGACATTCTCAACACCATGGATGAGAATTTCAGTTCTTCACACCCTTGTCAACAGTTGTTATGACCATGTTTCTTAGCTTTTGCCATATATAAAGTGGGTAGTAATAGATAGATATGACTTAATTTGCGTTTTCTTTATGACTAATGATGTTCAGCCTCTTTTCATGTATTTATTTGTCATCTGTATCTTTTCTTTTGTGAAATATCTTTTCAAATATTTTTTCTACTTAAAAAAGTTTATATGTATATACACAAATGCACACACATATATACACATATATGCACATGGACATGTATACATATATATCTGTATGCACATATATTTATACAAAGTGTGTGTATGTATGTGTATGTGTTTGTGTGCATATATATTATACACTACTGAACTCATCTAATTTTTATTATGAGTGTGATACCAAAATATCCCAATACCATTTGTAAAATCATTCTTCTCCATTTTCTCATGCTTTCTTTGTCACATAATCCAAATCTTTATATAAAGGCTTATTTAACTCTTATATAATTTCAACTTTAATTTTAGATTCAGGGGTACATGTGCAGGTTTGTCACATCTTAGAAGACAACTTAGGAAATCCGCTTCTCCCCATTGGTCTTGGCAAAGAATTTTTGACTACGTTCCCAAAAGCAATTGCAGCAAAAACAAAAATTGACATGTGTGACATAATTAAACGAAAGAACTTCTGTACAGAAAAAAAAAAAAATCAACAGAGTAAACAGACAACTTATACAATGGGAGAAAATATTTGCAAAATCTGTATATGACAAATGTCTAATATTCAGAACCTATAAGGAACTTAAATCAACAAGCAAAAAAAAACCAAAAAAAACAAATAACCGTATTTAAAAATTGACAAAAGACATGAGCAGACCCTTCTCAAAAGAAGACATACATGTGGCAAACAAGCATAAGAAAAATGCTTGTCATCACTAATCATCAGAGAAATGTAAATCAAAACCAGTATGAAATACCTACCATCTCACACCAGTCAGAATGGCTCCTTTTTACAAGTCAAAGAAACAAGGTTGAGAAAAAGGAAACACTTTTACATGGCTAATGAGAATATAAATTAGTTCAGCTACTGTGGAAAGCAGTCTGGAGTTTTCTCAAATAAGTTAAAACAGAGCTACCATTTGACCCAGCAATCCTATTACTAGGTATCCACCCAAAGAAAATAAATCATTCAACCAAAAAGACACAGGCACTCATATGTTCAATGCAATGCTATTCACAATAGCAAAGATATGGAATCAACCTAGGTGTCCATCAGTGGTGGGTTGGATAAAGAAAATGTGATTCATGTACATCATGGAATAATACACAGCCATAAAAAAAAAAAACCGTGTCCTTTGCAGCAACATGGATGTAGCTGGGGGTCATGATCCTAAGCAAATCACCACACGAACAGAAAACCAAATACCACATGTCACTTATTGGTGGGAGCTAAACACTGAGTACAGATGGACGTAAAGATGATAACAATAGACACTGCAAACTACTAGAGTGGAGAGGGATAAAGAAGGTCGTAGGTTAAAAAACTGCTTATTGGGTATCATGCTTACAACCTGGGTGATGGAATCCATACCTGAAACCTCAGCATCATACAATAGAACCATGTAACGAATATTTTGCCTATTTTTAATGGGATTGTTTAGTATCTTTTCACGGAGTTTTGAAATCTTTTTACAACAATATGTTGTGACAACTTGTCCTTTAAAACATTTATGCATTGCAAATAGTTTCTTCGAATATATAGGTTGTCTGTATATTCTCTTAACAATGTCTTTTGAAGAGCAGAAGTTTTTGACTGTTGAGAAAATCTGAATTATTAATTTTTTCCCTGTATGGATATTTTTGGTATAATATGTAAGAAATATTTGCCTAACACAATATCACATAGATTTTCTCTTACTATTATTTCTGAAAATATTATAGTATTGATTTTAAATTTTGGCTTATGATTTATTTTGAGAAAATATTTGTATAAAGTGCAAGATATGAATTAAAATTTACATTTTGCATATGAATATCCAATTATCTCACCACTATATTTTGGAAAGACTGTCATTTTTCCATGTAATTTCCTATTCTTCTTTGTTGAAATCAATGTCCATATATGCCATAGACTGAAGGTTTATTTCCTACCAAAATTTATATGTTGAAACTTAATTCCCAATGCGATGGTATTAAAAGGTGGTGCCTTTGGGAGATTGACTAGGTCATGAGGACAGAGCCCTCAAAAATGGGGTTAATGAACTTACAAAGACACCCTAGAGTGAGTGGTCCGTTGTCTACTTCTGCCATGTGAGGATGCTGCAAGAAGACAGCTGTCTAGGAACCAGGAAGCTGGCCCTCCAGACAACAGTCTTTTTTTTTTTTTTTTTTTTTTTTTTTTGAGACAGGGTCTCGCTCTGTCATCCAGGCTGTAGTGCAGTGACATGATCTCAGCTCACTACAACCTCTGCTTCCCAGGTTCAAGCGATTCTCCTGCCTCATCCTCCTGAGTACCTGGGACTACAGATGCCCGCCACCATACCTGGCCAATTTTTGCATTTTTAGCAGAGACAGGGGTTCACCATGTTAGCCAGGATGGTCTCGATCTGCTGACCTCTTGATCCACCTGCATCAGCCTCCCAAAGTGCTGGGATTACAGGCCTGAGCCACCGCACTCAGCCACAACAGAGTCTTAATTATGGTTTTGCCAGTCTCTAAAACTGTTTTTTTACTCCAAAAATAAATTTCTGTTGCTTATAAGCTGCTCAGTTCATGGTAGTTTGTCACAGCAACTCAAATTGATGAAGATAATATATATTTGAGTCTATTCTAGATCCCACTCTGTTCCATTGATGTATTTATCTATCTTGATGCCAATACCACACAGTTTTGATTACTGTAGCTTTATAATTCTCAAAATAAACTAGTGTTGGTTCTCCCATTTTGTTATCTTTTTAAAGCAAATATCAGAAGCCTCTGGCTTCATTCGCACCTGTTTTGTTTGTTTTTAAATATATAAAACCACTATTTTTTTGGATTGATATGACTCTTAATCACTTAACTTTGATCCCATTTCTAGGTTTCTGCTCATTTCTTTGAACAAATGACGAGTCTGTTTTCCTTAATCACTAACATTATTAAATATGCATATTCCTGTTTAATCCATTTTATGTCAATTTTTTGGTAATAACGCCTAGTGAATTTCTGGTCTTTGTTTTTTTGCTTTGTTCTGTTTAGTTACATTTTTACAGGGCCTAATTCTGGTCTTAAAAGGAAATTCAAAAAATCTAACCCAACATAAAGCCAAGAGAAGTACTCTTTAAATACTTACAATGTTAATTGAACCTATTTTTAAATTAATTATCTCTGGAATAATCTTCCTTTACTCATATGAACTATTATCAACCAGAAAGTAAAGGCAAATTTACATCAATACTTACTGCTTTGTGGCTTGCCAGCATTTATCAGACTGATTCAGCAAACTACACAGGTGTTCTCTTCCTCAGTACTGTTTAGCTTTTGTTCTGAAAATAGGTGATTGACCAACATTTCTAGATAGAAAATATTGATTTTTTTTTCTGTCACCCTGGTGAGCTAGTGGCGGGACTCAACAAAAATAAATCCTAAAGAATAAGAAGTGTGAGAGAATGCTAGATGAAAGACCCAGGGAAATATTAAAGTAAATAAGAAACCATCTATTTGGACAAAGGAAATCTAACTGTATATAAAACATCATGATTTATGCTGAATAGAGGTATTGAAACCCAAGTCATACAAGAATTTAAGGCCAGGAATGAATGGAAGAGTGGAAGGAATGAGTGGAAGTCACAGTGATTGAAGGTTAATCTGTGGGAAGTTATAGGCCTATAATCAAAGTTTTATGATGGACATCAATATAATTACTTTGAAGATAAGTGCTTCTCTGATCTAAACTCATGGATATATGTAAGAAATGTGTAAGATAGATTGACATTATTTATTTAAGTAATTTAAGATTACTAGTCTTAATTCTCCTAACAGTACTAATAGTTTAGGTTTTATATTTTGTATTTTGGTATTAGGGCTTTTTTGCTCTGTATTTTGATTGATGAAAATCATACTGTGAAACTTCTGCTTCTCGTCAAGTATATATATACATACACACACACACATGCATGCACACACATACACATTAGTATATTATATATTACATATACATGTACATTATATATATACAAATATATGTATACACACACAATGGTTTTTAGGACACTAGATATTGGATATTAAAAGACTATAGAGATTGGAAACAAACAAGGTGAGTCCAATAATTGCCTCAGTTTACTTCTCAAGATATTTTATAGACTCTGTGCAGGAAGAGATAATCCAGTCAGGCTTGGTAGTCTCCCTGAGTTGAGAAGATATAGCTGGGGGCCCAGGAAATCCAAAATGGCTACAGTTCATGGAAAATGAGTACCAATAATCAGAGAGATGCCAGAGAACCTCAGAGATCTGCAAGGTGCTCCCTCTAATATTCAGCTGAATATCAGTGCATGAGTTTAGGAAACTCATTAAGAGCAGTGAAATGGGGGGACAGGGAGGCAATCTAAAAGGCCTAGTGAGAACAGCCTCGTGTTGACAAAATCTTTCAGCATTTGCTTGTTTATAAAGGATTTTCTTTCTCCTTCACTTATGAAGTTTATTTTGGCTGGATATGAAATTCTGGGTTGAAAATTCTTTTCTTTAAGAATGTTGAATATTGGCCCCCACTCTCTTCGGGCTTGTAGGGTTTCTGCCGAGAGATCTGCTGTTAGTCTGATGGACTTCTCTTTGTAGGTAAGCCAGCCTTTCTCTCTGGCTGCCATTAACATTTTTTCTTTCAATATAACCTTGGTGAATCTGAAAATTATGTGTCTTCGGGTTGCTCTTCTCGAGGAGTATCTTTGTGGTGGTCTCTGTACTTCCTGAATTTGAATGTTGACCTGCCTTGTTAGGTTAGGAAAGTTCTCCTGGATAATATCCTGAAGAATATTTTCCAACTTATTTCCATTCTCCCTGTCACTTTCAGGTACACCAATCAAATGTAAATTTGGTCTTTTCACATAGTCCCATATTTCTTGGAGGCTTTGTTCATTTCTTTTTATACTTTTTTCTCTAAATTTTTCTTCTCACTTTTTTTTCATTAATTTGATCTTCAATCACTGATACCCTTTCTTCCACTTGATCAAATCAGCTACTGAAGCTTGTGCATGTGTCACGTAGTTCTTGTGCCATGGTTTTCAGCTCCTTCAGGTCATTTAAGGTCTTCTCTACACTGTTTATTCTAGTTAGCCATTTGTCTAATCTTTTTTCAAGGTCTTTAGCTTCCTTTTGATGGGTTCAAACATCCTCCTTTAGCTCGGAAAAGTTTGTTATTACTGACCTTCTGAAGCCTACTTCTGTAAGCCCGTCAAAATCATCCTCCATCCAGCTTTGTTCCATTTCTGACAAGAAGCTGCAATCCTTTAGATGAGAAGAGTCACTCTGGCTTTTAGAATTTTTGGCTTTTCTGCTCTGGTTTCTCCCCATCTGTGTGGTTTTATCTACCTTTGGTCTTTGATGTTGGTGACCTACAGATGGGGTTTTAGTGTGGATGTCCTTTTTGTTGATGTTGATGCTATTCCTTTCTGTTTGTTAGTTTGCTTTCTAACAGTCAGGTCCCTCAGCTGCAGGTTTGTTAGAGTTGGCTGGAGGTCTGCTACAGACCCTGCTTGCCTGGGTATCACCAGCAGAGGCTGCAGAACAACAAATATTGCAGAACAGCAAATATTGCTGCCTGATCCTTCCTCTGGAAGCTTAGTCCCAGAGGGGCACCACCTGTGTGAGGTGTCAGTCTGCCCCTACTGGGGGGTGTCTCCCAGTTAGGCTACTCAGAGGTCAGGGACCCACTTGAGGAAGCAGTCTGTTCGTTCTCAGAGCTCAAACACTGTGCTGGAAGAACCACTGCTCTCTTCAGAGCTGTCAGACAGGGATGTTTAAGTCTGCAGAAGTTTCTGCTGCCTTTTGTTCCGTTATGCCCTGTCCCCAGAGGTGGAATCTACAGAGGCAATAGGCCTTGCTGAGCTGTGGTGGGCTCCGCCCAGTTCTAGTTTCCCTGGCTGCTTTGTTTACCTACTCAAGTCTCAGCAATGGCAGACGCCCCTCCCCCAGCCAGGCTGCTGCCTCACAGTTTGATCTCAGACTGCTATGCTAGCAGTGAGCAAGGCTCTGTAGGTGTGGGACCTGCTGAGCTAGGTGCAAGATATAATCGCCTGGTGTGCCATTTGCTAAGAGCATTAGAAAAGCACAGTATTTAAGCAGGAGTGTCCTGATTTTCCAGGTACAGTCTGTTACAGTTTCCCTTGGTTAGGAAAGGAAAATCCCCCAACTCCTTGTGAGGCGATGCCCTGCCCTGTTTCAGATTGTCTTCTGTGGGCTGCACTCACTCTCCAACTAGTCCCAATGACATGAACCAGGTACCTCAGTTGGAAATGCAGAAATCACCCATCTTCTGCATCAATCACGCTGGGAGCTGCAGACCAGAGCTGTTCCTCTTCAGCCATCTTGGAACAAAATCGATCATTATAAAAATTTAACACCCATAAAGGATTAAGAACACATCTACAACACAGAAGCACTACTGATTTGTTAAATACATGCATCAGAAATTGCTCTCAGGATTTTTATTAAAATATTATTTCCACACATTGTTTAATTTTATTACTGTTTCTTAGTTAAAACATGCCTAATAAATATATTTCTTGAAATACTGTAAAAGGAAAATAGATTACAATTATTTGACTTCTAAAAATGCATATCAAATGAGTATTGTTATTTTAGGACAATCAATGAGATAAATGATGAACTGAAAAATAGAAAAAAAAATTCAGTTACCTACAAAATATTTGTCTCTAGACAGTAGACAGACCCTTAGAGGGAATGCTCAAAATACTTTACAAGTAATAAGGAACCTGGATTGTGTAGAACAGAGATGGAAATATGAAGACCTGTGATGCTGAATTTCTTGCCTCTTATGCCTTCAGCAAGGTCTCTAGAATAGTTTTCGTATTAAGAATGAATTAATATATTGCAAACTTTCTAAATTCGTGTCAAACTAACTATGAATAACCATCCAACTAGCATTAATGGGCAGAATGTAAATATCCATTATAGTAAATAATTCCCAGATACCTTAAATGTGGTTACCCCACAGTTGGGGAAATCTCAATTTGTGCAACTATAAAAATTAGGTTCAGATACTCCCTAAATTGATCTATGAATTCAATGCAATTCCAAGCACAATCCCACCTGACTTTTTACACAAAAAAATGACAAGCTAGTCTTCAAATTCATATAGATATGCAAGGGAGCCAGAATAGTCAAAGCAATAAAAAATAATTTGAAAATTTAACATTTCCTGATTTTAAAATTTAGTACAAAGTTACAGTAATCAAAATAGGTATAATGATTGACTTATAGATAGATTAGTGGAACATAATTGAAAGTTCAGAAATAAAATCTTTACTTAATTCATTTCCAGTTCGGCTGCCAAGACAGTATTTCAATAGGGAAAGAATATCCTTTTCAACAAACGGTGCTGGGATACCTGGATATGTAAATACAAAAGATCAAAGTTAAATCCCTACCTTACACTATACACAAAAATCAACTCAAAATTTGTTGTCACCTGACAAGCTTTTCCTGCCCACACAGATAAAACCAATTCACCAAAACCATGGTATTGCAGTAAAAGAGAGTTTAATTAATACTAAGCTAGCCACATGGAAGACAGAGTTTATTACTCAAATCAGTCTCCCAAAGGCTAAGAGGTTAGCATTTTTCAAGGATACTTTGGTTGGTAGAGAACTAGGGAATGGCTGTTCCTGATTGGTTGGGAATGCAATCATAGAGACATGGAAAATAGTCCTTATACACTGAGTTTGCCTCTGGGTGAGGGACACACAACCATTAGAGTCAGGAGTCATGGAACCAGATGGGATCAGTTGATTACCAGAATGCAAAAGTCTGAAAAACACCTCAAAATACCAATCTTAGATTTTTCCAGTAGTAATGTTATCTGTAAGAGCAATTGAGGAAGTCACAAATCCTTTGACCTCTGGCTGCATGACTCCTGAGTAGTGAGGGATTATAGAAACTATGTTTACATTTTAGCAGAATTCATGCCCCTCCTATAATCCTAATCTCATGGCCTATCATTAACTTTACAAAGGCGGTTTTTGGTCCCTGAACAAGGAAATAGTTAGTTTTAGGGAAAGACTATAATCATCCTTACTTCAAAGTTAAACTATAAACTTAATTTCTCTTATGTTCAGCTTGGCTTACACCCAGGAATGAGAGGACAGCCAGTCTGTGAGGATACAAACAAGATGGAGTCAGCCATGCTAGACTTCTCTTACAGTAATAATCTTTGCAAAGGCAGTTGCAAATGGACTGAAGATCTAAGTGTAGGAGCTAAAACTATAAAACTGTTAGATAAATACATAGTTGTAATTCGTTGTGGCCTTAAATTAGGCAGTTTTCTTATATTTGACATCCAAAGCACAAGTAACAAAAGAAAATGATATTTGACATCAAAGGCACAATAAAAGAAAAAAATAATAATAATTGACTTCATAAAAGTTAACATTTATGCTTCAAGGAAGCCATCAGACAATAAAAAGACAATCATCAGAATATTAGAAAATATTTGTAAGTCAAATATATGGTAAGGATCTTAAATTCAGAATATATAAAGAACACTTACAACTCAATAGTAAAAAGAATAATTCAATTTTAAATCAGGCAAAGAATCTGTGTAGACATTTGTTCAAGGAAGATACTCAAATAACCAATAAGTGCATGAAAATGTGTTCAATGTCACTAGTCACATGGGAAATGCAAATCGAAACTATAATGAGAAACCACGCCCTATGCACTAGCATGGCTGAAAAAAAAAGAGTCAGATATTTGGAACCCTCATACATTGATGATGGAAATGTAAAATGTTTCAGCTGCTTTGAAAAACAGTACAGAAGTTCCTCAAAGATAAAACATACAGTTACTCTATGACCTATCCATTTCCACCCCTAGCTAGATACAAAAAAAAAAGAAAAAAAAAAAAAAAAAAAAAAAAAAAAGAAAAGCATATGCCCACACAAAAATTTGGATAAGAATGTTTACAGCAACATTATTCCTAATATCTAAAAGTTGGAAACTGCCCAAATATCTTTCATCTTAATTGAATAATTAAAATTTGGCATTTCTATACAATGCAATAATATTCAGCTATTTAAAGAATGATGTACTGATTCATGCTACAACATGAATGAACCTTGAAACCCTAACACTAGGTTAAAGAGGCCAGATACAAAAGATCACATGCACGACCTCAAATTTAGATCTTAAATTATATATTAAGTGCTTTATAACTGTATTTATATATTATTTTACACACCTTTATCACTAAAGACTTTCTAATTGGGTTATTCAAAATCTATTTATAAGTGTGAGCATATGAAAGATATTTGGGTGGTTTCCACCTTTTGCATATTATGAAAAATGTTGCTTATGAACATTCTTATACAAGTTTTTGTGTGGACATATAATTTTGTAATTCTATTTATATGAAATGTTCAGAATAGGTACATCTATAGACACAGAAAGTAGGTTGGTGGTTGCTAGGGGCTGAGGAGACAGGTGGTTGGGAGAAAATGGGAAGTGACTACTACTGGGTATGGTGTTTCTTTTGGAACTGATGGGAATATGGTAAACCTAGATGGTAAAGGGTGCATAACTCTAATTATACTAAAAGTCATTGAATTGTATACTTTGAATAGTTAATTGTATACTATATGAATTATATCTCAATAAAAGCTGTTTTTTACAAAGAAGAAATATGAAAGCCAGTATTTGTTTTTTTTTTTTTTAGAGTTTGTTTTGTGTCATTTATTTTTCTCATAAAACTACAAACATGCTTTTAAATTTTTTGCTCATTCTTATAACTAGATTTTGATTAACCCAATTACAAAATCTTTAGTGACAAAGGTATACAAAAAAGTATAAATATACTTATGAACTACTTATGAAAATTATTATATAATTTGAGAGCTAAAACAGATATTCAATGTAAGTTAAAATTTAATAAATAAAAATGGAAAATAAATATAATAAATACAACTCATTTATTTTAATATAAAATTATTTCTTACTTTTTAATTATTTGGAAATTATAAAAATATTTTTCAAAATCTAATACATTAAAGCCACTAATGATATATAATATGTATATAATACAATTTTCTGAATTTTCCTTCATGGAAAAGCATGTATAATAACATTCCTCATTTTAGACAATACAGATTTTCTCTTTTACTGTTTCATATAGTAATTTCTTTTCTTAATTATTCTGCTCTCTTAGAGGGTTTTCAGTAGGGCTTGATTTTTGGCAATATATTTGGAAAGACTGACAAAACTAGATAAATATTTCTATCTATTATAGTTAGTGAAATTAAATGTACCAATACCTCAAACATTTAGAGAAGAGTCTTTGAAACTGCTGTTGAGCTCTGTGTATTTAAAATGTATAATTTATACATTTTTGCAAATAAACCTAGTTTTGTGTAAAATATTTTAAGTTTAAAATATCAATGTATTAAAATTTTCAATATACTTTTAGATATTTGTATTAGAATTATGAATATTAATTATGAATTATGAATATATATTCAATACTATTTATGCGTGTATATAGGTCTTAAGTACAAATTTCTTATTTTATATCTATTGCTTTTGTAACATTTTCATTTTTTAAAGAAATAGAATATTTGTATATAATTTTTAGAGTAACAAAAATAAAACATTAACACTGATCACACATTGCAAAATAAATAAATATAAAAGTACTTAAATTACACTACATATTATGGTTCTAAAAAATGCTAAACTTGGAGTGATTCCAGCCTGGTTATTTGACCTTTTAAAAATTACCATGATTAAGATGAATGACTTTTTCCCTTGTTATATTGTTCAATAACTAACTAATATAGCAGACCCCCAAATGTTTAATGAAAGACTCTTAATTTACTTAGCAATTATACATCAGTCTCTTGCTCCAGGACTGCTTATTTCTGAGTTGACTTTTCCTGAAAATAGCAATCACACAAGCAGAACATTTTGTTGACTTTATTCTTCTCTTTACTTTTGACCTGACAATTCTCTAACAATTACTTGACAAGTCCTGCTGATTGTATTTCTTCTATTACATTGTCAATACTATCATAAGATTTTACTCTAACAATTTATACTATGAAATATGACCAGGTACATAGTCATGAAACCCTGTTTTAATAGTGGAGATCTTTAGATTATGCTTCTAAATTAATGTGAGTCTTTCATTAAGAACTTTCCACAGTGTGATATTCACCTATTTTTGCAATTTTAATCCTAAAGTTCCCTCAGAAGAACCATATGTCCATATGTCCAACCAAATTTAGCTGGCGATGTAGGTTTATATATACATACATCCATAAAACTTGCTCTACAAACTTCTTTCTCAAAGAAAATCTTTGTAAGAATAGTCTAAAATATTGGTCATTATCAATTAGCCATTTCTGCCTCACATTGTGGTATGACTGTGTATATTTACAGTATAACTGGTTGCGCGAAGCCAAGCATGGCACAGGTGAAATATAATTAATATAATTCAAAAGAATTAGGACTCTTTATTTATTTATTTATTTATTTATTTATTTATTTATTTATTTCAGATGGAGTCTCACTCTGTCGCCCAGGCTGGAGTACAGTGGCACAATCTCAGCTCACAGCAACCTCCGCCTCCCGAGTTCAATTGATCCTCCTGCCTCAGCTACTCGAGTAGCTGGGACTACAGGCATGCACCACCACACACGGTTAATTTTTGTATTTTTAGTAGAGACAGGGTTTCGCCATATTGGTCAGGCTGGTCTTGAACTCCTGATCTCGTGTTCCAGCCGCCTCGGCCAACCAAAGTGTTGGGATTACAGGCATGATATTATTCTTATTATTAACAAAGAGATATGGGCCAAGAATGTTCTAAAAATATGCCTGGCCAAGAATTAGGACTCTTTAGCAGAGACAGCCAAGAGAAACAAGTCTACCTTTTCCCAGGCTTACCTTTATTCCTTCTTGGCCTCATTCCTCAAAAGAAAAATCTAGCACAGCTCTTAGACCCAACCAAGAAAAATTAACTTTCTTACTAAATATTTTAAAAACAATTTTCACTTATGTTTGAAATTTTAAAAATTAGTTTAAAATTTGTGTAACAATCCATTTCACTTAAATTGTGTTTATTGATGAAAATGTGCAATATTTCCAAAGTCTCAATAGGATGACTATTCTACATAATAAATTTGAGCATAATGTTTTCATTGTATTTTTGTTTATTCCATTTAGATAAGATCCTAGAAGACAAATTAATGAGTAAAGAAATATAAATAATTTTAAGTCAGAGAAATCTTACAGAATATTATTCTAAATAATCTGCTGACTTGAAAAAATAACTGCTCCCATTCTGGAAAATTTACATCAGTTATGCTGTCAAATTATTCTAACACAAATATGTTTGCATTTTCTCTCTGCTCAGAGATAACAAAACAAATATATTTCTTTAAGAAAATCCTTGAAAGTCTTTCCACCCTACCAGAGACTATTATAGAGAGGCTATAGAAGAGGCCAATGGATGAGACAAAGCTCTGGTTCTTGGATATTAGCAATTTCACCAATGACTCAAAAAATGAATAAATAAATAAAAACCCTAGATTCTAGCACATTATAAACAAAAACCTACTTTTTTGAAACTTGTATAGGTTTCAGGCCTGGTCATATTATATTTATCATTGAAGCACACTAAAATAACACTAAAATAGCAATAGGTAGTCAGGAGTCAATTTTATAGCTTTGAATTTAAAAAATAAAAGAAATAGTTCTTTCAGTAGCTAAAAATTACAGCAATAGTGTTGGACATACATTTTATTGCTGCAACAAACAGTAACTGCTATAGCACAAAAACAATAAAAATTGCTGTATTAATGTTGAGTTTCAAAAGTTAATGTGAAAAAAGAAGTGTCTGGCAGTCAAGTTGCAATGAATCAGAATTATTTTCAAGTGATGATCTGAAATGTAGAAGGCAAAGCGTTATGGATTATTCTTTTTGGAACCAAAAGTGATCATGTTACAGATGGTAGTGAAAACTCAAGATAGGAAAGAGTGGAATAAAGCAAAATGCACAGTGAGAAGCTGGCAACAGGAACCTAGGGAATAACACCATTTAAGGGGGGGCCAACAATGTAAAAGGAGTGACAGAGACTGAAAATATACCTAAAAGTTAGAAGGAAAACCCAGACAGTATAGCATAGACAGTTGATGTACAATTATGTACAGACAATTTATTTCTCTTCTCAGTTCTGGTTTCCATCCAGTAATTATCTCTCCTTCCTGTGAAGCCCTGTGTCTTCAGGAGATCTATCTCAAGCACAATCCTCAGGCTTGGGCATTGATTCTAACCAGTTATTCCCTTCCTTGACTAGCATCAGGATCACTTGGAACTTAGGAAGAAAAGAAAAAAAGCAATTCTCAGGACGCATTTCAAAGGTTCTGTTTTAATTAGTAAGTAGAAACACAGAACATACTTTTTTTTTAATCCTTCCCCTGCAAGAAGCTCTTAAAAAACAATTTGATACGTAGAACCAGCTAAGCTCATTAGAATGCCTGAATTTGAAAGTGAAACACAGGATTTTTAAAAATCTCTCTAGGTGAATCTAAAATACAGAAAGGGTTAGAACAACTCTTCTAAAGTAGAATTTTATACCCCTTTAAAAGGATCAGTTAAAATATATATTCATATATGGCCCAAATTAGCCAAAAAACAACAAAGAGAAATTGCTGATAGCTGGAAAAAAATAAAAGTTATGTTTCAAGAAAAATTTTTCTGGAATCAGACCATCCAATATGACAGCTACTGGTTACCGGTGGCTGTTGGGTAATTGAAATGTAGCTAGCAAAGTTAATAAATAAAATTGTATTTAATTGAATAAAATTATTTAATTTGATAGAAGAAAATGTTCTTAAATTTCATTAATCATAATTAAATTTAAAAACTGATACTCAATTTTATTATTGGAAAACTTTTAAATATATTTTAAAAAACTTTGAAATATGAATCCACTTTTTCACCTATACATATTTCAAAATATTCACATATATATATCTAGCATGACAAAGGGAATGCAAAATATCTCAATAATTTGATTATGTAGATTACGGGTGGGAATAAGTGTTTTGATTATGTTGGGTTAAATAAAATATATTATTAAAATTAATTTTATCAGGTTGTATTTACTTTTTTAAGCACATTTTCTAAAAATTTTAAAATTATATTTGTGGCTCCCATTATATTTTCACTGGACAGCACTGGCTAGATATGAGTGACTGTAAAGCACGAAGCTGTGATAGTTATCTTACCACTAGCATGAAGTTAAAATCACAGAGTACGGTAAAGCCAAGCTAAGTACAGAGAAATTGAACAAGAGTCTTGGTGGAAATTCACTGATTTTACCAGGTTGTCAGACATTTTCAGTTACTTCTCCAACCTTCCTGTATTAGTTAGCTGTTGCAGCTTCGAAATTTACCCCAAAACTTCACGGTCTAAAACAATAGACACTCATTATTTTATCATTTCTGTGGAGTGGGAATCTAAACATTCCTTGGCCAGGCACTGGTACCTCAAGGTCTCTAACAAGGCTGCAACCAAGGTGTCAGCCAGGCCTGCGGTCTCATCTGATGGCTGGGCTACTGTGGGAGGATCTGCTTCCAAGCTCACTTACCTGGTTGCTACTAGGATTCATTTCCTCGTAGGCTATTGGATAAGAGCCTTAGTTCCTCACTAGTTGAGCAATTAGCCTCTGGCCTCTTCAATTCTTTGCCGTATGGGCCGCTCCATAGATCAGCTCACAACATGCCAGCTGGTTTCCTCAGAGCAAGCGAGAGAGCGAGCTGGGGAGGAAACTCAAGATGGAAGCCACCATCTCCTTATAACCTAATCCCTGAAATGATATCCCATAACCTTTGTCATATTAAATCTATTAAAAGTGAGTTGTTAGGTCCAGTCCAAACTTGAGAGCAATTTTTATGTAGAGGAATAAATATTAGAAGGCAAGAATTCTGGGAACCATTTTAGAGGCTGCCTATCAGTTTTTCGTGCACTTCATCTCCAACCTTAGAGGTGATTCCTATCCTGAAAGTGGAAAATAATATTTATAGGCAAGTTTTCATGCTTTTACCTCAGATTAGTGAATTGATAAATAACATTTATTGTTTCGATTTTTAAAAGTTGTGTATGTATATCTAACTTTATACATATTTATTTACAACTTATTTTGTATTTTCCTCCCTCAAAATTATGTGCATAAGTTATATCTATGTTGTATTTGATGTTTATGCTGGATAATGCAGTTTATATAAGTTTATATAATGTACCTGCTATATAATATTTTATTGAATGAATATTCCAGTTTATGCAGTAAATATTAAGAAATAGTTACCCCCATATTTATTCTATTACAAAAAGTGCTTCAACAGACAGTGTTCTAAATGGTCTCTGTGCATATATGAGAGTCTCTCTTGACCCAAGATTACTGGGATATAAAGTATACACCACTTCAAATTTATTAGATATTGCGCAATTGCTTTCCAAAATGTTACACTGATTTGTAAACTCACCTGCAAAATTACAAGTTTTGGTTTCTCTAGCACATGATTTTTAAAAACAATTTATTGTATTTAATTACATTTTTCATTCTATTGGCTATAAAATCATATGGTTTTAATTTCTGTTTCCCTGATTACTCAAGAGGTTATGGATAGTCAACTCACTTTTATATGCAAATTTTGGCAGAGTTTTTTCTCTGAGCCTTGTTTAAATGCTTCATCTCTTGTCTCATCAGCTCCTTATGATTTCTTTGTTGTTTTTTTCTTAATCATTGGAGCTTTCTATTATTCTTGTTACAAATCCTTTTATCCAATATATGGGTGAAAAATATTTCTTTCCAGTATACAATTTGTTTGTATTTTTTATGTTTTGTGTGTTAATTCATACAAAGTCTTAAATATTAATGTGCTAAACTTATGATAATATCTCCTTTATGGTTTGTATTTATTATATCTTGTTTAAGGAAATATTCCCACCCAAAATGTATTAAAATATTCTGTCTTTTACTTTCCTCTTCTTAATAAATTATCCACTTGGATAATATCCACTTCCGTTTGCGTTAGCATTTTTAGGAATGTGCTGGCAGGAGAATTTTCAGATTTACCTTTATCTCCTTTCGCTTTTTGCCTGAGCCAGAGACAACCCATGTTACCTTTTAAACCAGCCTGTGATTTTTCAATTATGTAAACTCTAAAGTATGCTTAATTAAATAATGGAACAAATCAAATAATTTAATAAAGAATATCGTATTCAACAATTTAAAGTACAAAGGATAGCTCAAGAGACACAAAGTTAAAATGTATTTGGTGACCTTGGTGATAACAGGTTTAGGGAATAGTTTGGATGGAAACCGGACATCCATGAGTTGAAAACTATACCAATCTCACTAAAACAATTCTCTGAATATTTTCACCTCTCAGTCTTGAGAGACTGAGATTATTTTGTACTACTCATCTGACAACAGTGGGGCCAGGAATTATATTGTAGGATATAATGTAGAATTATATTTCCTGGTTCCACTGTGGTCAGATGATGTCATATGACAGCTGTTAGCCAATGAGTTATGAGAGTTAGTCACATGTGCTGAATATTTTCTTGTAATGTCTAGAGCTTTCTTTCTCCCTCTGCCAGAGCCACAAGCACATTTTATGGTGTGCTCTTTCACCAGAATGAGTCCAGGAATGAGGAAACCAGCAGACGCGAAAAATGAACCTTTCTCATTGCAAGCCATTGAGATTTGGGAATCTATCACCACAGCATAACCTAGCTTGGTTTGATAACATATAAATTGATACAAATGAAGTGTAAATTCATGTCCATTAGTAGAAGGATTGGCTAGATTATGCTGTAGTAACAAACAATTTGATAATTTAGCATCTTTTAAAAGGAAAGCGTCATTTTTATCCTCATGCAACGTGTCCATTATAACTTAACTGTGGGCTTTGCTTCATACTTTTCTCAATCTAGGCCTCTGGCCAACGGAGCAGTCACTGTTTGGAATATTGCCAATTTCCAGGGTAGAGGAAAATAGTAAGTGGTGAATCATACATGAGATGAGCTCCTTAAGCCTGGGATGACACATATTAATTCCACACATTTTTTGGTTTTGTTTTGTTTTAGTTTGGGTTCCCCAGCTGGCAGTTTATGTGAAAGTGATATCAATAGTAAGTGTTTGTAGCTAAAACATGTAGGAAATTGGAGAAATGGAACTAAAAAGAAAGAAAGCCAAGTAGGGTTGCACTATCAAGCAGAGTTCCCTAAAGAGTACTTCCGGCTCCATCATAAGGGCAACTCACGAGACTGGGCAAGTCAAACCTGAAAGTTGTCCTGATCACAGGGCACAGAAGGCACAGAACCTGCATTATTCTACCCCATCATGTGTCAGTTAAGTTTTAAGATTTTTAATGTGGTGATGTAAAACACTCAGCTTTTAAAATTTTGGTGGCTCAAAAAGAGACACAGTCTGTATTTTGGTGGAGAAAAACATGTGAGCCTTTGTATGCTAAAATAGCAAATGGATCCTAGGGGTAAGGTGGTGGGTACACTGACAGCTCTGATATGTGTTTCTGTGGCTGGGCACAATATACTTATGTTTAAGGAGGCAAGCTAGTACCACATTAGTAGAAGGAGGGAGAAGTCACAATAATTAGTGAATGGCAATAAGGACAACTACAATGAAAAGGACGATCGAATAGAAAGAATAGAAGCGCTCTTAGAAAAAAATTATTGGACAACTAGCTGCTTCCAAGAAGGAGCAGAGGCAAGAAGGGAAGAAGAGGGGGGATAAAAGAGTAAGAAAGACAAAATGTGAGAAAGCAGAGGTTGAAAGAGGTTTTTTAAAAAAAAAAAAAACGCTAGAAGTCCTCCAGAATATGTAAATGCTGTTATAAAGTTGTAAAATGTCAGTATGGAAGATGAGTTTGAAGATATAGGTAAGAAGAGGTAATATATGAGAAAAAGTCTTTCAGGAAACACAAGAAAATGAAATCAATTGTGTTGATGGAAACTTTATTTTCACAAGATGGACAGAAACCATTTACTTCAGTGAGAAAAACAAATGGTAATAAGACTAATTGGACATGAAAATAAAATTACAGGCATCAGGCCAGGGAAGTAAGGATTAGCTCAAGTGCTGTCATCCCTTTATGTTGCTGAAATAAAATCACCAATTCATCTCCTGAATGGGTGGAAAGAGGGAACCTGGGAGTAAAGGTGAGTTTGGGGTGAATGCCAAGAGGAATGTATAAAGTGTATAATAACAATGAAGGCCAAATGAGGACCCAGATCATAAGTTTCGGGTGAAATCGACACACAGGACTCCTCCACACATTGAACAGATCTGGTGCTATTGTGGAGAAGGGTGTTGCAAGGTGGTGGTAAAACATAGCAAGACAGAAACTAAATTTCTACTTTTGACCAGAGAGTGATTAAAATGAGTTATTGTATGAAATCATCTTGTAAGAAAATGAAGGAAGCCAGGAGAGATCTGAAAGATAAAGAAAGTATAGAGAGTTAGGGGCTTGATATGAACAAAGATCAGCCAGAATAGAGCTAATGGAATAAAAGGCCTGCAAGGAAAGAAATTGCATACATGTACATGGTTGAGCTCCTGAATTCCAGGGATTCTGCCATTTAGAATGATATGAAGATTTAGTGTATGGTATGAAATTATGTTAGAGAAATTATGAGGCTAAGGTGTGGTGTTGGGCACTTCATTCACATGTACAATTTGGTTTAGATGATGAGATGACCAAGAGATAAAATAGAAGGTAGTTGTAATTATGAAGCACAATATTCTGTAACACGAAATGAGGAGTTTGTGGTTGAAACACCACAGTTAGAACCGTAATCTCTAAAACAATGTCTAAAACTATAAAGTGTGATTAATACTACCTCCCTTACCTACTTAGCTAGTTACTATGACTAATCATATTCATTATCCTGATAATTAAACATCATAATGAATGTGATCTCTTATCTAATGTGCAAAGTGCTGGGCAAATAGTGTGTTGCCCAACTAGATTGTGTACCTAAAATCTTACATAATGGCAAGCATAATGCAGCACATCAGAGCTGCCTAATGTGTGGTAAATTGAATTGAGCCAATATTTGAAAATGACAGATATCTTCGCGCTTCCTTAAACGCAGAGTGATTAGGGAAAAAAGATGGCTGGCCTCAGATCATATGGTATTGATCAATGTTCTCCTTAGATAAACAAGTATAATTTGATGTAAGTTACTATCTGTCTTTGTCTAGAGAATACAATTGAAGAGTCAGCAGGAAAACCAAATTGCAACTCCACTTAAGTAATAAGACACAGCAGGAAATGGTATTGTTACATTAAACACCCTGAAGTGAGTTAAAGTGATTATAATGCGGTTTCTTTAAACAAACCAATTGTAGTACGCACAGGTAATAAATTATTATCACTATTAGTATGTGAAGCTAATTTTTTCATTTTCTATATTTCTTATATATGCACATTTAAAAATGCTTCTTCTTAAAACATGAATATTTGTATTTTACTGTTCTTAGTTCATCCTGCCAGACAGACTTTACTCTTCATTCAATTATTATTTCTTTCATTCCCTTATATAGAAATACTTACCAATAAGGCTATATGTGGAATTTAAATATAATACATGCCATACATATAGTGCATGTGGGTGTTTTAATTATTTTGTTAAAAGAAGTCACATTATAACCACATTAACTCATGGGGAAAGAAGGATTCTAATATGACAATAGTAGAACCTGCTATGTCTTATTATTTGAAAGAAGATGGCCTAAAGGAGTTTTTAATATTCAGAACAATAACTAAATGTCAGGAAAACATGTTTTAAGCACCACAGAGAGATAAATCTGGAGTATATACATGGAGATTTAGAGAGTAATAAATAATATTTCCTTGGAAGAATGAGGGAAAATTTCCTAGCAAAGATAATATCTTAAAAGAATTTTAAGGTATCAGTAAAATTTCTACAATCAGAAATCAGAAGAGTTGTCAAGAGACGATTATACAGTTAATCCCATCCTGAATAAGTTTGGAAAGTAATGAGCATCCTGTTTAAAATTATTTTTTAATTAAAAATAAAATGGAAATATTCTCACAGAGTCTTTTCGCAAATCAATGCATACATAATTTTCAATCAATTGTTCAAAAAATATTCACTAAGCGTTGATCCTGTTTCATGCAAATGGAGAGAGCTCAAGATAACTTAGTATATTAGTGCTGAAAAAGAAAAAAAAATCAGATTTGTAATCTATATAGAATTAATACTGACATTTTTTGCTAATGGATTAAAAGTGTATAAGTGAAATTAAGAATAACTATAAGGTTTTGATTTCACCAACTGAATGGATAGTGCTGCCAGTTACTGAGAAGGAGGACCGAGATCAAGAATTAGTAGACCTGTTAATCCAAGATACCTGTGACCAATTTCTTATATAAAATTCTTTAATAAATATATTTCTGCTTAGAATTATTTCTGCATTTAGGGAGCTGTCAACTTGAATGGATCTATCTTTTTCACCTCTGAGGAACTGGAAACTGAAGTGAGCTTGTCCTAGCAGCTTGGCTGACTATTCCAACAATGCATCTCTCTCCGGTCTCTGTCATTTCTTTCTTTCTTTTTTTTTTTTTTTTTTTGAGACAGAGTCTCACTCTGTCGCCCAGGCGGGAGTGCAGTGGCCGGATCTCAGCTCACTGCAAGCTCCGCCTCCCGGGTTTACGCCATTCTCCTGCCTCAGCCTCCCAAGTAGCTGGGACTACAGGCGCCCGCCACCTCGCCCGGCTAGTTTTTTGTATTTTTTTCGTAGAGACGGGGTTTCACCGGGTTAGCCAGGATGGTCTCGATCTCCTGACCTCGTGATCCGCCCGTCTCGGCCTCCCAAAGTGCTGGGATTACAGGCTTGAGCCACCGCGCCCGGCCCAGTCTCTGTCATTTCTACGTTAACATTGAAACAGGTCGGCATGCGTCCTTTCCAGTATATATTAAACCACATAAAAAGTTATTGGCTAATTTCTTTAAAGTCTCTTCCCTCGGATTTGAGTAGCAAAGTCAACCATATGCCTCCCTCCCTTAAACATCTATAGAGAGTGATATCCTGCTTCACTAAGTTTTTCCCGAGGGAGGTGACTTCCTTTCTCTTGTCAAATATCAAACAGTTTGGCCATCGTTAAACCTGGGGTAAAACTGATGCTCTTATTTTGAGAAATAAGCCTTGAGAAAGTTAAGAATTTTATTTTCCCCATGATGCTTTCTATGTTGTAAACATTGCACTATTCAACAATTCTAAAAGCCTGAAAATACTGCTTTTAGTTTCTACCTGGGGTTTTTCCTTTGTTTTCAGAAAGTGTAAATACCTTTAAATAAATATTTATTCAAAATGTTGCATCATTAACTATTTTTTACTGGCTAAAAAATAAAAATAAAATAACTCTAGTCTCTATAGTAAGATAATGATTACTTACTGCTCAATCCTCCGTTACTAGAATTCACTGTTGCAACAATAGATGTGGTTCTAGCTTCCCGTTCTACTTTTTTTTTTTTTTTAACATTTAGAGTTCATTATCACCTTGGGTTATGATTATCTGATCTCCTCAACACTTATCCTCCCGTGACATATACACACACCAAAAAATAGAACAACAACAAGAAAAACTTGTCATTGGTTTGATTGAAGGCTCCCAACTTAGCGTGATTTTCTTTTTCCAGTAACTGCTATCAGATGTTTTCTTTAGAATCACCCTTTTTTATGGGTTGTAATTTTTCCTTAATAATATATTAATTTCGTCTCACAAATTTTTAGTCATAGGAAAAAGTTTGAACTTACTACTAATAGTAATAGACATTTATTGATGAATGTTAAGCTAAAGAGTGACATGACATATTTTGTGTATTAGAAAAATTACTTTAAGTCAACTTAGTGAAAGAATAGACCTAGAGATATGGAAAAATATTAGTTAAGATATTTTTTAAATCAAGGAAGGTAAATAATGTTATCTAAATTAAATAAATATGATACAGGAAGTGGAGAAAAGTAGGAATTTTACAGATTTAATTAGGCAGTAGAATCAACAGGAATTGGCAGCGAGTTTAGAGACGATAGCAATTAGAGGCCAGAACTGGAGGATTTGGAGGCCAGAATCAACAGGAATTGGAGGCCAGTTGACTGTGTGTAAGGAAAGATGAATGCAGATATGAGGACAACACCAGATTTTTGGCTTTGACAGCTGTGTAGATGATATCTATACTCACTAAAACTGACATTCAGAAATAAAAAACAAGGGAGAAAATGATGTCAGTGTTAAACCATGCTGTTCCTGAGATAATGGTGATGTTTGGTATTCAATTGGACATGTGAGTCAGGAGCTCATTAAAGAAATGTTGTTTAGTTATCTAGATGAAGAAATCATTAAAATTTATAAAAATTGCATCATGAGAGGATATGTAACAACCCTGAATTATAATAATATATGAGAGAAGGAAAAGGATTTTATCAGATAAAATGATAACGTGATAAAATGTAACGTGATCAAAAGTGAGCACTGCCTTTCTGAATATAAACCAAAAATAAAATTCTAAGGCCCCTCCATCCATCTAAACGGACTTCTTCCTCATCCAGAGCTTTTAAAATTTAACCTGAAAGACTGGATCAGGTCATGAAGGGATGTGGGGGTAGGACATGCCTCATTATGCCTCTCGCATTAATATCAACACAGACTTTAAGTCTGATAAGAAACATTTTACAGCCTGTTTCTCTCTGAAGCCTGCTAGCCAAAAGCTTCATCTGCATGATAAAACTATGGTCTCCACAATCTCTTATTGCAACCTAAACATTCCTTTCTCTTGGTCCCAGGTCTTTAGATAAACTTAACCAATTGTCAACCAGAAAATATTTCAATTTACACCCCGAACTCCCACTTTCAGCTGTCCCACCTTTCTGGACCAAATCAATGTATTTCTTTATTTATTATTATTATTATTATTATTATTATTATTATTTTACCTTAAGTTCTAGGGTACATGTGCACAACTTCCCCTTTTGTTACAAATGTATACATGTGCCATGTTGGTGGGCTGCACCTGTTAACTCATCATTTACATTAGGTATATCTCCTAAAGCTATCCCTCCCCACTGCCCCCACTGCCCAGCAGGTCCTGGTGTATGGTGTATGATGTTCCCCACCCTGTGTCCATGTGTTCTCATTGTTCAATTCCCACCTATGAGTGAGAACATGTGGTGTTTGGTTTTCTGTCCTTGCGATAGTTTGCTCAGAACGATGGTTTCCAATTTCATCCATGGCCCTATAAAGGACATGAACTCATCCTTTTTTATGACTACATAGTATTCCATGGTGTATATGTGCCATATTTTCTTAATCCAGTCTATCATTGATGGACATTTGTGTTGGTTCCAAGTCTTTGCTATTGTGAATAGTGCCACAATAAACATACGTGTGCATGTGTCTTTATAGCAGCATGATTTATAATCCTTTGGGTATATGGCAGGTAATGGGATGGCTGGGTCAAATGATATTTCTAGTTCTAGATCCTTGAGGAATCGCCACACTGTCCTCCACAAAGTTTGAACTAGTTTACAGTAAAACCAACAGTGTAAAAGTGTTTCTATTTCTCCACATTCTCTCCAGCACCTGTTGTTTCCTGACTTTTTAATGATCGCCATTCTAACTGGTGTGAGATGGTATCTCATTGTGGTTTTGATTTGCGTTTCTCTGGTGGCCAGTGATGATGAGCATTTTTTCATGCGTCTGTTGGCTGCATAAATGTCTTCTTTTGAGAAGGGTCTGTCCATATCCTTTGCACACTTTCTGATGGGGTTGTTTTTTCCTTGTAAATTTGTTTGAGTTCTTTATAGGTTCTGGATATTAGCCCTTTGTCAGATGAGTAGATTGCAAAAATTTTCTCCCATTCTGTAAGTTGCCTGTTCACTCTGATGGTAGTTTCTTTTGCTGTGCAGAAGTTCTTTAGTTTAATTAGATCCCATTTGTCAATTTTGGCTTTTGTTGCCATCGCTTTTGGTGTTTTAGTCATGAAGTCCTTGCCTATGCCTATGTCCTGAATGGTATTGCCTAGGTTTTCTTCTAGGGTTTTTATAGTTTTAGGTCTAACATCTAAGTCTTTAGTCTATGTTGAATTGATTTTTGTATAAGGTGTAAGGAAGGGATCCAGTTTCAGCTTTCTACATATGACTAGCCAGTTTTCCCAGCACCATTTATTAAATAGGGAATCCTTTCCCCATTTCTCATTTTTGTCAGGTTTGTCAAAGATCAGATGGCTGTAGATGTGTGGTATTATTTCTGAGGTTTCTGTTGTGTTTCATTGGTCTATATCTCTGTTTTGGTACCAGTACCATGCTGTTTTGGTTACTGTAGGCTTGTAGTATAGTTTGAAGTCAGGTAGGGTGATGCCTCCAGTTTTGTTCTTTTGGCTTAGGATTGTCTTGACAATGCGGACTCTTTTTTGGTTCCATATGAACTTTAAAGTAGTTTTTTCCAATTCTGTGAAGAAACTCATTGGTAGCTTGATGGGGATGGCATTGAATCTATAAATTACCTTGGACAGTATGGCCATTTTCACAATATTGATTCTTCCTATCCATGAGCATGGAATGTTCTTCCATTTGTTTGTGTCCTCTTTTATTTCACTGAGCAGTGGTTTGTAGTTCTCCTTGAAGAGGTCCTTCACATCCCTTGTAAGTTGGATTCCTAGGTATTTTATTCTCTTTGAAGCAATTGTGAATGGGAGTTCACTCATGATTTGGCTCTCTGTCTGTTATTGGTGTATAGGAATGCTTGTGATTTTTGCACATTGATTTCATATCCTGAGACTTTGCTGAAGTTGCTTATTAGCTCAGGGAGATTTGGGGCTGGGGTTTTCTAAATATACAATCATGTCATCTGCAAACAGGGAAAATTTGACTTCCTATTTTCCTAACTGAATACCCTTTATTTCTTTCTCTTGTGTGATTGCCACTTTTCAAAGGGATTGCTTCCAGTTTTTGCCCATTCAGTATGATACTCGCTGTGGGTGTGTCATAAATAGCTCTTATTATTTTGAGATATGTCCCACCAATACCTAGTTTACTGAGAGTTTTTTGAGAGTTTTTAGCATGAAAGCTGTTAAATTTTGTCAAAGGCCTTTTCTGTATCTATTGAGATAATCATGTGGTTTTTGTCTTTGGTTCTGTTTATATAATGGATTATGTTTATTGATTTGTATATATTGAACCAGCCTTGCATTCCAGGGATGAAGCCAACTTGATTGTGGTGGATAAGCTTTTTGATGTGCTGCTCGATTTGGTTTGCCAGTATTTTATTGAGGATTTTTGCATCGATATTCTTCAGGGATATTGGTCTAAAATTCTATTTTTTGTTGAGTCTCTGCAGGCTTTGGTATCAGGATGACGTTGGCCTAGTAAAATGAGTTAGGGAGGATTCCCTCTTTTTCTATTGATTTGAATAGTTTCAAAAGGAATGGAACCAGTTCCTCTTTTGATCTCTGATAGAATTCAGCTGTGAATCCTTCTGGTTCTGGACTTTTTTTGCTTGGTAGGCTATTAATTATTGCCTCAATTTCAGAACCAGAAAGGGATTCAACTTCTTTCTGGTTTAGTCTTGGGATGGTATATCTGTCTAGGAATTTATCCATTTCTTCTAGATTTTCTAGATTATTTGCATAGAAGTGTTTATAGTATTATCTGATGGTAGTGTGTATTTCTGTGAGATCAGTGGTGATATCCCCTTTATCATTTTTTATTGCATCTGTTTGATTCTCCTCTCTTTTATTCTTTATTAGTCTTGTTAACAGTTTATCAATTTGGTTTATCTTTTCAAAAAACCAGCTCCTGGATTCATTGATTTTTTGAATGGTTTTTTGTGTGTCTGTCTCCTTCAGTTCTGCTATGATCTTAGTTATTTCTTGCCTTCTGCTAGCTCTTGCTTCTCTAGTTTTGAATGTGTTTGCTGTTGCTTCTCTAGTTCTTTTAATTGTGATGTTAGGGTGTCAATTTTAGATCTCTCCTGCAGGCATTTAGTGCTATAAATTTCCCTCTACACATTGCTTTAAATGTGTATGAGAGAATCTGGTATGTTGTATCTTTGTTCTCATTGGTTTCAAAGAACATCTTTATTTCTGCCTTCATTTCATTATATACTCAGTAGTCATTCAGGAGTAGTTTGTTCAGTTTCCATGCAGATGAGTGGTTTTGGGTGACTTTCTTAATCCTGAGTTCTAGTTTGATTGCACTGTGGTCTGAGAGAGAGTTTGTTGTAATTTTTGTTCTTTTACATTTGCTGTGGAGTGCTTTACTTCAATCATGTGGTCAATTTTGGAATAAGTGCGATGTGGTGCTGAGAAGAATGTATATTCTGTTGATGTGGGGTGGAGAGTTCTGTAGATGTCTATTAGGTCCGCTTGGTGAAGAGCTGAGTTCAATTCCTGGATATCCTTGTTAACTTTCTGCCTTATTGATCTGTCTAATGTTGCCAGTGAGGTGTTAAAGTCTCCTATTATTATTGTGTGGGAGTCCAAAAAAAAAAGTATATATTTCTTAAATGTACTTGATTGATGTCTCATGCCTCCCTATAATGTATAAAATCAAGCTGCACCCTGACCACCTTGGGCACAGGTTGCCAGGACATCCTGAGGCTGTATCACGGGTGTGTATCCTTAGCTTTGGCAAAATAAACTTTCTAAATTAACTGAGATCTGTCTCAGGTTTTCTGGGTTTATTTGAAGAAAAGGAGATGATGAGACAAATAAATAGAAATTTTCAGGCTGGATTGCTGACTGTATCAAATTTAGATAGCAGAGATTTATAAAAGGAACAATCTGCGGATTAATGTTTTCCTTTTTCCTTTTTTTTTTTCCTCTGAAGGGAAATGCAAGATAGGCTAGTTAATGGTTTGTTAGCCAGTTGAATTGATTTGGTGTTGGAAATTAGCTAGGCAGTGCTTCAAAAAGAAAATAAGAAATGAAAATATTGGCCAGTGTCATGGAAGCAGACATAAGAAATCAGAGATAGTGTTTTGTTTGATAAAGTAATGTCAACAAAAAGAGTCAAACCCTATAAAATATTTTAAGAGATTTATTATGAGCCAAATATGAGTGACCATGACCCATAACACAGACCTCAGGAGGTCCTGAGAACATATGCTTAAGGTGGTTGGGTGCAGTTTGGTTTTATATATTTTAGGGAGGCACCAGTCAAATGCACTTAAGAAATACATTGGTTTGGTTCAGAAAGGCGGGACAACTTAAAGGGGTCAGAAGAGCTGAGGTGGAACTTCCAGGCTATAGGTAAATTTAAAGTTTTCTGATTGACAATTGGTTTAGTTTGTCTAAAGACCTGGGATCAATTTAAAAAAAATGTTCAGGTCAAGTTAAAAGATTGTGGAGACCAAGGTTCTTTTGAAGTCTTATGGTGGCTGCCTTTAGAGAAAATAGATGACAAGTGTTTTCTATTCAAACCTTTCAAAGGTACTAGATTCTTATCCAAATCCCTTCAGGATTGAGAGGGCCGGGAAGAAAAAGATCTAGCTATGTTAATAGAGATTATTTACAGATGCACATATATTCCCACAAAGGACAGCTTTGCAGGACCATTTCAATATATGGTAAGGAAGCATGCTTTTGGGGTAAAATATTTTGACTTTCTTCTTTGTCACATAACGTTATGCCAGAGTCAGATTGGAAAGTAAGTTACAATATATAGGGTTAAATAAAACCCAACTGATGAGAATTTATGGTTTGTAGGGTATGACTCCCCCAACCCTTTAGATAGGAATTTGGGCAAGAGAAAAAAGTCAGAGCTTAGACCTCAGTAATAAAGGTGTCATGTTATCACAGAAGATTGTGTTAATTTTATAAATATAAAATATTTTATATAAATATAAGATAGCCAAAAATACTATAAAGTGTGATCTAATCTTGTTCTCTTGATCAATAACAAGATCAAAAGAGATCATTAGAAGTCTTAGTCATGAATTATTCACCTAGACCAATGTCCAGAAGAGTTTTTCCTAGGTTTTCTTGCAGGATTTTTATAACTTGAGGTCTTACATTTAAGTCTTCAACCCATCTTCAGTTATTTCTTTTTTTTTTTTTTTAACATAGTGAGAGATAGGGGTCTAATTTCAGTCTTCTGCATATAGCAAACCAAACCCAAAGCTATCAAAAGAAAGAAAATAACAAAGGTCAGAGGAGAACTAAAAAAAATTGAGAAAAAAAATAACAAATTAAAAGGTGGTTCTTTGAAAAGATAAACAGAATGGATAGCCCATTAGCAAGACTAACAAAGAAAATAAGAGAGAAGATCCAAATAACCATAATCAGGAATAAAAAAGGAGACATTACAACTGATACCACAGAAATAGAAAAGATCATCAGACACTAATATGAATAGCTATATATCTACAAACTAAAAGCCTAGATAAAATGGATAAATTCCTGGAAACATACAACCTTCCAAGATTGAACCAGGAAGAAATAGAAATCCTGAACAAATCAGTAACAAGTAGTGAGAGTGAATAAGTAATAAAAAAGTCTCCCAAGAAAAGGAAGCCCAAAAACAGAAGGATTCACAGGCAAATTCTACCAAATATACAAGGAAGAACTGGTACCAATAGTCCTGAAAGTCTTCCAAAAAATCAATGAGGAAGGAGTTCTCCCTAATTAAGCCTAGGGAGTAGGTTTCACTCCAATACCAGAGCCAGACAAGGACACAACAAAAAAAGAAAACTACATACCAATATGAACATAGACGTGAAAATCCTAAAGAAAATACATTTTGGAATACACACTCATAAGCTTACTTTTTTTTTTTTTTTGCTTCCAAATTCTGTCATATCACGGGTGGCAAAACTATGAATATCTATATTCATGGATTAAAATAATAATTATTTAGAGGCCTGCTGCTTCCCTAGAATTATTGCATTTTGCATAATCCGGATTTATACAATTGGTTTACATTTCTCTTTTAACATGAATAAATTTATTTTTTTATTTGTATTTATTTATTTATTTTTGAGACAGGGTCTTGTTCTCTCATCCAGGCTGGAGTGCAGTGGTGTGATCACGGTTCACTGCTGCCTCAACTACCTGGACTTGAGGAATTCTCCCACTAGGAATATCAGTTCTTTTGAGTTGGACTTGAATAGTAAGAATTCTTGCTTCCCTTATATTCTTAGGTCCACATTGTTGATAACACTTCTTACATCCAAAAACCAAAATGATCTCTATTTTCTTTATGCCAGAGGCATGATAAATTGATAGATTTATTAATTCAACAAACACATCAAAGGATCTACTATTTATGCTGGACACTAGGAGAAACAATAGAGAATAAAACAACCCTGAAATTTAAAGCTACAAAAAAAAAAAAAAAAAAAAGTAAGGGAAAAATAACCATGATAATAGAGGGTTTTAAAAAGACTTACGAAGAAAATAAATAAAATATTTCAACAGAGAACACTGTAGAATTCTACATTTGGTATGATAATCAATAAGCCTCTTTGTCTAGGTGCTATGTAGAGAAAATGTATTTGATAGATTGATGAATGTTACACAGCTTCATTTTGGTACACAACTGTGCTTTCCTGGGTCTGAGAGTAGGATGTATATGGAACATATACGTCTGCCATCTAGGATCCCTTAAAAGAGCCAATGGCATTGCCTAGAAAGTGGGACATTTATTATAGGCACCACTCAAAATAGATGCTAGGCAGAAAGCCACAAAATTATCATGGGGACCCTGGCTATTGCAATTAGTTCTTTAATTGTTAATTGTGAGGATATCTGGGGAGGCCCAAATAAGGAGCTTGCAGATCAGAGCAGTAGTGGAGCACATGAGGGGGTTGGGTCAGTAGCTATTTGCCAACAGGTTTGGGAATATTTTATATTTCACAAACCAGTTATGTAGTGCCAATGCATCTTTGCTGAATGCCAGCTCTGAGCATAAGGAATATTATGGGCAAAGACCTTGAGGCTCAGATAATCTTAAACTGTTTGAGGAGCAGAAAGAAAGTCAGTGTGAATGGAATAGAACAGTTATGCAAAATAACATACAAAGTGGAAAGTATGCAGGTGCTGAATTAGGTACATTTTTACTCCGTAGACTAGAGAGTAATCGTTAGTGCTTATTTTAAAGGAAAAATAAATGTTCTGAAAAGTTGTAAGCAAAAGGTATGTCTAAAAAATTGGAGGACAGAAAGAACAAAATGAATGAAGCCACTTTAGAAGTTGAATATGTATATCAAGTGGGTGATGGTGATGGCCAGGACAAGGGTGATGACATTAAAGATAAGAATAAATTGTTTAAAGAACTATTTAGAAACTAGAACAGACTGGAATTTATTCAACTGGATGTACATTGTGAGAGTAAAAGAGGAATTACAATGGATTGCTAAGTTTCTAGTTAAGCTAGATGGTGGTGTTAGAAAAAAAAAAATACTGGAAGAGAAACAGGATTGATTCTAAAGAGAAACAGGTTTTTTCCTTGATTTTCATATTTTATCTCTTTTCCTTAGTGTACATCCCACCGTCTGAGAGTGCTAGTTATGTTATAATTATTCTGACGAGAATTTAATACATTGGCTCAATCTCTATGTTTGGCATTGCTAAGTTTAAGAGTGGTTAAACCACTTTGGGAGGACAAGGCGGGTGGATCATGAGGTTAGGAGATCAAGATCATCCTGATTAACATGGTGAAACCTCTTCTCTACTAAAACTACAAAAAATTAGCTGGATGTGGTGGCGGGCGCCTGTAGTCCCAGCTACTCGGGAGGCTGAGGCAGGAGAATGGTGTGAACCCCGGGAGGCAGAGCTTGCAGTGAGTCAAGATGGCGCCACTGCACTCCAGCCTGGGCAACAGAGCAAAACTGTCTCAAAAAAAAAAAAAAAAAAAAAAGTGGTTAAACGTTTTTTTTTTCTTAAGGTATTACTTTGTTCTCACAAGACCATAAAAATTCCCCAGAATAAACTAAATCTATGAATTTAGCAGATATAAACAGCTAGATATATTATATTATATTATATTGACTGTATTATATTTAATATGCAATATATAATTTATACCTGTGCATGCTTTTGTATATATGTGTGTGTGTATGAGTGTGTATAGATATATTTAAATGCAAAAAAACATTCTTTGGTGGTTACTCCAAGGAGTATGGTATCAATTCTCAAATAAAATTGGTTCAGATGCCTAGCCTGATGATGCCAAATATGCCTCTAAAGATTACAAAAGGATTTCTTACTCACATAATGAAATTTTCTGGAGATAGAAGGACAAGCACCCAAATCAATCCATTAAGCTTGAGCAGAGAGAGTGGATAGGGCCCTTATAGTGACTAGAAGAATGTTCTGGGTAAATGTTCCTATGCACCCACTGGGAACTTATGGGCTTCAAACTTCCTGCTAGTGACCAGGGAAGAAGTTAGTGGGTTTTAAAATCGGCTTGGCCCAATGTGGAAAACTCCACTAGGCAGTGCCCAGTGAAGACTCTATGTAGGAGTTTCAACTCCATGTTTAATTTCGACGCCACCCTAGGAAAAGTTCTCCATGAGGGTCCCACCCCTACAGTAAACTCCTGCCTGGAAATCCAGGAGTTTCCATAAATCCTCTGAAATCGAGTTGGAGGTTCTCAAATCTCAATTCTTGACTTCTATGTGCCCACAGGCTCAACACTAAGTGGCAGTTGCCAAGGCTTCGGGCCTGCACCCTCTGAAGACATGGCCTGAGGGGAACCTTGGTCCATTTTAGCCATAGCAAGAGCAGCTGGGACTCAGGGCACCAAGTCTTTAGGTTGCACACAGCAACCTGGCCCACAAACAATTTTTTTCTCCTAGGCCTCTGGGCCTGAGATGGGAGGGGTTGCCACAAAGTTCTTTGACATACCCTGGAGACATTTTCCCCGTTGTCTTGCTGATTAACATTTGGCTCCCTGTTACTTACGCAAATTTCTGCAGCAAGCTTGAATTTCTCCTTAGAAAATGTTTTTTTTTTGTTTTGTTTTGTTTTTTTTAATTTTCTATTGCACAGTCAGGCTGAACATTTTTCAAAATTTCATGGTCTGTTTTCATTTAAAACTGAATGATTTTGAAAGCACCCAAGTCATATCTTGAATGCTTTGCTGCTTAGAAATGTCTTCCACCAGATAACCTGAATCATCTCCCTTGAGTTAAAAGTTCCACAAATCTCTAGGGCAGGGGCAAAATGCCACCAGTCTCTCTGCTAAAACATAGCAAGAGTCACCTTTACTCCAGTTCCCAATAAGTTCTCCATCTCCACCTGAGACAACCTCAGTCTGGATTTTGTTGTCCATATCATTATCAGCATTTTGGTCAAAGCCATTCAATAAGTATCAAGAAAGTTCCAAACATTCCTACATTTTCCTATCTCCTTCTGAGCCCTTTAAACTGTTCCAACATCTGCCTGTTACTTAGTTCTGAAATTGCTTCCACATTTTGTGGTATCTTTTCAGCAACACCCCACTCTACTGGTACCAATATACTGTATTTATCCATTCTAATGCTGCTGATAAAGATATACCCAAGACCGGGCAACTTATAAAAGAAAGGTTTGTTCAATTTACAGTTCTATATGGAGCAAGTCACATCTTAAATAAATGGCAGCAGGCAAAGAGAGAGCTTGTGCAGGGAAACTCCCATTTTGAAAACCATCAGTTCTCATGAGACACATTCACTATCACTACAGCAGCAAAGAAAAGACCCACCCTCATGATTCAATCATCTCCCTCCAGGTTTCTCCCACAACACATGGAAAATATGGGAGCTACAAGGTGATAGCTGGGTGGGGAAACAGAGCCAAAGCATACAAATACCTGAAAGTAGCAATTTGGTAACTGGATAAGAGGAGAAGTTGGAATTATTTAAAGAGCTTTAAAGAAGACAGGAAAATGTGGGCAGGAAAATGTGTGCAAGTTTAGAATTTCCTAGGACTTGTTTAATGGCTTTAACCAAAACACTGATAATGATATGAACAATGAAATTCAGGCTGAGGTGGTCTCTGATGGAGATGAAGAACTTGTTTGGAACTGAAGCAAAGGTGTCTCTTGTTGTTTTAGCAAAGAGACTGGTGACATTTTGCCCATGCCCTAGAGAGTTGTGGAACTCTGAACTTGAGAGAGATGATTTAAGGTATCTGGTGGAAGAAATTTCTAACCAGTGAAGCATTCAAGATGTCACTTGGGTGCTGTTAAAGGCATTCAGTTTTATAAAGGAAACAGAGCATAAAAGTTCAGCAAATTTTCAGCCTGACAATGTGGTAGAAAAGAAAATCCCATTTTCTGTAAATCTGCAGAAATTTGCATAGATTATGAGAAGCCAAATGTTAATCCCCAAGATAATGGGAAAAATGTTTCCAGGGCATGTCAGAGATCTTCATGGTAGCCCCTCTCATCACAGGCCTGGAGGCCTAGGAGGAAAAGATGGTTTTGTGTGCCAGGCCCAAGGTCCCTGTGCTATGTTCAGAATAGGGACTTGGTGTTCTGCATCCCAGCTGCTCCAGCCATGGCTGAAAGAGGCTAACATAGAGCTCAGGCCATGGCTTCAGAGGGTGGGAGCCCCAAGCCTTAGTATCTTCCACATAGTGTTTAGTCTGTAAGTACACAGAAGTCAAGAATTGAGGTTTGGGAACCTTAACCTAGATTTCAGAAGATGTATGGAAACACCTGGATATCCAGATAGAAGTTTGCTGTAGGAGTGGGATCTTCATGGAGAACCTCTGCTAGGTCAATGCAAAAGGGAAATGTGGGATGGGAGCCCCCACACAGAATCCCTACTAGGGCATGATCCAGTGGAGTTATGAGATGAAGGCCACCATCCTCCAAACCCCAGAATGGTAGATCCACTGATAACTTGCACTGTGTGCCTGGAAAAGCTGCAGACACTCAACACCAGCCCTTGAAGGCAGCTGGAGGGGAGGCTGTACACTGCAAAGCCACAGGGGTGGAGCTGCCCAAGACTATGGGAACCTACGTCTTGTATCAGTGTGACCTGGATGTGAGACATGGAGTCAAAATAGATCATTTTGCAGCTTTAAGATTTGACTGCCTTGCTCTATTTCAGACTTGCATGGGACCTGAAGCCCCTTTGTTTTTGCCAATTTCTAGCATTTGTAATAGCTGTATTTACCCAATTCCTGTACCCCCATTGTATCTTGCTTTGGATTTTACAGGCTGGTAAACAGAAGAGACTTGTATTGCCTTGGATGAGACTTTGGACTGTGGACTTTTGAGTTAATGCTGAAATGAGTTAAGACTTTGGCAGACCTTTGGGAAGGCATGATTGCTTTTGAAATGTGAAGATATGAGATTTGAGAGGGGCCAGGAGTGGAATGATATGGTTTGGCTTTGCTTCCCCACCAAAATCTCATCTTGTTGCTCCTGTAATTTCTACATATTGTGGGAAGGACCCAATGGAAGATGAGTGAATCGTGGGGCCGGATCTTTCTTGTTCTGTTCTCATGATAGTGAATGGATATCAGGAGATCTGAAAGTTTTAAAAATGGGAGTTTCTTTGCATAAGCTCTCTCTTTGTCTGCTGTTATCTATGTAAGATTGACACTCCGTGTAGAACTGTAATTACAATAAGCCTCTTTCTTTTTCTTTTGTAAAGTGCCCAGTCTTGTGTATGTCTTTATCAGTAGCATGAAAACAGACTAATACAGGTATCTTTAAAGCACACCACTCTACTGGTACCAATTTACTGTATTAGTCCATTTTCACACTGCTGATAAAGATGTACCTGAGACTGGGTAATTTCTAAGGAAAAAGAGCTTTAATGGACTCACAGTTTCACATGGCTGGGGAGGCCTCACATTCATGGCAGAAGGTGAAAGGCATGTCTCACATGGCAACAACAAGAGAAGAGAGTTTGTATAGGGTAATTCCCCATGATAAAACCATCAGGTCTCATAAGACGTATTCACTATAATGAGAACAGCACAGGAAAGACCCACCCTCATGATTCAGTTACCTCCCACCTGGTCCCTCCTACAACATGTCAGAATTGTGAGAGCTACAATTCAATATGAGATTTTTGTGGGGACACAGCCAAACCATATCACCAACCAATTAAAATATCACTCAAATATGTGAAAACTGATTGAGGCATTAATGTGGATGGCTTTTAAAAAGCCAAATACAATTTTAAAAATAGAGGTTAATTTATAAAACTTTTTATCAGATAACAGTGATACTTTATACATGGGCTTTTGAAAATGCAAAGTAAAAGTATAAAGAAAAATATAAATCTTCCACAGGCTTACTGGAAAAAAAATATGTTGAAATATTTTCTTCTTGTCACTGTTCTAAATACATATCTATACTGTATCTGTATCTGATTCTACATATTTACATATGTACATCTATATATCCGTATCCATATCTGCATCTATCTATAATGTTTTCAGCTCAGCAATAATTGTGTTTTAACCTAACATTATCTTAGGTGCTATTCTCTCAGCAAATATATTGTTCAAAATTATTGCATTGCATGGATATTCCAAACATATTTAACCATTATTTTTTCTTTATATAATATGCTGTTTTAAATATTTCTATAATAAAAAATACACAGCATACTACTGAACACTTTGAATATCACTCAAATTCTTTAGCTTGGATATACTGAGTCAAACAACATGAATGATTTTAATATTAATTAACATTTTAAATCTGCTTTTAAAAGAAATTGTGAATTTCCGAATTTACAATAATATAAGAGTAAATCTCCACAAATAATCACTAGTAGTGGGTGTATATTTCCAATACACACATCTGTTTATATTCTTTGATAAGATAGTTAAAAATAATATCACAGTTTTTTTAATCCACACTTCTGTGATGGTGATAGATTCTTGATAATCTCTGTTACTTCTACACATCCAGACATTGCAATCTTTGTTCTCCAGAACTATAGTCTCAAGAATGTTTTTGCAAGCCACCCTGGAAAGATAGAGACCGGAACTCCCACTGGAGCAAATGTATTTACATTTCCAGATAGTGAAGAGAAAGTCAGTAACATCTTCTGGAGTGATTTAAAGATGTCTTACCCGTGAGACATTCCAGTTTAATAATTATAGAGATCCTCCCACTTCTCCAAAATGAACTTTCTTATATTCTAAGGTACAAAGACAATGTCTGTGTCAAGAGGGGAGAAGAACAGGTTTGCCAGCAGCCCATTTGTAAGACTAGAGTGTCCTAAAGGCAGGGTTCCTTTCCTGGAATGCCTTGCCATGCTATATTCATGTACTACCTGGCCCTCATGTTGCACTATGAAAATTGGGGCTCAGAGAACTGATGTGGAATGTTACTCTGGCTAATCTTCTGCATTGAATAATAAACTTTGCTCTTACTCAGAAGTCTAATATCTTTCCACCAGATGAAACTGTAAAATTATGACTGGCTAACTTGCTAGTTTGCCGGCACAGTGAAATCTCAAATGCTTCAATTTCTGACTTGGCATTTTAATGCTAGTGATATGGGCAGGAGGCAGGGACAAAGGAGAAGAGGGCAATTCCCTTGCAAAGGCCCTACCCCCAAGCCTAAATAGGAATAGGCATTCATGCTTTTGTGCCATGTCCCTAAATAGGAATAGGCATTCATGTTTTTGTCCCAAATGTTGCCTTTAGCAAAACCACTCTGGCCTGCTGCGCCCCTATCCTGTATGCATGTAAACCCCAAGCTCCACTGACAGAGTGGCAGATCAGCACAGCAGTGAAAGAAAGAAGAGAAAGAGCTTGTGAACATTGAGAGGAGTTTGGCTGGGGACGGCCAGAGAGGAGATCGGCCGCAAGACAGCTGAACTCCAGGGGAAGATCATCTTCTCATTCCATCTCCTTTTCAGCTCCTCATCCATTCTGCTGAGAGCCACCTCCATCACTCAATAAAATCCCCCCATTTACCATCCTTCAAGTCTGTTTGACCTGATTCTTCCTGGATGCCGGACAAGGACCTGAGTACCAAGAGGACAGGGTATAAAAGGCTGTCACCCTGACTCCACTGAGCTGCTTAACACTTAGCCACCCACAGATGGCAAAGCTAAAAGAGCATCATAACACCCCTAGACACAGCTGTGGGGCCAGAGCCCAAAAGCTCTTGCCCCAGCTCACCTGCATGCTCCCATAAGGTGTTTGAGTGCATGGCAGCCGAGTCAATGAGTCACATCCCTGTTGCAAGTCCCCAAAGAGGTCAGGGAACTCTTCTGTCTAAGCTAGGGGCTCGCCTGGGATCCAGGGATTCAGCATGAGGGTGAGTACAGATGCGGAACTGTCAGATCTGCCTATTTTCCAAGACCCTGACACCTCTCTCTTTCCTTTGAGTAAAGGGAATATTGGCTCTGTTTCTCTTCGTGGAGGTCGAACCATTGCATGGGACCAGAGTAGAGTCCTGGGGCAACTAAAGGCATCTTTTGTTGCTAAGAGATCCCAAGACTAAACTTCTTTGGCCAAGATCCCCAGACTTTTCTGTGATACCTTTTGTTCTTTCATGACTTGAAATGGCTCCTATCGCTTCTGTATAATGTTAAGGGTTATGCTACAAACTACTAAGATGCTACTAAGTACAATGTATGTTTGGCTCAACAATCAGGGGAGTAAATTTAAAACAATTTGGTTTCCATTTGTTCTTAGAGGTGCGACCCCAAACCTCACCCTAATGGCTGCAGGTGATACGTAAGATGGACAAGCATGCAGTGACTCACCACCTTCCTGCCTCCCCTACCCACTTGGGGACCTGGGTCTGTCTGCAGCATCCACAAGCCGCACCCAATGGCCATGAGGGGTGGGGAAAAAACCGTGATTGCCACTGAGACCCCAGTGCCTCCTGATTGCTGCACCAGAAGAGCCTTTCCTCCCACGGCCGAGGGGTCCTTACTGGTCTGAACTGGGGAAGGGATATAGTAGTTGAAGGAACCTATTTGCACAGAGCAAGAAGTTCCCCCCACAGTACTATTTTTTTTTTTTTTTGTACTTTAAGAAGTTTCCTTTATTCTTTTCTAAGTGAGAGGGGTCCTATCTTCAGCACTCTGCTTATAACAGGAAAAACAACCGATGACCGATCCCTGCTGGCTGATAACTGCAATTTCACCATGGCCCATTTGAGACTCAATACATGCAGCCCCTGAAACATCTTTTTGTCACAAAATCAATTCTAGGATTCAGGTCGAGGGCCTAGAATGAAAAACTTGATCTGAGGGACCCAAAGCCAGGCAACAGGCACAAGGTAAATGGGTAGGACCAATTCCTGCCAACTAAATCCCTGTTTCATGGAAGGAGGTCATGCTCCATGACATAGATGAGGTTCAGGGAACTCAAAGGTTGTTTACAGCAGGGGAAATAGGGCGCACATGGGTAAGAGAAGATACTCCCACCCTGTAGCCCCTCCCGCTATTAACATGGATGAAAATCGCTTTGGCACCCATGGGTGGGACCTGCCAAGGTCTCCAGGACTCGGGGACAAGATGGAAGAGAAAGAATGGATGCCCACCTTCTCTCCATTACACCTCTGGTTATCACCGAAAGAAGGAAAGAAAATGAGGGATGCCTCTATTTCTCTGTCTTTCAGAATTGGAAACCAGCTATCTTCACCACTGCCAGGTTATACTTCCCTGGAGTGTATCCTGAACCACTGGGACTGCTTTGACCCTCAGACTATGGAGGAGAAACACCTCATATCCCTCTGCACAAAGGTTTGTCCAAGTTATGGTTTAGAAGAAGGACTGGTTTGGCCTCAGTAAGGAACCATTCATTTAGATACAGCCCTGCAGTTAGACCTTTTCTGTAAATACGAGGACAGATGTTCTGAGACCCCATATGTTCAGGCTTTCTTTACCTTGCATGACAATCCAGACCTTTGCTGACAGTGTAGGATTTATCTATCCCTCCTGTTTGTCATCTCAGGAGAGGGTACAAGGGGAAATCCCAGAGAACTAATAAATCCCAGAGGCACCACCAACACAGAAGCCAGCTCCCTCCAGCCCTGCTCCTCTAGGTCTACCCCATCCTCTGTATCCAGCTTCTCTCTCTTGCTTGCCCCCTCCTAGAAATCCTCACCCTAGACAAGCCCTAGTCTCACCCTTGCTCTCCAATAGATGCCTGGTGAATTTGACCACAGTAAAGTCCAGGTTCCCTTGTGTCTACAGAACTTAAAACAGGTTAAGGAGGATCTTGGCAAGTTTTCAGACGACTCTAATAGATAAATAGAGGCTTTCCAGAATTTCATCCAATTATTTGAGCTCTCCCAGAAAGACTTTACGTTACTTTTGAATCAGACCCTGACTAACACTGAGAAGCAGGCTGCTCTGCAAGCAGAAGAGAGATTTAGGAATGAGCTTTGTATCACACATAGCATCAGAGGAGGGGGCAAACTTTATCCAAGTGGAAGAGAAGCAGTACCGATGGACGACCCTGGATGGAATCCCAATGATGAGTCGGGAGAATGGAAGAGGGGACACTTTCAGGAGTGCATAATGGAGAGTTTACATTGGACTAGGACCAGACCTCTCAATTATACCAAGTTTTCCATGATAAACCAGGGATTTGATGAAAATCTCACTGCCTTCCTGGAAAGGCTAACAGAGGTCTTGGTCAAACACACCTGTCTATCTCTTGATTCAGTCGAGGGACAACTAATCCTGAAAGATAAATGTATTACTCAGGCAGCTCCTGATATCATGAGGAAGCTGCAGAAACAGGCCCTGGGACTAGATAGTACTTTAGAGAACCTCCTGAAAGTGGACACTTTGGTCTTTTGTAAGCAAAAAGGAGGCCCAAGAGAGAGAGGAAACACAGGAAAGAGACAGGAGCTTTAATGACCACCAGGCAAGTCAACAAATCCCAGAATTTCCAGGGTGCACCTGTTCACTGCTACAGATGTGGCAAGCCAGGGTATTTTAGGAAGGATTATCCAGGAAGCATGAGGTAGCCACCTTGACCTTGTCCGATCTGAAATGGGGACCACTGGAGGTGGGTGGACTGTCCCACGAATGCTAGTCACCAGTTCCAGACCCAGTCTCCCAAATGGTCCAGCAGCAGGACTGATGAGTCCCAGGGCTCATCTCTTCAATGTCCCAATGGTCCAGACCACCATTACTATCCAGGAGCCACAGGTAATTCTGAAAATCAAACAAATTAAAATGGACCTCCTTTTGGAAACTGGAGCGGGTCTCAGTTCTCCTCTCCAGTACAGGGCTCTCTCCCGTCTTAGCATGACCCTGAAGGGCATCTCAGGAAGGCCTTTAACTGAATATTTTCCCCAACCTATTAGTTGAAGTTGGAGAGATCTTTTGTTCACCCATGCATTTCTAATTATGCCTGAAAGCCCAACTTCTCCGTTGGGCAGTGATATTCTGGCCCAGTTGTGGACCTCCATTCTGATGGCCCCTGGGCAAACTCTTTGTCTCCCTCTGTTGGAGACTGATGTTAACCCAGAAGGTTAAGCAATTGAAGGGAAGATTGGCTAAGCCACAACCACCCTACGAGTCAAGGTCCACCTTAAGGATTCCACCTCGTTTCCTAACCAGAAACAATATCCCCTGAAACTAGAGTTTAGGAATGGACTAGAAGCCATCATTGATAACTTGAGGATTCAGTGCCTCCTCAAACCCTGCAACAGCCCTTGTAATACCCTGATATTGGGGGAACAAAAACCCAATGGGGAATGGAAACTAGTTCAGGACCTCCACCTTGTTAATGAGGCTGTGGTTCTGATAATCTGGTGATTCCCAATCCATATACCTTGCCAGCTCAAATACCTGAGGTAACTAAATGGTTCACAGTCCTGGACCTAAAGAATACTTTCTTCTGCATACCATTATACTCTGACTCTCAGTATTTGTTTGCGTTTGAGGATCCTTTTAACCAAACCACCCAGTTAACCTGAACAGTGTTACTTCAGGAATTCTGAGACAGCCCCCACATTTTTGGGCAGGTAATTATCAAGAGACCTCTCTGAGTTCCTTTATCATCAAGTTAAAGCTTTACAATACATAGACAAGCCGGGCGCGGTGGCTCAAGCCTGTAATCCCAGCACTTTGGGAGGCTGAGACGGGAGGATCACAAGGTCAGGAGATCGAGACCATCCTGGCTAACACGGTGAAACCCCATCTCTACTAAAAAAATACAAAAAACTAGCCGGGCGAGGTGGCGGGCGCCTGTGGTCCCAGCTACTCCGGAGGCTGAGGCAGGAGAATGGTGTAAACCCGGGAGGCGGAGCTTGCAGTGAGCTGAGATCCGCCACTGCACTCCAGCCTGGGCGACAGAGCCAGACTCAGTCTCAAAAACAAAAACAAAAAAACAAAACAAAAAAACAATACATAGACAACATTCTCCTCTGGGCTCCAACAGAGGAAATCCCTCAGGAAGGCACTAAGGCTCTTCTTAATTTTCTAGCTAACAGATATAAGGTTTCAAAATCTAAAGCTCAGCTCTGTCAGACTTCAGTGAAATACCTAGGCCTGGTACTGTCAGAGGGGACCAGGACATTGGTCAAAGAAGGGATTAAGAAAATCTTATCTTTTCTCCTCCCCAAAACTGTCAAGTAACCAAGGGAATTCTTGGGTATTATAGGATTCAGCAGACTGTGGATACCTGGGTAGAGTAAAATAACTTGTCCCTTATACTACCTAATAAAGGAGACTCAGGCAGCTAAAACTCACTGTCTAATTTGGGAACCAGAGCCTAGAAAGACTTTTGACCAACTAAAACAAGCCTTCCTTAAGACACCGGCCATTTGTCTCTCCATAGGAGAAATCTTTAATCTTTATGTGTCAGAAATAAAGGGAGTGGCACTGGAAGTTCCAACATAAGCCCAGGGTACTGTCCAGCAGCCCATTGCCTACCTAAGTAAGGAACTTGATTTAGTAGCCAAAGGGTGGCCAGCCTGCCCCTGGGCGGTCTCAGTGGTATCCTTGCTTGTAACAGAGGCTACTAAGTTAACCATGGGGAATAACTTAACTGTTTATGCTTGCATAATGTGGTAAGACTACCGTCTACTGTCTTCTTTATGTTTGTTTATTTGTTTTTGAGATGGAATCTTGCTCTGTTGCCCAGGCTAAAGTATTGGCTCACTGCAACCTCTGCCTCCTGGGTTTGCAGGATTGTCCCACCTCAGACAACCAAGTGCCTGGGATTACAGGTATCTGCCACCACACCAGGCTAATTTTTGTAATTTTGGTAGAGACAATGGGGTTTCTTCTTGTTGACTAGGCTGATCTCCAACTCTTTACCTTAGGTGATCCACCTACCTTGGCCTCCCAAAATGCTGAAATTATGTGTGTAAGTCACCATGCCCAGCCCAGGACTACTGTCTCCTAAGGGGAGTCTCTAACTAACAGACAACCACCTCCTCAGGTACCAAGCTTTGTTATTAGAAGGATCTGCAGTTCAATTAAATATATACTGGGGAAAATACTTCAATTTCTTTTAAGGCTTGCTATCTGTCATATGATGCTATACTAGAGTAAGATTAGAATTTGGTGTGTTAGTGCTACAAAGTCTGTTTTGTCAGACTTAAGATCCCTGTTTCAATGTTAATGCTGGTCAGTTGTGCCTGACTGAGGCATGTCCAAGCCCCTTTTCTTATCATGGCCTGAACCAGTTTTGTGGGTCAACTTTGGAATGCCTTTGGCTGAGAGGAGGGGTCCATTCAGTCCATTGGGGAGCTTCGAATTGTGTTTTGTGTTTACAGAGCACTGCCATTATCAGTGACCCCTTCCCTTCCCTTTCTAATCACTGTTTCCTGTCAAAGATAATCATTAAGCTGATTCTTTTAACAGTGAAAGGGTTTGATAAGTTGGTTTCTGAAGTTTTCATAAATCAAAGTATTCAGTATAAAATTCCTCTGTATCATTTTTACATATAAATATATGTGGTTATGTGTACTTTTTCCATAGTTCTATAGCAGAATTTCTCCATCTTGCACTATGCACATTTTGGACTGGATAATTCTTTGCTATGGGTGCTATGCATGGGAAGACATGTGGCGCATTGCTGGCATATGCTCCTTAGAAGCCAATAGCATTCCTCCAGTTGGGTCAACTAAAAACTTTCTCTATACATTGTCAAACATCCTCTGGGGATGAAATAACCTCCAACTGAGAACCACTGTCCTATAGAATTCAAGTTAATATGACAAAAATGTTAATCAATTTTACTATTGGTTGGTATTTTAGTTGTTTCTCTTATTTTTTTTTGCTGGTATGAACATTGTGCTACATATCTTGTGGTAACAATAGGCAAATGTGGTATGTAAACGGGGTGGGTTCACTGAGTCTAAAGATTAGCCTTAGTAGATATGCTAAGCAGTACTTTAGAACTGATTTTGCCAACTTATTCTTCCATCAGAATTGTGTGTGTTATATTTTCTATACAATTGTTGATATTTTCAGCCTTAAATTTTAGTGCTTATAATAGATATCAAGTGTTATCTCATTGTGGTTTTCCTTTGTATTTTCTATTAGGTAATAAAGTGGACTGCTTTTTCAGTCCATTTAATGTTGAGTGTACATTTGGATACTTTTTTATGACTATAAGTTCAAAACTTTTGCAGATTTTTAAAAATTAATTTGACCCATCTTTTGTGGAGTTCTTTATACTTGCTAGATGTAAATTGATTGTTAGATGTATATATGGCAAATGTAGCTTGCCTTTTTGTTTTCTAAATAGTGTTTTTTGATGAGCAGTTATGTTTAATTACATTTATGTATTTTTATAGTTAGTATTTTTTGTGTTCCATTTGATGCATTTAATATACACTAGATATTGTCATATTTTCTTCTAGGACTTTTAGTGTTTTACCTTTTATCTTTAGAAGCATAGTCTCTAATAAATTAATACTTTATATAGGGTGAAATGAAATAAAATCTATTTTTTCTAATGGGAATATCCAATTGATACAGTGCTGTTTATTAAAAGACCATTCTACTCCCATTGTAATTCATATGTTGTATAATTCACTATGTCATGGCATTATGACACTTACATTATAAAACAGGTGACTTATGTTGCAGCATGCTCATTCTCACATGGAAACATTTCAAAAGAAAGTTTATGCTTAAGAGTGCTCTGTGTTTGATTTTCTTCTACAGTTTTTGGCACTTTGACTCAGGTCAGTACTGGACTTGCTGCTCCTCAACCTGGACTACTTCAGCAATGATAGCTTGCAGCAGATGTCTCTCTCTCTCTCTTTTCTTTTTCCATTTTCAGATTCTCCCACCGAACATCTGAATATATCCTGCTGATGAGCATTCTGTTGTCTTTCTTTAAGGACTACTGATATGGTTTGGCTCTGTGTCCCCACACAAATCACATCTTGAATTGTAATACCCATGTGCTGAGGGAGGGACATGGTGAGAGGTGATTGGATTATGGAAACGGTTTCCCCCATGCTGTCCTCATAATAGTTAGTGGGTTCTTACGAGATCTGATGGTTTAAAAGTGCTTGGCTGTTCCCCTCTCACTCTCTGTCTCTCCTGCCACCTTGGGAAGAAGGTGCTTGCTTCTCCTTTGCCTTCTGTTATGATTGTAAGTTTCCTGAGCCATGCAGAACTGTGAGTCAATTAAAGCTTTTTCCTTTATAAATTACCTAGTTTCAGCCACTTCTGTATAGCAGTGTGAAACAGACTGATACAACCTCCTAAATCATTACTCCTTCTTTTACTGTCTTTCGATAAGTTATTATAATTTTTCATTACTCAGGGCTGTTACAGATGACAGGGAAACGTAGAGCCCAGTTTTCATAGGCATAAATAATTTATTTCCCATTTTCTCTCCATGTTTAAATATAAGCATTCATTGAAACTCCAAGTCATTGTCCAGATTCTTTAGCGCTCTACAACACAGAAAAATTCTAAAACTATTTCCCCTAAGAGACCTTAGCAAGATAAAATATATCTTTTGAATAATAAATAAATATAAAAAGCAATATAAACATAGAAATTAAAAGACGAAAATATCCAAACTTAAACTCTTCTGTTCCTCTTGATTCAACTTTTGTTTGGTCTCCTTCGTGCCCTCCACTTGAATTCTTCCATCCCCTTGCTCTGTTCCTGCTCTTCCTACTTCTGTACTTACCTCCTCTTGCTGAGCACAAAATTCTTATTAGATTATGTCTCATTACAATGTCTTATAAAGAGTTAGATACCACGATTAGCTTTATTTTTATTGGTTAAACCTTGTTTACGATTAGACTGTGTAATCTTATGAAATATCTAGCCCTCAAAAGAAAAGACAAAAGTCAACAAACACTTTAAGATTTTCCACAAGCTATGTATCCAAGGATGCCCTAATATTTACCAATTATTTCATCATTTTGTGGAACTCAGTGATACTAATATTTGGTCAGAAAAAGTAAAATAGATTATCAAAATTGTATTCAATATAAGGATCAAAATTTGACAACATATATATATTTATATGTCATATAAAAATAACATGTATTATAATACTGTATGTTATATGTGTTATATATAACATATATATACACCTGTATATGTTATATAATATCATTTTATGTGTCATGTCATTTATATATGTTATATATAAATAAACATATGTTATACATACTATATATTATGTATATACAATCATGTGTCATTTAATGAAAAGAATACATTCTGAGCGATGTTAGGCAATTTCTTCATTGTGTGAACCTCATAGAGTGTACTTTCATAGAGGAGGTATAGCCTACTACACATCTTCGCCATATAGTATAGCCTATTCCTCCTAGGCTACAAACCTGTATAACAGGTTCTGTACTCAACATTGTAGCCAATTATAAGACAATTGTAATTGTTTTTATATAAATATAGAAAAGGTACAGTAAAGATAGCATATAAATGATTATTTTAATGGTACACTTGTATAAGGCAGTTACCATGAATGGAGCTTGCAAGACTGGAAGTTGCTCTGAGTGAGTCAGTGAGTGAGTGGTGACTGAATATAAAGGCCTAGGGCATTACTGTATACTTTACTAACACTGTACATTTAAACTACGATAAACTTATAAAATAATGTTTTCTTCAATAATATTATCCTTAGATTACTGTAACTATTTTACTTTATATACTCTTTTTAACTTTTTGACTCTTTTGTAATAACACAGTCTAAAATACACACTGTATGCTATACAAGAACGTTTTCTTTTTTGTATAGTCTTATTCTATACCCTTTTCATATTTTTAAAGTTTCTTTTTCCCTCTTTAAGTTTTTTGTTAAAAACTAAGAAAAAGCACATGCATTAGTCTAGTCTACACGGGGTCAGGATTGTTAATATCCCTTCCTTCTACCGCTCCATCTTGTTTCACTGGGAATTCTTCAGGGGCAATAACAGGAAGTGAAATTGTAATCTCCCCATGATAACCATGTCTTCTTCTGAAATACTTCCTAAAGGACCTGTCTAAGGCTGTTTTACAGTTAGTTTCTTTTACAAGTAGAAGGAGTACATTCTAAAATAACAACAAGAAGGATAGTGTAGTAAATACATAAAGCAGTAACATATTTATTATCATTATCAAATATTATATGCTGTACATAATTGTATGTGCTATATTTTTATGTGACTGGCAGTGCAGTAGGTTTGTTGACACCAGCATCTCCACAAACCAATGAGTAATGTGTTGCAGTACAACAGCTATGATATCACTAGGTGAGATAACTTTTTCAGCTTCATTATAAACTTATGGGACCACCACTGTATATGAAATCCATTGTTGTGCAAAACACCTTTATGTAGCACATGACTGTATGAGAGAGAGAGAGAGAGAGAACTTAGAAATAAGACCTCTTCGTATACTTCATAGCTATTCTTGAAGTTCTTTCTGTAAAAAGTAATTGGTCAAAATTGCACTCCTGAAACAGAAATAAATAAATAAATAAATAAATAAATACATCTCATTCTAGCCTTTTGAGACGTTGCTATCTTGAGGGGAATAAACATTACAACTGTCATATCCACCTTTCTCAGTGATGGTATTTAACCAAGTGTGCTAGGTTTTGTTAGAAAACTAAAAAACAAACAAACAAGAAATAGAATGGCAAGCTCTTTCTAGTTCTATGAATTACTAGGTTTTTTTTTTTTTCAAAACTTTAAAGATCAAGAAAAAGAAAAATACCAAATAAATTATTAGCTTTTCAGATTAGAAATTAGATAAACCCAAGAACAAGGACACCTTTAGCCTAGCCTAGACAAAGATGTCTGATAATATTTTAAGGCAAAAGGGTAGTGGAAGAAAACTTTCCCTGGAAGAAAACTTTCCCTATTTTAGTGGAAAAGATAGACTCTAGTCACACCTGCAAGTAAGTAGCTACTAGTCTACCTACAATTTCTATTAACAAAAAAGGGAGAAAAATTTCATGCAATTGCTCAACTGGAACATTCCATTTCTTATTACTTCCCAGGGTTACACTCCCTACTATAAACCATATGATCCCTCCGTCATTTCTTTTTCAGAGTAACAAAGACATTTTATTGGTAGAAATCCGAGATACCACACAAACACTGCTTTTGCATCACTCAGTTACTGTCTCTCTGGAACTTATCAATATACTTTTATGTTTAGTGATTTTACTCCAGTGAATTTGTGGGAACAAGACTTATTTGAAAATGATGTGCCATTATAAAATTTAAACCAGATGACCTCATTCTGGAAATTCCAGAAGATGAATTCTGATCCATAGTTTTGTGATAGCTTAGATGGATCACTCACTCTGGTATCTCCCCTACCAACATCTCAGACCTTGAATCTGTTCCCAATAGCCTCTCAGCTAAAGAAAGTTTATATCAGATGAAAGATGCTGAAGCCATAAAGTTACTCATCAATCCATCTATGTCTTACTGAAACTAACCCAATATCCATTAATAAAAGAGACTTTTGAAGACCCATTATATTACAAACCTCCAAAAAGTACTCAAAGTTTCCTATATTAGCCGTTGTTATGCCTCTTCTGCCCATCAAAAAGGCAAATGAGTATGGTTACCACCTTGTACAAGATTCATGGGCCATTCATTAACAGATTTGTACACCCTCACTCCTTGCAGTTTCCAACCATAATACAATTCAAACATTCCTTATCCCTGAGGCAGACAACTTCAGTGGTAGACCCATGTTCAGCATTTTTCTTTTAAGTATACCTTTCCATGCAACCTCATGATACCTTTTTTATATTTCCTTTGGGAAATAAATAATATATGATAGTTACATTCCACAGATTTACAGAAATGTTCTATTAGTTTTTGCAAATACTGAGCCAGTACTCCACTCTTATATTATAAATGGATGGTTTTCTTCTGTTCTGTGCTTCAGTTTGAAAGTCTCACAGAATTGATTTCCTCCTTTCTGACAAAGATTTTAAAAACAAACTTCAATTGTTTTTAGATAAAATTGCATTTTCTAGGCCACGACAATATGCAAAATGGTAAATCTTGTTGCCTCAAAAATTGGAATTATTTTTCATTTTCTCTGACCAATTAATAGAAGAGAACTTAGAAGAGATCTTGTTCTCATAAGACACTGTACAAAGAAATGCTAACATTTTTGAACGTACTGACCCTTTATATATAATCAAATGAAAGCTGAAAAATCTGAGGTTTTGGCTTGGATAGATTCACAAGAGACTGTCTTCACTAACATTACGCATATCCTTCAAAATCCCTTTCCCTGGACTACATAATAACCATAAAACTTTTCCTCTATTTGTATAGAAAACTTAGGACAAGTTAAGAAACTTTGATTTAAAACAGATCGCTAGACATGGCCTTCATCCAGAGCCTTCAGATCAAGACACCTGAATGCAGAAAGCCAAAAACTGCTACAACTATCTTTGTATCTTTCTCCTCTAAATTTTAATGACTTGTAATTCCCTGTCTCTGTTAGTTTAGTGTTACTGATTGCCAAGATGAGATTCTACGAGTTATTTCTTCAGTCTTCTTTGTCTAAACACCAAAGATTAAACCTGTCATTTAGATTACATTTGGCACCAATGAGTCCACACTCAAGCTAAAAGTTTAGTTAATCAGATTGCTGAGTTTGTACCATTTTCCCTAGGAAACTATATGCTTGTGCAAGATAATAATATCACTTTCCTTTCACTATATACTGCTAAAGAGACTTGAAAATAATTAATATTTTAAAAAATCAAAATAAAAAAAGTAAAAATCATTGTAGACTACTATTCCCCGCAAAGAAGTTGTGTGTTTAACTAAATCTAATGATTAAAGGTACCCGAAAACAGGTTCTACAAAAACACCATAAACTTCCTTCTCTTATTCTTCCTTTCTTTAGAGAAAAAAATAAAGTTTTTTTTCTCTAAACCTTCAGGACAAAATTTGACTATTCATTGCCTTCTACAACCTTATATACTACATTCCCATTTGCCCTATTGCTAGTGTGATTGCCAACTCTACTAAATGCTCTGACACTTTTCAGTTTAGGAGGAAATCTTGTTTATTCTTTTCTATTTGATTCTTACTAAGTTTAGCAGACAATTTTGATACTTGCTTGCAACCAGAAATCACTCCAAAGTTTCTGCTTTTCATAAATTAAATTTTTATGACAAAGTGTCATAATTTTTATGATTCCAACCTTATCAAAACTATGCAGCAATTTAAAAAAATACATTTAACATGCATTTGGGAGGCATTAATCCTAGAAATTCTTCATGAATACAAACAAAGCTATTTGATTAATTCTTCTTGATACTTAAATTTAGACTCTGGGTCACATTGTTTGAATATTTTCAATCTCTGGCACCCAAGATTACTAGATAATTCCTACTTATTTGATAGCTATTAAAAACTTATAATTTTTATGAGTATTTTGGTTTTATAATAATCTGACTTAATTTCTTTAAATAATAAAACATTCTTTCTCCTTTTTTTTTTTACTTGCAGATACTGAAACCTTAAATAACTATGGCCCCTATGTAGAAAGGCATGTGTCTAAATTTCCAAGAGAATATTTACTGGAATTTGAAGTTTAAGCCTGAATAAAGATATAACAAACTATGTCTACCAGTGAATACTGGATAGCTGTTTTGTCTCCTAGTATGCAGCTTTGACAGCCATGCGAAAGCTTAGAAACATAGTTTATTATGCCATGATGAAAGAAAAAACATTAATAACCTAGGAAACCTAAGTAAGACTGTAAGACTTGGTAAAAACTCAAAAAGCTGTGGTGCAATAGAGAAAGACTTTAAATATACTCAGCTCACAAGGAAGTACACGTGTTGACTTAGGGAAAGAAGACTACACACATCTAGCAAGAGATGAATTGGATATTTTTCAATGTAAACAAAAAGGTTAGGAAAACTAATATGAAATTAGAGGAAAAAGTAAATGTTATGCAAATTTATATCAAATTTCTCTTCTCTACAGATTCAAAATAAGAATGAAATCTATTCTCTTGGCTTAATCAAGACTGTTGACTAAAATGTATTGTCCAAGGCATTCTGATAATTCTGATATTAATATTTGATTTCTGCATAATTATTTGCTCTGTTCTCAAAGAGTCTTAACTGCTTCTGTGCAGAAACTCATTGGTCAGATAATTTAAATTCAACTACAAGACAAAAGTCACAAAAAGCCCTGATATCTACAATCACCAGTGAATCTGGGAGCATAATTAATATGATTGATATCAATCTAGAATTCTGAACAAATCTAAACGTGATCAAATTAAAATACCCAGCAAACTGTTGAACAATAGTGGGGACTGTGAGAGACCTTGAAGACATAAAAATTGTTCCATTGAAAGCCTTGTATGATATTAGCCCCTACCTTTATTTGCCCTGATCCTTCTTGGTAGTCTCATGACTTTAACACCCATGTGACTGGACACACGTTGCTGAAAAAACTACGATTAAACTACAATTACAAATCTTTCCTTTTCCGAAAACTGTTTTTGGCCAATCATTCTCCATTCTAGCTGAATTAATTTTGCTTTTTTCTCTTGCTTAAGCTCTATTAAATTTCATCTGTCTTCTCTAATTTAAACTACATCATTTTAAAGGAAGATTTTATTGATTTTCTTTCTAAAAATAATTAATATTTTTATAATATTGATCTTGCCAATTCATGATCGTGGTATATACTTCTATTTAATTTAGGTCTGTAATTTATCTTAAAATATGTTTGTGGTTTTTAGTTTTGAAGTTTTCCACATTTTTTTGTTAGAAGTTTTTCCTTGGTATTTAATTTGTATGCTATTGTAAATATTATTTTATTAGTAATTTATTTTATTTTTGTTTATTATTATCATATAAAAATAAAATTAATAAAACCTCTTTGCTAAATTTATTTAAATTCACTTATTAATTGTAATATTTATTTTGAAGACTCTTTTGGATTGTCTCTATCCACAAACACATTGCCTGTAAATAATGGGAAATTTCTTTTTTTATTCAAATTATTAATTATTTTTTCTTCTTGTCTTATTGCATTAGTTAGGGCCTTTAATACAGTGTTGAAAAATGTTGATAACTAACACTTATAGCTATGTAAAAAGAAAATTTGGTAACATATCTTTAAATATGGTGTTTGCTATAGTTTTTTTCTAGTAGATATTGTTCTAAAATTAAAAATGCCCTCTTCTAATCCTACTTTGCTAAGAATTTTCATCATGAATTAACTTTGATTTTTTTTGTCAAATGCTTTAGTACATCTAGCAAGATGTTCTAATTTTTTTTTCTCCTTTTCTTTCTGTTAACATGGTAAATTTGTAGGGTTTTGAATATCAGGTTATTATTATATACTTGGAATAATCCTGTTTAGTAGTGAACTATTATCCATTCTATATAACACTGGACTTGATAAAATGTTTTTCACAATTTTTGCATCTATGTTTAAAAGATAGATGGGCCTATCGTTTTCTTTTCCTCTAAAGTTTTTGCAGGTGTTGATTTCAAATTTACATTGTGCTCATAAGACAAATTAGAATACATTTCCTCTTTTTCTATATTCTGGAAACGTCTGCATAAGTCTAGTGTTATTCCTTTCTTGAATATGAGGAAAAAATAACTTTAAGATATTCAGGTTAATAAATTACTTATTAACTTATTTAAATATATAATTTTGTTCTATTTTATTTTATCTTTTTGATAAATTTTGTTTAAATTTCTATTTAAATTATATTTATTTGTTCAAGTAGTATTTTATCTGACTAATGTCTGTAGCATTGTAGGAATATCTTTTTTTTTTTTTATTAGTTTCATCCCTCTGACCCATCTTACCAAACTCTTATTAATTTTAACAGTCTTGTTGGAGAAAAATAAATTTTGTTTTTGTTGTTTTTCTCTAATTTTGTTTTGTTTCTATTTTGTTAAATTTTTTCTTACTTTCTTTTTTTCCATTTCTTTTAGCATTAATTGGCTTCTTCCCCCTAACTTCTTATAATGCACTTATGTATCATTTATTTCAAACTTTGTTCTCTTAATGGTTCATCTAAACTTACAAATATCCTAATATGTATGGTTAAATTCAATTTCTTAAGTTTAGATGTATTGTAATTTTATTATCATTTAATCAAAATTATGTGGTAATTTGTACTGAAAAATACATCATTCAGTCATGGGTTTTTAAAAGTTTATTGCTTAATTTCCAACATTTCATGAATATTTAGTTACCCTTTATTATTGTTGTTGATGTTGCTTTTAAAATAATTCCACTTAAATTTACATATGGTCAATTTTGGTAAGTATACAATACATTGAAAGTAATATATATTATATAGGTATAAAATGAAGTATTCCAAGTATCCAAATTTGGCCTGATTTGTTCACTGTGTTAATCAGATATTCTACTTGTCTACTAGTTCTGTAACAGTGAAATGTGAATGCTATGAAAATAGCTTCCACTAAGGTTTTGGACTGTCTTTTTCATTCTTTTGTTCTGTCAAGCTTTGCTTTATGTATTTTTAAGCTATGTTACTCGGTGTTCACAATTAGAATCCTTCTTGAAGGATTTATTTTTTTATCATTATTAAATATTCCTCTCTAGCTTTAGTAATTCTATTTGCCTTAAGGTTTACTTTCCTGTAATTAATAGCTACAACAGCTTTATTTTAGTCAATGTTTTCATGGTATATTTTGTTTATTTTCATTTTTCTATGTCCTTCTATATATTTCATCTGCAGTTTTTTATTTTTTTTAAACTAGTCTAACTAAATTTGTATTTAATTGTTACTACATTTAATTCAGTTAATGATAGCTGTGGTAAAAGCTACCATTTTTCCTTTGTTTTATATTCTTCAAAACTGTTTTAAATTGCTTTTCTGTACTCTATTTTTTCTCAAAAATTAATGAAGTGCTTTTTTATAGCCTTATATATTAGCTTTTAAAAATACATCCTTTTATTGTTCACTTAGGGAATACATGGAGATTACATTATTATTGAATTATCACTGTCAAATATAAATTAATATTTTATAATTTTAGGTAATATTATTTTCTCCAAAATTTTAATCCTATTTCAACACCATACTAACAGGTAGATGTGAATATTGAAGTTAAAGAGAAGATGTAAATATTGAAGTTATTCAATGGAAATAAAGAAAATTAAATCTATAACAAGAATTTTTAATCAAGATAGATCAATTCCATAATATGTAATAAACTATCTTAATTGTTTGCATTGAAAATTAATGAGTGACATTCCAACTTTAATTTGTTTGTATGCTCTCTTACCCTATTTGGAGAGATCTTTAGGCTACCTTTAATTAGCCTTTGGCACAGTCAAGAGTCTTATGATTGCACCATGAGTAGAAATTATAAATTTTACCATGGGTCGGAAACTAGGAAACATTATTTTAAAATTTTTAATTAGAACGATTTCTCTTTTGAAACAGCTGTAGCCCAGAAATTTCCTGTGGATATCCAGAGATGTGCTGAAAGTAGAATTTCATTTGTCTCTAATAACTGCAAACAATGCCAATTCTGAATGAAGAATGTCTTGTTATCTTTGAATTGTTCGAATTTTTAATTCGTAGGGATGTAAAAGGATAATTTTGAGTTTAATTCATAGGACCTCAAGTTATCTTTGTGTTATTTCAGAATTGAACACATAGGGACTTAAAAGGAATATAAAACTCTAACCATTTTCTTTTTCTTCAACTCCCGAAATCTCTATCTCAATGTGATTTTTAACAAAGGTTTAAAAACTGCCACATTTAGAAAAGGAGACCACCCTTAATGTGGGTAGATGATAAAATACCTTGGAAATTTGAAAATCATTAAATTATTTAGGCAACCTCAAGTTAGAGGAGATTGCCTGAATCTTGCCATGATTATTGTCAGATATAAATTGATTGAACCATAATTTCAAAAAATATAAATTATAGAAACTCAGAATGATCATTTGGAAATAATTTAAAAAACAAGTATGTCTCAACTTGTTTTGTAACTGGAGAAAACAAAAAATCAAAAAACTAAAGCTGCATTCTTCAAAGATTTGGCTAAATTTATGTCGCCAAAATTAGATCAGACTTATGCTTACATCCCGGATCCACTCACAGCAAATTTAAGTATACCTATTTTATTATATATAATTATATAAGAGTGGAATACTTCAGAGTTCCTCTAATATATGATTATTTTTAAGTTTAAGAAGTATAAGATCCCAATGCCTCCCAACACACCTGTAGTGTGTGTGATTATTTGTATCAAAGTAAGCCTTTTCACAGACTATGTCTTAGGTTGCTCCCTAAAAACATATAGAAAGATTATTTTTCTAAAATGTTATTATAAGAAATACATCAATCTTTGGAAAAGGAAAAGAAACAAATTTATAATATATGTTGTTCTTGAAGATAACCAAAAACAAAACACAAACAATCAGAAAAACTGATAGCATCAGTTGTCCTAAAAGGTAACTAACAAATCAAGCTCCATAATTACTAGTTATTTCTTTAAGGTTTTTTTTAAAAAACAGAAAGGCATGAGAAATAATAAAATTAATCTATTATCTATAACTGAAAACTAATTGTGCATAATTTTTATATAAGATTTTTAAAATAATGTATGACTGAACTCTCTTTTTCATCTTATAGACCATCTAAATTCATGGGAATTTTTCTATACAAACCCTGACTACTTCAAGAAGGTTTAATAAAATATTTTAAAACATTTTAAATAAAAACTATCAAATGCCTCTATATCTCCCTATATAGATGGAAGGATGTATAAAAAGAGATGGAGAGAACTAAATGTAAATTTTCAGGCTTCGCTTTTACCCAGTTCAGAACAATGCCATGTGATTGTATCTTTAATCAGAACACCTAATGCTTCCCATCAGATTAGTGCTCAATTATGTCAAAGTGCACTGAGTACTCATTTTAAAATAGATGTCTATTATCAGAGCTACAGGGACAATGTGAGGAAATTGATACAAGAGAAAACAAATCTAGACATTTATTTTTACTGATATACAGAAAGAAGAAGGCTCAGAATTCATCTGCATAGGTTATTTTTTTCTTCATTACAGCAAAACTCTTTGTTAAATGTTTTGAATGTAAAAGTCAAGTTGATAAATGCTAAGGATTCTTTCTGCTCCATAGCTACAATAACTAGTCAATTGTTAAAACTACAAATGAGTTCTACATTTCCTCTTGAAAGGTAGTTCATATAGGAGTTACTTAAGTGGGATATACGAAATCTAAGTTTACGTTCAATGCCCTGTGGTGATGTAGGGATTTTTAGCCTCTTTGAGAGTGAAGGGTACTGTGGTTGAGTTTGGTTAGAATTGTTCTAGACATTTTTGATTATAATATTTCAAAGGGGGGCATTATACTGCAGGATTCTTTAACTCAACATATTGGAAGATTTATTTCACAATGTTGTGTGTAAATGCCAAATAAGTACACTGCTAAACCCTTATTACCTTTCCTTAAGAAAGTAATCATAGAGCAGCTAAAGAATTTGTGGGTCTCATGGAGACTAGAGATAAAAACCAATTGGTTCAGAAAAATGCCTCTTTGAACTTGTTGTAACAGAGTGCTCAAACAATTCTCACATAAAATATGTGGATTTGTAATTATGTTGATAATATCTCCATAGAGGTAGAAAATGCAGTTCTATATTTTAGGTTAACACATCATAGAGATAACAAATGAGACATAATATTGGACTGGATATCAACATGGGTCAGTATTAATTCACCATTAGTTTAATAAACAGGGGTTTCTTTAATAATCATTCTTGTTAAAATTATAATTCCAGGAACAAAAATCTAACAAAATTCCAGAAAATTTATAAAATCTTTTGGAAAATGAGCAATATGATATTTTGTTTGAGTTTGTATTTTTGTTTTTAAACAATCCACATAAAATAATAAGTAACCAATTAACCTAATTGTAATAAAATTCTGAAGGGATGTTATTTCATAATCAACAATTTCAAAGACACTCTTGTTCTATCATTTTATACTATTGTATGGTTACTTCCTTTGTAGATACGTATTCCGTAGATGCTAAAATATTAAGTTTGAATTTGAGATTTATAAATAAAACAGCATATGTATAATAGCACATCCTCCAGATAGTTTCATTTACCAGACTAGAGAACTAGCATTCATTAAGCAGCTACTGTGTGCCTGCTCTGTTCTTGCTCTTAAAAATATTACCTTATTCAATTTTCCTTACAATTCCTGTAAGTATTATATAATAATATTCCCACTGTTTTAGATAAAATAACTGAGCTTTGGGAGGTTATCTTATACAAATAAGTAGAAAGGGTTAGAGACTAATTTTCATCTAAGACTTCCTAAAACTACAATTGTTACACTTTTTTCGTAAGGGAACAAAGACCTCTTGGAAGGGGTGGCCTTCAAAGTGAGACTGTACCCCTCTCTCCTAGCAAAAGCAATTACTTGGTAGAGTTTGACCCATATATAAAACAAACCTAGAATAAATTATTTATTTAAACTGATAAGTTTCTCTCTTAATTTGCTTCCACAGAAATGTTAGTATGAGTACTTGGCTTAAAAAGAAGAGTGTTGTCCATCTAACTCGAATTTCAATTTATTCTTCTCTAAAAATGTTCAATGTCTGTCACAGGTTTCTCCCCTAAATAAATGAATTTAGGAAGGTAAATAATAAAGTGAGCTAAAAGAAAAAGTTGGCCAGATTAATCTCTTTAGAACTTTATATTCTGTTAACAGGGGTGGATGAAATACCAGAATTCTCTGAAGCAAATAATAAAGTTTCAAAACACCTGAATTTTGGGGGGGGATGGGGGAGACACAAAGCTCAGGTTTTTAGCTTCCTTGGTTTTCTTTTATGATGTGGTAAGATACAATGCCTGTATTCACTCAGTAGAGATAGAAAAAAAAATTAATAAAATTCAATATCCCTTCATGATGAAAAAAGAAAATCTCAACAAAGTAGGCCTAGAAAGACCATAACTATGTTGGGTGCAGTGGTGCATGCCTATAATCCTAGCACTTTGGGAAGCCAAGGTGGGTGGATTGGTTGAGTCCAGGAGTTTGAGACCAGCCTGGACAACATGGCAAGACTTCATCTCTTTAAAAAAAAAAGAAAGAAAAAGAAAAAAGGAAAGAAAATAAAGATTACACCTCAAAATAATAAAAGCCATGTATGAGAAACAACTCACAGCCAAATCATACTGAATGGTGGAAAGTTGAAAACATTCCCTGGAGAACTATTCACACTTGTCGTCAACATAGTACTGGAATTCCTAGCCAGAGCAGTCAGTCAAGAGAAGGAAGTAAAGGAAATTCAAGTTGGAAAACAGAAAGTCAGACTATCAGAGTTTGTTGATAATATGATTGCATAGCTAGAGAATCCTAAATACTCCTCCAAAAGACTCCTAGATTTGATCAATGAATTCAGTAAAGTTTCAGATTACAAAATCAATGTATGCAACTTATTAGCACTACTATCGTAATGACCAAGTTGATAATTCAATCAAGAACTCAATCCCTTTTACAATAGCTGAAGAAAAACAGTAAAATACCTAGAAATACACATAACAAAGCAGGTAAAAGATCTCTACAATGAAAATTACAAACACTGCTGAAAGAAATCAGGGATGACACAAACAAGTGGAAACACATTCTCTGCTCATAGATTGGAAGAATCAATGTTGTGAAACAGATCATACTGACCAAAGCAATCTGCAAATTCAATGCAATTGCCATCAAAATACCAACATTGTTATTCACAGAATTATAAAAACAATCCTAAAATTAATATGGAATCAAAAAGAGCCTGAATAGCCAAGACAATCCTAAGCAAAAAGAACAAACCTGGAAGCATCACATCACATTACTGGACTCCAAGTTATGCTATAAGACTACATAGATAGAAACACAGTATGGTCCTAACATAAAAGTAGGCACAGACCAATGGAACGGAACAGAGAGCCCAGACATAAAGCCAAATATTTATAACCAACGGATCTTCAACAAAGCATACAAAAACATACACTGGGGAAAGGACACTCTTACTTAATAAATGGTGCTGGGAAAATTGGCTAGTCACATGTAGAAGAATGAAAGTGGATCCCTATCTCTCATCTTATACAAAAACTAACTCAAGATGGATCAAAGACTTAAATCTTGCCATCATAGTATAATTTTGGAAAATATTAGTTCCTTTGTATCATAAGCAATTAATAAATTCTGATAGAATATCTGATTGATAACTATTTTATAGAGAATATTATATTCAAAGGCACAGGTTACATTATGTTTGTATCTTCTATAGGGTCTCACATATACAAGGTATTCAAGAAACATTTGTTAAAATGAAGTATATTTTATTGTTTCATATTTTATTTTTTACGATTAGCTTTTCCTATGCCTTGATAAATATATCATTATTATTTAATGTCTGATAATGTATATTTAATTAAATATATTATATACTTCTAAAATATAATTCATATGTTTGATAATATATTAAAGAAGAACATGCATAGAATGTGTAATAATTTTTATCATGAATAACTGAATGTCAATGTTTATTGATTTAGTCTTAATCATATACAACCTATACCATATATAATTCTGTTTCACTCTAAAACCATCTATATGTTTTCATATATTTTTAAACAAACAATACTTTCAGAAAGGTTGCTGCTCTATTCAGCCGTTTTCTCCTATTTGTACTTGCATTATTGCTTTAACTTGCTATTCTGTTATCCTTCGGTCCCTGTATCCTTATTTTACATGTATGAGTTTGTTTTTTCTTCTAGAGTAAGTTTCAAAAATTCCAGGAAACTGAGTAGTCTGTTGTACCTTATGGTTCTAAACCACTGTTGTTTGTATTTACTAACTTTTCCATTATCTTTTAGGCATTTCCTGATTGTTTCACAATCTAAATGCTGGTTTTGTTGACACCACATTTTTTTTTTTTTTTTTTCTGAGCACACAGGACAGAAGTTCTGCAATTTATTGCTGTTTTGTTTTTCATCCTTGAAGTTCAGTTAAATTTGGTATTAAACTAAAAGATAAAATGTGAATACAGAAAATCTTGCAAATAGAATTATTGTGTACTATAAAATGTTTTTCTTTAAATATTGGTCACTTGCTTTGTTTATATTAAGAATATATCTTTAGCCAATTTAAGAGAAAGTGTATGTTACACACTATTGAGGGAATATGGTTGAAAAATAAAATTTCCTCTTATCCTAGAAAATTTCTCCACAAAGGTAGAAGGAAAAGAAAACAATTTTTCTTTTTTTTCTTTTTAATTGAAGAAGCATTAAAGCAGAATATGGTGTGTATCACAGACAATCTGCTAGATTATAAAGAAACAAAAAAATCTCACTCCTCTATGTAGCTAAGCAGGTTCAATCCATTGCATACATGGTCTAAAAATAAATGATAACTAATGGTCAAATAAGAGGACTTGACAACACTATTTATCACACATAGCTCATCGTAAATTCATCTGGTAATTGAGATGACCATTTCTGTTAGCTAAATGGTTTTCTTCAAAGAAAGAACAAATTTCTCACGATTTTATGGCAGGAAATTGTTTTGAAGCAAGGAACTCTTTGAGTTAGGTCCTATCCTGCCACAAAAAAATGGGAGATAGCACCACTTTTCTTGATAATTACATTTCAGAAATGGTGCCCAGGTCCTTTAAAAAGACATTCTTGGTCTGTACAGCTAGCAACAAGCTTATTTAGGTTTTTGAAATATTTATGTGCATCTCAAACGGACAGAGAAAGGATTTGTAATTGCAAGTATTTTTTAATAAAATGACTTGAAAGAAAAGAGGAGGATACAGGAGAATTACCAGAAAATTCCCCTTCCCTCCCCCAATTTGTATTCATCGTTACAACACCCTTGGGCTATATATGATTCTTGCCAATAAAAATTTACAATAAGTTTAGGGACATGTGAAAAATTTTTGAAATAATCTCCTTTCTGAAGGATGTAGAATATTTTTTGGTTCTCCTTTACTTTTCCCTCCATTTGGCTTAGAATCTAACTGGGGAATAAGAGATTCCTCCTGCATCTATTCCACATTTGCAAGGGAATATCTGTTGAATGAATTGATGAAGACAACCTTAACAAGATTTTCATGCAAACACTCAACTAGACTCTATTTGGTGCTGGTAGATTGTCTTCTGTATTCTGACATTTTAAAATCTCTTTTAGATGAGTTCATTCTAAGGAAAGACATATTTATATACTTTATTTATATAAATCATTTAACAAATGTACTGGTCTTAATTCTTCAAAGATTTCTATTCTACAAATAATAACTAGAGCATTTTTTGTGCAAAGTATTGTTCTAGATTGTATGAACATAGTATCTCTTGCCATTGTTAACTAAGGTATCCTGCGTTCTTCAGAATTTTGAAACAGATGCCTTTTTAAAAAATCATATATACAAAAAAGAAACAAAGAAATTTGTGTATACATAAAAAGTCTATTTTTAAGTTAGGAGCCAAGACAGATGATCTTTTAAAAAGCTCTTAAGTAACTGAAACATCATTTTATTAATACAATCATTGTACAAGAGTTAATTTCTTGTCCCTGAGAACAGTCTAACATTTATCCTATTCAGGCTTGTTTTGTTCCTTTTCTTTGGTGAAATCATACTTTTCAGTGACCACAGTCAATTGCCATCACTACTTCCAGATACATTTGGAACAAATGGTGAAAAATATTTTACCACAATAGACGTTTTGATTCTGACAATACACGTATTGTGAGCCTTTAATTTATTCAGTCAAATCCTACAGGACAGAGAAAATCCACATAGCATTGACATATTTATTGAGACACTCTTCTACTGTAGCTTGGGGATATTTTAATTTTAGAAATGGATGAATTTATATAATTTAGATTCTTCACTGGAAAATCTTATATTGAGACACTCTAAGGGTAAAATTTAATTCCTGTATACAGTCAGTCTCTTTTTCTTCTCATCTCTTTTTCTCTCTGCTTTCCCTATCTCACTCTTTCACTCCACTACTGAAACATTTAAAAATAAAACAAGACCTTAATGTATCAAGGGAAAACACATGTTTTTCATGAGTTATTTGGGAGTAGTATTATGAGATTTCTATGTTCTCCGTGGTTCTCTATTGCCACAGTTTGAGCTTTCATCATTACTTAATTTACAGATTTAGGTGGATTTCATTTTCTTTGATCACCAATTTTTTTGTTATTACTTAATATTAATTGTATTTGTTTATTGAATTATGAAAAATATTTCTAACAAAGTTATTTATTTTACTAAAATGAATCCATTTGAGTGAGATTTCCATTACTGTGATAACAGTGAAATTGATTGCAATAATGATTTCTCTAATTAGAAATTAAAATCTAATGTCAAAAACCATTAAAAACACAGTAGAAACTCTGGTATTTAAAAAGAGTAAGCCCTAGAAGTCTCAAATTTATAAAAGAATCCAGTTAGTTGATGAAAACAGTATGCTAAAACATAGTTTAAAAAATAAATAGCAAGTCTCAAATCAGATTAGACGGACAATTTTTTAAATAGTTGGTTAAGGTTAATTGTTTTATTCTCCATAAAGAAAGTACTAACATGTTCAAAAACAAAACAAAAACATTATCATATTAAATTCAATCTCTCTGTAGCAATATTTGCAAGATTACAGACTTTTCAAGCTAAGTGCATCAATCAATCACCAGAGAGCATTAACCATCATTAACACTGGGTTTTATGAGGTATATTCTCTCCTACCTTCAGAGGCAACAAGTTAGGCAGAAAGATATTGGCAACTGAATAAAAATATTAAATATTTATGATCTGAAATTCCCATATTATTCAAGACTGTTAAGGTGATGCCTTTTAGTAAAAACTCATGATTTTTTTAGCCATCAAAATGTGTCTTTCTCTGGGATTTACTATCACGGGAGTTTAAAAGAAAAATAACCTTTCCTTTGTCACCTGATGTTAGCTAAAATTCCTGCTTCAGTGTACTCCAAAATTAAATACTAAGCACAAAATTCTACTGTGGTTAATAACTGTAATTGACCACAAAATAAGAAGAAATATGAGTTCTATATGACAAAACCAGATAATTTCCCATGTGATGTTTTCAGTTTAAAGAAAGGTTTGAGAATTTCTATGCTTGTGATATTAGAAGCAGTTGTTTTCAAATTTTACCTTATATCAAAATCACTGGGAAAGTTATTAAAACGTAGAATCCTGCCTCATTCCCAGAAGTTCTAATTTAGTAGGTCTGGGCAGTAATTTGCTTTTCTGACAAGTTTCTAGGTGATCCTGATGCTGCTGATCTGGAAACCAATCTTTGAAGATCACCTAGGATTAGAAACTGGGTGACTTATATTGAATTATCACTTGCATAACAATCTCACTATCAGTAATTAATAATAAAAGTTTCATAAAATTTATTTTATTCATATCTTACATTAACTGAAGAACAGCACTTCCCTATGTTAAGAATTGTATTGTTTTCATTTGATGTGGCTTTGTGGAAAAATTATAGAAAAAAATGTGGAAAATAAAGCCTATTTTGGGGATAACTATAGGTTTATGTTATATATTTTAAGGTGCTAAGTGATATTAAGGTTTGTAGGAAAAACAATTCATGTTTAATGCAGATGATGGGTTTGATATTAAAGGAAGGGAAGACTGTAAAGAGTTTAGTGAACATGGCAGTTCCCGGGATTATAGAGTTTTATATCCTGAAAGACAAGTGTCAACACATTCCTCACATTTGTTTTTATGATTTATTTATTTTTCTTTTTTTTCTGTAATGAAAAGCATAAACTGCATTTGAAGGGTCCTATATGATATGAAAACAGAACTAAATGAGAAATTTCAAAAGCCCTTTTGTTGTTATTCCAAGGAAACTATTTTCAACAAGAAACCACAATGTCATATTTAATCAACAATGAACAGAAAAGTGGCAAGACCAGAAGAAATAAAGGAATAATCTTGCTCAATGAAACCAGTTTATCCCCCTTATTATGAATATCATATTTCTTTAGGTATTCCAAAGATATCCTGGGCTTAGAAAGTAGAGTCAAAAATTAACAGCAATTTTCAAGGAACCAAACCACCCTTAACAAAGACCTTTTCGTGGTTTCATTTCCCACTCTTCACCAAGGTGTCTCTATTTTTATTACTAGCATTCTAATTTTGACTTTTTTTGCATAATAGTTTGATAATAATTATGTAGAAATTTATCCATTTTAAAAAATCTCTAATCTTTCTTTACAAGCAAGAACCTAAAAAATCTATGCAAAAACTCTATATACTCTATTACGTATGATGTGTACTATGAAAAAAGCACACAAGGAGATCCTTTATGAATCAATAACTTATTTTCTTAACTTTAAAATTGGTTTCTCGGCCAGGCGTTGTGGCTCACACCTGTAATCCCAGCACTTTGGGAGGTCAAGGCAGGCAGATCACTTGAGCTCAGGAGTTCGAGACAAACCATGCTGGTGAAACCCTGTCAGTACTAAAAATACAAAAATTAACTGGGGTTGGTAGTGCGCGCCTGGATCCCCAGCTACTCAGAGGCTGAAGCACGAGAATCACTTGAACCCAGGAAGCAGAGGTTGCAGTGAGCCAAGATTGGGCCACTGCACTCCAGCCTGGGTGACAGAGCAAGACTCTGTCTCAAAAAAAAAAAAAAAAAGAGAGATAGCAACCTACTTTTTTCTCTTTCCAGAAGGCAGTTGCTTCAGTGCAATTTGCTGAATAGTCTATCCTTTCTTCATTTAGTTTTTTCAACTTACCAAGAACCCATACATTTAGACAACATGAGCAATGTTTAACAAAGTAGAAAATAACCCATACTCAATGATTTATGGTAAAAACATACAACTCCTGTTTGTTTTATTTTACAGAACTGTCTTAGACAATCCTAAATTTTTACACTTTTGGAAGAATTGTAGAATCAATTCATCAAGATTTCTCCCATCGAAAAACTACTTGGATTTTTAGATATAACTGTATTATCTGTATATTTTAATTTGGAGAATTTGACATTTCCAAATTGAGCCTTAACACTCAAAAACATAAATATCTCTTCATTTATTCAAATATTATTTATATCTTTCAATAATACCTTACAATTTTCTCTCTAGAACTCTTTTATTTCATTGAATAGCTTTAAACTATTGTTTATTATAATATTTACTTTCTTATGTTCTCTATATATGAAATACATGTGTACACAAGATAGAAATTTTAAGGAACTACTTAGTGCTTTTTTGATAAATGAAGTATATAGTATTCATTTGGAGTTAAAGTATTGGACATATAGTTTGTGTTTACATCAAATACAATAAGAGTGGCTCTCAATGGGGACATAAAGGGAAAAACCTGAGATGAAGAGGAACAAAGAGAACTACAGCTTTACCTATAATTATTACTTCTAGAAGGATAGAATTATCTGAAATAAATATATTGTTTCTACTTTTGAATAGTGAGTATATGTGTAGTAATTGTATAGCTGTAATTATCTTTAATTTTTCATGTAATTAAAAAAGAAACATAATAAGGTAGGGCTTTAAAAGATTAATATAATCATATGAAATAAATAAATAAAAAGTTAGAAATGGAATATGTCAACTGTATATTAGCCATTGTTGCTTTATCTAAGAGATATATTTTCCACTTACAAGAGGAAGAAACTTTCAGGGTCAAAAACACGGTTATTCTATATTACACTTAAAATCCTAAATGGATACAGTACACTGCTCAGTGTCAACAATCTCCACTCGACCTGTCAGTGAGGGGCCAGTTAATAGCCCCATGCTTCACATCCTTGTACATCTTACATAACTGACATTTTTATACCTGTGCTGCGCTGTGCTTCTTCTCAATCATTTCCACAATGATTTCTGAAACCCCTGTTCATTAAAAAGAGATCCTCCTTTAACCTGCAACTTTTCACAGAATTCTTCCTCCTTGTCCTTGCCTAAGGCTAACACTTGTCCTTTTCCCCCTCTGAAGCTTTCTTAAGGGGTGGAGCGTATTCATTCTTCCATACTTTATGAACCTCTGGACAAAGAAGTAATTCCATTAGTATTCTTTCAGTGTTTCATTGTCACTTCTAGACATTTTTTTTTAATCCAAAAATAGCATAGACTCTGGGGCCTGAAGTCTTAACCATTTTTTATCAATGATTTATTGGACAATGAATAATTATATGTCTCCATGCCCTCATATGAAAAACAGAGAGATGCAAAATAGTTAACTTGTAGACTTGTGGTCAGAATTAAATGAATTAATACACATAAAGGACACACAAAGTAGTTTTTAAAATGTACGTGATTACAAGGTTTACACATATATTTATTATTACAATGTCTACTAGAGGAATCCAATCTGAATCTTTTAATTTCCACCATTGATTTCATACATGATCTCTATAACAGCACAGGATCTCAAATACTTCTTTTTCTCAAAAACAAAACTCTATTTCCTTTTAGTTTCCTCCATGGAGAATTCTAGCCATTTATTTCATATATTCTCTTGTGATGTAATTTCAGACACACTACAGACTTATCTACTCCATATTTGAATGATGATTTGCTACTGATTTACATCTATATTATATAAATGATATATCAACATCAAAACACTGATTGGCTATAAGTAGAAGAATTAAGAAAAAATGCTTATGAAATGATGGTTTAAATTAGATAGCTACTAATTTTTAAATGTATAGAATGAAGAGAATTTTAAGGAAATACATGAAACATGGTATGAAGAAAACTACGTTTTTTTCTTACCTATAAATAAAAATAGCTTACATTAAGACAGAGATTTAGATGTATTGTACTATAGGTGAAGGCTCCATGGCTCAAATGAACTAATTTATATTCCAGTCAACAGAACAAAATCTCATCCTATAGGAACTGTGGCATATTAAATAATTTTTGTGGTCTCCCCAGAGTCCACTAAATCAGAATAAAGACTAAAACCAATAAAAATAATTATGGGTCTAGAGATTTTATCTATAAAATCATTCTCCACTATAAACTGAAAAAACTTACTAGAAGTTGGATAAAGTATTCATGTATATTAAGATAAATATCTTTGGTTTGAAGCTTTCTAGATTATTCCCCTTGAATGTATAATAAAGATAAGGTACACATGCAACCATTATAGAGTCAAGACACTTACTCTGATATCTCAACTATTCAAACAAGAATTCCGTGCTGATAGCAATCCTAAATTGGCACTGATTCTATGATACTTCCTAAAACATAAAAAAATTAAATTGGACCAATTTGATGTTTTACCCCTGTTTTGTAAAAGTTTAAGTTTGCTACGTCTATTTCCAATAAAAAAGTAAATTAGAAACCAAGTCTCAAAGGTTGCGCTGGGTTTTTTTTCTGATTGGCTAAGCTAATAAAAAGTAATGTTTTCAAAATTGCAATAACAAAATTAGTCATCCAGTCTTGATAATTTTTAAGTAAGAATTAGTGTTTCTCAAAAGGTAGTCTGCAGATATTAATGTGCCCTCAGAACTGTTCCAGGGTATCCATGAAGGTAGGACAATTTTCCTATAATATTAAAACATGATTAGCTTTTTTGACTGTGATGACATTTGCACTGATGGTTGTAAAGCAATGAAATATAAAGCTTTGGGATCTTAAGCCTGAATTAAATAACTGTTTTAGTAATCATTGAATTCTTCACAGCAGCAAATTTGAAATTAAAGAAAAAACAGTTTCACTTGAGAATATCTTTGATGAAACAATAAAAAAAGTACTTATTTCATTAGGTATCAATCATCTGGTACAATTGTTTTCAATATTTTATGTGATAAAATAGAACGGACACACAAAACCTTTCTACTAAGACCTGAATTACCATGGTTGCCTGAAGGAAAAGTATTTTGCAGTTTGAACTGTGAGTGGACCCAGCTACATTTTTTGTGAAATACATTATACTTGAAAGAACTATAAAAAGACAAACTACAGTTCTTAAGTTTTGGATATTGGACAAACATTTTCTTCAATATGAATTAAATGCTTCTACTTTTAAAAAATAAATTTTTGTGTGATTCTTTAAGGGGTTTTTGTTGTGATTTGTTTTTTGACACAGGGTCTTGCTCTGTGCTCAAGCTGAAGTGCAGTGGAATGATCTTAGCTCACTGCAGCCTTGAACTTCTGGGCTCAAACAATCCTCCCACAGCAGCCTCCCAAGTAGTTGGGCCTATAGGCACATGCCACCACACCTGGCTAATTCATTTTGTTTTTTGTAGAAAGGGGTCTCACTGCTTCCCTGGCTGTTCTCAAACCCCTGGCCTCAAGCAATCTTCCTTCCCCACCTCAGCCTCCCAAATTGTTAGGATTACAGGGATGAGCCACTCCATCAGGCCTATTTGTGGTTAACAATGAAATCTGAGCTTTCAAGTAAAACATTAGAAATTTGGAAAATACACTGTCATCATCATGAGCTTAACAGTTTGCCAATACTTAGAGGCTTTACTAATGAGATCAATAGTGATAAAAATGAATTTGATTTAAGTTTTAGCTTGAACAGTGAAGTATGTCAGCAGTTGGGAGATATGGATAGTTCTGTGAAACTATATTTTTCAAATGAACAATTATCCATAAAAGGTGCATTCAAAATGTAAGACGGAGCAATGGATTTTAATGTAATAAAGTATGCAGAGCTCAATGTTATAGTTTCAGAATCCACATTGCAACTAACTTTAAGAAAGTACTACTTCTCTTGTTTTGGTACAGTAACAAAAAAAGTCCTTAATTATGTGAAAAGCTATTAAAATGCCCTTCACATTTTAATATGTATTTGAGGCTGAACTTTATTCACATTTAAACCAAAATAATATACTGTGATAGATTACATGTAAAACAGCAGACACCAACTGTCTTCTATTAATCCCAGCATTAAACAGTCTTGAAAAATTATAAAATAATTCTAATCTTCTCGATGTTTTTGGTTTGGAAAAATACAGTGATTTTTTATTTAAAAAAAGACTATGTTAACATTTATCCATTTCTTATTTTTATATTAAGATAAAATAGAAAATTTTAAAAAAGATTGTGTCATTTAATAGCAATAGATATAGTACTCATATACAAAAGCATTTAAGGATCCTTAACTATTTCTAAGAGTATAAGGGAGTCCTTAGAGCAAACCGTTTAAGAAACACTGGTTTAGGTCAATGCCATGATCAATCTTTTCTCAGCCTTCACATCAGTGGTTTTTCTCCCGGAGCTGGAAATTTTACTGGTTCTCTGCAGTAACACCAGAAATGACAATTTTCTTTAGACCCTGTGGCGTGTGATTTTAAACTATTTTTACTCTTTACACCAGAAGTGCTTCCTAGTGTCTGACTTATGGTTCAATGATGTCATTACTCTAAATACTTTTCTGTTCCCATGCCACCGCAACAAGATTTGCTCACCAAAATGTCATATTACTTTTTCAGCCACATTCCTATAATAAAATTGCTATTTTAGAGCCAAATAATTTTATATGTATTTTTATTAAATCAAGTTTTGATTTGGTTCATTGTTCAAGTTCATTCACACTTTTGATTGGATTTTCTATCATAATGTTAATGTCTGCTAACACAACGTTTTAGTCACTTTATTAGAAGCTGTTTTATAGGTTGTCAGAAATGAATGCCACTGGTAAATTGTTAATCAACAGTGGAATCAACAATACTATTTTTAATAGCATATTACAACATCTTACAAGAAGAAGAAGAAAGAGGAGGAGGATGAGAGGAACAGCAGGAGGAAGAAGAGGATGAAAAAGAAGAGAGACTGTCAAACTTTTTTTTTTCTTTTTTTCGGGATATCATGTTACATACCATCTACTAGTCTAAGAGAGAGGGTTAAGTTTGCTCTGACTCTGACAATTCTCCAGTGAATCCACCATGGATCTTTGTGATGCCTATGCTATTATTTCTGAGGTTTTACAGCATTTTAAGAATCATTAATGTCAAACTTCTTGGTATGTTGCTTCCTGTTCCTTCCAGGAGACTTCTATACTCAATGAATACTTTTTAACAATATAACTTCTTTTAATAGCTTATTTTCCAAAACTTCCTATTTTTACTATTATTTTGTAAACATTACGAATAGTATTTTCGGTTTTGTTTTCGTTTTTGAGACAAAGAATCACTCTGTTGCCCAGGCTGGAGTGCAGTGATGTGATTTCGGCTCACTGCAATTCCGCCTCCCAGGTTCAAGCGATTCTTCTGCCTCAGTCTCCCGAGTGGCTGGGACTACAGGCACCCGCCACCATGCCCAGCTAACTTTTGTATTTTTAGTAGAGATGGGGTTTTACCATATTGGCCAGGCTGGTCTCGAACTCCTGACCTCGAGATCTGCCCACCTTGGCCTCCCAAAGTGCTGGGATTACAGGTGTGATCAACCGTGCCCAGACACCAATGGTAATGTTTACTCACCTCTATAAACCTCCCAGTGAACTTGAATATAATATTTAAAAAATTTATAATTTTTGTATTTGTATTTTGTCCTATTCAGACATCCACGATTTCCCAATGTCACTTAGTATAATGTTATTCCAGGTCTTGCCTGCGGAGACATGGAAAGCACTAGGGTACACAGACTATAACACGGCCCCCAGTGATCCCTGTCCCATGCCCTCATAGACTTCCTTCCTCTCTTGTGTGGGCTTCACTTATTGATTAACTTCTATTGAATAGAATATGATAGAGATGATAAAATGTCATTTCCAAAATTAGGTTATAAGAAGACCGTGGTTTCTGTCTTGGACATACTCTCTCACACTTTCTTTTGTATTGTTCACCCTGGAAAAAAATCAGCTGTAATGTTGTATGGTATCCCTGTAGATAGGTCCAGGTGGTCAAGTCCTACCAATAACCATGTAAGTAAACTTGGGGGCAGACCTTCCTTTCTGCAATGGATCTCTGAAAGAGGATTACAGCCACAGCTGAATGCTTGAGAAAAACTTCATGTTATATCTGGAGCCAGTGGTTCTTGGTTAAGCCATATTCACATAGATACTTGACTGTCAAAAACTGTAAGATAATAAATATTTATAGTTTTAAACTGCAAAGTTTTGGTGGCAATTTGTTACAGATTGTCAATATAGGCACTAAGTGGCAGATTCTACACTTTCCTAATGTAGAATCTGAATTTTATATTGTTCATAAGTTATACAACAATGAAAGAGCCAGCTAAACAAGTCATAGAAAATCAAGTAGAAAATTCCAAATTATCTAGCTGTATCTACAGCATTAATAGTGTTAAAATTAAGTCAAAAATCCTATCTCATTTCACTGTAGTCCCTCCTGTCTTTAATCAGGTGAATGTACATGTGAGAGTCTGTTTCTTGAGTCTATATTCTGTGTTATTAGTTTGTTTATATATCCTTGTTCTAATACTGCATGTACTGTTTTATTTCCTTATGTACTTTTTTATAAGCCTTGATCTCAGGTATTCTATCAGTTATGATTATCTTCTTTAGTATTTATTGTTTTGTCTAATCAAGGTTAAATGCACATTCATATTAATTTAATAAACAGCTTGTCATTTAAAAAAATTTGTTGAGAATCTGATTGAGATTAAATTTTATATATGTATATAGAATATATAATATTCTATATAGAGATAGAGAGAAGAATTTTTATGTTAACAGCATAGAGTCCTCTAATTAGTAGACAATGTCTACTAATTAGACACATTGTTCACTTAAGTCTTTGAAGTCCTTTAATAACGTTTCGTTGTTTCCAATATAAAGGACTTATATAAGTTTTGCTAAATACATTACTAAGTGTTTGATGTTTTAATGCTACTGTAAGTAATAACCTTTAAAACTTTTATTATTGGTATATAAAAATAAAAATCATTTTTATATATTGGCCTTGTAGTGAACTATTTTCTTCTATTCCCTTGTTAATTTTGATATTACATCTGTGGATATATTTGGATATTCTACATAAATAAGCATAAATATTTCTTCTGCAAATAATTACAGTTTTATTTTTATTCACATTTTCATGTATTTTTTTCTTATTAGATTTGCAAATTTTATCTCAAGGATAAAATTAAATAAAAATGGTAATGGGCCATTATTGTCTCATTAACTATCTCAACTTTTAATAACACTGCAAAGTAGGATGTTTGCAATAATATTTTAAAGGCATTATTTATTAAATTAATATATTTATAATCTATTCCTTGATTACTATGAGTCTTAATTATGAATTGAATAATAAATATATTAAATTTTTTCTGTATCTATAGATTTTCTTACATTATTATATTTCCACATTTAATTTATTAAAAATGATATTTATTGCGTTTTAAATATAAACCTTCCTCATATTTCTGAAACAAAAAACAGTTTGTAATATTTTTATATGTATTTTAAAATGCTATTTGCTAACATTTTATTCAGGAATTGCTTCTATATATATGAAATAAATTGGTACATCATTTTTTCCTTCAGTCTTTCTTAACAAATTTTTGTGTCAAAGTTATTCTTGTCTTCTACATGGATTGGGAAGTAGTCTCTACTTTTCTATTCTCTCTTTTCTATTCTCCAGAGTTTAAGATTAGAAAATTTAATTATTTAAATATTTTAAAGAATTCATGTTGGAGGTAGGCTGACCAGCAGCATTCTTCTTAGGAAGGTTTTAAATACGGATTTGTTTTGATTAGGTATCAGAATAATCAGAGTTGCTATTTCTTCTATTTCCAATTTCTTATCTAAATTTCTTCAAATGACTTTTCTATTTTGTCTCAGGCGATTTTTTTCTAGACATAAATTTATTGATAATTTGCCTAATTTTACTTTTAAGGTCTGTAGTACCTGAATTTGGCAATGGGTATTTTCTCCCATTTTTCTAGTTCCATCTTGCTAGCTTTTCAAAAATCAATTTCAGTAATATTTTTCAATAAAACAATTTTCAGCTTGGTTAATTTTTAATATATTGTTTTCTCCATTGTTTTATCTTGATATTTATTATTTTGAATTTTATTTACTTTTTTTCTTATTTTATCACAGATTGTTTAATAAAAAACAAAAAAAACCCGGCCTTGTTCAGTGGCTTATACCTGTAATCCCCGCACTTTGGGAGGCCGAAGTGGGAAGATCACTTAAGCCCAGGAATTTAAGGCCAGCCTGGGCAACATGGCAGAACCCTGTCTCTACAAAAAATACAGGCATGGTGGTGCACATGCAGTCTCAGCTTGCCGGGGAGCAAAAGTGGGAGGATTTGTTGAGCCTGGAGATCGAGGCTGCAGTGAGCCATGATCACGCCACTGCACGTCAGCCTGGGCAACAGAGTGAGACCCTCATTCACGATAACAAACGAACAAAAACTTCGTTCTTCTTAGGAAGGTATTTAAGCTTAACTTCAAACTATTTCTTAAAAGTAGGCAGAAGTAAAATTTCACGTATTTTAATATGTTGAATTTTCATGATCGTTCAATTCAAAGTGTTTAAAAGTTTCTATTTTGTAATCAGTTCATATTGTTAATGAAATAAAGACCACAGTTCAATATTATATAAATTCTCAAACAAGTCAATTGTAATACAATAAAATGAAGAGGAAAAAATAAAAGTATTAAGCCACATATTTATCTTTTTTGGTGTCTATATTCTTTCCTGTATATCAGTTTCTAACTTTGGTAGTTTTTCTTCAGCTCAGAGAACAGCTTTAGCCCAGGCATGGTAGCTCACATTGGTAATCTCGTAACTTTGGGAGGCTAATGCAGGCAGATTGCTTGAGCTCAGAAGTTCAAGACTAGTCTGGGCAATAACGTGAAACCCCATATCTACAAAAATATTTAAAAATTTTGCTGTGTATAGTGGCATGCACCTGAAGTTCCAGCTACTTGTCAGGCAGAAATGGAAGGATCACTTGAGCCCAGGGGCTTGAAGCTGCAGTGAGCTGTAATTGTGCCATTGCACTCTTGCCTGCGGGACACCGTGAGACTCTTACCTCATTAACATCATCGTCGTCATCATCATCATCATCATCATAATCAAATCTTTGGCCTTTTGCAATATGTATATACTGGTGATTCAGTCTCTCACCTTTACTATATCTGAAAACATGTTTTAATTAAACTTTAATTTTTGAAAGTTTCTTTTTTTTTCTTTAAGTTCTGTGATACATATGCAGAATATGCAGGTTAGTTACATAGGTACACATGTGCCATGGTGGTTTGCTGCACCCATCAACCTGTCTTCTAAGTTTTAAGCCCCACATGCATTAGGTATTTGTTCTAATGCTCTCCCTCCCATTGCCCCCCACCCCCTGACAGACCCTGGTGTGTGATGTTGCCCTCCCTGTGTCCATGTATTCTCATTGTTCAGCTCCCACTTATGAGTGTGAACATCCAGTGTTTAGTTTTCCATTCCTGTGTTAGTTTGCTGAGAATTATGGTTTCCAGTTTCATTCACGTTCCTACAAAGGACATGAACTCATTCCTTTTTATGGATACATAGTATTCCATGATGTAAATATGCACATTTTCTTCATCCAGTCTATCATTGATGGGCATTTGGGTTGGTTCCAAGTCTTTATTATTGTAAATAGTACTGCAATAAACACACGTGTGCATGTATCTTTATAGCAGAATGATTTATAATCCTTTGGGTGTATACCCAGCAATGTGACTGATGGCTCAAATGGTATTTCTGGCTTGAGGAATCACCACATTGTCTTCCACAATGGTTTAACTAATTTACATTCCTACCAATGGTGTAAAAGTTTTTTAACTGAGTATAAAAATCTTCTTTTCTCTCTTTTATCAGAATAGTAAAAATATCTTCCATTGTCTTCTGGCTTTCATAGTTTCCTTATGAGAAGTTGGTTATATTTCTGATTGTTGTTACCCAATACATGATATACCATTTTTGTGTGTTTTTCAAAATTTTTTCAACAGCTTTGATTTTTAGTAGTTGTATTATAATGGACCTATATGTATTTTTTCTTTGTACTCAACATGATATGGTTTATCAAGCTTCTTCGATCTCTAAGATGATGTCTTCACCAAATTGGGAGAAGTTTTACGTACCATTTATTCAATCATTCCTTTCTGCTTTATTTTTTTGGTCCTCGTTTTCTATAACTTCAACTATACATGTGATGCTTAGTTGTATATTATTCTAAAATGCTGTATTTTTCTCTTTTTTACTCTATATTTGGTACTTCTATTAATTTGTATTTAGTGTGTCACTCGTCATTTTTTCTTGAATGCACAATCTGCTATTAAGCTTATGCAGTTTTTTATTTTATTTTAGAAATGATATTTTTTAGTTCTATACTTTTCACATGGTTCTTGTTCAAAATTGACTTTATCTGCTGATATGTCCTGTACATTCATTATCATAATTACCTCTCTCTTTAAGTTGTTGAATGTATTTGAAAAATCTGCTTACAGTATTTAGCTTTTTATAAATTGACTTTTTAAAATTAACCTTCAATTACATTTTTCTATTTCTTCAAATATCTAGCAATGTTGATTCTATGTTGGAGATTTTGGAAGATATGGCATAGGACTCTGGAATCTGTCATTTTCCCTTGAGAACCACTGATAAAAATGAAATTACTGGTTGATGACTTTTAACTTGTACAAGCTTGGTTTTTACACTTTAAGATAGATTTGTTTTGACTTTGGACTTTTTCTTGGTACAAATCTCTTACTTCTATAACACAGTCTTTACTCTTAAGACACAGTAATTCTGGAGTTCATTGGAAAATCTGTTTCAAATCTCTTACTTCTATAACACTGTCTTTACTCTTAAGACACAGTAATTCTGGAGTTCATTGGAAAATCCGTTTTGTTTACAAATTTTCTGTAGCTTGTTAAGATGTAATCTCAAAAGTCTGTCTACCATGTGATGGGTTGAAGTAGAAATGTATGCCTAGATGTGTTTTTTAAAATCTATCAACTCTTGCTCTCCATTGGAACTTTTGAAGTCTCCCCAACACATGCACAGTTAAGATGCCAGCCATGGATTTGAGGGATTTTTCTTTTCTTTTTTTTTTTTTTTTTTTTCCAGATTCTAGAGCTCTCTTCTCTGCGACTTGTATCTTTCCGGGACTCTTTCTCTTAATTTTCATCTGTTCTGACAAACTTGAACTCATTACCCTGAAGCCTTAATTAATAATATGACAAATTTCTGCCTTCATTTTAGCTACCACAAGCTGTATGAACAAAGATGTAATTTCAAGGGAAATGCTGTATAAACATGGACTCATTCAGGATAGATGAGTTAAGAGGTTAAAATTTTCCACTTTCAGCTTGTTTTTATTCTGCCTTGTGTGTCTTCAATTTTTAAACTGTATTTTTTCCATTATTTATAATTATTACCTCCAGAAGGGTTATTTTTATATAAGCTATTCTACCATTATGAGCACTGAAATTCTTTTGGTTTTTTTATTTTTTCTTAATTTTTAGACTTTATGTACTAGAACAGTTTTTTGCCTAGAGAAAAGTGAGCAGTTGATACAGTTCCTATAAAACCCCTCTAACCCTTTCTCACAGTATCCTCTATTATTTACATTTTTATTAGTGTGGTATAGTTGTTACAATTGATGAACTACTATAAACACATAATTATTATTTAAACTACATAGTTTACATTGTTTCATTCTTTGTGTTCACAGTTCTATAGATTTTGACAAATACATGGCATGTATTCAACTTTATGATATTATACAGGAAAGTATTACTGTCTTAAAATTCCACTGTGCTCCAATTATTAATCATTCATCTCCTTCCCCCAAGTCCCTGGAAAACCACTGATCTACTATTCCTATAGTTTGCTCTTTTGCAGAGTGCTATATAGTTGGAATCATATAGTATGCAGCTTTTCAGACTGACTTCTTTGATTTAGAAATATTCATGTAAGGTTCTACCATGTCTTTTCATATCTTGATAGCTCATTTCTTTTTATCACTGAGTAATATTCCATTGTATGGATATACTAGCTTTTTATCCTTTCATATTCTGAAGTACATCTTGGTCACTTTCAGATTGAGGTAATTATGAGTTAAGCTGCCATAAACACTTGTGTACTGGTTCTTCTGCGGATATATTTTCAACTCATTTGTGTAAATATGTAGGACAGTTGTTGGAGTGCAGAGTAAGACATGTTTAGTTTTGTAGAAAACTGACAAACTGTCTTCCAAAGTGGCTGTACTACCTTGCTTTCTCAGCAGCAATGAATGAGAATTCCTGTTGCTCTGCAGGCTCATCTGCATTTGGTGTTGTAAGTGTTTTTTTATTCTAGCTATTTTATAGGAGTATACATTTTTAATTATTGTTTTAATTTACAATTTCCTGATGAAGTATGATGTTGAAAACTTTTCACATACTTTTGCATTTTGGATATATTTATCATATATAAATATATATATATGTGCTTTATCAAATATATATATATATTTTTTTACAAATATTTTTCCTAGAATGTGGCTTATATCTTTATATTCTTAACAATGTCATTCACAGACTAGAATTTTTTGTTTTATTTTAATAATATCCAACTTCTTTCATTTTTCTGTCATGGGTCAAACTTTTGGTGGATGATTCCACCAATCTGCTGTATGGTCACCTGCATTTTCCCTGTGTTATATTTTAGAAATTTTACAATTTTTCATGTTATGTTTAGGTCTATCATTAATTTTGAATTAAACTTTTGAAACATATAAAGTTAGTGTCTAGATTCATATTTTTTGCATCTCTCTTCATCTTCATATTTAAAGCGGGTTTCTTATATACACTGATGATTATCTCTTTTTTTTTTTTTGCTCTGTCATTCTTTGTCTATTAACTTTCATATGTAGACCACTCACATTTAAAGTGAGTATTGATATAGTTGTATTAATATCTACCTTTTTAAAATTATTCCAGTCTTTGCACTTGTTCCCTTATTTTTTTAAAATATTTCCCTCTTTCCTGTCTTCTTTGGCTTTGGTTTAGCATATATATGATTCCACTTTCTCTTCTCTCTTAGCATATAGATTATTCTTTCCTTTTTTTTTTTGGTGATTTCCTTATGGTTTCTAATATCAATTTACAAGTAAGTCCACTTTCAAATGACACTGTACCTCTTTATGGATAATGCAGGTTCCTTTTAACAGAATATTCCTGATTTCTCCCTCCTCCACTTCCTGTCATTTATTTTACTTATAAATAAGCTATATTCAGCCAATACATTATACTGTTATTAGTTTGAACAAATAGTTATCTATTAGATTAACTAATAAGACAATTATAAGCTTTTATTTACTTTTATTTATTTTTAAATGCTCTTCTTTTGGTTTTGAAGATCTGAGTTTCTGACTTACATCATTTCCTTACTGTCGAAAAACTTCTTTTAACATTTCTTGCAAGGCCGGTCCACTGGTGACAATTTTCCTCAGTTTTGATTTGTCTGAGAAAGTATTTCTTCTTTTTTGAAGGATAATTTTACTGGGTAAATGATTCTAGGTCGTAAGTTTTTTCCTCCTTTAATATTAAATATTTTACTCCATTCAATTGCATGGTTTGTGAGGAGAAGACCAATGACATTCTTTTTCTTCCTCTTCTACAGGTAAGGTTTTTTTCTTTCTTTCTTATAGTGTCTTTTAAGATTTTCTCTGTCATTGATTTCCTGCAGTTTAAATATTACATCCTTAAGTGTAGACTTTTTGATGTTTATCCTGTTTGGTGCTGTCTGAGCCTTCTAGATGCGTGGTTTAGGTTTGTCACTTATTTTGGAATTTTTTCTGCCAATATTACCTCAAATACTTATTGTGCTCATTTCTCTCTTCCTTCTTCTCCTGATAATTTTATTATGCATATAGTATATTTTTATTTGTCTCATAACTTTTGAATATTCTGTTCTTTTTCATTATTTTTGCCTTTAATTTTCAGTTCAGGAAGTTTCTATTGACATGTCTTCAAGATGACTGCTCAGTTATCTGCAGTGTATGATTATACCAATCTGAAATGTTATTTATTTCTCTATAGCATTTTTTTCTTAGTATTTTCTTTTGAATTCTTTCTTAGAGTTTCAATTTCTCTGCCTTTGCTACATACGTATTCTTGCATGTTTTTCACTTTTGCCTTGAGTAATTTTAGTATACATAGTTATGTAAGTGTAATTTTGATTACGTAGTTATTTTAAATTGTCTGATAATTTCCATATATTTCCAAGTCTTATTCTAATGCTTTATCTGTCACAACAAACTGTGTTTTATGTCTTTTAGTATGTGTTATAGTTTTTTGTTTGTTTGCTTTTTGTTTGTTTTTTTTTTAAGCTGGGTCTAATGTTCCAAAATAAATCTGGAGTAAATTAGACTTCAGTATGAGTCTTTATGTTTGTATGCCTAGGAGTTAGGTTGCATACTTCCTGCAATAGCTGTGGGTGTCAGAAACTAAAATTTCCTCTGGTGTATTAGTTTTTGTTTTCTTTGTTGTCTTTGGGTGTCCCTAGAGACCTCTTTAAAAAAAAAAAAAAAAAAAGACTGAGACTCGCAGTTCTTTCAGTAGTAGTAACCTGTTACTTTACAGAAATCTCACTTAAGTGGTTGTAGGTGTTAGAGAAGGAAAGAATGCTGTAGTCCTATGATTAAATTTTAACGCACTGGTGAGACTGTACCACTGAGATATGACTTTTCAAATTCTCCTCTGCCTTTTTATTACCCTGAAGTGATACAGGAAGCATAGACATGGCTGCTATTCTCCATTTCAGATAATACTCCAGTAAAGTAGATTTCCTTGAGGGCTGTTTTGTTTTGTTTTGTTTGTTATAAGTAAATATCTTTACTTTTTAAAACTGCATTAGGAACACTTAACATGAGACCTACCCTCTTATCAAATTTGTAGCTATACTTTAACAATACAGCATTATTAAGTAGAAGTACAATGTTGTACAGCAGTTATCTGAACTTACTCATCTCGCGTAACTGACATTTTTGCTTTAATAACTCCCTGTTTCCCCCACCAGCCAGCCCCTGGCAGTCACCCTACCACTTTCTGGTTCTGAGTTTGACTATTTAAGATACCTAAGTATATTCAAGCAGTAATTATCTTTCTGTTACTACCTATTTCACTTAGCATAATGTACTTCACATCCATCCATGTTTTTGCATATGCATATACAAAACTTCCTTCTTTTTAAAAGTTAAATTACATTCTTCAAAAGTTACAGTTTCCTCTCATCTCTACTCCGTTCAGGCTACATGGTGAAAGCTGGGGGTGGGCTGGAGAGAGGGCTCATTTTCGTCATCAAGAACAGAACAACAAAAAAGAGAATTCTCTGGACATATTTCAAAGTGTTTACTTTTTTCTATGCCTATTGGATGTATGAGGAGACTTTTATTCAATCTTTAAGGTGAGAACCCAGTGAGATTCTGGAAATAAAAAACTCACAAGTGTGGGGGACAAGTGAAGACTGGACTCTCTGAAATTGTTAACTCTTAAGCTAATTCAAATTGTGCCTCCTATAATTCATCAATTACAGTTCAAATGTTTCTATACGACTGGCTCCAGTGTTGAACTTCAGTTTCCAGTAAGATGTCATTCTCTGTAGGCCTCTCTCACCAGATATGGGGGCAGTAGTTTGCCCCTTGATCTCACTTATCTGATGCACCTGAAAAGAGTTGTTTTTCTTGGGGTTTTAAGCTTTTATCTTATGATAACAAAATGATGAACTCAATAAGAAATTAAGCACCACAGAATAGATAATCAATGAAGTTAAAAATAAGTTAATGAAAGCCATCCAAACTGAAGTAAAAGAGAAAAAAACAAAAAATACAATGATAAGACTTTCTCAGTGACTTCTTATGTAAAATTAAGTTGTAGAAAATGTGTGCATCTGTGTTTCTCCCAGATAACAGAGCTATTAAAGAGTAAAAATATTTGAAGACATAATGTCCAAACTTCTCTAAATTTGAAAAAACATATTAATTTATTAATACAAAGAATATCAGTCATAGGCATACCACAGTCAGTTTCTGTAACCAAAGACAAATTTTCAAATTTTAAATTAGTGACAAAACAAACATTACATACAAGGGAACAATGAAAACACTGCAGATATTTCATAAGAAATAATAAAGCCTGAAAATATGAACTACATTTTTAAGGTACTAAAGGGAAAACAAATATCTTGACACAATTCTTTTGCTTTTCCAACTTTTATTTAAGATTCAGGGAGTACATGTGCAGTTTTGCTGCCCTAAATATATTTAATGATGCTGAGGTTTGGGATAGAAATGATCCCATCACTCAGGTACTGAGCATAGTACCCAATAATTAGGTTTTCAACCCTTTCCTTCCTCTCTCCCCCGATAGTAGCCCCAGTTTCTATTGTTGCCATCTTTATGTCCATGAGTATCTAACGGTTAGCTCTCACTTATAAGTAAGAACATATATTTGCTTTTCTGTTCCCATGTTAATTCACTTAAAATAATGACCTCCAACTGCATTCATGTTGCTACAAAGGACATAATTATGTTCTTTTTTTATAGTTGTGTAGTATACCATGGTGTCTATGTACCACATTTTTAAAATCCAGTCTACCATTGATGAGCTTTTAAGTTGATTCCATGTCTTTGTTATTGTGAATAATGCTGTGATGAACATGTGTGTGTATGTGTCTTTTTGGTAAAACAATTTGTTTCTCTTGGATATATACACAGTAATGGGATTGCTGAGTCAAATGGTAGCTCTGTTTTAAGTTCTTTGAGAAATCTCCAAACTGCTCTCCACAGTGGGTGGACTAATTTGCATTCTCACCAACAGTGTATAAGCATTCTCTTTTCTTGGCAATCTTGCTAGGATCTGTTTTGACTTTTTAATAATAGCAATTCTGACTAGTGTGAGATGGTATCTTATTGTGGTTTTGACTTGCATTCATTTGATGATTAGTGATGTGGAGCATTTTTTGTGTGTTTGCTGGCCCCTTGTATATCTTCTTTTGAGAAATGTTGGTTCCTATCTATTGCCCACTTTTTTAATGGTTTATTGCTTCTTCAATTGCTTAAGTTTCTTATAGATTCTGGGTATTAGACTGTGTGGTGATAGAATTCTATATCTAGTAAAAATATCCTTTAAAATGGTATTTTTAGAAAAATAAACCCAATGAATTAGTCCCTAGCAGACTTTAAATATGAGAAATGTTAAAGAACATTCTTTACACTGTAAGGAAGTTATATATATGGAAGCTTCAGATACTAAAAAATGAATTAAGATGCTACAAATAGTCAATATTTGAACTAATTCTAAAGATTTTTACTTTATTTCTAAATAGAAACTAAATGTAATAAAGCAATAATATTGTGTTGTTGGTTTTGTAAATACATAGAAGTAAATTATATAATTATAGTACAAAAAAGAGGACTGATTATATTGATTTTCACATTTGTGTGTAATGAAGTAAAATATTAATTTAAAGTTTTAAGGTAGACTGTGATAATTTAAGCTTGAGTATTTTAATCCTACCACAAAATATGAAATAAATCATAGCTAAAATTAATGAAAGAGTTAAAGTGATGTACAGAAAAAAAAAGACAGAAACTCAATTAATGAAAAAGAAATCAGAAAAAAAGAAACCCCTAAATCAAATGGGACAAATAAAAAACACCAAAAAATGATAAGGTTTAATCTAATTAATCCAATTATTACATTAAAAGTAAATGAACTAAAACATTCAGCATTGCCAGGCACTGGCAAAGGTAGTGAATACATATGGAACTCTTTCACCATCTGCTATTTCTGTTTCTACTGAAGAGCTATTAGAAACAAAAATTCTAAAAACTGCTCATCCAATACATATATATAGGAAACACATTTAATTTATTTTGTAAAATGTTCACCGTTGTCTGTTTTACAGGCTATCGATAGTATATTACATAATTTTTCATATGCCAATATTTAGAATAATGTACAATTTCTGAAAGTTATATATATGGTTGGATATTATAACTTAGTGAAATTACTTTGTAGCTCAATTATAGCACATAAATAAACTGTAAAATACCAAATAATTGAGTTCCAAAATTTGTACTTGTCTTTTAATAGTACAAATGAGAAACATAAATCTTTCTGTGCCATATGTTTTTAATCAAATTCTGAATTTTCTACTTAAATGTAATACAATATAAATGGAGTATGTTTTGTTCACTGGAGATCAGTCTGTCAGAATGTTAAGTCTTTATGAAAAGTTCTGAATCCATAAAATGTCAGAAAAAAAACCACAAGCTAAATAGAATATATATCTTTTAAATAGACATAGATAGATCTTGCATATCTCACCAATTTAATGAAAACTTGCCTAATGAATAACTCCTTTAATTTATACACATTAGTAATTTTTCACACAAGATATAGCCATTTATATTTTCTTACAGGTATTAGCATGTGGTTTATTTGTTAACTTCTGATTGATAGTAAATAAGGAGGGCAAAAGAACATGTTAAATTATACCATGAGGATGCAATGGCAAAATCTCAAGTGTCAGAAATCATAACAGGAGAAACCAGGTTTCTCCAAAAATTAATTTTAAGGAATAAACAAAAAGATAAATCATAACTTCAATTGTTTTTAAATATTAAAATTTAAAATATTTTGTAAAATTTTAAATGTAGGAATATGGCAATTTATTCAAATAAACTACAAAGTTTAAAACAGATGGAAATTTGAACACTGTAGCCTCTACCTCCTGGTTTCAAGTGATCCTCCCATCTCAACCTCTTGAGTAGCTGGGACTACAGGCATGTGCCACCACAAATGCCTAATTTTTGTATTTTCTGCAGAGAGGAAGTTTCTCCAAGTTGCCCAGGCTGATCTCAAACTCTTGAGCTCAAGAGCTCAAGATCAAGCAACCCTCCTGCTTCAGCCTCCCAAAGTGTTGGGATTACAGGTGTGAGCCACCACACCTGGCCCAGAAAATGTTTTATAAGTGTTGCAGCCAACAAAAATACATTCTATTGTTGGATATTCTGTATTTTTTTAAGTTAAATTTGCTAATCATTTTATTTGCATTTTCTACTTTTCTACAATTTTTTATTTCTGCTTTTAGTTCTGTCAAGTTTTGTTTTATATGTTTGAGAATATATTCACTGGTATACACAATTTGGAAGTATTATATCTTAAAGATAAATTATGCTTCTTTGTCATCATGATGTATCCTTATTATTTTTGGTAAAGGTATTTTTGAAAAGCCTATTGGTTTTGCCATCCCTAAAGCAACAATAGTGTTATTTTAGTTAGTGTCTGCTTTGTCTTCTTGGATTATTCTGTAATCTTTTATTTTCAGTGTTTCTTTGCTCTTATTGCCATGAAACTTTATTTTTAGTGTTTCTTTTCAATTCGATTTAATTAATATTTTTTTAAATAACAGTCTGCCTGGTGGCTTATGCTTATAATCCTAGCACTTTGGGAGGCTGAGGCAGGAGGATCATCTAAGGCCAGGATACACAGCCTAGGCAACGGCCTAGGCAACACAGCCAGACCCTGTTACTGCAAAAACTAAAAAAAACTCTCCAGGCATGGTGGTAAAAAATGTACAGCATTCAGTCCATTTAAACCTAATGTGATTAATGATATAATTGCGTTTAAATCTACCAAGTTTTAAATTGTAATTTAAGTATTTATTTGCATTATTTGTTTCCCTTGTTTGGGATTATATTTTTCTCCAATTCTTTTCTCTCTGCTGTTAAAGAAATATATTCTTTAAATAATTGGTCTTTTCCCTAAGGATTGCAACATCTATTTTTGGCATGTCAAAATATAATATTTATGGCAACTTACCCTCTTCCCATAAAATGAAGGAATCTTAAATCACTTCAATTCCATTTGCCACATTCTAAATGTATAGACTGCTGTTTGCATGTATTTTAATTTAATTTTCATTTTAAGCTCAAATGACATGATCATTGTTTTATATAATCTATGTTGGTTTTGATTCCCTTACATTTATTCTCATCATTTGTCCTAAATCCGTGATTTTTCTTTAAATATTACATAACTTCTGATTGAAGAAAACCATTTGGTATTTTCATCAATATTGTCATCTGTTGGTTGATTCTGTTTTTTTAGTTGTACTTCCAAGATATTGCATTTAAAAAATTTTTGTGGATAAATAGTAAATGTATATATTTGTGGGGTACATAAACTATTTTGATATAGGCATACAATATGTAAGAATCACATCATGGTCAATGTGGTATCTATCATCTTAAGCATTTATCCTTTTTTATGCAACAAACATTCCAGTTATATTGTCATCATTTTTAGTATGTCAATACCATTTTTCAGCTCCAGGATTTCTGCTTGATTCTTTTAAATTCTTTTAATCTCTTTGTCATATTTATCTAATAGGGAGCTGAACAATTAAAACAATTGAACTTATGAAGATAGAAGAATGATGGTTACCAAAGGCTGAGAAGGATAGAGGGGTGGGAAAGTGGGGATGGTTTATGGGTATCAATTATGATTAGAATAAATAAGATCTAGTATTTGGTAGCACAACAGGATGATTACAGTCAGCAATAAATTATTGCACATTTTAAAATAACTGAAAGTATAATTTGAAAGTTTGTAAAACAAATGTTATCAAATCTTATGTACCATATCTATAAATATATACACCTACTATGTACTCTTAAAAATTAAAACTAATAAAAAAGAAATACATTTTAAAGGTTATAGCTGCCATAGATAGTAATTCTTCTGATGGATCTGGACAAAGTAAGTTAAAAACTTTGGAAAGAATTTACCAGTCTAGATGCCTTTAAGAACATTTGTGGTTCATGGGAGGAGGTCAAAATATTAATGTTAATAGGAAGAAGTTTACTCAAATTCTTATGGTTTACTTGAAGGGCTTCAAGTCCTCAGTAGGGAAAGTAACTGCAGATGTGGCGGACATAGCAAGATAACTAGAAGTAAAATCTGAAGATGCAACTGATTGCTGCAATCTCATAATAAAAACGTAACCAGTGCGAAGTTTTTTTATGGAGTCGAGAATATGGTTTCTCGAGATGGAATCTATTCTTGGTAAAGTTGGTGTGAATATTGTTGAAATGACAAGGCATTCTGAAAAATATGTAAACTTAGTTGAGGAAGCTGTTACAGGGTTTGAGAAGATTGAGTCCAGTCTCGAAAGAAGTTCCAGTACGACCAGAAACAATGGCTCACATCTGTAATCGTAGAACACTGGGAGGTCAAGGCAGGAAGATTTCTTGAGGCCAGAAGATTGAGACTAGCCTGGGCAACATATGGAGACCTGGTTTCTAAAAAAAAAAAAAAAAAAAAAAAAAAAAAAAAAAAAAAATTGTTAAATGAACCGGGCATGGTGGTACATACCTGTAGCCCCCAGCTACTCTGGAGACTGAAGCAGGAGGATCTGCATGAGCACAGGGGTTTGAGGTTATAGTGATCTATGACTGCACCACTTCACTCCAGCCTGGGAGACATAGTGATATTCCATCTGTTAAAAACAAACAAACAAACAAAACATTAGTAAGAAGTTCTACTGTGGTTAAAACGTTATCAGCCAGCATCGTATGCTACATGGAAATCTCATGTTAGGGTCAATTGATGTAGAAAACTTCCTTGTTGTCTTATTTTTTAAAATTTCCATAGCCACTTTAACCTTCAGCAATCACCACCTTGATCAATCAGCACCCATCAACATCAGGACAAGACTCTCCACCAGCAATAAATTACAACTCACTAAAGGCTCAGAGGATCATTTGCATTTTTGACAATAAGGTATTTTTAATTACAGCATGTACATTGTTTTTATGCATAATACTATTGCACACTTAATAGACTGCAGTACAGCATAAACATAATTTTTATGTGCACTGGTAAAAAAAAATCATGTAAGTTGCCTTGTTGCAATATTGACTTTATTATGGTGGTCTGGAATAAAAACTGTAGTATCTCCAAGTTATTCCTATAATCCTCAATGGGTGTCCTTGGAGGCTTATGCAGAAAGTAAGAGTTAGAGTTAGAGTAAGAATTAGACAACAAAGGATCCCCCTTGTCAGATCCTAGACTCCTTGCCCTTATAGGCACAAACATGATGTATGCCCTTAAACACCTCTACAATTCACGATTGTCTTTTGGAGAAAAGGTGCTCCCAATATAAGGGTACACATCCCTGGAAACTCATCCTCCTCAGAAGAATGGCCCAGTAGTTATTTACTTTAGTGTCAATTCTTCAATATCTTCAAGTAGACCTTAATTTATCTGATTTTTTTGTACAGATTTTCTTATCTTCAGTAAGGAAGGCCTTTATCTAGTGATAAAAATTTATATTTAATTATTAATCCAAAAAGAAATATTCAGACATAATATGTTTTACTTGTCCAATGGTGATAATATAGTATAATAAGTACAGTTACAGTCTATTTTCTCTTTAATTATTAGGCCCTTCCCTCACCTAATTTTCTGGAACTCTTCTTTGCAGGAAGGTCATATTTCAGGTGGTGCAGGAATATGGTTCAGTCTAACAAGACTTGCCTCTGATCCAGGGTTTCACATTTGAGTTTCTTGAGCCTTTACTATTTGTCAATGACAATAGACAACAATGTAGTTCCTTCCATCCTACCCCCACCACCAAATATAAAGATTTTCTTCTCTTTCATTCTCACAGAGCAAGCTATTTCCTTTGATTAAGGTTACACATATAATTTTCCATTTAGTCCTGTCTTCTCTTCTAGCCTGTTACATCTTGATGCTATTACTGTAATGAAGATATTTAGTTTTTTTCATGCTTTGATATTAAGTAGTTTTTTTTTACCTTCAAAGAATTATTTTTGTTGGCTCTTTTGAGGTGCAGGAATGACATTATTTGTTATAAATAGCTTTTATTTACTTTCACCTGCATTCCTTTCCTGATGAATATCCACTGCCGTGGACATTCTTTCTATTCATCTTGGAGTTTGAGTTTTAGCTCCTCCTGCTTTCACTTAATATATAGTGTGGGCAGGAACAGAAAAACAAATACTGCATATACTCATGTGTAAGTAGGATCTGAACATTGGACATAAAGAAGGGAACAGAAACCAGAATCTACCTGAGGGTGGAGGGAGTGAGGAGAGTAAGGATCAAAAAGTTACCTATTGAGTACTATGCTTATTATCTGGATGACGAAATAATCTGTCCATGAAACCCCTGTGCCATGCAATTTACTCATACAACAAACTTGCATGTGTACCCCTGAACCTAAAATAAAATTAGAAAATTTTTAAAAATAAATGTTTGTTTCTCATAAATGCTGTGGCTATTGGAAGATTTCTTGGAAAAACTGAAGGAAACAATTTCTAGAAAACTGAAGTTTTTACATTATATACAATATATAATTTTTTAAAAATTATACAATCTTAATTAATTTTTAGGAAAAATGCAACAAGTTAACAAAACAATCAGCATATAATAAATACTTGAAACAAACTTGAATGATATATATACTGTAACATAACTGAAAAGTTGATATCTTTAATTACATACTTCACTATTTCAATTTCTTGACCTTTAAAATTTGTTATGAGATCTGACAGTTTTCAATGTCACTTCCAGTTTTAAATATTTGGAATTCTATTACTGACTTCATTAAAGTTTTGACTTGTCAAGGTTTAGTTATAGTAAGAATAATTGTTCAAGACATGTTTCCTTTAGATTGATTAATTCCATTACATAAATATTTTGTAAGGTATATGTTTATGTTAAAATGTTAAACTTCTAGTACATTTCTTTAACACCTCTTAATTTATAATAAAAATTGCTTATATTTTTCAAAAACTATAACATGTAATTGTGCCTGGATGTTTTAAACAGTTTTAATTTGAAAATGTAGTTATATTGTTTTCTTTGCTTTTCTATCTTGAAAAAGATGAAACAAAAAATTTCTCCTCACTCTGCAGAAATTTCAAATATTAAGTTTTCCCTTTTATCCAAAAAAAAGGTAGCTTTAAGGTCATCAGTGTTTCCAAACTTGGATTTAATAGGCCATAAATGTCTCTTGCCAGAAAAGAAGATATATTTTTAAAAGAGATAGGAGATGTGGTTCCTCTAGAGAAAGCAATACAACAGGAATGATTTCCCCTAGGAAAAAACGAGGTCAGAAGTTTTAGGAAAGAGTTACTGGCATCCACTCTCAAGCCAAGGAGCTGATCCTGAAGTTCGATAATACTCAGAGTCTAGAAAGAACTGAATGTGTGGACCAAGTGAACACTATAAACACATAAGAGATCCCTACTGGGATAGACACATTGACCAAACATTTCTCAGCCTTTAGAGAAAATATCTCAATGCCTTAAACCAAAAGATTATTATCATTTCCAAGTGGTCATTAGCAAAACCCATTAAATAAAATATTCACTTAATGCACATTTTTCAAATAACTTAATTTTCCAAATAAATAATATATCTTTTCAGATTAAGTAAATCGTAAATGCACAAATTAAATCAGGACATCTGGAACTTTCAAGAATATTGCCTAGAGATTATATGTAATAACCATTTATTCAGCACATTATTACTTTTTCAAAGAACAATTAAGCTCATGATCTTACTTACTCTCCATAATAAAAACTGACAGTGAAGTATAATTGAAACATTCTGGCCTAAGACTCAGGAATCTCAGGACCAAATTTGGCTTCATTTCTAAAGTCACTTAACTTCTCTGTGAAAAGTCATTGAATTTCAGTATGCATTGAAAGCTGGAATGTGGTTTTATTGCTTTTGCCTGTCCAACATCCAATCCTATCTTATTTTGGTAATAAAACATTTTTTATATATATATATATATAATATATATATATATAAAATATATATATATATATATTTTATATATATATATATATTTTTTTTTTTTCTTTTCCATGACAGAGTCTTGCTTTGTCACTCAGACTGGAGTGTAGTGGCACGATCTTGGCTCACTGCAACTTCTGCCTCCTGGGTTCAAGTAATTCTCCTTCCTCAGCCTCCTGAGTAGCTGGGATTACAAATGCCGGCTACCACGCCCGGTTAATTTATTTATTTTTAGTAGAGACAGGTTTCATCGTGTTAGCCAGGCTGTTCTTGAACTCTTGACCTCATGATCCACCCACCTCGGCCTCCCAAAGTGCTGGGATTATAGGTGTGAGCCACCGTGCCCGGCCAAAACATGATTTTTATTTGGGGAAAATATGTTTAATTTATTAGGAGTTAATGTTTAGATGAAGATAAGTCCCTGTTACTGGCTTAAGAGGTGAAGCTTTAGCCTGTATAGCAGTGATTTGTTCATGAATGAACAAATAAGCCAATTATGACCAGTTACAGTCATACCTGAAACATTGTTTCAGAGCTTTAGAAAAGAGATGTTGCTTCCCCTGGAGTAACTAAGCTAGTAAAACATAATCCCGGAGAAGTCTGAAATTCCCAGTGTGGACAGCAGGTCAGCAAATAAGAGCAATGCGAAGGAAAATATAATAGATACTGGGAAAGACAATGATTTAGTATGAATTAATATTGTTTTAATGAATATAAATGTATATATTAATATAAATAAGACTTGACTCAATATGAATTTCTATATTCAGCCATGTTTGCCCAATACATTCTTTTTTTAAAGCCCATTTTAGTTCAGATTCTGTCATTTGCAAGGGGACAAGTCATGACTCATATACTATCTTCCACTATAAAATCATAGAAGTAACTAGATAATAATTTCCAAAGTTAAATCACTGTAATGCAAACCCTAAAGAGAGGCAATTAAATACAGAACTAAACTCTCTAAGTGGAGAGATGCTTTTCCTCCAACTGCTGATGCATCAGCACTAAGAATAGTATTAAATATTCAGTACACATGTGTTAAATAAATAGATGGATTTTTATCTTAAGATGGGGAGGTCCCTTTATAATTTTTTCCTCTTATCATTATCCTAGCAGGAAAAAAATCAATATCATTTATTTACAGTTGAGTGTGATACTAAATTATGTCACATCTTTAATTGACTATCCGGCTCCCGTAAGCACTTTGGGGACATGAAAGTCTTTCTTGTCTTTATGAAATTGCAAAACACAGGCAACTCTTTACTGTTCTTACTGGTGAGGTTGACCATGAATAGAGTTGTCATAAAATAGATGAAGCATCTATTTTAACACAACTAAATCTGTACTGAACACATATTTTTTGCAAGTCTATATTATGCATGAATGATTCCATGGTTATGAAATATTTTTTGAGCATTTACTATGTGCTAAGAATTGTGCTATTACAATGTGTTATAAGAGAAACAGCAAAATGACTCTTCAATTTCCTTATTCATTAGATATGAACAATGTAATATTTACCTAATATGATTTATAAGGAAAAAATATAAAAATATAATTATACATCTGAAAATACTTTGTAAACTGCAAATTAATATGCACATCTAAGTAATTCTTAGGCTAGCCCACATTAGGACCTAAAATTGCATCATTATTCATAGACATGAGCATTTTCACTGTTTCAGGCAGGACAATTTCTGCAAAATAGGGCGTGAATGACTCCCACTGGAACACAACTCCAGAATGTATCATTCACTGGAATAAATCAAAGCTGTCGCCCTGGGCCCAATCAATAATAACAACTCATTTATCTCAATTGTGCCCTCACTTTGCTGTCACTGAGACCTCAGTCCCTGCTAAAGCTTCCTAAATTATATATATATATATATATTCCCAAAGGCTGCTTTATATATACTTAGGAACACATGGCTCCTGCCCTCCTTTTCATCTCCAGATTCAGCTTTCCATAGAAATGTCCACAGCTAAGATCACTGTTTTAAAACTACAGGAAGGCATTTTAATTTACACCCTGTTCCCCATGGCTGTTACCGCCAGACACTGAAATCACCTTTCCCAATTTCTACTGCTGACACTGGTACTGTCACATCTTCTGTGGGTTTTCACTGTGTCCTCCTCTGCCAGGAACTTCTGTCTCTGATCCAATGGATATCTCAGAGATCCAATATGGTTTTGTAGAAAAAAAAAATCATTAGCTCATAAACTGTTTTATGGAGAGCAAGAAGTTTAAAGGCTTTATAAGAAAAACTGAGGATGACCAAGAAAAGTAGTTTCTTCAGTGAGTTTTAACTATTCAAATTCCTAGAAAGTGTGAGGATAATGAGAATGTGTTAATCATGGGAGAAGATGCAAGAATAGCAGGACTGCATTTGTGGTTAGCAGTTGTTTATCAATCGCATTTAGGAATATGTACAGGAAGGAACACTTGGAAACAACTTTTTGTTAGTGTCAACAGAAATTTTATACTCCTTCAGCATTTTTAGCACTCAACGTAGTAGATTCTTCATGGGCCCTTTGCTCAATGCATATGTGAAGAATGACTCCCACTTTTGCTATTAGAGTTTATCACACAGTTACTATAGTACTTCATAGTCTACCTCCCTCAACCCCTCCAGAGGAAATAGACATAAATGTATGGGCATTTCGGATAATGACTAATGTTTCTGTACATACAATATTGCACTTAGAATCATCCTTTCTGCTATGGGCTGAATTGTGTCCCCCCAAAATTCTTATGTTTATGTTCTAGCCCCTGGTTACCTCAGATGTGTCTGTATTTGGAGACAGGGTATTGAAAGAGATGATTAAGTTAAAATAAGGTCACTAGGGTGGGCTCTAATGCCATATGACTTGTGTCCTCATCAGAAGAGGAAATTTTGTCATAGTCTTATAAAGAAGGTAGATCCTATGAAGACACTGATCTCAGATTTCCAGCCTTCAGAATTGTGAGAAAATCTATTTCTGTTGTGTTAACCAGCCAGTTTTTGGTGCTTTATCATGATGACCCTAGCAGGCTAACACACCTCTCCTCTTAAATCTAAAGTATTGTTAATAGAGTAGGCCTGATCCCGTGTCCTTCTCATTCCTTAAAATAAATTTTCCTTCAAAAGGCATATCAAGTCTTCTGATACAAAAATCCTCCTGAAATATCCAATAAGTCTGAATCCCGTGTTGGATGCAGCTTAAGTTTCAGATGAGCCACACACTCTCTATTCTCAAACCAAACAATCTTTTATAAATTTAATGAACTGTCATGCCACTATTGTTGGCCCCATCATTATAACAGATGCTCCTATTAAAAAAGTAAGTATTACTTTGCTATAAGTCAGTCTGTAATGAAGGTTCACAGGCAAAGGCAAAACTCTACTTGAAAGAGACGGTAATGAATTTGTTCAGCTGCTTCTACTTTGTAATAACATCTTTAGGAGAACCTCTCTATTGCTCTTCTGTGTGTAAGTTTTGGTCAATACCTGAAGTAATGGTGTTGTCATTAGGCTCGCTTAAACATAAAAGCTTTGAGGTTTCAAAAAGAACATTCGTTAAAAAAGAAATTGACCACATGGCACACTTGAATGTTCCTGTACTTCTAAATGAATTTGTAAACTCATCCTTTGCCCATTGATGACACAATGGGCAACACCTAGCAGGCTTGGAGAAGAAAGTTAAATACACATAGATTGCACATAGATAAAGGGTAAATGCTCTTTTAATTGTTCAACGTGATTTAAAGTTGTTATATGTTAGAATAATTCATTTTACTCTCACTGTAAATTAACAGATAGATGATGAACACTGGAATTAAATCGAAATTAATTCACATACTGGTTCTCCTACTTAGTACTGTCAGACGCCTGCCCCTTTTTCATAAAAATATCTTAATCTGCAAGCTAGAAATAATAATGCCAATTATTCAGTAATTGTAAGGATTTTTAATGTATAGTGCTTAGAAATGTATAAACGTTCAATAAGTGTTAGTTGCTTTCAATAATGTTAGTCAGAAAAGGCAAGAATATTGCTGTTACAATAAAATTAAAACTGAATAAAAACGTCCTTATATTGCATACTTTCTTTAACAGGATGTATCAGTTTCCTAGGACCGCCATAACAAAACACCACTAACTGGGTAGATAACAACAACAGAAATTTATTTGTCACAGTTCTAGAGGCTAGAAGTCTGAAATCCAAGTGTCAGTAGGTTGGTTCCTGCTGGAGCCTCTGAGGGAGTAACTCACATGCATTCTCGCCTAGCTGCTGGTGGTTGCTGGCAATCCTTGGTGTTCCTGGACTTGTAGATACCTATAGATCACTCTGATCTCTGCCTCCTTCTTCACATGGACTTCTTCCTTGTATATCTTCCCATGACCTTCTTATAAGAGAAATATTTAATGTTCACAACACAAAACGATAAATGTTTTGAGCTGATAGATATGCTAATTACTCTGATTTGATCATTATACATTGTATACACACATCAAAATATCAGTTTATATCCCATAAATATGTACAATGATTACATGTCAACTAAAAATGAAACTCTTTTCAGAAGATAAATAAATTAATAAATATAAAAATAACAGCCTGAGAATTATCCTCTGTGGCTTGATGCTCTAAGCCTTTTGTGGTGGAGGCTCCACTAGCCGCATCTTCTGTGTTATCTTTGAAGTTATTCTTCCTTCATTTCATCCCACCTTTGTCTTTTTCAGTTTGGCTGGCAGCATTTCTGCTGGTATAACATTTTTTTAAAAGCATGCCAGCCTTCTGTGTACATGAAGGAGATCCACATCATTAGGTAGAATAATTTTCTACAGTTTTTCGTGGATAATCCCATGTCTATTCCTGGCCTTTGCTGAGATAATTAACTGGTTTCATGAGTGTCACATCTGAGCTCTTCACCAAAAGATTGTCCCGCCATAATCTTTGACTTATATCGATAGCATGCTTTATAATACTTTGTAACATGGATCAGCTGAGAGTTTTCCAAAAAATCAAGTTCTGGTTCCTTTGTGTTGAAGAGTTGCTTCCTCATCTTTCCTCCTGCATTTGACTATAAGTAGCAAGAATAAATCAGGTCGCATCTTCCTTATTTTGCTTAGAAATCTTCTCAGCTAAATATTTAAGTTCCTTGCTTACAACTGCCAGTTTCCACCCAGCTAGAACACAATTCGGCTAAGTTTTCTGCCACCTTGTAATAAGAATCAAGAATCATTTTCCTCTAGTGTCCAATAACATGCTTCTCATTTTCTTTGAAGACCTCATTTGAAGCACTTTGAACATTTGTATTTCTACCAACATTCTGTTTATGATGCTATGTATATTCTCTAAGATGATAGTTTTCTCTACCTTCTTTTTCATTTGCATGTGACCCTTTACCAGAATCATTTTTAACATCTGTATTTCTACCAATCTTCTCTTCAAAGCAATCTATAGTTTTTCTATCAAGTGCCTCTACCCATTATCCAGTTCTAAAGCCACTTTCACAATTTTAGGTATTTGTCACACAGCACCCCATTCCCCATTACCAAAATCTCTGTTGGATTTTTAGAGCTGCCATAAAAATGCATCACAAACTGGGTGGTTTAAAACAACAGAAATGTATTATTTCACAGTTCTGGAGGCTAGAATTCTGAACTCAAGATGTTGGTGGACTTGGGTTTCTTCTGGAGAAGGTGAAGGAAAAAACTCTCTCATGACTCTCCCCTACTCTCTGAGGGTTGCCAGCAGTCCTTGGTGTTCCTTGACTTAGAGATACAGCACTCCTATCTCTACCTCCATCTTCACATGTCTTTCTTCTCAATGTGTCTTTAAATTACTTGTTTTTTTTATAAGGACCTCAATCATTGAATTTTGGGGTCACCCTAATCCAGTGGCCCCCATCGTAATCAGTTATATCTTCAAAGATAATTTTTCCAAATAAGACCCCATTTTGAACTTCTGGGTAGACATGATCTTTGGGAGAAAAACATTCAGTCTAGTAGCAGAAAGTCATGTGTTTCAAATCAGCACATGGATCCAACAGTTAATGTAGTGTCTATGATAAATGGAGAGCACTTAATAAAACATTGATTCAGACAAAATACATCAACAATAAGCAGCATTCTCCTTCTTCTACTCTCTGCATAAAAGCATTATTTTTCATATAGTATGGTTTGCTAGAAAAATTTAATTTTGCTCCAAAGTATTTTCAGGGATCCAGTCTCTGGAGAAAACTGATGTTTAAAATACAGCTACATATATGTATTAAGTAATTACAAAACAACAAAAATTAAAAGCATTTTCTTTAATGCCAAGAGTGATAAATGCAGCAAATGCTAAAAAAATAAAAAAATAAAAATAAATTAAAAAAAATTGAAAATCAAAATTAGCTACTGGCCAAAACCATCACCCCAACCAATTCTTTATATTATGTTTCAATTGTAAAGTAACGTTTACATGATAGGAAATTGATTTCAAGTCGCTTATTGTTTGATTTTCCTAATTAATAATAATCCTCCCGGGGTACTTGCTTTAAGCCCAATATTATGCCCAATATTATGTATACTTGACATGCAAAGGGAAGCTGACGTGCAAAGGGAAGCACATACAGTGCTGGTATGTGCTGTTTCTCGTGGTGCCAGCTGCTTTGAAAAGACGCATCCAGCTGCTTGGCCGTTCCTCCAGTGAGCAGCAAGACTGAGAAGCAGGGCTCCAGTGGCACCTGGCAGCCACAGTCCCTGCAGGTGACAAAGGCAAAATGACTTTGAACAAGGACTCAGAAGAATAGTATGACCGAAGCAAGGAGTATTGTGCTGGATTACAACAGTGAAGATGAAAGTAAAACGAAGCTGAATAAGCAGGCAGGAGTAGTGGAACTGATTAAACATTTAAATGCCACCTGTTTCCTATCACTCCCATTACTAGCTATCCCTTGCTTGATGAAGGAAAATTATTCAGAACCACTTGTTTGGAACTCACTCCTAAGCATTTGGTTAGAAGCAAGAATATCCTTCAGTTTTTCTGCTGCTTCCTTTGTTTGTAGGGGTCACTTTTAATTAATTATACTAAAATCAACTAATATCTGAGGACTTGGCCCCAAGCATTAGCTCCTAGGTAATTATTTTATATATATATATAATATATATATATATATATAGAGAGAGAGAGAGAGAGAGTTAAAAATTGCTAAAAATTATGATTTATTCCTACTCATTCTGTGATCCTGTCTCCTGACAAAGTAGCTTGAGTTGCACAAACATTAAACACTACATTCCACCTTGGTTTTGCCAAACCTCTAGTTTTCTGCCAAGTCTTCCCTGGAATCACGGGCTTTCCAGGAGTAAGCTTGCAAAAGAAGATCACATATCCTCAGAAACAGGTGTTGACTAGCTTTCCGGTGAGTCCAGCTTCTTAGCATTTTCCTGCTGGGACTTACCTTTTTTGTGTCCACAGAAGTTCCTTGCTTCCTGCATGAAAATGCTCTGCCAATGCTTCCAGCATTCATCCATCAGCCTCCATCTAGAGACCATTGCTTTCTCTGGAGCACGGATACCCCGCTCCGCATACAAGGAAAGAGCCTCTCTTCTCTACAGATGTCAGTGTGCCCGTGCCCACTACCCACCACATAGAAGTGGAGAACCCTATTCTCTTTTATTTTTGTTCTGTTACTTTGTTTCTAAAGCAGTACTGCCCAATGTTCCAATGCCTTACAGAGTTTTGATTGATAAAAGCTCCCTTTGTCAATTTCATTGGGGTGAAAGGAGGGCTAATAGTTAATAAATACACATTTCTGGATAAAGAGTTCACAGGGGTTTTTACTTTGTTGATTGTATCCTTTGCTGTGCAGAATAATAGTTTAAAGAGCATAGATTGTTTGCAGCTCAATGGATAAATGCTTGAGATGATGGACACCCCATTCTTCATGATGTGCTTATTTCACATTTCATGCCTGTATCATAACATCTCATGTACCCCATAAATATATACACCTACTATGTACACACAGAAATTTTCAAAAAATTAACACAAAAACAAGAGAAAACAAAAGGGTTCTTAGTGGAAATTACTTCTTCTTAAATCACTTAGTTAATTTCAGTGGCAACAATTTTTATGCAGATCTTTTGAATGAAAACATATCAGTGTTTTCACTGAAATCATAGCATAAAAATCACATTAACAATCATCTTTATAAATTTAACATAATTTGCATATTTGTATTTATTGAGCTATGGTATTGTTTACTAGCTTCCTTTAATATGTTTTTTATTGTATTATAATAATGAATATTTTAGATGTTTTAATTCTTTGGTATTTCCAAAAGGAGCTAAAATTAATTACCTCATACATATATATTTGTCCACTGTGGAAATAGATCTGAAAAATAAATTCCTAGAATTATTTAGTCAAATCTCACATTTTAAAAATCGTAATAAACGTTGTCATATTGTGCTCCATAGAAGCTGTACCCAAATAAACCTTACAATAATAGGTTGTTTCAGCACTTCTATGTACTTTTTGTCTTTGCCAGTGTGATAGGTGAAAAATAGGATTTTCTTATTTTTTTAATATGCATTTCTAGTTATATGATTTTCATTGAGCTTAATTTAAAGTTGTTTTTGTGTCATTTGATGTGAACTTTTTTCATACATGTTACTTTTTCAAAGTTTTTTTTTCTCATTAATTTGTTAAGGCTTTAAGGGATTTAGAATAATAATATTTTGCCCATGATAAGTATTCAAAATACTTTTTCACACTTTATCACTCTTCTTTTGATTTTGTAGACATTTTCCACATCAAAGTTTTAAATGGTTTTGTGTGATCAACAGTCCACAATAGACTCCCAGAAAAACTTATTGATCAAGCAAAGTTGAATTTAATAAACTTACTGTATCAAGGAAAAACACAGCCTTGATAAAATCTTAGTAGTGTCTTAAAAAGAAGAAATAGTATACCAAGTATATAGGGTTAAGCTTAAATGGTTTTAGTTCTCAAGGTGGTAAACTGATTGGAATTGGAAAGTTTATGACATAATGGTGTGGAATTAGTGGACACAGAGCACTAAGGAAGGGTATTGAAGCGATTCTTCATGAGCAAATTGTCCTGAGAAGTGAGCTGTTCATCCAGGTGAGCAAATTGTTTGCCTAGATGAATTGATTTGCAAACATTTCCTAAAGTAAACAGAGAAGTTGTTTATTGATTTTCATTCTTAACTTCCTGTGCAAGACTTTTCTGGAGCAAAGAGTTAAATTACATTGTCAAAGGTGGTCTCAGTTCTCAATCCTAAGAATTATATGTACACATATATTTATAATTATAACCAATATAATTATATTGATGTTGGTGGTGTAAGTTCTTGTGGTTTTTAATTATTTATATAAGTCTTCCCCATTTCAAAACTATTTTTAGAAATTTTAGAAATATTAAAAAGAAAAAAGTCTAATAATTTTATGTTTCCTCTTTTTCTTCCTCTACTTTTTCTCCTGTTTCTTCCTCTCAATTTATTTGCTTGTGTATTAGTCAGGATTCTCTGGAGGGACAGACTAATAGGATATATGAATACACGAAAGGGAGTTTATTATGGAGAAATGACTCACAAGATCGCAAGGTAAAGTCCCAAGATAGGCCGTCTTCAAGTTCAGGAGCAAGGAAACCAGTGGTCCTAAAGTCCAAGTCCTAAAACTTCGAAAGCAGGGAAACCAACAGTACAGCCTTCTGTCTGCAGCCAAAGGCCCGATGACTTCTGGCAAACCACTGATGTAAGTCCAAGAGTCCAAACTGAGGAACTTGGAGTCTGACGTTCGAGGGCAGGAAACATCCAGCACAGGAGAAAGAAAGATGAAGTCCGGAACAATCTGCAAGTCTGCTCTTCCGTCTTCTCCTGCCTGCTTTATTCCAGTGGTGTTGACAGCTGATTGATTAGATGGTGCCCAACCAGACTGAGGGTGAGTCTGCTTCTCTCAGTCCACTGACTCAAATGTTAGTCTCGGTTGACAACAACCTTCACAGACACAGCCAGGAACAATATTTTCCATGCTTCAATCAATCAAGCTGACCCTCAATATTAGCCATCACAGCTTGAATAGGTATTGAGCATGCTATAAGAAGTGAAGTTGTAATACAAACTTGTTTTTGGGTTCCTAATGAATATCCCCAATATCATCTATGAATTAATCTACATTTTCTTCACTCATATAAAATGACATTTTTCATGTACTAGATTACCGGGCATATTTGTATACACATCTAGACTCTTTCTGTAACATTGTTTTATGAATTAGTACACGATTATATTCATTATTAAGATTTATGATATTTCGTAATATGTTTGACTATCTTCAGGCCCTTCAAGTCTACCTGATTATTCTTACTTTTCAATAATTTCCTAATTAATCTTAAACATTTATGTACATGAATTTTAGAATCAGTTTTAGCAGTACTAGTAAAAAATATCCTATTGGTAGATTGCAAGGATCACAGCTTGAACACTGATTTATTATTAATTGAGACTCTTCTTATATTAAGCTTGTCTATCCAACAATAGAGAATTTATTTCTAATGATTCAAGTTTCATTTTGGATCTTTTAGTAACATTATAAAAAACTGCTGTATTTATTGTTCAGATTATTCAGATATGTTTTGATTTGGGGCTATTGTAAAATAAATATGTTCTTCCATCATCTGACAAGTTTTTTGTGTGTACAAAATGGCTACTGATTTTGGGGTGTTGATTTTGTGCCAGCTACCTTATTGAAATATCTTATTGCTTGTGAGAGATTTTTTAGTTTTACAGGGTACAGTTTGTAAGTATTCTTCATGTCATTATAAATAATTTCAACTTTGCCACTCCTTTGAAGTTTTTATAACTCATTTCTTTCTAATGTAAACTCCATTAAGTAGTACCTTCACAAAAGTATTAAACTTAAGTGATGATAGTCAATTTATTTTGTTTTCAACTTTAATACATATTTTCTTATTTTGGCTCATAAAAGACTCATATATACTATGCACATATAACTATATTTACATGTTACACATGTATGTACATATATATTCAAAATATATACATATAAATATTTGCCTTCACCTGTATAACACAGTGAGGAACTATCTATGTATCAGCCTTATCCAGTATGGATATGTTTTTTTATAAAAAGAATTTTCAATATCAATATGTATATGACTTTTTTTATAACTATAGCAAATCATACTTATTGATTTCTTAATATTGATGTGTAAATAGACTGCAACCTACTTTTGTGCCAATCATGGAGTTTTGGCAAATCAAAGGCAGCCAATTGTTCAAATCATGCTCAAATAAAGCAAAAGCCAAGCTATAATATATAAAATATATACATATAACTAGCCTGGCTCTTTCCGTATGTCACTTCATTTTCTGTATGTCACTTTCCTTTTTCTGTCCATAACTTTTTTTGACCAGCAACTGTGGTAAAGTCTCTCTGAACCTATTCTTTTTCAGAGGCTGCCCCATTCGTGAATTGTTCTTTGATCAATCAACCTCTGATTAATTTTTCTAACATTTTTCTTTAACAGGACAAAAAGGTGTTTTGAGAGAGAAAAAAAGAGACAGACGCACATAATGTCACTTTTAGTACAGCATATTGTTACAATTATTCCTTTATTTTTATTATTTTTATTTACTTTTCTTTTTTCTTGCCCTTACCACATGAATAAACCATTCTCTTTTATTATGAGTTATTGTTAGGATAACTTAAGTTTTGATTATATGGCTTTAGGCAGTTGGCCTTGAGATATACCTAAACTGTGACCTCCATTTTTATTTATTTTTAATAATGTGCATGTGTGTATGATTTATACCAAAATATGTGCATATATACACTCCTAAAAAGAAATACACATTGATAGAAAGGGATTATTTACTTTTACTTCTCTCAAGTGAAATCTCTTATTGTACCTAATTTGTAAAGAAAAGTTCATCACAAGTATATATATATATATATATATATATATATATATATATATATGTGTGTGTGTGTGTATATATATATGGAAAAATATTGTGTATATAGGCTCTGGTACCATCAGTGATTCCAGGCATCCACTGGGGATTTTGGAATGTATCCCCTATGGATAAGGGCAGAATACTGTATTTATTTTTCCAACCTCTTCCTCAGTCTCTTATATCTCTGTTTTGGGCTCCTAATTTAAATGGATATATTTTCCTTGTGATTTTGTCAAAATTGTGTCTCTTTTCCATGGTAGTATTTTTCTCCGATGTCCTCCTTACTTGCCATTTGTATTTTTCCCATTATTTATCATGTAACTTTTAGGATCTTTGTAGACATTATAAGTCAAACATTTAAAAGTATTATTTACCTGAAAATGAGAGGAGTTCTAATTTTGTCATCATCTCTTGGTAGAGATTTTCCATGTTTTAAAAGTGTGAACAGTTTACAGACAGCCAGGATATCGTCCTCATTTATAAATGAATTTCTCAAGACACAAGGTTTTAGGTTTGTGTGTATGTTGTCAAAAAACATATCAAGTCAAATTTTAAAAATGTGCAAGCTTATTGTGATTATAAAACAATGGTTTTCAAACTGGGATTCCCCAAACTAAGTGGTAAAACGCTCACCTTACAACTATGGCACAGCTTATAAAGCTTAAAAAAGAGAGTATTTTGGCTTTTTTAAAAAGATTGGCTGTTATATATGAACATTTATTTTAAGGCAAGCTGAGATGTTTAAGTTGATGGGTCTATAGCTGATCCGTTCATTTTCACTGAATCATGCTGACAAGAACATAAAGTTTATGTCTTCTTGGTTTATGAGTAGAGCTAGGGTTTCAGGAAAATCAGGATAACTTAAGCTTTGACTATATGTCTATAGGCAGTTGGCCTTGAGGTGGGTCTAAACTGTGGTCTCCATTATTTTTTATCATTAACAATGTGCATGTATATAAGATTTACAAAGAAACAGAAACATGTGCACCCATACACTCCTAGAAAGAAATATAAAGTGACAGAGCTTTTACTTCTTCCAGCTGAAAGAAACAATCAGTGTCAGTGCTGTTACAGACCCGAGGCTAACCTTTATCTGGCTATAATGGCAGAATGCTTTCGGTGTATTCTGCATGTCCATGTGCTTTCTGCTGCAGCCCCATCTCCTTGCTTCCCTGTGATGCTAAAAACGGTCTAGAAAAGCTCCTACCAGCTATCCTACCATTCTGGAGATTTATTCCGAAGTTACAATTTTATCCCTCGGGATGACAAACTACCTTAAAGAATTCTCCATGCCAGTGTTATTTTATGGTACAACTGTAGATTTCTCTTCTCAGCATTTTCTTGCATCATATTATTATTTTTGCTAGTCTTAGCAGGCCTCATTTGTCTGCTTTTTTAGAGCTACAGGTAGTTTCTAGTTTCACCAAAGATAGAGCTGTACTTTTCATCTCTTAATTTTCAATTCTCTCATTGTTTTGGAATGACTTCAGAGAGAAGAGGCAAAGACCACAGAAATGTTATCATTATGCCATTATAAACCAGAAGTCAATTCTTAAAATTTAGTTTGTTATCAATTTCTGTGTCTCCTGATACTTTGGACTTATTCATTAACCAATTGAGAGTTAATGTGGGAAAATATCTGTATAATAGTAACATTAATACGACAATCTTACAAAAACCTGTGGCATTGATATTGGGTCAATCAAACGACTTTGGAATATTTGGATTACGCTTTGATCAGGAGACTTCTGATAATCTGATTCCAGTATGATATTGATTCTGTCAAGACAAGGGTCATAGTTTCAGTTCAAGATGAGATTATTCCTCCTACTCTAATATTCCTACTGGCATGTGAAAGTGGAAATGTCAGAACAATGAAAAACATTGAGAGGGAGAATAAGGCATAGGAGGAGGAAACTAGCTAGGGTTACAAGAAAAGTGCTTTGCAGTGGAAAGATTTCTGAAGGAGGTAATGCCTCAGCTGGATCTTGAAGGATGGGTGAAAGGATGGGCAGACATGAGCTGAAATTGAAGAAATAACAAATGAAAGGCTAGGAGAATTGAGAAAGCATTATGCATTAGTGTTCTATGGTTGCATAGCAAATGATCACAAATCTAGCAGCTTAAAAAAAAACTCCTATTATCTCATAGTTGTGCAGGTCAGAATTTGGGGTATATCTCAGCTGCACTGTCTCCTCGGTATCTCACAAAAATACAGTAAAGTATCAGCCTTGCTGGTGTTCTTATTTGGAGTTTAGGATCTGCTTCCAAAATTATTTAGATTGTTTGATTAATTCAGTGCCTTGTGGTTATAGATTGAAGTATTCTGTGGCCAAGAGGGCATCTGGTGCAGCTTGGAATATTTCAGGCTTCTTTCATTTCTGACCTTCGCATCCTCTTTCCAAAGGACTCACCTGATTGAGTCAGGACAACTCATATTCAAGGGAAGGAAATTATGCAGCATGTGCACAGAAAGAGGTAGGCAGCTCGTGAGCCATTTTAGACTACCTACTACATACACTGTTTTGAGAGAGACCTGAGACCTTAGGTATGACTGCAGTACAGACTGGAAATAGGTAAGCTGGATGAGCAGATAGATGCCTGATGTCTGTCATGCCATAGGGTTTGAACATTTTTTGTTGTTGTTGTTGTTGCATACAATGGGCACTATGTAAAAATTTTAAGCAAGATCTCTGCTGCTTTAACAGCAATGTGGAAGATGCACTGGTGGAATGTGAAACTGTAGAAAGAGATATTTTGATAAAGAATATCAAAGTGTTCCTAGAAAGAGCTAATAAATTAAAACTTTGATAGTAAATGAGCATAGAAAGTTTACCTTTAGATACTAAGGAGATAAATTTAATTATTTTAATGTACTCTACATTTACCTTCATAAATTCACTATTATGTGATAAACACCATTTTAGGCATCAAGTCAGAATGAATATGAAATAGATGATTTAAAAAAAAAAGATAGGGAAAGAAAAAAACAGATAAATTCATGAATAAGCAAGGTAATTTGAGATTTACTTCCTGCATGAAAACAACTGGATATGGTAACAAAGCAGAGAACATGCCAATTAAGTGACTTTGATCTGAAATGAACATTAGACTCAACTTTAAATGGCTTAAGTATAACTGAGATTTATTATCACACATAAAAAGAAGACTGGAGGTAGTGTAGTGTGAATGTTACCTAATTCAACAATGTCATTTAGATTCTGGTTCTCTTTGTCTTCTCTGCCATCATTAGTATGTTGACTTCTAACCTCAGGTTTTACCCTTCCTGGAACAAGGTGGCTATAGAAGTGCCAAGCTTCACATTCTTAGACAACAGCATCCAGCTGATTGTGGAATGGTTACGTCTTCTTTGACACCTCCCCGTCCTCACCTTTTAAGACAAACAACATTTCTCAGCATCTCATCAGCAATCTTTCTTTCATGTCTCATTTGCCAAATGACAACCCATGCCCGTTTTTATGCCAAATCACTCAAAGTTTATTCAAAGCATTATAATTGAGCTGGATGTGGTGGATCATACCTGTAATCCCAGAACTTGGAAGGCCGAGGTGGGCAGAGGGCTTGAGTGCAGGAGTTTGACTCCAGCGTGGGCAACATAGTGAAACCCCATCTCTTAAAAAAAAAAAAAATTATCTGGTGTGGTAGTGCCCACCTGTAGCCCCAGCTCCTTGGGAGGCTGAGATGGAAGGATCACTTGAACCCAAGGAGGTCAAAGCTGCAGTGAGCCGTGATCACACCATTGCACTCCAGCCTGAGTGACAGAATGAGATCTTAATAAAAACAAACAAACAAACAAACAAAAAACTGGTTTAGAAAATTAGAAGTTTTTTAAAAATTTAAAACTTCAGATCGATATCATAATTTCTGTGTGTGGAGCTCTTCCACTGGTTGAAAACTTCAGGGTTAGACTTATGAATAATAAAGTGCGTAAGATTTAGACTAATGGGGATGGAGCTCATATCCTCTGAAACATGTAGCTATGCAAAGTAGGTATACAAACTCGGAGTGTTGTTAAACATAAATAAGAGGAAAAGAGTTGTCTGTTGAAGAAAATGACATGGCAGGATAATATTTTACATAGAAAGTTAAGAACTATTATTTCTAAGGAGGTTATATATGAGCAAAAACCTAATAAGGAGAAGGCAGCCAGCCAGAACTGGGCAAGGTGGAAGGAAATTAAAGGCCTTAAGTTGAAAATGACCTTGGAATAGGAGAAGACAAAATGAAAACCAATGTTTTCATTGGTGGAGTCAGTTTCCATAGTTCTTGATGGTCCCAATATGGAGCATGGATTAAGGGCCATGACATGCTATTTTACAATATGGTGCTTCGTTGCAGTTTGATAGAATTTACCTTTCTTCTAAACGTTCACTTCTGAAGAATAAATCACGTAAAGGACTTAAGTGAGAAGAGGAGAGTCTGTTAGAAGTTTATGCAGCCATCCACATGCTTTGGAGAGAAAGAGAAGTAAATGGATTTAAAAATAAATCAATTTCAGGTTTTCCTGGTAAATTAAATGTCAGGTGAGGAAAATAAAAAAAGGGAGAGAGTATGAGGAAAATAAATAATCCCTCTCATGTTTAGGGTCCTGAAGAAGTGGGTAAACATGGATGGTCTGATTGACTAACAGCCTCACAAGTAGAAAGTTGGTGATATGGGGGGACACCCAAGATGGCTGAATAGGAACAGCTCCAGCCTCCAGCTCCCAGCGTGAGCGACACAGAAGATGGGTGATTTCTGCATTTTCAACTGAAGTACCAGCTTCATCTCACTGGGGCATGTGGGACAGTCAATGCTGGTCCACGAGTGTAGCCCAATCAGCGAGAGCTGAAGCAGGGTGAGGCATCGCCTTACCTGGGAAGCGCAAGGGGGAAGGGAATTCCTTTTCCTAGCCAAGGGAAATCGAGACACACAACACCTGGAAAATCGAGTAACTTGCACCCTAATACTGTGCTTTACCAAGGGTCTTAGCAAACGGCACACCACGAAATTATATCCCAACCTGGCCCAGAGGGTCCCACGCCCAGGGAGCCTCCCTCATTGCTAGCACAGCAGTATGAGATCTAACTGCAAGGCAGCAGCGAGCCTGGGGGAAGGGTGCCCACCATTGCTGAGGCATAAGTAGGTAAACAAAGCTGCCCAGGAAGCTTGAATTGGGTGGAGCCCACTGCAGCTCAAGGAGGCCCGCCTGCCTCTGTAGACTCCACCTCTGGGGACAGGGCATAGTTAAACAAAAAACAGCAAAAACTTCTGCAGATGTAAAGGTCCCTGTCTGACAGCTTTGAAGAGAGCAGTGGTTCTCCCAGCACGGAGGTTGAGGTCTGAGAATGGACAGACTGCCTGCTCAAGTGGGTCCCTGTCCCCTGAGTAGCCTAACTGGGAGACATCCCCCACTAGGTGAAGACTGATACCTCACACCTCATATGGCTGGGTACACCCCTGAGATGAAGTTTCCAGAACAAGAATCAGACAACAACACTCGCTGTTCAGCAGTATTCTATCTTCTGCAGCCTCCGCTGCTGATACCCAGGCAAACAGGGTCTGGAGTGGACCTCAAGCAAACTCCAATAGACCTGTAGCTGAGGGTCCTGACTGTTAGAAGGAAAATTAATAAACAGAAAGGACACCCACACCAAAACCCCATCAGTATGTCACCATCATCAAAGACCAAAGGCTGATAAAACCACAAAGATGGGGAAAAAGCAGTGCAGAAAAGCTGGAAATTCAAAAAATCAGAGCACATCTCCCCCTCCAAAGGAACACAGCTCATCGCCAGCAATGGAACAAAGTTGGATGGAGAATGTCTTTGACGAGTTGAGAGAAGAAGGCTTCTGTTGGTCAAACTTCTCAGAGCTAAAGGAGGAGCTAGGTACCCAGCACAAAGAAATGAAAAACCTTGAAAAAAGAATGGATGAATGTATAACTAGAATAATCAATGCAGAGAAGACCTGGAAAGAACTGATAGAAATGAAAACCATGACACAAGAACTACGTGACAAATGCACAAGCTTCAGTAACTGACTTGATCAACTGGAAGAAAGAGTATCAGTGATTGAAGATCAACTGAATGAAATGAAGCGAGAAGAGAAGTGTAGAGAAAAAAAGAGTAAAAAGAAATGAACAAAGCCTCCAAGAAATATGGGATTATGTGAAAAGACCAAATCTATGTCTGATTGGTGTGCCTGAAAGTGATGGGGAAAATGGAACCAAGTTGGAAAACACTCTGCAGGATATCATCCAGGAGAACTTCCACAACCTAGGAATGAAGGCCAACATTCAAATACAGGAAATACAGAGAACGCTGCAAAATACTCCTCGAGAAGAGCAACTCCAAGACACATAATTGTCAGAATCACCGAAGTGGGAATGAAGGAAAAACTGTTAAGGGCAGCCAGAGAGAAAGGTCAGGTTACCCACAAAGGGAAGCCCAACAGATTAACAGCAGATCCCTCGGCAGAAACTCTACAAACTAGAAGAGAGTGGGGGCCAATATTCAACATTCTTAAAGAAAAGAATTTTCAACCCAGAATTTCATATGCAGCCAAACTAAGTTTCATAAGTGAAGGAGAAATAAAATCCTTCACTGACAAGCAAATGCTTAGAGATTTTTTCACCAGTAGGCCTTCCCTTCAAGAGATCCTGAAGGAAGCACTAAACATACAAAGGAACAACCAGTACCAGCCATTGCAGAAACATGCCAGAATGTAAAGTCCGTTGATGCTAGGAAGAAACTGCATCAACTAAAAAGCAAAATTACCAGCTAATATCATAATGACAGGATCAAGTTCACACATAACAATATTAATCTTGAATGTAAATGAACTAAATGGTCCAATTAAAAGACACAGACTGGCAAATTGGATAAAAAGTCAAGACCCATCAGTTCGCTGTATTCAGGAGACCCATCTCACATGCAGAGACACACATGGGCTCAAAATAAAGGGATGGAGGAAGACCTAGTAAGCAAATGGAAAACAATAAACAGCAGGGGTTGCAATCCTAGTCTCTGATAAAACAGACTTTAAACCATCAAAGATCAAAAGAGACAAATAAGGCCATTACATAATGGTAAAGAGATTAATTCATCAGGAAGAGCTAACTATCTTAAATATATATGCACCCAACACAGGAGCACCCAGATTCATAAAGCAAGTCTTTAGAGACTTACAAAGAGACTTAGACTACCATACAATAATAATGGGAGACTTTAACACCCCACTGTCAACATTAGACAGATTAACGAGACAGAAAGTTAAGAAGGATATCCAGGAATTGAACTCAACTCTGCACCAAGTGGACCTAATAGACATCTACAGAACTCTCCACCCCAAATCAACATAATATACATTCTTCTCAGCACCACATCGCACTTATTCCAAAATTGACCACATAATTGGAAGTAAAGCACTCCTCAGCAAATGTACAAGAACAGAAATTATAACAAACTGTCTCTCAGACCACTGTGCAATCAAACTAGAACTCAGGACTAAGAAACTCAATCAAAACCGCTCGACTACATGGAAACTGAACAACCTCTTCCTGAATGACTACTGGGTACATAAAAAATGAAGGCAGAAATAAAGATGTTCCTTGAAATGTCTTTACTGAGAACAAAGATACAACATACCAGAATCTCTGGGACACATTTAAAGCAGTGTGTAGAGGGAAATGTATAGCACTAAATGCCCACAAAAGAAAGCAGGAAAGATCTAAAATTGACACCCTAACATCACAATTAAAAGAACTAGAGAAGCAAGAGCAAACACATTCAAAAGCTAGCAGAAGGCAAGAAATAACTAAGATCAGAGCAGAACTGAAGGAGATAGAGACACAAAAAACCCTCCAAAAAATCAATGAATCCAGGAGCTGGTTTTTTGAAAAGATCAACGAAGTTGATAGACCACTAGCAACACTAATAAAGAAGAAAAGAGAGAAGAATCAAATAGATGCAATAAAAAAGGATGAAGGGGATATCACCACCGACCACACAGAAATACAAACTACCATCAGAGAATACTATAAACACCTCTACGCAAATAAACTAGAAAACCTAGAAGAAATGGATAATTTCTTGGACACTTACACTCTCCCAAGACTAAACCAGGAAGAAATTGAATCCCTGAATAGACCAATAGTAGGCTCTGAAATTGAGGCAGTAATTAATAGCCTACCAACCAAAAAATGTCCAGGACCAGATGGATTCACAGCCAAATTCTACCAGAGGTACAAGGAGGAGCTGGTACCATTCCTTCTGAAACTATTCCAATCAATAGAAAAAGTGGGAATCCTCCCTAACTCATTTTATGAGGCCAGCATCATCCTGATACCAAAGCCTGATAGTGATACAACGAAAAAAGACAATTTTAGACCAATATGCCTGATGAACATCGATGCTAAAATCCTCAATAAAATACTGGCAAACCGAATTCAGCAGCACATCAAAAAGCTTATCCACCATGATCAAGTGGGCTTCAGCCCGGGATGCAAGGCTAGTTCAACATACACAAATCAATAAATATAATCCAGCATCTAAACAGAACCAAAGACAAGAACCACATGATTATCTCAATGGATGCAGAAAAGGCCTTTGACAAAATTCAACAGCCCTTCATGCTAAAAACTCTCAATAAATTAGGTATTGATGGAACGTACCTCGAAATTATAAGAGCTATTTATGACAAACCCACAGCCAATATCATACTGAATAGGTAAAAACTGGAAGCATTCCCTTTGAAAACTGGCACAAGACAGGGATGCCCTCTCTCACCACTCCTATTCAACATAGAGTTGGTATTTCTGGCTAGGGCAATCAGGCAAGAGAAAGAAATCAAGGGTATTCAGTTAGGAAAAGAAGAAGTCAAATTTTCCCTGTTTGCAGATGACATGATTGTATATTTAGAAAACCCCATCGTCTCAGCCCAAAATCTTCTTAAGCTGACAAGCAACTTCAGCAAAGTTTCAGGATACAAAATCAATGTGCAAAAATCACAAGCATTCTTATACACTAGTAACAGACAAACAGAGAGCCAAATCATGAATGAACTCCCATTCACAGTAGCTTCAAAGAGAATAAAATACCTAGGAATCCAACTTACAAGGGATGTAAAGGACCTCTTCAAGGAGAACTACAAACCACTGCTCAGTGAAATAAAGGAGGACACAAACCAAATGGAAGAACATACTATGCTCATGAATAGGAAGAATCAATATGAAAATGGCCATACTACCCAAGGTAATTTATAGATTCAATGCCATCCCCATCAAGCTACCAATGACTTTCTTCACAGAATTGGAAAAAACTGCTTTAAAGTTCATATGGAACCAAAAAAGACCCCGCATTGCCAAGACAATCCTAGTTCAAAAGATCAAAGCTGGAGGCATCACGCTACCTGACTTCAAACTGTACTACAATTCTACAGTAACCAAAACAGCCTGGTACTGGTACCAAAACAGAGATATAGACCAATGGAACAGAACAGATCCCTCAGAAATAATACCACACATCTACATCCACCTGATCTTTGACATACCTGACAAAAACAAGAAATGTCGAAAGGTTTCCCTATTTAATAAATGGTGCTGGGAAAATTGGCTAGCCATAAGTAGAAAGCTGAAGCTGGATTCTTTCCTTACTCCTTATACAAAAATTAAATCAAGATGGATTAGAGACTTAAATGTTAGACCTAAAACCATAAAAACCCTAGAAGAAAACCTAGGTAATACCATTCAGGACATAGGCATGGGCAAGGACTTCATGTCTAAAACACCAAAAGCAATGGCAACAAAAGCCAAAATTGACAAATGGCATCTAATTAAACTAAAGAGCTTCTGCACAGCAAAAGAAACTATCATCAGCGTAAACAGGCAACCTACAGAATGGGAGAAAATTTTTGCAATCTACTCATCTGACAAAGGGTTAATATTCAGGACCTACCAAGAACTCAAAGAAATTTACAAGAAAAAAAAAACAAACAACCCCATCAAAAAGTGGGCAAAGGATATGAACAGACACTTCTCAAAAGAAGACATTCATACAGCCCACTGACACATGAAAAACTGCTCAACATCACTCGCCATCAGAGACATGCAAATCAAAACCCCAACAAGACACCATCTCACACCAGTTAGAATGGCGATCATTAAAAAATCAGGAAACAACAGGTGCTGGAGAGGATGTGGAGACATAGGAACACTTTTACACTGTTGTTGGGACTGTAAACTAGTCCAACCATTGTGGAAAACAGTGTGGAGCTTTCTCAAGGATCTAGAACTAGAAATACCATTTGACCCAGCCATCCCATTACTGGGTATATACCCAAAGGATTATAAATCATGCTGCTATAAAGACACATGCACATGTATGTTTATTGCAGCACTATTCACAATAGCAAAGACTTGGAATCAACCCAAATGTCTATCAGTGACAGACTGGATTAAGAAATGTGGCACATATACACCACGGAATACTATGCAGCCATCAAAAAGGATGAGTTTGTGTCCTTTGTAGGGACATGGATGCAGCTGGAAACCATCATTCTCAGCAAACAATCGGAAGAACAGAAAACCAAACACCGCATGTTCTCACTTATAGATGGGAATTGAACAATGAGATCACCTGGACACAGGAAGGGGATCATCACACACCAGCGCCTATTGTGGGGGGTGGGGAGGGGGGAGGGATAGCATTAGGAGATACATCTAATGTGAATGACGAGTTAATGGGTGCAGCACACCAACATGGCACATATATACATATGTAACAAACCTGCATGTTGTGCACGTGTACCCTAGAACTTAAAGTATAATAATAATGAAACCAAAAAAAGAAGAAGAATGTGATATGTGCTACGTGGGAAAAAAATCTTCCCTTGTGCAAGTAAACTTGGTTGCCTAAGCATTAAAAAGAAACAACAAAAAATTGAAAGTTAAAAAATATATTTTTAGAAGCTAAAATTAATATTGGAGGAAGATCTGAAAGTACTGATTGAAAGAAATAACAAACATAACTCATGTATGTAAATCAAACTATTTGGTATGAATAAGTATCACACAGACTCTGGGCTATTTCTAATTGGAATTATAATGAAAAAAAAATCAGTCCAAAAATTAAACCCTTATGAATGTCAAAAAGAGCAACAACAACTTGTAATGGTGGTTTCAAACCTAAAAAGTATGTGGAATTAGTTTATGGTGGACAGATATGTCCAGGAAGTTGCCAATGCCATACTCTATAAAACTGTAGGCAAGAATTTCACCAAAGTTAGCAAATAAAGAAGGCTATTAGTTTGGAAATATTTGTGATAAACAGTGCCTGGAGAGGAAATTAGAGAAGTTCCCAGTTCCCTTCAACCCATCATCTTCCTTTGACTGCACGCTATTACATATTCATGCATTATGCCTAACTGTATTAATATTATCAAGAAATCACAAATCAATTTGTCATTTGTGTTCTTGACAATTTAACTCAATACTGCAAAACATATCAACTACTACTTTTAGGAATTTGTTGGCTAAAAGAGGAAAATTTTTCTAAAAGCCAATTTTCCTCGCAATGGCTAATGTGGACAATTTAAATGTAATCACACAGTGAAAAACATACTTTTCAGTTTCCGATACTGTGGGAATATCTGCAAGTTATTAAGATGTAGTAAAAGAATATCTATAAAATAATTTGTTGTAGGACCAATTTACCAAATAAAATTGAAAAAATAAAAATACTATAAATGTCATGTTCACAGAGGTGAACAATTGATGTTTATAAAATTGAAACAACATATATATACTAGGACCTTGTTTAAAGTTATCACAATATAATGTTTTGTTTCAAGGTGTGAAAAAGTACTTCATTTATTCATTCAGTGAATATTTATTGAATAATTACATATGCCAGACTCCATTCTAGGTAGTCAACAAACATTAACAAATTCTTATTCTCATTGAGTTTGTATTCTAGTGAGGGAGAAAAAACGACAACAAAAAATAAGAAACCCCCCAAAATAAATAAATCCCCAAGAACCAGAGAGAATATTCCTGTTCCTTGAGACAGGCAATTTTTTTTTTCTTGGCACTTTGCTGTGCAAATAATATCTGAATTAGAGATTCATTTGAAGGTCATTTGGAGCGGATATTACACTCACTATGGAAAGGTTTACATTCCACATCTAGGTTCAAAGTTTGTGTCACAAAAGCAGAGTGAAATTAAAGCTATTCTTCAGGCCAATTACGATCATGTGCTCTAACCCTACTTCAATCAATGCTTTCTAACCATTTTCAGCCACCACACCATTGACATTCACAAAACAGTTCTGTAAGTTCTTTCAATAGAACTTAATAATTCTCACCTAGGAGGCGATATGCATCATCTCAATATGGGCAGAATAGGTCGAGGAAGGAAAGGACCTAGAATTTCCAGAGAGGTTTAGATAGAGGAAATACTTTTTCTTCATTCTTCATCTGATGTCACTTTTCACAGTTAAAAGTCAGTAATTTAAAATAACCAGCATACCTATCTATCTCATTATTTAAGAATATCTACATAAATGTCAAAGTAATAGCAGCTAATGATAGTGCTTACTATGTTTCAGGCACTGTTCTAGTAGATTTAATTCTCAAACCAACTCCTGATTAGAAAACCAAGGCATGGAGAAGTTAAGTGACTTATCTTAGGTCCCACAGCTAGTAACTGACAGAGCTGGATTCAAAATCAGGCGTAAATACCAGAAACTGTGGTACTACTTTACTAAAAGAACACACAAATACATAACCATGGTTAAAACATACCATTATTTAATTGTTCATTTATGAAAAATTTAATATACAGTTTATTTCTTTTTGGCACAATCAGAAACCTATTGTTGGATCATTCTCATTATGTCAAAAAGAGATGTAGTAAATATAAATTTAGCTAGCCCCTGAAGTTTGAAAGGCTCTAATTAATAGCAGTGAGCTAGGTCAATACTTCTGAGTTTATTGAAATCTTTCATGAAGTCTTCCATCAAACTGGGTTCTCATCCTTGAAGTGGCAACACTTGTTCAGCACAACTTTATGAGGATCAGGATCTGAAACCCTGCTAGTTCTGGAAAATACCAACCACCACAACAAAAACAATACTGGGAGTATCACTCATTTTGTCCTTTGTTTATTGACTTGCATCACTGTGCATCTGGGATACATAATGATGGAATTCATAGGTCCTGTTCTATGGTGTTGTGGAAGCTACTGGAGTTTAGTGTGGCAGTTTTTTGGTTTTTGTTTTTTGGTTTTTGGTTTTTTTTTTTTTTTTTTTTTTTTTTTTTTTTGGCTATAAAAGCCATGTAAGAGTAAGTGAGAAATAAATTATAAACTGTGAATGTGAAAACATTTGTCACAGTACCTGAAATGTATAAATGATAAGTAAATGGTATGTATCAGTTCTATTAATCTAAATGTTTATCAAAAATAGGTTTTTCTTGTTAAATAATTTTATTGAGTACTCTTTAGTAGAAAATGCTTATATTGAGATTAAATAATTATTCATTATTTAAGGTTTTTTTTTTTTTACTTTTTCTGTTTTATTTACAAGTGACAAAATTTTACATAACACATACCAGTTTGTGCATAGACACACATTCACACACCTGCACATGAGCATACATACACGCTTTCTCTCTCCCTCTCTCTCTCTCTCTCACACACACACACACACGCACATAGAATATGCAGGTAGATATGTTTTGATACAGCTTGTCTTTCCATATGTTTGATTATTATGGTGCTTTTTCCCAAGTCTGAGAAATAGATAATGGGTTTTTTCCCCTTCCTACTGAAATTTGACTGTATTTCAGCATCTTCTTTCAGAACAAAACTCTCCTCTCTGCTTTCAAAGTTGTTAGCTACCAAATCTAATGAAAATGTCCTTGTTAATGTGTGATGGCAAAGTATTTTAGCACCTATTTCTAGATGCAGATAATACATAACAGTTCCAAATAATACGTAGTATGTTCTTGGTAGCTTCCTGAAGGCCATAATTTCATATCCACTGTACTTTCGAAAAGAGCTATTTCAATAGTGGGAATTTAAAGCAAGCCAAAAAGGAAAATTATAACAAAGGAGGGTGAAAAGGATGATTTCTATAGGTTGTTAGGATTCTCCAATTTTATTCTTATTATTTCTTTCATTTTAGCAATAATCAAACTTTACATTAATCAACAAAGGTAATTCCCTCCCTCCAGGCATTGACAATATAAAAACTATTTTGGATTTTTAAGCAGAAAATGACAGCAATATTTTTAATCACAAAAGGCAATCATGTAATTAGCATTTATGATGTAACCCATTTAAACATTCATTCTTTGAGAAAATGTCTTGTGAACACTGCAAGATATGAGACATTATAAATTACTCAAGTACAACATATGCCCCGTGGATGAGTTCACAGTCCAATTGAAAAAAATAAAGCCAAAACAATGAGAGTATTGATTTCTATAGGCAAGTATTAAATTATTAGACTCACATTACAAGGACTCTGGATAGCTATCAATAACTTAACTTTGACATTTCCAACTGAAAATGCCATTGTATGCTATATAGATCTTGTTACCCATAATCTACACTTCCGCTGTTCTCTCTGTGTTCTCTCAAGTATCTTGCCTTTTTGCCAACTATTCTTCTAACAGTAACTTGTCAACTAAAACAATGCTTAAATTCTATGTCATCTATTTGGATTTTTTTCTGATCTCTACGGTATTATCAATCAAATCTCAAAAATTCACAGGTTCTCCTTCATTACTAGGTATTTTATATATTAGTCTTGCTTCTTCAAATAGAGGAAAGCTCTTTGAAGGAAAGAATCAGGTCTCTAGTTTTCAAAATGTAATTAAGAACATTTTAGCAAGTCTGTTCATACAAAAAAATGTTGATAAACATGTTAATTGAAGAGAAGAGATTAACAAGCAACATTTATTTCAGCATCCATCCTTTTTCTAATGACCATTAAGCTTTAATTAACTTTGAGTCAACATGCTTCAACCACCTTTTTCCCTACTAGTTGTGCCTGGTTAGAAAATAAAATATTTATCATCAAATTACCCCAAATTTACTAAAACTACTAAGACTAGATACTTTGTGTTCCTATGAATTATTCTTAAAATCATATTACATTGTTATTGCTATTTGACAAAATGATACAAAATATATATAGCTTGAAGAATATGAATATAAATAAAAGTGACTCACAACTACAAGAATAAACATTACTCACTAGATAACCAAGTGGTACCCTACTACCCACAGGTAATGCTAATGGTCACGGAGCAACATTTACATATCACGCTTCAATGGAAATGATTACAATTAGAATAACATGCCACTTAGTTGGCTCTGATCTGATGATGCCCATGACTGGCTAAATTTCCACAGATTTCAGAGTACAGCCTTGGACAAAGATTGGCACCACCCACATTTTTATATGTAGCTAGAATATGTTCATGTGGTGTAATATTTTCATTTTATGGCTTTTATCCCACAAATGATATTTTAACAGAGGATTGTTCCATTAGTAAACAGACTGGTCTTGCTGACACATCTTTCCTTTTAAAATATACTTTGGCTGAATTCTAACAAAATCATTTTGAATGCAAAAGGGATGCTTTTCAAGCCAGATGGTTTATCTAATAGGAATGTTTTCTGATTAGAGAAACAGCAGTAGACTCATGATCACAGCAGGTGCCAAACTGGTTCTGTAGTTTACATGAATTTGCAACTGAACAAGTCATGAACTAAAGGGAATCTATTTTGAAATGTGTCACAGTCTATTCTGAGAAGAAGGGGGAATGTAAAATATGGTACCATATTAGATAGGGTTCATATGGCATTTCTTGATATGAATGTGGTCATTATTGCATTTGTGATAAAATTTATTTGTATACTAAATTCCCTGACTATGTTGTAGAGAAGATTAATAACACTTCAAAATCATAATGCTTACAGACCATTTTATGATGATATAATAATCTAAAGTATTTTTGGGTCAAAATAATTTGGAATCTTTTAATTGGAAAAAAATGTATCATTGTTTTTCTTTCTTGTTTTCCTTATTCCTTGTACCTGTATTCTGCTTTTGTTTCAAGAAAAAATTTTTTCATGTACTGGTAATAAGGGAAGCAGAATATTATTGGTATGACAGGCCGAGCCATGTCTAAGTGTGCATAAAAGGAAACCTCCCAGGCATTGTAGAGATGGCATCCCCATGCAGGTTCCTGAGTAGTGGACTGTTGCCTTTTACTATAGTGTAACTCATTCCTGGGGCTGAGATGACTACGGGGTACAAAAGAGAGTAAGCCCATAGATTCACACTGAGACTTAGTAGCTTCCCATTCTTCATGGTCTGACAACACCACCAATCTTTGATGTACCTTAATGGCATACAAACGAAAAAGTATGTAGTCTAGGAGAAAAGATGTGTAGCCCCCTATGATAGATAACACTGACTGTCAACTTGATTAGATTGAAGGATACAAAGTATTGATCCTGGGTGTGTCTGTGAGGGTGTTGCCAAAGGAGATTATCATTTGAGTCAGGGGGCTGGGAAAGGCAGACCCACCCTTAAATCGGATGGGCACAATAAATCAGCTGCCAGCATGGCTAGAATATAAGCAGGCAGAAAAAAAAGTGGAAAGAGAGACTGGACTAGCCTCGCAGCCTACATCTTTCTCCCATGCTGGATGCTCCCTGTCCTTCCTTGAATATTAGAATCTGAATTCTTCAGTTATTGAACTTGGCCTGGATCTCCTTTCTCCTCAGCCTGCAAACAGCCTACTCTGGGACCTTGTGTGTGTGTATATATATATTTATATATTTCGTTAGTTCTGTCCCTCTAGAGAACCCTGACTAATCCAGATTTTGGTACCAGAAGTGGTTCTAGAGGAACAGAATATTAAGGATAGAGTTCTTTCATTGGTTTTGGGGTTTTTGGAGTTGGCTACTTAATATGATTAAACACAAAAATACTAAGGACTCTACATCTAATTGTATGGAGAACACTGATAGTCCTTAGCATGAATTGTTTAGAGAGTTATGCAGAAAAAATGCATTTAACACTCCTGATTCATCGCTCACGAGAGGCAAGGAGTTTAGTGACTCTGTACATAATACGTTCAACAATAGTGGAGAACTAAGGAACATAATGAAGCTGGTAGGCTACTCCTAAGTTCAGTGGACAAAGTGATGAAAGAAAATGATGAACTCAGGGATTCCATCTTCCAGCTTCAGAAGCAGATACTGAGTCTCAGATATGCTAAAATTGCCCTGAGTGAGAGTCTTATCTCCTGTAGAGAAAGAGCTGAAATTGTGGAAAAACAGACACAGGCTCTTATCATGTGAGTGGCTAACCTGCAATGAAAGGTGCATGCACAGTAGACGTGAAGTGTCTACTGTTAAAGTGAGGGTATTGATTGGAAAAGAATGGGAGCCTGCAGCTTGGAATGCAGATGTGTGGGAGGACCCTGATGAAACTGGGGACACCGAGTTTGTAAACGCTGATTAACCATTTTTGGCTAGAGGAAGCAGCTTCCCCATCCCCAGTATTGGCAATGTCTCCTCCCTGACCCATGCTGCCATCAGCCTTTCCACCTATGTCTGAGGAGATAAACCCTGAACTGCCTGAGGCAACAGTCATGGCCTCCCCTGAGGCAGTTGCCAGGCAAGATAATGTTGATTCTCCTCAGGAGACACCTGTTTTCTTCTACACCTATAACTAGACTAAAGCCCTGGCGGGCCCCTGAAAGTGAGGTTCAGAGTATGACCCATGAGGAGGTTCACCACCCTCAAAAAGAACTGCTTGAGTTTGCTAATTTGTGGAAACAGAAATCTGGAAAACAGGCATGGGAATGAATATTAACTCTGTGAGATAATGGTGGAAGGAACATAGAGTTGGATCAGGCTGAATTTATTGATTTTGGCCCACTAAGTAGGGGCTCCGTATTTAACTTTGCAGCTCAGGGAATTTAAAAAAGGTTCTAATAGCTTATTTGTTTGCTTAGGTAAAATATGGATTAAAAGATGGCCCACTGCAAGTGAGCTGGAAACCTCTGATCTTCCTTGGTTTAATGTAGAGGAGGGGAACCAAGGGGATAGTGGAGATTGGGATAGTGGAGTGGATTAGTCACTCAAGACTTACTCCTCCCAGCTGGGAGGGTCCAAAAAATATAACTTTGACCAATGCTTTGTGAAATAGATTTGTGAGGGTAGCACCTACATCTTTGAAGAGCCCTGTAATTTTTCTTCCCTGAACCTCAGATCTGACAGTGGGAACCACAGTCACTCAACTACAGATTTTAAATTGGATCCCGAGGTGGCAGGGTCCATGTGGCAGTACTCAATCATCAAAGACAGGGTGGCTGTAGCTACTGTAATGGACAGCAGAGGCAAAGCAGCAATCAGAATAGTCTGACTCATGTAGAGCTCTGGCATTGACTAATCACGGTGTTCCTAGAAGTGAAATTGATAGGAAACCTACGGCATTCCTATTTAATTTATATAAGCAGGAAACTTCTAGGTTGAATAGACAAAAGACTAATTTGAATTATAAAAAGAGAGAATCATGGCCCCACTCCTAGTACAAAAATCTGTATTAGGGTTCTCTGGAGGGAACCAACTAACGGAATATATATATATATATTTTTTATATATATATATATTATATATAAAATATATATATAATATATACAATTAACTCATATATATATGAGTTTATTAAGTATTCACTCACATGATCACAAAGTCCCACAATAGGCTGTCTGCAGGCTGAGGAGCAAGGAGAGCCAGTCCAATTTCCAACACTGAAGACCTTGGAGTCCAATGCTCAAGGTCAGGAAGTATTCAGCATGGGAGAAAGATGTAGACTGGGAGGCTAGGTCAGCCTCTTTTTTTCACATTTTTCTGCCTGTTTATATTCTAGCCATGCTAGAGCTAATTAGATTATGCCCACCCAGATATAGGGTGGGCCTGTCTTTCCCATCCCACTGACTCAAATGTTAATCTCCTTTGGCAACACCTTCACAGAAACACCCAGGATCAATACGTTGTATCGTTCAATCCAATCAAGTCGAACTCAGTATTAACCATCACAAGTTATTTTTGTTCCTCTAGAGAACCCTGACCGATGAGGGAACCCCCACCTACTTTCTTTTCTTATTTACATCAGTCACCTACTTTCTTATTTATGTCAGCTACTCTGTTTATTTACTGCTTTGGAAGAAAACTAAAGTAAAAGTAACCTAGAATTGAGTCCAAGTCATCATTCTCACTTATTGTCACCCCAGGCAAATTTCATGATCCTTTCTAAAACAGTTGGTTAGACTGTTGGTACCTGGAACATGTTCAAGTCAGAGATTCATCACCTAGAAGAATCATAATTTAGAAATTTTTGGTAGTTCAAAATGCAAATGAAATTAGATTTTTATAGTGATATAAATGTAGTTACCTAAATCCTCTCTAAAGATGTTCAGTAAGCATCAAATATGTCTAAATGTAAGTTAAAACTTGAGGTCTCATTTTTTAAATAAATATAATGATTTTGTCCATTTTTCCATACATGGATTTGTCATTATAGGAATCAAAACTTTCTGTGGCTCGTTATTACAAGTATCTTTACTAAGTAAATTCCTGCACCTTATATCATTTCCTCTAACTAACCAAACTTCTTTAGAATTTTTAAGTATTGATTTTATTTTAACCACTTGTTTTGGTAGTTATTAATATAAATACTTAAAGCTTTATAATACCTAACCATTTGATGCAGTAAATTTTGGATATTATTTAGATTAGCTATGAGTTTTTATAGCATATTATACATTTATCTTCTATATTCTGTTTAATTCCTTTATAATTCTCATTATGCGGTATAGAACATTAATGTGCTTATTTCATTACAATTATGAGGTTGCTTACAGGAGTGTGAAATAGGGAATCTGGATTGAACTTTCTGCTTAAGTTATAATAGTCCATAATGAAAGCTCCTCCAGCATTAAGCAATGTTATAGCATTGTTCTTCCTGCCTAAATGACCATTAATCTGCTCTTCTTTAACTTTTAAAATATTTCTATCTTTGTTCTAGGTCATTGTTTTGTAACCAGAATAGAGGTAAGCCAATGTATACAGGTAACCTACAAGTTCTCAATGAGAACAGTTAAATTTCCTTCTCCATCTAAATTATGTTGAATATATGGACATACATGTATGTATGTACATATGTATGTAGATTTATATATGCATACATATGTACTCATGCCAAATAACCTGAGTGGTCATTATAAACAAGAACTTCCATGAGATTCCAGTGCTCACACTGCATATCAGTTTGAAATGAATTGTTTAAGAACTTCGGTTATATGATCTTTCATCATTCATGATGTGCTCCCTAAACAAACCAAATACAATTAATTCAACATTTTCTGTCCCAAGGGAGGTTTCATGGAAATTTGTATGGAGAAAAAACGGAGAGGGAACTCAGTCATCACATGGAGTGCAGTAGGAGCCATGTACCAAACTGAAAAGGCTGTAGTCATATCAGGTAGTGCCATTTTTATGCCTCAAGTACAGAGTTAGTTTGTGCAAAATAACATTACCATTAAATCCATTTAATGTTAACTTTATGTGTGCAATACTTCAAATATGTTTTGGGATAAGCTAAACCTATAAAGAGTGTATAACTAAATATGTATTTATTTGGACTTAAGAAACTATATAATAAAAGTAATTTAAGTCATTACTGGTGGTGAGAAGAATACTTTGCATCCTTCCAAGGGAATATTCACCTTTCTCAAGCATGAGAAATTCTGCTATAGTCTATGTGTACTCTCTGTGGTTTTGGGGTTTGTTACAGTGCTGGAGCAAGACACAAGAATCAATTTGTTCCAATCAGGAGTTAGCAAATATTTTTGTAAAGGGCAAAATAGTAAATATTTGGGGCGGTGCAAATCAGAGCCTCTTATGCAACTACTCACATCTAGAAAAAATGCAGCATAGACAATAAATAAATGAAAGGGCATACTTGTGTTCTAATAAGATTTTATTTGCAAAAACAAGCACTTCACTAGATTGGATCTGTGAAGTAAACTTTGCTGACCCCTAAAACTAGCTGAGTGCATCAGGAGATGCACTAATAAAATATTTCAAAAGTCACCAGTTACCCCAGCTTCTACAAAGGATATCCTAGTACTATTAACACAGTATTCCAAAAGAAAACAAGCACAAAACTATCAAGTTGTTTCTTACTTTAACTTAGAAATGACTGATTATTTAAAGATGCTGAATAAAATCTACCAGAAGTAAAAGAGTTAATATTCTCAATACATATAAATAATAAGTAGCAGAGGTGATGGATACCCATACATGTATACATTCTATGAATATAACAAAATATCATATGTACTCCATAAATATCCACAAATATTAAGTATCAGTGAAAAAATTTTAAAAGATACATCTTATACACATCAAAAAATTAACAGTGACATAAATTAGTCACCTTATTAAATATTTAAAAATAAACATTCACCACTCTTAAAGTCAGCATTTCATTTTTCTCCTTTAAACATAAATTTTCAGAAACATTTATGGTTATGATCTTTATGAATGTGGCCATTTTTTTTTTTGGATAAAAGCAATGTGCTAAGGTAACACATTTTAGTAATGAGAGCAAGCCACCTTTCTGATGTCAGCATCAATGTGTCTAATGCAGTCTAAGTACCCTGGTTCTGAACAATAGCTTCACATCTTTTGAACAATGATTACCTTTAGAACAATTAAATGTAACACAAATCAGGCACTTTCTCCTCTTGCCAACTCAAAGGTATTAATTGAAAAGCTATAAAGATAACCAAAGAAAGTACATATTATTTTTTTAAAAAGTTTTCATATTAAATATAATTAGTTGATACACTGTGAAAACCAGATAATTCAATTCTTTTGGCAAAACAGCAAGTCTACTATGCAAAATACATTTACGGAATTATGAGGAAATCTTGATGGTTAAAGAACTTTAATGAGTGACATATGTTATTATTACTTAAGCAATTTTACAGCAAAGATAATTTGCTGTATCTAATGGTGTACGTTATTGTGTTTTATTTTGTTTGTAAAATAGACACAAAGTAGTGAATCCTTTATATCAATGTATAATGGTTATTACTTCCACTCAGTTAAGTTTTGAGGTTTAGCTTTCCATTTTATTTTTTAAATTCTTTATAGAGGATTGTAACTTTCTAATTTGCCATACTCATTTTTCTTCTTTATTTTCCCTACTGATATAATTCGGCTGTGTCTCCACCCAAATCTCTTCTTGAATTGTAGTTCCCTATGTCTCCACGTGTCATGGGAGGGACCTGGTGGGAGGTAATTGAATCAGAGGATGGGTTCCCCCATGTTGTTCTCGTGATAGTGAGTGAGTTCTCACGAGTTTTTATGGCATTATTAGCTCTGGCATGTACCCTGCCGGCACTCATTGTCTCACCCGCCACCCTGTGAAGAGGCGCCTTCCACCATGATTGTAGGTATCCTGTGACCTCCCCAGTCATTTGGAACTGTGAGTCAATTAAACCTCTTTTCTTTGTAAATTACTCAGTCTTGGGTATTTCTTTCTTTTTTTTTTTTTTTGCATGAGCTATTCTTTATTTAGTTTTAAATTATCTGTTTATTGATAACAATCTCTGTTTTATAGATGACCTAGTATTTTTCACCTTCAAAGATGTGTGTTCTGTGGTCAGTTGTCCAAGTTAATGATCCCTCAGGGTTTGCAAAAGGTAAAAATAATAGGCACTCAGTTACCTGCTCAGGATTCCAGCCTGCTCAGGATTCCCTTGTTCTTGATTTTTTTTTTTAACGGTCCATATTCAAACTTTTGTTCCTTGGAGTCCAATGCATATTTTCTCCCACTTATGTTTCAGTCTGACTTCCCAATATCCTTTATTCAAGGAGCTCCTGAAATCCTGCCCTGATTAATTAGAATTGAGATTAAAATTCTCTCTGGTTCTGCCCCACTGAAACATGCCATTCCAATGACAGCTTCCTTCAACCCTTTGTCCACAGATAATATTACATGTTTAGTCACTTGCTCTATATCTATATTTCTTCACTGTTCAGTGTCCACACCCCTTATTGTTCAATGAGATATTTCTTTGCTAGATTTTAAGTTCTAAGAGGGCAAGGACTGTGTGTTAAACAAGTTCAGTGCAGTTTAGAAGGCAAGCCCAGCAGGTAGGTGCTGAGTAATACTTTCCTGATGTTTTGACCAATCACATGTAAGCTCTTTTCATATAATTAGGATGAATTTTATTTTATTTTATTTTATTTTATTTTAATTATTATACTTTGAGTTCTAGGGTACATGTGCATAACGTGCAGGTTTGTTACATATGTATACTTGTGCCATGTTGCTGTGCTGCACCCATCAACTCGTCAGCACCCATCAACTCGTCATTTACATCAGGTATAACTCCCAAAGCAATCCCTCCCCGCTCCCCACTCCCCATGGTAGGCCCCGGTGTGTGATGTTCCCCTTCCCGAGTCCAAGTGATCTCATTGTTCAGTTCCCACCTATGAGTGAGAACATGCGGTGTTTGGTTTTCTGTTCTTGTGATAGTTTGCTAAGAATGATGGTTTTCAGCTGCATCCATGTCCCTACAAAGGACACAAACTCATCCTTTTTTATGGCTGCATAGTATTCCGTGGTGTATATGTGCCACATTTTCTTAATCCAGTCTGTCACTGATAGACATTTGGGTTGATTCCAAGTCTTTGCTATTGTGAATAGTGCCGCAATAAACATACGTGTGCATGTGTCTTTATAGCAGCATAATTTATAATCCTTTGGGTATATCCCCAGTAATGGGATGGCTGGGTCATATGGTACATTTAGTTCCAGATCCTTGAGGAATCACCATACTGTTTTCCATAATGGTTGAACTAGTTTACAATCCCACCAACAGTGTAAAAGTGTTCCTATTTCTCCACATCCTCTCCAGCACCTGTTGTTTCCTGACTTTTTAATGATCGCCATTCTAACTGGTGTGAGATGGTATCTCATTGTGGTTTTGATTTGCATTTCTCTGATGGCCAGTGATGATGAGCATTTTTTCATGTGTCTGTTGGCTGTATGAATGTCTTCTTTTGAGAAATGTCTGTTCATATCCTTTGCCCACTTTTTGATGGGGTTGTTTGTTTTTTTCTTGTAAATTTGCTTGAGTTCTTTGTAGGTTCTGGATATTAGCCCTTTGTCAGATGAGTAGATTGCAAAAATTTTCTCCCATTCTGTAGGTTGCCTGTTCACTCTGATGGTAGTTTCTTTTGCTGTGCAGAAGCTCTTTAGTTTAATGAGATCCCATTTGTCAATTTTGGCTTTTGCTGCCGTTGCTTTTGGTGTTTTAGACATGAAGTCTTTGCCCATGCCTATGTCCTGAATGGTACTACCTAGGTTTTCCTCTAGGATTTTTATGGTATTAGGTCTAACATTTAAGTCTCTAATCCATCTTGAATTAATTTTCGTGTAAGGAGTAAGGAAAGCAGCATGAGAATGGACTAAATACACCTACTGTTACCTTATTATGTTTATACTTTCATTCTTTCTTTCGCCTGTTAAATTATTTTTTATGTAGGTCATTGGCAAATATTTATAATTATTTTACATTAAATTAGCCATTAAAGGTATTTTGAGTTCATAATATGCTTGGCATTTTACACTTGATGCTTACATAGAAAGCAGTCACGTATAGAATGATGAATTTGCAAGAACATCTAGCCTTATTGGGGCAGGGCATGGAGGGCATCAAGCTTTTATTAACATTGGCTATAATTTGAAGTAAGTAACCTTAAAATAAGTAAATGTTCATTGAAAATATTCAGTAATACAGAAGTATTAATATATAAGTGAAAAGTACATTTTTCATACCTATCTCTCAAGCTTTTACACACTTATCTGTCAGCACATCAATATATAAAATTTACATTCTGCACATGCAAGTGTAAATGTTTATATATGTATCTGTGTTGTATTTACATGTATAAAAATACATAGCAATATATTTCTTCTTACAAAATGAAATCTGACCTTGTATATTGCTCTTTTTTATTTTTTCCCCATTCATCAAACACAGTAGTGTGGGCATCCTTGTACAAAAGTACGTCTCATTTTTACATCAGCCAGTTACTCCAAATTGAAAATAACCTTTACTTTATTAAATTATCTCCCTATTGATAAAATATAAGGCATCTGTTTTTTTTTTTCCTAAAAATGATGAAGTACAGAACACCTAAGTGGGGAAGTATCTATAGCTTTGAATTTTGCAAGCAGAATTTTTGAGTCAAAGTGTGTACACATTCACATGTTGACAGACAGCAGAAAATAGTTTGTCTTCCAATTTGCTTTCCACCAACTGTGTATATTTCACCACACTGCCACATTCACTAATCATTGCCTTTTTTAAAAAAGACAGTTTTTTTGGAGAAATTTTGAATTGTATTGATTTCAGATACATTTTGTAATCACCAATGTAGTGTCACATTTTTACATGATTCTTGCTCTTATTTATTTATTCCTCTATGAATTACCTTAATTTCCTTTGTCCATTGCTCTATCATATTGTTTAGATATTGTTCTAGTTGATTTAATGTTGTTAATATATATTGACCATTAAGCCATAGTTTACTATGTTGGTTTTCTTTTTGCAACTATTGTGGCTGTGATCAGCCATAAATGACTTTTAAAACAATTATATGTAGTTTTATTTGTCATTGTTTTGTTTCCAGGCCACATATCTTGATGAGAAAAGAGTCTCTCAAGTCAAGAAAATAAAAACATTTTATTAATTATATATTTTATTTCAATATTTTATATGTAATCATTGAAACCTATTTAATGAATTGAGTACATTTCCTTTTTTCATTTTTCTTTTTCTTTTGTATTTGTTATGACTGGCTTAAGCCACAATTATTAGACTTGTATCGTATGTATACATTTATCTGACACATATTTGGTATGCTTTTGTTTTTGTATGTTTTATTTAGTTCTTCAATAAAGATTTGTATTTTTCACAAAAAAAAACCAAGTATTTTATGTTTGGAATGAATATACATATTTTGTAGTTATTTTCTCATGAAGGAATTTTTTTATTAATATTGTCTTACTAAGAATCACAAGAAAACTATTGGTGTTAGAATTTCAACCACTTCAAATAACAGTTTATTTGAGTATCTTATATTTTCTATGTATTAATCAAATAATCTACCATTTGCCAATGATAGAGGTTTTTTTTATTCCTTTAATTTAAATCTAGAGTTACTGATTTTATGACATTTGCAATGTACTTGATTAATTCTGGTATTTTTAAGTATTTTTAAGGAAAGTGAGATATTCCTTTACATTTTAGAATATTTAGAATAAAATTCCTGAGAAAGCCATTTTAAAATAAACTCTGATTCTTTGGGGATGTCCCTTTTTAAGTGCTAATTGATTTTTTCTCTTTGTTTATAATCAGAATTATCTGATGTATTTCTCTTTTTTTATGAACTAGACTTTATTTTGCTTTGAATTTCAATTTTTTTTTTGTTTAGAATATTACTGTAACTAAATTCAAGACTTATTTGGATGTCACCAGTTTTTCCATCAATATCCTCTCACTGATTTAGGATTTAATCTAGGCTATATCATTGCTTATAATTGCTCAATTTCCACAATGTCTTAATCTATGATTGTTTAGCTCTCCTTTCTGGTTTTCATGACCTTGAAAGTCTTGCGGCATACTGGGCAGGTGTCCTGTTGAAGGTCTCTAATGGAGCTGTGTTGTTTTTTTCTCCTAATTAGACCAGAATTATCAGTCATTTGAAATACTACCACAGAGGGAAGTGCCTTTTTCATCACATCATACCAGGGAGGTAATAATGTCCACATGGAATCCGTGATATTAACTTTCATCATTTTGTTGAGGTAGAATGTGCCAAGTTTCAGAGGCACCTTTTGTTTTTTTTCACTGCACTATTTTTTGAAAGATATCAGCAAACCTAGCCTAATCTCAATGGGGATGTGTAAAGAAAGGATAAGAGTTGATCTCCACCTCCCAGGAGCACAGTATCTCCATATGCTATTTACGATTCTGTTTTTTTGTTTTGTTTTGTTTTTTGTTTGTTTTTTTAAAAAACACTTCTTTTTTATTAAAATAATTGGTTTTCAAATATTTATGATTTATTTCTCTTCCATTGACTGTTAACTTCACAAAATACCTCCAGAAATATTGATGAAGACAGCTATGCTTATTTGACCTACTGCAGGAAGAAAAACTATCACCTTGATAGATTACAAGTGTAGTATCTCAAGAAGGAGAAGCCAGAGGGAAAAGGAGATGTTTGTTAGGATCTTATACCTTCATGAGTGATTTTAAAGCTAGTCTTGTCAGGGGGAAAATTGGTTGAGATTCAACAGGATCTAGGAAGTAGTTTTGGACTGATGGGCACCAGGAAGCCAGGATCTTGCAATGAGTATTGATGAACATTTTTGTTAGTTTTGCTTAAAAACCTATTTCAGCTGGTTATTGGTCTTATTTTCAAAGAGCAAATATTTTCTAGAACAAGTAATTGCTTTATTTTTGCTTGTTCTTGGTATTATTTAATAGAGGTACCAGGAAATATTCTGGTTGCAGTTTTATTTAACAAAGTGACCAGAAATTATGTTGATTTTAGTTCTTAATATTTTGTTGTTTTGCTAGCTTCTTGAGGTGAATGCAGATTTCATTTATCAGACTAAAAAAATACATCTGTGGCTACAAAATTTCTTTAGAGTATGATTTTAATATTATATGATTTGATATATTAAGATTCAATTTTAAATAATATCTAATTTTAGCTTTGATTTCCCCTTTAGCGCAAATAATAAAGCATTTTTATTTTCAAAGATTAATTTTGGCTATTTTTAATTTTAACTTCTAATTTTATTCTATTAATTCCATTAATATAGCATATACATTTTGCTTGCATTTTATTTTTTTTAACTAATATTGTAAATATGGGTATTTGGGAAAAAATCATATGCTCTGTTTACTGGAAATTTTAAATATATTATTTCATAAAATACTTCTATTCCTAATATAGGTTTGCTTTATATGGTTTGTGGCTTTTTTTTTTTTTTTTTTTTTTTTTTTTTTTTGGTACACACATGCTTACAAAGGCTCTATCTTAATGATAGATGATACCTCTTTGCTTTTTTGTTCCAGCTATTCCTCTCCATTTCCATTCCACTTCTTTATCCCCTAGATCACCAAAAGAGGGACAAGTTCTTTAGGGTCTTACGACTCTTAGGAAACAGTTCCTTTGCCTTTTGGCATTCAGCCTCTCATTTTTCCATCAGAAGTACTCACAGTTCTCCACAGAACACGCTGTAGTTTTTCAGAACAGCCAAGTCTCATTCTAATAAAAACAACAAAAATCAGATGTCTGGTTGCAGAGAAGTACCACAGTGACCAGATTTTCTATTACTATATAGAGTATTTTTACTTCGTATAATGAAGGGTCTGTAATCGCTTTTCTGATATTGGAGTCTGCTTTTTATTTGTTTAGTTATATATCTCATTCAAGAGATTTTTCTAGAATAAAAGAGCCTGTCTTAAAAATGCATTTTTTTTTTTTTATTATACTTTAAGTTCTAGGGTACATGTGGATAACGTGCAGGTTTGTTACAAATGTATACCTGTGCCATGTTGGCGTGCTGCACCCATCAACTCGTCAGCAACCATCAACTTGTCATTTACATCAGGTATAACTCCCAATGCAATCCCTCCCCGCTCCTCCCTCCCCGTGATAGGCCCCGGTGTGTGATGTTCCCCTTCCCAAGTCCAAGTGATCTCATTGTTCAATTCCCACCTATGAGTGAGAATATGCGGTGTTTGGTTTTCTGTTCTTGCGACTGTTTGCTGAGAATGATGGTTTTCAGCTGCATCCATGTCCCTACAAAGGACACAAACTCATCCTTTTTTATGGCTGCATAGTATTCCATGGTGTATATGCGCCACATTTTCTTAATCCAGTCTGTCACTGATGGACATTTGGGTTGATTCCAAGTCTTTGCTATTGTGAATAGTGCCTATTTTAAAACAGAAACCTGATATTTTCTCTGAAACATCTCAAGAGTTATTGGAAGTTCTACTGTCTTTCAAGATTTCAAAAATTCTTGGGACCACAGTAGACTTCAGTTTCAAAGTAACCAGTCACATACCTCCAGCAGTCTGTATATTCATTTCCCCAAGATTCTCCCGTGCTCATGAGAGCAATTTAATATAGTAAGTGGTCAGCCATTAGAGGTAGATGGCACCTGTTTCGTCTTTATTGTTCTACAACTTACTGCGAGGCCTTGCACAATTTACTTAATTTATTTACAATTATATTTCTCTAAATACAAAATGAGAATAATACCAGGTTTGGCCTTGTGCCACTGTTGCCAGGATTAAATGAGATAAAATCTGGAATGAGATTTGCAAGAGCTTAGCACAGGGTGTGGACTCAAGTTAAGAGAGCTATTATTAGTAATGTAAGCTCAATCCTAAGATAATAAATACATACCCGGCAGATATATCTTGTTCCAGGATCATTACCTTTTTCCTGGGAAGAGATCACGATCATACCTAGAAGCAAAAGCCAAGAACCCATCGGTATCTGAGAAAGCACATGATAACAGAAGACAGGGTACAGGAAGCAGGTGCTGAGGGATCTACTTAATTCTGAAGGATGGCATGTGTCTGGCCTAGGGCTATTTTTAACAAGCTCAGCAAAACTACAGCAGATCATATTCTATAGCCTCTTAAAGGAACTGCCAGCACCTTTCAGGTTTCAGGACCAATGGGAACTCCGTGCAAAGGTATCTGTTATCATTTCTGGAGAAATATATACTTTAATTATGACTGGAATTCCTTGTCACATATTTTAATAATATCCTCACTGTCAGTCTATCCATAATAATTCAAACAGTGAAAATAGTCTCTACTACTAGATATTTGCCTTCTCTTTCACACTACTTCAATTTCTGAGAGTTAGTTGCTTCCTCACATCAGCAAGTTGAGTCAGCAGATAAGTGACCACGTGCACATTGCAAAAGTACCTCTTTCCTGTAACAAACCACAGTTATCTCTAATTAAATGTATGGTAAGCACTTCAAACTCAACTCAACATCTCCAGACATAATCTCTTGATTCCTATTATCCTCTGCCCTCAAACTTTCTTGTCTTCCATTGTTACCCATCATAGAAAATGGCATCACCATTCATCTAGTTGCTCAGGGTTAGAACCTTGCAATCACATTTCATCCATCTTTCTCTCCTACCTCATAAATAATCCCTCAGCGAATAGCAGTCAGAGTAAAGGTAACAAGAGCTACCTTAAGCATATGTTCTTATTTCACCCTTCTCCCTACCTCCACCACCATTGAAGTCACACCATCATTTCTAACCTGGACAACTTCTATAGCCTCCTAACTTGCCTCATTGCTTCCTCTATTGTATCTCTCAGTCTATTCTGAACATACCAGCAATTATAGAATTTCTGTTTCCTCAGTGACTTCTAAATGGCAAATCAGATAGTGTTACTCTTGCTTAAAATCTTTCAGTGCTTTCCTATCACACGTTGAATGAAATTCTTATTATGGCTTATAAGAATGTTTGAACACGGTCTTATCTCTAGTTTCCTCTGTGTCATCATTTCTTAATCTATTTAGCTTAAGAAGTGCTATTTCTTAAGCACTCTCAGCACACTGTTGTCTCAGGATATTTCCACTTGCTATTCCCCTGTCCCAAAATCCTATTCCTTACATGGCAGGCTCACTTAATTCACTTCATTTAGATTTCAGTTTACATATCCTCTTATCAGAGTATCTGCTTTTCTGCTTATATACCCATAACATTTTTTCCCTAAAACTGTGTCCGTTTCTCTCTATTCTATATTATACTATTTTATTTTCCTTCACAGCATTTATTACTTTTCAACATCTTATTTGATTTGATTTGATTTGATTATTATCTCCCCCTACCCATACAAAAATGTAAGCTCATTGAGACTGGGGCTGGCTCTTTACTATCCACTTTGGAGTTCACAACATTTATAACACACCTTGAACTGGCCCCACTGTAGATACTCATGAAATAAATTTTCTGTTTATTACTCATTTTAGTTTTGTTTTCTCTTTGCAGTAATTAGTGTATGCTCTGCTAAGGGCCCTAATTAAAACTGTTATATGGAGCTGACACAGGGTTATTAGATATATTTTTGAAGCTTGTGTATTTCAGAATGCTAGGGACACCTCCTGTATTTGCATTATTAAGAAACTCTGCAACTGTACACATTGGCCCTACAAGGAACAAGAAAGAAAAAGAAAGAAAGAGAGAGAGAGAGAGAAAGAAATAAGAAAGAAAGAAAGAAAGAAAGAAAGAAAGAAAGAAAGAAAGAAAGAAAGAAAGAAAGAAAGAAAAAGAAGAAAGAAGGAAGAAGGAAAGAAGGAAAGAAGGAAGGAAGGAAGGAAGGAAGGAAGGAAGGAAGGAAGGAAGGAAGGAAAGAAAAAAAGAAAGAGAAAGAAAGAGAGAAAGAGAGAAAGAAAGAGAGAAAGAGAGAAAGAAAGAAAGAAAGAAAGAAAGAAAGAAAGAAAGAAAGAAAGAAAGAAAGAAAGAAAGAAAGAAAGAAAGAAAGAAAGAAAGAAAGAAAGAAAGAAAGAAAGAAAAAATTGAACAGGAACCCAACCTTAAGGCTGATAGAACCAGAGGAAACTGATAAATGTACAGCAAGTGGAGCCAATAGGATTCTTAAGTCTACTTTTGATGATATCATCGTGCAGATGATCATACTAGAGATCATGATGCTATTGAAAGTCATTGCCCCTTTCCCCAGCCCCTGCCTGCAAATAAGCAAGTATAATAAAAACATAACTTGGAACCAGTAAAATATGTGATTAATATGTAATAAACAGATTGTGTCAGCAGAACAATATCATGTCAGGTAGATGAGGTTAAATAATATGTGGAATTAAATTTATAAAATGTATTTGAAGTCATGAAAAGAAATGGCAATAACCGACAGCAAACTACACATGTTCACAGTATTTTCTTCTCTTAGTGTCTCAGGAATTTTATGAATTGGAGAAACTTCAGGAAGAGACAAATGCTCTGTATGTTTTCTTTCCTTCGTCTCCACACAATGAGGTGACAGAGATTTCAAATTGAAATGCACTTTGAAGTCATCAGGACAGAAGAGTCATCAATTTTAAGGTCTTTAATGCCCTGGACCATTTAATTTCCTCTTTCTTAGGTCTCTATCACTCATCTCAACTTTCTCCACCTTCACTATTCTGGCATTTCACCTTTGCTTTCTTCCTATTAAACCCACTAAAAGGCCCACAAATCATAGCCTCTGGTGAGTCATTTATCTTTCATACTTCAGTTTCATTATCTATAAAATAAAAATACTAGCAATCTTTTATGTGTTTTACAAATATAGTATGGCATAAGGCAAATAATATATGTGGAAAATGATTGAAGATGCTATGAGACGATAAGAAAGTAAGGAAAGTGGAGGAAGCCCAATCACCTGAAGAGCTGTCACAAATAGAGGAAGAAGGTGAAGCAAGGGTCTAAAGAAAAAGATAAGCAGCAGATAGTGGAAATCAGGTGGTAGGGAAAGTGACTGCACCTAGTAACCTAAGGGAACAGTATAGAAATAAATGAAAAATCTTGTGAAATGTCAAGATAAATACATAATCTTTTGCTCATCAAACAGAGCTAAGCACTGTAATATGCTAAATATCTGTTATTATTTATATGCATTGGAAATTGGTTAGTAAAAGCATAAGCTGGCTTACTTACACGGAGTTAGGAATTAAAATTAAGTCATGATTGCTATGGCTGTGTTTGTGCTTAAGTGAAATTGCATTATGATTAGGTTAATAGAATAAGACGTTAAGTGCTAAATCCATTAAAGTCTTGAGCTCTCAACTTTTATCAAAGGAGTAAGGGAATGAGTTAAAAATAATAGGCAATTATAGCCTACCAACAACTACTCTTGGGAGATCTTTGTGTAAGAGCCAATAGTAGAGGTTGTTCAGAACAGGCAAATGGATGACTCAGAGTAGAAGCTGGTCTCATGGCCTGAGGCTTCCTTTTCATGTTTCTCAAGTCAGAAGTACTTTGCACACTTCTCTCAGTAAAATATATCCGAGGAAATCCCGAGGAAAATCAAAGCAGGCTGCAAATACTAGATTATGACATAAACAGATTTCTTGATTCGTTCAGAATTAGATGCTAGTGAGATTTCAGACTACTGCTCCTCTTCAGGGAGAAAATCACTAAATAAATTCCTCTCACTTACTTTGGGACTACTTCTTGTTGAAAAGTGTTACTCTAATGATCTTTGTGCTCTGGCTTTGTTACCTAGGCTTCAGGGTGCAAAGGAGTAAATTCCAAGAAAGTGAAATGAAACTATTTGTCTATTTTATACGTTAATTAGATGAAAAAGCTGTATCTCTATAATGCCAGGAATCCACATTCCAAACTCATAGAAATTGGAGTCTTTTATTTTATTGACTGCTACCAGTACTTTTTTTTTCATGTTTGGAATTTTTTTTTTTTTTAAGTTTGACACTAAACTCAAAGCCTGACATAAAGAGTGAAAATTGGCCAAGCATGGTGGCTCACACCTGTATTTCAATACTTTGGGAGGCTGAGGTGGAAGCTGAGGTGGAAGGATTAGTTGAGTTCAGGAGTTCCAGACCAGCCTGGACAATTTTTGTCTCTACAAAAATTACAAAACTTACCCAGGCATGGTGGAGCATACCTGTAATCCCAGCTACTCAGGAGGTTGAGGTGAGGGAATCTTTTGGGCCTAGGAAGTTGAGCCTGAAGTGAGCCATGATTGTGCCACTGCACTCCAGCCTGGGTGAAATAGTAGGACTCTGCCTCTAAAAAAAAGATGGAAAGTTGCAGAATCATATTTTGGGTTTTTTTTTTTTTGCATAAAATAAAAGATTTATATAAATAGAACAAGATCAAATAATAAATATAAGTTTTATTTGAAAATTTTATTTTGTATGGTTTATTGACACAAACCACATACCAGAATTTGTAGAAATAATCCAAGTGGTATAGAAAACAACTATGTTTTTATAAAGTCACGAGATGGTAAAGATTTTTCTATGTCAATTTAATGGATTTAATTTTTACAAAGAAAATATTATTTTATAGTATGAACTGGATTAAATCTTGGATTTCTATTTTGCTCTGTAATGTAAAACTGAATTAATATTTATTTCCACGGGTTCATTAAGTCAGCAAATATTTGTGGAGTGCCTTCTAAATGACAGGCACTGTTCTAGGTAACGGGGTTAGGGAAGAAAACAAGATGAACAATACTTTTGTCTTAACAGAGCGTGTGTACTAGGAGTGAAAAACATTAAATTTAGATTAGATAGACAAATAGATAAAATTTAAATTAGATAGGTATAAAAGTTATGATGAAAATAAATAGGGAGATGGGCTAGAGTTTGTGGTGGGTTACTTTAGGTTGAGTGGCCAGACACTCTATTTTTGAGTCTGAATTATGAGATTTGGACAAACAATATTCTCAGCAGGGAGTGACAATGACAATGCCTGAAGATAAGAACTAGCTAGTTTTACAAAATAGGAGAAAAGTCAGTGAAACAAAGTAAGCAGAGTGAAGAATGGTATGACATGACTCTAGGGTGTTGGTAGAAACTAAACCTCACAGAGCCTAATAGGACAACATAAGAGGTTAATTTTATTCTATATTCAGTGTTTTATCAATCATATATTGCTGGGAAGCAAACCAGTCCAAAACTTAGTAGTTTAAAAAACCATATTTGGCTGAGTTCAGTGCCTCACACTTGTAATCCCAACAATTTGGGACACTGAGGCAAGAGGATCACTTGAGGCTAGCCTGGGCAATGTAGCAAGACTCCGTTTCTACAAAAAAATTTAAAAATTAGCCAGACACAGTGGTACATGCTGTGGTCTCAGCTAGTGGGGAGGCTGAGGTGGTAGGAACTCCTGTGCTTAGGAATTTGAGGCTACAGTGATCTGTGAGTGTGCCGCTGCCCTCCCACCTGGGTGACAAAGTGAGATCTTGTCTCAAACAATATTGTTTAATTAAAACAAAAAACTATATTAATTTATTTTGCTCACAAATTTGCAATTATCCATGCAACATCAGCTGAAGTGTTTCAACTGGGCCCTGAAAGATTCAAGATGGTTTACTCACAAGGCTATCAAGTTCTTATGGGTTATCAGATGACAGCTCAATCAAGCTGTAGTCCAGGCACCTACATTCTTCTTCATGTGAGCCTCCCCACAACAGGTCTCTTGGATTGTACAAGCATAGTTGCTAGGTATTAAGAGCAAGCATCCTAAATGAACAAGGAAAATGTACAATGCTTCATGGCCTACTCTCAAAAGTCATAGAGCACGGCCGGGCGCGGTGGCTCAAGCCTGTAATCCCAGCACTTTGGGAGGCCGAGACGGGCGGATCACGAGGTCAGGAGATCGAGACCATCCTGGCTAACACGGTGAAACCCCGTCTCTACTAAAAAATACAAAAAACTAGCCGGGCGAGGTGGCGGGCGCCTGTAGTCCCAGCTACTCGGGAGGCTGAGGGAGGAGAATGGCGTAAACCCGGGAGGCGGAGCTTGCAGTGAGCCGAGATCGCGCCACTGCACCCCAGCCTGGGTGACAGAGCCAGACTCCGTCTCAAAAAAAAAAAATAAAAAATAAAAAGTCATAGAGCATTAATAATCACAACCTTTCCCATATTCAAGGGAAAGGAATATCTCTTGATGGGAACACCTTCAAAGTCATATTGTAAGAAAAAGAAAGTAGCTGGGCCTGGTGGCTCACACCTGCAATCCCAGTACTTTTAGAGGCTGAGGCATCAGGATTTCTTGAAGCCGGGAATTCAAGATCAGTCTGAGCAACAAAGTGAGACCCCGTCTCTACAAAAATAAAAATTAAAAAATCAGCCAGGAGTGGATGCATGCCTGTGGTCCAAGCTACTTGAGAGGCTGAGGTAGGAGGATTGTTTGCACTCAGAAGTTTGAGCTACAGTGAGCTATGAATGTGCCACTGCACTCCAGCCCAGGAAACAGAGTGAGACCCCATCAGAAAGAAAGACAGGAAAGAAGGAAAGAAGGAAGGAAGGAAGGAAGGAAGGAAGGAAGGAAGGAAGGAAGGAAGGAAGGAAGGAAGGAAGGAAGGAAGGAAGGAGAGGTAGAGAGGAAAGAGAGTAGAAAGAAAGAGAAAAATAAAGAATAAAAAACAAATGTGACAGGAAATCTTTGAAAACTACAATCTGCCACAGTCTATCTTCAGGCCACAGTGATTTATATACCTCTCACATGTAAAATACAGTCATTCCCCCAAGACTAAAGGTCTCACTTCATAATTACATAACCTCAAAGTTCAAAATCGTATCATATTAATCCAATTTAGGTAAAAAATAATTTCCCTTGAGTGCAATTCCTCAATTACAGCTCAATGGGCACTCTTTTTTACAACGTGATTCATGTCACACATCTCACCTAAAAAAATATTTTTTCTCGTTCTCCAAATACCCAAAATAAAGTGGTGGGACAGGCATTGGAAAACTGCTGTAGACACTCCTACACAAAAGGGTGGGGAATGGGAAGTAATACAGTAGTCACTGGTCCATATCAATCCTGAAATGCCAGGCACATGCTGCCAATTTTCTGATTACAGTTCAGTCCTACTCCCTGGAAATTGTTCTCTATGGCTCTTTGCTGCACTCCAACATCTCCTCATTCTGCCCTGAGTCCGCCTTCCATTTTCCTAGGCCTTTTTACACCTATTTCCTACTTGTAAAGGGGGCTTAGCAATATTCCATTTTGTGCTGTTTCTTTCCCTTCTTCTTATAAGTTGATACAATTATTTTAATATTTGTGGGATTTCTGTGTATTTGTGTACAATTCATTCCATCAGACAAAAGCCAAAACCACAAATCTTTTCAAGACAGGCCATTCTCTTTCTTGACCTTGCCATGAGATTGCCTTGGGACACCATCCTTTAGATCCTTATAAGCCTTATTGTATCATGGGGGGAGACACTTAAAACACATTGTTATGCTCCTTAGAGGGGTGGTTTTAAAAATTATATAAAGAATCATCTTAGATCTCTCTGAGGTCTTAAGTGTGAGTTGTACAGTATAATTGATTTTCTCCCTTAAGCTAGTCCTTCATTTGCAATCTAGAAAGAGTAAGAAAGAGAAACTGATTTATTTTCCAGCTAAGAAAGTTCTGAATATTTTATATTTAAGACTTAATTTTTAGCTCATTCCTCTCTCTCTGACATTTTATCATAGGCAGTGAAAAGAATCCAGGTGACACTTCCAATTTTCTGCTTGAAAATTTCCTTAGTTTGATCGTCATGTTCATTGCTATATTTCCCATTTTGCCAGTTACTTGAGGTAATAGTGTTGTCAAAGTTTCCATTGCTACTAAACATCTTCCAATCACATTTTCCTACTTTCCTTGAGCTGCCAGAAGCAGCTTTCTCAATATTCTTTAGGCTTCTGGTAACACTTCTCCAAAGCTTTTCTGGCTTCCATCAATGGCCTATCTCAAAGCCAATGCTACATGTTTAAGAGTCCGTATAGCAACACCCCACTTTCCAGTACCAAAATTTATATTAGTTATCTGTTACTGGATTAAAAAAAAATCCCAAAACCTAGTGACTTAGAAGAAAAATAAAAATTTCCTTTGCTCATAATTCTGCAACTTGACCAAGTATGGTGAGGAAAGCCCACCTTTGTTCCACCTGTCAAGATGGCTGACTTTCTTGGCTGGCAAATTAATACTGGCTATAGCCTGAAAACTTAGCTGAAACTGGAGGGGCCAGATTTCTCCATATGGGCCTCTCCATAGGTTACATGAATTTATTCAGACATGGAGACTGGGTTAGACAGTGTCCTAAGGGGATCAGGTATGACTTTAACTAATTTCATTACCTGTAGTGTCACTTCCACTGGAATCATAGGGCCATCCATATTTACAGGGAGGGGACATAGACTCCTACCTTCCAGTGGTAGGGATATCAAGTTACATTCACAGAAGTAAATGTAGGATGGGAGACTTTAAGTCTTCTTTGGAAAATAAAATTTGCTCAAATGAAAAGACATCAGATGGCTTTGAGCTAGATTAGTAATGTGATCTGATTTTTGTTGTAAAAGATTCCTCTGGTTTCTATGTGGAAGATAGATTAATGTGTATCAAGATGGAAATTGAGGATATCACTAAAGAGGCTATTGCCAAAGTTTAGGAAAGAGATAACGGCAACTTGAATGGAGAGAAGAAATAGAAACGGAGACAAGATTGGAGATAATGTTGTAGAGGTTCAATCAGTGGAAATAAATTAGATGCAGCAATTGAGAGAAAGAGAGTAATCAAAAATTACTTCTAAATTTTGCACTTGAGAAGCTGTGTGAATTGTAATTCTATTCACTGAAATGAAGAAGGCTAGGGAAGAAACAAGTTTTAAGTCTGTTTTACAAGGAGATGAGATCAAGAGCTCGGCATTGTATGTGTTAAGTTTGAATTCTTTATTTAATATTCAAGTGGAGATGTTAAGTAGGCCATTATGTTTATGTTCCTAGAATTCTAGGATTCAAGAGGAGATGTCAGGGATAGAAGTACAAGGTGGTGGAGTAGAAGGGGATAACTTTTGTTACCCATGTAAATGCCATGGGTAATGATGAAATAAAGCAATTTAGATAATTGATGTAGAACCTAATGGGTAGCCCAGGATCCTGAAACATGCTAATATTAGAAGACTGGGCACAGAAATAGGAGTCAGTGGAAAAGAACAAGAAGGGGAAACCAGTGGAAGTAGGGGCTATCCAAAATGCCTACTATTGTAGAAGCCAAGACAAGTGTTTTAACTACTATGACTCTGTAGTACAAACACTCCAAAACTTAGGTCATTTAAAAATAAATATTTTTCTGTGAATCAGCATTTGAGCCAGGCTCTTACTTTACTCTGCTCTAAGTGTAAGATGGGATAACTTGAAGGCAACAGGCTGAAATCATATAGAAACTTCTCCTCAAGTGCCTGGTGCCTGTGTTGTGAAGATTCACACTTCGAAGTTGGGCCAGCTGGAGTTTCTAAATCCTCCTCTCTGTCACTAAGTAGTATTTCCATGTAATCACTCCAGAATGGTGGCTTTAGGGTAGCTGTACTTATTACATATCTGTTTAGGCTCCCGAGTTGTATGATCCCGAGACAGAGTCAGGTGGGTACATATCAGCCTTCATTACTTAGTCTTATAGGCCCTACAACATTGAGTCCACCACATTTTATGGGATAATGCAATTTAAAAGGTCCAAAGAAGCTGAGGAAAGGAAACAAAGATCCATCAATCAATGGAGGAAACATAGATCCCCATCTCTCAATATTACTTTGTTGGAATATGTTGGTGCAGTCATCTTTGGAAAATATAATCTGCTACAACTAACAAAGTAGATCAGGTAAGGTCAACAGTATTGGATTCCATTAAGATAGCTAGTAAGGTGAGCCTATTAGAATGAGTGCTGAATTTCCCAGCTGTTAGAGATCACTTACAACCCTAGCCTGACCAATGGAAAATAATGAAAACAGCATGGGGAAGAGTAAAAAGGAAGGGCAAGAATCTGCGATTATAAGAATAATGACTATAGATGACTTTTTTTAAAATTATAATTTAAGTTCTGGGGTATATGTGCACAATGGGCAGGTTTGTTACATAAGTGCCAATATGTCACATGTATCATATTGGTTTGCTGCACCTATCAATTTGTCATTTATATTCGGTATTTCTCCTAATGCTACCCCTCCCCTAGATCTCGACCCCTGACAGGCCCCAGTGTGTGATGTTCCCCCTCTGTGTCCATGTGTTCTCATTGTTGAACTCCCACTTATGAGTGAAAACATGCAGTGTTTGGTTTTCTCTTCTTGTGTACCATTCAGCACATAGGCATGGGCAAAGCCTTCATGACAAAAACACCAAAAGCAATGGCAACAAAAGCCAAAATAGAAAAATGGGATCTAATTAAACTAAAGTGTGTCTGCACAGCAAAAGTAGATGACATTTAAGAAAGTTTTCTGTTGAAGGGAACTAAGAAATACAGCAGCAGATCAAAGATATATAAGTTAAAGGAAATTAATTTTTTAAAGAGGGAATATTTGCATGCTGATGGAAATCATTTAAGAGAGAGATAATAAATTGCAAAGAAAAAAGGGAGTATGGTGGGCACAGAGTCTCAGAGTATTGCACAGCTTAAGATATTGGACTTTAATGAGAGAGGAAATCTATTTTTTTATTTAAAAAATTATTTGTCTTTTTTTCCTCAAGTTCAGTAATTTGCCCAGAGAGTGGATTCTATTGATAGCCTCTTGAGGAAAGTAAGTTAGAGGTAAAAACAAAATTATGGTTTTGTGAATACAGTGGAAGAAAATACAGCCCAAGATATTAGCAACATTATTTTTGAGTCATGTATTTTTAAGTTTAAAATTAAGGTAACAGCCATCACAGGCAAGATCAGACAATTATTCCTTCATTTTAATCATATTTCTGGTTCTAATGACCTGAAAAAAAACTTTACTCTTCCCTAATTTAACTAATCTTTACTCTACTGTTTAGTTCTTGTATTTTTTTAAAAAAAAGATAGCTGAAAGAATACTAATTGTCAGGCAAATTAGATTTATAACAACAAAAAATTTGACATTTTTAGATACATCTCTTTTTGATCTAAATTATTAGGTTCTAAGAGAATGTGTAAATTTTAGGTAATACTAAATTGATGTTTTTCAACACTTTATATTTTACTTCATATGCAATATACTTTTTACAGTATTAATTTAATTAATCTTGTGGTTTATGTGTGAATGTTAAGTTTTATAAATCAACAATGTTTGCTACTTCTTTATCTTTTTCTTTTTTTCCCGTAGAATCGTGAAAGCCTATAACAGATGCACGTGCTTAGTGATGGTACTAAAGACAATGTATCAATATACAGAGTTTTGTTTTTTATAATGATTATGTCACTTTGTTTGTTATGTTCAGACAAATTCCTTTTTTAGTTATTTGAAATCTGTTAAGTCATCTTATGCTGACAACAATATGTGATAGGTGCTATTTCTACAGTGATTTAAACTGAGATACAAAGAGCTTAACTAAGGTCAAACAGCTAATAATTTTGGATGCAAAGTCTATGCTATTAACCACTTATCTGAACTGTCTCTCTGATAATGATGAAGTTATTGATGATAATTGTTAAGAAAATGATGTTGAGAATTGTGTAGCTGAGCGTTAATTAAATAAATGAGGCTTAATTCTAAGAATAAAATACTTAAAGCAAGGTAAAAGAGAGTTATACAGAGGAAATTAGCTTGAAAAGTGAGCTAATGCCTCCAGAACACAGGGTGAGTGACAGGGGATGAGACTAAGTAACTAATTTCCTGAAATGAAGATATGAAATACAATCTCTTTCATGCTATTAATGGTGTATAGCTGATCAAAATTCAATTAAACAAAACCAAATTCTGAGTCTGAGTTCAAAGGCCAGAAAAGATCAATGTCCCAGCTAAAGCAATCAGGCAGGAGGAGTTTCCTCTCACTCAACCATTTTGTTTTATTAGGTCTTCAGTTGGTTGGATGAGGCCCACCCAAATTAGGGAAGGCAATCCACTTTACTCAGTCTACTCATTCAAATATTAATCTCATCCAGGAATACCCTTGCAGACACGTACAGAATAATGTTTGGCCAACTGAATGACCACCCCTATGGTTCAGTTAAGCTGATACACAAAATTAACCATTACAATAATATGGTGACTTTATTAAAAATTCGACAGAAAAATTTTTGCTAATTATCATGCAAATATAAGACAAGTGTTTGTAAATTCACAAATTTATTTTACCTACAGTTAAATGAATAGATCCTGTGCACAATCCAATGTACATACCTGTGAAACCACTATCCCAATGAAGAAAAAGAAAATTTTTGTCATTCCAGAGGGCTAACCCTCTTCCAGTCAACCTCCACACTCCTACATAACCACTTTTCTCCCTTCTATTATTACAGATATGTTTTCCTTCTTCTTGAACTTCATGTAAAGGCACCATGCAATATGCAGTTTTTGGTTAATGGCTTCTTTCATTTAACATAAGGTTTCTGAGATTCTTGCAGGTCATACTATATATTAAATCATTCCTTTTTATTAGTGAATAGTATTCCATTGTAAAGATAGGTGACATTGAAAAAAATCTCTTTATCGGTTGACAGACTTTTAGGTTGTTGCCAGTTTGGGGCTATAATGAAGAACAGCCTCTGTGAACCTTTTGGTACTTGTCTTCTTGTACACATATGTTTACATTTATCTTGGGTACATAAATAGGACTGAAATTGCTAGGTCATAACTTACACATATGTTTAAAAGGAAATACAAAGCAGCAAAATACTTAATTCATTTAAATTTCTACCAACAATTTATGACACTTAAAGACATTCTACATACAAAATTTGATGTCAACACTTTTAATGTTAGTCATCTGACCTAGGTGAAACAGTATCTCATTATAGTTAAATAATTATATTCTCAATAATCAAAATTGATGTGGTGATGTATTTGACTGACAAAAAGAACTTACAGTACTTGCAGTACGTAGTGGGAATTTCTTGAATTACTGATATGTTTTGGCTGTGTCCCCACACAAATCTCATCTCAAATCATAGCTCCCATAATTCTCATGTGTTGCAGGAGGGACCCAGTGGGAGACAATAGAAACATGGGGGTGGTTTCCTCCATACTGTTCTCATGATAGTGAATAAGTCTCATGAGATAAGATGGTTAAAAAAGGAGAAACCCCTTTCACTTCACCCTCATTCCCTTCTTGCCTGCTGCTATGTAAGACATGTTTTTTTAATTTTCCAACATGACCATGAGGCCTCTCCAGACATGTGGAACTGAGAGTCCACTAAATTTATTTTTCTTGACTTGGCAATGCGGACTCTTTTTTGGTTCCATATGAACGTTAAAGTAGTTTTTTTCCAAGTCTGTGAAGAAAGTCATTGGTAGCTTGATGGGGATGGCATTGAATCTATAAATTACTTTGGGCAGTATGGCCATTTTCACGATTCTGCTTCTTCCTATCCATGAGCATGGAATGTTCTTCCATTTGTTTGTGTCCTCTTTTATTTCATTGAGCAGTGGTTTGTAGTTCTCCTTGAAGATGTCCTTCACATCCCTTGTAAGTTGGATTCTTAGGTATTTTATTCTCTTTGAAGCAATTGTGAATATGAGTTCACTCATGATTTCGCTCTCTGTCTGTTACTGGTGTATAAGAATGCTTGTGATTTTTGCACATTGATTTTGTATCCCAAGACTTTGCTGAAGTTGCTTATCAGCTTAAGGAGATTTTGGGCTGAGACGATGAGGTTTTCTAAATATACAATCATGTCAATCCTAAGTCAAAAGAACAAAGCTTGAGGCATCATGCTACTTGGCTTCAAACTATACTACAAAGCTACAGCAACCAAAACAGCATGGTACTGGTACCAAAACAGAGATATAGACCAATGGAACAGAACAGAGACCTCGGAAATAATACCACACATCTACAACCATCTGATCTTTGACAAACCTGACAAAAACAAGAAATGGGGAAGGGAATCCCTATTTAATAAATGGTGCTCGGAAAACTGTTTAGCCATATGTAGAAAGCTGAAACTGGATCCCTTCCTGACATCTTATACAAAAATTAATTCAAGATGGATTAAAGACTTAAATATTAGACCTAAAACCATAAATACCCTAGAAGAAAACCTAGGCAATACCATTCAGGACATAGGTATGGGTAAGGACTTCATGTCTAAATTACCAAAAGCAATGGCAACAAAAGCCAAAATTGACAAGTGGGATCTAATTAAACTAAAGAGCTTCTGCACAGCAAAAGAAACTACCATCAGAGTGAAAAGGCAACCTACAGAATGAGAGAAATTTTTTCAATCTACTCATCTGACAAAGAGCTAATATCCCGAATCTACAAAGAACTCAAACAAATTTACAAGAAAAAAACAACCACATCAAAAAGTGGGCAAAGGATATGAACAGACACTTCTCAAAAGAAGACATTTATGCAGCCAACAGACACATGAAAAAATGCTCATCATCACTGGCCATCAGAGAAATGCAAATCAAAACCCCAACAAGACACCTTCTCACACCAGTTAGAATGGCGATCATTAAAAAGTCAGGAAACAACAGGTGCTGGAGAGGATGTGGAGAAATAGGAATGCTTTTATACTGTTGGTGGAACTGTAAACTAGTTCAACCATTGTGGAAGACACTGTGGTGATTCCTCAAGGATCTAGAACTAGAAATACCATTTGACCCAGCCATCCCATTACTGGGTATATACCCAAAGGATTATAAATCATGCTGCTATAAAGACACATGCACACGTGTGTTTATTGCAGCACTTTTTACAATAGCAAAGACTTGGAACCAACCCAAATGTCCATCAATGATAGACTGGATTAAGAAAATGTGGCACATATAAACCATGGAATACCATGCAGCTATCAAAAAGTATGAGTTCATGACCCTTGTAGGGACATGGATGCAGCTGGAAACCATCATTTTCAAAAAACTATTGCAAGGACAAAAAACCAAACACCACATGTTCTCACTCATAGGTGGGAATTGAAAAATGAGAACACTTGGACACACGAAGGGGAACATCACATCCTGTTGCCTGTCATGATGTGGGGGGAGGGGGAAGGAATAGCATTAGGAGATATACCTAATGTAAATGACGAGTTAATGGGTGCAGCACACCAACATGGCACATGAATCTGCACGTTGTGCACATGTACCCTAGAACTTAAAGTATAATTAAAAAGATATATTTTTCTTTATAAATTACCCAGTCTTAGGTATATATTTATCAGCAGCATGAGAGCAAACTAATACAATTATAAATGTAGGCCTCTTGAGTGAAGAATAGAGATCATGAAAATTTATACCATAAATATGAAATTAAGTGGATGAATTCATTGATAAATCAACATATTTGAGGTCTTCAAAATAAGCAATAATTGATTTTTATCTACCTTCCCGCCTTCCTCCTTAGATTTTTTTCATCTTACTTTATTTGTAGAATTTGCCAGGATTTTTATGTTTGTCTCACCTCTGTGATTAGAAAAATTAAGTTTTTGAATTCCATTGTCCTTACTAATTGAAAGAAACTACTTTTGCAAGATTTTTCTTAGAGTTTAATTGGTACATCTTTCATGACTCAAAATAACCTTCTGATGACTTCTGATTAAAGGTGTCTTCAAAAAAAATTTAAAAAAGCAGAACAAAACAAAACTAGAAAAACACGAAAAAAAATGTGAAAGTGCGTCAACTTTTAAACAGGGATGGCACAATAGGGTCAGGATTCTGTCAGATAAGAGTAGGAAAAATCTGTATAAGCTTTAGATGATCTTTAGATTGATTTTCAGCTTTTCAAATGCTAGGCAAGTGTTTACACAAAAATTGTTCACTGGTCAGAATGAAACAATTCAGTGGAAAACAAATCAAAAAGATGACAAGATTCTTACCTGTGGTTATGTAAAATTAGGAAGGATTTTGCTATTGATTTACTCTAACATGCAATGTTTGACCTGTAGAGTGATGGGTGTTTTTGTTTTTTGTCTTGCTTTTTAGATGGGATTTTGCTCTTGTTATCAAGGCTGGAGTGCAATGGTCTGATCTTGGCTCACTGCAAACTCTGCCTCCTGGGTTCAAGCGATTCTCCTGCCCTAGCCTCCCGAGTAGCTGGGATTACAAGGGCTGCCACCATGCTTGGTTAATTTTGTATTTTTAATAGACATAAGGTTTCACCGTATTCGTCAGGCTGGTCTCCTGACGTCAGGTGATCCACCCACCTCGGCATCCCAAAGTGCTGGGATTACAGATGTGAACCACCATGCCCAGCTGATCTGCACAGTGTTTAATGTTAAAAATAATTCAAAATTTGAAATTGGAACATTTAACATAAAAATTCTGACCTGTTTTTCTCAAAAAAATCAGAAAGATTTGATAAGAATGCACTACATTCACACCAAGAGTCAACTGGTGAGACTGAGTAGCCACTTCTACCTGCAGATGAGCCACAGGCCCTTATTTGTACTTACCTTAAGCATGCCCTTTCCTCAGATTCTGTTCCATAAATTATTTATATATCTAGGAGACATGGTAGGAGGTAAGTGGATCATAAGGATGGTTTCCCCCAAGCTGTTCTCATGGTAGTGAGTGAGTTCTCATGGGATCTGATGGTTTTATAAATGTTTGACAGTTCCTCTTTCACACACTCTCTCTCACCTGTCACTATGTAAAATGTGCCTGCTTCCCCTTCTGCTATGATTATAAGTTTCCTGAGGCTTCCCCAGCCATGTGGAACTGTGAGTCAATTGAATCTACTTTTTAAATAAATTACCCAGTCTCAGGGAAGTTCTTTACAACAGTGTGGAAAAAGATTAACACAGGAAATTGTTACCAGGAGTGGGGCATTGCTGTAAAGGTAACCTGCAAATGTGGAAGTTACTTTGGAACTGGGTAACAGTCAGAGAGAGGTTGGAACAGTTTGAAAGGCACAGAAGAAGACAGATGTGGGAAAGTTTGAAAATTCCTAGAGACTTGTTGAATAGTTTTCACCAAAATGCTGTTAATGATGTGGACAATGAAGTCCAGGCTGAGGTGGTTTCAGATGGCGATAAGGAACTTCTTGGGAACTGTAGTAAATGTCATTCTTGGTATTCTTTAGCAAAGAGACAGACCCTTCCCTAGAGATCTATGAAATTTTAACTTGAAAGAGATGCTCAGAAATTGGAACTTATGTTTGAAAGGGAAGCAGAGGGTAAAAGTTTAGAAAATTTTCAGAGTGATGATGTGATAGAAAAGAAAAACCCATTTTCAGAAAATAAATTGAAGCCAGCTTCTGAAATGTACATAAGTAATGAGGAACCACATGTTAATCACCAGGAAAATAGGGAAAATGTCTCTAGGGCATGTCAGAGATCTTGATGGCAGCCCCTCCCATCACAGGCCCAGAGGCCTAGGGGTTAAAAATGGTTTCATGGGTTGGGCCCAGGGCCCTGCTGCTGTGTGCAGCCTCAGGACTTGGTACCCTGCATCCCAGCCACTCCACCTCCAGCCATGGCTAAAATGGTCCAAGGTACAGCTTGGGCCATTGTTTCAGAAGGTTCAAGCCCCAAGCCTTGGAGGCTTCCATGTGGTATTGAGCCTAGAGGTGCACAGAAGTCAAGAATCGTGCTTTGGAAACCTCTGCCTAGATTTCAGAGAATTTATGGCAATGTCTGGATATCCAGGTAGAAATCTACAGAAATGGGAGAGCCCTCATGGAGAGCCTCTGCTATGGCAGTGTGGAAGAGAAATGTGGGGTTTGAGCCCCCACGCAGAGTCCCCACTGGGGCACTGCCTAGTGGAGCTGTGAAAAGAGGGCTATCACCCACCAGACCCCAGAATGGTAGATCCACCAACAGCTTGGATTGTGCACCTGGAAAAGCCACGGACACTAAACACTGAACATGAAAGCAGCCAGTGGGGAAAGGGGTGTGTGGCCTGCAAAGTCACAAGGATGGAGCTGCCCATGCCGTGGAAGCCCACCTCTTGTATCAGTGTGCCCTGAATGTGAGATATAGAGTCAAAGGAGATTATTTCAGAGCTTTCAAATTTAATGACTATTCTGCTAGATTTTAGACCTCCTAGGACCTGTAGTCCCTTTGTTTTGGCCAGTTCAGTTTCTCCCATTTGGAATGGGAGCATTTTCCCAATGCCTGTATTCCCATTGTATCTAAGAAGTAATTTTCTTGCTTTCGATTTTATGGGCTCCTAGGTGGAATGGACCTGCCTTATATCAGATGAAACTTTGGACTTGGACTTTTGGGTTAGTGCTAGAATGAGTTATGACTTTGAGGGACTGTTGGGAAAGCATGATTGGTTTTGAAATGTAAAAAGAATGTGAGATTGGGAAGGGGCCTGGTGGAATGATATGGTTTGGCTCTATGTCCTCACCAAAATCTCATCTTGAATTGTAATCTCCATAATCCCCATATATTAAGGAAAGGCCCTGGTGGGAAATTTTTGGATCATGGGGGCAGTTCCCGCATACTTTTTTCATGATAGTGAGTGAGTTCTCATGAGATCTGATGGTTTTAGAAGTGTTTGACAGTTCCTCCTCTACACACTCTCTCACCTGCTACCGTGTAAGACATGCCTTCTTCCCCTTCCGCCATAATTGTAACTTTCCTGAGGCATCCCCAGCCATGCATAACTGTGAGTCAATTAAACCTCTTCTCTTTATAAGTTACCCAGTCTCAGGGAAGATCTTTATAGCCATGTGAAAACTAATGGAGTCATATAGGCTTTTGTAAGACTCTCATCTAAAGTATATCCCTAATTTTACAGATATGAAAACATAGTCCTGTAGATATTAATCATTACAATATTATTATTATAACTAATACTTACATAATTATACTATATGTCAATAACTATTCTAAAGGATTAATATGTATTATCTAAGTTAGCCCTCAAATTGACCCTAAGGATAGTAACTTTATTACCACTATTTTAAAGGTGAAAAAACTGACTCATAAACAGCTCAGGTGACTTGTCCAAGGTCTTATATTGAGTTTCTAACAAATTGGTACTGGGACTCAGGTGTTAAAATTCTCATTCTACTAATTTTTCAGTGACATCCTAGATGCAGTTCTCTGATTATTGATTTAGCCCCCAGAAAAGGATCGGTACATTATGACCAGTCACTTAAGCAGAGGTAGAAAAATCATGAAACCTAGGGGAATATGTTATTCAATAATACAATTTAGAAAGAAAAAAATATTCTAGGGACAGATAAGCATACTGGTTTTTATTTGCTTGAAAAGTTCTCCCATATCCATCTTCTTATATCAGCAGTCTTATCTTGTTACAACAGGAATGTTTACATAAGTCAGACTTTTCAGATTCAGTAAATAGCCCATCTGTGATCGCATGACCCAGAAGCCACAGTCCTCTACTGGAATCAATTTTTAGGTGCTGTTGGAGAGCAGCTTTCTTCTGCCTCCTCCTAAGATCCTGAATGGGCAAACTTGAATGCGATGCTGACAATACTCAACTTTACCCCAAAGTAAAGAAATCCTATCTGCAAGATGTAACCAAAGAACTACAGAGAAAAATGAAAACCTGGGAAGGCAGAAGTGGGGTTCAGGGGTGTGGATGAAAGCTCCAGCTATGGAAACACTACTTCTCTTTAATTTTGCTTCTGCTAGTTCATTTGGGAATTCAGCCATTTGTCATTGCCATCATACTTGTTAATACGTAGAAAATCAGACAAGCTGAGACCCTTGGGAAAGCAGTTGGCAGTCCTAAAGTTAAACTGGTGTAATCATAAAAATCAAATTACCAGCCAAATACAGAGTCCTAGGAACATCTAGTTCAGGAGATTCAGGACTAAGGTATAGATCCGGGAATTCAAAGTAGAATCACATAAATCCAAATTCTGGGTAGGATACCTGGAAAAGGATGCAGCCCTTACGGCATTCACCAATATATTCCTGTGGTTTGAAATTACAGTTAACACTACCCTGAGACATTAATTACTAAACGGTGGAAGGGAAAGCCCACAGACATTTAAAATCGGAAAGACAAGAGGCTATTTTTATATCCACCTAGCAATGCCACAGCAAACCAATCCCAAGAGAACAAAGGAGCATTTGGAATTGCACAAAGCTACTACAATTCAATTAACTGTGAAGAGGAGTAGCCCTACCACTAAACACCTGTATGTACTTCTGGGAAATAGCTGAAGCAGGTAACAGCATCTTATATATTCACATATTAATGATTGTATATCATTTAAAAAATATGTAAACAAAAGGAACCGTCTTTGACTTCCAACCTGATTTTAAAAAGCAATTCTCAAGAGTATTATGAAATCCAATTTAAAATAAATATTAAACTTCCCTGAATTGGTTTCATTACATCAAACATTGTTTATAGATACGGCATAAAATTATTCCAGACTTAATTGCCTGTAAGCTCATGGAATGCTTCCAAACTTACCTCCTTTCATCTATTTTAGCTCTTCCCATACATAGGTTTCCTATTATCCTGACTTTACCTCTTACTGGCTTATTCTGGCTTTGCTTTTGCTTACTTTGGCCTATTTGAATTTATGGCCACTGTTTACTTTGGTTCCTTTCCTTATGGGTAGTAAATGCCAACTCTACAATGCTGTTTCTATTGGGCCATCAATGGTTCTGACTTTTTTGCTAATTCGAGAGAGAAAACAGATTGAATAAATATGAATGTAGACCTACAGAAAAATCCAAGCACAATATAAAACTGCAAGTGAAGATTTGCTAATAAGACAACTCGTGCTGTTACAGACAATAGCTGGAGAATTTGAGAAAGAAAAATCAAAAGCACACAAATGAGACTGTGCCGTGAAGAGGCCATAGAGACAATGGTACTGTCTTTTTGTATCACAGTAAGCCAAAGAAGTAGAAATTCCAACTGAGCATCATTCATTTAAATGTATGATTTTTAAGAATTAATATAGGTCATAAATTCATTCTTTCTAATGGTTCAAAATGCTTCTGTTGGCATTTTAAATCGTGTTCCCTCTTGGAGGTTATTGGGGAAAAATGTGTCTATAAGCTTTTAATAGAACGAAGAGTGTATCTGTCAGCTCTACCCACGAATTTAGGCATTGGTGCCTCTGATCATCAATTTACTTTAGCTTTGCTCCTGACTCACAAGAATGTTAAGTACTCAAGGGATTAAATTCTAGTCCCTTGGGGTTCTGTACACAAATAGGCTGATTTGGTCTAGTAATCAAATGAGATTTGTTTTACAAGAAGATACAAGCACAATTACTGAAACTAAACACAAATAGAAAGAGGAGCTGGTTACCAAGACAAACAGAATGTCAATGTTTGAGAACAAGGAGTTAGAGACTATCTATAAAGTCATCTGGTATGAATTAGACAAATTTCTACCTATTTTCAGCAGAAAATCATTGGCTAATCTTCTTTTTAAACTCTAGTCATTTCATAAAATACATTGATACAACCCTGATTGAATGCCTACGTCTTTTTCACTCCCTATAAACAAACATACTACAGATTAATTCAACAGTATAAGATTCCCCAGCAGAGTTTATAACTGAGAGAAAAACAATATACCCCAAAAGGTGGGAGGATTATTGGAGAAATATAAACAAGTATTTTCATCCTAATCGGCTTTCCAATATCTTCTATTCTCCTTTTTTTAAAAAAAAATTCTTTTTGAGACAAGGTCTTGCTCTGTCACCCAGGCTGGAGTGCAGTGGTGCAATCTCGGCTCACTGCAACCTCACTGCTCAAGCAATCATCTCACCTCAGCCTCCCAAGTAGATGGGATTACAGATGTGTGCCACAATGCCCAGCTAATTCTTTTGTTTGTTGTTTGTTTTGCTTTGTTTTTAGAAACGGGGTCTCAGTATGTTGCTCAGGCTGGTCTCGAACTCCTGGACTCAAATGATCTTCCACCTCAGCCTCCCAAACTGTTGGGTTTACAAGGCATGACCAACTGCACCCAGGAGAAAATTTTCTATTTTTCTAAACATATTTCTATTTTTCTAAACTGTCCACTCTAGGAACTGTTAGGATAAAAAAGATACAAGATTTACACATAAATCTCATAAGAAAACTAGATTATTTAGTGTAAATTTACATCATATATTAGCTTAGTGCCATGCATATTGACGGGTTTTTAAAGTAATATACAACTTTATAATAGTGTGGTTTATAAATACAAAAAAAAAACAAACAAACCATAAATAGTAATAAAAGAATAGACTGAGAGCATCAAAGTGATATTTCCAAAGTAGAAACTAAGGATACCTAGAGGTGTTAATTATTATTAGTGTCTTCCTGAAATTCTTTTAGATTTGTTGCTGTTGTTAGGCATTTAAGATAATTTAGAAATTTCTACATAATTATTTTTATACTTTGAAAATGTACAAAATCTATCTTAGAGCTTCATAAAGAGGGAAACTTTAAAGGATCACACTACTTTTTCTAAATCCCAACCAATAACTATACAAATATCTACAGATATTTTACTAGAAAATTTAAATCCTCATTTATTTCAGTCAGTTGTTCTTGCACAGTAATGGGTTAAATATTTTTATGTAATATACTTTAAAAGCCCACTTAACATTTTCTTTTAGATTATTTTAAAACAATTTAGGAAATCCCAAAAACTAAGGTTAGTTTGTGTGCTTTTTAAATTTAACTTTATGTATCTTTTAATAAGTGATATGCTTGAATTTTTTCCAAAACATTACAAAGTATTAGAAAAGTTTCTAGACTTATGTATTTGAAATTCTGTATAACACAACTTTTTTTCAACAAATCGTTACTTTTGCACTCACTGTCAAAACTTCACTTTTACTTTGAAGAGACTGATTGTGTTTACTTTTTGGCAAAAATATTCTAGTTATTATATAACAAAATAAAACACTTACTGTAATAGAAATATAAGCAGGTAGGAAACATTCCCGTTTGTAAATTAGCATCTTGTCTGTGAACTGAAAAAAAGAAAAAAAAAATTTGATTCATTTTTACCAGCAAACATCTGTGTGTTCAGATGACTGTCATAGTCTTGATCTATCTCATTACTAAGTATTGGAATTTTTTATGCTATTTAAGATTATGAAATCTATAAATCTCTTTAATGGGCAAAATCTGATGAAAGCAAATCAACTCTTTTTGATTGTGGAATACTCTGGCAGGCTACCTTGCTTGTTCCCCAAGGTCATGATGCTTGATTATCCGATAAATGGCCCAAGAACAAGCACCAGTGTCAATCCTTATAGTAAATATTTTAAGTACAAATATGTTTCTTATTTTTTAGAAAAAATAAATTACTAAGATAATAGTTTTAAACCTCAATGGGTTTTCTTTGTGCATTAGCAAACTGAAAAATCATACTAGGCCAATGGGGTAAAAAATTACTAGAGAAGAAAGATGTTTAAAGGTGTAAAGTCTGAGCAGAAAGAGGGAAAGAGAATAAAATAAATCTCAAATATAGGTGACATTCTCTTACTACGAGATTCAATACAACATTTAACTGCAGAATGAAAAATTGGTACATAAATTTTGGAAATGAAGTTTAAAATAAAAGTAGAAGGCAGGGATAATCGTAGTTGAGGGGGGAAAAATATGGTGGATATTTTACTTTTTAACTTGGA